>NC_090834.1:40705400-41955400 GCF_028021215.1 Eschrichtius robustus
TTTTGTTAAATTGTCTCTTTATTTTCTTGTAGATCATTGAGTTTCCTCAAGATGGCTATTTCGAATTCTTTATTGGATAAATCACAGATCTCTGTGTCTTTGCCTTCAGTTACTGGGGGGATAATTATGATCTTTTGGTAATGTCACAGTTCCTTTATTCTTCATGTTCCTTGCAGTTTTTTTTTTTTTTTTTAAAGAAATTCACGTTCTTTTTATTTATTTATTTATTTATTTTATTTTATGACTGTGTTGAGTCTTCGTTTCTGTGCGAGGGCTTTCTCCAGTTGCGGCAAGTGGGGACCACTCTTCATCGCGGTGCGCGGGCCTCTCACCATCGCGGCCTCTCTTGTTGCGGAGCACAGGCTCCAGACGCGCAGGCTCAGTAATTGAGGCTCACGGGCCCAGTTGCTCCGTGGCATGTGGGATCTTCCCAGACCAGGGCTCGAACCCGTGTCCCCTGCATTGGCAGGCAGATTCTCAACCACTGCGCCACCAGGGAAGCCCCCTTGTAGTTTTACATTGCTGTTTTGGCATTTGAAGTAAGTTGCTTCCTCCAATCTTTACTAGCTGAGAGATACTTTTTGTTGATCCTACTTGTGTTCTGGGGCTTTCTGTGACCTTGTATGGGTACATCAGCTCCACACTTCTTGCTCCCTCTGGTGGCAGAATTGTTAAGCTTGTATGTCTTCTCTAAATCTTACTGTGACCCAGGCTGGCTGTTGGTTAACCTCTCTTTCATTTTCCAGAGGGTGGTGCTACAGCTCAAGATTGTGGTTTCTCCCTTGCCCACAGACCCTGGCTTGTTTTCTGTGTACACTCCCTGTCTACCTGAGCTTACTCTCACTGTTGTTGCCCTTGGAAATGTGAACAAGGAGCTGGCTGCAGAGTGGGGAGGCTCTGGATGTGGCATTTGGGGCATTGGGAGTTCTGGTGGGTCAGATTAGGGGATCTTTGGATGAAGTTTTTCCAGTGACTCATGGTGGCCTTCCTCCTGGAGTCTAGAATGCAGAGAACCACATCCATTTAATGCCCTCTGGTATTCTTACCTACCTCTTTCCTGAACTCCTCCCTTCCCCCAGTCACGGAGCTCTTGCTTTAATAATGCTCTGAGGCTGTGGGAGAGAGGTGGGTTTCTTTAGCAGTGTCCCCACAACTGGGAAAGCTGTGTGCTCACTCACTGTTTTCCCTTTTCCCCAGAGGAATTCCAAACCTTTTTCTCCAGGCTGTGCCACCTTGGGGGGAGGGGTGATACTGGCAAAGGTCCTCTTACTCTAATGGGTCCAGGCTTGTTATTTTTTTGTTGTTGTTCCAACTGGAGTGCTGGAACTTCTTTAGAAACCTGAACTTCCATAAAGGCTTTCTCATCTGTGGGTATTTGCTCAAGTCATTGTTTTCCAGGTACTGCAGTTAAGAGGGGTTGGAGTCAGTTCACAGGCTCCTGCTGGCTCCACAGCCTGTATCAGGTTAGGTCTGCTTTTTACATGATGCAGTGGTGGGGGAGATTCCTTCTAGGTCCCTCGGCATATGGTGCTGGATTCCATAGCTCCCATGGGGACACTTTTGTTCATGGATAGATACAAAATTTTAGATGTTAAAGGACAATGAAAATGAGGGATGCCTTATGCTACCATGAAGCTAGCATCACTTCTCTTGCTGCTTTCTTTAGAATAGTAAGATGCTTGCTATTCTGTAGCTAAGTCTAGAAGTTAGTAGGTCAAGAGTTAGAGAGATATATGGTTCCCTTTATGACATGCTGTCTCAAATATTAATCCCTGTGTATTTTAGAGCAGAGGAATAAAGCACCATGTGAATAAGCCATTGTGAGAAAAGACAGTGCAAATTTATGTTGATGCTTCTGTTAAGTGAATAATAAGTATTTCTTATATTTTAATAGCATCTTGCAAATCCCTTTATGATGCAGCTATCTCATTTCATATTCACAAACCTGTAAGGTGGATATTAATATTACCGTAATAATATAAATGATGAAACTAAGACTCAGAGAGGTTAGTATGGTGGCTACTGCCACCAAATGGGTTTTCTTTTGTTTGTTTTTTTTTTTTGGCTGGAAGGCAGTTAGGATATAAAAAACTTGTCTTCACTGGGTACCACAAATTTCTTACATTTAAGTTTTAATTTTCATTCCCCTTTTTCACCTTAATTACTGCCTTGGGTAGTTTTTTTCTTTTTTCAAAAGCAGGACATGTGGGTTACATTTTTGTTGACTTGGCATATCTGAGAATGACTTCCATATTAGAGAGGTCACAGCATTTTCCTTCAAGAATCTGATAACATTTTCTTATTGTCTTCTAGAATATGGCTTTACAGAGAAATTTGAAGGTAGCCTGATTTTGCTTTTGTATGTAAATTCTCTCTTTCTAAACATTTTTGTCTATATTTTCATAGTTTGTCTTTTAATTACAGTTCAAAAATTTTTGCTGAGTTACACCCATATATGTCTGTTCACTGATTTTTATGTGGAACATTATAAATTATTTTGATCAGCAAACTTAGAAAATCTTTACTCATTTCAAAGGCATGTTCTTCAATTACATATTGGATTGTTGCTTCTATGCTGTTTTAATTTTTTCCTTTAGGGAATAGAATTCTTTTATTGGTTATCATCTTCTCTCATGATTTTTATGTCTGTTCTTTTCTACAAATTGTTAGAGGATTTTTCACGTTTGCCCTGTACATAAATGCTGTCTTCTGAATAATGCATTCAGTTCTTTATTAACTCCAGCACAGATTTTATTTCTGCTGTTACATTTAAATTTTTTTGTAGTAATTCCTTATTTTACCCACTTCTCTTAGTTGCAGTCTCTCCTTTCTATTCCTGTTTCCCAGGGGATAGGCTGGTTTCCTTTTGGGTACGCCATATAGTTTTTACATTGTTTCTACTAATGCTTATAGGAATATTTTCAGAGAACTGCTCTTTTTTTGAGCTTCAGGCTGATACTACCTTTTTCTTGTCAAACAATCTTGTTTTTAGGCCCTATTTTTTTTTTTCTCTTCTGTTTCATTAAGGATAGATTGGTTCAGAATCAGTGTTTGCCAGTAAACAAAGGGTCTGGATTGCCCTTGGCCCTGCTTTGTGTACTTGTTTGAGTTCCTTTTTGTATCTTGAGCTCTAAAGTGAGTTGTTCATGTGTAACCTCCAGTGTGTGCCTATTATTAAAAGTCTGTCATCTGGTGCAGATTTACCAAACAAAGCTGTCTATCTTGCTTCTCTTCATTGTCTTGCTCTCTGACCTTCTAGTCCAAGAGTGTAAGAGAGCCTATGATTCTCAACATGCACTACTTGCATGCGTTTCCCTGTGTCTTTTCTCACTTTGCAAAGCTTTACTTATGAAGATTGTACCTCGTCATACACCTGTGCCTCTGCCAGAACTGCCTTTCTCTCCACACCTGTCTACAACACACATATTTTCTGGGGTTTGCAGCTTCCTTCTGAGTATAGAAATATAGAAAGAGAGGAAATCATGGGGAACAACACTATAGCAACTATAAGAAGGTATACCTGTGCAATAGAGAACTAGTGCCCAGCTTTGGAAGTGACATAATCTTTGTATTTCCAAATCAAGTGGTAGACAGTGGGCAAAGGATAAAGCAGATTCCCTTTATGTGATCTTTCACATGTGTAGCCTTGTTTGGTTTTTTCAGTATACTGTGTGTTAGTTATTATTCATATCTTTTGATCTAATTGTTTTCATAATTAGTAGAAATTCTTACCAGATTCTGGCAGTCTTGTTAGTCTAAATTTTTACTATTATTATTAATTTTACTATTATTATTTCTATAAATAGAAAATACTTATTAAGTATATATTTTGTGTCAACACTGATATAAATGCTTTAAGTGTATTAACTCATTTAAGTTATAACAGCCCTTTTGTGGCATACTGTAATTATCACCATTTTATAGGTGGAAAAAATGAGGCATAAAGAAGTTGAACACTTGTCTAAGAGTACTTAGCTAACATGTAGCACAGTCAGGATTTGAAGCCAGGAAGTCTATATATTTGCATAGTGCAAGTTTTTATCCTGTTTTTCTGCGTCTTCATGGGCCCGCCCTTTCTCCTTCATTCCCTACTTCTCTCTCTTCCTTTTTTCTTAAGTTTCTTTTATGACTACATAAAACACTATATCAGGAACTGGCAATGAGATACCATTCAAAAATATGACCTTTTTTGAGTTTTAGAATGTGGAATATTAAAAAAGTATGTATGTGTGTATATATTTCAGTTCTTTAGGTATTGCACTAAGGTGACTTTCTGAAATAAATTTTTAAATTTTCAAAAGTATGAATTTGTTTAGATTGCAAATTTATTGAACAGAAGTAATTTGTTCTTTGTAGTTCTTCCTTTATTGGCCTTAGGTGAGCATTGGGCTGTGGAAGTAATGTCTAACCCTTTTGTGTAATCCTCCCTAAGCACCTAACTTAAACTAGGGAATGACTTGACTATCAGTAAGAATTAGATTCATTGGATTAGTGCTGCCAATATGGGCACCACTAGATAGATGGCTATTGAACACTGGAAATGCGGCTGGTCTGGTTGAGATGTGCTAGAAGTATAAAACATACTCTGGATTTTGAAGGCTTAGTATGAATAAAAGAATATAAAATATCTCATTAATACTTAAAAATATTACGTGTTGAAATGACAATAGTTTTGACTTACTAGATTAAATAAAATATATTTTTAAAATCAATTTTTGCTGTTTTTTCTTTTTCTAATGTGACTACAAGACAATTAAAAATTACATATGTGCCTCGTGTTATATTTTTATTGGGAATTCAAAATTGTATAAGGTATGGTACCTCTTCTCTAGGGGTCTAGTATGGAAGAAAACAGACAGGCAATTAGAGAGGTGTAGTAAGTGCCAGATAGGAGCTCACGCATGGCAGACATCTAGCTCAGTTTTGACGGCCTGCAGAAGGTGACCTTTAAGGCAGTGGTAATACCTTGTTTTTTCTCCCTTTTACCTTCTTTTGAGGACTCTAAGTCTACTTTTTGGATGGAAGGAAATAAGTCAAAAGCTATTTAAAAAAAAATTGAGAATCTTTTTTCTAGTAGTATTGGTTCTTAGTCTAATGAAACAAATTGAGTTGGAAGTAGAAGGCCTGAGTCTGCTCACAGAGACCACTGCTCGGCCCTCCCCAGGCAGGCTAGGACAACCAAATGGATGGTAGTGCCTCTTGCTAAGTATGGAACACAGTTCAATTTTAAATCTGTTGAGTTCAGAGTGTCTGTGGGAAATCTAGATGGAGAGGAACATTTAAGCAGTCGGATGTATGGAACTAGAGTCCAAGAAAAATCTCGGCTGACAATGTAGATTGAAGTTAGGTAATGTCATAGATAAGGTATGAAATCAACAGGAAGTGAGTAAAGTGAGAAATGGACAGACCTTGAAGAAATAGGGAGGGTTGAGAAAAGGGCATATAAAGGTCATTGAAAAAGAATGGCCAGAGAAGGAAGAGTTTAGCCAGGAGAGTGTACTTTCAAGAAGCAGGCAAGTGCAGATAGTATCACATGTAGCTAGGAGATAGAAATAAAGACTGAGAAATACCTATTGTCTTTAACAATGAGGAGGTTATTGGGGAGAAAACAGGTTCCCTGGAAGGGGTTGGGTTAGGTGGCAAAGCCAGATTGCAGAAGGTTGAGGAATTAATGGGAGGTAAAGAACTGGCGACAGTGAAGGTTATTGTTTGGCAGTGAAAGAGGTGAAAGGGGAGGCATTTGGCAGTTAGCGGGATGTATTTAGCATATGACAATTGCGATATTTAGCATATTACAATTGTGATATTTAGCATATGACAATTGGGATATTTAGCATATGACAATTGCGCACGCGTGTGCCTGCGTGCATGCGTGTATGTGTGTGGTCTCTGGGTTGTAAATCCATTAGAACCATGATTCTGTACCTTTACATTCTTGGAATCCAGTGTAACATCCTTCATAAGGTAACTACTCAATAAATGTTGATCTTGATTTTAATTTATTAAATATCTCTTTTTCAGTAAGATTCTTTATCAACATCATTTCCAAATTCTCTAAACATTAAATCTACATAAGAGTTGGATTTCATCCAAGTCTAAATGCACTAAGGCATTTGAGCATGGCTTAAGGGAAAGAAAATGGGCTTCCTAGTCCACCAAAACTATAATTCACATCTAGGCTCTGACACTTTTTAGCTATAGGATCTTGAACAAGTTAATTCTGGCCTCTTTTTCCTCATCTAAGAAATGAGGATGATAATACCTACCCTTATAGGGCTGTTGTCGGAGTCAGTGAGAAAACGTAGTGTTTTGTGTGGTACCTTATACAAAGTAGGCACTCAGTACATGTTTTGTAGAAAAACAGCAACTTCACATGTTACACATGCCAGCATTATAGTCTTTATAATTTGATTTAAAGCAGTATATGTGATATAGTATTATAACTTTAAATAAGACCAAGCATACACAGTTGAAATTTGAGTAAAAAATTAGCCTTTGAATAAAAAAATGTTTCTTTTCTTGCTCTCTCCTCCCCTTTCCAATCCAGGTCCTGAGGGAGTCTAACAAATTAGCAGAAATGGAAGAACCACCCTTACTTCCAGGAGAAAATATTAAAGACATGGGTCTGTAATGGTATTTTTTGTCGAATTTCCTCCTCCTTTGTGACTGTACAGACTATTCAGTACTCTCAGTGTACAGAGAACAGGCTCACTGCCTAGACACCTCCTGTTTGGTGTACTCATGACTGCCAGCCTTCCCAGCATCCAGTGTGTTCTGTAAGCTTAAGTCTAGACCTGTTGGTTGTGTTTGGATTTGGACTACTGGGAAACATGCAAGTTGAATGATATTCTGCTGCTTTTCTGGTTTGCTTTACTTTCACTGAAAGTAGGTGACTTATTTTAAAAACTGTTGCTGAATTTCGTGAAAGTAAATTTCATTATTTTTGAATTACTGCAGTAAGATAGTGGGTTGCATAGATAAAAAATTGAATTGTTACTTTGTACAAGTAATTTTTCTTAAAGCACATTCTCTCTTTTTGCTTCTTTATTTTTTCCTACTCTGAATAAATTTGTCAGTTTTGGATAAATATATTTCATCGCCATTGCAAAGCAAGCCGTTTACATATAGGTGCCTTTCTTTGTCCAGCCTAAATAACTAAGCATTAACTTATTGTATGGACTGGAAACTGGAAACACACTTTTAAGGTATTTTTTTGTCCTCATGCTTTTACTTTGTTTCATTTGCGTGGTGATCTACAAAATACCCATAGCTTTTTTTATTTTTAAGATATTTATTTATTTATTGAAGTATAGTTGACTTACAGTATTAGTTTCAGGTGTACAACATAGTAATTTGATATTTGTATAGATTACACATCATGCAAAGTTGTTATAAAATATTGACTATATTCCCTGTGCTGCACATTACATCCTTGTAAATTATTTATTTTACAATTGGTAGTTTATACTTCTTAATCCCCTTTACCTATTTTGCCCCTTTCCCCACCCCTCTACCCTCTAATAACCACTAGTTTGTTCTCTGTATCTGTGAGTCTGTTTCTGTTTTGTTACATATGTTCCTTTGTTTTTTTAATTCCATGTATACATAAATAGTATGGTGTTTGTCTTTCTCTGTCTGACTTATTTCATTAAATATAATACCCTCCAGGTCTATTCATGTTTTTGGAGATGGCAAGATTTTATTCTTTTCTAGGTGTCCATTTACAGAGGAATGGATAAAGAAGGTGAGGTATATATAGAACTACCATATGACCCAGCAGTTCCACTCCTGGGTATATATCCAAAAAAAAAAAAAACCCCAAAACACTGATTCAGAAAGATACATGCACCCCAGTGTTCATAGCAGCATTATTTACAGTTTCCAAGATATGGAAGCAACCTAAGTGTTTGCCAATAGATGAATGGATAAAGAAGATGTGGGGTGTGTGTGTGTGTGTGTATAAAATGGAATATTACTCAGCCATAAAAAGGTGAAATTTTGCCATTTGCAACAACATGGATGGACTTGGAGGTCATTATGCTAGGTGAAATAAGTCAAAGAAAGACAAATACTGTATGATATCTCTTATATGTAGAATCTAAAAAGTACAACAGACTAGTGAATATAACAAAAAAGAAGCAGACTCATAGATATAGAGAACAAACTAGTGGTCACAGGTGGGGAGAGGGAAGGGGGGAGGGGCAATATAGGGGTAGGAGATTAAGAAGTACAAACTATTAGGCATAAAATAAGCTACAAGGATATATTGTACAACACAGGGAATATAGCCAGTATTTTAGAACAACTATAATGGAATAAAACCTTTAAAAATTGTGAATCGCCGTGTGTACACCTATAGCTTACATAATATTGTACAGAAACTGTACTTCAATTAAAAAAAAAGAAAAGAAAAAATTGTATGCTTGTGTTCGTAAAAGAACTCTGTAAAGAAATAACGTAAGATGATTGAAAAAAAGTTGTGGTATGTTTATATATTTATATATATATACAGTGGAATATTATTCAGTCATTAAAAGAAAATACTCATAGCTTTTGAGAAATAAAGTAATATATAGGAGAATACACTAGATGGTTTTTCAGTCAAAGTAAACACCACCTTTCATTTGATTATCAATCATAATTTTAAAAAGCACTTAATAAATGCCTAATTTCCCCTGGCCACATGTCATTTCCTTGTGTAAAAATAAGCAAGCCAAAGAGGACCTGTCCCCTAAATGTGTTGTTATTGCCTGCGGTACATTTAGTTCCTCACACTTAGCATTTCTCTCTTCTTACTTTTAACTCTTGATTGAATACCTCCACATTCCTTTTTTCCTCCCTACTCACCTCAGGTATCCTAAGCTTGTTCTGCTGAGTTACCTACTAAGTTAGGTGTTATGTATTATTACCACTGGATATCATATAATAACAGTAGTTATCACTATTAAGTGCTTACTGTCTCATTTAATCATCCTCACAGTGATCTTCTGAGGAAGATATTAATCCCATTGTGTAGATGGAGAAACTAAGGCATAGGGAGACTACCTAGCTAGTAAAGTTATAGCTAGCATTGAGACAATTTTTTTTCCCTCTTCTGAGCCTAAAGCATATGCTATTTCCGCTGTGATAAATGACCTTATAAAAGATTTTCAAGTTACCACTCAACCTCTTTTGTTGTCGTCTCCTCCTTTAGATAGCAACACTCCAGTTAGGACTTCATCCTTGGCTCATTTCCCTTTTCTCTCCTATTTGCTCTTTTTAGTTGATCATATCTAAATTAGTAGCTTTACCTACCATGTATTTACTGATGACTCCAAAATTTGTTACTTCTAGTGTGAACCTCTGTCTTAATACGTATAAAACAAATGCCTGTGTCTTAGACACATGCCCTTGGATATTCTGTAGATATCCCTTATGCTCAGCATCTCCAAAACTGTCATCACCTTTATGTCCAAATTTACTCCTTTTCTTTTATTCTTTCTGTCGGTTAATATTAACACTGGTTGTCCGTTCACTCAAGGCAGAAATCTGGGAGTCATCCTCAGCTGCTCTTTTTTTCTGAACTCTGACATTCAATCAGTTACCAGATCCAGAGGAGTAATCTCTAAAAATTTCTTGAATGATATCTTTTTCTCTCATTTTCATGAGCCCTTGGTATAATATTTATGTACATTGAATTTCAGGTGCCTATGAGAAACTTGTAGGAGTTTGGGAGAGAGAGCAGGCCTGGAAGTGCATATTTTGGAATCATCAGAATATGGATATTAGTTGAAAATGAAAGGAGGAAAATAACCCAGAGAATGTATGGAGTAAAAAGAGGGCCAAGAACATAGCTTTGGTAAATGGTAGAAGAGGAACCGGGGAGGGAAATTGAGAAGGAATGAAGAGAATGTGATATAATATAAATTAGAGAGATCCAGACTATATACTTACCTTGTCCAAATAGTTACTTTACTTTCTTACTTCTGTAATTTAGTTTAGGTTCTTCTCTGCATTGAGTGCTGTATCAACATCTCTACCCATTAAAAGGATGCCAGCCCCTGGGGCACAGCTCACATAGCTGTGTTCCTTGAACCTTCTCCGATCCCATAGCTTAATGGACTTTTCTTCTTTGTATTACTTAGAGTATGTTTTTGTGCCTCTCTTTCTGCACAGATTGCATGCTCTCATATATTACATTTATTTGTATATATTTTACATCCTTATAGATATGTATTCTCAAAGTCATTTTGGTCTGCCTCATGGAAACTATTACTGATTCTTTGTGAGCTCAGGGAAAATTTGAGAGGATTGGTAAATCTAAGCTCTTTTGGTAACCACTAGGCAGTATCAATATTGCGAAATTTAGAGGAATACCTAATATATTAAGTAAAATATTCTGATTCAAAGTCATCTGTATAGACTTGATTATTCTTCAAAAAATTAAATGTAATACAAAGGATAAGGCTGGTAACCTTGAGTGTATTACTTCATATAGAAAAGACATTCTTAGTTGGTCTAAAGTAAATCTGCAGTTTAGACGTTTTTTAAAAGTTAGAGTAGTGTTAGGAACATCAACAGAATGCTTTAACAGTAGCAGCAGGGTATTGTGGCCTGCGCACATCAGCAGTAGAGGTGGCCCCAGACGGCAATATTTCACCCTTTAACACAGGAGACAGGCTGTGCTACTTGAGTGGCTTAGCTTTGCGTGATGTGATGGAAGGAAATTTGAATTTGCAGTCATAGGAATTGCATTCAAGTCCTAATCTTAGCAGTTACTGGTTCTGAAACATTAGACAATTTGTTTTACTTTTCTGAGCCCTGGTATTCTCATCTAAAAATTGTAGGTAATTAGAGGTTTTATATTTAAAGGTTGTTTTGAAGGTTAAGGGAGGTACTCAGGTAAAAAGTACTTCATAAATTCTGAAGTGCTAGGCTGTCAGTGCTGGTTGTTACTATTGTCATTCGCTCTGGTTAAGATTCCTAATCACAGTCTCTCTTCTACGTGGTACAGACTCTACTGGGCATAAATTCTCTCTTCAGAGTGACTTAGCTGCCACCAGCCTGAGGAAAAAGGATAAAAGGGACAGAGCAAAGCCAAGCCTAATGATGATAATAGTAACATAGCTATAAACCCTTGTATTGGATTGGCCAAAAAGTTCGTTCGGCTGTAAGTAATTTTCATCAAGAACTTTATTGAATAACGTATTCATTAACCAAACGAACTTTTTGGCCAACCCAATATCTAGTAGAGTACTTTTAATTTTGGAAGCACTTTCATGTATATTATTTCATGATTTTAGAATAAAGGGGAAGTTGTAACAAAAACTTTGGGCTGGGACTAAGAGGGACATATCCTGTAGTAGAATATAGAATAATAAGACTGATTTTCTTGTGTGAGTGAAGAAAATTGGCTCTGGAAAAAATAAAGAAATGTTTTTAGTAACATTGAATAAAGCTTTCCCAGTTGAGATAAAAATTCATAAGGGCAAGAAAATGTCTGCAAGGCAAGTTTATGTATCTTTCTATAATGATTGGTTTATTTAATTTTAATAGCTTCCCTCTAAATGAAACATTGGAAATGCCTTGGAAACAATGATTCAAATAATTCATCTCATATTTGAACATTCCCAAGGGAGCTATTTTGAAGGTTAGAAATGTTTGTTAGAAGATCGGTCTCATTTCAGATTCCATACAAAGCGGTCAGTCCTTCAAAGTGAGGAATAGAAAGCAAAGTCAGGAAGTTGCAATACCTTATTAAACATATTTCATGTTCCTAAGTTTTCCCAGAGGCCCCTTGAAAGGTTCTTAGAAATTTTTTGCTCCTAATTGTGCCTTAGTTTCTTGGAACAATGAAGATGTTCCTTTATCTGCTGCTTTGCTACAATAATGACATAGCAGGGATTTATGAATATTTTAAGATACAAAAAACCTTTGTATTGGGCATATGAACTTTACCATATTAAATAGTATTTTGAGCTGGTGGTAGCTGAGTTACCCTGCTTAATTAACACGTTTTAAAAAGCGATAATACTGTATAGATTCATCATTTATCATTTAATTAAACAATGCTTGTGATTATTTCACTACAAAGTTTGACATCTGTTGCTCGGTCAGGAATATAATACCCTCTTACTGTACTGTTATTTTTTCTAAGAATCTATTTCATATATGTTTCATTTTCTGTACAGTATTTTCCGTATAAATATAATCAGGTCAGGAGTTTCTGTTACTATGTTTTAGGTATTGTATAGTTAGAGGAATGGTGACACACTAGACTGTGGCCGGAAGAAGACCAGCAGATTGGGGAGATGATCTAGGAACTATGATTAGATGATTGGTGACTGTGACTTGAGACATTTACTGTTGTTCCCACCTTTACCACTACTCTTCCACTCACTACTCCAACTGCCACACCTAGTCTGTCCATCAGGGAGAGTGGCCATCTTTGTTTCCTTGTGTCTGTCTCAGGGTAAAGGATGTCCCTCTGCTTCTTCAGTCCTTCCCATTTGTTCTACATTCCTTCCCCAGATTAGTGTGTGGTTAGAAGCTTGGATTTGGCATTTGAGGTCTCTTTGAATCACTGATTCTGTGATTTTTTTGATCATAATTTAGACTAGCAGTCAGAATTCTTTTAAATTTTGTTTGTGAAAAGATGATAGTGCAGTTTTTAATAGTGCACAATGTATAGTAAATTGTGGGCTCTTTTCCTTTTCAGCCAAAGATGTAACTTATATATGTCCATTCACTGGTGCTGTACGAGGAACTCTGACTGTTACGAATTACAGGTTATATTTCAAAAGCATGGAACGGGTAAGGCTTGTTGGATTAGATTTTTATATGTACATCTGTGTGTTGTTTGTTCATCTTTGGTCATTGTTAATTAAAGCATTTCTAGTTAATATTTTTCTCAGCTATAATTGTACAGTATCAGTTGCTCAGTTTTAACTTTTTTTTCCTTCCTTTAGGATCCCCCATTTGTTTTAGATGCTTCTCTTGGTGTTATAAGCAGAGTAGAAAAAATTGGTGGTGCTTCTAGTCGAGGTGAAAATTCTTACGGACTTGAAACTGTGTGCAAGGTAAATGTTGTAATATGTATGCAATTTTTTTTTTGTTTGAAAAGCTTTCTATTAAATAGATATTTTAGAAATTTCCAAAATATCAAATGGATTTCATGCTAGAAGAGTCATTCTAGTAGAAGAAAACAACATTTAGGAGTAATAAAAAGGTGATTGGTTGTGAATTAGACTTGAATTTTTTGGACTCAACACAAAGTACTCTCACATTCATTATTTCATTTTTGAGCCTCATAAAAATCTTGAAGTAGGCATGATGGACATTATTACCTTTAATTCACAAATTAGAAACATAAGGCTCTGAGCAGTTAAGGCTCATAGTACTTTGTAGTGGAGGAACTGATTATGATACAGTCACCTCTCTTTCCTATTTCTAGTTCTCATAATTTTTCTGCTTCTAAAACAATGGTGAGGAAAACTTCATGTTATAGACCTGTATTTTCTTACCTAACTGGTATTCCTTAAGTGCATTGATAACTTGAATGAGAGTTAGATTGTTATAATCTTAACATTCAGTCATAAATATTTAATACCATTGCCACTTCTAAGGTCACTGTTCTCCTTACTATATAGCCTAATTAACAGCTGTGTACGTCTCACTGCTAGATCTTTTTCCTTTCTTTTGCTGTTCTGCGAGTGCCAAAAAAGTAAAAGCAACAGCACATGTGTAACTTTCAAGAACCTTTCTCATGCCAATCTTAGAAGCTTTATGAATCTAGTATTAAAGCTAATGACTTAGTAATTATTTGTGTGCTTTTCCATTATAGTTGGAAGGGCTCTAAGAGTATAATAGCTGTCAGCTGTGTGACAGGCACGTCTCCTGATTGCTCTTCTGTGGTCTAAGAGTAAATAGAGCATAGAATATAAGAGGACATGAAAGAGGGTGACTTTGAAATTTTGATCATTTTAAATATAACTTTTTCCATAGAACAAGACCATTATCAATAAACCCAAACATTTGTAGGGCCCCTGCTATGGTACTTTTGGAGAGCTCTGTTTAACAGAGTGATTATGAATATCTCTATTAGTTGTAAAGGTATTTACTGATGAAAAACAAAATATCAGCTTAGGTTCTCACACATTTGTTTTAAAAGGTGGTAGAGCTGGCATTCTAATTTTGGATCAGATTTATAATAAAATGTTCTACTTGTTCATGTTCTGTAGGTGCATTGTTGTGGAGGGTCTATGTGCTCAGTTTTACAGAATACAGTGGAATAAAGCTATTTTGAATTCTGTCTAGATGAAACCACTTAAATAACATGAATAGTCTTGAAATTATTCTTAATCCCGTTTTTTTTCTTAGTGCTGTTAAGATCTCAGTAAGTTGGAACATGAATATCTACATTCAGCCTGAGCATAGAAAACTGCTTGAGAACAAATAAGGGAAGGGAATTTTGCTCTTTAGATCTGACTTTAGAGCCTGGATGATATCAGTCAAACTATTCAAGGTTTTTGCTAGTAGATAGTTGAAGACCTTGGGACATGGACTGGAGGAAGACCTTTAGGCAGGGTTGGGTTCTATCAGTCTAGTAGCAGGAGCCTTATGAATTGAAGGTCCAATGGAAGTGAGTCCTGGCAAGGGATTATAAATAGGCAAATGATCACCAACCATAATGGGAATGAAGACATTTATGAAATATAACAACAGCTAATCAGATTTTTAATAGGGAAATTCATAACAGACATTGGGCTTTCACAGGGAAAGGACATAATTTTTTTTTAAGATTTATTTATTTATTTAATTTATTTTTGGCTGCGTTGGGTCTTAGTTGCGGCATGTGGGGTATTCGTTGAGGCGCGCGGCATCTTTTGTTCCGGTGCGTGGGCTTCTCTCTAGTTGTGGTGTGCAGGTTTTCTCTTCTCTAGTTGTGGCATGTAGGCTCTGTAGTTGTGGCGTGCGGGTTCCAGAGCGCATGGGCTCTGTAATTTGCGGCAAGCGGGCTCTCTAGTTGAGGCACGTGAGCTCAGTAGTTGTGGTGAGGGGGCTTAGTTGCCCCGTGGCATGTGGAATCTTAGTTCCCCGACCAGGGATCAACCCGCGTCCCCTGCATTGGAAGGTGGATTCTTTACCACTGGACCACTAGGGAAGTCCCAGGACATAATGTTGACAGTGTGTATCAGCCATGTAATATCATGACTTCAGACATAGTATCTCTAATCCCCAGTGCCTACATCAGATGCTGGCTTCTTCAGTGGCCTATCTTGAGTTCATAAGCAGAGGGAAATTTTCTGTCCTCTGAATTCCGCCTTGTATCAGAGTGTCTTGTGTTTATTTTTGTTTCTCTCAATAAGGCATTGTAATTTCCCTACCTCCAGGAGCTGTTGTCTATTTTTGTATCCCACATTCATTCACTTTTTATTTAAGGAACAAATAAGTTGCCTTATTTGTTCCTTAAATAAAAAGTGAACAAACAATGATAGGTGACTTGGATCCTAACTCTTTTCTAGGATATTCGGAATTTACGGTTTGCTCATAAACCTGAGGGGCGAACAAGAAGATCTATATTTGAGAATCTAATGAAATATGCATTTCCTGTCTCTAATAACCTGGTAAGAGGTTTCTCATCTTTGAAAAAGCTATATTATAATTATTGGTGTAGTGTCAAGAAACTTGTCTAGGCTATTTAGAATCTCTCTGTTTACAATCCCACTTTGCCAGATGTCTAGTTTAGGTTTAGTCTATAGGACCAGCTTTTTAAGGTATAAAATGAGGAAGCTGGACTAGCTGATTTCTGAGGTCCATCCCTGCAGACTGACATTCTATCATTATATGATCTTTCTATCCAGGGTATTTTCATGATGAAAAGCTGTATGTGGTTTTCATTAGGATGTGAAATCTTTTAAATTGAGAGCTGAGAGTTAAGTCTAGCAATTTCAGGAGGGAAGGGTGGATAAATACTTAGAACTGAGTTCCTACTGTGTGCTATTAACAGTACTAGGTTTCCTCATTTATTTTATATAATCTAACTTCTACAGTAGCCCTATGGTGCTAAATATTATTTATCCGTATTTTAAAGTTGAAACCAGGAGCAGGTAAACAATTGACTCAGTGGCATAATTAGTAAGAAGTAAAATTTAGAATCAATCCTGGTCTTCTGACTTGAGTTTGAGTGTTTATCATCATAGTTGTTCCTGCTATTCTGTCTACATTAATGATAAATTAAATTTTCTTTTTTGGTACAGATTGCATGTCCCAAAATAAAAAGTTTATTCAGTATGTTTTAGAAAATGTAGCATAATCTTTAAAGCTGCTTAACTGCTGATATCTGTGATGTCAAACTAATTAATTATATCAGAAGATGTCTTTTTTATGTAATATCTTTCATTATTTAGAAGTAAACCTAAAACAGCTACCAAAGATATCTGAAGGAAACATGGTGATATGTTAGCATTTGATAAATCTTGGTGGCAGACCTTTGTGCTTTTCTGTGCTTGAAAATATAAAAAAAAAGTAAGTTTTCAAAATTATAAAACAAAAGCTAAAACAACAATATAAAGAAGAATACCAATACAAAATATCCTTACAGATAAGTAAATGAAAACTTGGGGTATGATAAGGTTACATTTCTGATTCATTACCTTCTTAAATGTCTTTTTAGCTATTAACTCTTTACTTTTTGTAGCCTCTTTTTGCTTTTGAGTACAAAGAAGTATTCCCTGAAAACGGGTGGAAGCTATATGACTCTCTTTTAGAGTATAGAAGGCAGGTAAGTACTTTTTTTTTTGAATTTCAATATTCTGTATTCTTTTCATTACAACAAAACGTTCATGGATAGAAGTGAACAGCTTTATATAGTTTTGTGGTTTTTGTTGTTGTTTCTTTAATAAAGGCTAATCTTGATTTTTTTGATTGCCTTTCAGTTTCTTTAAACAGCTTTTCAGACTATGCCAATGATCTTTCATGAATCTTTACTTATCTAAGAGTTTACAAGTAAATCAGTTTATTTAAAAAATGTTTAATAATTTTAAAAATAAAAATAAAATTGTAAATATATTTACATTTTAATGTTTTTATATGTCATTCGCATTATTCACTCAGATTTTTCTTTTTGGGTATCCTATAATTTAATTCTGAAAACATTTCCTAATAATTCTACTGCTTATAATTTAGCTCCACATAAAATTTTGAAAGTTCTACATTTTCAGAGGACATACTTCTACATAAAATGTTAACAAATCAAATCTGATAGTATACAAAAGAGATAATACATCACGACTAAGGTGAGTTTGCTTAATATTAGAAAACCTAATAATGTGATTCACCACAGTAGGAGATTAAAGCAGAATTCAGTCTTGAAATCTGTGTTACAGTGTATCAGTCTCCCTATTCTTCCTCAATATACCACTTCCCAGAATTCCTATACTGCAGTGCTTAAACTCTACCAAAAATAGTCTTTATTTTTAACTTTCCACATGTTCACTGTGCATTCTTGAGAATTTTTCAGACACATTGATTGTTTCTTGGTAATTATTAGATTTGATATTCAAATTATTCTAGAATTCAAATATGACAAACATTAGGCTGTGATTTTTGTATTTAGATTTTAAACATTGCATTTTAGTTACTATAAAGCTTCTAATTTTTTAGGTTTGTTTCAGAAAACCAGGAAGAATAAAAAACCATCACCAGAGAACTAAAGATATCCAGATGGTTTGAAACTGATTTTGTTGCTCAATTGCATGTGGCAAGTAAAATTTAAAATTAGTTATAAAACCATCAGTTATAAAACCATTCAGTTATAAAACCGTCAGCTGGCAAAATATGAAGCAGAATACAAAATAAATGGATCAGCTTTTAAAAACCAAGAGTCTACAAGTAACATTGCAAAATTTTTGCTAAACCAAAAATCCAGTGTCAGAATTAGGTGGCAAAGCAATCAGAAAATCTAACAAATGTCTGTAGAATTGTAAAAATGAAGAATATTCTTTGGGAATCTGGGCAAAAATTGCTGTCTGTTGTAGTAGCATTCAACATAGAACTTTGGAAAGGAGATGAGATAACTGTGTCCAGCGAAAAGAAAGAAATTAATATGAAAAAGAATAAGTTGAAAAGTGAGTGTGAAAAAACAAACAACCCGATCAAAAAATGGGCAGAAGTGAACATTTCTCCAAAGACGTGCAGATGGCCAACAATCACATGAAAAGAGGCTCAACATTGCCAATTATTAGAGAAATGCAATTCAAAACTGTAATGAAGTGTCACCTCACCCTGGTCAGAATGGCCATCATCAAAAAGTTTACAAATAAATGCTGCAGAGGGTGTGGAGAAAAGAGAACCTTCCTACACTTTTGGTGGGAATGTAAATTGGTATAGTCACTATGGAAAATAGTCTGGAGGTTCCTTAAAAAACTAAAAATAGAGTTACCATGTGATCTGGAAAAGATGAAAACTCCAATTCGAAGAGATACATGCACCCTAATGTTTCATAGCATCACTATTTACAGTAGCAAAGGCATGGAAGCAACCTAAGTGTTCATCAACTGATGAATGGATCAAGAAGATGTGGTGTGTACACACACACACACACACGCACACTGGAATATTACTCAGCCATAAAAATGAATGAAATATTGCCATTTGCAGCAATGTGAATGTACCTAGAGATTATCATACTGAGTGAAGTAAGCCAGGCAGAGAAAGACAAATATATAATATCACTTATATGTGGAACTAAAAAAGTAATACAAATGAACTTGTTTACAAAACAGAAACAGACTCACTGACATAGAAAACAAACTCATGTTTACCAAAGGGGAAAGAGGTGGGGGGGAGAGATAAGTTAGGAGTATGGGATTAACAGATACACACCACTGTATGTAAAATAAACAACAGTGATTTACTGTATAGTACAGGAACCTATATTCAATATCTTGTAATAGCCTATAATGGAAAAAAATAAGAGAAAATATGTGTAACTGAATCACTTTGCTGTACATTTGAAACTAATACAATATTTCAATTAGCTATACTCCAATTGAAAAAAAAGAGTAAATGAACAGCTATACGCATTCAGAAAGAGAATTATGAGATTAGGAAATGCGGTAATCAGATACAGCAATGAACTCTACACTGAATGATACAGATGCTTTATGGTCTTTGACTTACTAGATTAATTTGTTGGCTTTTTACTGCAGAGTTAGACACTTTGTCTCTGAGTCAACTAAGTTAAAGTCTAGTGGAGAGGACACTGTATTTGGTGTAGTTAGAAGACGTTTTTTTTTTAATTTAAGTTTATTACTGAAGAAAATGAAGATAATCTCTTTCTTCTGTTTCTTTCTTTCCTTGTTTTCATTGAGGTATAATTGACATACGACATTATATTAGTTTCAGGTGTATACCGTAATGATTTGATATTTATATATATTGTGAAATGATCACCACAGTAAGTCTAGTTAACATCTGGACAGTGTCACCAAAAACAGTTAGGATTTTTTTTCTTGTGATGAGATCTTGCAAGATTTATTCTCTTTGCAACTTTCAAATATACAATACAGTATTAACTATAGTTACCATGCTGTACAGTATATCCCTGTGACTTACATTTACTTTATAATTGGAAGCTTGTACCTTTTGGCTCCCTTCACCATTTTGCCCACTCCTGACCCCCTGCTTCCAAGCTTCCAACAACCAACCATCAGTTTGTTCCCTTTATCTATGAGCTTGTTTTCTTGTTTTGTTTTGTTTTTTATAAAGATTCCACATATAAGTGAGATCGTCATACAATATTTGCTTTTTTCTGTCTTATTTCACTTAACATTGTGCACTCAGGTTCCATCCGTGTTGTCACAAGTGGCAAGATTTCATTCTTCCTATGGTTGAATAAAATTCCATTATATATAGAGACCTCTCTCCCTCTTTTTATATATATATATATATATATATATATATATACATATATATATATATATATACACACACACACCACATTTTCTTTATTCATTCATCAGTGAGCACTTAAATTGTGTCCATATCTTGGCTATTGTAAATAATACTACAATGAATGGAAGCATACATCTTTTTGAGTTAGTGTTTTCATTTTCTTTGAATAAATACTCAGAAGTGGAATTGCTGGATCATATAGTAGTTCTATTTTTAATTTTTTGAGGAACCTCCTTACTGTTTCCCACCAACACTGCACAAGGGCCCTTTTCTGCACACCCTCGCCAACACTTGTGATTTCTTGTTTTCTTGGTGATTAGCCATTTTATTATATTATTTATTTATTTATTTTAAAAATTATTTATTTATTTTTTAGTACATCTTTATTGGAGTATAATTGCTTTACAATACTGTGTAATTAGCCATTTTAACAGGTGTGAGGTGATATCTCACTGTAGTTTTGATTTGCATTTCCCTGATGATGAGTGATGTTGAGCATCTTTTCATGTGTTTGCTAGCCATTTGTATGTCTTTGGGAAAATGTTTATTCAGATCCTTTGCTCATTTTTAATCGGATTTTTTGTTGTTGTTTTTAAGTTCTTTATATATTTTTGGATATTAACGCCATATCAGGTATATGGTTTGCAAATATTTTCTCCAATTTCATAGGGTGCCTTTTCATTTTGTTGATGGTTTTTCCTTTGCTGTTCAGGGTAGTCTCTTAATATAAATGTTGAAACTAAAGATAAAGCATCAGAATATTCCTTTTTTCTTCTTTTAAATTAAAAAAAAAAATTGGATGCAGTAATACTCACACTCTGTATAAAATGCAAAAGGTATAAAAGGGTATACTGAAAGGAAGGTTTCTCTTCTGGCCAACATTGTTCCACAGCCATCCCAGTTCCTCTCCCTTGAGGAAATAATGTTACTCATTACCCGTATATCCTTTCAGAGATTTTATGCTACACAGCTTGTATAATGTGTATACAGTATTTTTTTAAAGCAGATAATAGCATTCTGTGCACACTGTACCCTTCTTTTTCATCTAATGTATTTTGGAGATTATACCATCTCAAAACACACGGCCTCTCTATTCTTTTTTTCTTTAAAATTGAGATATAATTCACATACCATAAAATTTTCTACTTTAAAGTGTATACCACTGTTTTTTAACATATTCATAAGGTTGTGCACCTATCACCACAATCTAATTCCAGATCATTTAGAAGACTCAGTTTTGAATCCTAGCTGTAGCACTTGCTTAGCTCTCACACTTAGATATGTGCTGTTGAATGAGTCACTCATGTCACAGTGCCTTTATTTTTTACTTGGTAATAGGAACTGCCTTATAGGATTGTTTGAAGGATTAGTGATATACAGAAAGGCACATTATAAACCATAGAAATCGATCCAAATGATTATTATTATATTTATTACATTGTAAAGCTCTAAAAACAGAAGTCATGATTGGTTGGCTTTTTGTGTGCTGCCGCTGAAACACAAAAGGAAAGCCACATTAAATTTGTAGACCTATGCGTTATAGTGCCTAAAGAAATTAGATTATATATTTTTTAAATGGGCAAAACTGTTAGTAACCACTTGTTTGTTATATAAGAGAGTATTTCTTTAATTTTCTCTTGACACATGTAGTGATTATATAGAGGACCTTGAAATTTGTGGATAAGGTCAAGAGAAATCATCAAGTTGCTAAAATAGTAAAAATCAGTATATAGGAAATGAGCATGGTCTTCTGCAGAAATAATCATATGGTAGATATCTTGCTTAACAAATTTGGAGAGCACTCAAGTGCAGTAAAGGAGAACAGAATTTATCCTCAGAACTGGAATGTAAGTAACTAGGGAAAGCTATAATCCAGTTAATTTGGTTGAAAATTGACTCTGACAAATGGATACATTAACTGAAGGGCAGTGATTTGCATGGAGAGTAGAAAGATGTATGCCAGAGATCAACAGTTGTCATTATATCTTTAGCACTGTCTACAAAGGATGTATATGCTGACTAGCCAACTCCAGTTTTCTGCTCGGAAGGCAATTCCTTTAGTGGAGATAGGTGTGTCAGCTTCTCTAAGAATGAGGAGGACAGTAGCCATTAAGGTAATTTAAGTCAGTGATTCTACTCCCACCCATCCATTTTTCTGAAGAATATGACACAATCTCAGTGGTAACAGTTCTCCCTGGTAGTGATTTTTCAAGGATATGGGAAGGCAGTGAGAGAGAGATGGGAGTTACCTACCTGGGTTAAAGATGGTACACTAGGATCTCAGGAGATCTGACCCTCTCACCTTTGACTCCATATTTTCTAAGAAAACTTCAGAAACTAATTTTGCTTCTTGTAGAAGCTTCCTTGTGGTTCATTGATTTTATTCATTCATATATTCATTCATTCATTCATCAAATTCATGTAGCACCTACTATGTACTAGTGGCTAAAACAGAAAGACACAATCCTGACTCCCAAAGAACATATGTTTAATGGAGGATTCAAAGAAGTAAACTAACAGTCAAAATCCACAGTGATGAATATTGTGAATAATAGAGCAAGTACTCCGGTGATAGAATATGAAGCCATCTGGAAACTGAAGGTGTTTGGTATAGGCTAGACTAGAGTTTAGAGTGGCCAGAGATCAGTCTGGGGAAAGCAGGAGTGTGAAGGTCTTTGCTAAGTCCCATAAAGGGTTCTATACTTTATGTGAAAAGGAATAGGTAGCCATTGATAGCTTTTAGGCAGAAGAATGATGTGATAGCTTTTGCATCTTAAAAGAATTTTGAGGCAGTGTGGAGAATGGATTGCGGAGGGACAGAAGAGAAGTGACAATGGCCTGAATTAGGGAAGTGACAGTGAAGATTGAGAGAAGTGCAAACTTTTTTCAGGCACTTTTGGAAGAAAAAAAATCATAAAAATTAATCATTCATTGGAAGTAGAGGGTGAGGGAGAGTTAGAGGTGGTATCCAAGTTTCTTGGTTGAGTACCACCTCTATAAACTTACGAATTCATTTTTTTTCATTGTACATTTTTTATTATAGCATGAACATTTATTTTAAACATCTCTTACTTAAACCTTTTTTTTATTTCTGGAAATAAGTAAGGGTCTTACCTGAACAGTTAATCTAGAAAGTTGAGGAAAGCAGGAGGGAAGGAGAGATGTAGATCATAGGAAGCAAGTTGGGACCAGGCTAATTAAATGGGGTAAATAGTATGTAAGGCACTAATGAAGAGAGACCTTGGCTAGGGATAGGTGGAAACTCTATTGATAATATTTATCACATGATTACTGGAAGGGAATTTTCCATTCCTAATTTTAATATCCTCCTGGGTGTTCGGCAACAGCTTTAGAAATACCCCTTTAAAGGAGAGTACCTCCTGCCCTTTGATTTCAGATATTTATAACAATTTTGTGAACCAGGATAGTAAAATTTTTCTTGAGGCACAATGTACTTTTTTTATTAAAAGGATAGATTTAGAATGTACATGGAATTCTTGACAACTTCCTTTGGTCAAGTTACAGTTTGTGCCACAATTTCTTCATCTATAAAATGACAGTAATGAAACCTGAATACAGTAATATGTGTGTGGGGGGGGGGCGGGAGGGGGAGGGAGGGAGGGATAGAGAGAAAGGCTGCTGGCATAGTGCCTGCACATAGTAGGTGCTCAATAAATGTATTTTTTTTTCTGTAATTTGGTTTCTTTCAGTTTTGTCTTTTTCTGTTTATTATGAGTTATCAGAGGTAATAAAATTAAAAATATATGTATTTTCTTAATTCCAGCCATTTAATGTAATGGCTTTATTTTCTATGGAATGGAGGATGGAAATTTTAAAGTGTCTTATTAAGTAATCCTATATGTGAAGTGGTACACTAGTTATAAATATGGCAAATATTTAAGGACCAAATGAGTTTAATAATTGGTGTGTTTTTCAAAAATTGTTTTGTTTCCCTTGCCTCTTCTTTTTTTTTTTTTTTTTTTGGTTTTGCCTTCCATTACTTCCTTGTTTTTTTTAATATGTTTTACATCAGCAACATTTTATTAATACTGTAAAATTCACTTTAGGTATATAAGTGATAAACATGTACATAGCATTCTGGTGGACACTTGGTGTCTGCCCTCAGAAATTTCTTTGTATAGATGAATGGCAACAGAATCACTCACCAGTCAAACTGTATGAGACTGTGTTCTTTTTAAAGACAAGAACATTTTCAGTCTTACTGTTTCCTTGCTTTTCATTTGATGTGCTTAGGACAGACCCAACACTCATTCAGTATTTAATGATTTAATAAATCTATTAACATAAAATTGAATGCCAAAATGAACACAGATCCCCGTGTTAGAATATCTCATCCTAAAAGCCTGGTCACCACAGGCAGACAATAACTATTCCAACAACTTAAGTGATAGATAGTGGAGAAACGAGAAGTTGAATAGGAGGAGGCTTCTGTTCTGATGTTTTAAAATATTTTTGTTAGGCAGTAATTTGTCTTATGTTTTATTTCACATGCAGGGAATTCCAAATGAAAGCTGGAGAATAACAAAGATAAATGAACGGTATGAGCTTTGTGATACATACCCTGCCCTCTTGGTTGTGCCGGCAAATATTCCTGATGAAGAATTAAAGAGAGTGGCATCCTTCAGGTCACGGGGCCGTATCCCAGTAAGTGTGAAGCTGTGCTGAAACTTTCCCATTGCTTTGTACTTCACATCATGATGAGGATGACAAATGGGAGAATGGTTGCAGGATTAAAAATAGCTACAGCAGCAGGTCTTCTCTGGGGATATTAGGGAATGAGTTATTTAGTAAAATTAAAACCAGAGGAAAGACGTAGACTAAAGACGTTTCTGGAGGATTTGAGATGGATATTAGAGAGCTGCACAGAATTGCATGGTTCTTAACTCGAAAACAAAGTTGGCTCTGTATTCACTATTTCTTTATCTTATTATACATCTTTGGTCATGGTGATAAATGCCTTTTTTCCTTTAAATCCTAGAAAGAAGAAAACTTTACAAATTTATGATGAATTACTGTGTTCTAGAAAGATAGCTCAAATAATTTTAGGTACAAAAATTCAGATTCTGAAGACTTTATAGTTGGACAGTTTTGCTGATATAGTACTCAGACTTTAAAAGTGGGGTTTACTTAGCCCCCTTTTAATGTATTTTTTTTCTAGAGACAACACTTCCAATAATCAGTGACTTTCATAAATCAATATCTGATTAACGAATTAGACCAAGTTTTCCACATGCCAGAATTGGCTTGAAAGAAAGGTGATGATTTTTCATAGCAGCCTCGTATATCCTTTTATGGCTAGGCTTTGAATCCAGTTAGAAAGCAGAGTTTTATAGAGTAATGATTTTCAGAAGAATTATAAACAGAGAAGCATGTAAAGGGTGTGTTGCCATTTTTTCCCCCCATTAAGGTTTTATCATGGATTCATCCTGAAAGTCAAGCCACAATCACTCGGTGTAGCCAGCCCATGGTAGGGGTAAGTGGGAAGCGAAGCAAAGAAGATGAAAAATACCTTCAAGCCATTATGGACTCCAATGCCCAATCTCATAAAATGTTTATATTTGACGCCCGGCCAAGTGTTAATGCTGTTGCCAATAAGGTGAGATCATCTTCCAGTAATTAAGATTATAGTTACAGTTTCATGAGTTTGGTGGGAGCCACAGAGCACTAGAAAAACTTCGGGCTTTTCAATGATAAAAATGTAGATTCTAATCCTGGCTCTTCTACTTGATAGTATAACTTTTTAAAAAAAAATTTTATTTTATATTGGAGTATAGTTGATTAACAATGTTGTATTAGTTTCAGGTATACAGCAGAGTGACTCATTTATACATATAAATGTATCTATTCTTTTTCAAATTCTTTTCCCATTTAGGTTATTACAGAATATTGATCAGAGTTCCCTGTGCTATACAGTAGGTCCTTATTGGTTATCTGTTTTAAATACAGCAGTGTGTACATGTCAATCCCAGTATAATGTGGAGTCAGTTATTTAATCTTTTTAGTAACTTTAATTTGCTTATTTGTGAAATGAGAATCATAATAACTAACAGGGTTGCTTTAGGGGCAAAACTCACCTGGTAAAAAATAGTGCATAATCCTGCTTACTTACGTAAGAAATAGGTATTCATCAATTACTAGTTTCTCTTTCCCTTCTCCAAACTGGACAATAAACTGAACTTGTGACTGACAAAAGAAGTCTGCACAGCACTGTTGTAGAAATCATGCAGTGTTCTTCTCAGTGACCAGTGCTGCCCTCTTCTGGCAGCTCTCCACCTGTACAAGCTATTCAGACTGAAAACTTGCAGTTAGCTGGCACAGTGGTCCTGATTTCTGCTGTGGAATAAATATTAGCATTGTGGAAATAGAAATTCTAGTCCAGTTGACAAAATCTACCATAGGAGAAGGAAAGAGAAGAGATATAATTTAGCTTTAAAAAATTACCTCACATATAAGCAGAAAAAACCCCAAAAGCCCCCCCAAAACTAAAACACCCCAAATCCTATAACTAAATAAGAGAGAAACACCATTAAATCTTGGTTATACTTCCAGACCTATGTGCAGATGCGTGCACACATATATTTGAGACAGAATGGGATAATTGCAACTTCCTTTTTTTAATTGGTGCTGTTTCTTTCTATGACAATAAATATCTGTAACATGATAATTATTAACACCAATTGTTTTAGGATATTTAGGTTATTTCTGGTTTTTTTTTTTTTTTTCCTATTATAAACAGTGCTGGGGTGACCATCCTTAAATTAAATTATGGAACATGTACCTAATTATTTCTGTCCTATTTAGTGTTTTGAGGACATTGTGAATTTCAGACATTCTCTGTTAAACTGTAAGTACAATTTCCCCTTAAAGGAGAAATGAGACAATGTGTATATGAAGCCGGTACCCCAGAGACTGGCATGTATTTTTCCAGTAAAATTACTTGTTCCCTTCCGTAAACCTTATACCATGAATTCGCAGGAATGAGACTTAAGATGTTGTCTAGGATGAGAGAAGGAGAGAGGCATATAAGGCAGAAAAGGGGGTAGAGCAAAATGTACATTCCTCGTCTTTTTTTTTTTTAACATCTTTATTGGAGTATAATTGCTTTATAATGGTGTGTTAGTTTCTACTTTATAACAACGTGAATCAGCTATACATATACATATATGCCCATATCTCCTCCCTCTTGCGTCTCCCTCCCTCCCACCCTCCCTATCCCACCCCTCTAGGTGGTCACAAAGCACCGAGCTGATCTCCCTGTGCTATGCTGCTGCTTCCCACTAGCTATCTGTTTTACATTTGGTAGTGTATATCTGTCCATGCCACTCTATCTCTTCGTCCCAGCTTACCCTTTCCCCTCCCCATGTCCTCAAGTCCATTCTCTATGTCTGCATCTTTATTCTTGTCCTGCCCCTAGGTTCTTCAGAACCTTTTTTTTTTTTTTTTAGATTCCATATATATGTGTTAGCATATGGTATTTGTTTTTCTCTTTCTGACTTACTTCACTCTGTATGACAGACTCTAGGTCCATCCACCTCACTACAAATAGTTCAATTTCATTTCTTTTTATGTCTGAGTAATATTCCATTGTATATATGTGCCACATCTTCTTTATCCATTCATCTGTCGATGGACACCTAGGTTGCTTCCATGTCCTGGCTATTGTAAATAGAGCTGCAGTGAACATTGTGGTACATGACTCTTTGAATTACGGTTCTCTCAGCGTATATGCCCAGTGGTGGGATTGCTGGGTGGTATGGTAGTTCTATTTTTAGTTTTATAAGGAACCTCCATATTGTTCTCCATAGTGTCTGTATCAATTTACACTCCCACCAACAGTGCAAGAGGGTTCCCTTTTCTCCACACCCTCTCCAGCATTTACTGTTTGTAGATTTTTTGATGATGGCCATTCTGACTGGTGTGAGGTGATACCTCATCATAGTTTTGATTTGCATTTCTCTAAAATGATTAGTGATGTTGAGCATTCTATCATGTGTCTGTTGGCCATCTTTATAGCTTCTTTGGAGAAATGTCTATTTAGGCCTTCTGCTCACTTTTGGATTGGGTTGTTTGTTTTTTTGATATTGAGCTGCATGAGCTGCTTGTAAATTTTGGAGATTAATCCTTTGTCAGTTGCTTCATGTGCAAGTATTTTCTCCCATTCTGAGGGTTGTCTTTTCATCTTATTTATGGTTTCCTTTGCTGTGCAAAAAGCTTTTACGTTTCATTAGGTCCCATTTGTTTATTTTTGTTTTTATTTCCATTTCTCTAGGAGGTGGGTCAAAAAGGATCTTGCTTTGATTTATGTCAAAGAGTGTTCTGCCTATGTTTCCCTCTAAGAGTTTGATAGTGTCTGGCCTTACATTTAGGTCCTTAATCCATTTTGAGTTTATTTTTGTGTATGGTGTTAGGGAGTGTTGTAATTTCATTCTTTTAGGTGTAGATGTCCAGTTTTCCCAGCACCACTTATTGAAGAGGCTGTCTTTTCTCCATTGTATATTCTTGCCTCCTTTATCAAAAGTACGGTCACCATATGTGCGTGGGTTTATCTCTGGACTTTCTCTCCTATTCCATTGATCTATATTTCTGTTTCTGTGACAGTACCATACTGTCTTGATTACTGTAGCTTTGTAGTATAGTCTGAAGTCCAGGAGCCTGATTCCTCCAGCTCCGTTTTTCTCTCTCAAGATTGCTTTGGCTATTCTGGGTCCTCTGTATTTCCATACAAACTGTGAAATTTTTTGTTCTAGTTCTGTGAAAAATGCCATTGGTAGTTTGATAGGGATTGCATTGAATCTGTAGATTGCTTTGGGTAGTAGGGTCATTTCCACAACGTTGATTCTTCCAATCCAAGAACATGGTATACGTCTCCATCTGTTTGTATCATCTTTAATTTCTTTCCTTAGTGTCTTATAGTTTTCTGCATACAGGTCTTTTGTCTCCTTAGGTAGGTTTATTCCTAGGTATTTTATTCTTTTTGTTGCAGTGGTAAATGGGAGTGTTTCCTTAATTTCTCTTACAGATTTTTTATCATTAGTGTATAGGAATGCAAGATATTTCTGTGCCTTAATTTTGTATCCTGCTACTTTACCAAATTGATTGATTAGCTCTAGTAGTTTTCTGGTAGCATCTTTAGGATTCTCTATGTATTCTCATGTCATCTGCTAACAGTGACAGCTTTACTTCTTCTTTTCCGATTTGGATTCCTTTTATTTCTTTTTCTTCTCTGATTGCTGTGGCTAAAACTTCCGAAACTATGTTGAATAATAATGGTGAGAGCGGACAACCTTGTTTTGTTCCTGATCTTAGATGAAATGCTTTCAGTTTTGAGGATGATTTGGCTGTGGGTTTGTCATATATGGCCTTTATTATGTTGAGGTAAGTTCCCACTATGCCTACTTTCTGGAGGGTTTTTATTGTAAATGGGTGTTGAATTTTGTCAAAAGCTTTCTCTGCATCTATTGAGATGATCATATGGTTTTTCTCCTTCAATTTGTTAATATGGTTTATCACATCGATTGATTTGCGTATATTGAAGAATCCTTGCATTCCTGGGATAAACCCCACTTGATCGTAGTGTATGATCCTTTTCATGTGCTGTTGGATTCTGTTTGCTAGTAGTTTGTTGAGGATTTTTGCATCTGTGTTCATCAGTGATATTGGCCTGTAGTTTTCTTTCTTTGTGACCTCTTTGTCTCGTTTTGGTATCAGGGTGATGGTGGCCTTGTAGAATGAGTTTGGGAGTGTTCCTCCCTCTGCTATATTTTGAAAGAGTTTGAGAAGGATAGGTGTTAGCTCTTCTTTAAATGTTTGATAGAATTCTCCTGTGAAGCCATCTGGTCCTGGGCTGTTGTTTGTTGGAAGGTTTTTAATCACAGTCTCAATTTCAGTGCTTGTGATTGGTCTGTTCATATTTTCTGTTTCTTCCTGGTTCAGTCTCGGAAGGTTGTGCTTTTCTAAGAATTTGTCCATTTCTTCCAGGTTGTCCATTTTATTGGCATATAGTTGGTGGTAGTAATCTGTCATGATCCCTTGTATTTCTGCAATGTCAGTTATTACTTCTCATTTTTCATTTCTAATTCTATTGATTTGAGTCTTCTCCCTTCTTTTCTTGATGAGTCTAGTTAATGGTTTATCAATTTTGTTTATCTTCTCAAAGAAACAGCTTTTAGTTTTAGTGATCTTTGCTATCATTTCCTTGATTTCTTTTTCATTTATTTCTGATCTGATCTTTATGATTTCTTTCTGCTATCTTTGGGGGTTTTTTTGTTCTTCTTTCTCTAATTGCTTTAGGTGTAAGGTTAGGTTGTTTATTGAGATTCTTCTTGTTTCTTGAGGTAGGATTGTATTGCGATAAACTTCCCTCTTGGAACTGCTTTTGCTGCATCCCAAAGGTTTTGGGTGGTCGTGTTTTCATTTTCATTTGTTTCTAGGTATTTTTTGATTTCCTCTTTGATTTCTTCAGTGATCTCTTGGTTATTTAGTAGTGTATTGTTTAGCATCCATGTGTTTGTATTTTTTACAGATTTTTTCCTGTAATTGATATCTAGTCTCATAGCCTTGTGGTCGGAAAAGATACCTGATACAATTTCAGTTTTCTTAAATTTACCAAGGCTTGACTTGTGACCCAAGATATGATCTATCATGGAGAATGTTCTATGAGCACTTGAGAAAAAAGTGTATTCTGTTGTTTTTGGATGGAATGTCCTATAAATATCAATTAAGTCCCTCTTGTTTAATGTATCATTTAAAGCTTGTGTTTCCTTATTCATTTTGGATGATCTGTCCACTGGTGAAAGTGGGGTGTTAAAGTCCCCTACTATGATTGTGTTACTGTCGATTTCCCTTTTATGGCTGTTAGCATTTGCCTTACATATTGAGGTGTTTCTATGTTGGATGCATAAATAGTTACAATTGTTATATCTTCTTCTTGGACTGATCCCTTGATCATTATGTAGTGTTCTTCTTTGTCTCTTGTAATAGTCTTGATTTTAAAGTCTGTTTTGTCTGGTATGAGAACTGCTACTCCAGCTTTCTTTTGATTTCCATTTGCATGGAATATCTTTTTCCATCCCCTCACTTTCAGTCTGTATGTGTCCCTAGGTCTGAAGTGGGTCTCTTGTAGACAGCATATATACGGGTCTTGTTTTTGTATCCATTCAGCCAGTCTATGTCTTTTGGTTGGAGCATTTAATCCATTTACTTTTAAGGTAATTATCAATATATATATTCCTATTACCATTTTCTTAATTGTTTTGGGTTGTTTATTGTAGGTCTTTTCCTTCTCTTGTGTTTCCTGCATAGAGAAGTTCCTTTAGCATTTGTTGCAAAGCTGGTTTGGTGGTGCTGAATTCTCTTATCTTTTGCTTGTCTGTAAAGGTTTTAATTTCTCCATCGAATCTGAATGAAATCCTTGCTGGGTAGAGAATCTTGGTTGTAGGCTTTTCCCTTTCATCACTTTAAATATGTCCTGCCACTCCCTTTTGGCTTGCAGAGTTTCTGCAAAAGATCAGCCGTTAACCTTATGGGGATTCCCTTGTATATTATTTGTTGTTTTTCCCTTGCTGCTTTTAATATTTTTTCTTTGTATTTAGTTTTTGATAGTTTGATTAACATGTGTCTTGGTGTCATCTTATTTTTTAAGTCATTCCCATGCATATTTCACTACGGAAATCTCTCTTTTTTTAAAAGACTCTGATATAGTTTATCTATTGGGACATTTTTCTGATATGTAATAGACAACAAAAATCTAGGAAGGCATAGACAAAGCAAAGAAATAAAAATCACTTATAATCACCAGTCTTTGATATATTTTCTCCCACTGTTCTGTGCATTTATGTATTGTTATTTTTCATTGTTTTTCCTCTTTATATGAATTATTTCTTTTCATGAAATATTCCTGAAATAACTTTAATAGTGCTCATCATACAGCTATATCATTGTGCACTTAATCATTCTTCTAATATTAGGTGTTTAAGTATTTAGTATTTTAAATATAGCTAAAATAAGTATCTTTTGTTGGCATCTTTATTTCCATAAACTAGTTTCGTAGATATACCATTACTATATCATAGTTTAAAGTATGCATATTTTTAAAAGTTTTGTTACATATTGCCAGCATTCTTCAGGAAGGTTAGTTTACCAGCTTGATATATTTTTTCCTGCCGTTTTATTGAGATATAATTGACATAGAAAAGTGCGTAAGTTTAAGGTGTACAACATAATGATTGCATATCATATATGCATATATTGTGAAATGATCACCCCCTAAGTTTAGTTAACATCCATCGCCTCACGCAGTTACATTTTTTTCCTTGTGAATTTTCAAAGTCTACTCTCTTAGCAACTTTCAAATATACAATATAGTATTGTTGATTATAGTCATCATGTTGTGCATTACATCACCACTACTTACTTATCTTTTAACTGGAAGTTTGCCCTTTTTTACTACCTTCACCCAATCTCCCCACCATCTCCCTTTTAAAATTTGCAAAAGTATACATCCTTGTTGCAACAAGTATTTTTTTACCTTCGTAGTAAGAACATTTTTTATAGCTTTGTCAGTGTGAATATGACAACTGCTTTTGCACCATGAGCCATATCAAGAATTAAAACTGTACTAGCCACTAAGTCTTCCATGTGTGCCCTACCACAATTAAATTTACCTTCTACCCCTGCTAAGAGTAACCACTATCCTAACTTTTACAGTAGTCTTCTTACATTACTTTATACTTTTATTACTGAAGTGTATACATCTCTAGACTCTTAGCCTTGCCTTTTCAAGTATTGTATTTGATATGTCTTTTAAGTCTCTCTTCATCTACAGTCTTCCCCTTGCCCTTCCTTTCTCCTTCCCTCCCTCCTTCACTCCAATATATTTTATTGTAAGGTTTTCCACAGTGCAGATTTTGCCAGTTGTATTATGGTATGGTTCAACTTTCTTCTGTTCTCTGAATTTCCTTCACATGAATTCAGAGGTTTATTCAGATTCAGGTTCAACTCCTTTTGCAAGGCTATAGGGGATATATCAGGAGGCACATAATTTGTGGCTGATTCTTCTTTTTGGGATATCAGCAGCTGTTCATGCTCAGTACCGAGATGTATTAATTCACTGGGGTTGCAGAATGGTGATATTCTAATTTCATGATTTCCTTTTCAGCTTAGTTGAACTCTTTCTGTAAGGAAACGCTTTCTCTTATCTAAATTTTGGTTAACCAGCAGTTCAGTTCATATAAGAAAGCCAGGATAAATGCTTGATTCTTTTTCCTTATTTATCAGTTTTCCCAATAATGAATTTACTCCCTACCATCCCATGAGGGTGACTAATTTTTTTAAGGGTCATTATGAATGCATGTATTTATATGTAGTCAACAATTTCTAATTCATTGCAGATGGTATTTTTTTTTTTTTTTGAAAAAAAAAATATTCCCACCTTTGGTCTGAGGAACACTTTTCAAGTTATCTCCTGAGTTCTTTTGACATAACCATAATAATCTTTGCTATCTGGTATGACAAGGTATACCAGACTCATCAGGAAATCTTGTATGTTTCCTGCCGCAGGCTTAGAATAGCCATTTCTCTAAGAAGTTCTGGTTTCTGTTAGTAAGAAGTGGTATTTCAAACCATAATCTGGGCGGTAAGGATAATTATTTGCTACTGGGTTGGTCTAATTTCTAAGTCTTTTCAGTGGATAGAGCTTGGAAACGTTTGTTTATATGTTTTTAAAGATAAAGTATTATACCTCATGAGCTCATACTGGTGCTTTCAATTTAAATTCAGTGCTCGAGTTTTTACATAACTTCTTCTAAATTACATGTGTATCTCCTTTCTTCCACACCAGAAATCCCGATTCTCAAAGACAGAGGGGATAATAACATTAGTATGCTACATAATTACTCATTTGCTTTATCCTACCATGGTCTTAGAATAACAGTATTAATAGTATCATCACCAGTACATTTACTGAAAAGTTAAATTTTTTTCCATTTGCTCCCATTTTAAAATGAATTGTATTTACGTCATCAGAGCATGTGTAGTCTTTACATAGTCTCCCTTTTGTACACATACTTTTTGCCTTTTACCTCTGACTTCTACAAGTAGCTAAATATTTTGTGCTGGCAACCAATTCTTATATGGATGTCTTTCTGGTCTTTTTCTTTTTGTCCGGAGTTGTTCTCTTGTAAATATTTCAGCAAGGCTCATAAGAACTATATTCTGAGTATTTGTATGCTGATAGCAGCTTTATGTCCTTTATATTTGAGTTAGTTTTGCTGGGCATAAAATTCCTGGCTTACATTTGATTTTATTGAATGTCTTAAATATGTTGCTTTTTTTTGGCATAAAGTTTCAAAGTCTGATGATAAGCTAAATTTCCTTTCCTTTTAAGTCACTCTTTTTACTTGGATTTGTGAAAGGTTTTGTTTGTTCTTTTTCTTTGAAGTCCAGTTATTTTGCCAGAATATATCTTCATGTTTTGTGTTCTGGGTCTATATTATCAAGTATGCATGTATGCTATTTTGATTGGTAATTTCCAATTTAAAAATTTCATGAATGTTTTCTTTAATCATAGTTCTTAGTATTTGTTTCATTTCCATGTATGGCTTGCTTCTTCTGGACTCCTGTTACTCCTGTGCTGGCTCTTCTTTGCCTATCTTCATCATTTGCCACTTTCTCTTGAATCCTTTTTATGCTTTCTATTTCTGTTTTGGTTTTATATTTTGCTTTTCACTGTCTATTTCTTTTAATTTAATATCCATTGTATTTGTTTGCTCTTGAGTTTCTTCTAATTTAGTCTTTATTTCTGATTTTTTTTTCTTTTATTTCTAATTTGTTCCCAAGTCTCATTTCATTTCTGAGTTTCTCTAATAACTCGGCTGTTAGACTGGACAGAACCCTTCCTGGTTTCAGCGGTACTTCTTAGATTGATCTGTTGTTCTTTACTGTAGTTCTGGAGGAAGAAAGCTAAAACAAGGAAGCAGAACAAACACTACAAATTATAAGACTCTCTTGTGAATCTCTTGTTCTCCGGTCCATCTTATATCCATTTGTTCCTTCACACATTCGCTGATAGCATCTAGATCTTGTGACTATTGGTGGTTTTGGGGTTTGATGGAATGCTTTGTCCTCCAGTTCTGTCTTGAATGATTTTTTTGTGTTTTTGGTTTTACTATCTAGTTGCCCTATTTTTAAAAATATCACTTACGTTGAAATATAATTCACATGCCATAAAATGCACTCTTTTAAAGTATGTATTTCAGTGTTTTTATTCTATTCATAAAGTTGTATAACTCTCTGATTCCAGAGCATTTTCATTCTGTGTGTTTTTGTGACAGGTTCTGTGTAGTTGCTACTACTGCCATGTTTCTAGGATTTGTTGCAACAAATTTGAACGTCCCTTTACCCCTTGCCTGTCCTATCCCCACTCTCCAGAAGTAATCATTGTTAACAGGTACCTAATGAAACGCTGTTAATTTTGTACCTGTATCATTCTTAACTCCAGACTATTTCCCAGACTATCAGTGTCAGAAAGGAAACTTGAACTTCCTTTGGTAATTTGTTGTTGGTTAAGAGGTGAGTTTTGTTGTTTTCAAAGGTGTAATCTCTTAATTTTGTATAACTACAGTGGCTGTTCCTGTATCTTCCTAATTTTTTTTCCATTAGTGCTCTAAGAAGCATGATTTTATACATAAGACAGGATGTATATTTTATACATAAGGTAGGAGAATATTTTATTCTTAAAACAGAGAAATATTCAATCCAGAAAAATTTATTTCTCCAGCCATAGCTTATTGTGAACACCAAATATTTCTCATTCTGTTCTGTACTTGTAGATTTACATCTTTGAAAACAGTGATAGTATTATACTATAGTACTCTGTGCTTTTATACTTGTTCTGTCTTTTTGTTTAATAGTAGTTGTGTGGTTATAATAGAAGCCAGTCACTATGATTGCAAAGCACTTTGCAAATATTAAGATTAAAATGAGGTGAAGAGGAAGGGAGGTGAAGAAGCATGGGCCGGGGGTAAACTAGACAGATGTCCCTGCACATGGAGCTTGCTAGTCTGGTGACTTCAGTCTTCTTTATGAAATTATGTTTGAGTAGGACTTGAAATATGGATAGGGAAATTTTACCTTCATATTTGTTATCACATATAATTTTAATAATAGCAACAAAAGGAAGTCAGGGTGAGAGTATATTCTTGTTTCATGAAGAACATGTGATAGAGCGTGGTTGTGTTAAGTTGCCTTGAGCCAGCCACATTTTCCCATGGAGTTTTCCTATCCATCAGTAATGCATGTCATCTTTGATTCTTTTGAATATTTTGTGGTATTCTTGGGGATGTCAACATTACAATGGATGTGCATTCATTTATGATTTCCTGTGATGTTTGCTTTATTTTTTCCAGGCAAAAGGTGGAGGTTATGAAAGTGAAGATGCCTATCAAAATGCAGAACTAGTTTTTCTAGATATCCACAATATCCATGTTATGAGAGAATCTTTACGAAAACTTAAGGAGATTGTGTACCCCAACATTGAGGAGACCCACTGGTTGTCTAACTTGGAGTCTACTCACTGGCTAGAACATATTAAGGTGGGTATGTTATTATTTCTTTAAACTATCATAGAATTTCAAACAAGGACTTTCTCTGCCCTTTTGTCTATATCGGCTCTTTTCTTACAATTGAAATCAAGATGAAAGTACCTTTTTAAACAGCGAAAAATTGATAACTGCTTTGATAATTAGAACTACTTTTAAGTTTTGGTGCCTGAATGAATTAGTTTTCTATATTATGCATTTGGGTCAGTTGTACTTCTTTTTTTCCCTCTCTTTCCCATCCTATCTGAATTCTGCCCATCCTTCAGATCCCAGCTGATATTTCATTTCTTCCATGAAGTCTTCCCAGATTGCATTTGTTTTCATTTTCTCTGAACTTTTCACTTTACTTTTTCTTTCCAGCTAATCAGGTGTTACCATGCACTTGGCTTAATTACTTTTATGTGTCACCCAACATATATTGCTAATTCATGGAGAGTAGGACAGGCTAAATCATATTTCTTCTTTGTCCCCTCAGGAGCCAGGGCAGCACTATATGATATGAATAAAGCACTCAATAAATAATTGTTGCATGGCTTGTGAAAACCATTCTGGTCAGGCACATGAAGTGAAGTAGTTAAATGAAGGATACCATTTGAATGCTAAATGATTTGGAGACTACCATGTGAACCCTAGCTTGCCTAATATGTTAATATATATAATGTTTGAAGCACCAAATGTTATTTCAGTTAATATAGTTACAAATATTTTCAGATAGTGTCTGAATTTCAGTAAGATACCTTACCAAAATATAGATTTCTATAATATATATGACCACATATATTCATATTACGAAATAAATGGAAATGAGATTTTTCATGTTAAGAAGGAGCAGATTGTACTCACATTAAAACCTCTAAAACTAAGACAGAATTGAAAGCTAAATTGACCTAATGACAATTATAGACTATTTTGATTACTGTTTCTCTTCTAGAAACATAGAAGCTTGAATGTAGCAAAGTGTATACACACTCTTCTGTTAAAGAGCATGGTCACGGGACCATCTATTACATTGTATGATGTATAAGTAGAAAACCATAAGACTTGATTCAGAACTAACATAAATTGCAGCATTCTGTAAGTTCCAGGTCAATTTTTAGCAGGTACAACATTCTCTCCAAAAATCTGGCTATAACCGAAATAAGTTTCCTTAGAAGTTTAAGAGGTACAGTTGTGTCTGGACCACTTTCTCCTACCCCAGTCCTCACACCTGCAAGGCTTACCCACTTACTTTCTTTAAATCTCTGCTCAAATATCACTTTTTCAAAGATGCCTTTCCCAACCACTCCATATAAAATAGCAGCTCTGCCAGCACTCCCTAGACCTAGATGGTGCTTTTTCACTTACTGCCCTCTGACACACTGTATATTTCTCTCTTTATTTGCACCTGGCTGGCCTCACCTAAGTAGAATGTAAACTTCGTTAAGCCAGCACTTTGTTCTGTTTGCTGCTCTATTTCCAACACCTTGAGCTGTGCCTGCCACATGGTAGGGGACTCCATAAATGTTTATCTTTTGAATGAAGGAATGAATCAATCAGTCAATGAAGGTGACCACTTTGGATAACTCTTTCTTGTCAGTCTTAACTCTCCAGCTGTTTTAATCCTTTGGGTCAGTGATGTGTAAGTTTGGATATACATTTGAACTATAGGTAGAAGTTATTTAAAATAGTGAGTTAGGATTAGTGGAGAATGGGGACCAGGTGTTTGTTTTTGTTTTTTTTAATGCTCACAAATGACTCTGATGCATAGTCAAGATTGAGATTGCTTCAGAGTACCCCACTTCCAGAATATGCCTACAGTTATAATCAAAAGGAGGTCATCATGAGATTCTCTAAGCCTAGTATATCTTTTCTTTCATTCTTATCTATGTTTGTGTAATCATGCTGTTCTTTAAGTATGATTTGGCCATTGCAGAGAAGAATGCGGCTATATTGTTCATTTTAAAGGATATCATACTTTGTGTTTCTTTTTTGGTTACATCTAGTTCTGTCTAGTTTTAACGCAAGATCAGCTTCAGAAAAGGTAAATTATTTTGCAGAGTCTGCATATTTTAAAAAAAACCTAAAATTATTTTAGATACCAGTTAAATTGACATGGTAATATATTGGTCTGATCAGAATTTTTTATTCATGCTGATAACAAAAAAAGCAGCTTACTCTAAAGTTTTATACTGTGCTTGCTGTGTGCTGTAGGATGTATATAAAAACAGTAGAATAAATGCTATAGAAGCTGTAGAATATTTTAAAATATCCAACTTTATTGCTTTCATATTCTAATTTGGTTAAGTATCATTGTTTTAAATAACAGGTGAGACTAAAGTTGGTGTATTATTTTTATTTAAATGGATGATGTTGGAATATTTGAAGATTCTCAGAAATAGATCTCTTTAGAACTTAATCCTTCTTTCCTTTTACTCATATTTTTGACTTGTTTAGAACTCAAAGGCACCTTTTGTTTGGATATTTCATTGTGCGGATTAATAGGAGTCTGCATTTATGAGATTTTTTTTAGTTTTAAAAGCAAAATTTATATATCTTCTACAATTCACAAAAATTCTTTTTAGGAAGGGACTGATTTTTTTTCTCCGCATGGTATTGAGACAGTCATCTCTAAACAAAACTCTATTAGTAAATTTTGAAGAAGGAAGCATTTAATTTAAAAAAAAAATTAATTAAAAAAATCTGTTTGCAGCTTATTCTCGCAGGGGCCCTTAGGATTGCTGACAAAGTAGAGTCAGGAAAGACGTCTGTGGTAGTCCACTGCAGTGATGGCTGGGATCGCACAGCTCAGCTGACCTCCCTGGCCATGCTCATGTTGGATGGATACTACCGAACCATCCGAGGATTTGAAGTCCTTGTGGAAAAAGAGTGGCTAAGCTTTGGACATCGATTTCAGCTTGTGAGTAAAGAACCGTGACTCAGTGTATCACATACGCATCTCACGTAAGGCATGTGAAAATCATGCCTTTACTCACTAGATATTCGTCTAAATCTGATCCTTTGTTCTAATGGGTAAACTTCCCAAGAGAACTTTGGGCTTGTTTTGGAAGCACTAGGTTACCCTGCTGTGGCTCTGCAGTCTGGAGCCAGGGTTAGCTGTTTGTCAGGCGTCTGACCCAGTCTCTTCCATACTCTCTATTGGGAATAGGAGATACCCTTCTGTGACTTCCACCTTCAAATGACAGTTCAGAGCAGCATGGACTGTATGGAGCTACAGGGCGCTTCTAGCTTTTCCTGTAGACTTAAACAAACACGAGACTGGCCTGTTATTCTTAATTTAACGTAGCCCTACAAAGTAGCACTACTCACACAGGATCAGGGTCTAAAACAATTTAGACTGGGACTAAAAGAATTAACAGAGAAAAAATAATTTAATTTAGAGTTGGGAATAAAATAGCTTTTCTATTACCCTTCTTAATGACCATATGTATGGAAAGTGTTGCAGTTAGTTTTATGGAAATGACAAATTTTTGTACCCTCTATATGACTTAAAATTTATTTTGATGTTGTCATTCGTATCAAATCTAAAAGTTGGAAGGGCCTCAGAGTCCAGGCATTAACTCTCGTGTCCCCGTGAAATGGTTGTCTGGTTTCTTCATTAACACCTCCAGAAATAAGCAGCAAGTCCCTTCCTGAGGCTGTCCAGTCTCACTTAAGAAAGTCTACCTACTAGAAACTTTTTCTTCATAGTGAATTAAAATTTGCTTCTCATTTTCTTACATTCCCCTTTGGAGATAAGAAGAACAAATATGACTACTAATCCAAATAAGATAGCCCTGCAAATATTTGAAAGTAGCTGTCTTCCTGTGTCAGTCATAATCTTCAGTTCTGGCAAAACATCCGTTTTCTTCAGTCTTTTCTCATCCTAATCCCCTCACCCTCCCCTTTGTCCTCTGGACTTTGCTCATGGCTTTCTACAAGTGTGGTACCCAAAACTGTAGTAGTTCCTAAAATAGAGGAATGGGGTTATTATGTCCCTTTTAAAGGATACTGTGCTTTTGTATTTGCTTTTTGTTACAACATACTTTAGATTCATGTAGCTTTTAATTAAATAAACATTCAAGTGGTTTTTAGCTGTGTTTCTGCTAAACACTGAATTTGGAATCAGCAAACTTGGGAACAGTTACCTTGTAGGCCTTGGTTCTCATGTACGCCCATCCATGGTATATGTTGGTTGTAATCATAGAATTTAGAGAGCGAGGAGCAGGAATATTTTCCCAGGAAAGAGGAGCAGGGTGAGCAAATGTCTGGGTGGGACTGAGTGTGGCTGGAGTAGAGTCGAGGGAGGGGCAGGTTTAGAAAATCTGGAGATGAGAGTTAAGATTGTTCAGAGGCCTTGAAGCCCCTGAGAGTGATTTTTGGCAGCGTTTTCCTAGATTAGCTGAAAGACTTTCTGAAATACGTTTGCTCAGATGCTGTCTCTAATGTTAACCGTTAGTATCCAGTAGCTACCAGCAGTGTTTATAAAAAAACTTGCAAGAAATGGACATTTAAAGGTAGTCTGCTCTTTTGAACTTGAATTGTTAAATAAAATTGGTCATTTGGAGTATCTATTCAAATAGCTCATGTTTTTCCGTTCTCTATAAAATGTACTTACCATGAAAAGACCATTAAAAAAAAAAGAATGAAGTTTTAGTCAGCCAGAGCTGTACATGTTCATGTAAATGTAACCAAAATCATAAATATTTCAGACTGTTTGAAGTTGCAGTGGATTCCTAAATTGTTGACTCTGGTTAGCTACTCCATTTTTTCCCCCTTAGTTGTTATCTGAAAGGAGAATTTGACAGTTAAAGGACATCTGATCAAGAGGGTATGCTTATTACATGGTTAATACAGGGTAATGATTCTCAAACTTTTTGATTTCTGGACCTCTTTCCTTTTTTAACAATTATTGATGACCCGAAAGGTCTTTGTTTATATCTATCAGTATTTACCATGTTAGAAATTAAATTTTAAAAATTTAAATATTATTTAAAGAAATAAATCTGTTTTCTTAGTCCATTTGGTCGGCTATATTTCTCACAGTTTTGACGGCTGGAAGTCCAAGTTCAGAGTGCCAGCATGGCCTTCTGGTGAAGGCCCTTTTCCGGGTTGCAGACTGCCAACATTTCGCTGTGTTCTTGAATGGTGGAAGAGGGCTGGGGCCTCTGTGGGGTCTCTTTTGATAAGAGCATTAATCCCATTCATGAGGGTTCCACCCTCATGACCTAGTTAGCTCCTAATACCATCACACTGAACATTAGGATTTCAACATGTGAATTTTGGGGGAACACAAACATTCAAACCATAGTACTATTATATATTAACATAAATAACATTTTAAAGAAAAATAACTGTATTTTCCAAAACAAATAAAGAAGTTTAATGAGAAGAGTGGCATTATTCTACATTTTTTGCAAATTTCTTTAATGTCTGGCTTAATAGAAGATAGCTGAATTTCATTTCTCCTTCTGCATTCAGTCTGTTGCAATATGTTCTGTTGGTTGAAGAAATGAGGAAAATCTGACCACACACAGATATGTAGGTTGAAAAATAGAGAGTATTTTAATTTTTTTCAGGGAATTGTGGATATTTTTCTTGGATACTGTGCCAAAACTCGACAAATGGTAGTTTCTTAGCAGTTAATTGTGATGTAGAATCCAAAACTAACTCAATGAATTTTTCGTTGTTTGTTCTATTAAATTCCTTTGGTCTGTCTTGCACTTTGAATAAATAGATCTCTTACCCATGCATGGTTTTGTAACATCAAGTGTTGGTAATTTGGAAAATACTGGCTTACTGATTTACACAGCCCTTCCAATATTAATGCATTTCATTATATAATATCATATAGTCACATTTGTTAATACCGCTACTGATTTTATCAGAAAAGTATTATCAAACTCATTGTAGCATATAAAAATTTCCCCCAAATCTAATTTTCACTCAAAAACTTGAATTGTGTCATTGATAACAAATACTGTCCATTGTTTTCCTTGAAGTGACGCAGTCACTTTTGTACATTTTCAAAAAAATGTCTGCAAGATATTCAAGTCTTAATAATCATAGTTCATATATTGTTCTTTCAAGTCAAAATGATGTTCCATGAAAAAGCTGTGTTTCCTACCATCCTACTTAAGTCTGCAGCAGAAGCATATTATGTATATTTCCCATTTTGTTAATAGGATACTTAAAAAATTTGTACTCAAATGGGGAGATATAATAAAGTTAATAATTTTTACTGCTTCATCAAGGAAACTGGCTTAAGAGAGATTGGCTTTTTTTTTTTTTTTTTTTTCTTCTTTAACTGCAAGTGTTTGGCAGGGAAGAATATAATAACTGCATTGATTTCAATGCCTTGCTTCCTGATTCCTCCTAAGGTACCAAAAGTTTTCATCCTTCAGCACTTTTACACCATTAGTGCAAATGTCAACACGTTGAAAAAGGCAAAACGTGTCTTAGTAATATTATAAAAATAGTTTTGAACTCACAGACCTGCCCTGCTGCCGGAAGTCTGTGGACCATACTTTTAGAATCACTGTTTTAGGGTACAGAGTAGAGGTTTATCTCAGTCATTGGGGGCAGAAGTCCTCAGAGGAGAAAAAAAAATTGAGAAAGTAGGTGAGTGCATGCTTGAGGGGAGATGTCAAGCATTTTTTAAAAGTTTTCAAAGATTGTGCTAATGTAATTCTTTTTGAAAGACAGTCTGGAGCTCAGATGCAGCAGGTCCCCTTCATGCACTGGCCAAGGTGTTAAAGGAGAAGGGTGCTTCCTGAAGCTAGTGTACAAGGAACTGTTAATATTCAGGGCAAAATAAATCTCCAGAAGAAAAATCTGGGCTCTGAGGTCTGACTGCTTCTGTGTCGCATTATCAGCCTTTTAGGATCTGAGTGTTATTTATTAAACTGAGTTGTAATCCCTGTTACAAGTGTCTCATGTTAGGAAATAACCTGGCAGTTTGCACATTGAAATGTTAATAGAGATTTCTGCTTGGTGGGATTATGGTGATTTCTATTTTCCTTGCAGTGCTCTTTTAAAAAGATTTTCTGAATTTTTAAAAATACTGAGCAAATATTACTTTTCTTGGAAAATAAAATTACTTTCATTAAAAGCTGAAAAATCCCACAAAGCTCATGTAATATTTCATTCTTTGCTTCAGAGACTTGGCCATGGAGACAAGAACCATGCAGATGCAGACAGATCACCTGTTTTTCTTCAGTTTATTGACTGTGTCTGGCAAATGACAAGACAGGTAATTTATCTGGGATATCCATTCTTACATCTCTCTTTTAAGCTGTCCAGTCAGAGTTGGATTTGATCACTGATTATCTTATATTTCATGTAAAATGGAAAGTCTTGTAAGTTTTCTAGGTACTAGAACTATTACCTATTATTACATTATGAATTAAGTTAAAGGATATTATTTGGAGGTAGTATTAAACACCTGACAATTTGATTCCATTAGCATTTCAATGCATGGCATTGATAATAACCCCTGAGAGGTTTCCTCTTTTGTTTTGGACAAGTAGTATTAAATAATGGCTTTATATTCACCCAGAAACTCATCTGTACGTTGCTAAAGGAGGTAAAGAAATGAAATAGGCTAGGTAACTCAAGCGAAATGAAATCCTCTTTTAAGCACTTCTGATGGAAAAATGTATTGAGATGAAAATTATGGCAAGGTATGTATGTAATAGATTCAGTTCTTTTTGTTTTTAGGTATGGAGAGAGAGATTATGTTTTTTTAGACTTAATCAACATTCTAGCAAATGATTTGAAATATTACTGTAAATAGATTTAGTCTTTTGGAAAGATACCAGAGGAGATTGAAAAACACCTGATTTATTATGGGATCACTGCACTAATGAGGCAAGGAATTGGTGTCTTAAAAACGTTTAACTCAGGAAAAATGATCTCAGAACCCAAAAGTTAGATACAGTTCATTGGTGTATCAGTTAATTATTATTTTTTTTCAGTTAATTATTTATCCAAGAGTTTTATTAGACCTCAAACAACTGGGAGCCTGGTTGGTTTTTCATTAGACTGCCACAGGAATATAAAGTAGGGCAGTTGCTGGCTCTGCTTGGCATTAGGATTGTGTTCTAGCTTCAATAAAATACTCTTTATTTCTTTAAGAGAAAAATGGTGATCCTCAAGTGAAATGCATTAATTATATATCGAATAGTTTATTTTTCCCCCATAAGCATTTCAGTTTGGGTGTATTGTTTTGAAACCTGCTGGCTTAAATGAAGTGTTGTAATAGATATGACTACCGTTTGTTGAGGCTGGTATTTTAACACATGTGATGCAAATGTGTTTACAATTCAGTTTTGTTCTACAAATTAGGACCTTGGCGTATTGGGGGGAAGGGAGATACAACATGCTTATTAGTTTAATAATGTTCACTGCTTCTTGGAGTAGGTTTGAATTTTTCCTTTGGAACTGCCTTTGAGATAGTGTTCGATATATTAGCTATTACAAATCCTTATCAGTCCTTTTTTTTGGGTGTTTGACCAAAAACAGTAGGACCTACTTTTGACCATTATCAATCTTTAAGTAATATTTGACAATGTTGGCAAAAATCAAATATGCCATATCAAAGGGCTACAAAAGTCATCATTGATGGTTAAGTGTACTGCTTTCTGGGGAACATACCTTGAAGGGAGCAATGTGTGTGAACTATTAGTTCTGGTATATTTGTTAGAAAAACAAAATCAGTCACATTTACCAGTTGTTCACATAGAAGAGTACATGACAAATGCCTTTCTTTCTTAGTAGTTGTGTTAACTTTTTATATGCTGTATATCTAAAAGCAATTTAACTCTAATTTTGAGCTTAAGTTAATAAATAATGTAATACCAGTTTAATCTTGTGTTTCATTGATAGAACTTAAAATACCCCTATAGTTGTGAGTCTTTATTGTAAATGTCTGCTTATATTTTTCTGTATGATATTTTCTTCCTGAGCATTGAATGTGTTAGATAGTCATAATGTTTATTGGCAATCATCAGTTTTATGAATAATTGAATGTGCAGAGATTTAAATAGCAAATTTGTTAAAATGGGACCAATAATGTAATTAGCCAGATTCTACATCTCCTTCTTCCCTCATCCTCATCCCCTCAGTCTTGGGATCAGGAAGCAGTTGATAAAGGGCCGTTTAGATTTTAAACATGTAAGGAGACAAAATATTCCTCCTCTGCTCAGAATTTTAAAAACAATAGCAGCAGTTAGTACTCTATTTAAATAATGCGCTAAAATAATGCTATTTTAGTTTTGTTGTGAGGAAATGCTCACTGATTAAGCCATCTTCTCGTAACTGAGATAATAGTTTTGCCACAAAGATGAAAGACTAATCATAGGCTTAGCTCCTTTGGCTTGCTGTGTAATGAAATGAGTCAGGGTGCATTCATGGTTGGCTAATAAATAAGGCTGTTAAGAGTGTGTAACAGTACAGGAGATGGGGGGACTTCCCTGGTGGCGCAGTGGTTGAGTCCGCCTGCCAGTGCAGGGGACACGGGTTCGACCCCTGGTCCAGGAAGATCCCACATGCTGTGGACTAAGCCTGTGTGCCACAACTACTGAGCCTGTGCTCTACAGCCCGTGAGCTACAACTACTGAGCCCGCGTGCCACTACTGAAGCCTGTGCGCCTAGAGCCCATGCTCCGCAATAAGAGAAGCCACTGCAATGAGAAGCCCACGCACTGCAATGAAGAGTACTGCAATGCTGCAATTATAGAAAGCCCGCATGCAGCAACGAAGACCCAATGCAGCCAAAAATAAATAAGTAAAAAATTAAAAAAAAAAACAAAACAGTACAGGAGATGGGATTTGTTCTGTAAATGAATGAATGGGATTTGACAAAGTTTCTTACAATTGATTGGCTTTATGTGGGCATGTGCTTTATTACCTGCTTCATTTGCTTCACAGCCACAAAAATTATTATTCAAGAATGAATTGTTCGAGAAGATACATTGTTTGAGAAGATAAATTTGCCACGTTACCGTGCTTATAAATTTAGGAAACTTCAAGGCAAAGTTGTTTTCATCCCTGTGCCTTTTGCATGCAGTTCATACTGTTTTCCTCCACTATGGGGTAGGGATCATTCTAAGAAAAATTTGGCACCAATATTTATTTCCCAAATCCACAATCCAAATATTCATGGAATTCCTTTTCACAGTCCTATAAATGGTACAGTCCTACACAGAAGCTTTCAAATAATTCTTGAAACATTAGATGGATAGGATTATACTAAATCCCTTACCCTCCTTCCTGGGATCTGTAATTGGTCCTTGATACAGTCCCCCAAAGTTGTATTGTTTGTGTAATAGCAAGACATCCAGTCAAGCACTTGTCCTAGGTTAAAGAGACAGTGAATTTTCTTTTTTTAGAAAGAGGCTGCCAAAGTACTGGATTACAAGGTATCCTGGTTTGAGTGCATGTTCCTTGAAAAGATAAGTAGGTTGGCTTTTAAATGATCTGCATGTCTGCCTTGGAATTTATTTTTGTGCATTGCTGACATTTTCTGGAGAAGTCGATATTTTTTTGTGTAATTCCTAAAAACAAAACTATGTTGTTGAAAATTTAAAGAAACATTTTACTGTGTTGCTTAATGGTCTATTTTGGCAGAGAAAGACAAGTCAGAATTTATTAGGCTCAAATTGAGGGTTAACTGATATAAACGGATGCAGAAACATCAAGATCAGACCATTCAAACTCTTACTGTACAAGAAAAGGAGATATTAGGAAAAATTATCTCAGAAAATAAATTTGAACAGAAGACCAAGCAGATAATACCATAATGGCTTAGAAATATATAGTCTTGAATATTGTTTAGCCTAATTTTAAGAAGTATTACAAAGGATCTGCCAGTATACAGGGATGAATATGCTTGAGAAAATTTCTTAATAATTTTGTGTGTTTGTGGTGTTTGATTTTGCAGTTTCCTACAGCATTTGAATTCAATGAATATTTTCTCATTACCATTTTGGACCACCTATATAGCTGTTTGTTTGGAACATTCCTCTGTAACAGTGAACAGCAGAGAGGAAAAGAGGTAAAACATGAGCCCTGACCCTCCCCCCTGTATCCCTAATATGTGCTTTCTCTACTAGAGTGCATCCTCTGATGGATTTCAGCTGAACAGTTGTTCTTTTGGATGATTCCTTTAGCTGTATTTTATTTTATATGCTGTAGTATGCTTCTTTCCATACATCTGAACCTGATCTATTTTAAAGCACCTCTGTCACAAGGCTGAACATGCTAGCCAGCTGTCAGTTGAGTTTATGGGTAGGAAGCAGTGTCTCCTAAAGAGAACTGAAGTATGTGGAGTCTTAGGAGTGCCCATGTACCTGTTACTCCCTGCAGGATGGAAAACCATCAAAACAGGTGCAGAAAAATATAATTAGCAAAAAAAAAAATGTATTTGAATGAATGGACAGCTCACTTCCCCAAATATATTCTGCATATGTATGAGCCATTTTAGTTTTTTTTTAATTGTAAAATAATACCATAAAACATTCGAATACTGAAAAGATATTAAGTAGAAAGTTAAAATTTGTTACCCCACTTCCCCAGAGTTACCACTTTTAAGTGGTTGATATTATTTAGAAGAAACCTTGTAAGGATTACATTTCAAGTTGTCTTCCTCAAAATACATCTATCCTATGTATGAAATTCTAAATTATCTTGATTAGTGTCTCCCTCTGCTTCAATTTTCATTCTAAAAAATGTGGCTATAAAATAGTTTCTTCATGCTTTTCTATAAAGCCTAGTGGCAAAGAATGCTTGCTCTGGGGCCAGGCTGCCTGGGTTCAAATCTTGGATCTTTGACTTACTGTGTGAAGTTGGGCAAGTTAATTTAGGCTTCTGTAAAGTAGGGATAATAGTACTTATTTACTTAAGTACTTAATACTGCTTACTGTTGTGAGGATTACATAAAATAAACCATACAAAACACTATAATAACTGCCATGTAGTAAGTGCTTCCTAGACTAGAAATTCCTTGACGACTGATATTAAATTTTTTAATTCACCGTTACATCTTCAGTATGTAGCATGCAGTAAATATTTCCGTGCATAGTAGGCAACCAAGAATTTATTGAATGTCTCATAAACAGTTGACATTTGAATATAAAGCTATGCATTTACTTACCATATGACCTGGTAATCACACTACTGGGTATTTATCCTAGAGAAATAGAAACTTTTGTTCCCACAAGATTCTGATTTTCTTCCCACAAATGTTCATACCAGTGAACATTTATTTACAGTGGCTGAAAACTGAAAACAACCTAAATGCCCTTCACCTGTGGTATTTCTGTATGATGTACTACTACGCAGCAATAAAAGAAACAATTATTGGTACAAAAAAAGAGAATTTCTTGCATGTTAGGTAATTAATAGATAACTTCCAAAGATACTTTCATTTTTTGAGAGCCTCAAATAGGATTCACTGTATCTTTAAAAAAAGAAGTGTTTTTAAAACTGAGCTATAATTTGCATTCCATAAAATCTCACTCTTGTAAAGTGTATAATTTAGTGGGTTTTAGCATCTCTAGAGTTGTATAGCCATCACCACCATTAATTTCAGAACACTGAAAAGAAACCCCATACCTATGAGTAGTTGCTCCGCATTCTTCTCTCCTCTCAGACCCTGGCAAACACTAATCTGTCTCTTGATTTGCCTCTTCTGGGCATTTCATATAAATGAAATCAGTCAGGGTGTGGCCTTTGTGTTTGGCTTCTTTCACTTAACATAATGTTTTCAAGGTTCAATTTGTAGTGTGTATCAGTACTTCATTCCTTTTTATGACGGAATAATCAATTGTATTGATATACTGCATTTTATCCATTTATCAGTTGATGGTCTTTTGGGTTGTTTCTACTTTTTGGCTACTATGACTGATGCTACTTTGAACATTTGTGTACTGGGTTGTGTGTGCATGTGTTTTCACTTCTCTTGGGTATATACCTAAGAGTGGAATTGCTGGTATGGTAACTCTGTTTAACTTTTTGCGGAACTGCACAGTTTTCCAATACCCTCTAATTTTAATCTAAGTGGGGCTGTCACCACAGTGTTGTGAATTCTCTCTCCCTCTGAAACAATTTAAATGAGCACAGTATACCTCTTTACAAATTCCATCTAAAGTATAATTAGCTTATGTAATGGAGAATCTTTTTCCTTCTTATAGAATCTTCCCAAAAGGACTGTGTCATTGTGGTCTTACATAAATAGTCAGCTGGAGGACTTCACTAATCCTCTCTATGGGAGCTATTCCAATCATGTCCTTTATCCAGTAGCCAGCATGCGCCACCTAGAGCTCTGGGTGGGATACTACGTAAGGTGGAATCCACGGATGAAGCCACAGGTATATGCCCTGCAATATACAATGAGAGTTTTTATCCATGCAGTTGTATGAATTACATTCGTCCCCTTTAAAGCATCTAGAAAAATTATCTGTGCATATTTAAAGCTTTCACTTTTTCCTGTTAACAGTTTTAATTGTATAGTAGAAAAAGCACTACATAGGGATAATCAGTACACTTGGTTCTTATCATGACTCGCTTGTTTGGCCTTGGACAAGTCACTTCTGTTTTGTCTTTTTTCCCCTCTTCTATAAAATGAGGGTGCTGGACTAGAGGTCTTGTCTTAATAGGCTGGAGAAAATAGCTTTAGGAAAGTTAAAAGCCTAACAAAATTCTGGTTGATTTTTTTAAATGTTATGGAATATTTACTGCTTCGAACTGTTTAAAAGACTAAAAAGTCTGCAACTAAATGACAGGAAATCTTTGAGTATTGGCTTTTAGATTACATTGTTACTTAATTATTTGTTGTATTTGGCTAAGTACCAGTTTCAGGGTACTCTGTGGAAGCACTTGGGGGCACTAGGGAAGCCAGTGAAAAGAGCAGTGGTGTCAGAGGAGTCCCTGAAGTTAATTTTCACTGATGTTCTGGAAAGGTGGGTGTGGTCCCTATAGCTGAAAACACACACATTGCAGCATTTAGGGAAGGAGCTCTATACTGGAATGACTTGACTTTGGGTTTGTTTAGGATTGCCCAGTTAAATAATTTTAGGGTGTGCTGCTCTTGTAGGAGCCCATTCACAACAGATATAAAGAACTTCTTGCTAAACGAGCAGAGCTTCAGAAGAAAGTAGAGGAACTACAGAGAGAAATTTCCAACCGATCAACCTCATCCTCGGAGAGAGCCGGTTCTCCTGCACAGTGTGTCACTCCTGTACAGACTGTTGTGTGAGAGGACTACTGGATGGGGCCATCGGTCATCGCCATGAACTCTGATTACAATGGCAGCTTCATGAGGAGAAAGTTTCTGAATACAGAACCCATCTGTGAGAGAACTTAAGTCACTTTATTTATTTTAAATCTCTCTAGGATGAGTTTAGAACTGTAGCAGTGCAGGTGGTTTAAGTGAAATAACCCCACATGTAATTACATGATTATGACACTAATCTTATAAGTCACCCAAAGAATATTACAATGCTTCAGTCCTGGATCCACAGTGGGAACAAGTTTCTGAGTTTAAAAGGAAAATGCTGTCTCAGAAATTTTGGTGTTTGGTAAAATCAAAACACAAACTACTTCAGAAATACACTTCTTGATGGAAGAGCACTCATTGCACAGAAGGAGGAGCACCAGTTTTCAAACCAAGCCAGTACTGACATTTCATGGCATTATACATACTGGGCCTCAGTGTCATAATCAAGATCATTTGATGCTCCTTTCCCCATCATGGGTTTTTCCTTTTTGTAGTAAGTGATTTACTTTCACCATTCAAAACTCATGTTCTTCATGTAATAAGGCAAAGTCTTGAGGATATTATGGTGTAGTAATAGTTGAAAATTATTGCTGTCATTATTTATGTACTTAATTTAAGATGTATTAGATAGCTGTTCCAAAATGATGCCTTACAGATGTGCTTGGGAGGAGGATGGAGAGGAGAAAGTGGTAGCCGTCCAGGATTTCAAAGAATTCCACATCCTTCAGATTAGTTTTCATTTGCACAATTACTAGAAACATCATGAAACATATTTAAAAAACTCATTATCTGCCCTACATTATTTTAGTTACATTTTTTTTGAACACAGAGAAGTTAACTGGCAAATTTTGAGGCAGTATTTAAAAGTTTAGTAGGATTGACTTTTTTCTGAAGTCTGTATAAATAGCATATGGTGAGAAGTACTGTGCTCAAATTTTACATGAAATATTTTACTATTACTTTCTTTTGCAAATTCTGTGATTCCACTGAATGATTAAGTCTACCAAAGAATTTATTGCATGTAAAAATGTATTACAGTCTCAATGCCAGTAAAGGAAATCCTGCTTCAGTTTTTGGCTGCTACAGTAAGAATTCAGCGCTGGTATAAACACTTGACTCCCCGGTGTCTATTTTACTCTGTATAAGAGCCATATGTTATGTACTGTAACACAAAGGAGCTTCTTGTCCCTTGGGTGTTTAATTAAAAGAAAATTTCAACTGACTTTTAAACTTTGTCCTTGTTCTAAGTTGTTTGCCTTAATTTTCTTTTGCAGAAATGTTATTTGGAATTTTTTGAGGAAAGGTGTTTCATAGCAGCTGCTCTAAGAGAAATGTTCAGTTTGATCAGATAAATCAAATACTCAAAATCAGTGTTTTTTCACTTGTTAACTCACTAGTCTGAACCTTTTGCCCTGCTCTTGGTTTTGCAATGCGTAAGTATAATTTCCGTTATTAGTACATCCAATATTAGCAAAATTGGTACCAAAATGATTTGATCATTGAAATTTGTTATAAGAAAATTTATAACAGTATTTAAGTGACCAGTCTGTCAGTATTAAAGCTAAGTTTTCTATTCCAAATATTTTATAAATCCATTCTCTCTGTGCATTCTACCATTTCCCTCCCTTAAGCCTTTATCATCTTGGTCTGATGCCACATAAAAGAATGTAGATGATTGAAGAGGTTCAAGAATTTAAAACTTCTAGTCTTAATACCCTCATATTCACTTTAAATTCCATTCAAAGCAATCTAATTCCATTCAGAATCTAAATTCCATTCAGAGCAATCTAAGTGCAAATCTGTCACTTCTCCTTTTAAAACTTTCCAGGGGTTTCCTTTTACCTTTTGCAGGAGTCTCCAAAGTGGAGTGCCTTTAAGATGATCCTTTAGTGAAGACATGGTGGCACCAGTGCTTCCTTTTCTCTCCCTTTGACTTCTAACTAATCAGAAATCCATAACTGGACACAAGTGCCTCTGCACAGCATACCAGGACACCTGAGAGAGATTCATCCGTGTATCTGAAATTGGGTGAATGACACCTCAAAGGAGGCTAGGGAGCCAAGGGAGACGTGGTGACACTGGCTGTGGCGGCAGCAGCAACCTGTCCAGCAGAGGAGGCGGGAAGTGAAAAGGGTAAGTGTAAGTCTGCTCAGCTTGTGGGCTGCAGTTGGAGGGTCCCATTGCTTTTCAGCAACACCCCAGATTTCTGAGGAGAGATCTCCATGACAGACCAGTAATGAGTAAAGGAACTGAAACAGTAATCAAAAAAATCCCAACACAGAAAACTACAGTACCAGATGGCTTCAGTGGTGAATTGTACCAAACATATAAAGAAGAATGAACACAATCTTCCTCCAAACACTTCCAAAGTATTAAGGAGGAGGGAACTCTTCCAAATTCATCTACAAGGCCAGCATTACATTGATACCAGAACCAAATGAGGATACAAGAAAACTACAGACCAATATCCCTGCTGAATATAGACGCAAAAACTCTCAACCAAATATTAGCAAACCAAATTCAAGGACACACAAATAGGATCATATACCATGACCAAAGTGGGATTGATCCCTTGTATGCAAGGATGATTTAACATATGCAAATCAATAAATGTAATAATATATCACATCAATAAAATGAAAGAAAAATTACATGATCATTTCAATAAATGCAGAAAAAGGATCTGACAAAATACAACATCCTTTCATAATAAAAACCTTTAACAGGTGGGGTAAAAAAAGAATATACCTCAATATAATAAAGGCTGTGTACCATAAACCCACAGCTGTTAATGGAGAACAATTGAAAGTTTTTCCTCTAAGATCAGGAACAAGACAATGATGCCCACTCTCACCACTCATATTCATTATAGTATTGGAATTCCTAGCTAGAGCAACTAGGCAAGAGAAAAGGCATCCAAATCAGAAAGGAAGAAGTAAAATGTCTCTATTTGTGATGATTTGGTTTAATATATAGATAATCCCAGAGTCAACCAAAACACTGTTGGGACTAAACAATTTCAGTAAAGTTGCAGGATACAAAATCATCATACATAAGTCAGTTGCATTCCTTTACACTAATGATGAAGCATCTGAAAACAAAATATTGATAAAACTATCCCACTCAAAATAGCATAAAAACAATATACTACTGAGGAAATGTTTAACCAAGGAAGTGAAAGATCTGTACAATGAGAACTACAAGACTGCTGAAAGAAATCAAAGAAGACACAAATGGAAAGACATCCTCTGTTCATGGATTGGAAAAATCCAATGGAGGACTTTCCTAGATGTCCTTACTACCCAAAGCTATCTACAGATTCTGTGCAGTTCCCATCAAAGTGCCAAAGGCATTCTTTTACAGACATAGAAGAATCCAAAAATTTTTGTGGAACCACAAAGAAGCCCCAAACAGCCAAAATAATCCTGAGAAAAAAGAACTAAGCTGTGGATATCATGTGTTCAGATTTCAAACTATACTACAAAACCACAGTAATAAAAACATTATGGTACTGGCACAAAAATAGACCCATTGACCAATGGAATAGAATAGAAAGCCCAGAATTAAATCCCAGTGGTCACCTAATATTTGACGAGGGAGCCAAGAACACCCAATGGGGAAAGGATAGTCTCTTCAACAAATGGTGCTGGGAAACCAGAGAAGAACACATGCAGAACAATGAAATTGGATGCCTATCTAACACCATTCACAAAAATTAACTTGAATAGTGGTAAGTGCTGTGAATAAAATAGGCTAATCTGATAGTAAATGAGGAGATGAGGGGGCAATTTTTGATAATGTAATCAAATAAGGCCTGCTTTGAATATATTAACACAAGTCATACATTAAAAAAAAACTTGAAATGGATCAAAGACTTAAAACATAAGACCTGACACCATAAAACTTCTAGAAGGGGAGAAGCTCCTTAATATTGGTCTTAGCAATGATTTTTTGGACCTGATGCCGAAAGCACAAACAACAAAAGCAAAAAACAAATGGGACTACATCAAGCTCAGAATTCTGCACAGCAAAAGAGACAAAAAATGAAAGGATAACCTACTGAATGGGAGAAAAATTGTTGCACACCATATATTAAATGAGGGCTTAATGTCCAAAATATATGTAAACAATACATACAACTTAATAACAACAAAAAAACCCAACCCAATGAAAAAATGGGCATAACTAAATGGACATTTTTCCAAAGAGGACATCAGAATGGCCAACAGGTACATGAAAAGATGCTCAACATGCCTAATCTTCAGGGAAATGCAAATAAAAACCATAATAAGACACTTCATACCTGTTAGAATGGCTGTCACCAGGAAGTGACATAACGGGTGTTGGTGAGGATGTGGTGAAAAAGGGAACCCTTACACAGTTGACACTTAACACAAGTTAGAACTGTGCAGGTCCACTTAGATTTTGTTTCAGTAAAATCTGAGGTTGGTTGAATCTGTGAATGCAGAAATGCTGTTGTTCAAGGGTCAACTGTACACTGTTGGTGGGAATGTAAACTGGCCCAACTAGTATGGAAAACAATAGGGAGGCTCATCAAAAATTTCAAAATAGAGCTAACATACTTCCAGGTAAATCCCTAAGGAAAATAGAATTTCAAAGAGAATATATGCATGCCCAGGTTTACTGCAGCATTATTCACAATAGCCAAGATATGGAAACACAACCTAAATGCCCATCAATAGATGAATGGATACACATGATGTGGTATATATACACAACAGAATACTATTCAGCCACGAGAAAGGAGGATATCCTGCCATTTGCAACAACATGAAGGGACCCTGAGCACATTATACTGAGATAAGTCAGAGAAAAACAAAGACTGCATGATCTCATGTGTGGAATCTAAAATAGTCCAACTCAAAAAACAGTAAAATGGTGGTTACCAGGAGATGGAGCTTAGAGGGATAAGATCGATGTTAAGGGTACAAACTTGAAACAAGTAGCAAATAAGCCATAGAGATAATGTACAATATAATGAATATAGACAACAATATTATACTATAATTATATAATGTGATAAATATCACTACAGTGGCAATCATATTACAATATTTAAATGTATCAAGGTAACACACTGTACACCTTGAATTTATACAATGTTACATGTCAAATTTGTTCAATTAAAAAAAACCCTTATAATGAAGATGTTTCTAACACAGCTACTTGCAAGCTGTGTTCAGCACAGTGTCATTTCAGGGACTGGAAGTGATACCCACCCATTTTGTAATGCATGTAGTTAAGTATTTAAGAAGACATAATAAAGATACTTCCAACAAAGCTAGCTGAAGCTGGGTTCAGCAGTGTTATTTCAGTGCATGCAAATGATACCCATTCTGTAATGCATGTAATGAAGAAAAACACTTGTAATAAAGGTGTTTCTAACAAATCTAAATCTAAAAGAAAAAAAAAAAAAAGATAATCCATTGAGGTGTGGTGTGGAAGCCTGGGAGGGTGGTCTTAGCACTTTTTATATATTTACACAAAACTTTTGAGTGGAGAGTTCTATGTTTTGTAACTTTATATTTATCTATGAATATTGGTTGCATAGGTGTACCTTTTCCTTTATGATCAGGGATATACAATTTAGAAGCCTGTGTGTTTAAGTCGAAGCCCCTGAGCCTCCTGTCACTTGTCTGCTTACCCTTCTATTCTCATCGGCATACCTCAACTTTTATGTACTAGTACTGCGCAACTAGTCCCAATTCTCCCATATAAAGGGCAGATTCCTGCCTCCTTGCTTGTGTTCATTTTACCTTGTTGACCTGGAACTGTTCTCCCTTGGAGTTATTCCTGTTCTGTAGAGTTTAGGCATCATTTCCTCCTCCAGGAAATGATCCCTGTTCATCACTCCCTTCTCTGCCATGCCTCACCTCCCTCTGTGCCACCACCACACTGTACCGGAACGTGTAATTCAGGTGTCTACAGCCCGCTTGTAAGCATACCTTGCTTACTAAGGAAGAAAACTGTACACGTAAGCAGAAGTGTACATACAATTTTAGGAGATTCACAAATACCCCCAAATCTAAGGACACTTAATTAAAAACTTTGTAGACAATGAATTCAGTAAAAGGCCTAACAAGCTTAGTGCCCAGACAGCCACTACAATTCATGCTCTTGTCTACATAAAATCCTGGAACTCCATTTCAATCCCAGGGGAGGCAAAAAAGGAATCGCTTTAATATCTAGTTAACATGTTCATTAGTACTCTCAAGAGTATCTTAACATATAGCATGAGATAATCCAGTTTTGATGTAAGCATGAAAAAGGCAAGTAAATTATGTATTAAATACTATATTCTTACTGTTTCTCATAATACGTTAATGTCCTATTTAAAAACGTATTTTTTTGAGAGACTGCAACAAATAAAGCCTTTATTAACAGGCTGTTGAGGAAAATTTCAGTGTTTCCTTAAAAAAGCTGCTTTATTGATTTCAGTGGCAAATTTATAAAAAGTTAACATGTCTTGATCTATTCAAAATTATGATTTACATTATTAACACAATGACAACTGCATGTGTACAGTTAATACTGCACTCACACTGTACATCAATGAAAGTAAATAGCCAAGGGGTTCTTCTAAGTTTTAAGATTAAAAACCATAATGCCTTGAAATAAATAGCATGATTACAAACAGGTATTATCTAAAAATACAAACATACATGCTTTACAACACCTCCCGTTCTCTCTTCATTCTAAAAACCTCATTTACTTCATTTACAATTTGTTTATAGTTTTAAACATGCTTTTGTAACCTTCACAGTTAACTGATTTAAAATGAATGCCTCGGTCTTCAAAATAATTTTAATGGTGGATTAACATCGATAAAGGTGTTATTTAACATTGATCAATGTTTGAAGTGTCAAAGAGCAAAAGAAAACAATCCTCTTAAATATGTATAAATATTTAAATATAGAAAACCTCCATCAATAGTTGAAACAAAGTACATTTAATGGTTGCACTGAAAAGGAGAAGTGGGCGATTCACGCCAGGGGAAGATTTAAAAATGAGACTTTTCAAACACTGCCTATGGGACAGCCTCATACTTTGATACTTTAAACCTCATTTTACTTAGATATATAGAACTATTTAAAAAAATCACACCCACAAGTAAAAAATTGGTTATTTGTTTACAAAGTGCAGTATCTCAGTACAGCAAATTCATCTCAAAGAAACAGAGTATGTGTGGCTTCTTGGCCTTTAAAACTCCCCTGGTTTCCATTTAGATGGTTTAACATTTAGTTGTGATACGTAACACAAGAAGCCTGTGTAATGAAGCTTGGGCCCCTTAATACCTGCTATTAATTAATTCCAACCTAAGAGTATGAGACCTGGAAAGTAAACTGTCAACATCTGACTGATGAGGTACGGATTATATGAATAACATTTATGACCTGGTACCAGTCAGTAACCCCAACACAGACTATTGCTCTGTAAAGAATTCTGTATGGTTTGCATGTCCTTCAACAACTGAAGATTTTTCCTGCTTTTTTCTCCAGGTCTCGGTTTGGCAAAGTCCTTCTTATTTGTGGTCCCTGTGGTTGCAGAAGAACGGCCGCTGCTGTTTCCTTCTTCATCAAAAGTCTTTTTGGTGGTTCTTAATTCCCTCTTCTGCTTCTCCAACTTCTGTTTCTCCAGCTACACCAAAAAACCAAGGCAGGGTAAAAAGGAGAAATTAATGAAAACATATTTTTCTGAAAACTGGTATTTCTAACTCTCATACTAACATACTAACGCATATAATATATTCTGGGTTTATATTTTTAAAGGCTTCAAAAATCTATTGTACCAGTCATTTAACAGTGTTTAAAATATATAGTGACATAAAAACCTGTAAACAAGAGTCAACACATCAATTCTGGTGCTGTATCAGAAGTTAAGACTTGCCAAAGTGTAGCACACGGTGAGTGAGAAGCAAGGGAGTTCAGGGGAAGGTCTCAAGGAGGCGGCAAAAAAATCTGACATGGGAAATGCAAGACAGGATTTTAATACACGAAGGAGAAAGGCATCCTAGAAACTAGTCTGCACAGACAAAGAAGCACGTTGCAAATGGATGAAGGGATGTAATGGTAATAATACTATGGAAAGGATTTTTAATTTTATTATTTCACCTTTTAGAATAATTTAATTTCAAATAGGGAGCTTTATTTTTACTTTAGCTGCTGGCTGAAATAAATCGCTGCTGGCACACTGGTTTTCCATTAGAATAAAGTTAAATCTAATGTACAGGAAACAAATTAGATCATTACTCCTATAGGAATCATTTGCTTGTATTTATTCTTTTATTTTTAGTATGTGAACTTTGGAAAAAAAATGCTTAAAAAGCTAGGTTTTGGAGTTGCAAAGACCCCAGTCTGCATCATACCTCTGCCATTTACCAGTGAGCCAGTATGTCCTTGGGCAAGTGACATAATTTCATTTTAGGGGATGCCCACCTCCCAGGACCTTGGCTCCAGCTTCCTCATTTGTAAAATGAAATATATACTCAGCTCATAAGCCTTCCATGAAAATTAAATAAGATGACATAGAGCACTCAGCATTGTGCCTATTACATAGCAGCCAATTAATAAATGTCTGCCAACCTGTTCTGCTACCAGTCTTCTCCGTTTCAGTCAGCCGTACCACCGTCCTCTCCCTCCACCACATGATATCCAGCAGCAAGCAGCCCTGATAATTCTATTTCCAAGACTCACCTCAAATCTGTCTACTTCTCCCCAACTGCAGTCACCGGTGACCTCTGATCAAGATAAGCTTAAACGGCGTAGCTGGTCTCTCAGCCTCTCTCCTGCCTCTATCCCCCTCCCGGCAGTCACAGTCATCTCTTAAATACACCAATCATTACATTTCTCTCTGGATGGAGACCCTAGAGTGTGACTTCCCATTGCACTTAGTAGATGCTAAATACATGGTTGTTTTATTAATATAATTAGTAACATAAATGGAACTGAAAGATCTTTTTCACATATTTACATCTGATTTATTCCTTTAGAAATTAAGAATTTCTAGGTGTTTTTAAAAAGACTTGGGTAAACTTAGAACCATTTAAACTCATCACAGAGGTAAAGCTTGTTCATGTAAGAATATTAAATATATTCAGTACTTGGAAGATGTATTTTAGATTATAAAATCTACTCTAAGAGACTTCAAGACAGTGTCTTCTTTCTTAGCCTGCTTAACACCAATTCTTAATAACTAATGCAATGAATTAATAAGTGTCTACAGTGAAAAATACCTCCTGTAGCTTTCTATCTATGATACACTTACAAGGGCATCAATTAACATATTTGAAGAAAAGGGGTTGTTTTGTTCTGTTTTACTCTTGTTTTTTAATCATTAGAAACGAGTTAAGGAAAACAGAGTTACCTGGGCTTGATATTTTCGAACTTTAGTTATTTGATTGGCCTTTGCCTCCATCCTGCCCACTAACGCCTCCAGTTCGCACTCTAGGTTGTCTTTCAGTTCAGTGGTTGGTGATTCTTGGATAAGTTTCGCAAGCTGCTGGTGATCACTGTATAAAAAACAGAAGGAGAGCTTGGTTAAGTTTCCTATGTTAGCTGGTTAAGTCCACTACATCTCACTCACCATGGGACCACTGCTCTGCGCATTAAAAAACGACTCAATTTTGGGACTTCCCTGGAGGTCCAGTGGTTAAGACTTCGCCTTCCAGTGCAGGGGGTGCAGGTTCGATCCCTGGTCGGGGAGCTAAGATCCCACATGCCTCGCGGCCAAAAAACCAAAACATAAAAAAACAGAAGCAATTCTGTAACAAATTCAATAAAGACTTTAAAAATGGTCCACATAAAAAACAAACAAAAAAACCTAAAAAAAAAAAAAAAAAAAGACCCAATTTTTTAAAATAGAGCAAAATTTTCCATATTATTAGTGATAGTGTAAAAGTTTAAAAAAGGTACTGGATGCAAATGCAAGAAGAGTTCTTAATTTCAAAGCGCTAATTATTTATATCTCTGCCTCCCCCACAAGAGCATTACATATGTAGAAAAGGAAAGTCTAGAGAAGGATCTTGTTCTTCAAACACTCACTTCCTAACTTATCAGTTACGTTTAGCCAAAGTCAATGTAGATCAAGCTCCCAAACAAGGAAATAAAACTTAAATGTAAACCTTGGTCTCCAAAACATTTAACAGTTACAGAAAAAGGAGAGATTTCACCCAGAACAGTTGTATTGGTTGAAGTCCTAGTAACTTGTTCAGTGGTTGGTGCAAGGACTGTGGTTCAACAAATATTTCTTAAAATATTGAAATATGAAAGACAATAAAGTCACCAAGAAGTTAAATGAGGTTTTAGAACTAAATATAACTAAAAAACGAAAAAACAAACTCACAAGCTCATCTGCCCAAATTCATCTTGTAAAGTCTCTAAGACTTCTGCCAGCTCTTCATTAATGCTGCTAGAGGGGGAAGGCGCTGCTGACTTCTTGCTTTTCCCACTTCGTGAAGACACTTGCTTTGCCAAAGGAACACTGCTGACTACTCGATCATTGCACAAGACTTTACTGTGTTGCTTCATTAGATGTAAGACATGCTGAACATTGGCTACCACGGCATGGCTGGGGCTGGTGGACTGAAGAAAAATGAAGAGAAGTAATTGAAGCCACATCCTCTAGAAAAATGTTTTCTCTTTCCCCCCTAAGCCTGGGTAAAAAGACCCTCTCCGCCTCCGCAGAAAAGCCTGTGATACAAACCTCCTGGTGTACATACAGTGCATCTCCAGTCTCCCCTTACTCTTCACCCTAGTGTTACCCACTCGGTTTACACACCCATCTCTATTAGCTATGGACGAACACCCCAACTGTCCCCTGCTCCCAGTCTCTTCAGTCTCTAACTCCATAGTTCTATCAGTTATCCTCCGAAAATATTATTCTGATCCCGTTCTTCTATTTGACACCCTTTAATGTTAAGCTCGCTGACTCTAACGTCCAAACTCCTCAGCACAGAAATCAAGGCCCTATAACACTAAGTTGCAACTTCTACACCTTGGCCTCATGTCCCACGATCTCCTACCTGTTCTCCACTATTTGAATGAACTGTATTTGCACATGTCATTTGTTTTGTGTGCCAATTTTTATACCATTTTTAAAAACCAGTTCAAATACATGATTTGTAAAGACTTTCTTAAAACATCCAGGTAATTAATTGGTCCATTCTCAGATCACCTATGGCATTTATCTCGATCACAGGATTTATCACAAAATATTGTAATTGTGTTTGCATGTCTTTTTCACTAATATATTAAGTAGTGTAAGCACTTCCAGGTGGTAGGGACTATTACCGTATTCATTTCTCTGTCCTCTAGTAGGAAGCATTAAGTTCATGTTTGTCACATAAGCAATGGGAAAAACCTGGTAGCCCTCTCGAAATTTTTCTTTTTGTTTTGAACACTAAACAAGTCTCAATGTGCAATTTCAATTTATAAACAGATGGTTGGGCCAGCTTGGCTCCATAAGCAAGTTTAAAGTGCATATTCCTAGGCAGCATGCCAAACTCAATCAGTGTGGTCAAGGCTTAGAAATGTACATTTAAAAGTCTGCCAGTTGATTCTAATCAGCCAGGTTTGCAAACCACTCAGCTAAGCTAAACAGATGCTCTTTTTATCCTAGTTTTTGTTGTTAGGTAGCACATTGAATTTAGTAATATATATACAAAGATGTATATACCACATCCAAGTGGGGTTTATTCCAGGAATGCAAGGCTAGTTCAATGTTTGAAAATGAATCTATGTAATCCAGCATATCAACAAGGTAAAGAAGAAAAATCACATAAGCATATCATTTGATGAAGAAAAGCATTTGAAAAAATCCAATACCCATTAAGGGTATAAACTTTCAGCAAAGCAGGAACAGAGAGAAATTTCCTCAAGTTGACAAAGAGCACAGACAAAGAACCTACAGCTAATATCATACTTATTGGTGAAAGACTGCCTTCCCCTGAAGATCAGCAAAAAGGCAAGGATATCCACTCTCATCACTCTTACTTACAACATGATACAGGAAATCCTAGCCAGTGCAGTAAGGCAAGAAAGGAAATAAAAGGCACACAAATTAAAAGGGAAGAAATAAACTATCCTTATTTACAAATGACATGATTCTTCACATAGAAAAGCTTACGTACATCCAAAAAATAATTCCTAGGACTAATAAGTGAATTCAGCAAGGTCACAGAATATAAGATTAACATAAAAACCCAAATATACTAACAATGATCATGTAAAAGCTGAAATTAAAACAATACAATTTACAATTGCTCAAAAAATTTGTATGTAAATCTGATAAAACAGGAATGGGACTAATATGATGAAAATCCTGATGAAAGAAATCAAAGATCTAAATAAGTAAGAGATGTACCATTCTCATGGGCTGAAAGACTCAACAGGGATGTCAATCCTCCCAAATTAATACAGTTCCTATCAAAATTTCAGCAAGACCTTTTCTTTGGTAGAGAAGTTTTTTCTAAAATTCACATGGAAAGGCAAAGGAACTAGAAGAGCTAAAAGAATCTTGAAGTTCTTTTTCCTGTTATTTTTCTGACTCCATTTATTAAGGAAATTTTATGTCTTGAATCCAGTAATTTAAAAAATTGGAACGTGTATTTTGTCTTTTAAATTTCATTTTTTCTAGTAATTCACCTTTATTTCACTTTACAAATGTACTGGTTTATGACAATGTATAAATAAAAATAAAAACTGGTCCTCCACAACAGATAGTTTGGGAAACGCTCAGATGACAGCACATTCTTAGCTGTTTGAATATTTCACAAAAAGTACAAATTACAACTTCAAAAGAAGACCTCAGGTTGAAAAGCCCTATCTTTGAACCTGTCCTGTTCAAGTATTAATGACTTCAGTGAGAATTACCAAAGATAGGCAAATTAAATTTGGGGATAACACATATAAAACGTAAGACTGAACTAGATTCTCTAATGTGGGATAGGGTGAATCAATTCCTATAGTGCTTCATTTGATTAAAAATTCTGTATAAAACAATCAACTCCACAAGTATAGGACCTAGAGAGGCTGATGCTAGGACTAAGCAGAAGACCTATTAGTCAGATGACTCCAGAATTAATGAGTGAAAGGGATGCTGTGGCTTCCCCGTGACATTAGTGTGATGCTAGGCTGAGTTAACAGACTATCCAGAACATGACAAAGACTCTCTATCCTGTGCTAGTCACACCACATTTAGAGGACTATATTCGATTTAGGAAGGGAGTGATGAGGTGGTTAAGAAACTCATAAAGCATATCTTATGATGAACAGCTGAAGAAAAATAATTATTTATAACCTAGAATAAGGAGATGAGAATAAAGATACAGCTATCTGGGACTTCCCTGGTGGTCCAGTGGTAAAGAATCCGCCTTCCAATGCAGGGGACGCAGGTTCAATCCCTGGTCTGGGAACAAAGATCCCACGTGCTGTGGGGCAACTAAGACTGCGCGCCACAACTACTGAGCCCGGGCGCCTCAACTAGAGAGCCCACGGGCCGCAAACTTCAGAGCCCCCATGCTCTGGAGCCTGCGAGCTGCAACTAGAGAAGAGAAAACTGGCACACCACAACTAGAGAGAAGCACGCACACTGCAATGGAGAGCCTTTGCGCCGCAACAAAAGATCCTGCACGCCTCAACAAAGATCCCAGGTGCTGCAACTAAGACACAACACAGCCAAAAAATAGTTAATTAAAACAAAAACAAAAAAACCCATTAATCTATTATCAGTATAAGGTTAAAAAAAAGATACAGCTATCTTCTAAAGTTTTAAAATCTTTCCTATAGTTAAGGGTTCATTTGGTCTATGTGGATCCCTGAGAGCAGAAAAAAATACCAATGAGTAGAATTTATAGTGACAGATTTCATCGCACTTAAGAACTTTCAAATAAAGCTGTCTAGAACTGTGAAGGGCTGTTTGAGGGTATAATGAGGTCTCATCAGTAGATGTATTTGGACAGAGTACATGACCATTATTCTGGATGTTTACATAATGAAGACATTGGACAGGGAACTGTACTAAGTGGGTCCCAAATCTAAATGAACATTAGATTGAGACTCGGGAACAACTGACTATACTTTCTAGGTCCCACACCCAGAAAATTCTGACTTAGTAGAACTGTGGTGGGGCTTCGTAATCTGCTTTTTCAGATGCATAGTCAGTGATTCTGATGCAGCTGGTCATCCTTTGAGAAACTGTTTCCAGCCCAACTCAAAGATTCTATGGCAAAGTAGAAGAACCTTGGTTAGGAACAAAGGTTCAAAGATGAACCTTTTGACCTTGGTAGGTCAAAAGATGGTCTGCAATCCAAGAAGAGGTTAAATTTAGGGTAAAGGACAGCCAACGACAAAACTTTTTAAAAGTGATTTGGCCGCACGCATCTACAAAGGGCAAGTGGAAAAGCTAGGAAATAGTTAATTCCCTAAGCTTTCACTGAGGATTTACTGTGGGGTTAAAATAAACAAATAAATACCTAAAATTAAAATTTACTCCTCAAGCTTCTCAAATTCACAATCTAGTTGGATACTCAAGGCATCTATACATGAAACAACCAGCAACACAAACATCAATGAAAAAGTGGTATAAACACAATGTTAAGCACTTCTTAGAAATCACCCAGTACTTGCTGATATTTGATAAAATTATCATCTCTACATTTTTAAGCACTAAAGGAACTTAAGATTCAAGTCTATGTATGACTGCTTCTTGGAGAATGAATCCTATAATAAGCATGTGAGGACAAAGAGGATGCGACTTCTTTTCATTTAAATATCTATATATAAATACAAATCAACAGGGCTGATACTAAAAATCCAGTGCTACAAACATACTATTTCCTATCTGCAACCACACCTTCTGCAAACCAAAGTCTCTGCTTTTGCTCATAACTTCCCTTCTGCATATACTCTACCTGCTTTAAAGTGTCCCCCCAGTCTCCTCTCTGCTCCCCCAGTCCCATAAAACTTTCCTTCATCTCATTCTCACATCACTATGATCCAACTGGTAAAAAAGCTGAAAAATATTTCTGCCGTTTATAGGTATACAGGCAGATGAGTGGATTTAATTCAAAGATCTAAGTTGTACAAAAAAAGCCAGAGTTCGACCAACTCACCTTTCCAGCTACAAATGGCATATCACCCAAGCATAATCTATAATGTGGTTGTGCAGCAAAATAGTTCCTAGAACCTTTCTGCATGGAAAAGAAAAAAGAAGAGCAATTTTACTCACATGATGATAAAAGCTGGCTATATGGGACTAACCTGAAACTTCAGCTTACTGCAGGGCTACTGTTGGTTTTATCTCTATTGGCATTATGGTCTGGAGCTCCTAATAATACTCGTCAACACATATTCTAGCCTAGGAAAGGCTAGGAAAGAAAAAATAGTTCCTGACAAAACATCAGTTACAGTCTCAGTAGAGAAACTGTGTGTGTGTGTGTGCGCACATGTGCATATGTATATACATAAACTTTTAAGTGCAAAAGATAATGCGATACTGAATAATAACTAACATCTGTGCGGTGCTATGTAGTTCTAACACTTTCATATATATTATCTCACTGTCAGGGTGAACATTTAGAAGTAGATATTACTTATCCCTATTTTCCCAATGAAGAAACTGAGAATGAAAGAGATTTACTCATCCAAGGTTGAAGTACCACATGGTTTGTAAGTGTTTTCACATAAACTATGCCAAGTAATAACCAGCACTTTGACTTAATGGTTCTTTTTTCATACCTTTTCTGGTGGTTTTGACTTCTTTTTTTTAATTCTTTTTGCATTGGGAACACATGAGGTTGCCTTATCTTCAAAGATAAGTCTATTTGTTTCTAGACCAGTCTGCAACTAGGAAAAATATGAGAGCCTAAAGTTAATACTGTAGAAATAAAAGCTATGATTCAAATTTGAGATCTGCCACATAAAGGCCTGTAAAAAACCTACAGTAGTATCGTATAGTATAGAATGAAAAACCCATCATAGCTGTGTAGCTGTATCTGGAATCAATCTGTCAACATTTATCCAATATTTTAAATCAATACCACTCTCTCAATTTACTTAAAGCGCTGTCCTATAATTTGTCCTTTCACTTAGCCTGGAAACTTTTAGCTCCTTATTTGAGGTTGGTCCTTAAATTATATCTAATGAGTTAAAGGCAGTATTTCTAACTCCAAACCAACGTTTCAACATTTTCTTCTTTTCATGCATGGCATATACAACAGCGCTAGACACAAAGCAGCTGGAGAACAAAGTACAATTTCTTCCTCTTTTAAAAACTCATACACTTAACAATGTTAAGAAAAAGGAACTGGAAATCTATGTCCAAAAGAACTGGAAGGTATATCAGACAATGTTATCAAGCCCTTTTCTCTAGAAGCTTAGTAACTACATTAATTTAATATGGTAGAAATTCCACAAACAGTTACTAAGGATTTCAAACAAGGACTGCTCTTTTCAACTTTCCTTAAAACATATAATTACATACCTATATACAGGTATGTGTGTGTGTGTGTGTCTGTGTTCGTGTGTATTTATCTAGAATAGTGGTTTTCAAACCTGTCTATGTATCAAAATTGTCTGGAGTTTATGAGAAAATTCAGATTGTCAGGTGCCTCTCCAGACGTCATGATTTTAAACATTCTACGCTGGGGAAATTTATATTTTAAAAGTATTTTAAAGTTCTTCAGGAAATTATGATGGAGCTCAAACACTCAGAACCAGTGGATTAGTTAAAAGAAATCCTGAGATCATTACTAATGCTTCCCACAATGACTGCATTCTTTGGGGATAGAATTTATTCAGTGACAAAGGAACACAGGGATTCCTACTCTCAGGAGTGTCTACATTCCCACGCTTCTAACGATGCTTTATACATAGTAAACTGAATGGATATAATTCCATGAACATGAAATTACTACTCTGGAAGACCTATGAAGCCAGTGAGTTTGAACAGTATACAAAACAAAAAAAATGTGAACTATTTTAACTTCTTAAGTTCTTCCCAGTAGCTGTCATATATTTGTGTGGCAGCGTTTTAACATTTTTAAGTGCTTTCATTATATTTTCTCTCGTTCGATCTCTCCAACATTAAGAAGATGTAAATGAAGACCAGTATCAGTGGTAAAATCCCAAGCTCTGAATGGTTACATATCTCGCCCAGGACTACACAAATTATGGTTAGACTTGGAACCACATATCAACCCCAGACCCTGTTCTACCACGACAACAGTGTTCACTATCAGAACTCAAAACCTTTACGGAGGGATTCCCTGCTGGCGCAGTGGTTAAAAATCTGCCTGCCAATGCAGGGGACACGGGTTCGAGCCCTGGTCTGGGAAGATCGCACATGCCACGGAGCAACTAAGCCTGTGAGCCGCAACTAAGCCCGTGAGCCACAATTACTGAGCCTGCGCATCTGGAGCCTGCGCTCCCTAACGGGAGAGGCCGCAACAGTGAGAGGCCTGCGCACCGTGATGAAGAGTGGCTCCCGCTCTCCGCAACTGGAGAAAGCCCTCACACAGAAACGAAGACCCAACACAGCCAAAAATAAATAAATAAATTTAAATAAATAAATAAATAAAAATTAAAAACAAAACAAAACACAAACCTTTACTGATATATTATCAGTAATAACTGATTTGGTCCCAAATTTTGCCTGCTAAATACAAAACAAAACTACCACAAAATAATTTTTTAAATTCATAAAATAATGAACTTGTTAATTCTGTATTTCATGTATAATAGAACTCACCACCACAATGTATATAAAGCATAACTTTAAAGTTTGCATGTTATGAGTGAGGAAACAGAGGCACAGTAAAGTGGCCTACCTACCCTAAAGTGTGGAAAGGGGAGAGAAACCAAGTAATCTCAAAATTTGTTGGTGGTCAAAAATAAAGCCACATGACTATATAACTCAGAAAGCACAGAGAGGTAAAAAATACATGCAAATTGATCAGAAGGTAAATATTTGAGAAAGAAAATATATCGGGTTTAATAGAAAGAGAATATGTTAAGTCAATGAATTCTGGGAAGCACTGGAAAAAATAGACAAGATAACAAAGATGAGATAACAGATGTTTACAGTCCTGCGAGCACATTTATGAAGTGAGCCCAGGACACCGCTGGCATCTGGCCACAACCTGAATTGCAGAGCCTCCTCTCCTAATTGTTTTGGAATCAGGACCTGCTTCTTGTGTTAATATTATGAGAAAAGATACACGTAAATGTTATAAAACTTAAAGACTTTGGAAGGGGAGGGGCAATAAATGAGAGGTATTTGAATTAATAAGCTCACATGGGGAGAGTCTTCAGTTATATACAGAAGTATTTTATTTAGCCTGTAAGATGTTGGATATAGAAATGTTGCTGTATCTTCTAGAAATGCAGTTCTAGTTGGTATATATAAACTCAATGATACGTGAATTCACACTGCCTCACCTATTCTACCTGGTGGCCACTGCATGGGATAAAAATTCAAGGCTAGGAATGAGCAGAGCTCATTTTCCTTATATGGTGGCTTTTGTAAATTAGTATGGGTCACCACCTGTTGGGCAGCCCACTACCTCAGCTACTGACCTAGTGTCTCGAGGCCACCAAAAAAGGGAAGCACTTACAAGTAGGATACTGAATGAGGCTTTCAAACATTTCCAGTAGTGACTAATGTGAAAAGTTTTAGGTGATTACGTATTATATTATGTATACAGTCGCCGATATTTTTTAGTCTATTGATTTAAAAAAAAAAATAAAGCTGATCGAAAGCCCACCATTAAAAAAACCCTAAAGAATTGCTCAGCTTTTACTTTCTGCCTGTAAAAATACGTTTATAGTTTTCCATATTAAGCTAAGTCTGCAAATTTATATATTGGACCGTTCCAAATTATAAATAATCAAAGCAGCGCACATCTACATCTATTTATATATAAAGAGTAGCATGAAATGTGAGGAGCCTACCTGCTCACATTTCAACTTACCTGGGCTGCCTTAGCTTGCATACGTTTCCTTTCCTGTTCTTCTTGATGCAGTTTTGCTTCTAACTCTTGCATTTTTTTCTAGTGATAAAAATATTAAAAGTGATAATAGTGAAAGGAGTTTCCGTGTCTATTTGTAAACTTTTTATCCATGACTCTCCTTTACAATTCCACAGAATTATGGGTAAAATTCACGGCCAAAGAACACAGCCTCTGTATGAAGCCATATGGGCTACATCAGCGGTCCCCAACCTTTTTGGCACCAGGGACCAGTTTCTCATGGAAGACAATTTTTCTGCGGATGAGGTGGGTGGGGGATGGTTCAGGCGGTAATGTGAGCAATGGGGAGCAGCAGATGAAGCTTTGCTCGCTCACCCACCACTCACCTGCTGTGTGGCCCGGTTCCTAATCAGTTGGGGACCCCTGGGCTACATGGAAGCTGAATGTGAAACTTTATAGTCTCAGTGGTATTAAATACTTCCCAAATGAATCAATTAAGACTAAAATTAGGACTTCGCTGGTGGCGCAGTGGTTGGGAATACACCTACCAAGGCAGGGGACACGGGTTTGATCCCTGGTCTGGGAAGATCCCACATGCTGCAGAGGAACTAGGCCCATGCGTCACAACTGCTGAGCCTGAGCTCTAGAGCCTGCAAGCCACAACTACTGAGCCCACGTGCCACAACTACTGAAGCCTGTGTGCTCTAGGGCCCGTGTGCTGCAACTACTGAGTCTGTGTGCTGCAGCTACTGAAGCCTGCGTGCCTAGCGCACATGCTCTGCAACAAGAGAAGACACTGCAACGAGAAGCCCGCGCACGGCAACGAAGAGTAGCCCCCGCTCACCACAACTAGAGAAAGCCCGTGCACAGCAACAAAGACCTAATGCAGCCAAAAATAAATAAAAATTTAAAACAAACAAACAAACAAAAAACTAAAATTAGTTCAGAGAACAAAAACGAAGTGATACAAGCCTTAAGGATACTCAAAAACACTTCATCTTTCAACATTTTCAAAAAGAACTCCTTCCTTATGTACACTAAGATGGTAAAATGTGAACTTTCTCTCCAAATTTACATTTCTTCCTTTAAAAAAATTCCTATATGGTTCTTTGTTACAAGGGCACTTTTTTTCCTATAAAATATCCAGTATTATAAAATAACCAATTTTACATAAGAACCAATATTATGCATCGATGAGTAAAAAAGATTTTCACTGACTTCTGCAAGGGCCTGCATTGTGGTAAGCTTGTTATACTCCTGTTCGAGAAGATCCAATTTTTCAAGTTGGTTTTGAACATGCGTCTGATCATGTTGTCGTTCTCTTTCTAGGGAAACCTGGGAAACAATATTAAATACAGCATAATAATTTGACAAAAAACTGAAAAACTAACACTGAGAGTACTATGTTGTATGCTACTTGTCTGGCTTTTCTTTTTTTTTTGATTATTCAAAGTTCTTGTATTTTTAGTGTACTATTTTATACTTACATATATGTTATTATATTACAAGACTATAAAACAGAATCACAGTAGTCTCTGATTTTTGTGGTCTCCACTTGCCTAGTACAGTGGCTATAAATACTTGTTGAACAAGTGAAAATAATACTTTTAGAAAGGTGTTCCTATGAATAGTTTTTCATTCATGATGCTTCTATCCTAAGTATCTGACCTACAGGTCTTAATCAAAAGTAATCTAAATTCCCTGAAAAAATTAAAAGGAATCTGAGATTCCTTCACCATATAAAACCTTGAACCGTAGCCAGGCAAAAAAACCAATAACCTAAAATGAGACTAACCAGCTTTACTTGAGAAAAGGTAGGCTATGACCTAGACAATTGTAAAACTGACTTTTACAAATCAGTCCTTTGAAAAATCAAAAAATACTAAGTTTCTTCAGACTCACAGACTTAGAAAACAAACTTATGGTCACCAAAGGGGAAAGGTGGGGGAGGGGGGATGGATAAATTGGGAGTTTGGGATTGACATGTACACACTTCTATATTTAAAATAGATTACCAACAAGGACCTACTGTATAGCATACGAAACTCTGCTGAATATTCTATAATAACCTAAATGGGAAAATAATTTGAAAAAGAATAGATACATGTATATGTATAACTGAATCACTCTGCTGTACACCTGAAACCAACACAACGTTGTCAATCAACCACATTCCAATATAAAATAAAAATTAAAAAGTACAAACTTCCAGTTACAAGTAAAATAAGTACTAGGGATGTTATCTGGCCTTTCATACAACTACTTAGGTACTACAGAGGAATTCCAGGAAAACAATATTAAGATGAAACCAGAGGAAAATTAACAAATACAAGTGAAATTTTGTTCTTACTATATACTATTATAACATTTGGTTCTCTATACTAAGACTTGTTAATACTCTCTGAATGAAGGTATTTACTAGACATATAGGCTACACACAAATAGTTGTAATTAGTCTGCTTCTCTTACATAATCTCTTAATTAAAGCAATAATCAGGGTTTTGATATGTATCATTTATACTTCCTCTGAATTCTATGCAAAACATCCATCATTTTTTTTTTTTTTTTTTCAGGCTTAGGGTCAAGGATTTGAAAAGACTGCCACCTATCAGATTTAAGGACTGACAGCCACAGGATAAACCATTAAACTAGGATAAGAAGTGGAAGTATGCTAAACTGAGGTCTACTGGTAAAAAGCAAAACATTAAGCATGTGAACTTGTTAACAGTGTATCTTCATACACAAGTCTATAGCAATAGGTATCATACTAACAGAAATTTGAATATGACAAAGTAATACAAACCAATAACTTTCTCAGGAATTTGTGTGAACTACTAATTTCCTCCTACCCACCTTAGTGGATAGTTGCTGCCCTTGAAATAATACATTAAGTTAAATATTGGCACAAATCACACTTCACTTCCAGTATTGGAACCACTCTTATAAAATGGGCTAATCAAACTTTACTGATGAAAACAGGACTTAATTCAAAGACATATATATATGTCTAACAGCTATATCAATATTAGTCAAGATATCTCACTGTTGTCTTATAAATGCTTTCTAACCCAAGAACGGAAATATGCCAATGAAGAGAACTGCGTATTACTGTACATAATGTTTTGCCATTTCCAATCATGTGGCAGATTTAACTCACCATCCCTTTCCCGACCCCATTCATCACATAAAAGTGTCAGAGAAAACACAGAAATAATAATAATTGCATAGCAAGCTTGAAAAAAGGGAACTCTTCAGGTGCAAAAAAGATAAATCAAAAGCAAGTAATACTGAAGCCAAATATTACATGAGGCAAGACTATAGCCTTGGTGTATAAGATACACAAAGAACGTGACATAAATCTCAGGCAACATACCATCTGCACGATGCAGGAGCCCAAAGCCAACTAACTATCATAAATGCAGACCAGAACCAGGGAAACCCATCAAGCCCCAGCAAAGGCAAATCCACAATCATTTCATAAGGCTGCCTACACAACTTAGAAGTATGGAATTCCCAAGATAACTCCAAAGAATAAGAGTTCATCATAAAAAAATACATATACGTATACAGTTCTCATAAGAAAAAAAATGATTTTAAAAAGACTGGGAATTTTTATAGTGTTCAAAGAGATAAAATGAAGGAATAAAAAGCAAAGTAATGGTACATTAAAATAACAAAAATAGGTGGACTGAAGAGGACCCAACTGGAAACAAAAAAATATGGTCACAAATAAACTCAATGGCATAGTAAAGAGACCTATAATACAAATGAAAATTGCTGAAACATCCTCTTAAATATTGCTGTGCAATCAAATATTTCTTTGATATCTCCAGCTATGACCGAAAGCTGACTAAGGTGGAAAGCATTTAATTTCTTTCACACTGCAGAGTACCCAGCAAAATATTAAGCATATAGACATTCAACTTTTGCATAATAAAGTTAAGATGCCCAGAAACTGTGGTATTCATGATGAATTCAAATTCTATATTCATAATAGGAAAAGGAGGTATGTTTTAAAAAAATATATTCGAGACTGATGTTGCAGATGTCCTCTCGTAAATGCATAGGTTACTGAAATTAAAATATCTCTGGTGTGACAGAGCAAAATATTTTTGTTAAAATAACAACTGTAAAAAAGTTTTTCAAAGTATAAAGAACCTTGAAATGTGCTACCTGAGTTGAGTCTTTAAACAAAATTCAAGAGGCAGAGAGGTATGTAATATGCTTATTTATACTTTTGATAATGTACAAAGAAGTTAACATGACTTGGAAAGAAAACACAATTAAATGTACAGTATTTTTCCAATTTAAGTAGAACTCTACCAAATACAGCAAAAACAATGAAGACCAATCAAATCTTCAGACACCATAACTGATCCCAAGTAATTTCAGTCCTATGCTGTTGTACTGTTCCAAAGCAGAAGCTGTCAAAGCTGTGTGTAGAGGATATGGCAGTGTGTGTGAGGGTCATCCAAAAAGGAAACTCCTCTTTTTAGCTTCGCTGAAAAAACAAACCACATTTTTCTCAAAGCTTCCACTAGCAGTTTTTCAAAATGAACTACTGGTACTATTACCTTTTAAGATGGATGGAGAATTGATTATTTGTAACAGCACCATTAGTCCTCACTGAGAAAAAAGGTCTTTATATCAACTTAATTTTCTCTATAACTAACTCTTCTTCAGAGTGACTCTATGAAGTAACATACCTGTTTCTCTAATACAGATGTCCTCTCCATTTCTGCATGCTTTATCATGTTACGCATGTATGCCAATTGTTTTTCTAAAAGATTACATTTATTTTCTGCAGCTAACAGCTGAGATGTCAGCTCTAAAAAGAATACATAAGAAAAGCAGAAATTAGCTCACTCGCACAAGTATTAGTTTTAACAAGCTGCTTAACATGATCTACAGTATGTATAATAAACATTTTCCAGTAGCTCTAGAAGCCTTTTCAGATGACCTAAGTCATTCTCTTTCTGTATGTTAGTCTAATCTGCCTTGAATTCAGACAGTAAATACAATACAGGACATCAGCACTTGTTCCACAAAATGCTCCCAAATATAAATGTAATTTTGTAGTGCTCAAAGACACTAAGCACTAGAAAACACTAATGTGGAATTTCTTTTAGAGTGATTTTATAATACTTATTTTGATAGTGTTTCATTTCCTTCATAATTAAACAAACCTTGATTGTGCTTTGATTCCTCATTCTTTGAATTCTCCCTTTCTTGTATCTGTTCATCCAGTACTTTCTTATATTCAATTGTTTCTTTAGACAAGGTTTTCACACTTTCTTCTGCCTGAATCCTTTCAAGTTCTAAACGTCGAATTTTATCTTGAAGATTCTTCAGAGCAGAAAATATAGCTGCCAAATACAAACATGGATACTATAATACATATGGAAAAAGTTCACTGAAAAAGAATAAACTCATCTAAATAAAAAATAAAATTGATGGAGGATCACTCTTTGGGAATTATCATCACATGGTAATTGTTTAAAAAACTCCATTTAAAGACATCTTTTGAGTCTCTGAAATGTGCTAGGTACTCAAGTAAAAAGCATACTGCCATGGTAAAAACATTCCAAAGATTTTATAAAATGGTAAAAATATTTAGCTAATCATACAAAATTCATAAACTGTCCCAAGGCACATTATTAACTATAAATCTTTTCTGTTTTACTAATAGGATCACATGCAGAATCCAATTATAGAGCTAAAAATAGTCAAGCACATAAAGGACTATTTCTTTTTGATCTCCAAAAAAAACCTAAGCACTCTGCCCCTCAAAAAGCTTTTGATTATAAAAGTAATACATATTCACTGTAGAAAGCACAGGAAAATACAAGAAAGAGAAGAACTGATAATCCTAAGAGATAATGACTATCAATTTTGGTCATTTCTTTCAATCTTTTCCTATATGTATAACATAAATTGAGATCAAAATTGATCTAAGTTTTTTCACTTAGCATTATGGAACTGTGAGCATTCCCTCATGCAATCAGATAGACTTAAAAGATTATTTCCTTGTGACCAATTAGTAATTGAAAAACTAAGTTACTGGATTAAAGAATATTCATATTTTATTTATTTATTTTTATTTTAAACATATTTATTTATTTGGCCACAGCCGGTCTTAGCTGTGGCACACGGGATCTTCTTGCGGCATGCAGGATCTTTACTTGTGGCATGCGGGCTCTTAGTTGCGGCATGTGGGATCTAGTTCCCTGACCAGCGATTGAACCCGGGCCCCCTGCATTGAGAGAGCAGAGTCTTAACCATTGGACCACCAGGGAAGTCCCAGAATATTCATATTTTAAAGACTCTTTAAAGAGCAAAGTACCTTCAAAAAGGGTTTTATCAATTTATGCTTTCATCAGAAGTACATGTCTTTGCCAATATAGACCATCACTAATTACAATATCTCTACCATTCTGATTAAGAAACCCATGCTACTCTGGTTAGTTTATTTTGCATTTCTATTAAAAGTTTAAATATTTTGTTATATATTGTTGGCCATCTTTTATGAATTTCTGTGCCCATTTTTCATTAGTCTCCCCGTTCCATTTTATTGTCTTTAATTCTAGTTTTGATACAAAGATGTTTTGATTTTTCATAGCTATATCTAACAATCTTTCCCATCAAGTTCTTTGTTAAGAAGTTCTTCTGTAACCTCAAGATTAGATAAACTTTGTATTTTCCTTTATTATAGTTTCATACACTTTTACATTTAATTCTTTAAGTCAAAGAAAAGTCAATACAAACATTTTTGTATTGAAGGAAGAACTTTAAATGGCAACTTTATCATATACCAAGTTCACACATATATCTATACATACAGATATAATTATTACTTACACATACCCAAGACAGTGTCAGGACTTTCTTTTACTCTGGTTTCATTAATATTATGCCAGTATTTTCATTACTAAAACTTTATTATATAAACATCAATTCTGCCAGTCTCCCACAGTATATAAATCTTTAAAACATTTCAAAATTATTCTTACCAAATATCCAGAATCATTTCGCCTAATGATTTAAATAAAACTTCATGTAAACTATACAATAAGTAGGAAGAACTACCATCTTTTAAAAATCGAGCTTTCTCACTCAAAACAAGGCACGCATTCCCATGTATTAACATAATGCATTAATTCACCAAGTTTTTCAGTGCCTAAAATGTGACAGGCCCCCAATACGAGAATGATACATTTTATAAAATAGCCAGCTTATTCTTGCTGGTATGCAATGAGACTACAATCTAATTAGAAAGAACACAGATATGAAACACGAATACACACACTCAGAAACCTGAAAAATCAACTGAGAAGACTATGAGACTAGGAAAAGAGCCCAGACATAAGACTAGTATTTAAAGGAACAATAATTCTTTGATACACCTGGAATAATCAGATAAAAAATGTAATAGAAAAAGAGAAAATTAATACATGCCATTTGAGGTTTTTTGCCTGTTTTGAACCACTGAGTATTTATTAAACTTTGTAATAACAAACATTTCTTGCATTCCTTCATTAAACTGTACCTAACAGTAAATGATTTTGCTAGTATTTTATTTTTGCATTTACAGTTATTATTGCAATTGGCTGGGACACTCTATTGTTGTTTGATACATCAACCACTATGATATTGCAGGGATATGCTGGATTAACGAAAAGACCCAAAAAGTATATGCTTTCATTCACTGCATTCTGAAATGGCTAATATAGCATAGAGATTGTTTATTTAAACATTTCTCAAAACTTATTCCCTAAAACTACTTGGGGCTAGAACCTTACCGAGACTTTGACAGTTTTAAACATTTTTTTCTAGTCAACCCCCTCCCCCTCATTTCTATGTTTAAAAATATTTTATTAAGACACTCACATTTATTAATAGAGAACTGAACTTAATAGTCCTACAGTCATCTATCATACTCTCCTTATTTCTAACTCTGTGAATAACTGATTTATGTTCTTTCCTTAAAATCTTAGCATTTCTTTAGAATCTTTCTCAGAAATTCCTTGGAATCTTCAGCATTTTTATTTCAAAACAAAACAAAAGCCAAACATTAATTCTTTCTCCCACTTTTCTTAGCTCTACTGGTTCTTTAACAAACTTGAATTAATGCTTATTTTTTTTTTCCAGTTTCACTGACAAATCCTTGGCATACATCAATGTATAAGTTTAAGGTGTCCAGCATGATGGGTTGATTTATATGTATTGTGAAATTAACACCATAGGTTTAGTTAACTTCTATATCTCATATACATACAAGAAAAATGAAAAGAAATTTCTCCTTGTGATGAGAACTCTTAGGATCTACTGTCTTGACAACTTTCCTATATATCATACAGCAGTGTTAACTACAATTATTTTCATTCTTTTCTTGCTCGATAAGGAAAGTATTTAAGATTATATGAATTTCCTTCCAAGTACTGCAAATCCGTAAGTTTAAGTATGTAATGTTTAACAGTTTTCTTTTGCAAAAAATCTGAATAAATGCACATTAAGCAGGATTTAGGAAAAAACAGAAATGAAAAGGAAAAACAAGATACCCACAATCCTATCATCTCAGTATAATAATTATAAACATTTTGTTGAAATCCTTTTGGATTTTCCTATGCTTTTATAAGTTAGTGAAATTATCCCTTTGCTAGTTGATATCACACTTATTCAAGTATGAGTATTTCTCCATGTCAATCTATAGATACATTTCTAGAATTCCATCCTTATACATACTTGTCTAGGAACTTTCTGTTCCACTAATGTCTAGTTCTGAACTGGCTCAAACCACACTTCCTATTTTTATAGCTCTATAATCTGTTATTAGTTGACATGGTGAGGCCATCCTTTATATGAATGAAGCCTTCTATTAAAAGAAAAAATGCAGCTCTCACACATCATTCTTTAAGTGATATTCACAATATTAAGAGTTTCCACTGAGGAACACTGCACAGCTCCATTTATTCAAGTCTTCACGTATTCTCCTCACAGAGCACACAGAACAGGCCTAGGCTGATTTACCTCAGGTGACTTTTCTACCATGGCCTCTTTCCCAGGCCAGGTGGCTGAGCGATTCCAGTTCCTTTTCTCCAATTAGATTTGCAAAGGAAGCATTATTCCAGAAGCCACTTCACTTGGGCCTAAAGCTTCTGTCTCGTCGCTACCTAGATTTAAAATCCCAACTTCTCCCCTACTGTACCCCAATACCTAAGGCTTATATCTAATACCAAGACTCCTAATAGTGTCCCTGAGGCTTCTGGCCTTAAATTCATTTTATTTCTGGCACCTAGGTATTTCCCTTTCTTAATTTAAAGCTGGGTTTTATTTGTTATTTATTATCATATGAAACTGCTGATATTTGTCTATGACAATTACTCTGACAGTAATATTGCCATCATCCTTTTTATTTGTTATGTTCCTAACATGTCTTTGCCAGCTTTTTACTTTTAATCTGTGTCATTTTGTTTGGCTTAAAAAGCATATACTGACTCTTGAGTTTTTCTTTTTTTTCTTTTTTCTTTTTAACATAATCAATGTCATCACACCTGATAAATGTCACCCTATTTTTTTCATTGTATTTTATGATTTCTAATTTTGTTTCCTTGATTTTTATTATATTTTACTGTATGAAGTATAGCATACATCTTGGAAACTGTTTGTCTGGCTTATACATGTCTCTTCCTGGTAATTTCCTCTTACCTCAACATGGCTAAAAATACAACTGATGTGTTCCTTTAGTACCCTCTCACAAATATGGCCACAGCTGACTGACCCACAGGGATACCCAACTGAAGCGCAGACAATGGCTTTCTTCTTGGGATTTTTGGACTCTGGCCCCAAAAGCTGAAGCCAGAATTAGTTCAACTTAAAACTCAAGCTTTTAGTAACCATGTTTCCTGATATGTGGAAAAGCTGTTCTGTGGCTAGAGAGAATGAAGCTAGCTAGAAGAAGAATTTAAAAAATAGATGGGGAGAAAGTGTTGGTCATGTTTGAGTCCCTGGTTTCTAATGTTCTTGAAGTGCACCCGTGTATCTGCCTTTCTGTTCTTGGTTGTTCAATCCTCCCTTGCATGTTTGTAAACCAAAAAGATTCTTTGCCAAAGCTAGTTCAGACTGGGAATGTCTATCACTTATAGCTAAGTTTTTATTAACTGCTCTTTTTCTAAGTTTTTATTAAATAAATCCAATACCATAAAGATGCAAAATGACTTTATTCTACCAATGGCTAATATATATTTAAAAATATATACACACGTAAGTACATATGCACACGCATCCCTGAATACATTTTCTATGTCAAAAATGAGATTTTGTATGAAAGGAAGTTCATGTACATTATATCTTCACTTTAAGAGTTATATTTGGCATAGTTTTTCAGCTTTAGTTTTCATACAAACATGCCTGCTTTATTGAGTTAAAAAACATTCTAGGTGATGAAATGATGGACCTTAAGTTTTTTGTTTTTCCTTAGAAAAGTATGTGAGGTCTTGCTTTTTTCTCCCTTCTACTGCCCTCACATCTATGAGGTCATGCATTTATGTTCAAATAACCACATTACCTAGAAATTCCCTTGAGTGAAAAATATTCTATGTAGAAATGAACAATGAGAGATTTTTAACTTCATATATTGGGAAGGTATACAGTGGGAAATATATTTCTAGAACAAGAAGCAAATTCAAACACTGAAAGATGGAAAAAAAGTGACATACTAAAATATAATAATACTGTACATATTTTATTTTCACAAACAGACCTTCCACAGCAAACACTAGATTTAAAATTTTTATCCTCCTTACCCACAGTATCCCTGAACATACATTTCAAAATTAAATACATTTTGGTTAGTTGAGTAGGAGAGTGCAAATTGCCTCTGGAAAACTTAGCGTCAAAGATAGATACAGAGTTTTCCTTAAACTTCAGTCGTCTCTGAAATGTGAACTCCGTAGAGGGAAGAGACAACCTATTATTCATAATTCAAACGCCATTGCTACATACTATGTGTGGCACATAGTTGGTATGTAGATGTTTCAATAAACATATCTAGGAAAGTCTCCATGATTATTAATTTAAAATATCAATTAGAAGACACGGCAGCAATCTCTTTCTAACTCTTTACCTAACAAAATTAAACCTCATCTTAGTAATTTATAATTCATTCTTTCCCTAAGACAATCAGTGATTCCCCACCTTCACTATATTTTCTGTACTACTTGGTGAGCTTTAAAAAATCCTAATGCCCAGAACATACCCCATACAAACAAAAACAAAAAACCCCAAAACCCCCAAACAAACAAGCAAAAACCACCACAGAATATTTGGAATGAAAGGCATGAGTCCAAGAAGATCCTCAGGTGATTCTAATGTGCAAAGTCTGAAAACTTTCTAGTAACATCTAGAGCACAAAAAGAATGAAAGACTTCCTCCTCTTCTCAATCCAGCTTGTCAGTCATTCAGAATTTGGGGTACATTAAGCCTAGCAGACCTCAGTATCATCTCATTAACAACAAAGTGGGGTCTACCTGTTTTCTGGAATATTTCTATCACTAATTTATCAGCACAAGTTTGCTGCAGATTAAGGGGGGGGGACATGGGGGGACCCAAATCACTAGTACACATCTTCAATTTCCCTAGTATTTTTCTGTCTTGGTAGTTCTCTACCCTTCTGACTATTCCCACTAATTTTAGCTCACTATTTAAACAGTGCTATTTTCCAAAACCCTTTCCCCTCTACTTTCTTTCCAGAGAAACCCCTCCACACACATATAGCTTCATTTACCACCGTATCCCTGTTCATGCCTGAGTTCATTAGTGCAGAGTTCTCTTTTACACTTCACTTTTATCTTCATTTGCTTACTATTTCACCTCCACCTAACTCATAGGCATCTCAAATTTGATATAGCCAAAATTATATTTCCTTGAAATGTTCTAGCTTTCCTGTAACTTGTCCTAATCACACTACCGTTCTCCACAATAGAAATCTTGGACTTCTTCTTCACTGCCCACCAAAATATGCATAAATCTCTCCTTAATCAGTCTCCTGTTCTCTATCCCAACTGGCATTGCTTCAGTTTAGACTAATTTCTGACCTAAATTTCAGTTCAACATTCATAGAGCACATATGATGTGTAAGGCACTCTGCAAGATGAAGAAGAGAACATAAAAATAATTAAGATAGTCCTTGCTTTCAAGGAGCTATTGTCTAGTTTCTGGAAAGAGAAGCTACTATCTACTCTTCCCACAGCTGGTGAAAAATATTTACATAAACAAAACATGACTCTGTATGTACTCAGAGTCTTTACTGTGTTGGTTCTCAAAGCATGGGGCATGGCCCCATGGGGAGGTGGGGCTCATCACCGGGGTCTGTGAGATCAACACTATTTTCATTACACTACTAAGATTTTATTTACTCTTTTCACTGTGTTGACATTTGCAAAGATGATGCAAGAGTAATGTTGGGTAGAACTGCTAATTTTAGCACAAATCAAAGCACTGGCACTAAACAATAATTTTGGCATCGTATTCGTCACAGCCACACACTCCCAGTAAGAAAAAACAAAGCCGCTTGTTGTCCTCGAGGAAGCAGTAAAAATCATTAAATCTCTAGCCTTGAGTACACATCTACTTAATCCTGTGTGACAAAATGGGAAGGACACATCTGTAAAGTACCTAACAAAGGACAATGGTCTTGATGCACAAATGTTTGACTTGTGAAATGAACAAAAACCATTTCCTTCAAAGGAACACCCTTTTTATTTGAAAGAACTTTTGTTAGACTACAACTATTCAGACTTAAGGTATTTAGTCATTTTCCTAATGAGCTTGTCCTGAATTTCTCAAATGACATGGGCCTTCAAAGAGCTGACAGTAATTGCTGCCAATGATAAAATTCAAGTGAAAGTTAAAATTCTAAATAAAAAAAAGCTTTCTGTTCTGTGAGCTTTATAGTTTCCCAATATAAAGATTTTCTTCTATTGAGATTGAGTGATATTAACAAATGTAATTTTTTTGATATTGTATAAAGAAATGTCAAATTTTACAAGTGTGTATAAGTCAATACAATTAACAAGTCATGCATGGGTAAAAGAGCCATTCAAAGTTCAAAACAAACCAATGAATTTCAGTGGAATAGCACTCAAAAAAAAAAAAAAAAGGTTTACAGGCTTGAACCTTGACTAACTTCTGGGAATTGGCTTTGGGAATGTTCTCTATGTTACTAACTGATAAGGTTGTTTTGTATGACTAGGGCACTGAATCCTGCTGCAGAAGTCTGCCTAGATTGTGTAAACAATATGTTTTATGTTGAATATCTTGACTGGCTGAGCAGGCACAAAGTGTCTGTGTGACCAACTCCAAATAAAAGCCCTTGTCTCTGAACCTAGTTATGCAGTTTATTGCTGGAGGAAGAAGTGTGTTTTATGTGATCACAAGAAAAGACTTTGGAAGCCTGAATCTGGATTTCTCCAGATTCCACTGTAATAAACCACAGGTGTAATTACAACTGCTTCTGAATCTTAAATCCTTCTAGTTAATATGCAACCACGTAGGTGGTCCTGAGGTCCCAGAGTATGAAAAACTCAGTAATGTTTCCATAATCCACATTGCAGCTTAATTTTAAGAAACTGTATTTGCCAAGTTGTGATGTAGTGTCAAAGAAGAATAGCCACAAACTGTTGGAAAGGCTATTAAAATTTACTCGTTTTCCAACTGCATATCTGTGTAAGGCCAGATTTTCTTTCCCACATACTTCAATCAGAACAATTTATCATCACAAGTGGAATGCAAAAGTAGATATGAGAGTTAAGCTGTCTTCTATTAAGCCAGAAATAAGAGATTTACAGTGTAAAATAAAACAATGCTACTCTTTATAGTATGTTTTTTAAATTTGGAAAAATATTCTTCATTGAAATACCTACGTACACATATAATGGGTTTCCTGGACCAAAAAAAACTGAGAACCAATGCTTCAGAAGAACAGATGGGCAGTAAATTGTTACCAATACCTAACACAATAGCTATAACTTGACTATAACACTGGTCCCAATAACACTGAGTGTTCCAACACAAATTTGTAATAGATACGCCAAGATGTTTTTTCTCTCAGCTCTCAGGGGGATCAAGAGTAGCTTGGGACAGTAAAAGACCCCAGATTAGTTGCCACCAACCCCACCAGTTTATCTCAGTGTGCTGTATATATATTACCATTTTATTGTCCATATGTACTATGGTATGTGAAAGGTTGGAAAGCATTGGCCTAGTAGAACTACCTTGTAGCTACTTACCTTGCTTCAAACATCCAAGCCATTCTTCACATTGCTATCATTTGAAATGTACTGAACAAGTGACGTGAGCTATGGGTTATACTGAAAATCTTTGGAGTGATGTTACCATTTTTTTAAAGGACTCCCTAAAAACATTAGTACATTTTTTGATGTCAGTAATAATTTCAAAGTTCTTGTTCATTTCTTTTCTCACTAAAGTTCAAAATTAATATGAGAATTACAAGAAGCACAGTTTCTTTCTTTCCATGGCATTAGTCAAATTATATTTTCAAAGTGATTTTCAGATAGTGAAGTGAAATGGTAATTTATCAATGAAAATGTTAAACCATAACTAAACTAAAAAATAACAAGTTTTTCCCCCTAAAGTATTACTGAGAAAGAAACAGTTACTAAGTATAAAAGAAAAAGTTTATCATAGCAAGTATCTATTCAAAATAAGCCTTCATTCATTCAGTAAATATTTGAGGGTTCACTGAACAAATCAGGGAAAAAGTGGGAAGAGAAAATGGTTTTGATACTGCATATGTTAAAATAATCATCTTTGAGATGTTTCTTCATCAGTTAATTTTGAATATACCTACCTTATACAGTTTTCCTGAGAGGATGAAATGAAATATATTTGCTATGTCTGAAATGTTACTGCATTTCATTCCTTTCATTTTTTTTAAAGTTGTGTTTAATCAGTACTGTGGCAATTATATTTACTAATGATTTTCTAGATAAAAGAAGTGTTATATTTTAGCCACATATGGGTTAAACAGCTGTTTGTAAATTAGTTTAGGAACCCTTTTGTTTCAATTGGGAAATGCACTGCAAATATCTTAAAAATCAATCTCAGAATAACACTGGTTTGTAAACTGTGTACTGGCTGTAGAATAAAGTACTAGGTAGGTAACAATATCTAAGTATAGTTAGTTACCAATGTAAATCCTAGCCTGTAATGGGGCATTAAAAGTGTTTGCTGAAATAAATTTAACCCGAGGCCTTTAAGAATTTCTTTTAAGTGTCTTTTAAGAATTTCAATAGGTGATACTCAATTTACTAACTAGAAACATCTTATTCATAAGATACTGTATCTCAAAGATGATGATAAAGAAAATACTAATTAATTTAATGGTTAATAAAACAATTGATAAAGTGCTACTCATCAGAATACAGCAGCTAAAGACTGGCAATTTAGAAAAATAAAAGTTGTGTAACTTTCAAACAACATAGGTTAAAAAAGCAAAACACAAATAACTGAAGCCCACAGTGGAGCAAAAATCAGTTAAATTTTAGTAATAATTTCTTTTAAAAAAATAAGCACACACAAAAACATGCAAGAGTTCTAGCAGGAACATAAGGTCTAAGAATTAGATACTAATCCTATCATGATATTTCATCTAGTTTTGATCTTTACGTTGATCTTTACGTCAACTTAAAGAAACTTTTTTTTAAAGTTCAAAGAAAAGCAAATTACTAAAGAATCCATGAATAAGAAAAATTAAATGGGGCAGATTTATTCACAGAGCAAAGGTTAGCAAGTGTTTAACCTAGTGTTAGCAATAAAGCTAAATTCTGCCTGTGAGTAATTAGTGGTTTTCAGGAAAATGAGAGAGAAAGGGCAGAAAAAAGGAGAGGAAGAAGAAAGTAAATGAGAAAAAATAATGTGGAAGACAGTAAATAAGCTTCTTTTATTCCTTCAGAACATGGTGTTATGAACTGTGTAGCAATGCCCCAAGATAATCATTATGAGCCATTATACTTTTACAGTGTTTCTGGTATCAATCCAATGATACCTACTTTCACTATAGGATGGATAGACACAGAAACCACCACCCCTCGCCCCAGACAAAAAAGTAAAGGCTATGAGGTATGACCAAAGGACCAAGAGAGTTCAGAAGAGACATCTGAAGACAGCAGAGAGAGGTATGTGTTGAGGAAGCTGGTAGAGAAGAAGACTTCTGTGAAGAAATAATATACAATCCAGGCTTTAGAGAAAAGAGTATAATTTTCACCATGGCTGGTGTGGTAGGCAAAACAGACACTCAAAGATGCCTATGTCCTAATCCTAGAATCCCTGAGTACCTGTTACACGGTAAAAAGGACTTTGGGAGATGTAATTAAAGCTAGGGACCTTACAGATAGGGAAATTATATCTGATTATGTGACTGGGCTCAATCTAACTAAAATACATGAACCCTTAAAAGCTGACAATTTTCTCTGGCTGAAATTAGAAAGAAGCAGTGGGAGAAGTCAGAGAAATTTGAAGCATGAGACATGACCCACCATTCCTGTAGGGGACCATAAGAAAAGCATGAGAATGCAGACAGATTCTAGGAGCAAAGACTGGTGCTGACTGAAGGTCGGCAAGACGATGGAACCTCAGTTCTACACCCACAAGGAACTGAATCTGGCCAAGAATCTGAATGACCTAGCAAGAGGTTCTTCCCTAGACTCTCCAGTAGGGAACACAGTCCGGTCAACACTGTGATTTCAGCAGCCTAAATAGAGTACCCTGCTAGTCCTACAGAAACTGTCAGGTAATACATTTTGGTTATTTAAGACTGCTAAGTTTGTAGTAATTTGTTAAGGCAGCAAGAAAACTAATACAGATGGCAAGTTTCAGGAACAACTATATTCCAAAGCAGCCAAAGCAAAGGATGTGTGGGTAAGGAAGAATGGAAGAGTGGCTAGGGATGAAGCTGGTAAAGCAGGTAGAGCCTAAGTTAGAAAAAATCTAAGACTTCATTATTTAAGCCATGGAGAGGTGCTGAAACTTTTCTTTACAGTGGGAGAGATGATGAGTGACAGCAAATGGCAGCAATACTGTTAACTGGGGATGAGAGGGAGACCAAGGGCAGGGAAATTGGTTAAAAGTGTATTACAATTATCTATGCAATAGATGATGAGAGCCTGAACCAAACCAATGAGAATGAAGAGACAGAAAAACCTGTAAGTTTTGGGGATATTTCAGAAGCAAAATACAAGTCCTGGTTCCTGAGTGATGCTGGAAATGACAGAGCAGTCCTAGATGACTCAAAGTAACATAGTCTTGATGATCAGGTGGATGATGATGTCTAATAATCAAGGAACAAAAGAAAGGCATTATATTTTGAGGAGGTTAAAAACAGGAAGGGGGAAGTATACTCTCCTTTAATTTTACAATAAATGGAAGACACAATTAAGAGTTTTTAAGCAGTGAGTAAACACACAAAAGAAACTTCCATTTTGTTAGGCTCTATTACCTCTGCTGTTGCTTTCTGGATAGGCAAATGTAGGCTTATTTGGGGAACGTCGCAGATCACTATTAAGGAAAGGCTTATCAGGTGGATATATTACATATGGAGATGAGGAATCATGAACCATACTTCCATTAGACTTTGATGGTTCTGCTAAGATGTTCTGAAAAATAAAAATACAGAAATTACCTTTCAAAATTTTAAACCACAAATAGCATGTGTATATATACATATGTTCCACTGATGGAGACAAAAACTAAAGTCCATCGACCAAACACAACAGAATTCAATCATTACTTGAAAATAATAAAACTTTTAAAGCGTTTCATATGTCTAAATGTAGCCATATGCCAAATACTATAAAAAGGAAATAATGTTCACACAACTTGAATACAAATGCTGCAGAGATACTTAAATATGGTACTCACAATGAATATTGTGAGTATAGTTTAGTTTATTATAAAATAAATTAGTGGGGCTTCCCGGGTGGCGCAGTGGTTGAGAATCTGCCTGCCGATGCAGGGGACACGGGTTCGAGCCCTGGTCTGGGAAGATCCCACATGCCGCGGAGCGACTAGGCCCGTGAGCCACAGCTACTGAGCCTGCGCGTCTGGAGCCTGTGCTCCGCAACAAGAGAGGCCACGATAGTGAGAGGCCCGCGCGCTGCTATGAAGAGTGGCCCCCGCTTGCCACAGCTAGAGAAAGCCCTCGCACAGAAACGAAGACCCAACACAGCCAAAAATAAATAAATAAATAAAATATAAAATAAATTAGTTTAATTTATTAATATAGTTTATTTTAAAAATATGTACTGTAAGATATATATTCAGAAAAGTAAATATTATCTTTTTGCAGTATCAGAAACTGCTAGAAAATGACTAAATTAATCTTTCCCCAATCAACTACACAATTCCTGAGTATCTATCAAAAGTCCAAAACTCTGGGGTATATAGAAAGAAAATAAGGCATATTCCTTGTCTCAAAAAGTTTACATTTAGTTAGGGGGAAAAAAGGGAGAAGCCATTAGAAAACGTTAAAGCTCATCAAACACATAAATATAAAACTTTATTTCTACACATATACCATTCTGCATTTGTCATACTGTTCAATTTGGGATTACATTCCACATGATAATTTTCAGTGCAGGGGATGCTAACTGTTTTGCTTTTTGTAGATGACTTCCTTTTGGTAGAAAGACCTAGAGTGGGAAAAGCTCAGGTGGAAGATATGACTGCTAGCTGCTCAAAACTCTCAGACATCCATTTTTCTTATTCAAATAGCCACAGTAAACTAGGTTCTCAACTCTTACCTTTGGGGAACTATGACCATAAAGTACCAGAATAACCTGTGTCCAGAAAAGTAAAAAGGAACAATGAATATTTACAATACAGTAAGCTGCCTCCTGGAATAAAAGGCCATCAAAAACCATATTGTATCTAAATCTTATTAAAAATTGAAGACTATATTTCCATGTTAAAAACCATGCAATTTTCCAGTTGATTTAAGAAAGCAAATACAAAACATACACTATGGCTGTGAAAACTAAAAGAGAGGGCAAAGAGCTTGGAAAGGGTAGGAGGTTAAGTCTCAAAAGCAGTACTTAAATCCATGCTACTCTACCGTGAAACGTGTGTTCACATGCAACAAAGACTAATAGTTGGCATTTTTTCAACTTTTGGGCAAACTGACATCAAGTTTTGGAGGTGGCTAGAAAATAGGGTGTTCTTCAATTCTTAAAATATATAATACTGCCAAAGCTCTTGCAAAACACCATGCATAATCAATCACATAGCTTAACTTTAAATATTGTTCTTCACAGAGTACCTCATGTCTCCATACAACCTACTAGAATCCTATCATTTAACAACTACCATTCAAAGAACAATGGTTAGGAAGCATTTAACATATCTATGAACACAAACCATGAGCAAATTCACTTATGATTTTCAAAATGAATTGTATTAGTATTACCAAACACTGTACAAATATTAACAGAAAGATTATGCATAAATAATTTACCAAAACCCAAAACAAAACAAAAACAAAACACCCAATCAAGAAATGAGAACAAACCATCTTTGCTAAATTCATTGCCTGCTAGCTCTTGTAAAATGAACAGTTCAATATCTGTCTTTCAACAAAATTTGTTACATATACATCATCAAAATACTGCTTGGGTCAGTTGACAAATTAAGAAAAGTCTTAATATAAAAACGCAAGTTATAATGAGACTTTTTTTTTGAATAGTAATTCTAAATATATTCCATTTTCTAAGTCAGTCACCTCATTTTGAATGTCAGGGTTTAAGCAATGAAAGTCATTGTTAACTATGAATGTTTTGGATCAATGTCCTCATTTGCTGCCAGAAGTCTGAAGCAAAGAATAGGAAGAATACATAAATTAACCCAAAGCAAAAGGAAGAAAGAAAACAAAATGGCTTTATAAAAATTATTTACAAGAACTATTTTGAAATAAAATTAAACCAAGAAATAAGAAACTGATAACTCAATTACGTACACATAGTGTCTATTAAAAATTGTAGAGGATAAAATGTGGTACCTACATACGATATTATTCAGCCTTAAAAAGGAGGGAAATCCCATCACGTGCTACATAATGGATGAACCTTGAGGATATTATGCTTAGTGAAATAAGCCTGTCACAAAAAGACAAATATTTTATGATTCCACTTACATGAGGTAAAGTAGTTAAATTCATAGCAACAAAGTAGAGAAATATGGTGGTTACTAGGGGCCGGGGGAAGGTTGCAAAGGGGAGTTGTTTAATAGATACAGAGTTTCCGTTTTGCAAGATGAAAAAGTTCTGGAGATCTGTTTCACAACAATGTGAATATGTTTAATACCACTGAACTGTACATTTAAAAATGGTTAAGATGATAAAGTACTAGGTAAACAACTAAAGATAATAAGAAAATAGTGAGTTGTCACACCAACCTGACCTCCAGTAGAATCAGGGTAATCACATTCTATGTGATTAACCGAAAAATTAACTAGCTTTCAAAAGAGAATCCACAAACCTACTTGCATCTGTTCTCACACACATAACACAGGGAATGAGCTTTGTATAATGGACCTATCTCCACTTACCTACTCAAAGTCTTGGTTATCCTTTCTAAAGGACATGGTATCCCTCCAGATGCCATCTATTTCTCCCTCCCTACTAGACCTTGCACCCTGCCATTTGTAAGGAAAGGAAGGGAGGGAAGGAAAGAAAGGGAGAGAAAGAGGGAGGGAGGAAGGGAACAGAGAAAGTGGAGGGAGGGGAGGAAGGAAGGAGAGACAGACTTTTCTGAACTTTAGGACTCCTCTTCAGCTCCTGTCTCATTTCTCAGCTTTTATAACAAAGTCCCTCAAAATACTTGTTTGTAATTGCTGCCACTTCTTAATCACCTTCCCTATTCATCCCCTCCAGACTTCAATCCTCACCAATTCAGAGAAACAGCTCTTCAAGTTCACCAGTGACTTTTACAGTGCTGAACTCAGTGACCTCCCAGAAGCATGTGATACAGCAGATCACTTCATTCCAATACTTCCTTCAGTGGATGGAACACCACAATCGGATTTTCCTTCTAACACCCAGGCGTCTCCCTCAGAATCTCCTGGGCTCTCTCTCCTTCCTCTTTCTAAATGCTGGAGCTTCCCTAAAGCTTAGTCCTTCCTCCTCTTGTCTTCATCTACATGGATACCTTTGATGATCTCATCAACTCTCAGGGCTTTCAAAAAGCCTCTATCTGCTGATAACTTTCAAGTTTAAATATGGAATATATAGCTCTCCCTCTTGAAACTCTATATTCAAATCAACCTTCCTACTTGCTGTCTCCACTTGGATGTCAATATGAGGACCCCAAACTTAACATGTCTATAACCAAATTCTTGAATCTGTTTCCCAAACCAACTCCTCAAATGGTATTGCATACCACAATAATTGGCACCACCACCTACCCAGCTGCTCAGGCCGAAACCCTTGCACGAGTCATTTTTCATACACATCTCACATCCAATCTTTCAGTATTATCTGGTTGGGTCTCTGTCTTTACCATATATTCAGAAAGTCTTCAACTTCTCATCAATTCCACTACTAATTCCCTGCTTGACACCATTGTGATCTTTTTGTCTGGACTACCATAATAGCCTCCTAACCACTTTTGTCAAGGTCCCCCCGGTCTGTTCTCCAAATAGTAGGTGCTATGATTCTTTAAGAAAATAATTCAAGTAATGTCCCTAATCAAAATCTTCCAATGGCTTTCCATCCCAGAATAAAATCCAAAATTCTTACCATGACCCCACATTAACTGACCCCAGGCTAACCCTGACCTCATCCCTTACCAGTCTCTCTCCACACCACCTATCCCACCCCACCCCACCCCCATATTTTCCAGCCATACTGACCAACTTTGGGATTTCTAAAATGCACAGTACAGTTTTCATTTGCTACATTTACTCTGCCTGGAAAGCTCCCTTCCTCCCACTACTCAGTTATCTACTAAAAAGTCTGTCAGTGAGGTTTTCCCTGACTACCCTATCTAAAGTAGCACCTTTTGTCACTGTATCTCCTTACCCTTTTAAGAAACACTATTTCTACCTGATATATTTATCATCTCTATGCCCTGTGGAAAAATTAAAAATATATTTAGTTTTTGTCCCTGAAAGAGGTTTAAAAACTCTCAGAATTTTTAAGTGATAGGAGTGTCTTTGTTATGGTAATAGTGGGGGCTGTGGATAGCTTAGGATGAGGGCAGATAGCCAGAAAAACCTACCAGGCGATTAGAGGGTTAGAAATTTCAGTCCCACCCCCTGCCCTCAAGAGAAGGAAGAGGGGCTAGGGATTGAGTTCACTCACCAACAGCTAATGATTTAGTCAATCCTACCCACATAATGAAACCTCCCTAAAAAACTCTTTGTTCAGTGAGGTCCCAGGAGTGTCCAGATTGGTCATGGAAGTCCCTTTACATCTTACCCTGTGTGTCTCTTCCATTTGGTGGTTCTGGAGTTGTATTCTTTATAAGAAAAAGTTTAAAAAAGGTTTTAATTATAAGTGTAGTGTTTTCCTGAGTTCTGTGAGTCACTGTAGCAAATTATTGAACGTGACAGGGGAAGAGTCAGAACTTAATCTACAGTTGGCTGGGCAGAAGTACAGGTTCCCTGGGGACATCTGGGACTTGCAGGTGGCAACTGAAATGGGGGCAGTCTTGTGGGACCTAGTGTCTTAACCTGTGGTGTTTGCACCATCTCCAGGTAGTGTCAGAATTGAATTGTAGGACGCCCAGTTGGCATAGAAAAATTGCATGTTGGAAAAATATAGTCACCCCATTATGGGTTTAAGTTCCAAAAAGACACTCAATAAATATGTTTAATAAATCTGTTGAACGAATTAATTATATAAATGTTTTACAAAACAGGAAAACGGCATAATGCTTATAAAACTGAATAATCCTATTCAATAAAGTTACTATAATCTCTTAGAAGACAAAAGCTTTTGGTTTCTTTTGTACCAAATAATAGCACAAATGTCATAGGGAGGCTGTGTAGAAAGAGTTAACATAGCAGACTCGAGGTCTGCCTGCAAGGTTAGTTCTCGGCTGGTATTTTGGAACTTGAATGTTGGGAAGGTTCCAAATATTGTCACCATTAGAGTCAGGGGTCCCCAAGACCAGCCCCGGGTTCAATGATTTGCTTGAAGAACTAACAAAACTCAGCACAGAGTTATACTTACGGCTATGATTTCTTACAACAAAAGGATACAAAGCAAAATCAGAAAAGGGAAAAGCTACAAGAGATCAGGCACAAGCTTTGAAAATTCCTCTCCAGGTAGAGTCATACAGGATGTGCTTAATTCCTTGAGCAACTAATAGTGACAGCTGTGTCAAGTGGCGTCTACGAAGGAAGCTCTTCAGACTCAGTGGCCAAGGTTTTTATTTGAGGCTGGTTATACTCCTGACTCCCAGAAGGAAAACAGGTGTTCAACATTGTTTGCATAAACAGTTTAAGCACAATAAGCCACTCTTTCCTGATTTAGGTTAAAGTTCTAGATCTGTGTAGGAAACTGTTTACCACTCAAGTTCACAGATGCCAATGAAGAGCTAACCTTGCAAACAGCCCTTTCTAAAAATAACAAGTCATCTGGAATTCTGGAAGATTTCAAGAGAATTCTTTTCTGTCTTCAATGCCATATGCATCCAATCATGGTACCTGAGAACTATGGAAGGGCAAAGGATCCTTTAAGCATGCCGTTTATGCTATCTTCTCTCATATTAATACTAAAAACAACCCATAAACCTCAAACTCATCTTGCACTTTACAACCTACACTTTCATTATCTGGGGTGATCTTCACAACATTCCTGACAAGTAAGAAAGTATCTCCACTTTATAGTTCAGGAAAATATACTTGGATTTATTTTCAGAACAATGAACATGGTATCTTAGATTTGTTAGCACACTGTTTTCTCTAAGCACACTCATATTCTCTTTTAATTATCACAAGAACCCTATGAAGCAAGCATAGCAAATATTACTGTCCCCATTTTGTAGGTGAAAAAAGAGGCTAAGAAAACATAAACCATCTGCTTCAGGTTTCACAGCTACTAAGGAGCCCAAGTCCAGCTCCTAATCCAGTCCTCTTTCCAAATATTTTTCCGACTAAAATGATATGATTCTAGGAAAAACTTTCAGGATTAAAGGCAAAACGTTTAACCTGACCACTTTCTTTCCTGGTAGCTTTAGTTGTTAGGGCAAACATCCTACTTAGGAACACTTATAACTCAAATATTTATTTATTATTTATTTATTTATTTATATTTTAAAAAGACTATTGATTGATTGATTGAGGCATGCGCGCTCTTCACTGTGGTGCCTGGGCTTTTCTCTAGCTGTGGCGTGCGGGTTTTCTCTTTTTCTCTCTCTAGTTTGGTGCACGGGCTCCAGGGTGTGTGGGCTCCATAGTTTGCGGCACGCAGGCTCTTTCCTTGAGGCACGTGAGCTCAGTAGTTGTGGCGCGTGGCCTCAGCTGCCCCACGGCATGTGGGATCTTAGTTCCCCAATCAGGGATCAAACCCGTGTCCCCTGCATTGGAAGGCAGATTCTCTACCACTGGACTACCAGGGAAGTCCCCTCAAATAGTTATTAAACATCTCTGTGTATGACACTGTGTTAAGTGTGAAGGATGATAAAAAATGTATTATTACTTGCCTTCTTTTCAAATGTTATGTGCAACACAGCTGGAAGAAATAAAAATCAGGTACATAAAAATTTAAATACCATTTAGCAGACCATACACAAATACATAGAAAACATAAAGCAGTATGACCAAGGCGGGGTTATTCCAGGAATCTAAAACTGTGTGAACATTAGAACATCTTTTGATGCAATCCATCCCATTAAAGTGAAAATCCATATGAGCAACAAATGCAAAAGAGTAGTCAATAAAATTTAATATCTAGCCATTATTAAATAACTTTTTTCTTATGGTAATTAGAAAATTTACCAAATAAATGGCAACATATTTAATGGTGCAAAATTTAAAACATCACCTTTAAATTTAGGAACAAGGCAAAGATTATCTACAAGACAACTTCTAGTCAATGTTGTGCTGTTATTTCCTAGCCTACACATTAAGATAATGAAAAGAAATAACAGATGTTAAAACTGTAAAGGAAGAATCCAAACTTCACTGATTATGACTGTCTCAACAGAAAATACCAAGGAACCTCAATTATTAGAACTGGAGTTTAGGAAAGTTGCTGAGTAAAATTAATATGCAATAATCAATAATAATTCTATATACTAGTTAGAAAATGCAACTTATGAAAACATATAAAAAATAAAGTAACTAGAAATAAATTTAGTAAATATACAAGACCTGAAACTATAAAACTTTACTGAAAAATGTTCAAATAAATGTTACTCCAAAAAACTGGAATAACATGTTCAGATAGACAGCTCAATATCCAAAAAACATCAGTTATTCCCAAAATGAACTAGAAATTCAATTTCAATCAAAATTCCAATACCAGATTCTAGAATTTCTACTGAAGAACAGCAGAGGACCAAGAATAGCTACCATTTCTTCTGAGGAACAAGGAAGATAGTTGGCCTCTCAGACCAAAAAAAAAAAGGAAATCATTAAGACAGTGATATAGAAAAATACAACAGTGGAACAAAGAGCCCAGTAACACGTCCATACACATATGGAAATTAATATACTGACAGCTGGAATTGTAAACCACTGGGGAAAGGATGAGTTTAAACAAGTAATGCTGAAATGTATATCATAAATAAAACATCCCTACCTCATAAGCACACAAATTAATTTCAAGCAAATAAAAGACAATAGGCCCCAACTTTAAAATCTGTAGAGAAAAATATAGAAGAATATCATTAAGGCCTTGGCTATAAGGAAGAATTTAGCCAAAAAGCAATAATCATAAAAGAAAGAATAAATTTTACATTAAAATAAAGAACTCTTGCTAATCAAAACATATCATAAAAAGACAAGCCAAAGAGCATTAGAAAACTCCTAATAGTTGATTAACATCCAGAATACATAAAGAATGACTATAAATCAGTAAAAAAAAAAAAAAAAAAAAAAAAAAGACAAACCAATTGAAAACAGGCAAAAGGTACTAAGAGGCATTTCACAGAACAAGAACAAAACCCACAAAAGACTAGTAAAATTACGAAAAAAAAAGTGTATCTTCATCAATGATCAGAGAACACAAATAAGAATAAGAAGAGGACACCACTTCACACTCATCTCTCAGCAAAAAAAAAATTGACACAACACCACCGGTTAAAGAGGATATAGATTAAAGGGAACTGTTGATGGGAATGTAAACTGGTACAATCACTTTGGGAAACAATTCAGCATTAAAGCCAAAGATGCACACACTCTACGACCCAGCATTTCACTGAACTATTTTCTCTCTCTCCTCAAAAAAAAAAAAAAGTCAGTCCTAAGTTTCTAAACATACACTACAACCCATTACTGAGTTGTAACCCACAGCCCAAACCTGCGTTTCAAAAATCGCTGCTCCTCAAACTTTTTGGTCTCAGGATGCCCTTACACTTTTAAAAATTACTGAAGACCCCAAAAAGCTTTTGCTTATGTGGGTTATATCAATTGATACTTATCACATGAAAAATTAAAAGAGAAAATTTAAAGATATTTACTAATTTAAAAATATTAAACCCATGATGTTATCATAAATATAATTTTTGAATGAAAAATAACTATATCATCAAAAAAATTTAGTGAAAAGAGTGGCACTGTTTTACATTTTTTGCAAATCTCTTTAACTCTTGGCTTGAAGGCTGCTAGATTCTATTTGCTTCTGCATTCTCTGTTTTGGTTGATGTACATGAAGAATCTGGTCTCCCACAAAGCGGCTGGATTAGGAAGGACACTGTAGACCCCCAAAGGTCTTCAGACCACTCTTTGAGAACTGCCATGCTAGAGAAAATTTTGCACATGTGAAACATATAGAGATGATCACAACAGGACTGTTTACAATAGCGGGCAAACAAATGAACAAACCCTAAAAACCCCAAAGCCCATCAAGATACTATACTATACAGAAATATAAAAGAGGCTCTACCATTTACTGGTTGTGTAACCTTGACTTAACCTCTTTGTCCCTCATTTTGCTCATTCAAAAATGGAAATACTAACGCTAACCTCATAAGATTATTATCAGGATTAAATGAGTTAATATATAAAAAGTATTTAAAATGCCTGCCAGATAGTACTATACTAGTATTATATATTATTATAATCTCAAAATGTGTGTGTGTGTGTGTGTGTGTGTGTGTGTGTAAGAGAGCAAAAGAGAAGCAGGAAGATGCACTAAGGGGCATGAAGGTATTCATTTTATTATTCTCAAAAATAAATCCTTCATATATTTAATGTTATGAAATCTATGATACATTCATAAATCACTTTTAAGAGAAATACAGAGCAGGTTTGTCAATAGGCCTGGCAAAAGAGCCAGGGAGACCAATTAGGAGATTAGCTTATTAATTAAGTCCAAAGTGACCTAAGAGTGTTGACCATGGTTACCGGGGAAAATTTAAAACAAAAACAGGAAAGATACTCTGTTTCAACACTAGGCTGCCTGTACTTTCATTGTCATTATGCCTGATCATACTTATTTTGCTGAGGCTCTCCACTAGTGGGTTAATACACAGCCATCTTTCAATAAATGTTAGCTGCTAGTTGTTACTCTTCTTGCTGTTGTTGCAGAGAAAGAATGCTTACAAGAACAATTCAAAAGTATCACCTACTTCCATGTTGTTCACATTTGAGATTCACATTGCACCTGCTTCCCAAAGACTGTTATTTGTGAATCTATCTGATAAAAATCCTTGCCTCCTAAAAGCATTTCCATTTACTATACCTATACTGAGTTTATCAATGTTAAATACAATAAAAAGTTAATGTTCACAACCCTGAAATCTCATTATGAGTAGCCTTCTGAGTTCATGTTGTAGTTTTAAAAGGTCTTCTTTCGTTGCCTTATTTTATGATCAGCTATCTGTTAAGCCGGAGTGCTTTTTAAATTCTGTTGGAAATGCCAGCCTTATTTCTGACAGGACAGTTAAAGTATCTAAGCAGGGCCATTTCTTATACACTGATAAGGTAAATTTAGTCATTTTTGTTTTGAGACATAGTGACTTCCAAATTAGACATTTTGATTTAGCAGGTAAAGTTAAGAAAGTTATACTTTGACTTGTAAAGGGTCCAAGGTATTCTTAGTGTACTCTGAGTATTTCGAATCCACTTAAAGCTGAGCTTAGCATATAAAAATATATATGCTTTCCTATTAAACACTCTATAGGATTTCTGTCCAGGGTACCTTAAAGACTAAGGGTTGACCACACTCCAGTAACCACTCTCAGCTAGGTGGCCTTGGCAGAGTTCAGCTCAAGTCAACATTTATAGGAGTTTTCCTTGCTCAGTCTCCAAGTGCTATTTTGAGAGTGGTGAAAAGCCCTCCTTTCCTAATTATGTTTAATTATTTTTTCTCCCGATTAAATTTAATTAATCACAACTCCTATATCATCTCATCCATCTACTTACTGACACTTCTTAATAGTCTAATAGCTCGTCTTTTATCTTCCCTTTCACTGATCTAGTTCCTGGATAACTCCAATTGTTTCCTTCCTTCCTTCCTCTTAATCTTCCCTGACCTCTCTACAAACTTGCTACTCCCACTGTGCTGAAACCCTGAAGATCACTTCTGGCCTCATTAACACAAATTTAAGCAACAGTCACAAAAAGCTGAAACTGAGGAAAAGTGTGTTTTCGCCAAGGTGACTCTGCTTTTACTGTCCCCCTAGGCTTTTCCCCGTTAACTTCTTTGACAACCTTACCCTGATATTCTCCTCTCACTATCCCTCTTTTTTCATATTTTAACCTATTTTTACAATTCATCTAACCGAACTCTACCTCCACACTACCTCTGCTCAATTCAAATTTTTACAAGTTTTCTGAAAACACCTCTTGTCTTGGCACATATTCCAAAATGCCTGCGGTGCGTTTTTCTCCTTCCTTTTCTGTTCCTGGGACAAACATTTCCGATTCCTTCACCACCCAGCTAGCTCCATCTTCTCTACCCAAGCACTGCTAATCACTCTCGCCTAGATTATTCTGGCAGGGTGGCATTTATCAAAACGTACTGTGTAATAACCTAATTACGTGTAGTTTCTCTTCAGTGCTTTGCTCCTTCAGAGCAGGGGTTCTCCCCTATTCATCTGTGTAATCCTAGAGCCTAAAAGTACGCCAGACACTCAGCATTTGCTAGATGAAGAGCTAATGGCTCCAACTTGAGCTGCTTCACATTCACATTTACTGCCTATCTATTCCCAATGCGGCGGGTCCCGCTCCAATTCCACAAAATACCAGTGACTGAATAGGCTGGTGGCTCTTGTAGAGGCCAATACAATATTTAAGATTGGCTCCCCTTGTCGCCTCTCTAAAAGGGCATTTACTACACATTGAGGTCACCGTAATATAGAGAAAGGCGGGAAGCGCGCGCGCTCGAAGTAGGATGAGCACAGATCGAAGTTACTGGGAGGATGGGAGGGGGAGGCACTGCAGGCAGAGGAATCAGCAGAAGCACTCGAGACTGCGTACAATTCAACAGCTGCCTATTAAGCCGACTAGAGCGCCCACCTGGTCTCGGAGAATTTCCAAGAGGGGCCGTTGCACCCACGAGACCCAGGAGCCCTGTTCTCGCAGGCCAAGGTGTAGGTAGTCATCCCTGCGAGTCCAGGCAACGTTCGGCAATCTGGGCGGCTAGGCCGAAAGACGAAAGCAGCAGGTGGGGAGTGACGGGCCCGGCCTGTCTCAATGGAAGGGTGCAGCCTTGACACAGGAGCAGTGGGCGCCGAGGTAGCAAGGGACGATCTAGGCGCCCCCCGCCGCTCCCCAAGATGGAGTGAGACTCTGGGCCGAAAGCGCTCTGAAGAGGGAGAAAAAGCAACGGGGCGCCAGGACCTACCCGGGGCCTATTCGAACGTCAACCGCTTCTTACCGAGAACTGAGAAGCCGAAGTCTCAGAGACCGACGCTGCCGCCATCTTCCTGCCGACCTCCGCAGCCCCGGGAGGGTCCGGGTTCGCGTGCTGTTCTTCAAGATTCGAGAGCCGCCCGCCAGGGGCGACCCTAAGCCGAACCCCTGATGGAAGGGGCTGGGGTGTTGGTCCCGGGTCTGGAAACCCCTACCACACACCCCCACGGGGCCGCCCACGCTCGGAGTGCACACCAAAAGCGCAACACGTCCTAACGGACGTTCTGACTAGCCAATCAAAAAATCAGACGTCTTCCGGTTGTAGGAGAATCCGCCTTTTCCCTCGTGACGTCACAAGGTAGCGCGCCGCGGGGACCGGGCTGGCTGGTTACCGGGCGGCTCTTGAAGGGGTTCTGCACAGGGGCGGGCATTCTCGAAGGGGAAGCGTGGGCGAGGGGTTGTGTTGTCTCCAGTGGCGATTAAATGGGATGACTGTAATAAAATAAAAGCGAATGCGAAGCTCAAAACACTCCATCACTTCCCTTGCGTTAATCGCCGGAGACAGCGTGAGTTTGACTCGGGGACGCCTCTTCACGTGAGGTACTTACCTTTCGGCCAATAACAAATAGAATGAGGAGGAGCTTAAAGATTTGGTCCAATAGAAGTCAAGGGGAAAAAAAACAGTTGGGGCAGAGAGTAAACCTCCGCAAACAACTGCCCAATTGGATTCGGAAGCTCCCACCCAAACCTGGGACTGGCTGCTAGGAAAAGCCGCGACCGGGACCTTTGGGCGGGGTGAGTTTAAAGCGGCTTTCGCGCGCTGAGAGCGTCTGGCTTTTATTGGCCAGCGACTTCCTCCCTTTGTGGGAGCTCCCTGCGTAGCGGGGGTTAGAAGTTGGGCGGAGCGACCGAGTGACGCAGTAGCCTCCCCAGCCAATCAGGGGTGGGGAAGGGAGGCCGAGGAGGAAGCGGATCCGCCGCCGCGCAGCTAAACCGCAGCGAACTATCCGCTTCGTCTCCCTCCGCCGCTCTCGGGGCCTAAGCGGGAGCTGCTGGGACGGCGTCACTGGGTGGGCTGGGGCGGAAGTGGAGGCGGAGGGAGACGGCTGCGTCTGCAGTACCTTGGTCTCTCGCGTCGAGGCTCTGGTGGGCGCGGGGGAGGGGGAGGAGGAGGAGCCCGCGGCCGGGGCGGCGGTGGCGGCGGCGCCCGAGTTCCCCGTAGGGCCCCGCCTCGGAGCGGGCGGCGGTGGAGGAGGAGACTGAGGAGCAGGATGGCGGCCTCGGCCCTGTACGCCTGCACCAAGTGCACGCAGCGCTATCCCTTCGAGGAGCTCTCCCAGGGCCAGCAGCTTTGCAAGGTCCGTGGGCGCTGGGTGGTGGGCGGGCGGGGTTTCCTCGGCCATAGCCCGAGGGAGCTGGGTGCCCGCTGCTCTGCAGCCCCTCTCTCTTCGCCGGCGCCTTGGGGGTTTGGAGCCTTCGCCTCCTCACTCAGAGACCCCGTTATCCGAGGACCTGGGCATCAGCTGGGAAAGCCCCTGAGAGGAGGACGGAACCCTGCCCTCTTCCAGGCGACCCAGGAGGGGGCCGGGCCCCAGCAGCGTTGAGGGGTCTCAGGGGTGGGGCTGCGTGAGGCAGCCACCTGTCTATGCCGCAGAGACCCCGGGATGGAGATGTTTTCATCTCGGTTTTCTGTCTAGTCTGTCCTCTCCTTCCACCGGGAGGCAGAGGACGGTGTCTGCACTTTCTTGCGAACCTGAAGCCGCAAAGCTGACGGCATCCTTCTTCCCTGTCCAGGAAAGCGAAGCGTCTGGCTTGGGAACAGAATGCTCTATGATTTGGAGCTCCTCCCATCCCATTAAAGCCGGGATGCTGTCTGTGAGCAACGGTGCAAAATAATAAGTAGTTTCACATTTAACCAATCCTTGGAATCGGCCCTGACAGCTTTTTTTAATTTATCTGTTGCGTACCCCCCCCCATCTAATAAAGACAAAGACACCTAAGCCTTCCCTAAGGAATTATGCTGTAATTGGTTACTTATTTGATAAATCACTCAATTTTCTACGTTGGGGGACAAATTTTATTGATGTTTTAGGCATTTGACTATGTTGGGTAATAATTTTCCACCAGAAACGTGAAATTTTGGGGGCCTTGAGATAGATAATGACTAATATATTGTCTTATTACAGGAATGTCGGATTGCGCATCCCATTGTAAAATGTACTTACTGCAGATCAGAATTTCAACAAGAGAGGTTTGTATATTGAACAGTTTTTGATTGTTAAAGACAAAGTATTGTCTGTAAGGAATACTTGAGGGTTGTAATCCCATATTTATGTTACAGTTTTTTTTTTTTAATAAAATGGTTTAGTTTCTCAAGCTTTAAGTTGTAAGCCCTTTCTGCATGGTAGGAGAGAGAATGCTGACCAAAAATTAATGGCTGTTTTACAGCTAGACTTTATACGTGCGGAGATAAAAAATAAATTATTGCATGGAAAATGTACAGCCTTGCTAACGAAAAGTGCAAATATAAGCTGTTATTGTTAAGCTATTAAAAAATGGCAGAACGTTAGTGCTGACATGGACCTGAGGAAAGGTCTATAGTGTTAACCAGCTACCTTCCAAGGGTAAAATCTAGTGACTTGTTACCAGTGGAAGAACAGCACATATTTCTTAATGGAGTGATTCCTGTTAGAGCCTCAGTGCATGCACAGGAGCTTAAGAGAGGAGCAAATAATTTCTTCACAAGTAGGTGTGAGCATCATAATAGTGGAGAGCACCCAGTGGAAGGTTAGGTAGGCACTGGTGCGGTGCATAAATAGTGGCAAGTGTGAGGATTTTGGAACTAGATAGAAAACAGTAGGATTTTTTGTTTTCTTTCCATTTAAAATACACAATAAAAATGTATGAAAACATTTATCAAGTTAATTAAGGGGAGCAAATTTGGATAATATACAGCCCTAAAAAGATCCTCACGTTTGCAGTTTTAAAAAATTCTTACTCTGTGTTAGAGTAAGTTTTAAGTACTACTAAAGTACATGGTACACTTTTACTAATAGTACACTTTGACTACTTGCTTTAGTTCAGCATTGTGCTGCATAAGTTTCATCATCTATATACAATTTCCTTTTCAGCAAAACTAACACGATTTGTAAGAAGTGTGCTCAAAATGTGAAACAATTTGGCACCGTAAGTATATCTTATATTTTCATCTCATTTTATTGCTGCTGATCAATTAATGTTTTCACAAAGATGGACCTTTTAAAAAATATGTATTGCTATGTTCTTAAATATTTCAAGTAACGAAATATTTCAGGAAAGAAACTTTCTATAGAGAGTCTGATGGGAAGATAACATTTTAAAACAGTCTTATTATGTGCATGTTTATATATATTGAATTTCAGTGGGGAAGTTAGGATTTTATTCTTTAAAGAGTCAAATATAGCAAACAAACTCCTGGTTGTAGAGAACCTACTTATAAAGTTTGCATAACTGTACTTTACCTCTTCCTCAGAACCTCTGACAATTTTTGTATAGTGGCACAGTTCAGGCATTTAGTCACAAAAGTTAAGAAGTTATCCTAGTACAGTTCTTTTCTTATATGTATATTACAGTTATTATTGGTATATTACACTCATGATTAGTCAAATTTCTGGCCTTAAGGGTTTCTAAAATCTTCAGTTGTCTTTTGAATATCAAAGAAAATCAAGGTATGTTTGTTTTAGTTACGTTGAATATGCTTGTGCCAGTTTTTTTTAGTTGAAAACTCACCTATTTCTTGCATCATCTGTACCTATATATGATGAAAAGTTGTTAAATGTATTTTGAGTAAATGATATAGTAATTAAGCTAACAGGATATTAAATTAGTAGAAGTTCACTCCCCCAAATACTGGATACATGAAACTTTTTTGTGTACCTTTGTTTTCATTTATTGAAACGTCTTTACATGTAGCTTTTGTATTATATAACATACTATGCAAGTCATAAGTACATTTCTCACGATCTTATTTAACTATTTGACGAAAAGTTTAATGAGTCTAGAAATAAATGTTAGCAAATGAATAGAAACATAATAAATGTCTTTGACTATGATAGGGCAACATACTTCACAGAAAACTTTTTTGCCTATTAGTTTCCTTAATTAATTCCTAAAATATGTCCTGTTCACTGGGTATATTTTATGCAGCAAAATTTTAGTATTTTAAAATGTCTCAATTAAAGAAAATATCTGTTTTTCAGCCTAAGCCTTGTCAATACTGTAACATAATTGCAGCATTTATTGGTACCAAGTGTCAGCGTTGCACAAATTCAGAAAAAAAATATGGACCACCTCAGACTTGTGAACAGTGCAAACAACAGTGTGCTTTTGATCGGAAGGAGGAAGGAAGAAGAAAGGTATGTTTTATTTATTTTATGACATCTTCTGGAAATTAAATAAAACACAAACAAGTTGGAAATTAAATAAAACACAAACAAGTTGGAAATTATTATAATTAATATATTACTGAAGCTTGATGTATTCTTTGGGTCCCTGAAAGCAGGTGGTTAGATGAAAGTGCAGGAACAGTGCATTTTCTCCTTGCTGACGTGATATGTAGATTCATGTTGATCAGTTGAGATTACTATACTTTAAAAAACATTCTGTGATAGCTATTCTGTACTATTTGGTTATCCAGTATTTGGTGTGGGAGAATTACTAACTGCTTTCAAATCTTTTCAGCTACCTACCTTTTTGCTGGTTACTTGAAGTTGCTGGTGTGAAAATATACCTGATGACACTTTAACACATATGATTCAAAGTTAGTCATGTGCCTTTCGATTTGGGGCTCATATTTTATACCATTGTTTGTTTTTCTCTACCTACAGTGACTTAAAAGGTATCTATATGTGTGTGACATTTCTCTGCTGAGCATTCACACAGGCCTCCTGATGACTATCAGTTTCAGTTGATTTGGAGGATGACTGTCTCTTTGAGGGGCTCTGCCATGTTCCTGCACAGCAATATATGTACCCTAGTTGTAAGACATGTTCCTCCAGCACTTCTTGTCTGAACAAATAGAGGATAGGAACTTAATTTTAGTCTTAATTTTGGAAAGAACTCTCTTTTCCTCCCCGTTGACATGCAGACACTGGCCTCCCATTGTCTGTGAGAGTTGTGTTTTATAAAATTGCTGCAAACACTGAGTTAGTGAATAGAACTGTTGCTCCTATGGACAATACAGGATAGGTCCCTGCCTCTGGTCACAACGTGGTAATCAGTGGATCGGTACCTAATCTTGTTTTGTTTTGTGTATGTTTCTGTTTAAAGACACCTTAGTATATATTGTTGATTGATTAAATTGAACTCATAGCAAACAGCACTATAACTATGCCTGAATGAATCTTATCTAACACAGGTATTTTCCACATAAAGTACATCATAGCCGCCTTATGCTTAGGAACACTGTACATCACTTTAGCACTACTTTTGGGGACCATTTTAGCAGTGAAATCACCAATAAAAAGCACAAATGTGAAAAACGTGATAGGAGGTAGACTGTGAAAAGGATACTTGTTTACAATATGAGGGCTGAAGAAAGGCAGCAGAGCATCACCTTGTTAACCTCATCTGGGAACATTTGTGGTCTAGCTACACAAATTTTTTTGCTGCTCTGTGCATGTGGGTGAATGATCACAAAAGTGCTACAAATTGATTTAGGGGGTGACAGATAAATTTTAGCTGATAGGTGGTGAATTTGCCAATACAAAATCTGCAAATGAGAGTCGATTCTATATGTCATTCAATCTCATTTTTTTCTATAAATTAACAGTTTTGCTGTCATGGGAAATACTTTGTCATTTTAGTAATTACACAGTAATTTAAGAATTTATGATAGTGCTTAGATAAGGTTTCTTTGAAGTATATCATCAAGTTATGCTTATTTTCTAGTAATAAGAAAATGAGTTTTCCTCTCCAAATTTAAAAATGCTCAAAACTAATGGAAGTCCATATATCATCCTTTCTAATTTTATGATCCTCTAAATAAGCATTTCCCCAAGTTTCAGAAAAGTCTACTTTTACTTCCATTTTGCAACAGTCACTGTGTGTGGTGTGTGTGTGTGTGTGTGTGGTGTGTGTGTGTGTGTGTGAGTGTGTGAGAGAGAGAGAGCGCGCGCACATGCACACCAGCAGTTGAGCAGTTTACCTTACCTGGTTTCACGTATAGCCAGTTACACGTGCATTTAATCTAATCTAAGTATTTTCTTTTAAAAGGTTGATGGGAAGTTATTATGCTGGCTCTGTACTTTATCGTACAAGAGAGTTTTACAGAAGACAAAAGAACAAAGGAAGAGCCTGGGATCCTCACATTCAAATTCGTCTTCTTCATCTCTTACTGAGAAAGACCAGCATCATTCAAAACATCATCACCACCATCATCACCATCACCATCGTCACAGCAGTAGCCATCACAAGTAAGTACTTTGAAATCGTGTTTTCCAAAGTCCTCACTGGCATTTTAATGCCAGATTTTGGTGTTTAACTTTTTGTAAATGCTAGCTATGTGCTTGTCTAGTTTCCATTGTACACAGTAAGCTTCTTGAGTGTTACCATGACAGCTTCTAGGGCTGTTTCCCCACTTTATTCAGTGTACAGAATTACACATAATGAGTGTGTTTAGTTGTTTACTATAAATATAAAGGTAAGACTTTTAGAGAATTACAATATAAAGTTATGATCATATAATGAAGTCAAAATACAAGTACATCAGAGTTAATTGATGCTTCATTGATTCATGTTATCAAAAGCCTCAATATTCTTTTTTTGTTCAAAGAATTGTTAGGATTTTACTTGTAAAAATTCTATTTACCTCAGTTACTATTAACTTGTTTTAGTTAAAACAAATTTAAACCGGTGACTAGGAAATGTTTTTTGGAGAACAGATTGTAACACTGTCATTTGTGACCATGATGGAAGCATTCTAAACCTTGAAGGTTCACAAAGTGTGAGAAGTAATCTTTTTGACTAATGTTTCTTTGCTTTTTTAAAAAACAGGAACTCTATTCAAATATTAACAACTGCTTGATTTTTAAATTGCCTTAGGGAGAAAAGTTCCATAGTAGTAGTATCTTAACCCTTTATGTGTGTAAAGTTTTTTTAAAGTGTAGTTTTAGTCTTCATGGACAAATCAAGAATATTAAAATGCAAATTAAATACAAAAGTTAAAACAGAGAAGAAGGGGACATGATACACACTGATTTTCAGGAGAATTTATTTTTTTTTTCACAAATTTCTCTGAGCCTTTTTAAAGTTCTAGACAGTTAAAACAGTTTCATTTACAGAAAACTGATGCCTGCCACAGTTAAGAACACATGAAGATATTTGTGGAATGTAATGTAGTTCTGTCTAATTAACAACATTTGATTCTGAATTATAGGCAAGCACATATTAGATTATGGGGGTTTATTGAGGCACTGAGATTGTTTGCTTCTCTAGCAATTTTTCCATTTGTCTCACTGTGTTGTAGTGCTTTCTGGATGTAACAGTGGTAGACTGCATAATGACTTCTAATCTGGCTACTTTGAAGAAATCTTGTGGCCTCTATATCAGTGTATCCCAAGGAACAAAGGAATGTAAACCTTCCTTGTTTTTGCTTCTTGCTTTAGGAAAATATATGAGGAAATGACTACCATGATGGTAACTGTCAGACGTAAGACTCAGCTGAAATGTCCCTTTCCCTTGCCCTTTACTTGTTTTAGCATGCTGTGAAAGGACACACTCAGATTATGTTTATAAAGATCAAATTTTGTGACAGTAACTTAATCTTTTGAAATTAATGTTTCAGAAGTAAAGGGAAAGAGAATGGATTGACTTTTTATTTTCCTTTGGATTATTTAAGATATGCAAATACTATTTTGTATTTGATGAGTAGGCAGCCAGTTTGTGGAGCCCTATCTTAAGTTCATTGGATAAGGATGATTATGAAGAGCTTACATATTGTGATATATAGTGATGGGGGAAGGAAGAAACTCAGGTTAATATGGATGCAAGAATATCCCACCTCAGAAAGCTGGGATTCTGTTTCTGTTAAGTCATTATTAATGTGATTTTTCTCATTTTGAGGTCTGAATAGTTCTATTAATTCATGTGTGATTATATACCTTGCTAATGCTTTTAATGAAATTTGTAAAAGAAACAAAATGGCAACTGAATTCCTCAGTAGGGTTGCCGTTCATTGCCACAAGTAGAGAATAACTCAGGTTGAGAGAATTACAGCTGCTGTTTCCCCAGCTTGTTATTTATAGCTGATTCTTAAGAACATGGTTAAAAAGCTTCTACAGCTAAAAGAATAGTAAATTTTATATACACACACAAACATATGTACATATTTCTATTTTGTGTATGCTAGCACTGTACTAAGTGTCTTTACATAGGTAACTCATTTAATCCTTATTTTCCCCATAAGGTATACCCATTTTACAGATGAGGTGACTGAGGCTCAGGGATTTTAAGAACTTGCAAAAGGTCACACAGCCCAGGTCTTCTTAACATCTCTTATATTGTATATACAGTGAACCCTTGAACAACAGGTTTGAACTGCATAGATCCACTTATATACTCAGATATTTTTTTTTTTTTCTTACTAAATATTTACTACAGTTCTACATGATCTGTGGTTGATTGAATCTGTGGATGCAGAACCTCCTATATGGAGGGTTGACTGTAAAGTGCAGATTTTCAACTGCACAGAGGATCAGCACCCCCAAACACCCATGTTGTTCAAGGGTCAGCAGTTTACGTGGTGTGCAGTACATAGGAGATGCTCTGCATGTGTTGAATGAATAAGCTAGAGGTTAATGAAGGATTGGCCAATGTGAAAGTACAGGAAAAAAGTATGGACAATTCATAGTGAGTTATAAAGTGGTTACTAGTATTGTGGCATAGCGGAAAAGAAGTAGTACTGTAGTAGTAATTATAAGTAAAAGTAAAATCAGTAGTTACTATGAGATTTCCCAGTATTTTCAGCATGACTGCTCCAGAGTACAGCCTAATGAAAGAAGAAACTTTGGAAAAGATTCTTAGGAAAACTAGGAAAGAAAGAAAAATTCAGATACTTCCTGGTTCAACTTGACACACTATTGTGAGCAACTTGAGTTACTCCAAAGGAATCTCCACGTAGGATTATTAGGAAGGCCTTAACTTTAAGATAAAACATCTGTCTGAAATAGTAAGGGTAGCCTAAGAATGATGGTTTTCAGACTTTGTCATTATAGAACCCTGTTGTGGTGGTTTTCATGCTTATAATACCCTAACCCTTAGTATGATATTAAATTGAATTATTGAAAGTCCTGATTAAAAAGAAAATCCAGTCCCTATCATCGTACCTTTCTTAAACAACTTAAGATGGCTAGTAGTCATTTGATTAGAATTTATCTTATTGGAATGTGATTTATTCAATATATATTAGCTTAGTCTGAAAACTTAGTTGAATATGCCTTTCTCAGAACAAAAGAATATACACATATATCATTTGATTCTGTTGGGAAGAATGCTGTTAAAATGTTGATGGGTTAAATAAATGTTGTTATTAGATATCATCTGTGTATTTTTCAGAATCAGCAATCTGAGTCCAGAACAAGAGCAGGGACTGTGGAAACAGAGGTAAATATGTAAACATATTTTCTGAAGTATTTTGACATGTATTTTTTAAGATGTGATATTCCTTTAACTTTGTTACTTAGGCTTTAAAAAAATTGATATTCAGTAAAACTTTAGGGGAAGAAGAATAACTTTTCATTTGATGCCTCTGCCCTTCTTACTCTAATTATTTTTATTAATGTTTGGTTTCAGCCATAAATCCTCTGCAGCAATTCAGAATGAAACTCCAAAGAAAAAGCCCAAATTGGAATCTAAGCCATCTAATGGAGATAGGTAAAAATGAATTCCTTTAGTGCTGTGAAAATTCAACTTAGTTGAACAGTTATGGCTGATTGCCAGTTATTACTAGGTAAAAGAATAGAACATGTATCTTCTACATTGACTTCTTTGAGTCACCCAGAAGAGTAAACATAATCAGTTAAAATTTTTAACTTAATTTTAGCAATAAGAAAGTGGCACTGAACGATGTTCTATTTGGGGCATAAATTTGGGTTTTGAAAAAAAATCTGAATAGAGAACATTATCTTAATTATTCTTCAGTGAAACACAAAACTAATTGTGATATTTGAAATTGACCTGCTTGGAAAATGTTTTTAGATTTAAAGTATTTTGAGAGTGACTTTGTTTTAGTTCATTAGCCAAAAGTTTGCTGATGTTACTGTACAAATTGGCTGCCTATTGCTTTACACTAGAAGTATTGACCCCCTAAAAGCTAATACTGAATTATATTTCTGCAGGTGTATGTAATGTGTGCCATTAGTAAGGTAATTTGCCAGTTGCATCCATTTCTGTCAGGTACATATTTTTTTGCATTAGCCTTAAGGATGTTTGTGGAATTGTCTAATTTATGCAATTTGAACACCTGCTAATTTTCCTTCTACTTCATTTAACTGTGTTTTACTTTTTTCTTTTTAGTAGCTCTATAAATCAGTCAGCAGATAGTGGGGGAACAGACAATTTTGTCCTTATAAGTCAACTGAAAGAAGAAGTGATGTCACTTAAACGTCTCTTACAACAGAGAGACCAGACCATTTTAGAAAAAGATAAAAAGGTAAGTACATGGTTCACTGAAGCCTGGTAAGGTTTACATCTTGACTCTTGCTTGATAATTGCAAATTTTGTTAGACTTTCTTTAATAACTTGGTCATGTTTATTGTACATGATTCTTATAAGACACAGAAGCCCAAATTGGAACCTAGGCCATCTAATTATGGTATGTAAAAGTGGTACTTCAGAATTTTAGTTCTAAGAATCAATTGAGAGCTGATTAGAATTCTAATAATTTCTGAACATTAGTTTTCAGTAAGCCTGTAATCTAAAATTAGATCTAATGTCTTAATTTGAAAATGAGATGTAAATGGAATATTATGTCAATTCTTTTGGTATAAGAAAGTAATTGAATATAGTCTAATATACCAATTATATATTTATTTCAATTAAGATCAAATAAGTGGAGAAAAATTAATGCTGTGGGAATTTCCTATGTGGTAATGATTAACAATAGGTATCTAAGATAGGAATTAAGTGTACTTATTGGGACTTTATCAGTTAGATAAAGAGGAATATCAAATATGTTGTCTGTTTAGTGAAAAGTTCTAATACTTTCTGTGTGCACTTGAGCAGAATTTTACCTGTTTGGGCCTCAGTTTTCTCATTTTAAAAATGAGAGTATTAACACCATCTCATGGGAAGATGGTTGTGATTAAATGAGAATGTAAAGTGTTTACTTACAGCTTCTGGCATGTATTAAGTGCTCATAGCTGCTATTACTGGGGTTTGGTCTTCTTTGAGGGTAGAACCTACTTCTGTACTTGTTTTATGATCCTAGACTGTCTGGTTTGACCTACTTCAAACATATCATAGCAATAGGAAAACATTAAAAACGTTCTTCTAAAATTATGAACAAGATGTGATTATGAATATGTAGTATGTAGCTATCTGTGAGATTCCATAGTAGTGCTTGAGTCTGAGTTGGCTTTTACTTCTGGCATTCATGTAAAAAATGTAACTTTTATGTTACATTTTCCCACACCTTGATGGTTAATGGATTTAAATTTATTTTAATACATTTGTACCTTACCTTAAGCAAATTTGATATATGAAATTTAGGATTGACATAAGACAAATATAGGATAGTTACGAGTATTTTATTTTTTATGGTTCTTTTTGCTTAACAGAATATTTTAAATATTAGCTTTAATGGAAATTTGTTTTACACACAAAATATTAGAAACATTTCTGTTACACAAAGACACGTCTATCTGTACTAACCTAGATAAAAGTTGAATAAAATGGGAAGTTTACTATAAAATAGTGATTCCAAAACTACGTGGTAATGAATTGTGGAATTTTGGCCGTTTTAGATTTTTTTTGTTTTTCAAGTATCACTATTCTATATTAGTGCACTTAGTGGAAAGTTTTCTGGTTTTGTTATTGTTCCTTTTTTCTTAAACACTAATGGGGATGGAAATTAGCAGTACTATGAGGAAAATAATTGTAAGTCTAAAATAGCTACATACTTACAGCTTTTTTAAATAATGTAAATGTAAGACAACCACGTTATTTTCTAGAATTTATTTCACTTTATTCAGTGACTTCTAGAGCCAGCCATGTACTAGATCATGAGGATAAAAAGACAAAATAAGACATGATTCTTATCTTCCAGAAATTCATAATCTGGAGGCAACTCACAGTGTAGTGATGAAAATATCATAGCTTATCTGATGTGAACTGACATTTCAGAACGGGAATTCCTTTGTAATGTAGAAAGCAGGATTCAGTTATTCTTTGAATTGGACAAAAAGCGAGAGCTTTTATTCAGAAAATCAGTATATAGGGCACTGTGACTTCCTTTCTCTCTTTTTGGTGTACTTCTTTGTTTACCGGCTACCGGGTAATTACAGAAAAGAACCTGCAAACCTTTAAAGCTTACGTAATGAAAACCAATTAAAAATAAGCAGAAGCTTTCTTCTGCCTGGTTCTTATGTTGAAATTATATAATACCAACTTATTTTTTAGTATGAAGTCATGAGATTTTGTACCTTTATGATGTATGTCATTTATATTTATGAAAAAAATTGTCATATAGCTGTCTTTCCTTCCTCAAATCACCATCTTTTTTCTTACGTTGTCTAATTTAGCCCAGATTTTAAAGTAGCCCCCTTTCCTTTCTTATTCCATGTTAGTTGTATTTCTGTGCTTTGTTCTCCATTTTTACCTCAAATCTTAAGTGGTATTGGATATGGAATTCTGGACATAAATTTTAAAATAAAAGCAATATAGCTTTTGGTTGATAAGACTTGTTCCTTTATGTACTTGCCCAGTGTGAAACTTTTTTCTTTTTTCATTGAAAGATTATTTTAACCTGAAACCAGTTTTACTGTTTACTTTGTTTATATATAATGTGAAGTATGTTTTAACTGAAGCATTTTCCAGGGTATTAACCGTTAAGCTTTCCTGTTGGCATACCAGTTGCCAAATTCTGTGTCCAGTGAAACCACCTTTAAAAAGAAACACAAAAGGCAACTTCTCAAAAGTTATACTGATGTTTCAATATTATCTTAACATTAAAATTGTATTAGTGTTAAAGTAGTAAATTAGATAGAATTCATTATTTCACAAAACAAATTCTCGATAAGTTACAAAACTCAGTGAACTGCTGTTAACATTCTCCACTTTTATAATGAATTGTGAGTTTATTGTGAAAAATATTTAACAATGATGTGTTTGTGCATATGCATATATATATGTATATATACATGTATATACATATATATATATATATATATATATACACCTATATATATATTTTTCTTTAATCTTTCAGTTAACTGAACTTAAGGCAGACTTTCAGTACCAAGAGTCAAACTTGAGAACAAAGATGAACAGTATGGAAAAAGCTCACAAAGAAACTGTGGAACAACTCCAGGTAAATGAGATTATTTATGTAAACTGTTAGGCAAGGAGGGGTAAACTTGGTTAATAGTATTCTTTCTCTTAGACTGGTATTGGTATCCCTACTTAATGCATATCTAGAGCATTTTCAGCTTTGATTTTGACTTAAAATACCTTTTAATCCTGCTCCCATTAAAAGTTATTGCCTGAAATCACTTGATAAGGAGATTCAGTAGATTAATTCTGAAACCTTTTGCCTAAAGTTCAGATGGGGTTTTCAGAGGAGGATATCACTGAAGTATGTTCAGTTGATCATCAGGTGAAAAGCAAAAAATTAAAAATCAGATTCGTGAAACTAAGGTGAAAGTAAGGTCTTCAGTACATTGTGTAGTTATTCTTCCTGTTTCCTCCCAGATAACGGGAGGAGAAGTGGGGGTACAAAACCGATTTACGGGACCTCGAGTGGAAGAAATTCATGCTGCATGCAGAGATGCAAGGCCAAAGAGTGCACTTTAACCTCTGTACTGTGATTTTTTTTTTTTTTAAACCATCATGGTTTTTTAAAAAAAATTATTTATTTATTTATTTATTTTTGGCTGTGTTGGGTCTTCGTTTCTATGCGAGGGCTTTCTCTAGTTGCGGCAAGTGGGGGCCACTCTTCATCGCGGTGCGCGGCCCTCTCGCTATCGCGGCCTCTCTTGTTGCGGAGCACAGGCTCCAGATGTGCAGGCTCAGTAGTTGTGGCTCACGGGCCTAGTTGCCCCGCGGCATGTGGGATCTTCCCAGACCAGGGCTCGAACCCATGTCCCCTGCAATGGCAGGCAGATTCTCAACCACTGCGCCACCAGGGAAGCCCTGTACTGTGATTTTTAAAGTGCCAGATAGGGGTCTGCTGTATCCACAGCAGGGAGCCTCTAAGGATGTAGGCCAGCCTCAGAGTACTGCAGAGGGTACTCAGTAGGGTGTCCATATACAAAACAACTGAATGGTGATGCCAAGAGTCACCACAGTGACGAGGAGGGTGGTTTCTGAGGTCTGGAATGCAGAGATGGAGAGCATCAAACAGAGATTTAGGTTATTTCCTTATTTAAGCCTTTTTTCACCTAGGTTTCATAAATTTAGAAATCAGACTACACTAAGTTAATTATATGTTCTATAGATTTATACATTCTGACATTTGTAGAATTAAGTCTTAAAAGCATAGAAGATGGCAGCACACAGACTTTAGGCTCTTGATGGGAGAGTGTAGCTTGGGAAGGAAGGAATTAATATTGCCCTGCATTTTTTTTTTTTTTTATACCAAGGGATATTTGCTATTTCCTATCTTTTGGTTTTATGTTCTTCATACTTTGAAAATAGCTTTAGTTGAGTAAGATTGTAAAGTGGATTTAGGAACCTGTTGAAATTCACGGTAGAGATTGCATAGTCGTAATGCTGATCTTACTATTACAGAGAATTCTGAAGAGAAACTTTCGTAGAACCTGACACATAGTAGGAATTCAAATAATTTGTTGAATGAGTGACGATTTATGGAAATGCCCATCTGCCCTCTGTTCTGAGAGATTGCCCATTTTATATATTAGGCTTCTGGTACATTATTGTTTCTCATCCACCAGCAAGCAGTAGTTTTATGTTACTTTACTCATTCAGTTATTAGTGCTGAATGATTACTGGAAACAAAATCTTCTGCATGATGATCTCTGGTTTAATGTGATTTAGCCAAAACATGAATAAATCCAGAATGACACGACAGAAAACCTGTGAGCAGTACTTAAATATGATAAAACTTAGTACTTCTCACTGTTCAAAAGAGCAGTTTGTTTCATTTTGTAGTTGTAAGCACAAGGGAACCTCTCTTTGACATCTTAGCCTGATTGGTATCTTAAGCCTACTTCTTCTTGGTAGCTGAAGTTTCATATAATTTAATAATAACTAATAACTATATAGAAGTATACATTTTCAACATAATTTTACATAGGCTGTCTTATTTGCTCCTTACAGTAACTTTAAGTTATGTGGTATCCAGATGACACTGTGGTCACAGAGTCAGAAGTGACATAGAAACCTATATCTTCTGACTCAGATTTAACTATACTTTCTCCTGTTCTGCACTGACTCCCACCTCAGGTTACTCAGGTTTTCTGCTTCATCCTTATTGTCAGACCACTTCCCTTTATCATTTGTATTATTACTGGTGACATTCTGTCACAGTTACGTATCCTCTTTTAACCCCACTCCCTTTAGCAACCATGTACTAGTAAGGTTCTCCACCTAAGTGAGTAAACACAGTGAACTGTTTTTCTTATCTTTTTGTGATAAGAAACTGAATGCTGAAGCAGAAAATTTATCTTGTTCTAATAACTCTCAAAACATTTGAAACTACCAAACTTGAAAAATAAGCAGAGCATCACAAGAAAAAAATTGTCCAAAATACCAAAAAAAAAACAAAAAACCCCCCACAACAAATCCCAACCAATCAAACAAAAACCAAATTGTCTAAAATATCAAGAAAGCCAAATAAAAAATATACCTTCATTTAGGAGATAAGTTGATAAAAGGGGAAAGGGAATTAACATTTGAGTGCCTACCATATACCAGCCACTGTGTTAGGCTAAGTGTTTTGTATATTTGATTAGCTCTTTCAACTCCTGTTGAGGTAGGTGGTGAAGTTTCTGTTTTACATATGAGAAAATAGACTCCCAAGTTACATTGCAGATAAGTGTCAGAGCCAGGATTCAAAGCAGGATCTGTGTGATTCGTAATCCACATATTCTTTTCTTGAGGCCAGCATTTCTAAACATTTTTAACTTAACTTGCTTAAGAGTTCTTAAATAATTGATTTTTGCGTGGTGCATAATAAAGAAGTAATATTAGGATGAATATTTTAATGCATATATATTAAATATTACTATAAAGTATATCTTAAATGTACCGAAATAAGAATAAGACAGATTTGGACTTGTCCCCATTTAACAACTGACTTACTGTTTATTTTTCTTAAAGGCTTTTTTCTTACATAATTTATCAGCAAAAAAATTTACTAGTGACGTGATTAGGACACTGAATATATACATGCAGATTGAAAATTAGCTGCTAAAGAATTAAAAGGAAAAACTTCTTTCAATACCTAAGGTTTGAGTTCTTGTATTTCATACTTAGAATATGAAAATTATAAACTCATTGATTTTTTTGTTTTTTTCTTGATGAATGAGAAAAGATAGTTTGAAAATTAACTCTTTAATGATTTGCTATGTCAGTGTAAACACTTTTGTATAACTTACAGATCTGACAGAGATCTCTTTGAGGCAAGTTTGCAGACATTTTCCTTTTTTTTATGCCCTTCATTAATTTGTATTTTAAAATTTCTGTTTCTTAAGATTCCTTTTTTTAACCAGTGAGTCTATTATAGTTATATATTGAATAATATGTAGCAAACAATGAAAAGAAAACAACTTACAACTACTGTGTTTATTACTAGGACTGGTCAGCTGAGTAATACACCAATTGATAATGGTTGCGTGCACTTGACTTCCACTAACTGCCAGGCATTCTCACTGATTTGTCGTCTGAGTTTCTCAAACTATTTCGTTTTAAAGGGAAAATAAAAATCCTTTTAAATTCTTGATGATTTTCCAAATTTGAAACTGAATTTGAAATTACCACCTTAATTATTTAATAATTGTGGAATAGAGAAATGCTGTTAATCATACAGTTAAACATTAAAAAATGATTTGACTTGCAAATGTAAGATAGCTAGGATATTTGCATTTTGGAGGTCTCCCTATTAATTAGGGAGAATTTGATTGGAGAAGGGTTGGAGAGTGGAAGTACAAAGCCTGGGAAAGGTTTATATTCTACGAAACTGCTTTAAGATGGTATACTGAAAAGGCAGAGTGCCATACAAAGGCTAAAATTAGAGTAGAAGATAAAGCACTGAGGTTAAAAAAGTGTAGATAATAAAAAATCTTGAGACCTGTGCAGGAAAATGGTTTTCAAACATAAACCAGAGGATATCTTCTGAAATTTTGTCAGTGCTCAGATTCCAAACTGTTGTCAACATTCTCCCTGTTTTGGCTCAAAAACTCCAAAAGCATTTGTGTATTAACATATTTGTATATATGGAGGGTCCTTTATTATCTACATTGCCACAGTTAAGAGATTACACAGGGAGATGGATGTAGTCAAAGTTTGAAAATATTCACTGAAGGCCCCCATTTATACTTTCCTCCTCACTAAACACTAGTGACTGCCATAGCACATTGGCTTGAGGACAGTGTGTTTGTCAGTGGTGGATGGAACATTTGAATGACTTGCAAATTCAGTTCAGATTGATGGCAAAATGAAATCTTGAATCTTTGAAAAGAAATTTCAGCCTTTCATGAAACTGAAAACAGTGATGATGTGTAACTGCTCAAGTTACATCAAAGCCAATACCAAATAACTGTATGCCAATTAAAGGAACAACAACAAAAAGACCAGAAAGGGTGGTTGTGATGGGTGCTTCAAAAAGTTTTCTTTTGAATATCATTAAGTTAATAGAGTAGTCCCTTTGGTAAAGTGATAAAGTCTGAATATTTTTGCAAAAAGGACCTGTTATGCTTGCTCTATAAATAGGTAAACATCAAAATGAAAGACTTTCTAGAGTTTGTCTGAAAATAGCCCTCTCAAATTATCACTTGTTATTTGATCTTATTAATTATACAACAGTACTTATATTCATAGTTTCTGTTTCATGTTTTTAAGATAAAACAAAAATATTTTTCCCCTATTTAAAATTTTGACCCTCTTTTAAAGGGATTCACTTTAAGGTGCCTTTTGTGTAACCAATTATATCTTTGGACAACAATTACTTTAATATTGACATTACAAAGGGGGCTGATAAACGAATCTAGGATTTTCCTTCTACATATCCAACATTAAAGAGATGAACCTAAATATATCAACTCTTTCATTTATTCTGTTAGTGTTTCAATAAAATATTTGAAGTAGTATTCTTCAGCAGAACTTAATGTTTGAAACATTTTTAATTGTAAATGTTTTTGTCTTCCGCAGGCCAAAAACAGAGAACTACTCAAACAGGTTGCAGCATTGTCAAAGGGTAAAAAGTTTGACAAAAGTGGAAGCATATTAACATCCCCTTGAGAAGTGGTTATTCATTAGTGTTTCTGCTGAAAATGTAAAATTGGAAAAAAATTCTGTGAAGCCCTTAAATTCTGTGTAGTGGAAAAATATTTTTGCACACCAAACGAATTGGCATGTTTCCTATTCACTTTTGTAACTGATATACAGCATTTTTTAAGTTGTATAACATTCAAATAAAACTTCAACTGGTTTGAAGCAACTTTTAAATTATTTGATACCCAGGAACTTTTTTGCCAGCAATAGTATTAAACAGTTGTAAGGGAGTGCATGAGTAGTGCTCTTTATAAAATACAACATGCAATAATAGAGTAGGTATGGTTTTCAGAAGTCAGAGCAGCAGGGCTTTTTGTTTTGTTTTTTTTTGTTTTACACTATGCTAATTTCATATAAACAGTTTTCAATTTAGAAATACAGAAACTTTTAAACAAGAAAAATTGTGAACACTGGTTTTTTAGTAATTGTGTTTTTACTTTTCATGAACATGACTTTAGGAGAGAATCATGGTGCTTTTATTAAATGGACTTCAGAGTATATGTAAATATGTTTTTTAAAGTTACATCGTTACCATTAGTTAGTAAACTAGTATTTTCATTATTGGTATAGGAATTAATGTTTATTGTACAGTATCCAAGGTAAATGTGTTTGTTTTGTAAAAACGACTGTAGATTTTTACTTACAAGTGCCTTTTTGCCACCTAATGTTTTTATTTATAGGAATGCTGATCCTTTGTACATACAGTTTGTTTTAAAATCATGTTTAATAAATGTTTGTATATAAATGCATATGTACAGAAGCCTATTTCGAAAGGAAATCAAAGTTGCTAGTAAAATGTTTGAGGTTGCATTAAGAACTGATAATGCATCTAGACTTTAGATGATTTTGTGGTTTGTTTCTGTGTGATATGGGAAGCTGTTGGTCGTTGAATTCATTGAATTATGTCAAAATACTTCCCAAAAGATTTAATTTTAAATCACTTCTGATAGAATAATTTTATTTTTTATGTCATATGGCTTCATGTTCATATTTTGTGTTACATGTTTTATTTTTCTTTTATTAAAATTTTTAAAAATTAATAATTTTTCTGCAGTGGTCCATATATCTGCTTTCCCTATAATATGTGGTTATCTAAGTTAATATTTATGTACACCATACTTAATTTGTAAGTTTAAAGCAAATCTGGGAAAAAATTAAATATCTTTTAAATCAATCTGTGGTTATCTTTAAATAAATTGGAATCTACTGCAAGATTCAGGCACTATTTATAAGAAAATTGTATCAGAGTCTTTAAAATTGTCTATAAAAGGTAAAGGTAGGGTGGGATAGGTTAGGAGAAGTTGTTGACTAATTGTGTTCTAATCTAGTGGTTTTCAGCCTGTAATAGAATTGATCTCCTACTTAGTAAATGCCAGTTCAGAGTTTCAGTTCAATTTTGAAGCGTCAAGCATTGCTAGATATACTGTATAGAGTAGAAGGCTCCTTCTCTTAGGAATTTATGGGCAAAGTAAATTTGTTTCAAGTAAACTGTTAAATTTATCAGTCTTGAAGCATTGATTATGAATGTCCTATCAAAGATCCTCTTTCCGCAGAACACAGGATGATTGTAATAATTGTTTTTAACATGATTCATGTTTCAGTAGATTATTCCTATAGTGATTCATTATAAACAGATATCAAATAATACTTTGTCCAATTTGAAAACATATAATCTAGGGTAATTTTCAAGTGATAGTAAAATACTGAATCAGTCAGACTTGGAAGAATTAAACCAGTTTATTTTTATGAAATCTTCATGCAATAATCTTCCTAAACTTAGTATTCTCAACAATGATAGGTAATTGTCTCCTTAACACAGATTTTAATGTTTTCAGGATTTGCTAAATTCATAATACCGTCATTACCTTTCTTCAAAATTTATAATGTTTGTATTCTGGTTTCATAGCCATTTGTCAATCCACAGTGGTCATTATGGTTTTAAACTGTGTAATAGTTCTTATACCTTGTTGGAGCTGCTACAAAAGAAAGATGCCCCTTCCCCGTTTTTTAGGTAAGAGATTAAAAATTCAAATGAGTCTAAATACTTAAGCTTTGTAAATTCCAAGGCTAAAACCTTTTAGGGGCTTCACAGTATTTAGTCCTAATTAAATGCCCTCTCTTTATTCCATGACCTGGTTTTATAACTTAATTATTTTGCAGTTGTATAAACTAGTAATTGAGTCCCAGTCCTGAATCTGTAGTGTATTGACATAATGACCTGATATCCTCTCAATGTGGACCTGTAAGGAGATACTATGGTGTGACGTATTGTGCTTTCTAGCCTGTTTTCAGCTATCGATTAGCATTTACCAGTGAGGGTCATTTTGGCTCCAGTTATGTATTAATAGCCTGTGAATATTGCAGTCCTTTTTAGATTGTATTGGTCTAAATATGCATTCTGCAGTGAACCTGTTAAGCTGTTCACATGTATAGACTATTGAAATACTGTACCTGTACACATCTGACTGTTGACATTTTGTACTTTTTTTCTAAATCCAATATTTCACAATAAAAACTTGTCAAAAAGCTTTGTATTGGTTTCCTATTGCTGCTGTAACAACTCAGCACAAATTTAGTGGCTTAAAATAGCACAGATCAATTCTCTTACAGTTCTGGAGGCCACAAGTCCAAAATCAGTTTCACTGGGCTAAAGTCAGGGTGTTGGCAGGTCTGGTTCCTTTTGGAGGCTCTTGGGAAGTAAGTGTTTTCTTGCCTTTTCTAGCTTCTGGAGCTGCATTCCTTGCATTCTGTGGCTCTTTGCCCCCTCCTCCATCTTCAAAGCCAAAAGTACAGCATCTTCAAGTGTCTCTGTGTCTGTTGTCATATGATCTCTCTTTGGTCATAGTGTCTCTCTCTGTTCCCCCTTATAAGGACATTGTCGGGCACACCTGGATGATCAGGATAGTCTCCCTATCTCAGGTCCTTAATTACATCTGCATACTCCCTTTTGTCATGTAAGGTAACATAGTATTTATATATTTATATGTTCCAGGGATTAGGACTTGGACATCTCAGGGGACCGTTATTGAGCCTACAGTAAGATTCACCTACATTTTTCTAAAACAATAGATTTGAAGGAGTTGACTCAGACCAAACAAGTTTAATTTTCCTATCTGTTAAGACTGCTCTCATGAAATAGTTATTTTCCTGAAAAGAAATTATATAAATTTTTATTGTGCTATTTCAAAGCAACAATAGGTGAATCCAGGTATATGTAGTTGAGGTTTTTGCAAACGTTGGAACATGACTAGAACCATGCTAGATCGTTTGATAGGATAAGAGTTGAAGACATGCCTTTAATTTCTAGCCTAGCTGGGGAGACAATATACATGAAAAAATACCTGGAACTTAATTAAAATGCAATAGAAGCTAATAGCTTTTAGCAAGGGCATTCGCAGGATTGTGGGAAAGGTTAGTCTATATCAATTGTTTTCTCAAACTTGAGCGTGCATCAGTCCGGAATGGGAGTGTGGGGCTTGTTAAGCATGTGTTGCTGTGCCTCAGCCCCAGTTTCTTGAGTCCATGGCTCTGGGATGGGGCCCCAAAATTTGCATTTAGAACTCCCAGGTAATGCTGATGCTTCTGGCCCAAGAAGTATAGAAATTAAAAAAGAAGAAGAAAAAGAAAAGAATGAGGTTTAAGAGACAATGAGTGGAAGACATTTGGGGAAGAATAAACTTGGAAAAGTTTTTGGAGATGTATTTTAAAAGCAGTTTGGGTAGTCTCCAGTAGATTTTTGAAAAGGAAGTCATGTAAGACCAGATAATTTGACACTTTAAGAAGACTGTAGAAATCATTTTCTCCAACTGCTTTATGTCATAGCCAAAGAAATGGAGCAAGAGAGGGCAAATGACTTAAGTATTGACTTTTATTAATGTCCTGACATTTTCTAAAAAGAATTTAAGGTAGCTTGGTTTAAGTGATTTGTACCTAGCCAGTTTGCCACACAAATGAAGTTTTAAGGAGGGATGTGTATAGTCATATCAGACATAGCTAAGAAGTTGAGGATAGTGAGAAAAGTCAATTGGATGCAACAAGCTTATGCCTTGACATATAAGGCACAGAATTTGTTTTTTAATTGACAAGGAGATGGTAGATGATTCAAGCCCAGTGTTCTTTCTCTCATGTTTAATGTGATATGATTGCATTTGGAACATGTAGTGCTAGTCACCACTTTTCAAGAAACACATAGTCTGAAAAGTTATATGATTAGAGGGTTGGAAACTGTATCTTGACTAAAATGATTGACTTGTTTCCAAAACAGAGAAGAAAGAGACCGACAACCCTATAGCAAACTAGGCAAGAGAAATGAATAGACAGTTCATAGGAAAAATGCACATGGTTCTTAACCATGTGAAAAGATGCTCAACTTCACCCATAATAAGAAAAATGAAAATCAAAAGTATATGGAGTTACAATTTCTCACCTGTAGGTTTGCAGTATTCCAAATCTGACAACATACTTCGTTGACAAAGTTGTGGAGAAACACTTTCCTATATTCCTATTGGTCATTGCAAAACAGTCCCTATGGAGGTAAATTTTAATAACCAGCAAAATTACACATGCATTTGTGCTTTGCCCTAGCAATCCAATTTCTAAAATTCTATCCCGAACACACACTTAGAAAAAAAAAAATTAAAAAAAAAATAGCTTCAAGGGCTTGGTTAAAAAACTATGATATGTCCATATAATGGATACTATGTAGCTGTAAAACTAACTCAGCTACTTCTCTAGGATACATTGTTAATTGAGAGAAGCAAACTAGAGGAAAGTGTGTTGTAGCATGTTACTATTTAAGAAGGGTAGGGCTCTATACCTGCACACATACACACAAGTATATGATTATATTTTTTAAAAATCGAAGGTTTAACCATAATTTTAAAAAAATGGTTACCAATAAGGGGGTGGGAGGAGGAATACGTTGGAAGGGACAATGTTGGAAGCTAGAATGCTTGGAATATACCATGTTTTGTTGATTTGACTTTGGAGTCACTTAAATATTTTTACAATGTTATAATCAAAAAAAAAAAAAAAAAAAAAACACCAAATGTACCTAAATATATAACCAGTTGGTGCCACAACCACACAGATAACTATGCTAATTGCTATAAAATGCAATAATTTGTACCTCCCTAGTGGGATATGTCCTAAAGTAAAAAAGAACTGCAAAATCATCTTACACTGTTGACGGTCATATTGGTGACAGTGTCAGCATTCTGAAATTATTGTGTGGGATAAAACATTGTGAATAAGGCAAGTGAATAATTATGTGATTTTCTAATTCTATCATTCCATTCAATGTTTAGGACTAGGATTCTTGGCTAAAGAGAAAGGAGATATAAGTTTAGGAAAATCTGTAGAGCCCTGTTTTTAATTAGAATTATCAGCGTAAACTCAAGTTACTTTAAGAAGAAATAGATATGTTCAGTAGGAAAAAGTATAAAATGAGCCTGCATATCTTGTCAGGTCAGATAGCAAGGAAGCTATCAAGGATGATTTAGTACACTCTCAAAAGACTCAGGAGCCAGCTGGCAGATAGCACAATTTGAACATCAATATAGAAAATAATATCTGTAGTGGGTGGAAACACTGAATATGTTTAAATACATGAGTTCAAAATGATACAAAATAAAGAGACACCATACAAAACCCAAAGCACTAATTGATCACCATTGGAGGATACTAGCAAGCTGACTCAATATTTTGAAAACTGGTAAATAAACAGAAAAGAATTCAATATTTCCTGCAGTTCCCATACACACTGTACCTCTGGATAGGCAAGTAGTAAATGAGGGATACTTTTTCTTAAAAAAAAAAGAAGTTCCATTTAATGAGTGAAAAAGGAATGATGGAATTACAGTATCATCACTTTGCAACTTCCAATGAATTAATGGAGATAATAAGCATTGGCCATGCTATTGTTCAGCTGCTAAAAGTAAACAAAGAGACTCACTCTTAGCATCATGTGCTTTCTGAGGGAGGAGCACACTATGACCCATAGAGTAGTTTTGCCAAAAAGAATCATACCTAAATCTGATCAAGTATCCACCAATTTACAGGAAAGAGAACAGCATATTATGCTGAATGACACTGAAGGGATGCAGTTGGCGCAATTGTTTCTTCAGTAATTTGCAAGGAGAAAAAAGTGATGGAGGGGAGTTGGAGGGAAACATACAAGGTGAGAGGTACTTAGAAGATATCAACCAATCACAATATGTGGACCTGATTTGGATCTTGAATCAAAAAAACTTAAAAATTGAAAACAAAAACATTTTAGCATTTATGACGCAACTGGAAATTTGAATACTGACTGGTTATTTAATAATAGCAAGGAATTACTGTTAAACTTTTAGGTGTGATAATGGCTTTATTGCAGCTATGTTTAAGACACCTACTCAAATACTTACAGTGAAATGACATGATGTTTGGTATTTGACTCAGAATAATATAGGGAGGGATGTGGATGGGAATATAAACAAAACAGGATTGACTGTAGTTGTTAATTATCGGAATTGAGTTCCGGAATTGGTATATGGCAGTTTATTATACTCTTCAGTTCAACTTTAGTGTAAGTTAAGGTTTTTTTTTCATAATAAAAAATACCACCACCAACCCCGCTGACTTATGGCTCACCTTAAACGATACACCTTCTTTGAAAAAATTAAGGATAATACCAATAAAGAGTAGAAATAAGGGGAAAAAACCCACCCACAATTCTACCACCTGGGGACATTCGTGTTTCTGTTTTGTACATTTTCTTCTAACATTATCTGTGAGTAAGGGCTATAATCATGTTGCAATAATTTTGATTCCTGTTTTCATCCTTCCCTTCTCCCCTCACCTCCATAACAAAAGCAACTCCTACATTATAAAAAAAATTTGTAGTAATTTCATAGCCTTACTTTCATAGCCATACATGTAAGGCAGTAGAGCCTAGTATTTAAGACCACTATTTTTGGAGTCAAATCTAGTTTCAAAGCCAGCTCTGCCATTTATTAACTGGAAGTTTTGGGGGTATATTTATGAATATCCCCGAGTCTCAGTTTCCTCATCTGTGTCACAATTTATAGGGTTGTTATTGACAGTTAAGTAAGATAAAGTATTAATATACAAAGCACTTTACATAATCTCTGGCACGTGGTAGACATACAATATGACTAGGCAATTGTTTACTTAATCAACTAAATATTTTTAAAGATAACATGAAGGCTCACTGTGCCTTTTCAGTTTTCAAGCATGTTTTTTTTTTTTTTTTTATAAAGGGGTACTTTTTTTTTTTTTAAAGGAACTCCTTTATTTACTTATTTATTTATTTATTTATCCTTGGCTGTGTTGGGTCTTCGTTTCTGTGCGAGGGCTTTCTCTATTTGCGGCAAGTGGGGGCCACTCCTCATCGCGGTGCGCGGGCCTCTCACTGTCGCGGCCTCTCTTGTTGCGGAGCACAGGCTCCAGACGCGCAGGCTCAGTAGTTGTGGCTCACGGGCCTAGTCGCTCCACGGCATGTGGGATCTTCCCAGACCAGGGCTCGAACCCGTGTCCCCTGCATCGGCAGGCAGATTCTCAACCACTGCACCACCAGGGAAGCCCTCAAGCATGTCTTTTGATGAGTCTGATGACAACAGACTATTAGGGTTGATTAATGTCTTCATAGTTTTTAACCATGGAACTAATTTTCTTTTATCAAATAAAATCTTATCAGGAGTACCAATATGTAAAACAAATAAAAGCTGAGACACTTTGGTAGAAGTCAAGGCAAGGATGGGGTCCCTTTCATTGCAGGATTCAGTACAGCAGATGTTGGTGGCTGAGTCGTTGATAATGCGACATAATCTAAATATCTTAGTTATTTTAATTATGTCTGAGTTATTGCTGATTTTGAACTAATTGAGAATCTCAATGACTGTCACCTTATTGTACAGGTGTTTTCATTTCAGAGGAGTGAATTTCCTATTAAACTATAAGCATCTATTATGTACTACGTGCCAGTCCCTGTGCCAGTTGCTACAAAGATGCAAAGATAGATCTTCATTCTCAGGAGCTCACAATCTAGAAGAGACAGCCAGGTAATTAAGTTATTTCAGAAAGTATGATAAATTACAGATATTCACGAATGATAACGTTAAGAAGGGAGTTACTAAGATAAAACCATTTTTTTAAAGAAAAAAAACCCCCTAGGAATTCCCTGGTGGCGCAGTGGTTAAGAATCTGCCTGCCAATGCAGGGGACATGGGTTTGATCCCTGATCCGGGAAGATCCCACATGTTGCGGAGCAACGAAGTCCGTGCGCCACAACTACTGAGCCTGCACTCTAGAGCCCATGAGCCTCAACTACTGAAGCCCGTGCGCCTAGAGCCCGTGCTCTGCAACAAGAGAAGCCACCACAATGAGAAGCCCGCGCACCGCAACAAACGGTAGCCCCCGCTCGCCACAACTAGAGAAAGCCCACATGCAGCAACAAAGACCCAACGCAGCCAAAAAAAAAAAAAATACATACAAAGACACATGACTTCCAGAACATTACACTTGCCTGTTTTAACTTTTCTTGCTGCTTCTTAGTTTCTTTTGCTGGTTATTTCTTATACCCTTACATCGAATGGTTAGAGTTGCTCAGGGCCCAGTCCTTGTATCTTTCTATATATCTACTTTTTATAAATATATAATATATATACATATTTTTTTCATTTCTTAAGCTCATTAAATATTATCTATAATATTATCTGTAAGCTAATGACTCCCAAACTTACGGCAGAAGTCTGGACCTCTCTCCTAATTTCCAGACAGTCTATCATCTCCATTTGAGTGTCTAAAATGCTTCTCAAACCCAACATCCACAATTGTGTGCTCCTGATCTAGACCCTCAAGTCCAAACAACTCCAGAGCCAGCTCCTCATGCTGTTTTCCCATCTCGGCGACTCAATTCTAGTTGTTCAGGCCAAAATCTTTGGTGTCAGCATTGACTCTTTATCCCTCTCACTCCATATCTGTCCTTCCAAAATCTCTGTCAGCTCTAACTTCAGAATATGTCCAGGATTTGACCACTTTTCACCATCTCCACTCCTAACTGGTCTCTCTGTTGCCTGCTGGCTATTCTCAACAGAGGAGCAGAGAGTGATTTTTTTTTTTTTAACATCTTTATTGGAGTATAATTGCTTTACAATGGTGTGTTAGTTTCTGCTTTATAACAAAGTGAATCAGTTATACATATACATATGTTCCCATATCTCTTCCCTCTTGCATCTCCCTCCCTCCCACCCTCCCTATCCCACCCCTCCAGGTGGTCACAAAGCACCGAGCTGATCTCCCTGTGCTATGTGGCTGTTTCCCACTAGCTATCTATTTTACGTTTGGTAGTGTTTATATGTCCCTGCCACTCTCTCACGTTGTCACAGCTTACCCTTCCCCCTTCCCGTATCCTCAAGTCCATTCTCTAGTAGGTCTGTGTCTTTATTCCCGTCTTGCCACTAGGTTCTTCATGACCTTTTTTTTTTTCTTAGATTCCATATATATGTGTTAGCATACTGTATTTGTTTTTCTCTTTCTGACTTACTTCACTCTGTATGACAGACTCTAACTCCATCCACCTCATTACAAATAACTCAATTTCATTTCTTTTTATGGCTGAGTAATATTCCATTGTATATATGTGCCACATCTTTTTTTTTTTTTAAACATCTTTATTGGAGTATAATTGCTTTACAATGGTGTGTTAGTTTCTGCTTCATAACAAAGTGAATCAGTTATACATATACATATGTCCCCATATCTCTTCCCTCTTGCATCTGCCTCCCTCCCACCCTCCCTATCCCACCCCTCTAGGTGGTCACAAAGCACCGAGCTGATCTCCCTGTGCTATGCGGCTGCTTCCCACTAGCTATCTATTTTACGTTTGGTAGTGTATATATGTCCATGCCACTCAGAGAGTGATTTTATTAAATGATATCATATCCTGTCATCCCTCTACTCCAGTGGTTCTCAGCTGGGAGTTATTTATAGCGCCTCCAGGGATATTTGGCAATGTGTGTGCGCGTGTGGTCTAGTGCTGCAAACATCAGCCTGTTAGAGGTGAGGGATGCTGGTAACCGTCTTACATGCACAGGACAGCCCTGCACAACAAAACACTGTCAGGCCCAAATGTCAACAGCGCCAAGACTGAGAGACCCTGCCCCACTCCAAACCCTAAAATGGCTCTACATCTCAGCCCTCACTATGGCCTCAAAAGCCTTGACTTTAACATAAATCTTTCTACCAGAGCTTCCCTGGTGGCGCAGTGGTTAAGAATCCGCCAGCCAACGCAGGGGACACAGGTTCAAGCCCTGGTCTGGGAAGATCCCACATGCCGCCGAGCAACTAAACCCGTGAGCCACAACTACTGAGCCCACGCGCCTAGAGCCTGTGCTCCGCAACAAGAGAAGCCACCGCGATGAGAAACCCGTGCACCGCAATGAGGAGTAGCCCCCGCTCGCCACAACTAGAGAAAGCCCGCACGCAGCAACAAAGACTCAACACAGCCAAAAATAAATAAATTAAATAAATAAATGTATATTAAAACACACACACACACACACAAATCTTTCTACCGTATTACAGCTTTTATGGCCCACCAGTGAAGCAGCTATCCCCTTTTCATTTTCAATTCTATGATTTAAACGTTAAAGAGGAATGAAATATATTTGAAAGGTTTTACTGATTTTAAATTTCTACTCATGTCCACCAGGGGGTGGGCTTTACTGCTAAATAATACTACACAAGCTTCGTTGGCTGTGCAGCTGTGGTGGAGTCACTCTGGTAGGAGCAAGCATTCTCACAGCTACTCTTTGTGACAAAGTTTTGTCATATATACGATATATATTGTTATAAGTGGGATAACCCATTTGCAGAAGCAAATTGCAGAAGAACTGGTTTTGCACAATTCCAAAATACACCTTTTCAATTCACTCAACCGATTAGCTCACAAAAGATGAGTTTTAAGATGTTTGTCTTGGGACAAAATGTTTTTGAATTCAGAAGTGCTGTTTTAAAAAGAGTTGCTTTAAAGATTTCTGTCTTGACGTTCTGTGCACATGTCTTTCTCTTAAGCCACTCCTGCTGATGCACTAGGGACATTTGTTTGGGCCTTCCTCCTCCTACCTGTGAGGGAGCTCCTGCACCCAAGACACTTAGGGGTGACATAATGGGTCAGGGAATCAACAGTCCTAAGTCAGAGGCCCTCCATCCCCAGCTAAGTTATGTCTCCCAGAGAGGGTTGACATGGCCACTGCATTGTTGAGCTGGTCTATGTCAAAAGTAATGCCAGAGTCCTGGGTTGTATGACACGCAGCTTGTGTAGCCGTCAACAGTGACCTGAGACTGGGCGTACCCGTGGGGCTGGAATGATATGGTTTGAGTCAAGCTATGAATGTATTGAACAGCTCCTAAATGACATTTCTTTGTAGCGTTTTGCTCATTTTTGCACATTTCATGCGACATGGATTTTTGTTTGAGAGGGTTATTAGGCCTCCCTTATTCCTTAGTAATGGGACAGGTCTGCCAGGGTATCAGGAACTCATATGGACTGGGTCATTCAGCTTCTATTGAAAACCCCTCTTTTTAATAGTCTTAATTGTCAATGCAGCTAGAAAAATCGTTTCTCCCTTGTCCATATAACAACCAACCAAACTGCTAGCTACTTCTAACCAGGATAGGGCTTGTGAGTTTCTTAGTGGGATAAAATCACTAATTTTTTTTTTTGAGGCTCTAGGCCAAATAAATTACATGCATTACCGTTCTGAATAATAAACCTGGCATGTGGCAAGTTATTTCCAAGTACAGTTTTAGAGATTCCCTGAAAATGAATGAGTGGACCTGGCAATAATGATGGGGTAGAACAGGCGTGAGGAGGTAATCTGAGAAGCCTAGAGTGTAGCTGGAAGGAAAGTGGAGCATTAGGAAAAGTGGAGTTCAGGTAGAAATCAACAAACACCATAGGCCAGCATAATTGCTGCATCCAACTTTTGTTTATGTTAAAATGACTTTATACAAGTCTGACTTAGTCTGGGGTTATGGCATAACCATCCTACAGCTGAGTGCCTTTATAGTCAAACTAAAAGCCAAAACTAACAATTGGTTTAAAAAGAATGTATTTATATATTTTATATAAGATAAAAAATAGATATATTTGAATCTGCATTCTTATTACTTTACATCATTTTCAAATTGTCAAGTTCTTTTCTACTGTAAATTTTATTAATGCAAGCTGAAGGTTTAAAAATGGCTGCAGGGATTCAGATACTTCTTTTAGAAATCATTCCCAAGTACCTCTCAAAAGGAGTGAAAGGCTTTTTATATAATGTTTTCCTTGCCTCACCTTGTGATTTCCTTCAGCATAGCAGCACTAAGCAAACAGAAGCCACGATGTAGGCTTCTGATGTCATTGGCTGCCTGCTCCTATGGTTACCAAGATGGGCCCTGGATTCCTGATCGTCTATGTCAGTGAAGTGGCCTGGTTCCTAGACTATGAATATCTGTGTAGCTGTACAGAGTAGAAGAAGAAAAGGGAACTTGTCAGTATTTAGTCTCTCCTTCGGGTAAAGAAATTTGAGGATGTTGTGATATAAATTATTCTTGAAATATAAAGCACTACGCATTCTCCATGTTCTCTAAATAACTGTTCTCAATCCACTCGTCTCAAGGTACTACTGAAGGAAGAAAACCTTTTGGGAACATTTGAATGGAAGTGCAAAACAAACATTTGAATTAGGAATCGGGCTATGAATTCAGCTTGCACATACAGATCATTTGTATTAGGATATGAGATTAAAAGTCATGATTGAGCTGCCAAGACACAATAGATAGTAGATACCAAAGTGAGATGAGCCATCTTCGGGAACTTGGGAAAAGGAGGTAACTGAAAACCCAGGACACGATTATTTTTTTGTTTTTTAATTGAAGTATAGTTGATTTACAATGTTGTGTTAATTTCTGCTGTACAGCAAAGTGATCCAGTTATACATATATATATATACATTCTTTTTCATATTCTTTTCCATTATGGTTTATCACAGGATATTGAACATAGTTCCCTGTGTTATACAGCAGGACCTTGTTGTTTATCCATTCTATATATAATAGTCTGCATCTGCTAATCCCAGACTCCCAATCCATCCCTCCCCCACTCCCTGCTCCCTTGGCAACCACAAGTCTGTTTTCTATGCAGGACACAATTCTTAAGCCCCTCCAACACTGAGGGTCTAAATGGTTGAGAGCAGTACCTAGGAGAAGATTCGTTTGGAGAGAGCAGATCTGTAAGCCCTTCTCTCCACCCAAGGAGGTAGGTTTGGGGTGTGAACCCCATGAAAAGAGAGGATCTTCAGTGAATTTACTTGAAGAGCTTGATATGTTCCCTGACACCGGGGCGATAAAATGGACTTCTCCCTGGAAAATCTAAAATCTGGGAAAGATGGCTGGCTTAGCTAGCTTCTCTGATGGTGCCAACTAAGGACAAGTTCCTGCATCCAGACTGGTTTCCATTCTCAGAGATTACTGAGTCAAGGGTATGTGAGTAGTGCTTCCAGCTGTGTGAAATATGATCTAGTCAACTTGGAGTTGGTCCGAGTTTTGTCCAAGAGGACTACTTTGGGTGAGTTGGAGATGGGCAAAGAGGGGATCCCAGCAAAGGGTCTTCATTGAAGAGTCAGAAGACAAACCTGAGCTTTAAGGGGCCCAGTGAGTCACAGGAAAGTATCTTGTCTGCTGTGGAAAGTACAATACAAAGTTCCCCGTGGCCTGGAGGGAGATCTCAAAAGAACTCATGAAACACCAACTCTGCCCCAGCCACCGTCCCGTCGCAAGAGAAGAAATCAGTTGTAAACATTTGCCAAATTCAAAGAGCGAAGCCATCTTAGAAACACATCATTAAAATAAAAACTCCCACTCTGTTTACTGTTCTTGCATCTCCCTGCTTTGATGCTGGCTGGGTCAGAGATGTTGGCTGGCTGGCAGAAGAGAACAAACGCTAAATGGGGTAGAGAAGGCTCAGGACCTCTCTCCCCACTGAAATGGCTGGTCCACAGCAGTCCTCAGCTGGAGAGGAGAAGACGTCTCAACGTTATAATTTTAAAGTTTTAATTAATACGTAGGTGTGGTAGATGAATTAATTTAGCCCCATGAATCACACCTTCCAGTATTCACACCCTGGTGTAGCCCCCTCCTCCAGTGATTCTGGGATGACCCTATGTCCCCCTTTAACCAACATAATGCAAAGGAAGTGATGTTGTGTCAGTTCTAAGCCTCAGCCTTTAAGAAGGTCTGGCAACTTCTAATTTTGTGCTTTCGGGGTCATTCATCCAAGAAGGCCAGATCTCCTGCTAAAGAGACCACATGGAAAGGCCACGTGGAGAGGAAAAGTCCGAGACTAGATAGAAAGGAAAAGGAGCTGTCCCACTCTCCCCTGATTCGCTTCAAGCAAATCCTAATCATCATATAATCGCACCCATAAATATTTTAATATGTATCTCTACATGAAAAAGATTCTTTCTAAAAACCTAACATTTAATTCTATTATCTCATTTGATAATGAGATAATGATCAGTGTTCAAATTTTCCTCATAAATCAAAATAGGATATGTATAGGATTAAAATTAAGATCTATATAAGGTCTATATGTTGCATTGATTATGTCTCTTAAATCTTTCTTCATCTCAAACTTCTTTTATTTCCCCTCCCACACCCCACACCTCAGGGATGAGAATCTTTTTTTTTTTTAACTTTTTATATTAGAGTATAGTTATTTAACAATGTTGTGTTAGTTTCAGGTGTGCAGCAAAGTGACTCAGTTGTACATATATATGTATCTATTCTTTTTCAAATTTTTTTTTTATTGGAGTATAATTGCTTTACAATGTTGTGTTAGTTTCTGCTGTACAATGAAGTGAATCAGCTATATGTATACCTATACCCCCTCCCTCTGGGACCTCCCTCCCACCCCCACCCCCAATCCCACCCATCTAGGTCATCGCAGAGCGCTGATCTGAGCTTCCTGTGCTTCACCGCATGTTCCCGCTAGCTATCTATTTGATGCATGGTAGTGTATATATGTCAATCCTAATCTCCCAATTCTTCCCACCCTCCTCTTCCCACCCTGTGTCCACATGTCCGTTCTCTACGTCTATGTCTCTATTCCTGCCCTGCAAATAGGTTCATCTATTCCATTTTTCTAGATTCCACATATGTGCGTTAATAAACGATGTTTGTTTTTCTCTTTCTGGCTTACTTCACTCTGTATGACAGACTCTAGGTCCATCCACATCTCTACAAATGACCCAATTTTGCTCCTTTTATGGCTGAGTAATATTCCATTGTATATATTTACGACATCTTCTTTATCCATTCATCTGTCGTTGGACATTTAGGTTGTTTCCATGTCCTGGCTATTGTAAATAGTGAACACTGGGGTACATGTGTCCTTTTGAATTATGGTTTTCTCAGGATATATGCCCAGTAGTGGGATTGCTGGGTCATATGGTAGTTCTATTTTTAGTTTTTTAAGGAAACTCTATACTGTTCTCCACAGTGGCTGTATCAATTTACATTCCCACCAACAGTGCAAAAGGGTTCCCTTTTCTCCACACCCTCTCCAGCATTTATTGTTTGTAGATTTTTTGATGATGGCCATTCTGACCGGTGTGAGGTGATACCTCATTGTAGTTTTGATTTGCATTTCTCTAATAATTAGTGATTCTGAGCCTCTTTTCATGTGCCTCTTGGCCATCTGTATGTCTTCTTCGGTGAAATGTCTATTTAGGTCTTCCCCCCATTTTTTTTTTTTTTTTACATCTTTATTGGAGTGTAATTGCTTTACAATGGTGTGTTAGTTTCTGCTTTTATAACAAAGTGAATCAGTTACACATACACATATGTCCCCATATCTCTTCCCTCTTGCATCTCCCTTCCTCCCACCCTCCCTATTCCCCCCATTTTTTAATTGGGTTGTTTGTTTTCTTGATATTGAGCTCCATGGCTATTTGTATATTTTGAGGATTAATCCTTTGTCCGTTGCTTCATTTGCAAATATTTTTTCCCAGTCTGAAGGTTGTCTTTTTGTCTTGTTTATGGTTTCCTTTGCTGTGCAAAAGCTTTTAAGTTTAATTAGGTCCCATTTGTTTACTTTTGTTTTTATTTTCATTACTCTAGGAGGTGGGTCAAAAAAGATCTTGCTGTGATTTATGTCAAAGAGTGTTTTCCTCTAAGAATTTTATAGTGTCCAGTCTTACATTTAGGTCTTTAATCCATTTTGAGTTTATTTTTGTATATGGTGTTAAGGAGTGCTCTAATTTCATTCTTTTACATGTAGTTGTCCAGTTTTCCCAGCACCACTTATTGAAGAGGCTGTCTTTTCTCCATTGTATGTTCTTGCCTTCTTTGTCATAAATTAGGTGACCATATATGCATGGGTTTATCTCTGGGCTTTCTACCCTGTACTATTGATCTATATGTCTGTTTTTGTGCCAGTACCATACTGTCTTGATTACTGTAGCTTTGTAGTATAGTCTGAAGTCAGAGAGCCTGATTCCTCCTGCTCTGTTTTTTTTTCTCAAGGTTGCTTTGGCAAAGTGACTCAGTTATACATATACATGTATCTCTTCTTTTTCAAACTTTTTTTTCCCAATTAGGTGGTTACATAATATTGAGCAGAGTTCCCTGTGCTATACAGTAGGTCCTTGTTGGTTATCCATTTTAAATATAGCAGTGTGTACATGTTGATCCCAAACTCCCTAACTATTCCTTCCCAGACACTTCCTTCCAGGATGAGAATCTTAAAGCAGTGGATTATGAGAGGATTCAGTGATCCAGCCACTGCTTAGGAGCCCCCAGTAACCCAACTGAGCTCCTGGGAGCTAACAAAGGACTTGCTCCCAGTGAACAGGGCCCAGCATTTAGATGGGGAAGGCCAGCCAGAACAAATAACAGCACAATGAACTAGAGCTGCAGATGGGGAGAGACAAATATTTGAACAGAAAAACAATAAAAATACACTTGAAGAACAGCCAGCATGTGAGGGGAAAGAGACTTCCTCCACCTAAAAAGATGATTTCCCAAACAAACATTTGCTAAGATTGGATTAATGGCATAGAAGAATAATGACAAGAAATATACCCAAAATGCACAGTAGAAATGATGAGAAAAGATCACTTTTTGGTAAGATAGATTTACGAGTTCTGACATGCTAAATAGTAATAATTTTAAAAGGACTTCTAGAAGAAAAAATTTACAAGAGACAGGAGTAGAACATTTATTAAGTTATAGTAGAAAACTTCCCAGAACTATGAAAGACTTGAGTCTGCATATTGGAAAGAATCAATGAATTTCTAGTAGTATTGATTTTTTTTTTTTAAAGACATGTCTTGGTAAAATTTCTGAATTCTAAGGCTAAAGAGAAAATCTTACACACTTCCAGACAGAAAAAAAACAGGTTTTCTGCAAAGGACCAGGAATCAGACTTCTCATCTGTTGTAACACTAGAAGCAACAGAGAACTAACATCCCACAAACTACTTACAAAAAAAAAAAAAGCCTGCAACCTAGGAATCCTACGTTAACCAAGGATCATTCTCCTGTCAAGATGAAAGAAATTTAACTGTGGTTGTGCTAGTAATCAGAGACTCTATCATCTGTGTTCTCCATATGAGGAAACTATTCTAGAAAAGACACCAAACAAAGGAACGAAAAAAAAATTCAGTATGGAGATGTCAAGGAGAGGAAACAGTGGTGAGCAATGAAGCTTGCAAGATATATTTACTTTAAATCTAAATAGATAATATTAGCCTGGGATGTTTTAATATTAGGAAGTGATAAATATGAACTCTCAAAAAGAGAAACCAATGATTTTAACTATCTCAGCAAAGTCTAACAATCGGAGATAGGAAAAAGGACTAAATAATTCCATTACCAAAGTTTCATGGTGAGCAAGGCAGGGAGTAGAGAACAGCAAGAGAAGGGGGAATGAGCATATTTTAAAAGTTTAATCTTATTAGGATCAGGAGAAAATGAAATAATAGAACTCCTGGGGTAGGGGAGAAACTGATGGCAATTTTTCTTCAAATAAAATAGGAAAACATGAGCGTGATTGTGAGCACAGGAAAGGGAAGGCAGCCATTAATGAAATGAAAGGGAGGTAGAACTTGCAAAATATCAGGAGAAAAACTGGATTGAAAGCAGCTTGATCACACCAGTAAAAACAATGAAAAGGCAAAAAGGAAATATCATTAAAAACATAACTACAGGGAGAAGTGACAAGAAATGTGGAATTGTTCAAAAGAAGAGGAAGCCCCAAAGAATAGGACTGTGCTGCAAGACTGTAGCATGAAGAGAATCACATTTATTCCTATACAAAAAATTAGGTGGGTATGTATTTTTAAAAATGAACTACTGCTCAAGAGATTTTTTATTTTTAGAAAAAATCCTTCTGCTTTATGTAAATAAAGATACTAGTGCAATCAAAACAATAATAATAAAGATAAACTTGGGCAACGATATATAAAGTAAAAGTGGAATAACGACTCATGTGTCCTGAACTGCAAGGAAAAATGTAATTCAGGAAAGTAATTTCTCCTGACCACTAAAGTTTAATTAAGTCAAAAAATTTAAAATAGATTTTGATCCTCCCCTGCACCCTCCTCCCCTGCCCCCTGGCTAATATATATATAACACTTCTGGCATTCTTAGGTGTTGGTTTACCTTTTCCTTAACTCAAAGACAAGACACCTCACCTGAGACTTAGCACAGTGTTGCTTACGCAGGCCACAAGTTGCGGTGGTTAAGAACCAAGCAAGGCTTTAGAGTTAGATCCTGGTTCAAACTCAGACTCTGTCATTATCTGGCTGTGCAACACTGGGTGAGTTACTTAACCTCTCTGAGACTCAGTTTTGTCATTAAAATGAAGGTCAATCGCATAGCTGTTGTCAAGTTTAAATAAAGCATCTAAGATGCTGATCCCATTAAGTGCTCAGTAAATGGGCTCTTATTGTTCCTTATAAAGACAAATGTAGGACTGAATAGGTTAAGACACTTGAACTTGCTCACTTGAAAAAGTCCCTGATAGCCACTTGCTTTTCAATTATTTGTCTCTTCCGAATAAAGGGGAGTGATATCTCTGCCATGGCATAACTTCCAGAGCTGAGTTTCTATTCAATTAATTATTGAATCAAAGTCTGTTGTGATGTATAGAAAGAAACGTGAGGTGGGGAGTCAGGAGACCTTGAGAAAATAACCTTTTCTTTTTTTCATTTTAGTTTCCTCACTTCTAAAGTGTTGCAATAATACTGCTGTACTTGTCAATTCCCAGGCCCATGAGGATCAAATAAGATCACGATTATGAAAATTCCTATAAATTCCATAAACTGCCATAAATGTTGTTGTTATTAATGATCAAGTAGCAAATGCTCCCCTGGCAGCTGAACTGAGCTGAGCCCACTGGGGTACCTTACATTTGGCACTGCCTGAGTTCTGCTGTGCTCTACTTACAGAGCTGCCAAGGTTAATAAGTTAGCTGCCCTTTCACTGAACATCCCTCTAAACCACAAGTTCTCAGTAAGGTCCAAAGACATCTGTTTTCTTTCTTTCTTTCTTTTTTTAATAAATTTATTTATTTTATTTATTTATTTTTGGCTGCGTTTGGTCTTCACTGCTGTGTGCAGGCTTTCTCTAGTTGCAGGGAGGAGGGGCAACTCTTCGTTGTGGTGCGCGGGCTTCTCATTGCGGTGGTTTCTCTTGTTGTGGAGCACGGGCTCTAGGCACGTGGGCTCCAGTAGTTGTGGCACATGGGCTCAGTAGTTGTGGCTCGCGGGCTCTAGAGTGCAGACTCAGTAGTTGTGGCGCACGGGCTTAGTTGCTCCGAGGCATGTGGGATCTTCCCAGACCAGGGCTTGAACCTGTGTCCCCTGCATTGGCAGGCGGATTCTTAACCACTGCACCACCAGGGAAGCCCGATATCTGTTTTCTTTGGTTGCCAGCATTTGCTACTCTCTGACTCTTCTTCAGTCTTTCGATTTTCTCCCTCTTTTCTTTCTCCCTAGTATTTTCCGTTTTGTTATTTTTGCTTGCTTTGTTTTGTTTTAATTTTGCTATGCTAGTGAGTTGCCTGACTTTCCTGGCCATCAAAGAGCAAAGAAAGTGCTTTTTGCACTTTTAATATCCCAACCAGCCAGCCAACAGATCCAACTCAATAAATGGAGCATGGAGAAAAGATAATCATGAATATGACTGGAAAATCTCAGATTTAGGAAGATCCACTATGTACCAGATTATTTTGTTGAGGCCGCAAACCACATGACACCTTGTAGTGAGGAAAGGATTTCCCCTGAAGGGAATGGATATTCCCATTGTCATGACCTGAGATAAGCGAGGACCATGGTCTAGGGGGGGAGGGCTTTGACTCCTCTCTGGTGCTCTGTGTCAGTTTGTTACTGAAAGTAGGGTCCAGCCGCTAGTCCCTCAAAAGCCAGTACTCGAGAGGCAAGGTTGGTGGAAAGGAAAGTTTGCTTTATTTTGGAGGCTGGCAACCAAAGGCTGATTCCCGCCCCTGACAATCAGTGGGCAAGAGCTTTTAAAGGGGAGTCTCAGGGGTGTCTAGGGAGAGGGAGGGGGCTACATGCAGAAACAGCACAGTCAGCTCTGACAGTCATCTTGAAATTGGTCATGCGGTTGTTTGATCATCATCATCGTGATTGTTTTAAGTACAGTTAATCTTCAGTTCCAGGGTCGGTTTGTTCCCATTTCTTTGAGGCCAGTTCTCGGAATTGTGGCAGCTTATGTCATGGCTACAGTCTGGTCGTCATGTGGTTAACTTCTTCCACCTGGTGAGGGTTTCAGTATCTGCAAAACAGCTCACAGGATATGGCTCAGAATATTATCTATAGCCCTTGAGAAGGAACTAAAGGTCCTTGGCTTTGTTTAATGGCGAAACTATTATTATTTGGTCTTGTTTGATTGCTTTCCTTTGCTTCTGTATTTTCTCACTTCTTTAATTGAACTTATTCTTTGGCTAAAGTTTTTCTACAGAAAAAAGGCAGGTGGAGGACATGGAGTGGGGTCTGTCCTGGGAAGGCCCCATAGAGTCCTGCCCTGTTTCAAGCTGGGCCTGGTCTCTGAGGAGTGGGAGGCCTGGAACAGAATGAGCTGCACCAGCAACAAGAACAACAAGTAAGGAGAGACCAGTGCAAACAAATAACTGCTTTCCCACGGCAGAGGCAGGAAGAGCAGCAACGATAAGTGCAGAGGCTACAGCCTCAGGCAGCAGGGAGCGCCTTTGAATCTCCAGGGCTCCTGTTTGTGTTCCACTGGGCCCCAAGCAACAAGAGATAACCCAACAGATACAAGAACGCATCTTCAGCAAGACTAGTCTTCTTACTAATCTGATCGAGAGGCAGCTTAGTTTTTACATCTTGCCAATGGTGTGATGTTTTCACTTCCAGCTGGCCAAACTCTTCATTCTGGCTGCAGATTGTTCAGCAGCTTTAGATGAGAGGTTTCCATGCTGTGCGTGCCACAGAAGTAGCAGGAGTTGCAAACATAGGAAAAATTCATTTAAGACATTTTGCATACTTCAAAAACTCATAAAAAGTAAAAAGCACACCCATGGGCTGATACTAAATTTTAACCCATGATACTAAATTTTAATCCTATAAGTTAGGATTATGATTTAAAGTAATATAAACCAACCCTAACTAGCTCAAGCCAAAATGGAGTATTTTATTTGAAGGACTCAGGACTTTGTCCTAGACCAAGGTCTGGAAGGCAGCCAGGTCTCACAAAGGAACCTAAGCCAGGTACCAGAGGTCAACAGGGCTGTTTCTCATCTCTGTGTGTTTCTTCATTCTTTTCTCTCAAGACATGCTTCCTGTGCTCCTCAGGCCTTGTAGCCAAAAATATCGCCACTACACACCCTCTGCGTCTGTGTATCTACAGACACTGACTCAATTTTCAGTACCAATTCCAAATGCTTAGGAGAGAGGATCCAGCAGGCTAACTTGACCCAGGTATCAACTGTAGAGCCAATCAACCATGGCCAAGGGCACAGAATCATGCAGTATAAATACGGTTGCCAGGAGCCTCTTCCTGTGTGTGCTGGCCCTAGGACACCTCTGCAAAGTCTACTATATGGGCCACAAATTAGGTGTTGACTTGTGATACCTAGTTTAAGTAGCTTTTGTGCAAACTTTGGAATAAAATTTTTCTGACAGCTTTTGTACTTGTACTTTAAAAATGCATTCTATAGATTTGTCATTCTACCCCAGTGTTTTTTTGAATTCAGCTTGCTGTATGTGCCTCCTCACAAAGTTGTGTAGAAAAGTACATTATAACGAGCTACTGTATGCTGTGCTCAGTTAAATCTTAGGCAACACTTAAATGCTTCCACTGGATGCATGGCATTTTCATGGAGAAACAGCCGGTTTTAAAAGATATGTGAATGGGTAACTTGTGATCCAATTATATGACAGCTTCAGCATTTGTGAGTTTTTGGTGCTTTCTGTCTGACTTTTAATAAATTGAATAAGCTCAATTTTACAATGCAGTCTCTCAGTGTTTTCTAGCTTAAGCAAATACAGATGAAATATCATCAATAAAAGTGAACCTTAAAGTTTGAATTCTACATGCAAAACAAAATGAATAGAGCCGTTTGGAAACAGCCTCAGTCTGGCAAAGCAGTTACAAGATTCTGGAGTTAACTGCCCTAGTCCCACATGTAGCTTTACCACTTATTAGCGGAGGAACCTTGGGCATGATATTAACTTTTCTGTGCCGCAGTTTCTTCATCTGGATATAGTATAGATTTAATAAGGTTGTTGTCAGGATTAAATGGGACAATACCTAGTAAGGTGCTTAAAAATACATTGTTTGGCATGTAGTAAGTGCTCAACAAAACTCAGGTATGATAATTATCAACTCCTGACTCTGGTGTGTATCACTACTAAAGTTGACCAGCCCTCTGCCTCAGTCACACTGGGACATGCTCAGAGCTGGAGTGCCATCTACTCTTCCTCCTCCATGGGAATCACATCACCTAGATTCTGTCTTATGGAAATTTACCAATGCCTTTTGGTAAATTGCATTGATATCCCCCTTCCCAATTCCAGCCCTTGTAGGAATTTCTCCTCTTCTTTGCTTATTGTCACTCCAATTGGTTTTCAAGAACAAGGGGAGGGAAGTGTGTGCTTCATTTACAACCTTGAAGAGAAATCTTTCTGAGATTTTTAAAGACATTATTGGATATCTCATTATGTTCCCAATTATGTGCTGTTCAAAAAATTGTCCCACCAACTCACTCCAAACTGAATACTTACTGATGACAAAATGTGAAAAATGTGAGGTATTGTTAGTGCATCAACTTAAAAAAAAAGATATCTTTTTAAAAAAATTTTTTATTGGAGTATAGTTAATTTACAATGTTGTGTTAGTTTCAGGTGTATAGCAAAGTGAATCAGTTATACTATACATATATCCTTTTTTTTTTTTTTTAGATTCTTTTCCCATATAGGTCATTACAGAGTATTGAGTAGAGTTCCCTGTGCTATATAGCAGGTTCTTATTAGTTATCTGTTTTATATATAGTAGTGTGTATATGTCAATCCCAATCTCCTAGTTTATCCCTCCGTCCCTTATCCCCTGGTAACCATAAGTTTGTTTTCTACATCCGTGACTCTACTTCTGTTTTGTAAATAAGTTCATTTGTACCGTTTTTTTTTTAAGATTCCACATATAAGCAATATCATATGATATTTGTCTTTCTGTGTCTGACTTACTTCACTCAGTGTGACAATCTCTAGGTCCATCCATGTTGCTGCAAATGGCATTATTTTGTTTTTTTTTATGGCTGAGTAATATTCCATTGTATATATGTACCACATCTTCTTTATCCATTCCTCTGTCGATGGATATTTAGGTTGTTTCCATGTCCTGGCTATTGTAAATAGTGCTGCAATGAACATTGGGGTGCATGTATCTTTTCAAATTATGGTTTTCTCCAGATATATGCCCAGGAGTGGGATTGCTGGGTCATATGGTAGTTCTACTTTTAGTTTTTTAAGGAACCTTCATACTGTTCTCCATAGTGGCTATACCAATTTATATTCCCACCAACAGTGTAGGAGGGTTTCCTTTTCTCCACACCTTCTCCAGCATTTATTGTTTGTAGATAAAACATATCTTGCAGCTCCTCTTTCAAGCTTTTGGATCAGTTATATTGAGTATCAGAAGACTTCTGGGCAATCTGGTAAATACATTACTGTTTGCAACTATTTTTCTCTATGAAATAGAAGTCTCTCAATATTCTGCAACCCAATAAAAAGAAAGAAGTACATTAGACAGTGAGTATGATATAAAATAGCAACTACTATATGATTTCTGATTTTTGTCTTAGCAAACCTTTATTATTCACTGGTGACTTTCTAAGTAAATATTGACAATTTTCAATTTATTAAACTTAGTATATTGACCACAGAGGTTTATATCCTCTTCCTTCTAAGACCTAAAGAAATTTAAAAGCTATAGACCCAGGAAGAAAATGGTACTTCAGGGGGGAATGATACATTTTTGAGAGACAGAAAGTGAACAGAGAAGCGATGACTGACATAGTAGCATCTGAAAAGGGGGAAACTTACAAGTGGTGAGCTTGTCCACTCCACAGAGACCATACGAGGCTCAGAACTTGGAGGTGTCAGGTACTGTGGAAGTTGGGAACAAGGCACAGGACTGAGAATAAGATTGTTTGAGAGTCTGCAACACACAGAAGAAAGCTTGAGCTTAGAACTCAGCAGTATTGGGCATCGTGTTTGACTAGGGTGAGAGACAGGCCAGAAAGCAGGGACTGAGTGAGAGTCCACATCCAGAAAACATGGCCAGCCCTCCAGCCACTTTCCCTGATCTGCTTCTAGGAGATCAGAAGCCTGAGGATGAAAAAAAGAAGATACAAATACACAAGGACAGAGAAAAGAGGGTGGGAAACCACAGCAGACGTGTTATGCCAACAAATACTGTAGAAGAGAGAATGCTGGTGGAGTCCAACTTAGCCAAGTGAAAACAGCGGAAATGTAAGTGCCTCCAAAGAAGATGCCAACAGTGAAGCTTGACTCTGCAGGACCCAGGAAAGACGGAAGGATTGGAGGCAGGTTGAAGATGGGCTTAATGTAGGAAGACTGACTGAAATTCAGACTATTTAAACCCTTCTCCCACAACCATAAAGCCAGGCATCTGGATATTTATTCTCCAGAAAAATGGAACCAAGACACTCTGGACTTAATGATGACAGATACAGCCTGGGGTCAGAGTGAGTCACTTTACTAGAAATGGGGATTACATTAAATTCTGCAGAGTGAATGGTAAGATCTCTTAGTCCATTTCTTTAGCTGGTCTCCCAAATCATGGTAATTCAGTGGATTGAACTGAGGCAGAAGTTTGGGGGGATTGAGTGCTCCAAGGAGACAGACATGCAGGAACTAGGGTGATTATTAATGTTGTATGTAACAAATTACCATGAAATTTAGTGGCAAAAAACATTAGCCATTTTATTATGCTGAATCCATTATTCTGTGGGTAGGGATTTCAGATGGGTCACTCTCTAATAAAAATTAAGTGGCGAAGGCATGTCTCTGCTTTATAATACCTCAAGTCTCAGTTGGGAAGATTCAGACATCTAGAATGACTCAAATAATAATGGACTGAAATCAGCTAGAAACATCTTCAACCACAGGTATGGTGTCTGGTGGGGTGGTGAAAAGACTTGGTTCAATCGGGATTCTCAACTGGAAGGCCCACATGTGACATCTCCATGTGGGTTGTGCTTCCTCACAGTATGGTGAACTGGTGCAGCAAAAAAGACAGGAGCTCCCTGGCCATTTATGACCCAGCCTTGTTAGTCACATTGTATCACTTTTGCTATACGCTGTTGATCAAAGAAGTTAAAACTCATCCCAATTCAACTGGGGCATAGGCATCATTTCTCAATAGAAGGGGTGTCAAAGAATTTGTAGCCAGATTTTAAAACCACCACAGATAGTCATGAGTGCAGTAGTCAAATGGTCAGAAACTTATCAGGGAAATAAAGCAGAAGCACAAAGGAAAATCAGGCTCAGCTATAGTTGATAAATGCTATGGCAAGAAAGATAATTTCCCGATCCACCTGCTGGTGGTTAACGCTGCTGCTGCAATCCTGGCCTGTTCAGCTCAGGCTCAGGAGCTGCAGGGGAAGGGAACTGAGGACGCTAACTAGGAGGGTTTGGGCAGGTCAGTATGGAGTAAACTTCTGGAGCCCTCTCAACCCAAAGGCTCAGGGTGGAATTTGGACTCTTACTCAGGGAAATTTGTACACTGATGATACTGAGTATCTACTGTCATTTTGGGGGTGTAATAATGATATTGCTGCTATGTTAAAAATGGTAATGTCATTTTGTTTTTTTGTTTTTGTTTTTTTAAAATTAATTAATTAATTTATTTATGGCTGTGTTGGGTCTTCGTCTCTGTGCGAGGGCTTTCTCTAGTTGCGGCAAGTGGGGGCCACTCCTCATCGCGGTGCGTGGGCCTCTCACTATCGCGGCCTCTCTTGTTGCGGAGCACAGGCTCCAGACGCGCAGGCTCAGCAATTATGGCTCACGGGCCCAGTCGCTCCGCAGCATGTGGGATCCTCCCAGACCAGGGCTCGAACCCACGTCCCCTGCATTGGCAGGTAGATTCTCAACCACTGCGCCACCAGGGAAGCCCCATCATTTTGTTTTTAATAGTCCAGTGAGGAAAGGGGGTATAGGTGAAACAAGATTGGCTATATATTGATAATTATGGAAACTAGTACATGGGCAGTTACTATACAATTTTGTCTCCTTTTGTGTTACTTTCCCTTGTATTTCTTACAATGTACCCAGTTCAAAACTGCCTCAATTCTGAAAGGTTCAGATATATTGACCATAATCTACTACTGAAATGATACCCCCTCTGGGTTGCTCTTCCCAGGCATGGAGAATTACTCCTTTTTCTGTGCTCCTGCAGCTCTCTGAGCGTATCTCCATAAAATGAGTTCACTATATTATAATGATCCAGTTACACATCTTGCTCCTTTAGGAGACTCTAAGAATCTTGGGAAGAGCCACCATCTCCAGCCACCACTAGGGAATGGCTAGGACAAAGCATGACACATAGTAAGAGTGAAGTAAATGTTTCTGAATTAATAAATAAATAAAAATGCCATTTAACAAATTACTTAAAAGAGCAAAAACAAAACAACAACAAACACCTGGCCTGTAAATACTTGCCGGGTATAACTGTATCATCCATTGGAGATCAATTAAGTAGGAATCATTTTGAATGTTTCCTTCGATTGCTCTTCTGCATCCTGGAAGGAGAGAAATATATTTTGGTTAAATGTCATTGAAAGTTCTCTTGTTTTATTAACTGCCCACCTGGAGACATTTAAATACCTGATCTAATTAAAATGTTCACTTCCAATGACTGGCCAAGAGGTCTTTGTTCTTCCTGGATTGATTAAATGTACTCTTTTGGGTTAAACAACAAAGGCAGAACTGTTTCTGCAGAAGGGGTCTGCTGATAATAACAGATATTACCTTGGTCAAAGGCAATAAACCCTGAGTTATTCTCCCACCACCACTGAAGTGTGGCCCATGTGTATGGTCCCTGTATGGGAAGCTGGACTCTGAACAGATGGATAATTAGGCAGAAAATTCTGTTGAGAGACACTTTGAAAAAAGTGGGGAGCACGGTGTACTACATGGGGAATCCAGAACCAAGAATGTAAATGAAGAAAGGTGGTGAGGCAGAGGTTTGTTGCTAAGTGAAGTGGGTACATACCCTTTTCAAATGGAAATCCTGACAACATAACCATTTTAGGATTTCTTTGACCATTTGTTCTTTTCTCTTCCTCAAATCTTGTCGATGATGAAAAGAGATTACTGTGATCTTTGAAGGGGAAGGTTAAGTCTTTTGTAGATTAATGTGAACTTTACTTAAATCAGAAAACCATTTTTGCCTAAAGTATAACAGCAATCAAAACACAGCATTTGACTTCCACTTCCAGATATGATGATGTAACAGATTGGGCTTGCTCTCCCACCAAAAACACTAGAAAATTAGACAAAAATACATTAAATAACTGTCTTCAGACTTTGGACAACTGGCAGTGCAGGAACCAGAAACCTGCATAGAGGTCCACTTGAGTCTGTTGATGAGTTGTAAGCTATGCAAGCAGAGGATGAAAACTCCTCAAAGCCAACCAACGAACAATTAGGGAGGTGTAAAATAAGCAATTTCCAGAGATCATACTTGACTGGAAGCTATTTGAGTTCCTACTAGCCAAAGTAGTGAGACCTCAATGAATGATAAATGGGGACCCTAGGAGGTTCACACTTTAGTACTAGATCTAGACTAACCCTAGAGTAAAGGCTACTCTAGACATTCCTAAAAACTTGAAAACAAACCTCAAAAAGATCAAGCTGATCACAAATAATTTAATTGCCTGTCAAAACAAACTTAAACACACTTTAATGGAAAACAACAAAATCTAGGCATTCAAAGTATAACAATCACAATTCCCAGCATCCAATAAAAATTACTAGATGTGTAAAGAAGCTGGAAAATGTGACCCATAACCAGGAAAAAGTAAATCAGTAAACCTAGAAATGACAAAGAAGACGGAATTAACATATAACAGCTTTAAAATTGCTATGACAAATATGCTCAAGGATTTAAAGAGAAACATGAAGTTAGTGAGGAGAGAAATATATTTCAAAAAAAGCAAATGGAACTTCTAGGAATAAAAAAATCAATATCTAACATAAACATGTTACAGGATGAAAATAACAGAAGATTAGATTGTGTAGAAGAACAGATCAGTTAAGTTGAAGATGTAGGAATAGAAACTATCCAAATGGAAGGAGAGAAAGAAAAAAGACTAAAATAAATGAATGGTGCCTCAGTGATCTTTGCAAGAATTTCAAGTACTCTATATACGTATAATTGGAATCCAAGAAGAAAGGAAGGGGGTAGAAAAAGTAGAAAAATTCCAAATTTGATATAAACCATAACATTTTACACTCAAGAAATTCAACAAACCCCAACCAAAATGAACAAACAATCACATAAACAAACAAAAAAAACCCATCAAGTCATATCTTAATCAAATTGCTGAATATCATTGATAAAGAGAAGATCTTAAAACAGCCAGAGGGGGACTTCCCTGGTGGCCCAGTGGTTAAGAATCCACCTTCCAATGCAGGGGACGTGGGTTTGATTCCTGGTTGGGGAACTAAGATCCCACATGCTGTGGGGCAACTAAGCCCGTGTGCCGCAACTACTGAGCCTGCGAGCTCTAGAGCCTGTGTGCCACAATGAAAAATCCTGCATGCCACAACAAAGATCCCGCATGCTGCAATTGACCTGATGCAGCCAAATAAAGAAATATTAAAAAAAAAAGACCAGAGGATATGAGAATATCGTATTATATAAAAGAGAACAAAGATAACAATGATGTCAGACTTCCTGTCAGAAACAGTACAAGTCAATACATAATGGAAAAACAGATTTAAAGTACTGAAAAAAGTAAAAAAAACCCAAAAAACAAAAAACACCATTTAACCTAAAATTCTATATTAAGCAAAAATATGCTTCAGAAATAAATGAGAAAAAGGTTTATTCAGACAAACATAAACAGCACATGGCAAGATTATGGATTTAAACTCAACTATATCAATAATTCATGAAATGTAAATGGACTAAAGGCCCTAAATAAAAGACCAAGATTGTCAAATTGGATTAAAAAAAGCAATACTCAACTCTATGATACCTGCAAGAAACCTATTTTTAAATATCAAAACCTAGGTTAAAAGTAAAAGAAGGAAAAGAATACCAAGGAGAAACTAATCAAAAGAAAGAATGGCTGTATTAATAGTAGATAAAGTAGACTCAGAACAAGGAATATTATCAGGATAAAGAAGGGCATTATGATCTAGGCTTCCACTTAAGAAGATGCATATTGTACACAATAGAGGAAATGAAACCCAAAATAAGCAGAAGGAAGGGAATAATAAAGACAAGAACAAAAGTAATTAAATAGAAAGTGGGCTAACTGAGAAAATAAATAAAACCAAAAGCTGATTCTTTGAAAAAAAATCAATAAAATAAATAAGCCTTTAGCCAGACTGATCAGGAAAAAAAAAGCTACAACTTACAAATATCAAGAATAAAAAGATTTATCACTATAGATCCTGCAGCATTAAAAGGAAAATAAGGAAATATTATGAACAACTTTATGCCAAAAAATTGACAACTAAGATGAAATAAACATTTCTTGAAAAGCACAAATTATCAAAACCGACATAGGTAAAAATAGAATATCTATATAGTCCTATATCTATAGAAGATATTGCATTCAAAATGAAAAGATTTCCTACAAAAAAACAAACCTACAGATTTGCTAGATTTGCTAGATTGCTTCACTGGTGAATTCCATCAGACATTGATGGAAGAAATAACAAATCCTACACAAACTTTTTTGAAAAACAGAGGAAGAGGAAATACATCCTAACTTGTTTCATGACGCCACCTTACCCTGAAACAAAACCAGACTAAGGCATTACAAGAAAACTGTTGACCCATGTCCTTCATGAATATTGAAAAAAAATTACTCTACAAATTATCAGCAAATGGAATCCAGCAATACATGAAAGAAATAATACAAAATTAACAAATAAGATTTATCCGAGGAATGCAAAGTTGGTTTATATTAAAAGAATCAATATCAACCACCATGTCAACAGAATAAAGAAGAAAAACAATATAAGCATCATTAGATGCAGAAAAAACATTGGACAAAATTCAACACATATTCATGGTAAAATATCTCAGCAAATTAGGACTAGAAGGAAACTTTCCAATCTGATAAAGAACATCTACAAAAAACAACAACAAAAAAATCACAGCTAACATCATACTTAATGGTGAAAGACTCAATGTAAAATTGGGAGCATAACAAGGAGGTCTGTTTTTATCAATTCTATTCAAAACTGCATTTGTCCTTGTACGTGGTCCTACTCTGTGCAATAAAGCCAGACCAAAAAAAAAAAAAAGCATACAAATTAGAATGGAAGAAGTAAAGCTGCCTTTATTCACATATGACATGATCATATATGTATAAAAGCCCTAAAGAATCTACAAGAAAGCTACTAGAATTAACAAGTGGATTTAGCAAGGTCATAAGATAAAAGGTAGCACACAAAAAAACAATTGCATTTTTATACACTAGCAATGAATCACTGGAGTGTTCAACAAAAAAGTGATTCCATTTAGAACAGAATAAAGTACATAAAATAATAAAGGATAGGGCTTCCCTGGTGGCGCAGTGGTTGAGAGTCCGCCTGCCAATGCAGGGGACACGGGTTCGAGCCCTGGTCTGGGAGGATCCCGCATGCTGCGGAGCGGCTGGGCCCGTGAGCCACACCTACTGAGCCTGCGCGTCTGGAACCTGTGCTCCGCAACAAGAGAGGCCGCGATAATGAGAGGCCCGCGCACCGCGATGAAGAGTGGCCCCCACTTGCCGCAGCTGGAGAAGGCCCTCGCACAGAAACGAAGACCCAACACAGCCAAAAATAAATAAATAAATAAACCCCAAAATGGTTCTTTAAAAATAATAATAATAATAAAGGATAAATTTAACAAGAGATATTAAGACTGTACACTATGAGAGTTGAAAACTATAAAACCTTGCTGAGAGAAATGAAGGAACACCTAAATAAGTGGTAAGATATAGCATAGTCATGAATTGGAAGACTCCTTATTGTTAAGATATCAATTCTCCTTGCATAGAATTTTACCTCAATCATAGCATGACTTTTTTTTGGGGGGCGGGGAGAAATTATCAAGTTGATTCTACAATTTATATGGAAATACAAAGGACTTAGAAGGTCAAAACAATTTTGAAGAAGAACAAGAGTGGAGAACTTAACTACCTGCTGTCAAGATTAACAAAAATGACGATAATCAAGATAACATGGTACTGATGTAAGGATAGACACACTGATCAACAGAAGATAGTGTGTGTGTGTGTGTGTGTACTGAATTCACTTTGCAGCAAATCTTTTTCACAAATGATGCTGGAGCAACCGGGTGTCCACTTAGAAAAAAATGAACATTGTACTTTACATCATTCTCATGTAGTACCCTGAAATGATTCATAGACCTAAATGTAAATGCCAAAACTATTAAATTGTTAAAGGAAAAATATAAGAAAATCTTTGTGAACTTGTGTTGGCATAAAGATTTCTTAGGAACACAAAAAGCATGAAATGTGGAGAAAAAATTGAAAAATTTAACTTTACCATAATCGAAATTTTCTGATCTTGATAAGCACCATTAAGAAAATGAAAAAGTAAACAGAGGAAAAAGTATTTTCAAAATATATATCTGGCAAAACACTTATATCCTGAACATATAAAGAACTCTTAGATTTCAATAGTAAGACGACAAAAGAAACCCAAGTAGAAAATAGGTAAAAGAGTTGAACAGATACTCTACCAAAGAAGATATACAAATGGCCAGTAAGCATGATGCCAAACATCACTAATCATTAGGGAATGAAAACTAAAACACAATAAGATATAATTGCATATCTACTAGAATTACTAAAAATTAAAAAGGTTGATAATATCAAGAATTGACAAGAATGTGGAGTAACTGTAACACTTGTAAATTACTTATGGGAACATAAAATGGTAAAACACTTTGGAAAACAATCTGTCAGATTCTTATAAAGTTAAACACACAACTACCATAAGACTAGCAATCATGCAATCATGCCTAGGAATCTACGCAAGAGAAATAAAAGTGTATGCCACACCAAAAATTGTACATGAATGTTCATGAAAGCTTTATTTGTAACAGCCAAAAACTGCAAATAATTCAAATGTCCATCAACAGGTGAATAAAACAAATTATAATATATCCATACACTGGAATACTACTTAGCAATAAAAAGAAGCAAACTACTGAAATATGTAACAACATGAATAACTCTTGAAAAACATGTTGAATAAAAGAGGATACACGAAAGTGAATTTATATGAAATTCTAGCAAAGGCAAAACTCATCAGTAGTGGTAAATGAGTGGTTGCTTGGGGATTGGTGTGGGGATAATTGACTACCAAGTGGTAAAAGGGGAGGGGGAGGGAAATGTATCGATGATGGTAGTAGTTACACAGGTGTATACATTTATCAAATCTCATTAAACTGAACACTTAAAATGGGCGCATTTTATTACATATAATTTATACCTCGATTAAGTTGATTTTAAAAAAAGTTGATTTTCTTTTTTCATTGAGAAAAAGGAAGGCGACTATGAAGATGGGTCCCTGAGATGACCACTGGTCAGCCAGCAACAGTCATCCTACTGGTTGTATGAATTCATGTAACACTGACTCAATATCCAAGCTAGGATGTGAATACAGTTTTTCTGGTGAGACTGTGGGAGTTTTGCATGGCTAGAATTTATTATGGTCTCCGGGGGTGGAAGGTGTGAATGAGAGACCCCCAGGATAGAGAAAAGGGAAGGCCAGAGGGCACAAGTCTACCATGTGGTAGATAGTGTCCTTGACTAGATGCCACTTCTACTAGAGAGATCGGACTAAAGAGCAAGGCCAGACAAATATATACATGCTCTTCCTTGCTAGGATCTTGGCCCCTGATGCTGCCTCCGCCTTGTGAGAAGTGAATTCTAAGAGATGCAGAAAAGGGAAGAGCATGTTAAGAGAGAGCAACTGACATGGGAACAAGGGTTCATAAACTCATTACTGCTCTACTCCTAGTCCTTCAGGCTTACATAGTGTTTACCACGTACCAGACATTCTACATATATAGATAGGCAGATAGATAGATATAGATATTATATAAACTATATTTACTCCTCATGTTGTCATCTCTATCTGAGAGTTTAGAAACTAAGACAAAGAGAGGCTAAATAACTCCCCCAGAGTCACACAGCTACTAAGAGACATCCAAAAATTTTAACCCACATAGTATGGTGCTTTTAGTTGTTACATTATTCTACCAGTTTTACTCTGAAGTTATCAGTACAGAATTTCAGATTCACAGGTAGAATCAAGCAAAGAGAGCCTTCACCTCTACCTTCAGACAGAGAAGTGTAAAAAAAAAAAAAGCCATTCTCTCTTCCCTCACTCCTTCCTTCCTTCCTTCCTTCCTAATTCCTTCCCCTTCTTTCCCTTCCCTTCCCTTCCTTTCCTTTCCTTTCCTTTCCTTTCCTTTCCTTTCCTTTCCTTTCCTTTCCTTTCCTTTCCTTTCCTTCCCTTCTCTTCCCTCCCCTCCCCTCCCCTCCCTTCCCCTCCCCCTCCTCTCCTCTCCTCTCCTTTCCTCTCCTCTCCTTTCCTTTCTTTTCTTTTCCTTTCCTTTCCTTTCCTTTCCTTTCCTTTCCTTTCCTTTCCTTTCCTTTCCTTTCCTTTCCTTTCCTTTCCTTTCCTTTCCTTTCCTTCCCTTCCCTTCCCTTTCTTCTTTCTTTCTTTCCCCTCCTCTTTTCTAAGTGTAAATGACTGTCACTTATTTGAGTTTTCATTTAACAAATGTATTTCGTGTGACCTCTATGTGCCTGATACTATGCACACCACTGGCGATTCAGAAATAAATAATATGTAATCCTTGCTTTCAAAGGACTGGACGTTCCTCCAAGATGAGTTGGTGAAAGACATACAGTGCAAATGAGAGTTTGGAACACCTGCCACCTTATTGAAAAGCAGGTATCGAGGCAGCAAGACTTGCATCCACATTATCAGGAGACTGTCTGCACTTGACTAACTGAAGGTCACACCTGGGTGTCCCTGGGGGGGTCGTCTCAGCTTTACCATTAAGCAATCTGAAGCCATAAAATGATTAGGGTTGGCACGCTTTTAGAGGATTAATGTTCTAACAAATTGGGTGATTTTGCTCAGCATGGCTATTGAGGCTAACATATTGTGAATTTACTGAGCTCATCTGTGACCAGATTCCTCTGCAGGGTAATTGAAAGTGAATGGAAATGGCTATTTATGTATTCGCAGCCATTAGATGTTGCTTTCATCTCTGATTTCGTGGGATGATGAGTCAAAATAGATAACTGAGATCGTTGCCTGTGGGCGGCACTTTGCATGTTCAATTAACTAAGGCCTGTGCATAGCACTGGTCATGAAAAGGCAGATGGTGAGGGAAGCTGAGCGCTGTTTGACCTCAGAGATGCCTCACCAGCCAAATGGGGGTATATGTCTGAATTTTTTTAGGGTTTGAGGGCCACTAGGGGTGTTTGTGGCCCTTAGCTATATTCACAATCCTATGGCAGTGTTGCGTAAAGTTTTTGCATGGATGTTAAGAGAAAAATTTAAACCCACAAAAAAAGAGTTCATGGTGAAATACACTTAGGAAGTCAAGGCATATTGCAGGGTATTTCAGAGCCCTGAGTGTACTTCTGCTAATTGTGAATCTCTAACAGAGGGAGGTAATAAATTTATCAAACGTATGCAAGGAAGCCAGCATTTACTGAGCACCTCTGTACTGTTTACCACATTAAATGCTTTACATAGGTTACCCCATTTAATCCATATAACTATTGTATGACATGTCCTTGTTTTTTGGAATGATGGTCCTGAGGCCTGGAATGCTTCAATAACTGCCTAGGACATTATGAGCGAGTGGCTTTGTTGTGATTTGAACCCAAGCGTTTGGCAGCAGAACCCACAGTCTTGACCACAATGCTCTATTTTCTTCCTTTTTAATTTTTCCAAAGAGTATTTTGCTCAAGCAGAATCCCACAGAACACACTTTTAGAAGGGCGTTCCCAGGATAAAGACATCAGGTATTGCTGGGACCTGCCCCAGCTCAGGCTCAAGACATTAATGATATAATGATGTAATAATAAGGAAATACAGAGCCAAGGTTAGACATTTTGTACCTCACCCTAGCCTGCTCCTATTCCTCTAAGTACCAAATAAATGAATGAGTCCTGGACTTTGGAAACAGAGCTGACTCCCCATTTTCCTGAGCATTGGAATTGCCTTGTGTTTATCTAGCTCATCCTTCACATTTCTAGACAAGCATCACAAAGACCCCGACAATATTATTTCATTAAACTCTCTGATTTTTGAGTGCATATGATAAGCCAGACCCAGTGTCAGCTGTGGTATTCAGAGGATTCAGGCATAGCTGCGGGAATTTAACAGAGATATAAAACTGGCTTTATTGGTAAGGCTGACTAGAGACCATGGTTTAGAAATGGCATCCCCAGTCGGCCACCTAAGACTTAACTCCTGGATTAGGCCAGCTTACTCACCCAGGCCTGGAAGAACAGTACCAGCCCCCCACTCTCCAGCCTACCCCATATGCTTATTCCATGGCCGTGACAGAGAATATGGATGTTCTGAGGGCAGGTCAACCCAAAAAGGGAGGTAGATGAGACTGAGTCGAGCACGTGTGATTTCTTCCCCTGCATTTCCTGATGAAGGGAGCAGCCTGGACAGTAGTGAGGGAGGGCTGGGAGAGACATTAGAAGATCCCCTTGTATTTTTCTCTTCTGAGAAGGAAGACAGACATTCCTGCTCCTCTCTGGCTGGAAACAAGTAGCGGGGAAAGAAGGGTTCTCCCATCCTGGATGTTGCTGACAGGAGATAAAACAGCTAAACACGTAGAATCTCTCAAGGAGCTCAGAGTACAGTGGAAGAGACAGGCAGACAAACAAACAAGTGAAACATTATGAAATAAAAGTATGTATGAGTAGGGGATAAAGCAGAAGATTATAGGAGAGATGTGGTCCTCATTTCAACCACTTAAACAAAATTCACATTGTTCCTTCCCTCTGACAGGATTACATTTTCATGTATTGGTGTTAATCATTCATTCATTCATTCATCAAACATACATTGAGTACTAACATGCATTGAGGCCTGGAGATACAAGGCTGAATAAGATGAGGCCAAAAACCCCTCCCCACTTTAAAAAATTTTTACTTTACTTGGATTAAGTAAATCTGAATGAACTTATTACCAACCACTGGTGTACAGGTTAAGTGGAAAGTCCTCAGGGAAGTGCCACACAGTGGGTAAACTTGGGTGCGTGGTGGGGGAGATTTGTAGTGCAGGGTGGGACTGCCATCAGAGCACTATATTTTGGAAGGGAGGGGGAGAAGGAAAGTACAGTAACGAATGGATGAAGAGCCTCAGAAATGAGTTGTGGAGGGTCTCCCTTTCAGTTTTCACTTGCTCCACAATTTTGCCACATAATAAAAGTATGTCTTTTATTAAGATGGGCTTGTACCCATGGAAGTTCAAATGAGGTCCCGGGAAAGTCTTAGAATTGAATTGGTAAAACACTGACTGATTGGACTATTCTGACCTCAAAGGACGTGAACTGGTAATTATTCTATTTGTGAAGAGAAGATGGAAAGTTGAGGACTTGGAGATGGAGAAGCTAAATTAGCCCTAATGAAATATAATGGATGTAGAAACTAGGGTATCCTAATATGTCATTCCATAAAATCAGATCTGGAAATTAAAAGAGTGAAGACAGCTATGTAAAATTTCCATTACTTGCTTGAACTGAAAGGGAACAAAGCTATTACTTGCCAGTATGAAACGTTGTTCCAGAGGAAAGGCTGTGTGTCTTTACGGAATCCTCACTCTTTAAATGCTAACGGTTGAGAGGACAGGGGATAACTTTCTGCCCCTCTCCCCAAACCCAACTCAGCAGTTTTGATCCTGCTGACTTTGCTCTACCATTCATAACATTTATCACCTAATGTGTTATCACCTAACACATTATACAGCTTACTTCTTTATTGTATTTCTTATTGTCTGTCTACCCAACTAGAATATAAGCTCCACAAAGGCATGCACCTTTGTTTATGCCTTAATGTATCCCAAGAGCCTAGATGAGTGCATGGCAACTGTAGGTCTTTAACTATTTGTTGTATGATGAATTCTTTGCCAAATTTCTCCAAGGGACTAAACTGGAGGTAATTTTATGAAAAAAAAGAAAAAGTACTTTTATGAAAAAAAAAAAAAGATCGTTTGAAAAGAAGAGTGAGTGGGTTGCAATAGATCATTCTCAGGGTCTGAACTAGAGAGGAAGACAAAGTAATGAAGTGGAAACCAATTTGGTGATTTGGTTAGACAAACTGCTTGCCAGGAGGTATTTAAATAAGAAAATTGATGCAAGAAACTTGGACTTACAAAAGAAAATTTTTCCTACTCTGTGTCAGTTATTTTAAGACAAAGATGTCCAGGTGATCTTCATTTCTTCTTCTGATTACTTAGTCCACCGTTTTGTGGGAAATCATTGGTTAACTTGTTTCATGGCTTACCAGACCCAGGTGAGCCCTACACATCTGGACTATTTAGGGCTGTAAAGATTCAGTAAAACAGATGGGGGCCATCAGTGAGCTTGAAGATCTTCATTTAGCTGCTGCAGTGGAGAAGGCATAGAAAATTGTCTGTGTTTTTCCTTCTCTAATCCTGTAATTGTTTTCTCTTCTGGAGACTGGGTTAATTATATAGTGGCTATTTTAGGTTGCTTCTGACTACATAATGTTTGTGTTCCGTGTTTTTTCATGCGGTAAAAGGAAGGCTCATTCTTGGGTCCCTGAAATAAAAAGGAAAACAACAGTAGCAAACATTTGTGCAATAATGGTCAGCAGCTTTATTTCTTTAAATCATCACCATGACCCTAAGTGGTGCCATGAGCGTACTATTATTTGCAATGACCCGAGGCTCAGAGTTGTCAAGTTCTTTATCTAAAAATACACAGCTAGGATGGTACTCCAGGTGACACGCAGACCCATGTGTTGGAACTCAAATCCCTGGGCAGTCTCTGCTGTTCCTAAGTTATCACAGTCTTCATGAAATAATGGCCTGATTGTTAGTCTTCTCATAACATTCTGCCTGGCAAATTATAGATTATGGACCCTTGAACTTTATGGCACAATCTTTTTTCAGACAAATATTTTTTTAATCATTGAAATAACTTTACAACATCAAGAAGAAGAAAAAGAAACTTAATCTTCAAATATTATTTACTGGTTTCACTTCTCTAAAAATATAAACCTTTGAGGTTAATATCAAGATAAGATCTGAGCCATTACTGTTTCTTTTTCCTATGCTGAAACTGGAGTAGCCAGAAATAACATGGAAACTTCTAACCTTCTCTTATGCCATAAAGACCAAGAGAATAGGATTATTGTGTGCTGGAATCCAACAGGAACCCATTTTCAAGCTTTGCTTGAGTATTTATTTATTCTAATAATGCTTTTTAAAAAACATTTATTTATTTATTTTTGGCTGCGTTGGGTCTTTGTTGCTGCGTGCAGGCTTTCTCTAGTCGTGGCGAGCAGGGTCTACAGCGCAGACAGTAGTTGCGGCACATGGGCTTAGTTTCTCCACAGCATGTGGAGCCCAGACCAGGGCTCGAACCCGTGTCCCCAGCCCGTGTCCCCTGCATTGGCAGGCGGATTCTTAACCACTGCACCACCAGGGAAGTCCCTATTCTAATAATGTTTCACCATTAGGTAGTTTTTCTTTCTTTCCTCCTTTCCTTCCTTTCTTTCCTTTCTTTCTTTCCTTCCTTCCTTTCTTCTTTTTGTTTTTTTTTTGAAACTAAGTGAGCATAAGCCATTTACTCTTGCTTACGTTAAAACACGCATTTTGAAACGTTCTGAAATAGCATCTACTCTGATAGAAATTATTGAACATTTTTCCAATTCTACTATATATATTTATTCTAGCTTTGGTGCAGTGCTGATTGCTGCCCTCAGGTCTAATCCTTGCCCTGTCCCTGCTTGAGTGGGCTGATCCCTCTAGGCTGTTTCCCAGGTTCATGTGTCACCTGGCTTCTGGCTCAGTGTGGTAGATGGGAAGCCCTGCAGGAAATGGGAGGGTGAGAGAAATGGAGATGTCGGGGTGTAATAGGGAAGAACAAATCTAACTCCACATTAGATCTGTTCATTTTACTTTTACTTTTGTGCTCTGTTGCCTGTGCTTAGTCATACTGGCTCTGTACCCGTTTGTAAAAGAATGTTGCCTATAGCCTGAAATATACAAGATAACCTATTCTCAAGGCTCTGCCCTTTAAGAGTCCATTTATATAGAGATAAAAAGTTGCGGAACAGGGAATAACATTTGTCTTGTGGGAGGTTTACAGGAACATCACGACCTGACATACGTGGACAGCTGCAAGAACAAAGGATTCCGACACCAAGAAGTTTGCAGCAACCAACTTTGCCCCTCCCTCATCTTGCCTTTAAAAGTGCTTTGCTGGGGGCTTCCCTGGTGGCACAGTGGTTGGGAATGTGCCAGCCAATGCAGGGCACATGGGTTCGAGCCCTGGTCTGGGAGGATCCCACATGCCGCGGAGCGACTAGGCCCGTGAGCCACAACTGCTGAGCCTGCGCGTCTGGAGCCTGTGCTCCGCAACAAGAGAGGCCGCGATAGTGAGAGGCCCGCGCACCGCGATGAGGAGTGGCCCCCACTTGCCGCAACTGGAGAAAGCCCTCGCACAGAAACGAAGACCCAACGCAGCAATAAATAAATAAATAAATAAATAAAAATAAGATAAAATAAAAAGTGCTTTGCTGAAACCCTTCAAGGAGTTTGGGGTCTTTCGGGCATGAGCTAGCCATCTCCTTGCATGGACCTGCAATAAACCTTTCTCTGCTCCAAACTCATGTTTCGGTTTGTTTGGCCGCACTGTGCGTCAGGCACACGAACTTGCATTCGGTAACAAGGGTATTTCTCTTTGTTCATCTCTTTCTGGTGGGTGTCTCAGGCAGGGCTATATATTTTCCGTGGCACTAGCTCCTGTCTGCCAGGCTTGCCATGAAGCCAGCCTCTGCTGAGTGACCCTGGCACCTGGGTTCTGGTAACTTTGCTTCCTCCCTTTATCTTTCCAGCCTAGGGATAGTAGTGGTTCCCTGATGTTGCTAATATCTAGATTCCCTCTCACCATTTCATTTGGCTTCTAGGTTTTTTCATTATCTGTGGAACCAACTTTCAACATTATGTATCTTCTGTTGTAAATACTTTAAGTGAATTGTGTTTTTCTGGTTACACCCTGACCAAAATAGGCATTGATAATCACTTTAAGGTTACTGAGACAAACAACTTTGTTATATTGTAATATTAATAAATAATAAACATAAAATAAAAATAATTAATAAATAATAATATTAATAAACATTGAGGGAATTTGCTTAAAGTCTGAATGAGTTCACATTCACTTTACTGGACCAACAGGAAGATGAATGGGCAGTGATTTTTACGTAAATCCACTGTTATTTGTAAGGCAGAGCTATCCTTTTATTTTTAATTAATAAGCTTAATTTTTTGAGAAGTTTTAGGTTCACAGTGAAATTGAGCAGCAAGTACAGTGAGTTCCCATAACCCCCATCCCCATACATGCTCATCATTTCATTTTTTATTTTCTCAAATGAAGAAGATGTAATAAATGAATAGCAATCCTAGTCCTGTTGTTCTATTTGTGAGGGCTGATACTGAGAGGGCAAAACAAATGTAGCTTTCTAGAATTTCCCACCAGGTAATGTAGCAGATAATAGCTACTTGTATGTATGAGTGCCCTGAAGAGAAATACAAGCCAGCAGTCTCTTCAGCTGAAGGAATTCTGGGCATGGAGTATATGAGTGCCTTCTGGGTTGGAGGAAATGGAGGAAGGGGTGGGGCTGAGGTTGGGTGCTGCTTATGGGAGAGGGGAAGGAAGTCGGAGACTCCCCTCACAATTAGGTGGGGTATGCTGGGGGGTGGGGGGTGAGGAGGGAGAATGCATAGATACATCAAGACACAGCAAGGGGGAAGCCAAGCAGGTTAACACCTGATGAGTGAAACATTTTAGCAACTCCATCTCAAGATGTAGAGGCTTTTTGCATAAGTGAACACCTGGCATGTGCTGGAGAGAAAGATTGGGAAGTCCATGAAGAGGGCAGATGGGACAGAGTCCCATGACTGAAATTCCCTGGGGACAATGGGGCGCTGCGTCAGCAGCTTGGGGGGCCTGGAGAGTCACATAGAATAGAGATGACTTGGTATCTTGAGAGACACCTTAGACATTGTCCTCTTGCTTCTGACATCTTCCTTCTTTCCTTGCTTCCATTTAACAATTATTTGTGAGTGTCTACTTAAGTGTTAGGCACTATTCTAGGCAGTGGTGATACGTTAATAAATAAAACAGACAACACCCCCCCACCCCACTTTCAAAAGAAAACAGTCAATAAATATAACAAAAATGTCATTTAAAAAATTCAACATTTACAATTTGCAATTCAGAAGCATGCTTCTGTGTTATTATTTTTTATGGAGGTAAAATTGATATAGAACATTATATAAGTTTCAGGTGTACAACAATATAATTTGGCATCTGTGTACACTACCACCAAAATCTAGTTACCATCCATCACCATAAGATCGATCCTTTTTACTTATCTTGCTCACCCCCATCCCCCTTCCCCTCTGGTAACCATGTATCTGTTCTTGGTATCTATGAGTTTTTGTTTTATTTGTTCATTCGTTTTAACTTTTTATTATTATTACATTTTTAAGATTCCACATATGAGTAAAATCATATGGTATTTGTCTTTCTCTGTATGACTTATTTCAGTTAGCATAATACCCTCAAGGTCCATCTATGTTATCACAAATGTTAAGATTGCATTCTTATATAGGGTTGAGTAGTATTCCATTGCATATATATATACCACATCTTTTTTTCTTTTAACTGAAGTATAGTTGATTTACAGTATTGTGTTAGTTTCAGGGGTACAGCAAAGTGATTCAGTGATATATATATACATATATATGTATATATACATATATTTCAGATGATTTTCCATTATAGTTATTATAAGATATTTGAATATATTTCCCTGTGCTATACAGTAAATCCTTGTTGCTTATCTATTTTATGTATAGAAGTTTATATCTATTAATCCCATACTCCTGACTTATCCCTCCCTTCCTTCCTTTCCCTTTTGCAACCACAACTGTGTTGTATATAGATTCATTTATACTATTTTTTAGATTCCACATATAAGTGATAGAATATAATATTTGTCTTTGTCTGACTTACTTCAGTTAGTATGCTAGTCTCTAAGCCCATCCATGCTGCTGCAGATGGCAATATCTTATTTTTTTATGGCTGAGTAATATTCCATTGTATATGTATACCACATCTTTATCCATTCATCTGTTGATGGGCACTTGGGTTGTTTCCATGTCTTGGCTATTGTAAATAGTGCAGCAATGAACATTGGGGTGCATGTATCTTTTCAAATTAGAGTTTTCATGTTTTCCAGATACCACATCTTCTTTATTCATTCATCCATTCAATTAAGAAAAAATATGTGCCTGGCGTGTTTGTTGAAGACAAGCAGGTGTGCAGTGAGCAAGGAGGAATGTGGCTGAATATGAGTCCAAAAGCATAATAGGGGATGAAGTGAATCATGGGAGGCCTGGTAGGCTGTCGTAAGGCCTCTGGCTTTTATTCTGGATGAAATAGGGACTCTTTGCAGGATTTTGAGCAGAGGTGTGAAATGATTTGATATACTTAAAAAAAATTATTTTTAATGAAGTGTAGTTGATTTACAATGCTGTGTTAATTTCTGCTGTACTGCAAAGTGACTCAGATCACTTTGAGTCACAGATTTATACATATGTATATATATAAATATATATTTATATATACAGATATATATATATTCTTTTTCATGTTCTTTTCCATTATGGTTTATCACAGGATATTGAATATAGTTCCCTGTGCTATACAGTAGGACCTTGTTGTTTATCCATCCTATATATACTAGTTTGCATCTGCTAATCCCAAACTCCCAATCCTTCCACCAGCCCCCCTTGGCAACCACAAGTCTGTTCTCTATGTCTTTGAATCTGTTTCTGTTTCATAGATATGTTCATTTGTATCATATTTAAGATTCCACATATGTGATATGATCTGATATACGTTTTAACAAGATTGCTCTGGTTGCTGTTGAGAAAGACTGTTGAAAGCAAGGCAGATACATTAAAAGTCCATTGCAATAATCTGGGTGAGAGCCAGTGATGACTGGGATGAGGATGGCAGCATGGAAGGTGGTAAGAGGAGTTTGGATTCTGGATATAATTTTGAAGGAGAGATGATGGAATTTGTGGAAAGATTGAATGTGGGGAAAGAGAAGAAGAAAGGAATAAAAGTGACTCCAAATTTTGGCTTGTGCAACTAGAAGGATGGAGTTGCTGTGAGCTGAGATGGGGAGATGGCAGGTGGAGCGGGCTTTGTGGGCATGTTCAGTTCGAGATGCCTACTGAGCATCCAAGTAGAGATGAGGATCAGGCAGTTGGATGTTGGGAGTTTTTAGTGTATAGAAGTTATTAAAAGCTACCAGACTGGGTGAGATCACCAATGAAGCAAGTGTGAATAAATAAAAGGGGAGGTCCAAGGGTATTTGAATGTCAGCCATACTGAATGGATTTCTGGCCTGCCCATGTAAGGCAGGAAAGGAGAATCCACCAATAGGAAGAAGATGGAAACCTCGTGATGAGCAGATCAGAAAAAGAGTCTTGGTCTCTTGTCCCTTTCCCTCCTCCCTAACTCAACATCTGAGGAGGACAGGAAGCAGGAAGAGGAGGGGTGTAAAGGGGGGAAGTCAACCAATGTGCTCCTCATTCTCCTCCAAGTTTCTAGAGTCATGAGTTTAGTCTGTGCCAGGGCAGAGAGAAAGAGGACCTAGGATCAAATTTGAGATTAAAGTCAAATGATCAGCACTTGATTTTAAAGATCCAAAATGTGACTGTTTTAATAACTGAAAGTGGCTACAAAGTTATGGAGCCAGAATGAGATACCTGAAGGGAGCCTGCTCCCCAGGCTGGAAAACAGTGTGGGGCTGTGACCAAACCAAATTTGGGTCCACTTGCCTTCACGCAGTAAAGCTAAGCTACTGACACCGGCTTGTGGGGAAGGAAAGTGCAGCGTTTATTTCAGGGCGCAAAACAAGGAGTCCAGGTAGCTAGTGCTTAAAAGGCCTGAACTCCCTGCAGGCTTTCAGGGTAAGGCTGTAAAGACAGGGTGAGGGAGGGGGGTTGTGGGGTGTGTGATCATCTCGTGGATAGTCTTCTGATCGGTTGGTGGTGAGCTAATCGGGAATCAACATCATCAACCTTCTGGGGTCCATGTACTTGTGGGCATGCAGTTAACTTCTTTCACCTGGTGGGGTTTTCAGTGTCTGCAAAACAGCTTGAAGGATATGGCTCCGAATATTATCTATAGCCTTCAAGGAGGAACTAAATGTCCTTGACTTTTTTTAATGGTTAAACTATTATTATTTTGTCTTGCTTGACTGTTTTCCTTTCTTTTTGCATTTTCTCTCTTCTCTGATTAAATTTACTCTTTGGAACTCGGGGAAGGCCTAGGAGGGTAAAGTTTTTCTACAGCCAAGAGGCAGGTGGAGGACACTGGGGGGGTCTGTGATGGGAAGTTCCCTTAGGGTCCTGCTCAGTTACAGGGTGAGAACACAGCTAGTGCCACTTATTAGGGAAAAAACCTTTTAATGTTCACAACCTGTGAGAGACTACTCACAAAACTGGGGCATGTCAGTGTCTGATACTATGAGATCTACAAGAGAGACAGTGATGGGCTTTAATTCACTCACCTATAAAAGAAGTAGGTTGGAAAATATGATAATCTCCAAGGTCATTTCCAAATCTCAAATTCCATCCTTTGATTTGAAGCACCTGAGGTCAGTGGTAGCACATTGACTAGTGTGAAACCAATGTTTTGCTAACAGTGATTTTTTTTCTTTGAAACTACATTTGTGATAACAGGATTTGACCACTCAAGTAAGAATGAAACTAAAGAGTTTTTCAATCCAGTTACTAAAATACTCTTAAGATTCTGCTTTTAAGGCAAGCATTACCAATAATAAGGAGCAATGTAATTTCTATCCATATGCATAGCAAGCATATCAATGAAATTTCAGTTTACGCAGACACTTGCTTTACTGGGTTTAATGAGAATCTAAAAATAAGAACTAATGTCCTATGTGGAGGTAAACACACTGACAGATTTGTTTGACACAAAGTGTTCCCAACATTGAGGAACATATTCTTCCAACTCATGTTTTGGCCTCTTTAAGCCCGTAAACAGCTATCTTCTAGCAAAATTAATGACGGATGTGTTCCAGAAATGATTCCTGTAATTCTACCACATTAGTGTAGAAATTAGCTAAGGTCATAGAATGCAAATCAGTGATTTTACCATATAAAATTTATTCTAATTTTCCTCTTGGGAAAAACCTTGCAATTGAAACATTGGTTTTTGAGCATATTTGAGGCCCATTTTGCAACTGCAAATATACAAATATTGAAACTTGAGCAGCAACTAATGGTCATGGTATCTGAGTGACTGTATTATAAAACATATAAAACATGGCATCTGGGTGACTATGTTATAAAAGAAGAAAAGCCATCTGAAATTTACTCTTGGATTCACTGCTATTTTGAGCAAACTTTTTCCTAAAATTTAGAGGATAGATAAAATTACCAAAAATAAGATTTTGGGGAAGCTGGATGTATCATTTCAGTGGAAAAAAAGGTGCTTAATTAATATCTGATCTGATATGCTCAGCACAGTCTTGTGTCCTTGGCAGGTATGGACTGATCACTTGATTGAGATTTTAATAGAGATGGAGGGATCCAATGAAGGAAAAGTGCATCTCAATCATTAATTTTTTCATTTAGTAGGAACTGAGGTTTGAAATTTTTTCAACTTTATCTAAGTAGTAATAAAAAGTAGGCTAAGATGCTAATTTCAGTAAAATTAGATACGGTTAAAAATTATAAATTTAATTATGCAGAATATTGAGGAGTTGTGATGGTTTGCCTGTCTTGCATAGTTTTTAAACTTTTTTTTTTTTTTAGTTTTTAAACTTTTATTGCTGTATATATACTTTAAAAATTCTAGAAATGCTATTTTCTTTGGAAACAAAAATGTGGGTATTATATATATTATATATGTATAGATATGTATTATATATGTATAGATTTTTATATATGCATATATGTGTGTATATATGTATATATGTATATATATATATATATATATATATATATGGAGAGAGGGAGAGAGAGAGAGAAATATAAAACATGTCACATACAACTATATGAGCATCTACTATGAACAAATTCCTTACATGGTTCCTCACAGTAAGTTGTGAGATTAGTAATAGCTTTACTTACAGATGAGAAAACTGAGGCTCAACAAATCTTAGAAACTTGTTTACGGTCATGCAGCTAGTTAATGGCAGATAAAGACTGATTTTTAGCCTATTTGATTTTAATCCCATGTTCCTTTCACTCTGCTGTGCCATCCCCTTTCTGCAATCCTACTATGGAGGCAAGACAAATCTACAAAAGAAATTAATCTGAGGTGATTATTTCCTTTACAAATGAATTCACTCTAGAGTTTTTTTCAATGATCGGTGTTTAAAATACCATTTGCTTTTTTTTTTTTATAACTACATTTTTTTCTTTATTTCAAAAAGCAATTCATTTATAAGGATAAATTACAAAACTAAAAAACAAAAAGTTTGGAAACAAAGGGTACCAGATCCTAAGTATATTTTAAAAGAAACAATTATCAGTATATGTTACATTGACACGTTCGTTATTCAGACATTGAATACAAAAGAACTGAATTTCCCAAAATTGTTACATTTGGATGTGTATAGGAGTATGACATTGAAGAGATACAATCACCTTCTATTTAACATCAGTAATCCATATCTGAAAGTCAGATATTCTGTGCAAAAGACCTAACCAAGAATATTTAACTGCAATATTGGAAATAACTGCAATATTTCCAGTTCTTTAAATGGGAAAAAATTACAGTGCAATATACTTTACCGAAAACCCTCAACCAATTTCCTAAAATAAAACTACTACACAGTAAAACTATCATACCATGATATAAAATGTTTAAAACATTGGTTCCTAATCACCAGAAAAATTTACATGATTGATAACAAACCACTGCATTAAAATTTTTTTTAAATTTAATTTTATTTATTTGTTTATACAGCAGGTTCATATTAGTTACCCATTTTATACATATTAGTGTATACATGTCAATCCCAATCTCCCAATTCATAACATCCCCCCCACCACGTTCCCCCCTTGGTGTCCATACGTTTATTCTCTACATCTGTGTCTCTATTTCTGCCCTGCAAACTGGTTCATCTATACCATTTTTCTAGGTTCCACATATATCCATTAATATACGATATCTGTTTTTCTCTTTCCTACTTACTTCACTCTGTATGACAGTCTCTAGATCCATCCATGTCTCTACAAATGACACAGTTTTGTTCCTTTTTATGGCTGAGTAATATTCCATTGTATATGTGCACCACATCTTGTTTATCCATTCATCTGTTGATGGGCATTTAGGTTGCTTCCATGACCTGGCTATTGTAAATAGTGCTGCAATGAACATCAGAATGCATGTGTCTTTTTGAATTATGGTTTTCTCTGGGTATATGCCCAGTAGTGGGATTGCTGGGTCATATGGTAATTCTATTTTTAGTTTTTTAAGGAACCTCCATACCTTCTCCATATTGGCTGTATCAATTTACATTCCCACCAACAGTGCAAGAGGGTTCCCTTTGCACCACATCCTCTCCAGCATTTGTTGTTTGTAGATTTTCTGATGATGCCCATTCTAACTGGTGTGAGGTGATACCTCATTGTAGTTTTGATTTGCATTTCTCTAATAATCAGTAATGTTGAGCAGCTTTTCATGTGCTTCTTGGCCAACTTTATGTCTCCTTTGGAGAAATGTCTATTTAGGTCTTCTGCTCATTTTTTTGATTGGGTAGTTTGTTTTCTTAATATTGAGCTGCATGAGCTGTTTATATATTTTGGAGATTAATCCTTTGTCTACTGATTCATTTGTAAATATTTTCTCCTAATCTGAGGGTTGTCTTTTCGTCTTGTTTATGGTTTCCTTTGCTTTGCAAAAGCTTTTAAGTTTCATTAGGTCCCATTTGTTTATTTTTGTTTTTATTTCCTTTACGAGGTGGATCAAAAAGGATCTTTCTGTGATTTATGTCAAAAAGTGTTCTTCCTATGTTTTCCTCTAAGAGTTTTATAGTGTCCAGTGTCCAGTCTTACATTTGGGTCTTTAATCCACTTTGAGTTTATTTTTGTGTATGGTGTTAGGGAGTGTTCTACAGTTCTTGATTACTGTAGCTTTGTAATATAGTCTGAAGTCAGGGAGTCTGATTCTTCCAGCTCCGTTTTTTCCCCTCAAGATTGCTTTGGCTATTTGGGGTCTTTTGTGTCTCCATACAAATTTTAAGATTTTTTGTTCTAGTTCTGCAGAAAATGCCATTGGTAATTTGATAGGGATTGCACTGAATCTGGAGATTGCTTTGGGTAGTATAGTCATTTTCACAATATTGATTCTTCCAATCCAAGAACATGGTATGTCTCTCCATCTGTTTATATCATCTTTAATTTCTTTCATCAGTGTCTTATAGTTTTCTGCATACAGGTCTTTTGTCTCCCTAGGTAGGTTTATTCCTAGGTATTTTATTGTTTTTGTTGCAATGGTAAATGGGAGTGTTTCCTTAATTTCTCTTTCAGATTTTTCATCCTTAGTGTATAGGAATGCAAGACATTTCTGTGCATTAATTTTGTATCCTGCAACTTTACTAAATTCATTCATTAACTCTAGTAGTTTTCTGGTGGCATCTTTAGGATTCTCTAAGTATAGTATCATGTCATCTGCAAACAGTGACAGCTTTACTTCTTCTTTTCCCATTTGTATTTCTTTTATTTCTTTTTCTTCTCTGATTGCCATGGCTAGGACTTCCAAAACTATGTTGAATAACAGTGGTGAGAGTGGACATCCTTGTCTTACTCCTTATCTTAGAGGAAATGCTTTCAGTTTTTCACCATTGAGACTGATGTTGGCTGTGGGTTTGTCATATATGGCCTTTATTATGTTGAGGTAGGTTCCCTCTATGCCCACTTTCTTTAGAGTTTTTGTCATAAATGGGTATTGAATTTTGTCACAAGCTTTTTCTGCATCTATTGAGATGATCATATGGTTTTTATTCTTCAATTTGTTAATATGGTGTATCACATTCATTGATTTGCATATATTGAAGAATCCTTGCATCCCTGGGATAAATTCCACTTGATCATGGTGTATGATCCTTTTAATGTGTTGTTGGATTCTGTTTGCTAGTATTTTGTTGAGGATTTTTGCATCTATATTCATTAGTGATATTGGTCTGTAATTTTCTTTTTTTGTAGTATCTTTGTCTGTTTTGGTATCAGGGTGATGGTGGCCTCATAGAATGTGTTTGGGAATGTTCCTTCCTCTACAATTTTTTGGAAGAGTTTGAGAAGGATGGGTGTTAGCTCTTCTCTAAATGTTTGATAGGATTCACCTGTGTAGCCATCTGGTCCTGGAGTTTTGTTTGTTGGAAGATTTTTAACCACAGTTTCAATTTCATTACTTGTGATTAGTCTGTTCATATTTTCTATTTCTTCCTGGTTCAGTCTTTGAAGGTTATATCTTTCTAAGAATTTGTCCATCTCTTCCAGGTTGTCCATTTTATTGGCACAGAGTTGCTTGTAGTAGTCTCTTAGGATGCTTTGTATTTCTGCGGTGTCTGTTGTAACTTCTCCTTTTTCATATTTAATTTTATTGATTTGAGACTTCTCCCTCTTTTTCTTGATGAGTCTGGCTAATGGTTTATCAATTTTGTTTAGCTTTTCAAAGAACCAGCTTTTAGTTTTATTGATCTTTGCTATTGTTTTCTTTGTTTCTATTTCATTTATTTCTGCTCTGATCTTTATGACTTCTTTCCTTCTACTAACCTTGGGTTTTGTTTGTTCTTCTTTCTCTATTTCCTTTAGGTGTAAGGTTAGATTGTTTATTTGAGATTTTTCTTGTTTCTTGTGGTGGGCTTGTATTGCTATAAACTTCCCTCTTATAACTGCTTTTGCTGCATCCCATAGGTTTTGGATTGTCATGTTTTTGTTGTAATTTGTCTCTAGGTACTTTTTCATTTCCTCTTTGATTTCTTCAGTGATCTCTTGGTTATTTTGTAATGTATTGTTTAGCTTCCATGTGTTTGTGTTTTTTACATTTTTTTCCCCAGTAATTGATTTCTAATCTCATAGCATTGTGGTCTGAAAAGATGCTTGATATGATTTCAATTTTCTTCAATATACTGAGGCTTGATTTGTGACCCAAGATGTGATTTATCCTGGAGAATGTTCCATGTGAACTTGAGAAGAAAGTGTAATCTGCTGTTTTTGGATGGAATGTCCTATAAATATCAATTAAATCTATCTGGTCTATTGTGTCATTTAAAGCTTGAGTTTCCTTACTAATTTTCTGCTTGGATGATCTGTCCATTGGTGTAAGTGAGGTGTTAAAATCCCCTACTATTATTGTGTTACTGTTGATTTCCTGTTTTATAGCTGTTAGCAGTTACCTTATGTATTGAGGTGCTCCTATGTTGGGTGCATATATATTTATAATTGTTATATCTTCTTCTTGGATTGATCCCTTGATCATTATGTAGCATCCTTCCTTGTCTCTTGTAATAGTCTTTAATTTAAAGTCTATTTTCTCTGATATGAGAATTGCTACTCCAGCTTTCTTTTGACTTCCATTTGCATGGAATATCTTTTTCCATCCCCTCACTTTCAGTCTGTATGTGTCCCTAGATCTGAAGTGGGTCTCTTGTAGACAGCATATATATGGGTGTTGTTTTTGTATCCATTCATCAAACCTGTGTCTTTTGGTTGGAGCATTTAATCCATTCACGTTTAAGGTAATTATTGATATGGTGATATGTATGTTCCTATTACCATTTTCTTAATTGTTATGGGTTTGTTTTTGTAGGTCCTTTTCTTCTCTTGTGTTTCCCACTTAGAGAAGTTCCTTTAGCATTTGCTGTAGAGCTGGTTTGGTGGTGCTGAATTCTCTTAGCTTTTGCTTGTCTGTAAAGTTTTTGATTTCTCCATCGAACCTGAATGAGATCCTTGCTGGGTAGAGTAATCTTGGTTGTAAGTTCTTCCCTTTCATCACTTTAAATATATCATGCCACTCCTTTCTGGCTTGTAGAGTTTCTGCTGAGAAATCAGCTGTTAACCTTATGGGAGTTCCTTTGTTTGTTATTTGTCATTTTTCCCTTGCTGCTTTCAATAATTTTTCTTTGTCTTTAATTTTGGCCAATTTGATTACTATGTGTTTTGGCATGTTCCTCCTTGGGTTTATCCTGTATGGGACTCTCTGTGCTTCCTGGGGTTGATTGGCTATTTCCTTTCCCATGTTAGGGACGTTTTCGACTATAATCTCTTTAAATATTTTCTTGGGTCCTTGCTCTCTCTCTTCTCCTTCTGGGAACCCTGTATGCGAATGTTTTTGCATTTAATGTTGTCCCAGAAGTCTCTTAGGCAGTCTTCATTTCTTTTCATTCATTTTTCTTTATCCTGTTCCGTGGCTGTGAATTCCGCCATTCTGTCTTCCAGGTCACTTATCCGTTCTTCTGCCTCAGTTATTCTGCTATTGAATCCTTCTAGTGTATTTTTCATTTCAATTACTGTATTGTTCCTCTCTGTTTGTGTGTTCTTTAATTCTTCTAGGTGTTTGTTCTTTTATTCTTCTAGGTCTTTCTTAAAAATTTCTTGCATCTTCTCGATCTTTGCTTCCATTCTTTTTCCGAGGTCCTGGATCATCTTCACTATCATTCTGAATTCTTTCTCTGGAAGGTTTCCTATCTCCACTTCATTTAGTTGTTTTTCTAGGGTTTTATCTTGTTACTTCATCTGGTACATAGCCCTCTGCCTTTTCATCTTGTCTATTTTTCTGTGAATGTGGTTTTTGTTCCACAGGCTGCAAGATTGTAGTTCTTCTTGATTCTGCTGTCTGCCCCCTGGTGGATGAGGCTATCTACACCATTTGCTTTTATATGCAATTCACTGCAAAGAGTTTTCAGGAATGTAAGTATTACATATTATGAGGCATGTCCTTTAAAATGAATGTAATAGATATGTTCTGGGTTTTAAAAAAAACTTTGTTGCCATATTCCATATGTTTTATTTCCTGACATCTTGACTAATATCATGGGTAGAATCCTTTTCAGAGAATAAAAGTGACACTGAAATGAGCCCATATATGTGAGGTATCAGGATTGTCATAAACGGCAATGGTTTTTTAAGTTCCTACAGTGTGTCAGATAGTGTTCAGGCAAGGGCAGACAAATGTACAAAACAACTTTTCTACCATCAAGTCCCATGAAATAGTATGGTTCCAAGGTAATAATCAGAGATTTCTATAGATATAGAGTGAAAGAGTCACATATTTCTGGTGACGTATTATACACCATGTTTCCCAAGCCACACTAAGTAAAAGGTAAAAATAAGAGGATCAGAATAACAGTACAAGTATATTATTTCTTTGGCTCTGCCTCATTCACTCGACTCCTTTGAAACTGTTACTGATTACTTTTGAGTCATCCTTAGAGAGTGTTTCACCATAGCAGACAGGCTCAAGCCCAATCACTTTACTTTTATCCAGCCACAGTTTTGCTGCCTAGGGTAGGGTCTGCTGCCAATATCCCAGGGCCAAAGAGCAGATGCCACTGCCAAGGATTCTTGCCTTGGCTCCCTCCTACCTCCTGCCCCCCACTTTTTTCAGTACTGAAGCTATTTCATTGTGCCAAAGCCACTGATGGGGAGAGCTTTGGTGCAGAAATCTCATGCTGTTTTCTCCACCGGTCTGTGGAGAATCCCTCTCTCCTTCTTCTGTGTAACACTCCTAGCATGTGTGTAACTCATGTCCTCAGGCTTCTCCTCTGTGGGTAGAAATAAAGCTACATTAGCATAATGTCCAGAATGTGTTCGCTCCTTTGCCCTCATTTATTAAACTGCAGTAACTTACTAGTCCCCACCTGTGCCTGAGTCTCTTAAGTGTGGGAATCCGAGAACATCTCTGTACACACAGAAACAAGTCTGCTCAGATGTTTCTACCCACTGAGTCCTCTCTAGACTTGATTTTCTATACTCCAGTCTCTTCCCTCCGTGCAAAGAACGCTTAAAAATAGAGCCTTGGGAATCATGAGCCCCAGACACATGATCTTGGATTCTGATGCAGCACCATGTCCTTGTAATAAAAATGTCCATGTTTTGCTTAAGCAGGATTAAGTTAGTGTCTCTTACTTTCAACAAAAAGAATCTCAACTGAAACAAGTGTGGAAGGAAGGTGTGGTCTGTTTGTCTCTGAACATGGTTACTTTTTCTGTTCTGAATCCTTCCAGTTCTTCAGAATTCCCAAGATTATCCCCAAACTCTCCATTACTAGTTATATCCTACAAGGTGAGGCTCTCTCAGATTAATTAATGTTGAGAGCTTCATTCATTTTTCTCATGTGATTTGTTGTCAGTATCCATGAACAGAACAGATTGTTGGGTAATTTCATTTTCCTCTGATATTACAAAGTTTAACATTCTCAACCTCATTAATATATTTATGTTTTGCAAACAGTTAAATTGGAAAATGTTCTTTTGATAAAAAACTCTCAGTGCAGCAGTATTGAAAATTGTATAAACTTATGAAGGTATTGTAAAGTCTTGGCTATAAGCTGGGAGACCTGTAATTTGGTCCTGGGTCCATCATTTATTTGCTGTATGACTTTAATTCAGGCATTTAGTATCCCTGAAATTATTTCATCATCTTTAAAACAGACAGATGACAGATGTTATGAAAAGGGCATTGTTGTGAAAAGGCAAAGTGTAGGGTATTAATAATAGAAATAGTAAACAAAAGACATTGAGAGTGGTTTCTCAGTTTTTCTGTAGAAGATGTGTACAACTTTTCCTATTTGAATGTTTTTCATAATACTTTTGGAAGTACTAAAAGAAAAATATTTCAAATAGAATTCAAGCTAAAATTAGTAAAGAAATAATGACATATTTGAAAGAATAAATATTTTTGGCAGTATACAATATATATTTATGAATTCATTAGAATGAGATAAAAATATGTGTTTCTGTCAGAATCTTTTTGTAGTCTTTTTAGTGTTTGATACAGGTGGTATCTTCTTCTCTAGATGTATTATAATGAACCTACCTAAACAGTTGCTAACTCAGTCAGATTTTAGGATGGGGAAAAGGGAGGCAGGGATAAAGTTTAATCCTATGTTTACTTCAGGGCTGATGAAGATATAAATGTACCCACTTCTTCAGTAGGTGCTGAACATCATCCCCTGAATTAGATTAAAAATTAATATTAACCAGGCAATGGATTTGGGACTTCTGATGATTGTTCACCCAAGAATATCCTCTTATTTGAAGTTCCAACAATTGCTTTCTCCTTTCACTCCCTAACAACACCCTTTTCAGCATTATTTTACACAGAGCTATTGTATGTTTCTTGAGGTTCAGTTTCAGCATCCTTGGAATTACTAACACAATACAACATCACATATCTATAATGATTGTGACTAAATTATCTAATACATAAAAAAATTACTAAAAAAGTGTGCTCCTATACCATTAATATAATTTAACATGGGTTTGCTTCTATCAAGTCAGTTAATTTAAATAGAATATACTACTAAACATATTGCACTGTAGCTGCTAGCCTTTATTTTTATTCAATAGAAACACATGGATTCTTTTAATTATCAAAAATTCTGAATTAGTGGCATATAAATTAATGAGATAACTTCTCCTAGATTTTAAGTGTAATTGTATTTCTAGTTTTTTCTCTTTCTCTGTAACATATCCCCTGCTTTTAGAAATAAATTGGATGAAGCTTCCTTTCGCCCTCTGCAAGATAAATTGTTTCCTTGTGTGAAAGCAAAGCAACTAGAAAAATAATTTTTTCCATTTTGGGCAGCTCTGTTGAGTTATAGTGTCACTGCACAGCAGGCTTTTATAGATAAGGCAGTCAGGTGTGGAGGAACAAGCGTTCTCAAGGAGAAAGAGGCATATTTGGGGAGAAAGGGGAAACCACTCCTAGGAAGCCTGTGGTTTGTGATCTATGTGAGAGAAGGGAAGACAGCAAGTTGGGACAGAACATGGTCTGGACTAAGGGAGAAGACTTGTGTGAGGCTTTAGCTGAGCCCCCGAAAGTAGACATTAAGTGTGCCTGGCTGCATTTACAATCACATTTAATCTTCATACCAACTCTGAAAGGTAGGTATTATTATCTAAATTTTGTTGGTGAAGAAATTGTAGCTCAGGGAATTGAAATGACTGGTAAGGGACAGGATGAGGAATTTGATTCCAGGTCTTCTGATTCTAATGGATCCATTCATGTCCTGCCTACCCCCACCTTCCATAGAGTCTTCTTTGTCATCAACAGAAAGTGCTTGAATGCTGGGCTCAAAGTCATCCTGTGACTGTGGGGCCAGAGTATGATGCTTCTCCCTTTGGGATCAGTCTCAGGACATCTTTACAGAACTATAGTCATTAGACATTATAAAATCTTCACAGCATAGTCTCGCTCTCTCTCTCTCTCTACTTAGTATTTGCTGAATGTCATTGCCTCAAATTAAACCATAAGTTCCTGAGGGCGTGAAGCAGGTTTGTTTTGCTCACAGCTTTATAGGATGTGCACCCCAGTACAATGCAGGAGCATAGCAACATTTGGATAAATTTAAAATTATCCAATTATGGATAATTTAAAAAATAAGCTTTCTTTTTAGAACAGTTTCAGATGTACAGAATTATTGTGAAGTTGGTACAGCCTTCCCAAATACCCCACATTCAGTTTCCCCTATTATTAATGTCTTACATTAGTGTGGAATATTTGTCACAATAAGTGAACCAATATTGGTACCTTATTATTAACTAAACTCCATAATTTATTCAGATATCCTGTGAATTCTTTAGTTTTTTATCTAATGTCATTTTTCATTTCCAGAATCCCATCTAGGATACAACATTACACTTAGTAGTCATGTCTCTTTTTGGCTGTGACAATTTCTCAGACATCCTTGTTTTGAGGACCTGACAGTTTTGTGGAGCACTAGCCATATATTTAGTTGAATGTCCCTCAGTTGGGATTTGTCTGATGTTTTTTTCTCATGGTTAGACTGGGTAATGTGTTTTGGGGAGGATGACCACAGAGGTAGAGTGTCATTCTCACTACATCATATCAAGAGTACGTACTATCAATATGACTTATCACTGTTGATCACCTGGCTTGAGGTAGTGTTTGTCAGATTTCTCCACTCTAAAGTTACTCTTTTTTTTCCTCCCCTTCCATTGTACTCTTTGGAAGAAAGTCACTGTGTGCAGCCCACACTTAAGTAGTGGGGATTATGCGCCATCTTTTTTAAGGTGGAGTATCTACATAAATTATTTGGAATTTTTCTGCACAGGAAATTTGTTTCTTCTTCTCCATTTATTTATTTATTCAATCATTTACATCAGAGTGAACTCGTGGATACTTACTTCATGCTTTGGGTTAGAATCCAATGCTACATCATTTTGTTTTCTATAATTATTTCAAATTTTGCCATTGGGAACTCTTCAGTAGGCTTCCCCCCATCAGTGCAGGGTTTTGTTTTGTTTTGAGCACTTTCTTATTTTCTGGCACTGCAAGACGCTCCAAGCTCATTTTGTATATTTTATGTCCAAGTCCTAGAATCAGCTACTTCTCCAAGGAGTTCTAGTTCCTTTTATTGGAGAATGGTATTAGAAACCAAGATATTGGCACTAGATATGCTCATTGCTACCAGGGTGTCATTGCTTCTAAGTCCTTTCAGATGACAAAGCAAGGAGATATATGTGTGTATTCTTACCAGTATTTATACACATATCTATAAACACTTCTATATGCAACCATCTGCATCTATATTAAGCTAAACATTAGTTTATACTGATGTCTCCAACTCTAACTTGTTACTGCATGGATCATTCTAGACTCTTCCCATTGCTTATCTGTAACCTCCCATTCCAATAGTGAGAAACCTGGTTTCCACCATCTGCTATCCATTTACTTACTGGTTCAATTCCAATATCCATTAGTGGTTTTAGAATTGTTAACTCATAATTCATGGGAAACAACTTTATCAACTAGAGAACATGTAGAGTCCCTTTTGCCTTTAGACTGACAGACTCCATTGATTTCCAAAGTTATTTGGGTCAGCACCCTAATTTCCTACCCCAATCATTGAGATTATTTCATACATCTGTAATATATTTGTATTCCTTTGTCACATACTGAATTCAATCCTGAGATCCTCTGACCTCCAAAATGATTTTTTAAATATTTGCATACATTAAGGTTTCACTTTGTGTTGCAATATTCTGTGGGCTTTGACAAATGTGTAGTGTCATGTATCCACTATTACAGTATCATACAGAATAGTTTCATCACCCTAAAAATCTCCTGCACTTCACCTATTCAACCCTACCTACTCACCTCCCACCTGAACATCTGGCAACCACTGATCTGTTTACCATCTCCATAGTTTTGCCTTTTCTAGAATGTCACATAATTGGAAGTACACAGTAATTTTTTTTAACCACTAAATGATATTTCATTGTGTGAATGTAGCAAGGTTTGTTTACCCATTGGTCTACTGAAGGGTATTTTGCTTGCTTCCAGTTTTTGGCAGTTATGAATAGAGCTGCTATAAACATTTTTGTGCAGGTTTTTGTGTGAACAGATATTTTCAAATCAGTTGGGTAAACACCTGTGAGCACAACTGCTGGTAAGACTATTAGTTTTATAAACAACTGTCTTCCAAAGTGGATGTACCATTTTGCATTCTCACCAGCAATGAATGAGAGTTCCTATGGCTTCATGTACTTGTCTGCACTTAATATTGTCAGTATGTTGGATTTTAGCCATTTGAATAGGTGTGTAGTGGTATCTCTTTGCTGTTAAATTGATGAATTTTTCACAGGAAAGGGTACCATTCACTCATGTTTCCTGTACATGTACAATTTACAGATTATCTTCTGGACCAAACCCTTGTTTTACAACTCAGCAAATTGAGAACCAGTTACTTTGCAAAGTCCCAGTGGCATTTGGTAGAACAGAAATCACAACAAGGCCATTAGTGGGACCATTTTCAAAAAACAAAACAAAACAAAACAAAAAACCCCCAAAAGACACCATTGCTCTTTTACAATAACAGATCTAGGTTTGTTGGGTAGAATTTGGAGAAGTCACCATGGCAAGAGATGTTTTTAAGGAAATTATGAGACTTCAGAAACAGAGACAGGAACTGTGAGCCTGAGCAGATCCCTGGTGCCAGGCATTATGGGAGCTCAGATGGTATGGGGCCATGTTTCTGAGGCTGAGGTGGAAAGTCATTGAATATCTAATCCTTTTAGCTTTGTACTAAGAACAATTCTACTTCCTGACTCTGAGACTGCATCTTTTTAAAAACCTACAAGGATTAGAGCAAATCTATGGGACACTGGAAGGGGAAATATATACTGCCATCCCTTATATTTGCTGTTTGTAAAACAAAAAGATGGAATAGGAAAATATGCTGCTTACCTAGAATTTTTGTCTGGATATGAGAATCTTGAATGCAAAATTCAGTGAAGTTTCATTCCAGTCCAGAAGTATTGACATAACAATATTTGAAGAAATTCTTTATCTTAAATTTTATTAAGGAAATAAAAGAATTAATGTATGGTTAGTGAGTCTATACTATGAAATGAAAATTATATGAACTTTACTATACAGTTAATATGAGCAAAATAATAATATATCACAAACTAAAAATCCTGTTCTGGCAGTAATTCTGGTTCCTTCATCCCAAGGAACTGGTGAAACCCTCTGCCAGACATGACCAAGGAAAACATTTCTGTCTTAGTTCGTTATCCAGGGCCTACCTTGCTATTCTGCTGTGCCTCATACTCATATCCCAGACTCTATGTGCAGATAGATTACTTTCGTCATGGGTTTTACATCTAATTACATAGAATTTTCTGTATTTCTATTTGCAATTGCCCAAAATTCAGATGCAGTGTTTGGAGTGCAAAGGTGTTTATTATCTCTAGGCATCTTTTTCATGTAGTTGCTTAGCTACAATCAAAGCTCTGCAAGATACTGGATTCAGCTTTCCATATTGCTCTGCACATGCATGTTCTGATCTGTGCTGTTGTGATGACCAAGGTATGGATTTTTGCTTTGTGGAGGGAAAGAGAGCTGCTGTTCAAGTAGGGATGACCTGAAATGTTCCCCAAAGGCAGAGAATTTGTGGATTCTTTAGAGTGACCAAGTCGACATTAGTAATTTCCTGGTGTGGCAGTTGGAATGGGGGCTCCCAGTGTCATTTCTCTCTACCCAGAAGTGGCTGGGGGGGTGGCCCTGTGTGCCAGCCTCCTCGTAAGGGCAACATTTCTTAGAGGCAAAGTATGCCAACTGTGTTGAATCACGTTGGGATCTGTAATTTCTGTGTACTTGTCTGACCTGAAGACATGAGATGGATCTCAGAAGCTTGGCCACAAGGTTTTCTGATTTTATTCTATTCTCTTTCAACAGATGGAGGATTGGAGTAGTAGGAGCCTCAAGAGTCTCTCCTCTAAAAACCTCACTCTGCTTCAGAATTCTCAGGTCCTTTCTCTTCAGCTTCCTTTTCTCTTTTATTTCCCTAGAGATCTTCAGACCCAGGCAATTTAGGGTCACATTGATATTGCCACACACCAGCAGTGGTGTGAGAGCTGAAGTAGGGTTGGTAGAGAGTGCCAAGAAGAAAGTTCCTGAAGGAGGAGGAAGTGCTTACTTATAAGGTGTGGTTTCAGAGGCTCTAAAAACCCTTTTTGACTCCTTTGCTCAAGCATTTCCCTTTCTGATTCTGCCAGAGTTCTTGGAATTTCCCCAAATCATCTAATCCCCTGGGTTTGGGTGCTAGAGTCTTTCGTAAAGTACAGGTGCTATGTAGGTGCAGGAACCATGAAAAATTTAACTCGGTTTAACTTATCAGTTAAGCCATAGTAACTTAGTAAGGGAACAGGATATTTCTGAGGGAAGAGGATGTGAGACAGGTGAGATTTGATATGGGAAGAGCAGTGATTCTCAACTTAGGTGGTTTTGGATTCCTTAGAGAGTATTTCAAGCTCTATAGACCTTCTCCCCAGAAAAAAGTACATACAGTGGAAGTGACTTTTGCAGCTAAGCATGTTCAAATGTCAAAACTAGAGACAAAATTTTGCTTGAAAAGCCCTGAACTAATCTATGACGTATGGTATAAATGGTTTTGAGGTATTTTGCTTTTCAGTAATTCTTATGCATATTGAAATTCGCTTACCATTGATCTAGACTAAGGATGGAATAAAAAGAATACACATATTCTGATATCTGACCCTTCACAACATTCTGCCTTTGAAGCACCTATTAACTCTCTGGAGGAGAATAGGAGATAAGTGTCAATTCTAAAGCTTGCCTGCAGGGTATATTCCATTTTGGTTTTTACTATTGAGCCACTGTAACCTTAATACATGCTAATAGGTTTGTTGTGGTTGAAGATTAAAAATAATTAGTTGCAAGTCTAGGTTCTAAAGCCAGAATAGAAGTTAAATTTGGACAAAATGAGGCTCCGCTGCACACACAAAGCTAACTCCTGATTTGGAGCATTTGTTGTTTCAGGTGGTTGAAGGGATGGAAAGCAGAGCAGCTGGGAAGGGAATGGGAACGGAAGGCGATCAGAACAGGGTAGAGAACAGAGAGAGAGAGAGAGAGAGAGAGAGAGGATTGTGTTAAAGCCCCTCTGCTGACCTTCGATTTTTCCTTGGACCAGTCCCAGCTGGAGACTTTTCTCCTTTGTAAAACCCCCTCTGCTCCCTCTTCTCTTTGCTCCTCCCCCCTCTCCTTTCTCTCTCCATGTGCCCAGCATTCTCCCCTGGCCTCTTAGCACTCAGCAAGTGAGGCCCAAAGGAAGTTCCCAGTTGAATAAAGGAAAAGCATCAAACAGCCTATCACTACTTCCCTGATTCCTCTGGGTTTTATTGTTATTAATTTTCTTATGCAGTGTTTCTGTGAGACAGCTGTGTTTTCAGCTAGAGAAAAGCCTGTGACCTTAAGGACAGAAAAAAAATGCCATTAAGAAAGGGAGTGGAGAATTTTAAAAGTCAGGATTTCTTTAAATAGCATCAACTGTAGCCAGTTTGCATCTTTTCTACAAAATCTTGCCTGGCTGAATAGAAAGTAGATGGCCATTCTCTCTGGTCTGATGATTTCCAATTTCATTTTTGGCACAGAGTCATGAACAACAAATTTTCTTAGTATCTGGTGAGACCATTCATTTATTCACTCTTTAGGCAAGTCTGTAAATCTGTTAGTTGGGAACTTAATAAGTGATTTAGGAGCTCTGGCCATTGCAAAATCTATAATCTCTCTATTGATATGTAAAGTCACAGCTCTACTTTTGACCCTATTTCCTCATTTGATGGGAAATAAAAAGGAGCCCATATGGTTTAATTTATTGTTTGTTTATTGTCCAGATTAAATGAGATAATGTAGTATGTGAAATGTCAATCATAACTTAGTCCCTGCAAACAGCTTGGTACATGTTAGTTTCAACTTCCTTTTCTGGACAAATATTCCCACACTCCACAAGTTTCTATTCCCATCAGAACCTAGAGCCCATTACTTAGAACCCTGATAGGTGGCAGGAAACAATAGGACATGTGTATTCGTGCTAAAGCCACTTCTAATGTTACACACGGAAGGGTGGCCGTGACTGGCTTTGATATATTCATTACAATAGATTTCTACACCTTTAAGTTATGTTTCTCAAATTAAAACTCTACTGGTTTTATGGAGATATATCCCCACCTGATCAAGATAGAAAATTTGTGAGATCCTTTGCCATATATGCAATCTGCAAACTAAAGGATTTTGTAGTCAGATAGTTGGATTTTTAAATTTCTTGCTCAAATGTAGTTATGCTGACATGCAAGTTCCATGGGGACAAAGTTTTTGTCTCTTTTCTTCTTTTCATTGTAGAAACCCAATCACTCAGCACAGTGCCTGACACATAGTATGAACTCGAAAATATTTGTTGAATAAATGAATGAATGAATGATCTTGCCCAAGCAGCCTAATGAAAGAGCCAGTCCAGCCTCTGCCTCTCTGGAATATCTGAGAATATCTAAAGATATTCTCAGGAGTGCAGAGAAAAAATGTTTTTGAACACCTCCTATGTGTCTGGCATTGTGTTAGGTCCTTGGGATTTTGTAGTTAATAGGCAGTCATGCCCCTTGCCAAAAATGAGCATATAGCTTCACAGAGAAGAGATATTGTATTAAAAAGTGAATACTAGAGGGCTGGTTTTTGTGAAAAAGAAGGTACAGAGTGTTATGGGAGCACTGCAGGGGGTCACAGTATGTGAACAAAGGCAAAGTTTCTAAAGCAAGTGTTAGAGAACATGAAAACATCTTGAAAACTAAAAAAAGCATTTCGAATGAAAGGTACTATTATCCAAGTCCTTGCGATTAACTAGCTGGCTCTTTCCTGGTGCTCTGTCTCTTTCTTGGGATACAGAGGGAGGAGCACAGTTGTTCCGATGTGTATATGACCCTGAGACACAGCTAAAGAACCAAGCCTGAATAGGACCGCAAGCCACTTGTTCTAAAATTCTTCTTTTGAGGAAACATCTATCTCTCTTTCAGGATGCCAGCCATCACACTGGCCTTCCAGCATTAGCATCTTTTTCAGCCATCTGCAACATTTGCCTCCTCCACCCATAGGCTTCATCACGGCACACAGACACACACCTTTGCCCAAACTTCAGTACCAGGCATTACTATGACAGACTCTGCAAAATCTCCTTGAAAACATCTTAAAGCTTCATAGCCCATGCTCCTTTTCCCAAGAGCACTGCACAACTACTTTCTTTGCAATATATTTATCACTTTTCAGCTCATGTGAACACAAGGGAAAATACAGGAGAAAGACATTATTGTTTGTAGATGTTTTTGTTTTCTGGTTGTCATTGTTTTCCTTTAGAGTCAGAGGATGGAAGAAAGCCTGAGCTGTCATTTGGTTTCATTTCCTATTAGGCAATCACATAGGCCCACTTTTAAATGAAACCTCTCATTTTCAAGTCACTTAGAGAGGATGAAGTTCTGTAGTTTCCTTTGGTATATTATTCCAGATTAAATAAACTTGTTTTAAAAAATGCCTTTTGAGATCAGCTCGGTGCTTTGTGTCCACCTAGAGGGGTGGGATAGGGAGGGTGGGAGGGAGATGCAAGAGGGAGGAGATATGGGGATATATGTATATGTGTAGCTGATTCACTTTGTTATACAGGAGAAAGTAACACACCATTGTAAAGCAGTTATACTCCAATAAAGATGTTTTAAAAAAATGCCTTTTACATTTAACTCAAGTATCTCCTATTGCCTCTGAGGATAAGTGTTAAGTTTCAGTGGTAGCATAGCTTATGATGTAGTTAAGAGCTAAGGTCTTGGAATCAGGCAGATCTTGGCTTAAATATGACCTCTACTTCAGATGAATTATGTGATTTGAGACAATTACATGACCATTTTGTATCCTGGTTTTCCCATCTGTAAACTGAAGAAAATAATACTCAGGTCAAGAAGATAATGAAAAGAAAGAAAGAAAGAAAGAAAGAAAGAAAGAAAGAAAGAAAGAAAGAAAGAAAGAAAGAAAGAAAGAAAGAAAGAAAGAAAGGAAGGAAGGAAGGAAGGAAGGAAGGAAAGGAAGGAAGGAAGGAAGGAAGGAAGGAAGGAAGAAAAAGAAAAGAAAAGAAAAGGAAAGAAAGAAAGAAAGAAAATATCTGTGACCCTGACATTGACCTAGTTTCTCTCACATGATGAATATTTGATAAATAGTGGTTATCATTTTGCTCTGTGTCAAGTATCTAATTATAATATATTTGGAAGCAGGAAGCATGACTTGTTTGGGTTTGTATCCTGCACAGCCCTTATACAGCACTGTAGATATAATAGATACTCAGGAATTCTGCATAAATAATGAACAGAAAAGTAAGATAGTACGTGTAGGAAACACCTTGCTCTTCTATTAGTTAGGTCCATGACAGGACAAATCATTTGCACTTCCTGAATCTTAGTTTCTTCATTTGTAAAATGGTTGCTTTATAAATGACCCTTTGCAATTGAATATTTATGACGAGTATTTATTCTGCTTTATCAGAACTCCAGAGAAGGAAGCTGTTTAGGCAAAATTTCTGAGACTAACAATGATTTTTTTTATTGCTAATCTGATTTTTAGAAACTCTCATATATCTTATTTAGCTAATTTTAAAACGTCTTTTAGGGGAAGTGTTAGAAACTTTGTCATATTTTCTTGATTAGATTTCTGATGAAAGGAGGTGAATGTTGAGTTTCTGTTCCCTTTGGTATTATTTCATGAACAGTGTAGAACCAGTATTTAATACTGGCTACCAAAGTGAAAGTGGAGGTGGGGGAAGGAGGTGAAGCAGCAAACTCTAGAACAATCCACTTCATTTGTTGTTCCGGTGACAAATGGCTTCAGCTTTCTCCCTGGAGTGTTTCCAAATCTGTTTGCTAGATGTTCACCTTGACTGCCTAATATTCTCAAGCTCAGCTAAATGAAACTGCAGTTTATGACAGCACGGAAGCTACAGAAATGCACCTTGTAAAGCCTGGGCCCAATTCTTTTTAGGGAGACAATGATAAACTCACACATATTCATTTAACTTTATTGATTTCTCAGAATTTTAGGTGGATTGAGGTTAGAGGTTTGTGATGGGGAGGAAGGGGAAAATTCCTCCCCATTACTTCTTAAATACTCTTTGGAGTTCCTTTCTACACTTGACTCTTTTCTGGAATGCTGAAGGTTCCAACCTGAATATTAACTACATCACAAAATTCTAAGAAAATGAATTATTTTGTCAGTTTCACCAAGAACACTTACAGATTCCCAACGAGCATAGTATCCTTCAGTTAAGAGGATAAACCATTAGGTGGAGAAAGGAGCATGTCAGTCTAAGCATAATCTTCTCATCTGATCCACCAAACTGCAAATATTATGGAGTTACCAGTATATACACCAATGTTGACTGAGATACATATTAGTAATATATAAATATTAGTGATACATAAATACAAACAGGTAAATAAGACTTTATCCTTAAGTGTTTAGACTTACAGGAGCCTAGTTATGTGGTCGTATTCTACAATGGAATTATGCCATATTTATTTCTTTATTTCAACAAGTGGGTGACATTCCTTAGATTTTGGATAGACTAACTTGTAATCTGGGAAAATTATTTGTCCAACTTCACATTAATTGATAACACCAATGAGAATAAAATTTAGGTTAGTTGATAGTATTTCACAGCTTTGTTCCATAAACACTAGATTCATATCTTCATATTCAGCAGTTTGAATTTATGCCAATGATATCAACAAAAAGAAATCCAAACTTAAGGAAATTTCCATGTTGAATCAAATAATTGTAAACAAGTTATTTTTTCTTAACTTTCTAAATACTATGCCAGTGATTTCATCGGATATAGAGCAAAGAGTCTTTCCTTTGAGAACTTCCTTTCCCACAAACTGATTAAAAATATACAATCCAGGAAATCCTTTTAGTACAAACTGGGGAAAATTGATATAAGTGAAAATAAGGTAAAATGAAAACAGTGGGTAGAATCTGACATATTTATTTGATAAACTATCATAGATAGTTATGAATGGCACGATATAATTCAGAGTCCACTAATATTTATTTAATATCATTATCACATATATTATCTTATTTAATGTTTACATTAAACTGGTAAGGTAGCTCTTACTATCCCCCAACACCCTTTTTGAAGACAAGGGAACAGATGCAGGGAGAAGTTAAATAATAAGTACCCAAACAAGTATTTAGTATGTGTGGGAACCCAAATTCAATTCTCGTTCCATCTGACTCTAGACCAGTGGTTTTCTCATTTTGCTGATGACTCCCAACCTTTTCTCAGTCAACAAACCTGATGATTCCTGCCCATCAATAGCAGTTTTCCTCTATGGGCTGGGAAGGTAGGAGTTTTCCCTTGAGATCCTATCAGAATCTATGTGTGGGTAGATGTGTGTAGTTTGGAAAAGATGCCAGAGATAATTCTACTTCACTACCACACACCTCGATTGACACTCTCTGCATTGTCTCATGCTCTATACCATAATGATTTGATTTTAGTCTATTGACTTTAGAATAGAACTTCTTCCAGACCTCTTGTTTAATAACCCTGTATTAATTTTTCTTTGCACAAATTTACCAGGCAATAAGTTTCATGGAATACTTCTGGGTTAACATATTTCCTTCTCCCAGAAGTATATATTGGAATATATGGGGCGAGAAACTCTTAACATACAGCTATATTAAGGTTTAATTAGGAAAAAAACCCATCAATTCAGAGGTTATTAGATGAAGCTGGAAATCTCTGCTTTGTCACATCTGTATATTTCTCATCTAGTGAGAGTCTTTAACCTTGCCTATGATGCCTTAATGTAACAGGAATCATTCCATCTAAGCTCACTCTGATGCTCACAGCTCAAATGCTCCCTAACATGCTTCCAGGATTGGTGTTTAATTCCTTTCACTATCCCCCTACCCACAGGGCCCTTTCTTTCTCTAGTCTCCCTTGAGGTTCTCGATCCCAGCCATGCACTGCATCGCACACAATCCCCTCCCTTCCTCTATGGTACTCTGCTATGTTGGCCAAGTTACATCCATACTTAATATTCTGTTGTGTTTTTTACTGGTTGCCTGGGACTTTCTTCACACTTTCCTCCAGACATTAATTTTTTTCAATTTATTAGCAAAATAAAGTGGGGAGTTTTGTGATGTTGAACTGGGCATAGGGACAATACATTAGAGGGTTAGGGCCATGGAGCTCATTGAATTTAGGTGTCCCGAGCCCTCTGGAAATAATGTCAAGTAGGTTGAATTCTACAGCTTTATCTTCAGTCTTTATGACTTATAATGCCTGCTAAAAAGAGCATTTCTACTTTCTCTCCATGTTGGTGGTTTCAGTATCAAAATGATATTCGTTCAAAATCTTTGACCAATTTGGATTTCACAGAGAGCACAGCCATTTCAGGTTTTACCTGAGGGAAAGGAGCTGTTACTTTTCATAGAAAAGCTGCTGTCTGTCAGGAGCCCAACCAGGAGAGGATTTTTCACAGCTGGGCTTGATTGTTCTAAAACTCTTCTTGGAGCAGCTGTGAGCCGATGACTGCTTCTAACCTCAGAAGTCAAATGAAAGAAGAGAGCCTTATATTTTGCATATTCATCTCTACCTTTTTTATTGCTTACTGTCTGCTCTGTCTGGGCTCTAACATTAGTGGACGATGGAGTAACTGAGCCTACAAATGATGTAATTTCAGGAACAGATGTAATTTTCAACCTTTGTCAAGATATCTGAAATCTTACAGTGAGAGAGACATTCTTTTGGGACTCTCTTCAAGAGTTCCATATAAAAGCGTAAATACCATTGGGAGGTATTGTATTTTAAGCCTTATACATTTTTGCACTTAAAACACCTTAAGGCAATGTCAATCTACACCTGAGGGATACTCATTGACAACTAGCCGAAAGCAAAATAACAGGAAAAACAGTGAATCTCACAATTTGCCAGGAAATGGTGCTAAGACAAACCAAGGACAAAGTTTGTCAAGTTCACACATTTTTGGTCCTCCACCTGTGTTTAATAATCATCCTACTGCAAGAGGTTTTGGCACATCACATTTACAGGACACATATTTATAGGTTATTGTAAAAATCAACAATGGTAAGCATTAGTCTCTAACAGTGGACAGGCTAATGTACAATGTTAAAATGTGGAATATGTTATTTTCCTGCAACCAGTCAAAATATGATCAAAAAATTGAGAGTATATTCATCTTTCAAGTAGATGACTGATATTTTTGCTTTTGTTAGTTATTCATTTGGATAATTGTGGCCCGTCTCCCTCCCTTGATGAGATCAGAAGGGATTCCCTGGAAGGATGGAAGCAGAAACAACCTTTACTGAGTAGAGAGTATGTGGACCCAGAATATGCTGCTCAACTGGGTCTAAGAACACATGGGTCAGATTATGGGGGGATGCCCTACTGGGTCATCAGCACAGAAGGGGCCAGAAGTAGAAATTGGGAGAAGAGTTCAGAGATTCAGAGAAGATGAGAGCAGAAAGAGAAGACTGTAATTAATAAACTGCTTGAACAAGTGTTGGATGCTGATAATGGGGCCGAGAGTGAATCTTTACAGATTTGTACCCCTCAGTGCTTGATCAGGCTAGATCTGTTCATAGCATCTGGGATAGAATGAATCTATTCTTCTCTACTCTATTTTACTTTAACACGTGTGTGTGTGTGTGTGTGTGTGTGTGTGTGTGTGTGGTGTGTTGAGTACTTCCTGTGGGCCAGGCTCTTGCTAGGCCTTGTGAATATAAACACCACCACCACCACCAACACTTACTATTAGACACTGCAATAAGTGGTTTATGCATATTGCTCATTTAATTCTCATAAAAATCCCATTAGGTCAATGTTATCTTCTTTTACATATGGGGAGAGCAAGTTTAATGGTATTAGGAAATATGTCCAAGGTTACATAGGATGCAATGGATAGAGTTAGAAATTGAACCTAGTTTACTGTCTTTTTCTAAAATTTATGATCTTAGCTACTATGCTTTATAGCAGGCTATATGCATCAACCTGTTTCTGAATATTAAGGAAAACAAGGATTTCAAGAATCTCCATAGCATGGCTGGGTAATTAAAATTAAGCCCCTTGACTTATTGGGTTGTGAGGAACCCCTAGAAGCAAAGAAAAATTATTCACTCTTCAGCTGATTTAATGAACTGCTTGAATTCAGAGCTCTCTCACAAAGATAAGCTCCTATGAGGAATTACGCAGAGCACAATGAAAGATGTTCTGAAGAAGAAGTGATGAGATCAAAAGGAAGGGCCTGTCATGTCCAAAGCCCTGTTCTGGGTGCTGTGTGATATGAATTAATATCTCACATCACCGCTGCCCTCCAGCAGCTTAAAAACCTGTCGGGATGTTACCCTAAAGCACATGACTACCTAGAGAACCAGGCAAAAATTAAATAATAAAACCTCCAAGAGATGTCACTATGCAGTTTAATTGTAAAATAATTGTTCTTGACCGTGGGTGGTATGAAGAATCATGAAGGCTGGAAAGAAAGCTTGCATGAAAGAAAAAAAAAAATTCTTCACTAATAATTGAAAGATATGGAGGTTTTGACTCAGTGGTGAGGCTGAGGCAATGGGAATGGAATGAACAAAATCATGAGAAACAATATAAGAGATGGTGAGGAGTCCAGTTTGGTGCAGACTTGGATCAAAGGACTGGTGGCAGATAAGGCCGAGAAAGTGGGCTCGTGTAGAGTGGGTCAGACCAGGTGTCTGGGTGCTAAGAAGAAATCTAAAATCCTTCTTCCAAAGCTCCTCCTTTCTCCAAGCTTCAGAGCTGGCCCTTCCTTCCTCTTTCTTTATCCCACAGTCCAAGACGTGTATGTCCAATTGATGCTTATAAATATTAGTGTTGGCCCTGAGTTTTCAAAGCCTTGGGCATTTGGGATGTGTGGAGCTGACCAAGGAACTTTGTGAGAAGTGTAGTGGGGTAGATACACTAGGTGGTGCTCTCCAACCAAGGCAGGAAGAGCCCACACTGACTAGCCAAAGTCTGATTGAGGCTCTACCCTCCCCTAAATCTGAAGTGAGTCGCTGTCCTACTCAGTAAACGAATTACCATTCCTTGCTTAGTGTATCCCTCAACACTTCAATTTTAACTATTTAGCTCTTTCACGATATTTTGAGGTGGGGGGGTCTGGGAAATTTATTTCTTAAAGACATTATTAAAGCTCATTTTGGCAAATGGAATTGAGAGCTGCATTAAGGGCTGTTGATATTCTGCCCAGATGTCGGGTAGATGATGATCTTTTAAACTAAAACAACTTGCTTGCCCATTGAGGGTCTATTTTGTTTCTTTCCTAGTGCTTAATTTTTGCATATTATTGTTAAGCTTTATGGCAATAAAGAAATAATCAATCATTACAGCCCTTTCTCAGAAGCGTGAAGAAAAGCCTATTTCTGCTTGAGATAAACCTTGGAAATATTTAGAATAAAAAGCTCAATATAAGTGGGGCATGAGGTGTCTTCGCTGGTGTGTCGCTATGGGAACATGCACTCTACTGCCCGGTCTTTGGCTCAGTGGAAGGAGAGCTGGGATCAGGGCTTGGCATAGAGTAGGGACTTGGGAAACAGTGAATTGAGCACTCACTCTATCCATATTTTATGTTCACGAAAGTAGGATCTCTTATCTTTGTTCACTTTTCTTTTACTTCTTTCCCTGAAGACTATAGCAAAAATTTTGAGGGCTAAGTGAAAACATTAGGGCCACCCAGGGCAGCCTTGTGACATTTTGTTCTTCAGAACCAGCTAATTCTCATTCTTTTGCTGTCTTCCCATTCCTCTTGTGTATGCTGTAATGCTCTCTGGCACTGATGGTCCCACACTCTTCCATCCCACCTGGCTCTGTTGCCCTGTCCTCTCCCTAGATTAAAATGACCCTGTTTCATGCCTGTGATAACTTAATAGCTCAGTTCTTCTAGTACTGCTGTGATTTCAAAAATTTTTAAAGTTCATAATTACACTTTTACTTTTGCAACTGCTTGACCCAGTTTTAGATTTGTAAAATATGCTTACTGTATTTGAGACCCCTTGCTAGTTAATCTGAAGAAATGGCTTTAGCAATGCCTGAGTAGAAGCTAAGTGTGTCAATCACCCCTTTCCCTCAACTGCATGTTAACATCATGCTTGCTTTAACAAAGGGAGAGAAGAATTTCAGGCACGTGTCAGGCTGAAGAAGGAGATGGTTTGGGGGTAGGCAGATCATTAAGTTCTGTCAAATCAGACCTTCTATGAGAAGAGTTATATATCATAACCAAATCACTTGGGACCCTTCTTCTGCAGCCTTGTGCCTTGCCAGTATGTGGTGTGGCATATCCAGATAGGAATAATCCTGCTGGAGCAACGTTCTGGAAGGGTTGTTGCTAATGTTTGCTTACACTAATCACCAGAATCCGATATGATTGTCCATTGGGCATATCCGGTCCAGGTAATTATTCATCATGATATTTGCTGGGGAGTTTCACATTGGGTCTTATAATTAAATGAGAATAATTAAGCCCATACCCAAGAATGTACTAGGTCCAACTTACTAGGTAGTTAACAAGCAAATATACATACACAACATGTACACATGAGACTACCAATCTTATACATTCAAGCAATCGCAAGATTTCCCATCTTAACTCGTTAGAGAACTGGTAAAATGTTTGGTCAGGAATGCCCAAGGGAAATGTCTATGCCCGGTCCATGTATAGGTCTTCACCTCCCCTCCCCATTTTCATCTAATTCTAGGATGTGATTTTGTTATCTGCTATGTGCCATGCTATTCCTTATCCCTCATACGTCTGTGTTGGAGTGATTATTTCTTGAATCAGAGCCCTTATACTACTATAGAATTCTGAGGCTCTCTGTCTGCAGCTGCTCATAACCTACACTTTGAGTTTCTATCAGCTGTGTTTCTTGAGATCTAATGGCTCCTCTTCCAAAGTACTACTGCCTGGGTCTGTGTAATGCTGGAACTTCTTGAGATTTTCCTTTTTTTCCCCAACAACGTACGGTGCTAGTCACCTGGATATGACTTAACTCTCTCCTATGCCTCACTTCTTTTTTTTTTTTTTTCCAGCCCTCTTATTTAGTGAAAGAGGTGTGAGTAGTTGTAGAAATAACTGGCTTTTAATTGAAAAGAGAACAGCTTCCAAGTCAGCTACTACCTAAAAGTCTTGACTATTATAAAAGTGTCATTAACTTTAGGCTGCTTCCCCCATCAATTTGGTATACATGGAGGTCTTTAACCATTTTTTTGCCCATTCAGTTATGAAAACCTGGAAAGGATCTTTTCTGGTACTTAGGTTCTCATCCTCATCCTTGTCTTGAGGCCAAGACAGCAAGCAGTGCAGGCTGTGGCACACGTCGCTGAATGTCTGCAGCCTTCTTCCACAGGGAAACCAATACAAAGAAAACACGCCATGTTACTAAAAGCAACAAGCTGTGAATGGTGGGGCAGGTCATAGGAAGGAGGACAGCTTTGGGGTTCCTTCACTCCCACAGAAAAAATGCAAGTCCTAAGGCTCTCCTATCCTTATAAACCCTTCACTACCTTAACGGCTGGTTGCTGGGTGCCCTGGTTGTAGAACCTGGTGAGTTTTCAGTAGCCGAGCTGCACCCAGTTTTCCTATGTTCTCTCTCTCAAGACAGTGGCAGAAACCTAAGTGATCAGTACTGTATGGTTTGGAGGTTAAATTCTGGACTGAACTGGGGATCACAGAGACTGAGAAGGATTGAGGACAGGTGATAGACTGTAAGTTTTTTAAAAATTTATTTTATTGAAGTATAGTTGATTTACAATGTTGTGTTAATTTCTGCTGTATAGCAAAATGATTCAATTATACATATTTTCATATTCTTTTCAATTATGGTTTATCACAGGATATTGAATATAGTTCTCTGTGCTGTACAGTGGGACCCTCTTCTTTATCCATTCCCCATATATAATAGTTTGTAGCTACTAATCCCAGACTCCCACTTCATTCCTCCCCCACCTCCCCTCTACCTGGGCAATCACATGTCTGTTCTCAATGGATAGACTTTAAGTTTTTGTTGAACTGTAAAATGCATTTATCATTTGAGCACCATTGTTTAGAAAATGTTACGATTCAAGCTGATGTGAAAGTTGAAAATTGTGGGTGTGCGTGTGTGCGTGTGTGTGTGTGTGTGTTTATTCACATGGCTCCTTTCCCAACTTTTAAAGCCTTACCATGACTCACTGCTTTCTTTCCCCCAACAAATAATCATCATTATGGATTGAATTAACTGGAAATGACAGATAGCAATGTTTGATTTTATGATTACTATAAATCAGTAGTACCAGAAAAATGTTGGCTTAATAGATCTGGACTCTTTAGTCTGAGTTCCTTGAAGGTCAGAGGTTCTTCAACATCAGAAGGGTATGGAGCCTGAGTCCTCAAATTGCTTTTCTGTTTGGGAGCAGGATAGACAAGGGAGAATACTTTTAAAAGCCCTCTTATAAAAATGCTTCTCCTGGTTGAATGAGTGGCTTAAACATTTGGATTCTTTTTATGGGGAAGTGTTTCTTTATTGGAGTGAAGGAAGTTAACATGCTTTGAGAACTGAGGCTGCTTTATGCAGCTCTCAACACAGTAGTAAGAAGGTACTCAGGATGCATTTGTTGATTAAGTGATTGTAAAGTCAACTCTAATCTGCTGCTCGACTCCTCTCTCTATTAATGAAAACAAATGTAATCCTGGCACACGAACTGTAATCTGGAAATGGCTTTTAGAAATCCACTCTACTGAATAAATGGTCCATTAAAGCCCATCATTATCAACGTTAAGAAGGTACATTAGACTAGATGGAGGTGGGAGCCGAAGGGGGTGGGGAAGTATATTTAACTATTTCAAGATATTGATAGAGAAAAAATTAGCATCTAAATTTTTACCTGCTTTCTATTCTTACCGACAGCCTAAAGTATCATATAAAGTCTGAAGATTATTAAGAACTATAAAGGGTTGAGGTTTTACCTTACCTGTAATTTAAAACATGAGTCTGCTACAGTTTCATAGATACTGGCAGGAGACACAAGAATCCTGGGTCAGAGACAAAAGGCTCTATTACTCAGAGACATGGCAGTAGACAGGGTCTCAGAATTTTCTTGTGGCAATGCCTTGAGTCCTAATTCCCACAGGGTGATGCAAAGAGGTCCAGGTGACACCTGCACATGCAGTGGGTTGCATGACAGGAGCTCAACCCTCAGCTGGGGAACCCAAATCCATTACAATGATCAATGAGTAGGCCTGCCCTTTGCTCCGGAGGGAAATGCTCTATCTTCCATGACTGCTTTTCATGCAAGCATCCTTGAAAAGCTACTCCAAAACAAAGGAAGTCAGTGCCTCTGCTCATGAGATGTGCAGAAAAATGAGAGTCCAGTGCAGAAACTGTCTTGAAAAAACGTGGTGTCTATGCCCATTGTGGGTTCTCCATCCCTTTTCCATTGCTATCTTTAGGCCATCATGTTACCCGGAATGTAGTGGTTCTCACTGCCTCCAGTTTCTGCTCTCAAACTGGGCTTGGAATTATGCTGGGTATTTTTATTTTCGCTGACTCTGAACACTTGAGGTTTCCCGGGGATCTTTGCAATCAAGAAAGATGACAAATCAACTAGGTCTCTGGCAGGAGGAAGAAACTTTTTCTGGGACCAGTGCTGACACCTGCTTGGCCTAGGCATGGGGAAGGAGGAGAAAATGAATAGGAGAGGAGAAAACACAGTGAAGGGGAGAAGGGACAAATGAAAGATAAGAGAGAAAGAAGGAGGAGGACTAAAGACTCCCCCCACTCCATCCCAATAAAAGGGTTATGAATTTTGAGGAATGAGAAGTAAAGAGAGTAGAATTATCTGACAGAGATTGATAACCACTGTTTATGACAAGCAGACTGGTGAGCAGAAACACAAGAGAAAGAGAAGCAGAGGAAAGAGGAGAGAGGGAGGGGGTCTATTGTATATTTCAAATCTAACTGCATTAGTTAAGCTTTTTCTTTGAGTATTTTTATCTGCCATTTCCAATAGAATCAGGGACAGTATTTAGCATCTATTTATGAAAAGTAAAGCTGTGAGTCATAGAATGATGACTTAGCCTTACCGGCTAAGGCCCCAGAGGAAACTGTGTGGGTAGCAAAGAAATCAAGCTTTCATATATTGAACTTGCTGCGAAAGATAAAGATACTTTTTTAGAAAGTCCCTCACTTTGGTAGAGTGAAAAATCTAAGGGAAACTTGAAGAAAACATGTTATGTAAGTTAAAGGTGAATGTTTGATGGTTATAACTTACAGAGAAACTTAAATTAATCCAGAGTTCTCTAAAGGTGGGAATGTGAACTCCACCAGCACCAACAGACTTTGATTTTGAAGGGTGCCTATGCCTGTAAGGTACCATTTTGACTGAGCTTCTTAATCTTCTCAACAGCCATCCATGGCTTTGCTAAATCTCTTTCACAGCAGAAGAAACACTGGCACAAAGGTTAAGTAACTTGCCCATCAGTGGACCAAAAACATGAACCGAGTCACCTGTCTCCAAGCCCGGATTTTGACCCACAGTGTTAAACTGTAATGGAAACTAATAAAATAGAAAAACAAGGGAGAAAACATGTCTTTTTTTCTCTTTCTTTTTGTTTAAAGCTGATCCTCCTCTCTAAGATAGTGGAGAAAATATGGCAGGGAGCTGCTCCAGGCAAGGAATAGCAGCAGAGGCAAACAGAGATGTCTGAGTGAAGGGGATGTGCTGGTCCAATGGTCCAGAGACGAGCAGCCAACTCTCGGGACCTTTCATGCAGAAGGGCCTCAGTTTGTAAAAGGCAGAGAAGGAGAGCTTGCCAAAGGACCTGCTCTTAACAGCAATGTTTTTGGGTTCTTACATTCTGATATTTTTAGAAAGTAGCTGAATTTCCTCATGAAATACTGTGGTCTTTCTCATCATCCTTAAAGTGGTTCAACCTGCTGGGCTGGAAATTTGTTGAGTTTGAGACCCAGCTTCCTGTGGAAGAGCTGGTCTTGCACAAGTCCTGGAATCCATGGAGAGGAAGAAATAATGGGTACAAAGCATTAATGAAAATAACGATTATTATCATCTAAAGTGTCATCTAAAGCAGCATCCTAAATCCATCTTAATTCCCTAAGGAGATGATGACTTACATTAGCCTTGTCCAGAAAAGAAATTCTAGCCAGTTTTCTTTTTTACCTCCCCACCAGTTTCCCACCTGGTCTTATCTACCTCAGTGCCCTTCCTCTTCCCTTATTTCCTCCTGTAGAGCATAAATACAGTACTACTTTTAATCTTACGTAGGTATTGTTCAGTGATTATTATTCTATCCTGTGTGTTCTCTATGTATTGATCCTATCAGTATTGGCTGTCATAGAGTGGAAATGTCTCAAGGGCATGGAATCTGTTATTGTGAATTGTGTCTACAAAAGTGACAAACACTGTGTTGAATAACACTTTGTGTTAACTTGAAGACAAAGTTGATGATGATAATGATGACAAACTTCTTCACAGTTTACTAAAAGTAAAGGAAGTGGTAAATTTATTCCCAAAAGTCTTTGGAAAAAGAGCCTCAGATACACTCAAAATCATGGAGACTGAACAAAAATAGGAAGAAGAGGAAGAAGAAGATGAAGATGAAGAAGAAGAAGAAGAAGAAGAGGAAGGGGAAGGGGAAGAGGAAGAAGGGGAAAAGAAAAGGAAGTATGCCCTAGTCTTGCCCTTTTAAATCTATGGAGAGCATTTCCACTTACACATTCCATCATGATGTGAAATTCAACACGCCTTAACCCAAACTCTCTGTCTTCCCTCTCAAAGCGGCCCTCCTGATTAGCGTCTCCATTTCAGATTTATTCTCATACCTTCCTTAGCTCAAAATCCCTGAGTCATTTATTATTGCTGCCTCTCTCATACACTCATATCCAATCAGTAATCAAGTCCTGTTGTTTCTGCCTTCAAAATAATTTCCATATCTTTCCCTTTCTGTTACCATGGATACCATCGAATCTCCCTTTTTGCTTCATGCCTGGACAACTACAGTAACTTCCTGAGTCTCTTGGCTCCAATCTACCCTGCATGCAGCTGCTGTGCAATAATTTTTTTGTCATATCACACCGCTGTCCAAAAACCTTCAGGGGCTCCTCACTGTTCTTCCTTAAAATCCAAATTCTTTAAAGTAGCTTGCATGGTGTTCCATAATCTGACCAAATTTAAAGGATCCCTGCTCATTTACATGATGCCTTTGTGCAAAATTGAGAAGGCACCCCCTGGAGGCACAGAAAGCCTGGTGATATAAGGCTTACAAAGAGAAGCAAGCCTTTGTGTGAACACCGGATGAAGGGTGGTCACATCCTCGGGGAGCATGCCCTCTGCTGTAGGGTACACAGTGACCTTGGAGAGTAGAGCACACGCTGTTTTTCAACCCCCAACCTCTCCAAGGTCCTTGCAGGTCACAACCTCCACAACCATTGACAGAACCGCCCTGCAGTTTACCTGTTCAACCTGATTTCCCTTTGCTCCTGAGCTCAGACAACTTTGCTTTCCTTGAACATGCTGTACTTAGTTGGACCAAAGTACCCTGACTCATGTTTTTTGCATTTCCTGAAATACACTTCTGCCTCCTCATAGCTGGATAATTCCTGCTTGCCCTTCAAAATTCACCTCAAATGTTACTCTTCTGGGAATCGTTTTCTAATTTCACAGTCTGAAAACATTGACCTCCTAGGTTTCCATAGCACGATGCATACTCAAACATAGTACAGAGGGGCCAAAAGTGATGACCCACAACTCAGATGGGCAAAAGTATACACTTTTTAATTTTGTGGTAACTGACTTTATCTTGCTCAAGAGTTCTCATTTCTGGAATGTCAGAATCTTTAAACTTGCTCATCGCAAACTAACTCTGTCTCTTTTGGATAACCTGACACTGCAAATGTTCTAACCACCTTCTCAAGGGAGTTGGAATCTGAGTAGGGCAATGTTTGCATGGACTGATGTGTCCAGGAAGAGGTGAATGATTTCTATGTTGTCCTTCTTTGCTTCCTTCTGAACCTCTGTTAAGCTCATCTCACCTGGTATTTGGGAGGCAGCCTCCACACACATTAAAGCTGCTACCAAGCATCTGACTGTTTGAACTCAGGGTCTGTTCTTCTAAGATGGGCAATGCATGGTGATTGCTCCCAAAGAGCTCAGCCATCACCTCCTGCCGATCAGGTACCACATGGTGCTTCAGATTCCCAGTGACTCCATCTCATATCCTGCTTGGCCTATCTTTGCCTCTAGCAAGGTCACAGCCAGCATGCATGGTTCACATTCCATGAGGCATCCAGGAGCTTCTGGATTCCTTCCACATCCTATAAGCACCAAGGGAGAGTCAGGTGTGCCATACCAGGCCCATCTCTGCAAACACCTCCTCCACTCTTTGTTGCTTTGCTGCTCCAAGGCCAGCTTGGACAGCCTAGGAAAACAGAGCACTAGCATGGATGCTCTTAGTTTCTCCCTCAACGTGTCTGGGGTTTTTGTGGCAAACTCTACTGTCACAAAATCCTCCTGTCTCCATGCATATGTAGGCCCTGTTCCAGGGATATACTCCGGGACCCATGATCATCCTCTCTGTCCTCTGACCTCCTTTATATCTCCCTGTCTGACATCTGTCCCTCAAGTCAGGCTTTCTTTCTTTTCCCTTCCTACTCCTTAGGTGGATGGTAACTTCCCTTAAGTTATAACCCTAAATTTATCTTTATCTAGAGCTTATAATACTATTATATATTTAACATTTCCAATTTTTGTTCCTGTTACGAAAAGGCAAGCTATTGAACTTTAGAAATACCTTTATTTTTCAGCGAACTCTGGCTTATATTGCTACAATTTTGCCATGGACTTCAAGATCCTCTCTTACAAATCAAAAAGCTGAACAGTGGCTCTTTCTTTGCATTCTAGTTATAACAAAAAATCTTCCCAGAGGTAACTATGCACCTGGTTTGGTAGAGGACAGTCTCATGCAAGGAAGAGTGAAAGAGGAAACCATCAGTATATTACAGAAATATTATCTACTGCTACACAAACACCTATATTGTACTGTAATCACAAGTTCACTGGTCTGTCTTTCCTTTGACACTAAAAGTCTACCATGGGGATATGTCTTATTCAACGTTGCATTCTAATATAAATAAAACAAAAGCAAGGTTTAGGAACATCTCCAAGCCATCCCTGGTTCACTGGGGAAGACAGGGGAGATCTCACAGGACAATAAAGTATTACAATTTCATACCCCCAAGCAGGGAGTATCACACATATGGTGGAGAAGATGAATGAGCATCATTCTGTAAGCTTCTGGGTTCCTAAGCAATTGGGTCCTCTATTGATTGGTTGGTCAGGTGAGAATTTGCAATCTTGTCAATGCATCTTCATAGGGGAAAAAACTAGATAGACGCTGTGTTGTTTTAGGCTTCCTTGAAGAGAAAAGCATAGTGCCCTTATTTTTATGGATCTGGCCAAGATTAGTGCTGGCCCTTATGGGAAATGATGGGGTATTCAAGGACTGAGATACTCAAGTTCAAATAATAAGAATAGTATAACAATGATCAATTATTGAGCTCATACTATATACCAGGCTCTTTGAGGAGCTTTACATATGTTAACTCATTTATTCCTTACCACAGCACTATGAAGTAGCTCCTATTATTAACTTCATTTTACAGATAGGGAGATGGGTGTGCAGGGAAGTTCAGTGATTTGTCTAAGGTCATGTAATTAGAAAGCAGCAGAACTAGGATGTGAACCCAGGGAGTGCAACTGAGAATTACACCTGAGACTCTTATTTGTACAATTCAAATGTAACTTTTGTGCCTAAATTCAAACTGTTGTATTACAATCAAACTGAATAAGTCTATTTTATATTTCAGGCTTATAGTCTTCAACAAAGATAGAGGAGAATCTGTTGACCAAAAGGAGGAATATTTGTTTCAAGTAGAAGATGTGCAAACAGCATCCAAAAGGAAATTCCCCAAAAGGAAAGTTTCCTGGGGAAATTCGCTAACACAGAGTCACAGAAAATTTACTTTCATAAACTGAATGTTTTTCAAACTTTATTTAAAGTAAAACTTTTTTTCCCAAATAAAGTCTTACAAGTCTATTAAGCAAGATAAATGAAAGTGAAGCTGCAAAGTTTGCATTATCTCAGTCTTAAATGCTCATCAATCTTCAGCATCCCTCCCAACCCCCTCCTTTCACCTGCATTGTATCACTGAGGAACAGATGGGGCTCTGTAGAGCATTTGACAAATTCATCCTACCCCTTCTATGTACCAGGAGTTTTGTTACATTCTGCTATAAAATTTTATAAGAAGTCCACTACTTGGGCTTCCCTGGTGGCGCAGTGGTTGAGAATCTGCTTGCCAATGCAGGGGACACGGGTTCGAGCCCTGGTCTGGGAAGATCCCACATGCCTTGGAGCGACTAGACCCGTGAGCCACAATTGCTGAGCCTGCGCGTCTGGAGCCTGTGGTCCGCAACAAGAGAGGCCACGATAGTGAGAAGCCCACGCACCGCGATGAAGAGTGGTCCCCACTTGCCACAACTAGAGAAAGCCCTCACAGAGAAACGAAGACCCAACACAGCCATAAATAAATAAATAAAATGAAAAAAAAAAAAAAAAAAGGAGTCCACTACTGTATAGTACAGGGAACTCTGCTCAATATTATGTAACAACCTAAATGGGAAAAGAATTTGAAAAAGAATAGATACATGTATATGTATAACTGAATCACTTTGCTGTACACCTGAAACTATCACAGCATTGTTAATCAACTGTACTCCAGCGTAAAATAAAAAGTTAAAAATATTTTATAAGTCCAAGTGTGATTAAAAGAAACGACTACTTTTCAAAATACGTATAGTCAGTCTGAAACTTACTTTATGGTGAGTTATTTGAACACACACATGTGTTAGAATAGCTATGAGGATAGCTACTTGCTTACTTGACCAGGTGTGCACATCAATTTTTGGGGGGGAAGAAAAGAAAGAAAAAATATTGACTTCATTTTTTATTATGGCTTCATTTTCATATATTCACCGTATACAGATACAGTGACTGAATTTTCTGAACTAAAATTTGAATTTGGTACATTGTCTGACAATGGGAGAGAGTATTTCAAAATCTAGGCCATTTATACAGCTCACTATATGGTCGGCAGTTTAGTGTAGTAGGGTCAGAGAGGTCTGGTTTTGAATCCTGGTTTCATATATTTTGAGCAAATTACTTGACTTCCCTATGCCTCAGTTTCCTCACCTAAAATATAGGATGACTATGGTATTTACATCTCTTAAAGATGTTCTAGGAGCAAATGAAATCACAAAGGTAAAGAGGCATAGTACCCTGCACATAGTAAATGTTAGCTATTATTATTATTACCAGGCTGGCAAAAATAATATTTTTATGTTGGCATCATTTTTCAAATATGGTCAGCTCTTAATAAGCAATGAATAAAGGACAATTCATTCATGTATACATATATATATTAAAATATACTTGTGGTACTGATGGGTGCCAGACACTGTGGTGGATACTAGGTATACAATGTCAGTGATGGTCATCCTCCAACCTCAAGGAGTGTACTTTCTCATGGTGGAGCCAGAGAAGGCCGATGACCACTCTCAGTAGGAGCTGTGGAAAAGGTAGTGCTACCGACTTACACAGGGTGTGATGTTAATGGATAAAAGGAAGACACTTAAATGCAAGTGTGGCGTTAGGTTTTCAAGAGGGTTGGAAGTGAGCTAAGATTTGAAGAATGAGTTGGAGAATTGTGGACAAAAGGAAAAACATGTTCAAAAGGAATGGAGATGAGAAACAGCTTGACATATTACTGAATTTGTAGTAATTTAGTATGACCCAAACAAAAGGTACACAGAGAGAGGATGAGTTAGTTGGGGAGTTGAGGTAAGCAGGTGCCAGATCTTGTAGGGTGTTGCATGCTAGGAAAAGGAATTTGAGCTTTATCATGTAAAAGTGAAGAGCTGTTAAAGGAGTGTAATCAAGGGAAACAATATCAGTTTTGCACTTTAAGAAGATCACTCTGGGGTGGAGAATGACGTGTAGTGGGACAAACTGAAAACAGGGTGACCAGTTAGGATAGGAAAACCATTAGGAAGCTAGTGCTATAAGCAAGTATGAAGTGGTTAGAGTACAAACTAAGAAATGACAGTAGGTATAGAGAAAGGTGTGTGGGGGGCAGATTCAAGAGATATTTAGGAGGTTGACTGTACTAGAATTGGGCAAGTGCTTGGATTGTGGCGGTGTTGATGAGAGAGGAAAGAAAGTATAGGCAACACCTATTTTATTCTACTTTGGGTGAGATTTATCTAGAAGGCAACTGTAAGAAAAGGTACAGATTTGGTAAGGAAAGAATGACTGGGCATAATGAATTTGAAGACTTTTGGCGTTTCAAAGGATAGCTGTCCCATAAGCAGTTGGATATACAGATCTTAAGTTTAAACAAGAGGTACAGGCCAAAAAATATGTGTGGAGTCAACAATACATACATAAGTAAGAAGTGATATTCTCAAGGAGAGTACATACAGTAGAAAAGCTAGGGTAATAATAGAGCCCCAGGGGACAATAAATATAAGATTTAATTAGAGACAGTAGATTCTACAAAGGAGATTGGAAAGAAGCAATAAGAGGGAAACCAGGAGAGAACCGGGAGGAAATGGTTTCATAAAAGAAAAAGTAGTCAGGAGCATCAAACACCACAAATGTCAAGTAAGAGAAAACTTTTGAAATGTTCATTGAAACTGGGAACTAAGGGAAGTGACTGGTATTTTGGGGGAAAGTAGAGTCAATGGAAAAGCTGAAGTAGACATTGAATGTTAAATCATATGGCTGTAAAGGAAAGAAGAGATGGGATAGGAGCTTATGGAAAGGGGGGTATGAGGTTAAGAAAGTAATTTTTTTCTTAGCAGCTTAAATCAGTCATTCACTATCTCCCAGATTGGTATATGAGAAGTCTGGCCTGCCTCAACAGGGTTCTCTGTTTGGGGTCTCCAAAGACTGAAATCAAAGTGTCAGTTAGGCTGGCTCTTATAAGCAGGATCTGGGGAAGAATCCACTTTCAAGTTCTTTCAAGTTGTTAGCAGAATTCAGTTTCTTATGGTTATAGGACTGAGGTTCCTATTTTCTGGCTGAGTCCATCCTCTAGAGGCCACCTGAATTCCTCATTATGTGGTCTCCTCCATCTTTAAAGCCACAGCAAGTTGAATCCTTTTCATGTTTCAAATCTCTTTTTTTACCTGCTAGCATAAATTTTAAAAAATTCTTAATTGTGACAAATTACACATAATATAAAATTTACCATTGTAACCATTTTTAAGTGTACAATTCAGTAATGTTAAGAATATTCACATTGTGCAACCAATCTCCAGAACTTTTTCATCTTGCAAAACTGAAACTATACCAATTAAACAGAAACTCTCCATTTCCCCCCTCTCCTCAGCCCCTGGAAACCACCATTCTACTTTCTGTTTCTATGAATTTGACTATTCTAGATATCTCATATAAGTGGAATCATACAGTATTTGTGTTTTTGTGACTGTTTTATATCGCTTAGCATAATGTCCTCAAAGTTTATCCATGTTTTGGCATGTGTCAGAATTTCATGGAGAAGGAAATTTTTAAGATGGAGAACATGAGAAAAAAATGGGTAGAGCCTGCCACAGGAAAGGAACCAACCCATGTATTAAGATTGGAGAAATCCTGCTTGAATTCCTACCATCTGAGAGCACCTATTTGTTTTTCAAGATCTTTTGTTCTTTCAGTCTCCCAGGTAAAAAGCAAATATACCTGGAGATGAGTAAGCCATTAAACATCCAATGATTGATTAGTTGGTAATTGGTTGAAATCTAGGCCCTACAAGGAATGAAAAGATGATAGTGTCCAAAGATCAGACTGGTGGTCAGAAGCCACCCATCCTAAGAATCCTACAAAATTCATCTAGATTGTCTTGGAATGAAAGTTATGGCCATACTGAAGAAGATTTGCAATTTCATTTAGTTTGGTTTAGGTGGGTGTTAATTTTGTTTGCTTATATTCAAGAAGACACTGTTGACAAAGGAACAGAGCCCAGAAAGGCCTCAGTGAGTGAAAAATCAGACTGAAACTAGATATTTCCATGGAGAATTATTTTTCAGAGCAAATCAGTTGTACACAGAGAATTGGGAATGACCATGTTGCAAAGGGTTCAGCCCTCAGGGCCTTCATGAAACACTTTATATCTCCAGCTATGACCCCCTCCTCTGACCTCTTGTATACTCAGCTACCTACCTGACAGCTCTAATTAGATGACTAAAAGGAATCTCAAAGTTAACATGTCCAATAGTGCACCCTGGATTTCCCACCTCTCCCCCAAATATATGACTCTCCTAGTCTTCCCCAGTTCAGAAAATGTCTTCAGTATTAATCCAGTTGTTCAGGCAAAATTCTGAAAGATTTTCCCATTTTCTTTGTGAAATCTATCAGCAAATTCTGGCAGTTCTATCCTGAGAGCCGTTTACTTCCTCCCATCTTCACTGGACTACCCAGTTCAAGCATTAGTACTTCTCATCGGAACTATTGCAATTGGCCTAACCGGTTTCTCTGCTCTATTTCTCCCAGCCTTGAATCAGTTCTCCAAACAGCAGCCTCAAAATCCTTTAATGTCTTTTCACAGCACTTGGGGTAAAACTTAAGTTTTCTGTCATGGGCTCTGGACCCTGTTGACATTTCTGACCTTATCTACTATTTTCTTTTACCACTTCCCAGCTGCACCTGCCTCCTTTCTATTCCTCAGACTCCCAAGTTTTGCTCTCATCTTAAAGTTATTTTTTCCACCTGGAACTCTCTTCCTTCAAATCATGTGATCGCTATCTCCTTGTGATTATTCTGATCTCAGCTCAAATGTTACCTCCTTAGAAAGTCTACCTAAATCTAAAGAAATCTTTCACTCAGTTGCTCTGTGGCACACCACCCTCTTCATAGACCTTTTCACTATCTGGAAATATCATTTTTATCTATATGTGTATCATGAGAGTACAGCCTCCAAGGAGAAGACATCTAGTCTGTCTAACCACTGCATTCCCAGAATGTAGAACAACGTCTGGTACAAAGTGGGTGTCAATAAATGTGTGTTGATTAAATAGGTGAATCCTTTGCAGTCCTTTACAAAAATCCTTTCAAAATGCTGGTGGATTAAACAGATGGCAAGCAGGGCACCCTGTTTTCAGAATGGATTTCTGCTCTTGTGAAAGATGAAGCAAGAACATATTATTCAACGAATTAACAATAACAGTTCTGGATTCTTCCGTTTACACGGTAAGTGTGTTTGAAGGTGAAAACAATGTGGTGTTGATCTCCCTTCCTGGCTTTGCAGAGAACCAGGAAGATGAAATCAGTGATTTCAAAATGAGTCATTGGAAACAGTGGTTTTCAAAGAACACACCTTGAAGTTTAAACCAGGTGACATGGAGGGAGGAAGAAAAACATGACAATCTTTTAGACCTTGTAACTTTTCATCAGTTCAGTGTAGGTTCATCAGTTAAAATATGTGCACTAAAGCATGGGCTCTGGCACCCTCAAGGAATGAGTGATCCTGGGTACACATGGGTGGCTGTTTTCCCGATTGTTGATGGTTAACTTGTAATTGCTGTAACTGATTTTTTAAAAATGGGAAACATTCTAAAACATTCTAAAATTTTCCCTTAATTAAGGGAGGCAATGGAAAAAACATGGGCTTTAGAAAGCAGGATAGACTTGGGCTCTGTCCAAGTTCTGCAACTAAAAAATTCTGTGACGTTGGCACTTAACCCTGAGCTGCAGGTTCTTTATCTGGAAGATGAAACTACCAATCTCTCATGGACGTGTTATGTGGATGAAATGAAGCAATGATTATAAAAATGTCCTTATACAAGATAGAAACTTCAGAAATGATAAATATTTTGAAAACTATTGGTAAAACATATTCTTTAAAGATATCAGACAACCTGTATTCTTTTCTGATGCCTCATTGTTAATATTATGAACAGAATATCTGTGATGTTAAAATAGCTATAAAAGAATGTGTTGTGAAATATGAACTCAAATACAAGTCAATACTCCTGCAGCATTAATATCGTCCTTTCCTGAAGATGTCTCTGATTTCAGATTAGTTTGACTTGTTTGCCCCCCTCTCGTGAAAGTCAAATGAAACAGGGCAAATTTGTGAGTTCCAGGGAAGACTAACATGGCCACTTTTCTGCAAAATGAATTAGTCCCATAAAGGCTACTCTTCCAAAAGTGGACCTCGGATTTCCAGAAGGTCTCCTTTCTTTGACAGGCTGTAAGGCAGTGTTTTCTAAGTTTCTTCTGTAAGAATCTGAACCCAAGAGATGTCCCACTGAAAAAGGATTCTATGGTGAGATACATTTGGGAATAAGATTCACAGAGCACAGTGATATCTTCAGGACTCTGAAATGTCCTAGAGGAAGAAAAAAGCTTTCAAATCTGTTTAAACTAATGTTTGTTAAACTATTGGACTATACTTTTTTTTTTTAACATAACACCCATTAACAGGAAATTTGCTTGCTACAGAGCACATTTGAAGTAATACTGCTATAAGAAAGTGCTACGTTTATTAAGAAAATAAAACTACTAAGACCTTCATGGTTGTCCCTGAAGAAAAAGAAGGAAAGAAGAGACATCATTTCCACCCCAAAGTTTTATCACCTTCCATGGTAGCAGTTCCCTGGGGAACATTTTGAAAATATGGGGGCACTTTTGTCTTCCAATGTGATCATACTTGAGCACTTACATAGGAAAAACATTATTATTATTTTATTTTTCTTTTATAGTTTGAGGATTATATAGATTTATTTATACTACCTCTGAATTCTATTTTAGGGTAGCAAAGGGAGAACTACAAAATATCTGCTCTAGAAAGATGTTGCTGGTTTGGTAACAATGGGAAGCATTCATTGAAGGGTTTCTTACTTATTTTGATTGTCATCTCCACTCAGGTGTAGAAGTGTCAGGAGGTCCTTCTTTCAGTTTTGTCCCAAGCATGGATAAAGATACTTCCCTTAGCTCCCCTCAAGACTGACAAACAAAACAAAACAAAACTTTGATAGCAGGGAAATAAACATGGAGAGTTGGAAGGACCCAAAGTAGGGGAAATCTAAACAATCTGGCCTATAAGATATAACTGCTGCAGGGTCTTGCAGAATTGGTCCCACCCCTTAAGTTGGCTACAGATAAAGAAATGACTGACCTGAGTCTTTAACTTTCTAGTACCTGGCTCTGCTCCATGAGTTCACTATCAGTTTTTAAACGTGTTACTCAAGGAACACTTTCTTAGGAAACTACATGGTACAAAGCCCAAGCCACAGAAGAAAGTGATTTACTTTTCCCCTTGTATTTGTTGGAACTGAGTTCAGTGTCTTGTGGCAGAAAACCCAAATATGGTGGCTTAACCCAGAACATTTCATTACTTTATGTAAAAACTCTATAAGTCAGCATCCAGGGTGGGTACAAATTTGTCAGGAACTTGGTGTCCTCCAGTTTTCTTCTCTGCTATCTCTTAGGGGCACTGAGTATTGTCCACGATGTCTGTTGAAACCCCAGTTATTTGCCCACATCATCCATCAGAAAGGAGAAAAGAAAGGAAAAGAAAATCATGTCTTCTCCCTTTTAGGATAATTTCCAGAGTTGTGCACACCATCTCCATTTCCATCCCATTGGCCAGAACTTGGACATATGGTTGCACCTTGCTGCAAAGGTGACTAGGAAATATAGTCTTCATTACAGGAACCCACAGTCCAGCTAACATCAATGGATTCATAATAGTTATTTTAAAAAGGCAGATTCTCTACCCCCCCTTGTGTTCCAGAAGTCTCCAGATTTGTTCTGGATTCCATATTTCCAGACTCACCTCATCCTTATGGGACTAAATCTAGGAATAATATCATACACTTTGGGTGTGCCTTTAGGAATGACATCATACACTTCAGGTGTGACCAGCCACTTTTACAGGTCGTACAGTCATGCATGTCTTATTTTAATACAATAATGATATACATATGACAGAAAATTTTCACATGCTTTAATGGGCTTAGAGGAAATGTTTTCTCAGGTGAGTACAATTAATTTTTTTCTCTGATTTCTGCATCACTGGTAGTGAAAACATCTTCAAAATACTTTTCATCCACTTGCAGTTTTTCTTATGGGCTGTGATTTAATGATTCTCCTTCTCCAACTATATTTAGCTTTCTGATACCATAGTTTGGTTTGAAACATCAAAACTAGCCCTTATAAAAGTGTACATGATTCAGCCAGCTTCAATTATTTGTAAAATGTTATGATTTGTCATTGAGCCAGAAATAGGATAATTATGATGTTATGTGGTTGAAAACTAGAGAAAGTAGTGTAAATTCTTCAGTTTATGGAAGGTGCATCTTACCCTCTCTCTGCAGGCTTATACGAATCCTGATCATCGATACCACAGAGAGTGGCTACATAATTTTGTCCTGATTGACTTGCATTTTTCCCTTTGCTTTTCTTTCTTTTCTTTAAGTTTAGATTTTTCAATGCAATTTTATATTTTGTATTGGAGTACAGTTGATGTACAATGTGTGTTAGTTGCAGGTGTACAGCAAAGAGATTCAGATACACATATACATGTATCCATTCTTTCTAGTCCCCTTACTTTTCAAGGTAAACTTTCTGTCCTCATGTTTTACAGCCTTTAGGACTCCTTTACTCTGAATAATAATAATAATTAGAGGAGGAGGAGGAGGAAGGGGAGGAGAAAGAGGAGGAGGAATAATGTAAGAATCCTTTCCATGTGCACAGAAAATGCAGTATTTTATTGTAACCCCTCCCCATATATTCCTGAAAATCCCTAAGGAATGCTCACATGCCCCGCAAATCTATCCTGTTTGTGACTTGTCGCCTCAGCTGATCATTCTGTTCCAGATGACTCCTCTGTGCTCTGGGCATCTCTTGCTGGCTTGTAACCAACTTCTCAAGGCTGCCGCTGCTTTCATTGTACTGATTTGTCCCACTGTAGACATAAGCCCCTTTAATTCCCAAAAGCATTGGTGAGGCTGGGCTTGTAATGGTGAACAAAAGCGACTCTTGGCTTGGGAAATACAAAGGGAAGGGAGAGAGGGCGAGCTTAAGTTTTTTGGCTACTTTTTCAGTTGCTACTCCTGGAGCCTCCTGCTCGTGGCCCATCAGAGGGGAAATCCCATCTTGAGTAACTTTCTCAACAGGGCTTCAGGAGTTCTTTCTTTCTCACAACAGTGCCTTTGCCCATGCTCTGCTCCCTCCCCCTCCTCCCACAGCTGTGCAGACAACCAGATAAGCAAACTGTGAGGTCCAGTACTAGTTAAAGCAACTGGGAACGTAGAGTCTATTTTGTCTTTTAAGATTATGAAATACACTTTAGATTTGTACACTTTGCCTCGCACTAAAAAATAATGAAATTTAAATCAAGGAATGGCTTCACTGAGATGCCAAACTTCTGTTTACAATCTGGTGCCAGCAAAGTGACTGTTAAGGCTTAGCTTTGCCATTTAGTTTTGCCTCGATGCAGTGAACGGGGAACACCTACACTTCCTATGTACCTCCATTTAAACTATGTACCAGGTGTCATGACTTTGATGAGGCCCCTGGGTGTTTCAATGAGTACGGGGTATAGGACAGGCTGGGGCACAGGGCTGGTGGTTGTTGGAACCTCCTTTTTGCCCACCCCAAGTGGGTGAAGTTCTCCTGAGTCCTGCTCCTACGTCCTCTCCCACAGTGCCGGGGCATCTGCTGTTCACCACTGCTGGTCCCACCCCTAAAAATCCATCTCTACCACTGCTTCCATGTTGATTCACATTTGTCATTCTCTTCCTTTGTTCCCACTTTCCATCTTTCTAGCTTCTTACATTTCCTATCATTCTACTCATATATCTTAGATAATGAGATATATAGATATTGCCATCAAATGAGAGTTTTTTCTCCCATCTCATAGCTATGGGAGGAATTTAACTCCTCAGCATTCTGTATCTCCCTCATTGGGTGGTGGATGTTCTCGGAAACTGCTTCTCTATTGCTGAGAGCTGTTTGCTTTGTTTTGTTCAAGTTTCTCGGGCATTTTTGCACCTGTTCCAGAAGTCTAATGGCTCCAAAGGACTTCACTTAGCACAGCCAGGGTTTTTCTGTACGTGGATTATTGTAATGCCCCTCAGGTTTCACCATATGCTGCATACTAGGATGTACAGAACTAGATCAGAGGCTGTATTTTCCAGACAGGCCCATCTCAGCCCTGGTATGTCTTTGGGTTCTTGATGCTCCAGAAAGATGCAGTTCTACTCTATCCATGATAGGTTTGGGGGAATTGTAATTTGGTTAAAAAATGATTTAGGATTCAAAATTAGCTGTAAAGAAGAAATAAAGTTTGGATGATACAGTATGGATATAATATGAGAAAACAATAAGGAAGGGAGAAAAGGATTGTATATTAGTTGGGCACTTTTTAATTGTAAGTAACAAAAACCTGACTAAAATTAACTTAAAGAAACAGGGAATTCACTGGTTTATGCAGCTGGAGAGAATGGGGTGGAACTGGCCTTCGGGTCAGCTGGATATCAGGACTCTCTCTGCGTCTCTGCTGTCTCTGCTCCCCTTTGCCTGGTGGTGCTCTTCTCTCCTGTGGCTGAGATTTTTTTTCCATGCAGCGTATTTAAGGGGGCACACATGATTTATTCATTGTTCCAGGCCTTGGCTTAAAGAAAATTTTCCCAGCTCAGTGACCATAGAGGAACAGGTGGACTTTTCTCCTCCTGCTTCAATGCATATAAATCACAGTGAAAGATTCTGATTGGCTCAGTTAAGGCCCCGAGCCAGGACCAGGTCAGGTCATTTGCCCAGCCCTGTGGCAGGTGGTGTGTGTATGTAAGTGTATGCGTATTGTGTGTGTGTGTGTGTGTGTGTGTGTGTGTGCATGTGTGTATGTTGGGGGGGGCTGTAATTGTCAACTCCCCCAGCATCACATTATTTTTTGAGGGAGGTATAAGCAGTTACCTCCAAAGAAGCAGTTACCTGGAAAAGGGAAAGGGGATATTTAGCAGACAAAATAACTGACATTCACTACGGGGATGAAGAAAGTAATTAAATTTTTCCAACTTTGGAGAAAAAGTAGATGGAAAGTAGAATACTAATACAAAAAATACAGGAGAAAAAAGGACAAATTTGTAGGGAGGATATGAAATAAAAACTATGATCGCAATGATAAAATATTTGAAGATAGATATTTGAAGTTTTTAGGCACTGTAGAATAGTTAATAGTAGGATGTATGATTAAAAGTAGGATAAACTAAACTTTGGAAATAATTTGAAGACTAGAGTAATGTATACTGATAGAAAAATAAGTGGTCTCATTTACTTGGTTTAAATTTCATGTACTTATTGGTTTAGAATGGCACTGGGTGGATTCCCTAGAAGACTCAGACTTCAAAGTGGATTTGCAGCGAGAAAGAAAGAAGGAGCAGAAGTGGGAGTTTTATCTGGAAAGGTATGCAGATATGCTTTCAAAACTTTAAAGAGCAGGAAAGTGCAATGGTGACCTCAGCCAGAATTCCCATCTGTGAACCAACACAGCCAACCACAGGCGGCCTGAGCACCAGAGGAAATTTCCAGAGAGGACATAAAACAGTCTCATCTGGATGGAGGCTTGTGCCAATGTCAGGAATGACACAAACAGTACAATACAGGGAAGTGTGGCCTATGTTTGGCACTGTAAGGTCCAAAAGTTCACAGATTATTCTTTCCTTAGGAAATAAACAGTTGGAAATCAAATGAGGTAAAAGGAAAATTACTTGGTAAGAGCAAAGCATCATGTCTTTAGTGTTCCTGGATAAGTAAATCCATATATATAATCTCTGGAGAAGTTAACACTGTTACAAATACCTACTCCATCCAACCCTTTATCAGCTGTAAGATGCTGATCAGAATCTTCGTATAGTAAAACACCCTATTTCTAGGCTGATGAATTAGTGTACTAACATGAAAAGAGAGCGAGCTTCAAGTCCTAGCTTTACTACTTGGGTATGACATAGTCACTTAACTGTCTGAGCCTTGATTCACCCATTTGGAAACGGGGAAACTGGAACTAAGAACCTCAACCTCTTATTTCTTATCTAGTGCACTTTCTCCTAAAAAAAGTATTTCCCTCTCAAAGGGGAAATATTGAATGTGCAAACTGAATGAAAAGAGAATATGTGAAAGCACTGTACAAAGTGTAGACAGAAAGGAGGACAGACATTTATTGAGCATAGACTATGATCCAGGCATTTGGGATGTGGAGATGACTTAGACATGGACCTACCATTAAAGGGTGTGGTAGACAGAATAAGGGCCCCCCAAAATTCCACATTCTAATCCTCCCAATCAGTGAATATGTTATCTTACCTGGCAAAAGAGATTTTGCAGATGTGGTTAAGTTAAGGATCTTGAGATAGGAAGGTTATCCAGACTATCTGGTGGATCTAATGTAATTGCAGGGGTCATTATAATGGAAAGATCGGGGCAGTAGGATCAGAGTCAGAGGGAAGGAGATGTCATGATAGAAGCAGAGGTCCCAGTGATGTGAAGACCATAAGTTGAGGTCCTAAGTCAAGGAATGTGGGCAGCCTCTAGAAGCTGAAAAAGGCAATGACAGGGATTCTCCCCTAGAGCCTCCAGAAGGAACACAATTTTGCCAACACCCATAAGACCCATTTTGGACAGTCCAGAACTGTAAGGTAGTAAATTTTTGTTAAAAGTCACTAAGCTTACGATCATTCGTAATGGCAATAGTAAGCTCATTTAAATGATTTACATTATATGAGATGAGGGGATCCATAAACAGAGAATTTCAATCCAGAATGATAGATGCTATGATAAGGGTGTGCACATTGTCCTATGTGAGATGCAGTGACCCTCACCTAGTTTGAGGGTGTGTGGCAGGGTTGCTCAAAGAAGGCTTTCTCATATAGATGAGCTTGGTCATAAAGATGCCATACCTCTTGCCTGTATTGTCAGTGTCTCTCTCTATTGTTTTTTCCTATCAATCTATCAATGCCATCAATATCCTAAATATGTAACTTCCTGAAAACTTTCATTGTCTATTTTGGCTTTCTCTTTCGCACCTGTGTATTGCTTCTTTCCCTCTAAAGATCAAGTTCTCTGAGAGCTGTCTGTTGTGTTGCCTCTACTCCCCACTTCTGCTTCATTCCTCCATGCCCTGTATTCTAGATTCCACCATCATTCCTCGAGCTGCTCTCTTTGAGGCCATTGGTGCCCACTAACTATCAAAGCATTCCAGTTCATGTCTTTCTTGACCCTGCTGAGCACTTCCTCAATCTGAAATTCTCTTTCCTTCTGTTTCCAGTGACACTCCTCTCTCTACTCTTTCTCTTTCTACAACAGAATGTGTGTGTGTGTACGAGGGGAATTACAAATGGGTCCGGGTTGCTAAAACACAGATTATAGTGAGGAACAGGGGGTAAGAGGCTGTGGGGGTGGCAGTAGGGCCTCGCAGGCTGTGATAAGGTACTTGGGCTTTATTTTGTAAGCAATGGGGAGCCATTGAAGGTTTCAGGTAAGGGATGGACACGGGCATCCCTTGGACTTTCTCGGTACACCAGGGCTTCTTAGGCTGTTTTGCTCATCCTATGAGATAATGGTTGAGTGAAGGGAGATGCCGTTGACAAAGAACTTAGGGAACATGGGAAAAGGAAATGAGAAATTTGAAGAAATGCAAAATGTTGTATTTTACTTACTGTGCACTTTGGCATCTTAAAGTTTCTAGGAAATCCTTTGGTAAAGAAATTTGTTTACCTTTGTTAACTCACTATTTCTCAAATTTACTTGACCATAGAAAACCTCCTCTTTGTCTCCATATAAGGTCTATCAGTAGGTCCTAGTGTCACTCTTTGGGGAATCCCTTCTTCCCTTCCTCCACGATTTCTTTCATTTTCTCTCTTTCCTTCTTTATAGTTGTTCGTCCACATAATTTCCAACAGGAATTATGCTTGTATAATTTGTTCTTCAAAGAACTTAAGTGAGGAAGATAAGCATCTATTTACAATGTTTATTAATCTTATTTTATTAATGTAAACTCTAGCTCTAATTTATTTTTTAAAAATCTGTGTTTATTATTTTCACTTTTCTCCTTCCATGCACAGTGCAGGATCCTCTACACTGATCACTTAACTGGAGGAACATTTATACCAGTCAGAAACCGATATTCTTAAGAACCAAACTGGATTACTTTCTCACACCATGCACAAAAATAAATTCAAAATGGATTAAAGACTTAAATTTAAGTCTTGAAACCATAAAACTTCTAGAAGAAAACATAGGCAGTATTCTCTTTGACATCAGTCTTAGTAATATTCTTTTGGATAGGTCTCCTCAGGCAAGGGAAACAAAAGCAAAAATAAACAAATAGGACTACATCAAACTAAAAAGATTTTACACAGCAGAGTAAACGATCAACAAAATGAAAAAGCCACCTACTGAATGGGAGAAAATATTTGCAAGCAATATATCTGATAAAGGGTTAATATCAAAAATATACAAAGAACTCATGCAACTAAACATCAAAAAACCAAACAACCCAATTAAAAAATGGGCAGAGGACCTGAATAGACATATTTCCAAAGAAGACATAGAGATGGCCAGCAGCCACATGAAAAGATGCTCAACCTTACTAATCATCAAGGAAATGCAAGTCAAAACCACAATGAGATATCACCTCATACCTGTCAGAATGGCTATTATCAAAAAGACAACAAATAACAAGTACTGGCGAGGATGTGGAGAAAAGGAAGCCCTCGGACACTGTTGGTGGGAATGTAAATTGGTGCAGCCACTATGGAAAACAGTATAGAGATTCCTCAAAAAGCTAAAAATAGAACTACCATATGATCCAGCAGTTCTGCTCCTATTTATTCGAAAAAACAAGAGCACCAATTAGAAAAGATATATGTACTCCTATGTTCATTGCAGCATTGTTTACAATAACTAAGATATAGAAGCAACCCAAATACTTATCAATAGATGCATGGATAAAGAAGAGGTTATATATATATATATATATATATATATATATATATATATATATATACACACACAGACACACAGAGTACCTATATACAATGGAATATTAGCCATAAAAAAGAATGAAATCTTGCCATTTGATACAACATGGATGAACCTAGAGGGTATTAGGCTAAGTGAAATGTCAGAGAAAGACAAATACTGTATGATTTCACTTATATGTGGAATCTAAAAAACAAAACAAATGGACAAACATAACAAAACAGAAATAAGAGTTGTAGATACAGAGAACAAACAGGTGGTTGCCCTAGTGGAGGGGGATGGGAGGAGGTAAGAAATAGATAAGGGAGGTTAAGAGGGACAACCTGCTAGTTGCAAAATCAATGAGTCATGGGTATGAAATGTATGTGTGGGGAATATAGTCAATAATAGTGTAATATCTTTGTATGGTGACATATTGTAACTAGGCTTATCATAGTGATCATTTTGAAATGTACAGAAATACCAAATTATTATGTTGTGTAACAGGAACTAACATAGTGTTATAGGTCACTTAAACTTGAAAAACAAATAATCAAACTCAGAGAAAAAGAGATCAGATTTGTAGTTACCAGAGGTGGGGGGTTGGGGGGAGGGGGAATTGGATGAAGACAGTCAAAAGGTACAAACTTCCAGTTATAAGATAAATATGTACTAGGGACGTAATGTACAACATGATAAATATAATTAACACTGCTGTATGTTATATAGAAAAGCTGTGAGGAGGGTAAATCCTAAGAGTTCTCATCATGGGAAAAACATTTTTGCCTTACTTTTTTAAGTTTTATTTACATGAGATGATGGATGTTCACTAAACTTATGATAATCATTTCATGATGTATGTAAGTCAAATCATTACACTGTACACCTTATACAGTGCTGAATGTCAACTATATCTCAACAAAACCGGAAGAAAAAAAAGGAAACTGATTTTCTTTACCCCAATCTAAGAAATAGGGTGGTTTTGTGGGTGGAATGTTTCCTAATTACATGTGTATGCATATTATTATTAAATGCAATAAGGCTTACTTATTATTATTGCTTAATGATCCTATTTATATAGTACTTCCACATGTTTTTTTTTTTTATGTTCCCTGTACTAATCTCCTAAAATAAGCATAATAGCCACTTTATTCTCATTTTACAAATGGGGCGGGGGAGAGTTTCTGTGGCTTTGAAAGTTTAAGCAACTAGTGCTAATAACCAGGGTGTGGCAGGTCTGGGAGAGGATGAATCTCACTTCTGAGTCAAAGGTGTTGATTTGGACATGTATACACTGTTCTGTATAAAATTGATGATTGATTAAAAAAAAGAAAAAGGTGTTGACTTGAGTACCTATAAAACTGTTCATAAAAGGAGTTTTCAAATTCAGCTTCCTAAAGGGATATATTTTTATGTGTTATTTGTTAGTGTATTAGTCAGGGTTCTCCAGGGAAACAGACACAATAGGATGTGTATATGGAGAGAGAGAGAGAGAGAGAGAGAGAGAGAGATTTTTAAGAATTGGTTCACATGACTATAGAGGCTAGCAAGTCCAAAATCTGTAGGGGAAGTTAGCAGGCTGGAGACCCAGGTAAGAGTTTATGCTGCAGCTCAAGTCGTAAGGCAACCTGGAGGCAGAATTCTCTCTTCCATGAGGGACCTTCGTCTTTTTTCTCTTGAGGCCGTCAGCTGATTGGATGAGGCCCACCTGTGTTACAGAGAGTGATCGGCTTTACTCAACGTCTACCAATTTAAATGTTCATCTCACCTAAAAATAACTCTTCCCAGCAACATCTAGACAAATGGTTGACCATGTATCTGGGTGCCGTGGCCTTAGTCATGTTGACATACAAAATTAACCATTACAGCTAATAACAGGTATGCATATGTGATACAACTCTTTCAAACTAGGCCAAGTGATGTATTTCCTGAGGGTTGGAGATACGCTCTTCCCAAGTAAGGAACCAGAAGTGGTAAAGACATAGGTGGGCAGTGAATTGAACAGAGAGAGGATTCTCATTCTGAAAGCTCGGTTCAGAGTAGTCTATAACAAGATATTTTATTTCAAAGAGGCCAACTTCTTCCCAAGAAGACTGATAACTACCCAGCCTCACAGGCCATCAGAGCTGGAGTAGACCTTACTGTTCTCTAGTTCTGCTCCTTCAGCAGACAGACAGAGGGTGAGAGGACTGGACCCCAACCTGAGGGCCTGTCCAATAAAGGACTGAAAGAAGAAGTTAGGTCTTCTGAGTCATTACGCAAAGCAGCTCACTTTACAATGTCCTTTATAAAAGGCTGAATTCCTTGGGCTCTTAAATGACATTCTCAGTCTGACCACCCACCAGCCATACAGCCCAGTCAGGCAGATCTCAGTGGAAGTTGAGCCATTACAGGGTTTTCACTAATTAGGATTTGAATTAACAATGTCTTCAGTTGGGAGAGCACTGAGGGGCAGGGGGTGTAGGGAAGTGTTTGTGTGAGCTGTATTTTGGGCACAGGCTAAAATGAGATTTTCCCTTAAATGTCTAATTCTTTTACCAGAATCATGTTTCACTTGGCGATTTAAAATGTCACCAAATATTAGCTAAACTGAGGTGTTCATAGTTGAGGAGTTAGGGAAGGAGTGATAGAAGTCCAGATACAATTTTTAGCAATGAGAAAATCCTTTAAAAAACTCACCGTAAACAAGTGCTTTTGAATCTAAGACTGACTTCTTTAACTCTACCTCATGTCACTTAACAACACTGGATTTCCTTCCTTCCTTCCTTCCTTCCTTCCTTCCTTCCTTCCTTCCTTCCTTCCTTCCTCCCTCCCTCCCTCCCTTCCTCCCTCCTTCCCTCCCTCCTTCCCTTCCTCCCTCCCTTCCTTCCTTCCTTCCTTCCTTCCTTCCTTCCTTCCTTCCTTCCTTCCTTCCTAAACTTTCTTGAACACACCTAACCTGCTCCCACTTCAGATTTTCTGTATTTGCTTCCTCCTTTGCCTAGAATCCACTTCTTCTGACTTCTTTTCATTCTCTAGGACTTCACTTAAATGCCATCTCCATTCTATCTAACTTAGATCCCAACGTGTTATTCTTCACGCCATTCATTGTATTTCCTTCCTGGATCTTATCACGACTTGTAATTATATGTTTGTTTGTTTGTTGTCTGTCACCTCCCACTAGTCACTAAGCCTCCGAGAAGAGGTACTCCATCAGTCAGAGACCCAGTGGGGAAAAGATGACACTCTCAAAGGACACTTTGAGCACGACTTACTATTGGAGCTAGTTGCATTGGTCAGGGCAGGATGTAGAAAAACCACATCCACAAGGGGTAGTTCACTACCAGAGCTACCTAAGTGGGGATATTGACATCCTTAGCCTGAAGGGTGAGAGAAGGGAGTGGCCACTGGGCTGGAGGGAGAGAATCACAACCACGCTCTGAGAAACACCAGGAGTGGATAAATCCTCTTTGATTGAGGGATACAGCCAACCCAAGCTGACTCCACAGGAAGGGAGCCAGGGTCAGAGATGCCCCCTGCTTCACTCTCCTTTCTCCCTCCAAATTTTTGCTGGGAAGCCGGGGGCAAGGACATCCACTGATGTCGACTGGCAGAGAGGAACGTGGAGAAAGATGGAGATCAGATTAGATGTGGAAGATGTCCAGCCCAGGGACCATGCTTGTCTCATTCGCCTCGATCCCCAGTGCCAAGCACAGAGCCCATGTTGTGCAAATAAATGAACAATAAGGGAAATGAATTTGTTACCGAGCATCTGTTTCACTCTACTCTCCTTCTCCAATTCTCTTTGTTTTTAAATGGATGCCGTGGAGATTTGCCTATTCAGCTGAGTCTGAGCACCTTTAAGTAGATGGGTCTTCCAGGCATCACTTTGCTTGAGGAATGAGAACTTGGTGGGGCAGAGGACAGTGACAATACATCAGGGAGCAAGGGTAGAAAAATATCTTCCCCTCTTTAGAGAGCAGCAGCTGGCTTTGAACTAGTCTGGTATTAGGTAGGGAAGGAACCTGCCAGATTGGATACAGAGTCAGGATGCATACACAGGCTTTGTATGGGAAGGAGGAAAGGGGCAGCAGCCGTCACTCCACTCACACCTCTTAGTCCCTTTTCTCTTTCCCAGTGGTGAGGAGATGGTGAGAACTGGAGCAAGCCCCTGGGTCCCACATATGAACCCAGGTGTTCAGGTTGGCAGAACTGCTTACCTCCGGACTACTCCATGACAGAAATCAACTTTTATCTCCTTTTGGTATGGTTTTGTCTCTCTGTAACAGCAGCTCAGCTTACATCCTAACTCAAGCAGAGAGATTTCAGAGGATGAGGAGACAGGCTCCCAGAGCTGTATTTTTTGGGTGAGTCTGACAGTCTTTAGAAGAAGGATTCAAAATAAAGAGTGAGCGAGATAAAAGCTGTGCCACTGGGAGCTTTAATATGAAGTGAAAAGAATGCAAATAACCATTGCTTTGTGGTCTCAAATAGACATTGGAGGAAGCATTTCATAGTGAAGGTGGCATGTGGATTTTCCATGTGGAAATCCAAATATCATCAGAGCAACTTGGTGACCTGGTATCAGGAGCCAGGTGGGAATGTAGAAGAAGGTGGCAGATGGTGGGATATTTGGAGATGGTTTATTTTGAGCTAGGAGGCTCGGTTTGGGTGTTCATTGAGCAGATTTTGAATTTAAAAATGACTGTAATTACTACACTGTTGATTTTCTGACCCCCTGTACACCAGAGAGGTAGCCCTGGGAAATACTTATTATTTTGCCTATTTATGATAGAAGAGTCTGAGGCTAAAATCAAAATTACCATGCTTTGGTTAGAGAAGGGTGACACACTCAGGGAGGAAGAAAGAAGCCTGGGTGCCCAGAGAGGACTCACTGGTCGGCAGGGGGGAACAGAGTGTGTGTCACTAGGAACTCAATTTTCTCAGTGCCTCAGACTTGACCAGCTCCTGGGAGCTTAATCAAGATAATAGAACTCACAGGAGCTGGGTATGTAAATCAGAATTTGAAGTATTCATTTACAAAGTAGCTGTTCTTTCCAGTGTCTGAATTTTACAGAACTATCATCTATGCCCTCTGTTCCTAGTATTAAAGTACATAAGAAGCTGAGTCACTACTGCATTTCCATGATTTAAAATGTTACTGATAATTAATCATACTGTACTAAGAGAAGTAATTCAAAGACAAATATCATATGATTTGACTTATATGTGGAATCTAAAAAAAAAAGATACAAATGAACTTAATTACAAAACAGAAATAGACTCACTGACATAGAAAACAAACATGGTTACCAAAGGGGAAAGGGGGAGGGAGGGATAAATTAGGAGTTTGGGATTAACAGACACATTACTATATATAAAACAGATAAACAACATGGTCTTACTGTATAGCACAGGGAACTATAGTCAAAATCTTGTAATAACCTATAAGGGAAGAGAATCTGAAAAAGAATACACACACACACACACACACATATGTACATAACTGAATCACTTTGCTGTACACCTGAAACTAACACAAAATTATAAATCAACTAAACTTCAATAAAAAAATTTAAAAATAAAGTGTTACTGATAATTAGATTATAGCACGGATTAATTACTATTTTTTGGGAAACAAAACCAGAACCACATTAAATGAACTCATTTGAAGATGCTTCCAAATATTATAAACATAAAAATGTGGAAATATATACATCATCTCTTAGAAATGACAAAATACTGTAAGGATCCTTAGATTTTTTGATGAACAGAGGTTCGGAGGAAAGCAGGTAGACCATCAGACCAGTGACTCCCAAACCAGAGGACCTGGGGGGGCACTTGGAAAGAGAAGTGAGAAGCCTGCCTTCCTCAGAGAGCAAGTAAAGCTTTGCAGGAGAAAGAGGTAGGACGTATGATATTAAAAAACATTGTCAATTTCTAATTATTTGGATTTGCTTTTGTCACATAAGTTAGTTTTAATTTCTAATTACCCTAAAGGAGAGCGAAGTTTTAATATTTAAACAACAAGAAATATTCATTAATTCAGTAAATATCTGAGTACCTGTCACATACCAGGTGACACCATGATAGGTGTCACGGACACCATGGTCAACTAGAGAGCCTCTTCCTTCATGGAGCTGACAGCTCGGTGATGAAAACTGAGATTCTGTAGTCCAGATCCTGGGGCAGCTCAGTGAACTTAGTGATCAGTTCTTAGCTTAGTGAACTTAGAATCAGTAAAAAAACTGATTCTTGAATACACTGTACTAGGCACAACATGAGAATACAGAAATATAAGGCATCTCTTCCTTCTTGAGGAGTTTGCAGTCTGGTTTAAGGCAATGCGATCAAAATCCTGAAGTTAAGATACAGAATAATATAAAATCTAGAGTTAAATACTAAACTGTGCAATGCAGTTAAGGAAATTCTACAATCTTGGTATTGGAAGGTCTTCATTTACCTGGCAAAAGCAAATATTTTCTAGCACCCATGGAATGAAAGGCAATTCACAGGTCCCATGGGACTCTGAACTGAGTGAACCTGGGCAGAGAAAGGTGGACTTAGTCTTTTTAGGCGGTGGGTTGGCAGCTGAGGAACAGGAAGTAGCTGTCTCAAGACTCAGGCCGTGCTGGGGTGGGAGAAGCTCTCTTGTGGTGGTTCAAACAATGTGGGCCTCTAGAGGGGGAGGGTGCCCCTCCCAGGCCAGGCCTTTTGAGTACTTCACATCCCATACTCAGAGCTCAGGCGTGCTCTCCCTCAGTCTGGTCAGGAAGGCAGGGGGCTAAAACTAAAGGAAGTGAGAGTGAAAGTACCACTTATTGAGCATACCCTGTGTTCTAGGCATAGTACGTGATAAACATTTTACTTCCAGTATCTCATCTTATTTTCAAAACGTTTGACATGATATAGGTTGTTATTCCCCTTTCACAGATGGGAAAAGTGAACCTCATGGAGTTTTATGGCTTGTCCCAGGTCAAATGCCTAGGCGCTGGCACAGCTGACGTTCAGACACTTATCAGACTCCTAAGCCTGTGCTCTTCCTACACCTTAGTCATAGGCGATACTGAGGGGACATGTGTCTCTCTGGCAGCAACCGCATAGGCCACGCCCCCTCGGCAAGGTAGTAGTCTTGCCTTCTGCAGTGCAGAAGAGAGAGGGAGGGAAACCGTGTTTCCGAATGCTTACCTACGGCCTGGCCAGTGGTTTTTAGCTGTAGGTTTCTGCCAACAGAGAGTATCATCCGCATGCACCATATTTATAATTAGAAATTATTAATTTAACTCCAGGGAAGGCAGTGAGGCAGCAGAATGCAATGTCCCCTTGTATGTTGTAAGCATGCAATAAACATTGAGCAGAAAAAACAATCTTAACATGCCCAGATGATGAAACAGCTGATGTTCATCAAGGCATTCCAGTGGAAAACTCATGAAACTGCAAAAAATTCTGTTTAATCCCCACTGTCACCACTTGCCCCTTGCCAGTAACTCTTGAAGAATAATGACATGAAAGATATTTCCAGTTTAGAGTTCTCCTCAATTTTTACTAACACTCCCCGGTGAAGAGTTTTCCTGCCCTTCTACTTCTTCCTGAAGCAGGGTGGAGACAGAGGTGTGTAGTAAAATAAAACACAGAATTAGGAATTAGGAGAATTAGGGGAATTAAGAGGCCTGGATTCTAGTCCTAGCTTGCCGATAATAGTTTTATAATTTTGGGCAAGTAACTTTGGAATCTTTGGCTGCCTTTACCTTACTGGAGGTAATGCAGTACCATAATATGCCAATGAGAGGATTGTTCTATTAGAACTAGCACCAATATTCAATGGTGTAGAAATGGAAACTGAGTATATGTGATCTCATCCATAGGAAAGATGCCCAGGTAAAAGGGATTTGAGCACAGTGGAATGACTTGTACAAGAACACAAAGGAGGAGAGGGTAATAGCATCATTTCTTTCTGTCTTCATTTTTCACAGAAATGTCCAAGAATTATTTTGCTGATCATATCTTATTCCTTGCGTGGTTTGAGACCAGTGATGCAATTATTAAAGAATAAAGCTAAAGGGATATGGGAAGAGGAGAGCACGCCCTTTTTGGAGATGACAAGGAAATCTTTTACTGTGGATGTTTAATAAAGATTTTTTTAATACAGATCAGGTAGGTATTGAACATCAATAAGATGTACCTTTGTTATTGTGACATTTCTTTCGAAAATCTTTTTCTTGATTATGATGATTAGAGAAATGCAAAAGAATTGCAAACATCAGCACTGAATTAAAGAAATTGAGCCCATCTTTGGCCCAAATATCTTTTAGCCACAGAAAATCTGCCTTTTTGTAGTTTGTCTTTGTTACAGGAATAGGTGTGAAAATGCTAACTTCAGAATTTTATCGGGTTATTTATCACTGTAAGAGCTTCCTAGCCCTTTCTCCTCTTTCTTTTCACATTTACAGTACAAGAATCTCTGTGTTAATAAATACTTTTCTTTAAAATAATTAATTAATTAATTAATTAATTAATTAATTTTTGGCTGTGTTGGGCCTTCGTTTCTGTGCGAGGGCTTTCTCTAGTTGCGGCGAGTGGGGGCCACCCTTCATCGCGGTGCGCGAGCCTCTCACCGTCGCAGCCTCTTTTGTTGCGGAGCACAGGCTCCAGACGTGCAGGCTCAGTAGTTGTGGCTCACGGGCCCAGTTGCTCCGTGGCATGTGGGATCTTCCCAGACCAGGGCTCGAACCCGTGTCCCCTGCATTGGCAGGCAGACTCTCAACCACTGAACCACCAGGGAAGCCCCAATAAATACTTTTATTTGCAAGTGACAGTAACCCAACTTGAATGGTCTCCAGCAGAAAATGGGAATATAACAGCTCACATAACCAAATTGTGTGAGGGACATACCAAGCTTACTTTGAGGTATCTCGAACTAGAATTGAAATGTTTTCAGAACTTCCTTGCTTTTTCTCTCTTGCCTTTATTTCTGCTTCTTGGCTGTATTCTTCCAGGTACTTAATTGCTCAGTTTCAGGCTTGCCTTCATTGAGTCTTTTAAGCAGAGAGAAATGATGCCCAAAGCTTCTCTCTAGAAGGAAAAAGAGACTTCTCTCTCCCAGCAATAATTTTTAAAAATTATGGCAAAGAGTTATGATTGGTTTGATTTGGGTCCTATGCCCATTAACAGGATAAGTGGATGTTGCATGGAAATTTTCCTATTCTATTGGAATTTCAGCTAATGTCTGAGTTTCTTATCTTTCCATATGACCCATCCCCTAGGATTTTCCTAGATCCTCCTCCCACCTACTTGTTTCCTTCAAAATGTTTTATGCACATCTCCATTATAATACATATTTCATTGCATTATAATTGTTTACTTATATATGTTTCTCACTTTTCAGATTGTGAACTCTTCCAGGTTAAGGTCTAAATTTTGTTCAGCTGTGTTTTTCACAGCATCTAAAATGATGCCTGGAACTTAATAAGACCTTAACCAGTGTTTGTTGATGATAAGTGAATGGATGAATGGATAAAAGTATAGGGTGTTTGGAATGAGTTTTTGCATTCAATTAAAAAAAAAGCAAGTTAGCTCACCAATCAAAAGGCAGAGACTGGTGAATGGATTTTTAAAATGATCCAACTATGTGCTGTCTACAAGAGACTCACCTTAGATCCAAAGATACAAATAGGTTGAAAGTGTAAGGATGAAAAAAGTCATCCCATGCAAATAGTAACAAAAAAAGAGAGCTTGGGTGGCTATACTAATTAGACAAAATAGACTCTAAAAATTGTTATGAGATGAAAAAAGTCATCATATCCTGATAAAAGGATCAATTGGTCAGGATGATATAATTATACACATATCTGCACCAAACAACAGAGCCCCCCAAATGTATGGAGCAAACATCAACAGAATTGAAGGGAGTGATAGTTCTACAATTATAGCTGGAGACTTCGATACCTCACATTTTTTAAAAAAATTTATTTATTTATTTATTTATTTATTTATGGCTGTGTTGGGTCTTCGTTTCTGTGCAAGGGCTTTCCCTAGTTGTGGCAAGCGGGAGCCACTCTTCATCGCGGTGCGCGGGCCTCTCACTATTGCAGCCCCTCTTGTTGCGGAGCACAGGCTCCAGACGCGCAGGCTCAGTAATTGTGGCTCATGGGCCCAGTTGCTCTGTGGCATGTGGGATCTTCCCAGACCAGGGCTCGAACCCGTGTCCCCTGCATTGGCAGGCAGCTTCTCAACCACTGCGCCACCAGGGAAGCCCTATAAATTTATTTATTTATTTTTTTATTTTTGGCCGCGTTGGGTCTTCATTGTCTCGCGCAGGCTTTCTCTAGTTGTGGCTACTCTTTGTTGGGGCGCGCGGGCTCAGCAGTAGTGGCGCACGGGCTCTAGAGCACAGGCTCAGTAGTAGTGGCGCACGGGCTTAGTTGCTCCGCAGTACGTGGGATCTTCCTGGACCAGGGCTCGAACCCGTGCCCCCTGCATTGGCAGGCGTATTCTTAACCACTGCACCACCAGGGAAGTCCCAATACCTCACTTTTGACGATGGATAGAACATCTAGACAGAAGATCAATAAAGAAACAAAGGATTATAAAACTCTTAAGTGAAAATATATGAGTAAGTCTTCATGACCTTGGATTTGGCATGACACCAAAAGCATCCACATAAAAAGGATAAATTTGACATTATCAAAATAAAAAATTTGCATATTAAAGAACATTATCAAGAAAATAAAAAGACAACCTACAAAATGGGAGAAAATATTTTCAAATAGCATATCTGATACTGGCCTAGGATGCAGGATATATGAAGAACTCTTACAACTCAATGACAAAGAGACAAAAAAAAATAACCCCACAATTTAAATATGAGCAAAATATATGAATAGATATTTCCCCAAGGAAGATGTACAAATTGTTAACAAATACATGAAAATATGCTCAACATCATATTCATTAGGGATATGCAAATCAAAACTACAATGTCTTACCACTCCATACCCACTTGGATGGCTATTAAAAAAATGGGAAATAACAATTGTTGGTAAGGATGTGGAGAAATTGGAATCCTCATACACTGCTGATGGGAAAGTAAAATGGTTCAATCACTGTGAAAAATAGTTTGGCAATTTCTCAAAAAGTGATACATAGAATTATGATATGACCCAGCAATTCCTTTTCTAGGTATATAACCAATAGAACTGAAAACAGGTACTCGAACAAATATTTGTATATGAATGTCCATAGCAGCATGATTCACAACAGCCAAAAGGTGGAAATAACCCAAATGTTCATCAATGGGTGAATGGATAAACAAATTGTGGTTTATATATACAATGGAATATTATTCAGCCACAAAAAGAATGAAGTATTGATATCTGCTACAATGAAGATGAACCTCGAAAACACTGTGCCAAGTAAAAGAACCCAGACACAAAAGGTTACATACTGTATATTTACATTTATGTGAAATATCCAGAAAAGGTAAATATCAATACATAGAAACAGAAAGCAGATTGATGACTGCCAGAGGCTGGAGCAAGGGAGATTTAGGGAGTAACAGTTTAATGGGTACAAGGCTTCGTTGTGGGGTGGTAAAAATGTTTTGGAACTAAGTAGAGGTGGTGTTTGCACAACATTGTGAATGTTCTAAATGCCACTGAATTGTTCATTTAAAAACGATACATTTTCTATTATGTGAATTTCACCTGGGGGTTAAAAAAAAGACAGATGAGAAATGAACATACCTTCACAAAGGTAGTTTTTTATTACAGCTAATCTGCTTTGTTATAATCCCATAAGCTTTAAAGTCCCTGCCATGTAGAATCTCAGGAACTCAAAAGATGTTGAAACTCTTAAATTGAAAGTTGGCACCACTCCATGTATCTGAGAGAATCTCAGAATTGACCAAGAACATGCTGATTCTTTGACATGTACACACCTGCTCATCATATTCATCTATCATTAACAACCCCTATTTCAATAATCAAACCTGCAGTTTTTCCGTCCTATCACCTGCATTGGTCTCATCTCAGTTCCTTTTCATTTCATTATTCTTTTTCCTTTAGGATTGTTTTTTTTTCTTCCTGTGGAAAGTTGTGGTCTGTAAGAAGGAAGCAAAAAACAAAACAGACAACAAAAACAACTCTCTGATGGTGAGCCAGAATATAGTTCGGGTGGAGAAGGCTGAGTGTAAAGGAAGGGAATTGGAGATGGAAAGCCCATGGCACGGTGTCCAACACTTGACATTGAAGAAGACCATAGCTCATGTGGTCCTGAATGTGTATGAAGCTCTGCTAATTTATTTAGTGTAAAAGTTTCTTATTTCCATTTAATCCCACAGTGAATTTTCAACATGACCAAAAAATCCAATAGAGAGATTTTGCTGTGCTACCAAAAATTTAGCCATTCTTAGCTTGGGAACAGTCTGTCCAAAGTGCAGCCTGCTTGGTAACATACTCTATTCATCCCCTCAATCTGACCTCTTAGTGTGTTTAAACTGTAAAGGCACTTTCCTTTGTGAAGTTTTCAGTGACCACATCAACACACCCCCAGCAGCGTGCAATGTTTAGAAATGCTTTTCTCTCAAGTTTCCATTTTCTTGTTAAGTGCAATAAACTTGCCCAGAAAATGCTCCCATCAAACCTTATCTTTGATTCTCTGAGGTTTCAGGGCAGTACATTGTGTTGTTCATGACATCACGGTCTCCATGGCAACTCCCCAATGAGACATTTCATGGTCAAAAAACAAATGCAAAGAAATTTCTGTTTAATCCTAGCAGACTTGGTTATTTATTATTGAGGAGGAGTGAATGGGAAGGATTGAATTGTATTACTTTAGGCTAATCACAGAAATTTCAATTCAAACTTTTAAGAGTCTCCATCAGTAATCTCCATTCTTCCAATTTCTTCTGTATCCTCTCCATAAAAGGTATGGTAACAGAACTCCTCTGAAGCTTACTTGAATAGGTATTCTGGGTATTAAGAAGTGAAAGAAGACTTGACTGAGAAAATGGAAGAGGCCCAGTTGAAAAAAACCCAGGATTAAGACCCCTGTCATGGTAAACAGTTTTCTGACTAACTGTGTGATCTTCAGCTAGTCAATCAACTTCTCTGTGCAGTTTCCTCAGTTGCTGAAAGGAAGGCAGTACTTGTTTTGCCACCTCTGGAGGGTACATTGTGAGGATAAAATATCTGATTTTTGTATAGCTCAGATTATGAATTTTTGGAAACTAGCAAAAAGTTTTGGTATTTTTATAATCATTTATACAACATATTTCAACTATAATAGCTGACACACCCATAATGCTTTCTAGGAAAATATGCCTCCTGATAAAGAAGGGGTTTAGATAGCCATGTTTAAAATCCATAATACAGCCTGATATGAAAAGAAGAGGTGAACAAATGAGATTCTCTCTGAAATTTACCCTGGAAGATTATAAGAATCAGTATCTCAAACTGAGACTTTTTGGGTAGAGGATTGTCATGAGGAAGGACCAGGGCCAATGGAGACTTTGAAAGTTACAAGAGAAAGAATAAGAATCAGGATACTGGCAAAGTAGATGTTATAAAGCAGCAGATACTATGAGTTAGTAAAAAGTACAGAAAAAGAATGAAAAGTTTGTCAGCTGGTAGCAAGAGAAAAAAAGTTTATGTTGCAGAGGGAAGTAGAAACACTAGAGATATCACTTATTAAGCAAACATTAGTTAAGTGCCTATTGTACAAGGCTGAGCATTGGGGATTCAATAGTAAGACAGACACAGTTCTGATTTCATGGTGCCAACAACTGAACAGACTATTATTTTGAAAAAGATGTCCTAAGTGTCTTGATAGAGAATATATGGGATAATGTGGGCAGTTCAAGAAAGACTTTCCAGAAACTGGCAATTTAAAATTTTATCAGGTCTGACCTATTGGACAAGTAGGAGTAATTCTGGTGAGAGTGATAGTAAAAGATATTTTAAACTATTGAAAAAATATATGAAAAGGGTTGGTAATGAGACATCAGCAGTTTTCCAGCACCAAGATACATATATTTCAATAATTAATTTCATTCTTTTAAGCTTTGCTTTGAGCAAAACTTTGCTCCTCCTGACCTATAGGGTCTAACTAGAGCAAATGGCTCCAAGACTTAAGACAGTTCATGTGAAGCTAAGGTGTATAGAGATATAAGACATTGTCCTGCTCTTAAGAAGCTTATGGTGTAAATGAGCAAAAGTACTATCAATAAGAAATAAATGTGTTATGTTCTAAATAAAACGTGTTATGTTCTAAATGCCAAGTTAAAAGTACATAAGTACATATAAGACAGTATCTGAATTCAAAGATGGAAAACCATACTTTTCAAATGATTAAATTCTCTTAAAAAGAGACATTTTCTTTGTGTTTACCATGGGGCTTACATAAAACATCTTATAGGTATAACAGTCTATTTTAAGAGGATAACAACTTAACTTCAATTGCATAAACAACGCTACACCTTTATTTCCCCCGCTTCCTTTATGTTATTAATGTCACAATTGACATCTTTTCATATTGTGTATCCATTAATATATTTTTATACTTACAGTTACTTTAAATAATTTTGTCTTTTAACTACTTTTATACTAGAATTAAAAGTGACTTACATACTGCCATTATAGTATTTTGTTTTGTATATAAATATACAAATATATATATTTACCTTTACCAGTAAGTTTTTTACTTTCATATGCTTCATATTTCTGTTCAGCATCCTTTTGGTTCAGTTTGAAGAACTCCCTTTAGCATTTCTTAGAAGGCATTTCTACTGGTGATGAACTCCCTCAGCTTTTATTTGTCTGGGAAAGTCTTTATCTTTCCTTCATTTCTGAAGGAGAATTTTGCTGGGTGTAGTATTCTTGGTGGTAGTTTTTTTTCCTTTCAGTACTTTGAATATATTATATAGTATCTTCTGGCCTGCAAGATTTCTGCTGAGAAATCTGTTGGTAGTTTTATGGGGGGGGGGGTTTCCCCCTCTGCATCGCAAATTGCTTTTCTCCTGCTGCTCTCAAAATTCTTTGTCTTTGACTTTTGACAATTTGATTATCATGTTTCTTGGTGTAGATTTCTTTGTTTCATTTTATTGGAATCCTTTGGGCTTCCTGGCTCTGACAATCCATTCCCTTCCCCAGATTTGGAAAGTTTTTGGCCATTATTTCTTTCAATAAGCTTTCTGGCTCACTCTTTTTCTCTTCTCCTTCTAGGACATGCATATATTGGTCTACATGATAATGTTTCCTAAGTCCCTTAAGCTTTCTTCACTCCATTTCATTCTTTTATTCTTTCTGTTTCTCTGTCTGGATAATTTCAAATCTCTTATCTTCAAATACACTGATTCCTTCTTCTGCTTAATCTAATCTGCTGTTGAATTCTTCTATTGAATTTTTCAGTTCAGTTATTGTATTCTTCAGGGCCAAGATTTCTGTTTGGTTCCTTTTTTTTTTTTTTTTTTTGTATTTTCTATCTCTTTGTTAAAATTCTCACTCTGTTTATGCTTTTTTCTCCAGAATTCATGAGTATCTTCTTCTTTATCCTGAATTTATTGAGTATTTTGAATTCTATGTTAGGTAACTCATATATTTCCTTATTCGTAAGGTTAGTTTCTGGAGCATCTTGTTCCTCTGTTTGAGGCATGGTACCCTCTTTCTTCATTTTCCTTGACTCTTTGCGTTTGTATCTGCACATTAGAAAAAACAGACATCTCTTATAGTCTAGAACTAACACAAAAGAAAATAAGAAATGTATATCACAATAAAAAATTAAGCAAAATACAAGGGAAGACAGCAAAAGAGAAAAATAGAAAATAAAGATCTATAAGATAGATAGAAAATAAAAATTAACAAAATGGTGACAGTAAGTCCTTTCCTGTCAGTAATTACTTTAAGTGTAAATGGATTAACGTCCCCATTCAAAAGTCATGGAGTGGCTGAATGCATCAAAAAACCCCACAATATTCAATTATGTGCACTCTATAAGAGACTCATTTTAGTTTTAAGTATCACAAATAGGCTGAAAGTAAAAGGAGAAAAAAGTATATCCCATATAAATGGTAACCAAAAGAGAAGAGGCTATGTTATATCAGACAAAATAGACTTTAAGACAAAAACTATCACAGAGACAAAGAAGGAATTATATAATGATAAAAGGGTCAATTCACCAGAAAGATATAACAGTAATAAATATATATGCACCCAACATCAGAGCACCCAAATATATAAAGCAAACATTAAAGAACTGAAGGAAGAAATAGTAATATAATAATACTAAGAGACTTAAGTACACCACTTTTTTCAAAAATGAATAGAACATCCAGACAGAAAATCAATAAGGTAATAGTGGACTTGAAGAACACCATAGGTGAAATGAACCTCACAGACATATACAGAACATTCCACGCAACAACAGAACACAGATGACACTTGAACAACAAGGGTTTGAACTGTGTGGGCCCACTTACACATGGACTTTTGTAAGAGTAAATGCTATAACACTACATATCTGCAGCTGGTTGAATCTATTGATGTGGAACTGTGGATAAGGAGGAACCATGGAGTTCAAGGGCTCACTATAGATTATATGTGGATTTTCAACTGTGTGAAGGGTTGGTGCCCCTAGCCCACACATTGTTCAAGGGTCAACTGTATACTCTTCTCAAGTACACATGTAGCATTCTCCAGGATACGTTACATATTAGGCCACAAAACAATTTTTCAAAAATTTAAGAAGACTGATAACATACTAAGTATCTTTTTTGACCAAAATGGAATAAAACTAGAAATCAAAGGCAGAAAGAAAACTGGAAAATTCACAGATATGTTGAAATAAACTACACACTCCTAAACAACCAATGGGTCAAAGGAAAAAAATCAAAGAAAAATGAGAAAATATCTCAAAACAAATGAAAATGTAAGTTAAACATATTAAAAATAATAGGACACATGGGGCTTCCCTGGTGGTGCAGTGGTTGAGAATCTGCCTGCCAGTGCAGGGGACATGGGTTTGAGCCCTGGTCTGGGAAGATCCCACATGCCACAGAGCAACTAGGCCCGTGAGCCACAACTACTGAGCCTGTGTATCTGGAACTTGTACTCTGCAACAAGAGAGGTCGCGATAGTGAGAGGTCCGCGCACCGCGATGAAGAGTGGCCCCCGCTTGCCACAACTAGAGAAAGCCCTCGCACAGAAACGAAGACCCAACACAGCCAAAAATAAATAAATAAATAATAAAAAAATAATAGGACACAGCAAAAGCAGTAGTAAGAGGGAAGTTTATAGTGATAAGAGCCTACATTAAAAACAAAGAAAGATTTCACATAAACAACCTAATTTTATACCTTAAGAGAATGAGAAAAAGAAGAATGGACTAAGGCCAAATTAGTAGAAGGAAGAAACTAATAAAAGATTGGAGCAGAAATAAATCAAATACAGAATAGACAAACAATAGAAAAAAATCAATAAAATAAAGGTTTTTGAAAAAAGATTAACAAAATTGACAAAACTTTAGCTTGAATAAGTAAGAAAAAAAAGAGGGATGACTCAAATAAATAAATGATGACAAAGAAATAAAAAGGATCATAAGAGACTACTAGGAACCATTATACAGCAAAACATTTGATAACCTGAAGAAATAGGTAAAATTGTAGCAATGTATAATTTACCAAGATTGAATCATGAAGAAATAGAAAACCTGAACAGACCTATAACTAGTAAGGAGATTGCATCGGTAATCAAAACCCTCCCAACAAAGAAAAGCCTAGGCCTAGATGGCATCAATGGTAAAGTCTACCAAAAATTTAAAGAAGAATTAATACCAATCCTTCTCAAACTCTTCCAAAAATTTAAAAAGGAGGTAACACTTTCAAATTCATTCTATGAGGCCAGCATCACCCTGATGCCAAAACCCTACAAAGACACTGCAAGAAAAGAAAACTACAGGCCAATATTCCTGATGAATATAGATGTAAAAATTCTCAACAAAACACTCCCAAACTGAACTCAACAGTGCATTAAAAGGATTATACACCATGACCAAGTGGGATTTATCCTTGAGATTCAAGGATGGTTCAACATATGAAAATCAATTTGTGTGCTACGCCCCATTAACAGAATGAAGGACAAAAAATTCCCATGGTGCATCTCAATAGATACGTTTGACAAAATTCAACACCCTTTCAAAATAAAAACTTGCAGCAAACTAGGAATATAAGGAATTTACTTCCACATAATCAAGGCCATATATAAGAAGCCCATAACTAACATCTTACTCAATGGTGAAAAACTGAGAGCTTTTCCTCTAATATTAGGAACAAGGCAAGGATGCCCACTCTTACCATTTCTATTCAACATAGTATGGAAGCCCTTGCCAGAGCAATCAGGGAAGAAAAAGAAATAAAAGGCATTCAAATCAGAAAGGAAGAAGTATAGTTATCTCTGTTTGCAGATGACAGAAGCTTATATATGGAAAACCCTAAAGACTGCACAAAAATGCTGTTAGAACTAATGAATTCAGTAAAGTTGTAGGATACAAAATCAACATTAAACAAATCAGTTGTATTTCTATACACTAATAACTAACTACCTGAAAGAAAATTAATAAAACAATTTTGTTTACAATAGCATAAAAAATACTTAGAAAAAAACTTAACCAAGAAGATGAAAGACTGGTAAATGAAAACTATAAAACACTGATGGATGAAATTAAAGAATACACAAATAAATGGAAAGCCTTCTTAAGACTTAATATTGTTAAAAAGACTAAACTACCCAAAGAAACCTACAGATTCAATGCAATCCCCATCACAATCCCAATAGCATTTTTACAGAAATAGAAAAAACAATTCTAAAATTCATTTGGAACCACAAAGGACCCTGAATACTCAAAAAAATTTTAAGAACTAACAGAGCTCGAATTCACAATAGCCAAGATGGGGAAACAACCTAAATGTCTATGAATAGATGAATGGATAAAGAAAATGTGGTATATACATACAATGGAATATATTTTATCCTTAAAAAAAGAAGGAAATCCTGACACATGTGACTAAATGTATGAACCTGGAGAAAGTTAAGTGGAATAAGCCAGTCACAGAAGTATGAGTACTGCATGGATCTATTTAAATGAGCAATCTAAAATAGTCAAACTCATAGAAACAGAGAGTAGAATGGTGGGTGCTTGGGGCTGAAGGGAGGGGAAAATGTGAAGTGGCTATTCAACTGGTATAAAGTTTCAGTTATTCAAGATGAATAAATTCTAGAGATCTGTTGTAAAACATTGTGTCTACAGTACTGAATCGTACACTTAAAATTTTGTTAAGGGGATAGATTTCATGTTGAGTGCTCTCACCACAATTTAAAAAAAGAAAGATATTTGGCATGTGTCAAAGTTTCATTTAAATAATTAATGGAGGGACCATCGAATGACAAAGCTAGTTCAATGAAGGTATGAGAAACTGGGATTTATATATATACTCAGTGAAAATAAGAAGGGTGAAATAAGATTACTAAGTTAGATAAAAAACATCTGAACCCTAATCAGTTGTTAGTCAAAGTTACCATTTCTCTAGAGACTCAGATGAGTCTCAGATGGGCCCTAGTATGACAGTAAAAGGTCACAGAATCATCTCTTTGCCTTATTTTCCAGTTCTGGATACATTTTCCTGAATATTTCCTCTGCAATCACAAGTAAACTGAATATTATTCTAGGTAATGCATGCACGCACACATCCTCATACTGACATAAAAGCTGATCTCATACATTTTTGTGCTAAGATTATTAACTGAACTTGTTGCTTAGTTAACTGCCTTCTATAGTTTTTAAAGGCAGTTGAAATTAGACATAGGCTTAATACATAGCACACATATAGAGGCATGACTCATACACTAACGGTACAATAATTTATATTATTGTACTGATTTAGTGATAGCTATTACAGGTAATCTCAGAAACTGTCTTCCGATTGTGTATATTCTGTTCTATTTGGCCTGGTTCATTTACATAAGTGCAGCAAGAAGTGTTATATCATAAGCCTTTGTATTGTATTGTCAGCAAAACTAGAGGAAAGCTCACCTAATTAATATCTTTCTGGAGGTTATGAAAGGAATCTAGGGTTGTATTTTCAATAGCCCTTCTCATTCCAGAGATTTTTTTCTACTACTCTTAGCTTATCTATTCTGAAGGCTAAGAAACTGAAACTGAGAAATCAATCTCCATCAGGTTTTACCTCTAGTACCCATAATTGCGAATGAATTTCTCCTTCTGCAGGCTCTCCCAATTCAATGAGATTCCTGGCTTGCCAGGAAGTGATCTTTCTTACTACCAGCTGCAAGCACAGACCTCCTAAGAAGGCTTTGTAGATATTGATTCTTCATGTAAAGTATAGACTTTTGAGACAGACAGGTAGAGGTTTGCTCCTTAATGTTGAGCCCTTCATACATAATTAAGTGGAATTTATTTTCCAACACGACATTACCAGCATAGCTCATACATAGTTAAATGGAATTTATTTTCCAACACGACATTACCAGCATACATCATACATAGTTAAATGGAATTTATTTTCCAACACGACATTACCAGCATAGCTTTGGTTACACAATAGATCTGTCCAATTATATCCTGGCTTAACGACTGATTCCTAAAAATCCTACATAAATAATCACAATGCCATTAACGGTGAAGCATCTCAGTTCAGGTAGTTGTAATAATATCTGTTCACTGTCCTAAGTATTTTGTAAACAGGGCAATCGGTATCTTACATATTTTCTGTAGAATCATGGTAGATTACTCTAGAGATGACATCTAAGTATAGTTTGCTCATTTATATATGAATCTTAATTAGAAATTGTAAAATGTGAACTTAGTAGTGTTTTATCTCTTTTTGTCAAAGGTCAATTGTGATTTTTGTAAGTTTAACCAAACATGAAAGCAGTCTTTTGGATTCCAGTAACCAGACTTACCATCATCCTTAGATTCCCTTAATGATTCATTACACTATAATCTATATTAAGATGTCCCAGAGGATAATTTTACTTAATTCTGAGGGGTCAGTGGGAATAAAAAACATTCGGAGTGTGTCCTTTCAGTTTTCACAAGTATAGCCTGTTAAACTGAGCATTAGAAATAGAATAAGAGGGAAGAGAAAAGGAAGTCTTATATGTTCATCATAAAACAGAACATTAAAAACACTACCAACAATATTTTAAACCAACAAGAACCTACTGTATAACAGAGGGAACTCTGCTCAATATTATATAACAACCTAAATGGGAAAAGAATTTGAAAAAGAATAGATATATACATACATATAACTGAATCACTTTGCTGTACCCCTGAAACTAACACAACATTGTTCGTCAACTATACTCCAATATAAAATAAAAAGTTAAAAAAAAAATAAAACAAGCGACTACATGTAGGTTTTCCTCACTGATTTTATTCAGTGCTATGTAACTTATTTACATTCTGTTGGATCTTGGGTCAACTACCGTCTACTTCCATAAAGTTGTCTCCTGGATTGAAGTAGTACTGGAAATCCTGAATCAGGCCTTGGGTAAGGTTTGATAAGTGCTGCTCACAGTATTGATGTCAACTCATCCTGGGAAGACTATATTCATGAGTCTTTTCCTTGCAGCATTGGTAGTTAAAAGTGCCTATTATAGCCCTTTCTTCCAAAACTGTGAACATTAGGTGAGATTAAAAAATATTTTGAAAGGGGACTCTTCAAAAGCAGACAGGAATATTTCTGTTGATTTCTGTAGTTCTCAAACAATCCCAAAGAGTGGTTTATTCGCTGTGCTAGTGTTGACTTGGAAATTAATGTGAAAAAAAAGGAAAAAAGAGGAAAAAGCCATGTCAAAAAATTACTGTTAAATAAAGCCACATGGACTGCTTATTCATTTTAAGAAATCTCATTAATCCCCAAGATAGCTTATTCAGCTATTTTTTGAATAGTTTCTCTATCCACTGTCCATTTGGCTGTTTAGCTACAAGCAGAAGTCTGGGTAAGTATCCAGTTCTTATTTTTCTAGGTGAAAATCAGTGGGCTTGGAGCCAGTTTTAGTTTTCTAAAACGAGAACAAGTTTAGAAGAAACCTAAATATGAAAGACATGTTTATCCTTTCTTCCAAGGTAATACTTAGGGGGTCCTTCAGCTTTGTGGCTGGAGAAAAGAATGAACCCTGTCACCCGTCTTTTCTTCTTGTAGAAATTTTACTAGGCAGGTAGTCTAGCACCTGCTCATGCCCATCTCCTAAGTCTATTCATTCCCATACTGGTACCTTTGCTCTTCTTTCAGAAGCCCTCATTTCACTCTGTGCTCATCCTAAATGCCACAGAACTGCCAAGATCTAACTCCAGGCTCTGTGAAGTCAGTTCCACCTCTAGCTTTTATTTACCTTCCCTTTACAGTTCAAACACAGTGCTCAGAGGGCATTCCATGGAGCCCAGTATTTCTGAGTAAAATTATGCTTTTTGGTAATGTAAAACATCATAAACCCTCACATGGTAGTGACTATAACTTGATGTGATGGGAAAAAAATCATAGAATGAGAGTCCCTAGTCTTTTACTTCTTTTTGCCTACTCAAAGGATCATATCTTTGGTCACTTCTTCTCTCCAACCCTCCAAATTGCTAGGTGAATTCTTTTGGGCTTTTCATGGGAAATCAAGATGAAGAGGGGAGAGAGGAAGAAATGAGGGTCTAGATCTTGGAGGAGTGTGTGCCTGGAAGGATGAGAATAGTGGATGCAAGAATCAAAAAATGTTAAAGAATTATAACTTCACACTATGAATCTTATTTATGGTAGTCAAGAAATTCTAGTAAAGGTCTTAAATAATTTTGAAATTATTTTCTTGCTCGACTATATTTTTTGACTACAAGAAGATTTGGGGACTAAACTTCATCGTTAGGGGTTTATAACTGCTCCATTTGGTATTAATTTATGTGCTAACCAAAATTGAGAACACTCTATTGGATTGAGTAGAGGTGATGTAGTGTAGATTTTTGAGACAGACATAGGTTTGATCCAGTTCTGCAGTTTATAGCTTGTGCAACTTTGGGCCAATTGTCTAAATAATCAGAGCCTTAAATATCTCATTTTGGTTTTTTTGTTTTGTTTTTTTTAAAATTTTTATTTATTTATGACTGTGTTGGGTCTTCGTTTCTGTGCGAGGGCTTTCTCCAGTTGTGGCAAGTGGGGGCCACTCTTCATCGCGGTGCGCGGGCCTCTCACTATCGCGGCCTCTCTTGTTGCGGAGCACAGGTTCCAGACGCGCAGGCTCAGCAATTGTGGCTCACGGGCCCAGTTGCTCCGCGGCATGTGGGATCTTCCCAGACCAGGGCTCGAACCTGTGTCCCCTGCATTGGCAGGCAGATTCTCAACCACTGCGCCACCAGGGAAGCCCCTCATTTTGTTATTTTTTAAAAGGAAAATAGTAATAACAATGATGATGATGATGATGATAGTACCTAACCCAGAGATTAGTTGCAACGATTAAATAATGAGTTTAAGTACCTACCAAGGAACTTCCCTGGTAGCACAGTGGTTGGGAATCCACCTGCCAATGCAGGTGACACGGGTTTGATTCCTGGTATAGGAAGATCCCACATGCCACAGAGCAACTGGGCCCGTGTGCCACAACTACTGAGCCTATGCTCTAGAGCCCACGTGCCACAACTACTGAGCCCGCGTGCCACAACTACTGAGCCCGCGTGCCACAACTATTGAAACCATGTGCTGCAACTACTGAAGCCTGCGTGCCTAGAGCCCATGCTCCACAGCAGGAGAAGCCACCACAATGAGAAACCCGTGCACTGCAATGAAAAGTAGCCCCTGCTCGCCACAACTAGAGAAAACCTGTGTGCAGCAATGAAGACCCAATGCAGACAAAAATAAATAAATAAATAATTTTAAAAAATAAAGTACCTACCAAGATGCCTGACACCAAGTAAATGCTCATTAATATTAACTACCATTATTATTAACTACCATTATTATTATTGCAATCCATATATGATTAGTTCCTTTGGAAAGAAGAATGATGGGAAAGGGATTAATTAGCTTAGCTAAGTGGTTCAAGAAAGGCTCTTCATGATGTTGCTTACCATATTAAACTTTCATCCATGTATGCTTTCAAAAATTACATGAAATACGCATATTCACTGGGAATAGTCATAAAATATAAAAAATGAAAACAAGGAAAAATTCATCTAAAACATCACCTCTAAAAAATAATTACTCTTAATGTTTTGCTGTATTTTCTTTCAGATTTTGTATGTGTGTGCTTTTTGATTGATATCTGTTTTAAAACAAAAGTAGGATACAATTATATGTTTTGCAAACTGCTTCCTACACTTAACATGTTGTGAATATTCTTCCATGGCAATATCTATATTATATAATTATTTTGAAATTTCTGTATTCTCTTTTATTGATGTTTCATAATTTACTTCACTAATACCGAAGGTACAGTTTTGAGTTTGTTCCTAAATGGTGAGAAGGAGGCAGTCAAGTGAAACTAAAGGCAGAGAGAACAGCAACTTCCAAAGTTCGGATATGGAAATGAACTTTTTACTTATGGAAGAGGGACAATGGGATGTCTGGTTAAGGAGAAGATATCAGAAGATTCTAAGCAACAGAGTGGCATGATCTATTTATTTATTACTTTTCAAATAATCCAGTAGCCACATGAAGACTAGAATGAAGGTTGGGGACTGGGAAGAGTGGAAGCAGGAAGACCAGTTAGGAGGCTGTTGCATTTTTCTGGGAAGAGAATGATGGTAACTTGGACTAGGGTAGAAGCTCTGCTGCTGCCATCTTGAGACTTAATGATTTATCTTTGAATTTGAGTTTTGTAAGTGAAAGTTTGACGGGACAATGGACCATGTGCATGATCAAAGGAGATGTACACGATACATGTGTCTATCATTCCTTGCTGTTCCATTTGCATACAGAATTTTCAGCACCCCATGAGCACAAAGTTCTAGTGAGCTCATAATACATGGGAGTTCAGCAAACTTGGAGCAAGTATAGAGTAAGTATGTGACATCTAAGACTGAGTAAGCAGGGTCACTGACGGGAAAGTTTTCCATTTGAACCAGACCTTGCTTCAAAGGCAAAAAGAAGGCAATGGTGTTCTAAGAAACATGAGGTACCAAAGAGCTCTATCATATCCTCTCTTAATTGTGTTACTTCCTGGTATTAGCCAACCACTTCCACTGAAAATGATGACATTGAAGAAATGAGAAAGGTAAGGCAGCTCAAAATTCCTTTTGTTTTCCGTCCCTCCTCACTTATCAATAAACTAAGGGTAGAGAGCATTGGTAGAATGTGCCTGTATCAAGAGGTGAAAGAAAAACAGTTAAGTTAGTTTTGTGCAGGTTTCCCACTATTCTGATAAGAATGAAATGCATATGTATAAACTATGAACTAAGAATTGTTTAATTTTGATGATTTTTGCATACAAGTTAAGTGCTCTTATTCTGTACTTAAAACTGACTTTGCACAATATGTATGTGAACAATAAAATATGCTAATAATTTAAATTTTTAATTTTTCTTTACTTAGAATGACATTAATTGCTATGGGGAAAAATTAAGTAAGAAAAGAGCGACTGGGCTTCCCTGGTGGTGCAGTGGTAGAGAATCTGCCTGCCAATGCAGGGGACACGGGTTCGAGCCCTGGTGTGGGAAGATCCCACATGCCGTGGACCAACTGGGCCCGTGAGCCACAACTACTGAGCCTGCGCGTCTGGAGCCTGTGCTCCGCAATGGGAGAGGCCGTGACAGTGAGAGGACCACGCACCGCGATGAAGAGTGGCCCCCGCTCGCCGGAACTGGAGAAAGCCCTCACACAGAAACGAAGACCCAACACAGCAAAAATAAATAAATAAATAAATTTATAAAAAAAAAAAAAAGAAAAGAGGGACTGAGATGCGAATGTGAGCTTCACTGAGACTAAAATTTGAGCTAAGACGTGTGGGAGGTGAAGGAGCAAAACGTGCATATCTGAGAGGATAGCATTGCAGGAAGATGGAAATCAGGCTCATGAAACAGCAACTCTTAGAGCCCCGTAGAGTTCTAACTGCACAAGCATTTAGAGTAGCCCTGGAAGAATTAGCCACTGTAAAGACCCTGAGGGATTTGAATGGCATACCTAAAAAATACAAGGAGATAAGTGAGTTGGAGCAGATTGAGCTAGATGAAGTATTGTCAAGAGGAAATGGGAGGTGAGGTGACTGGGGATTGTGGGGAGGGGGCATGGATATCTTGTAGGCCCTTGGTATGACAGTAAGTTATTTGGCTTTTAGTTCAGGTGAAATTGGCTTTTACATTGCAGGGTTTGGGACAGAGTGGTGAAAGAAATGAACAAAGACATGGACTGAGGTGCTGGCTCTATAATTTACCAGCCATTTGACTTTGAGTATGTTACTTAATATTTCTTCTAAAGTTTAGTTTCTTTCCCTTTCACTTGGGGTTAATAATTTACCTAACTCAGAGGGCTGTGAGAATCAAATATGATACTATACATGAAGTGCTTAGCACAGTGTTTGGCCTGTGCTAAATGCCCAATAAATATTATCTATTATTAATGTTGTTGTAATAATAGGAGCTCATGAACAGCAACAATTTCCTTACTGTGCATTTAATATTTCCTAGGAATCAGGAAAAATGATCATATTAAAGTAGTTCTTACTTAGATAAGAAAGACCAATACACTTTAACCATTTAGAGTTATTTCCCATTTTAAACAAGGTTACTAATTAATCCACTCAGGTTAAAAATAGTTTTTTCAGTAAAGCGAAAATGTTAAAGTCACCTAGGGAAAAACAGTCTGGCTAGACTACAGGGATAGCACTGACTCGGAGCCTACCTCCAGTCTATTCCTCTAAACTATTCTTCTTCATTGTGTCTGCTTTTAATCTTCCCTTTTAAACAGCTTTATTGAGATTAATTAGCTCAAAGTGCTCATGTTTAAAATGTATAATTTGTTATGTTTTAACATGTTAAACTCATGAAAACATTATCACAATCAAGATAATGGACATGTCCGTCACCCCTCAAAGTTTCTTTGTGCCCCTTGGTCATCCCTCCTCCTCTTCTTTCCTACCTCCCATCACCAGACAATCGCTGATGTGCTTTCTGTTACTATAGTTTGCATTTTCTGGAACTGTATGTTAACAGAATCACGTAGTATATGCTCTTTATGCATGGCTTTGTTCATTCACCATAATGAACTGGAAATTCATCCAAATTGCTGCATTTATCAATAGTTCATACCTTTCCATTTCTGAGTGGTATACTGTTGTATGGAAATACTCAATTTGCTTATTCATTCAACTTTGGATGGACATTTGGGTTCTTTCTAGTTTTTGGATATTACAACTAAAACTGCTACAAACAGTTGGCCAGAATTGGTATTGTTTTTGCATTAAATGCTTGGTAGAATTCACTGATGAAGTAATCATGGCCCAGAGTTCTCTTTGTGAGAGAGTTTTTAACCACTAAATTAACTTTCTTTAATATATGGGGCAACTTTGAAGAGTCAGCTGTGGTACTTTGTGTCTTTCAAGGAATTTGACCATTTCATCTAATTTCATTTGTTCATTTCATAGGTTAGATCAAGTTGATTGATAGTGTTCAAGTGTACATATCGTTGCTGATTTTCTGTCTACTTGTTCTATTAATTATTGAAAGACTAATATTTAAATCTCTGATAATAATTGTGGATTATCTATTTGCCCTTTCAGTTCTATCATTTTTTGGCTTCATGTATCTTAAAATTCTCTTATTAGTATAAACATTTAGGATTGTTATGTCCTTATGATGAATTGACTCTTAACATTATGCAATAACCTTTTTTACCACTAGTAATATTCTTTTCTTTGAAGTTTACTTTTTATGATATTAATACAGCCACTTCTACTATCTTTTGATTAGTGTTAGACTGGTATATCTTTTTCCATTCTTTTACTCTTAAGTTATTTACATCTTTATATATAAAATACACTTTTCAAAGGTAACATATAGTTGGGTCTTGCTTTTTAAAAAAAATCTAATCTGACATTTTCTGTCTTTACTTGGGGTGTTTAGAATAGAACATTTATGTTTAATGTGATTATTGATATGGATAGTGTGAGTCTATCATCATACTCTTTGTTTTCTATTTACCCCATTTGTTCTTTGTTTCCCTTTTCCTATTTTTCTGCCTTCTTATGCATGAATTAATCTTTTTTGTGTTATTCCAGCTTTTCTCTTTTGTTGGCTTATTAACCATAACTCTATGTTTTGTTATTTTAACGGTTGCTTTAGTGTTTACAGTATATATATTTAATTTGTCACAGTCTACCTTCTAGTGATATTATATCCATTTCACACGTTTTATAAAACCCCTCCAATAGTATGTTTCTAATTTTCCTTCTTGACCTTTATGTTACCGTTGTCATGCATTTTCTTATCCCATATGATATAAGCCCTACTCTACAGTGTTACTCTTCTTGTTCAGTCAATTATCTTTTTAAAAGATAATTATTTTAAAAAGATTTAAAAAATAAGAAAAAGAATTTATATTTTACCCATGTAACTACTATTTCTGTTGCTCTTCATTATTATATAGATCCAGCTTCTACCTGGTATCATATTCTTTCTAACTGAAGGATTTTCTTCAACATTAAAAAAAAAAAGTGAGCCTGTGAGTGAAGAATTATTCAGATTTTTAATGTCTAAAATATCTTTATTTTACCTTAATATTTTTTAACGTCTTTATTGTAGTATAATTGCTTTACAATGGTGTGTTAGTTTCTGCTTTATAACATAGTGAATCAGCTATACATTTACATACAACCCCATATCTCCTCCCTCTTGCATCTCCCTCCCACCCTCCCTATCCCACCCCTCTAGGTGGTCACAAAGCACCCAGCTGATCTCCCTGTGCTATGCGGCTGTTTCCCACTAGCTATCTATTTTACATTTGGTAGTATATATAAGTCCATGCCACTCTCTCACTTCGTCCCAGCTTACCCTTCCCCCCATCATGTCCTCAAGTCCATTCTCTACATCTGCATCTTTATTCCTGTCCTGCCCCTAGGTTCTTCATAACCATTTTTTTTTTTTAGATTCTGTATATATGTGTTAGCATATGGTATTTGTTTTTCTCTTTCTGACTTACTTCACTCCGTATGACAGACTCTAATTCCATCCACGTCTCTACAAATGACCCAATTTTGCTCCTTTTATGGCTGAGTAATATTCCATTGTATATTTGTGCCACATCTTCTTTATCCATTCATCTGTCGATGGACACTTAGGTTGCTTCCATGTCCTGGCTATTGTAAATAGTGCTGCAGTGAATATCGTGGTACATGACTCTTCTTGAATTATGGTTTTCTCAGGATATATGCCCAGTAGTGGGATTGTTGGGTCATATGGTAGTTCTATTTTCAGTCTTTTAAGGAGCCTCCATATTGTTCTCAATAGTGGCTGTATCAATTTCCATTCCCACCAACAGTGCAGGAGGGTTCCCTTTTCTCCACACCCTCTCCAGCATTTATTGTTTGTAGATTTTTTGAGGATGGCCATTCTGACCATTGTGAGGTGATACCTCATTGTAGTTTTGATTTGCATTTCTCTAATTATTAGTGATGTTGAGCATCCTTTCATGTGTTTGTTGGCCATCTTTATATCTTCTTTGGAGAAATGTCTATTTAGGTCTTCTGCCCATTTTTGGATTGGGTTGTTGGTTTTTCTGATATTGAGATGCCTGAGCTTCTTGTAAATTTTGGAGATTAATCCTATGTCAGTGGCTTCATTTGCAAATATTTTCTCCCATTCTGAGAGTTGTCTTTTCATCTCGTTTATGGTTTCCTTTGTTGTGCAAAAGCTTTTAAGCTTCATTAGGTCCCATTTGTTTATTTTTGTTTTTATTTCCATTTCTCTAGGAGGTGGGTCAAAAAGGATCTTGCTATGATTTATTTCATAGGGTGTTCTGCCTATGTTTTCCTCTAAGAGTTTTACAGTGTCTGGCCTTACATTTAAGTCTTTAAACCATTTTGAGTTTATTTTTGTATATGGCGTTAGGGAGTGTTCTAATTTCATTCTTTTACATGTAGCTGTCCAGTTTTCCCAGCACCACTTATTGAAGAGGCTGTCTTTTCTCCATTGAATATTCTTGCCTCCTTTATCAAAGATAAGGTGACCATATGTGCGTGGGTTTATCTCTGGGCTTTCTATCTTGTTCTATTGATCTATATTTCTGGTTTTGTGCCCGTACCAGACAGTCTTGATTACTGTAGCTTTGTAGTATAGTCTGAAGTCTGGGAACCTGATACCTACAGCTCTATTTTTCTTTCTCAAGATTTGGCTTTGGCTATTTGGGGTCTTTTGTGTTCCATACAAATTGTGAAATTTTTTGCTCTAGTTCTGTGAAAAATGCCATTGGTAGTTCGATAGGGATTGCATTGAATCTGTAGATTGCTTTGAGTAGTATAACCATTTTGACAATGTTGACTCTTCCAATCCAAGAACATGATATATCTCTCCATCTGTTTGTTTCATTTTTAATTTCTTTCATCAGTGTCTTATAGTTTTCTGCATACAGATCTTTTGTCTCCTTCGGTAGGTTTATTCCTAGGAATTTTATTCTTTTTGTTGCAATGGTAAATGGGAGTGTTTCCTTAATTTCTCTTTCAGAGTTTTCATCCTTTGTATATAGGAATGCAAGAGATTTCTGTGCATTAATTTTGTATCGTGCCACTTTACCAAATTCATTGATTAGCTCTAGTAATTTTGTGGTAACATCTTTAGGATTCTCTATGCATAGTATATGTTTTCTGCAAACAGTGACAGCTTTACTTCTTCTTTTCTGATTTGGATTCCTTTCATTTCTTTTTCTTCTCTGATTGCTGTGGCTAAAACTTCCAAAACTATATTGAATAATAGTGGTGAGAGTGGACAACCTTGCCTTGTTCCTGATCTTAGAGGAAATGGTTTCAATTTTTCACCATTGACAACGAAGTTGGCTGTGGGTGTGTCATATATGGCCTTTATTATGTTGAGGAAAGTACCCTCTATGCCTACTTTCTGGAGGGTTTTTATCATAAATGGGTGTTGAAATTTGTCACAAGCTTTTCTGCATCTATTGAGATGATCATATGGATATTATCCTTCAGTTTGTTAATATAGTGTATCACATTGATTGATTTGCATATATTGAAGAATCCATGCATTCCTGGGGTAAACCCCACTTGATCATGGTGTATGATACGTTTAATTGCTCTTGGATTCTGGTTGCTAGTATTTTTTTCTTTTAATTTAATTTCTTTTTTTATACAGCAGGTCCTTATTAGTTATCAATTTTATACACATCAGTGTATACATGTCAATCCCAATTGCCCAATTCATCACACCCCCACCCCCACCACCCCGCCGCTTTCCCCCCTTGGATCATAAGAGACTACTACAAGCAATATATGCCAATAAAATGGACAACCTGGAAGAAATGGACAAATTCTTGGAAAGGTACAACATTTCAACATTGAACCAGGAAGAATTAGCAAATATAAACAGACCAATCACAAGGAATGAAATTGAAACTGTGATTAAAAATCTTCCAACAAACAAAAGTCCAGGACCAGATGGCTTCACAGGTGAATTCTATCAAACATTTAGAGAAGAGCTAACACCCATCCTTCTCAAACTCTTCCAAAAAATTGCAGAGGAAGGAAAACTCTGAAACTCATTCTATGAGGCCACCATCATCTTGATACCAAAACCAGACAAAGATACTACAAAAAAAGAAAATTACAGACCAATATCACTGATGAATATAGATGCAAAATTCCTCAACCAAATACTAGCAAACAGAATCCAACAACACATTAAAAGGGTCATACACCATGATCAAGTGGGATTTATCCCAGGGATGCAAGGATTCTTCAATATACACAAATCAATGAATGTGATACACCATATTAACAAACTGAAGGGTAAAAACCATATGATAACCTCAATAGATGCAGATAAAGCTTTTGACAAAGTTCCACACCCGTTTATGGTAAAAACTCTCCAGAAAGTTGGCATAGAGGGAAACTACCTCAACATAATAAAGGCCATAGATGACAAAGCCACAGCTAACATCATTCCCAATGGTGAAAAACTGAAACCTTTTCCTCTAAAATCAGGAACAAGACAAGGATGCCCACTCTCACCACTATTATTCAACATAGTTTTGGAAGTTTTAGCCACAGCAATCAGAGAAGCAAAAGAAATAAAAGGAATCCAAATCGGAAAGGAAGAAGTAAAGCTGTCACTGTTTGCTGATGACATGATACTATACATAGAGATTCCTAAAGATGCTACCAGAAAACTACTAGAGCTAATCAATGAATGTGGTAGGGTAACAGGATACGAAATTAATGCACAGAAATCTCTTGCATCCCTGTACACTAATGATGAAAAATCTGAAAGAGAAATTAAGGAAACACTCCCATTTACCATTACAACAAAAAGAATAAAATACCTAGGAATAAACCTACCTAGGGAGACAAAAGACCTGTATGCAGAAAACTATAAGACACTGATGAAAGAAATTAAAGATGATACCAACAGATGGAGAGATATACCATGTTCTTGGATTGGAAGAATCAATACTGGGAAAATGACTATACTACCCAAAGCAATCTACAGATTCAATGCAATCCCTATCAAATTACCAATGGCATTTTTTACGGAGCTAGAAAAAATCATCTTAAAATTTGTATGGAGACACAAAAGACCCCGAATAGCCAAAGCAGTCTTGAGGGAAAAAAAATGGAGCGAGAGGAATCAGACTCCCTGACTTCAGACTATACTACAAAGCTACAGTAATCAAGACAATATGGTACTGGCACAAAAACAGAAACATAGATCAATGGAACAAGATAGATAGCTCAGAGATAAACCCACGCACCTATGGTCAACTAATCTATGACAAAGGAGGCAAGGATATACAATGGAGAAAAGACGTGTCTTCAATAAGTCGTGCTGGGAAAACTGGACAGCTACATGTAAAAGAATGAAATTAGAATACTCCCTAACACCATACACAAAAATAAACTCAAAATGGATTAGAGACCTAAATGTAAGACCAGACACTATAAAACTCTTAGAGGAAAACATAGGAAGAACACTCTTTGACATAAATCACAGCAAGATCTTTTTGATCCACCTCCTAGAGTAATGGAAATAAAAACAAAAATAAACAAATGGGACCTAATGAAACTTAAAAGCTTTGCACACAAAGGAAACCATAAACAAGACGAAAAGACAACCCTCAGAATGGGAGAAAATATTTGCAAACGAATCAACGGACAAAGGATTAATCTCCAAAATATATAAACAGGTCATGCAGCTCAATATTAAAAAAACAAACAACCCAATCCAAAAGTGGGCAGAAGACCTAAATAGATATTTCTCCAAAGAAGACATACAGATGGCCAAGAAGCACATGAAAAGCTTCTCAGCATCACCAATTATTAGAGAAATGCAAATCAAAACTACAATGAGGTATCACCTCACACTAGTTAGAATGGGCGTCATCAGAAAATCTACAAACAACAAATGCTGGAGAGGATGTGGTGCAAAGGGAACCCTCTTGCACTGTTGGTGGGAATGTAAATCGATACAGCCACTTTGGAGAACAGTATGGAGGTTCCTTAAAAAACTAAAAATAGAATTACCATATGACCCAGCAATCCCACTACTGGGCATATACCCAGAGAAAACCATAATTCAAAAAGACACATGCACCCCAATGTTCATTGTAGCACTATTTACAATAGCCAGGTCATGGAAGCAACCTAAATGCCCATCGACAGACGAATGGATAAAGAAGATGTGGTACATATATACAATGGAATATTACTCAGCCATAAAAAGGAACGAAATTGGGTCATTTGTAGGGATGTGGATGAATCTAGAGACTGTCATACAGAGTGAAGTAGATCAGAAAGAGAAAAACAAATATCGCATATTAACGCATGTATGTGGAGCCTAGAAAAATGGTACAGATGAACCAGTTTGCAGGGCAGAAATTGAGACACAGACGTAGAGAACAAAGGTATGGACACCAATGGGGGAAAGCAGAGGGGGATGGGGGTGGGGTGGTGTTGTGATGAATTGGGTGATTGGGGTTGACATGTATACATTGTTATGTATAAAATGAGTGATTAATAAGAACCTGCTGTATAAAAAAATAAATAAAATAAAATTCAAAAAATTCAAGAGACACATCTGATAAAAGACTGTTATTCAAAATGTACAAATAACTCTTAAAACTCAACATTTAGAAAAGAAACACCCTGATTAAAACATGGACCAAAGACTTAAACACCCACTTCACCAAAGAAGATAAACAGATGGAAAATAAGCATATGAAAAGATGTTCCACATCACAAGTCATTAGGGAAATACAAATTAAAACAACAATGAGATCCACTACACACCTGTAAGAATGGCCAAAATCCAGACCACTGGTAACATCAAATTCTGGTGAGGCTGTAGAGCAATAGGAAGTTTCTTACGTTGCTGTGGGCATGTGAAATGGTACAGACACTTTTGAAGACAGTTTGGTGATTCTTACAAACTTAAACATACTATTACTATACAATCCAACAATCACAATCCTTGATATTTACCCAAAGGAGCTGAAAACTTACGTCCATACAAAAACCTGCACGTGATGTTTATAGCAGCTTTATTTATAATTGTCAAAAGTTGGAAGCAACTCAGATGTCCTTCAGTGGGTGAATGGATAAATAAACTGGTACATCCAGATAATGGAATATTATTCAGTGCTAAAAAAATGAGTTATCAAGCCATGAAAAGACATGGAGGAAACAAATATGAATATTACTAAGTGAAAGAAGCAAATCTGAAAAGACTAGAAACACTGTAGGATTCCAACTAGATGACGTTCTAGAAAAGGCAAAACTATGGGCAGAGCACAGAAAATTTTTAGGGCAGTGAAAATACTTTGTATCACATTATAATGATGGATACATGTTATTATACATTTTCCCAAATTCATAGAATGTACAACACCAAGAGTAAATCGTAATGTACAGACTTTGGATGATTAGGATGTGTCAATGTATATTCATCAATTTTGGCAAATGTACTGGTCTGGTAGAGGGTACTGATAATGGGGGAGGCCAGGCATCTGTGGTGCCAGGGGGTATGTAAGGAAGCTCCGTACCTCCCTTCAATTTTTCTGTGAACCTAGAACTCCTCTAAAAAAGTCTTAATTTTAAAAAATTTAAATTTGGGTCTTTTGAATATCTATATCCATTTACTTAAATTTTGAACGTATGGAATACAGTTATAATAATTGCTTTAATGTCTTTCTCTGATAATTCTAATATCTGTATCATTTTAGTTTGGTTTGATTGATTGGATTTTCTCTCAATTATGGGTCATATTTTCCTGTGTCTTTGTAGGGCTTGGTGATCTTTGATTAGATGAAAGATTTGTGAATTTTCACTTGTTGGGTTCTGGCTATTTTTATATTTCAATAATTCTTCTTGATGTGTTATGGTTAAGTGACTTGTAACAAATTTTATCTTCTTGGATCTTGCTTTTATGATTTGTTAGGTGGGTCCGTAACAGGGATCAGTCTAAAGCTAATTACTCCCCACTACCGAGGAAAGATCTTCCTGAGTACTTTGCCTAATGCTCCATGGATTATGAGTTTTTCCAGCCTTGCTGGGCATAGTTCCCAGGCAATTTCTTCTAATCCTTTTAAGTGGTTCTTTCCTTGGTTTTAGATAGATTCCTAACATACATATACTGATAAGTGCACTGCTGCATACTAGAGGGGGACTCTGCAGATATCTGGAGTTCCCTTCTGTATAGTCTTCTCCTCAGCTTTACTTTGCTCTGGTAACTTTAACTGTCTTGTCTTCCTCAGACTCTTCAGCTGCATCCCTTTAACTCAGGGAGACCACTGGGTTTTGCCTAGTTTCCCCCTCTCTGTTCATCAGCTTGGAAATGTTCTTTAGGAAGTAAGCTTGGACAGTTGTAAGTTTTCCCTCATTAGTTTACTGTATCTTAGGAGTCACTGCCCTTTGTTTCCTAATGTCAAGTACTTGTGTGCCTTCTTAAAAATATATACATTTCTACTTTGTCATGGTTTTTAGTTGTTTCACGTGGGAGGGTAAATCTTGTCCCTGTTACTCCATGTCGACTGGAAATGGAAATTTTCCTTTATTCGTAATACAGAAAATTTCCTTAAATTTCTAAGATTTTTAATGCCCCTATTCCCATCCATTTCATCCAAGCCTTGTACACTTGTCTCTGTGTTTTCTTATATCCTCTCAGTGAATGATCACTCTCAGAGAGAATTAGTAATTTGATGTGGGAGTTGCTTGAACTTACCACTCTCTTACATCCAAGCCTTTACACATGCATTCCCCATGCCTAAAATGACAGCTCACGTATTTGTTTAGTTAACTCTTCATTCTTCATGTATTAGTTCAAATATCACTTTCTCGACAAACACTTTTTTCTACCCCTAGACCTAGACTTTGATCCCTTTACTCTCTACTCTTTGAGCTCCTTTCTTCTTATACAACTTGTTATTTCTTACTTAGAGTTTGTCTTTCCCACTAGACCAAGAATGCTTATAAGAAGAGGGATATTGACACTTTAATAAAAATGCATATCCAGTGCGTAGAACAGTTCATAGCGGGTATCCAGTGATAATCCATCATACTGATTTAAATTTTGTTTAGATTTGTCAAGCAAATTAGCTACGAAGGAAATATTTCTCAGCACTTTTTAAAGTAGCTAAAAAGATGTGAAGACACTAAAAGTCATGATGAAAAGCACATGAGCTTTGACATCAAAACAAATTTGGGTTTAAATTTTGGAGTCACTACGACTTACTAGCTGAGTGACATGGAGTAAGTTATTTGCGTCAGGTTTTTGTGTTTGCTTGTTTGTTTTTGCATTGAGACAAGAACAGCTTCTTCTTAGAGTTGTTAGGACACCTAACTGAGGCTGCCTATCTTAGAATCTCTAGCACAATGCTTAAAATATAGTAGATGCTCCAGAAATGTTAGTTTCTCTCTTCATCCTTTTGCCACTCCACTCCCCCCTTCTACTGCTTTATTTCAGTTATCTTTCCCCCTCAGGAGAATCCTCAGTGCATTACCGATACTATCTGTAGTAACAGGTGACATAGCAAAATGTGTTGCCTTGTCTAGGTCATAAGCATGAATTTAGGTAAACACAGTCACAAAATCACGAAGAATCAGAATTGGAGGAGACTCGTGAGCTCCAAATCTTCATAGGTTGAGGCACTGATGTCCAGAGGGGAAAAGTGACTTGACCAGGGTCCTAAAGAAAACTGGTGAGGTGCTTTTGGGAAGAACATAGCTAAGTAGCTCCGGGTGACTGAATTGATAGATTTGTTGGTCCTCAGATTAATTAGTAACAATTGATATTCTTAAATACAGTCTTATGCTGAGTCCTGTTAGATAGTACTTATGGAGCTAAAATTGGCAAACAAAAATACAGATATTGGGACCAATTCTATCCTTTTCCATATTCCTAAAAAACTATGACTCCTTGTGTAATGAAGTTCAGGCAAGCTTTGATTTCAGATAGAATTCTTGCTGTGTGTTTACTGTTTTAAGCAGCCCATCTGTTTAATTCTTACCATTAACTGTGCCTGATTCTATGGTGTAAACTGGTATTGCAGACAAGTGGGTAGCAGATTTACAAAAGTTGTGTCCATATGTTGTACCGTGGGGGTGGGTGGGTGGTGGTTAGGAAAGGAATGATGAACTCTAGTGTCAAACAGCCTTGATAGAAATCAGGCCGTTGATATCGTATGACTGCGTTGTTCCTTTCAGTTGATCGCTGGGATCAGTGCCAGAAAAACAAATGAGAACCAGAGACCAAATTAAGTGTTGCCTGATCATTATGTCAAAGACAAAAGCAGGAAGATAAAAATCGCAAAGCCAAATAGATGCAGGACAAAGGGGAAATAATGGCAGCTGTAACCATAGTTTGGAACTACGAAGTGGAACAAATGAGACTGAACTTGCTTACCATCTGTTCAGAAGCAAGGGGAGACTCAGAAAGTACCCTGGGCTTGAGGTCTGCTGACCTGGGCTTTGACATTCTTGCTCAGCTTCTTACAGATGGGGTGACTTGGGAAAGGTAACCTGTTTTTTCTCCATTTCAGTTTCCTCATCTGTTAGATGGAGATGATGATGATACCCCCTTTTCCCAAGACCAGCATATTCTAGTTCTCCAACAGCTTCACTTCCCCTAACATCTGCTTCCCACCCTTAGCACCCAATTTCCAGCTTCAGCGTCTTTCTATGATCTCCTGTCCTTGCTAGAACCCTACCCATGATAGACATCATCACTGTACTTTAGCAGAAAAATACAATGCAACAGCAAGAATGCAGGATTCTTACTAAATTGCTCCAGACTTCCAGCCCTTACTCTGCTCATGGATGATCCTGAAAAATTACTTATCTTTTCTAGGCCTCAGTTTCCCCAAACTCACAGGTTGTTGTGAGGTAATGCTCACAAAGTACTTAATACAATGTCCTGGCACATAAGTAAATTTTAGCATCCATCATACAAATCACTAAATATGTATTATTTCTGTTGTTGTTAATAGTGTAAAAGTACAGATTTAAAACCTTTAAAAACACATACAGGGGCTTCCCTGGTGGCGCAGTGGTTAAGAATCCAACTGCCAATGCAGGGGACACGGGTTCGAGCCCTAGTCTGGGAAGATCCCACATGCCGCGGAGCAACTAAGCCCGTGTGCCACAACTACTGAGCCTGTGCTCTAGAGCCCGTGAGCCACAACTACTGAGCCCATGCACCACAACTACTGAAGCCCGCACGCCTAGAGCCTGTGCTCTGCAACAAGAGAAGCCACTGCAATGAGAAGCCTGCGCACCTCAACGAAGAGTAGGCCCCACTCACCGCAACTAAAAGAAAGCCCATGCGCAGCAACAAGGACCCAACACAGACAAAAATAAATAAATAAATAAATAAATTTATTAAAAAAAAACACATACAAATATATATGGAGCACATGTCAAAGGTTAGTTTAAATCATGAATGAGAGAAGCAGCAGGATGGTAAAAGAGACTCAGAAAAAAAGAAGTATATATAGTTGGTGAAGGAAAGCATGATGAAATAAGTTTAAGTTACATACAAAACTGTTAATGTCCTAAGAGGTCAATAAAATTGTAAACTCTGAGGTTATCTTTTTTACTGGGAATTTATTATTTTTATCTCCACTGAACAAAGATACCTCACAACTTATCAATCTTCTATAAGTAAACACTTAAATTTACGCAGGGTCTGAGCCTTAATTAATAATAAATATTAAGTCAAATTAAATGACGGCCCTAGAGAATCAGGAGACTCAACAGCAGGCTTGTTAGAAAAGGCTCTAAAATGATCATGAAAAATCTGGCAGTGATCTCCTTGCTTTATTTTCCAAGTTTTAGGTAATTATTTTTGCTTTGGGTTTGGTCAATGAATCACTGTCCTGTCTAAGACCTTGGCCTTCTGGGACCAGGTTTTGGTAGGCAAGCTAAAATTTCTCACCCTCTGACCTTTTGTAACCAAATTAAATCACCATAGATATCTTTGTGTTTGAAACTTTTGAGGACATTGGGAAATGAGAAAGAGAAAAGAAACGGGAGCCTGGAAATGAAACGAGTTTTATTTTCATTTTCACATAGGGTGTGACCTCTTTTTCTTGGGTATTTAGAAATGGGGCATGTTTCACATTTGCAGCGGCCAACTGCATGAAAACATAAAACAATTAACGTTCATATCTGACCAACATTTTCCTTAAATCTCAGCTGTTATCCTTTCCTCCCTGTCCTCTTCAAATGGATTTCCTGTTTTTTCAAGTCCTTTCATTTTCCTTTATTCTTTATCTCTCTCCCTAATCTTTCCCTCTTCCTTTCCTACCCTTCCTGGGTCTTTATATTTACTTCGAGCAGTCTTTCCTCCTTTTTTTTTTTTTTTTTTTGACTCTTTCCTCTTAGAGTGGTTGGAAGCCAAAAAGATCTGTTTTCTTCTCTCTCTTTCTCTGAGTCCTTTCTTTAGCTTGCTTTTATGATCCCCCAGCTGTTTCTTTGGTTGTCACTACCCAGGCCCCTTGATCCCAATTCCTCCTTTTGACTGTTTCACATATTCTTGGGCTTAGTTAGAGGGAGGACAAAAGAAGAAGAGAAACTCTTTAAGGCAAATCAACATATATTTTGGAGAAAAATCTTTAATTAGTCTTTAATCCAGGATGCCTCTGATCACATTTTTAAATCAAATAAATAAAAATTACTTTTTAAAACTGTAAAGACAATGATATTGCCATAGATTTTAAAAGAAAGAGTTTTTTTTGTTAACCTGCCTCATATACATAAACATTTTCATTTCTGTATTTTCCTTCTGTCTTTGTCTTCTGATATACGTGTTTTTGCATGATTGCATTTAAAAATCTCTTTATTTAAGCTTGTGGCCTAGATATGTGAGCATATCTTGCAGGTGTATTAAGGAGTAGACAAAATTTGGCAATTTAAAGCCTTGGGGGCTACTGTGACCTTTTGGTGTGGGAAACAAAGCCTGACCTTCAGGGAGCTGTGTCCATCCCCGTGCTGGGTGCCATAGTGTTTGAATTACCTTGCTCTGAACACATGATCAGGCAAACACAGTTCTGCCTTCCACAAGAAGACAGTCAGCAATGAACTTGTTTTCTAAGTCACTTGGAGCAGGACTAGCTAGTTAATAAAGGACATTCTAACAAATGAATAAAGAACCTCCACTGTGTGAATGAAAAGTGGCCCCTATTATACAGAAGATGAGTCTGAGATCTGGAGTGAGATCTGAGTTCAAGTCCTCCCACTTGTTGATTGCATAACCTTGAGTAAATACTTAAGTTCTCCAGGCTTTAGTTTCTTCTTCTGTAAAGTGGAGATATTAATGGAGGCATTAATCACTATATTTGAGGATATCATAAGAATATAATATCAGTGGAGATATTATATGTTATACAGTAGTTCCCTCTTATCCATGGTTTCGGTAACCCATGGTCAACTGCAGTTCAAAAATACTAAATAGAAAATTCTAGAAATAAACAATTCATAAATTTCTGAATAGTATGTTGAAATCTTGCACTGCCTGGTCCGTCCCACCTGGGATATGGATCCTTCCTTTACCTAGTGTATCCATGCTGTGTACTCTACCCACTTGTTAGTCTGGGAAAAAACATAGTATATGTTCAGTACTATTTCAGGCATCCACTGGGGGTCTTGAAACATATCTCCCACAGATATGAGGGAACTACTGTATACCATTTGAGACAAGATACAAGTTATCATAAATGCTGAGGAAATGTTTAAAATCTCATATAATCATTTGTTTTTCTGTTCATCAAGAATGCTTGCAAGAAGGAAATGAAATTTCAAGGTTTAGTACACATCTGTATTATTACTACATCTGTATTATTACTATCTTTCACAATCTCTTCCAAATTACAAGTGGATATCTGCTGAGAAAATGGGAGCAATTAAAGCAGTAACTATTTAAAAACAGAGTGTTATAGGAATCGGCCTATAGATCAATGAGATTGCATAAAGTTCAGAAATAAGCTTAGATTTATAAAGAAGTTTAGTATATGATAAAGATGACATTTCAGATCAGTGAGCATCTGTATGAAAATATACCCTTGCACGAAGTATGAAATGTCATGTTCTGCCTCAGCTTAATCTTTTCCTTAAAGAAGCACCTTGAATTTTGTTTTAAAGATTTACTAAATTAGTCAAGATGGTGAACTAAATTTTATTCCCACATTTTCAATGAAATCAGAGAAAAGATACTTGAAAATCAGTACGTCCTTAACAATGCTGTAAAAAGATTGCTATAGGCAATAGAAATTTTAAAGAATTTTTGCAGGATACAAAGAAAATGGGATCAGATTAATGAAGACAACCAAAAATATCTAGATAATTTAGGGAAAGTAGCAGCAATAAAGAACCTAGAGGTGGAGGTAAAAAGCAGAACCATTGACTCAGGAAACAAAAAAGAACTTTAGAGCATTCTAATCTATTACTGTTAGAGACACTTAGGAGAACATTTCAGACTCAAAATAAGAGCAGGCTGCAATGAAGGAGGAAAAATAAAAAACAGTTCTTATAAATAATAATCATGCTTGCTAGATTTTTTTCGAAAGAAGGCTTAAAAACCAAATTATAGATCTAAAAGATGAAGATGATGGAATCTCCAAAAATGTAGAGAAAAAAGAGAAAAAGAAAAAAAAAATGGAATTATGAAAGAAAAATAAGAAAGCAAGGAGGTCAGTTGCAGAAGTTCATTATCTCTTTATAGTATTTAAAACAGTATAATGCTCCTGGGAATAGACTGATAGGTTAGCATGGCAGCCTGAAGTTCAACAATTGCCGTGCATTTATATGGAGATTTATACACGGTAAAGATGGCATTTTAAATCAATGGGCATTGAGGGAGAGGGTTCACTGGCCTCTGGGAGCATTGTCAAGACCCTTGCTTTACGCCCAAATTATTTGATTAGATGCAGAACTGATGCAGATATGCCAGAAGCTCTGGTAACCAATGTTTCCTTTCCATTCTAAAAGTACATTTCATCTCCCAAGGGAAGGCAGAAACGGAGTAGAAGGCAAAGGCACGGGTAATTCTTCTGCTCTAACAGGTGTGAGCAGGGAAAAAAGAAACAGTTTGGGGAGTTTTTCCAGTCCTACCCACTGTTCTGCTCTGTTAAAAAAAGGCTGTTGCTCTTTTACAAAACTGAAAAAGAATAGGCACTAACTAACACGCAAATCTTACTCTTTTCCAAGCTTTTAGTTTTCCTTGAGAGGAAGGTGGGCCTGGCTATGTAAATATTCCCCCAGACAACTTACATAACCTTAAAGAGAAGCTCAGAGACACAGAGTGCAAAATCAGAGAAAAGGACTTAAGGCTGCCTCAACCATTTTGTGAGCTGAGAGCAAAAAGGAAACATTGATTGTAAGTCTCAGTATTTCCTGCACATTGGAAGGAGGGAGTGAAACATGACATGGTGTTCAGTCAAGGAAACAGATTCCACCAGTTTCTCAAACTTGAGTGTGAAAGTTTGCTTTACTCTCTATAGTAATTTTTAAAAATTTGTGTTTAATTTGAAAATAATCTAAATACATGAATATGAGCCCTTTCTGAGCCATCAGATGACTACCTGAATATGGCCACATAATTTCTGTGTTGGAGTTGGCTTTTGTGTTTACAACGTTATTGGCCTCAAGTAGAAAGGAAAAGAACAGAGAAAAAAATTAATACATTAGTGAAGGCCAGTGCCATCAAGATGCAGGCTGTGAACAAAAGTGTCATAGGAGTTCAATGAAGAACTGTGTCGGGAACACAAAGTTCTCTCAGTGCACAGGAGCACAGGTTGCCAAACCTAAAAATCCGTGCTCTGGCATCCAGTGCCACAGTCAGAGAGTAAAGAGAGATTTTATTTCAGCAAAGTAACATCATCTATCACCTTAAATTAATAGATTTAATTTGAATTATCTTGGTTCTAGAAATTTATATTTGTGTGAGCATAAGGAATTTATACCCAGGTTTACATTTGCACAGATTTAAATAGCATGCCAATAAAAATAATTTAATGAAAAGTAAAAGTTAGAGCCATGGGTACTAATGTTTTTATTAGCCAGGAAACACGCATCACATCCGATCCAAGCTAGCTGACCCTAGTGGGTCCCCCAGGCCACAAAGCTTGTTGCACGTGGTTGGACTGGAATAGAATCAAGGGCTCATGTGACTTGGCCTCTGTGTTTCTTCCTGAGACAAGCCCCTCTAGGGTGTCCTCTTCAATTTCTAGCCAGGTTTTTTTTTTTTTTTCATGTTTTAATTTTCCATTCATGAATAAGTCTCTTTCCTTGGTGTTTACTTAGCTGTGCATACTTGTCGACACACAGGAGAATGAGATGTTTTGGAAGATCAGGGCTTGGGTTCCCTCTGAGAAGAAGGTCTTTAGTGGCAGCTAGTCTGTAGCTCACACAAGACAATGTAGCCCTGGTGGGGCATGAACCCTATCCCAGATAGTCTGAGAAGATTTCAAAATCATCCCAGCCTTCCTGTGGGCAAGACTAGTGCTCTGGTGGAAATTATGACCACTCCCACCCAACTGAGAGTGGGCAAAATCTTTCTCTTTAAGACAAAGAGTTTAGGGCTCCTGGGGCTCTTTGGGGTGGGTGTTAATTAGGTGGAAAGATGGTGCATAGTTCAAATTAAACTAGAAAAACAATATATGAGTTTATGATGTAAACATAACCATTTTAACCGGATAAAGTGCTCCTGATTGCTGACTAATGTATTCTCTCCCTATAGCCGCATTACAATTGTTGTGGTCTGAATGTTTGCGACCCCCCACCCAAATTCATATGTTGAAATCCTATCCCCAAAGATGATAGTATCCAACAAACACATGAAAGGATGCTCAACCTCACTAATCATTAGAGAAATGCAAATCAAAAGTACAATGAGGTATCACCTCACACCAGTCAGAATGGCCATCATCAAAATATCTACAAACAATAAATGCTGGAGAGGGTGTGGAGAAAAGGGAACCCTCTTGCACTGTGGGTGGGAATGTAAATTGATACAGCCACTATGGAGAACAGTATGGAGGTTCCTTAAAAAACTAAAAATAGAACTACCATACGACCCAGCAATCCCACTCCTGGGCATATATCCTGACAAAACCATAATTCAAAAAGAGTCATGTACCACAATGTTCATTGCAGCTCTATTTACAATAGCCAGGTCATGGAAGCAACCTAAGTGTCCATCGACAGATGAATGGATAAAGAAGATGTGGCACATATGTGCAATGGAATATTACTCAGCCATAAAAAGAAACGAAATTGAGTTATTTGTAGTGAGGTGGATGGACCTAGAGTCTGTCATACAGAGTGAAGTAAGTCAGAAAGAGGAAAACAAATACCATATGCTAGCACATATATATGGAATCTAAAAAAAAAAGGTTCTGAAGAACCTAGGGGTAGGACAGGAATAAAGGCGCAAAGGTAGAGAATGGACTTGAGGACACGGAGAGGGGGAAGTGTTAGCTGGGACGAAGTGAGAGAGTGGCATGGACATATATACACTACCAAATGTAAAATAGATAGCTAGTGGGAAGCAGCTGCATAGCACAGGGAGATCAGCTCGGTGCTTTGTGACCACCTAGAGGGGTGGGATACAGAGGGTGGGAGGGAGACGCAAGAGGGAGGAGATATGGGGATATATGTATACGTATAGCTGATTCACTTTGTTATAAAGCAGAAACTAACATACCATTGTAAAGCAATTATACTCCAATAAAGATGTTAAAAAAAAAAAGATAATAGTATTAGGAAGTGGGCCTTTGGGAGTTGCTTAGGTTGTGAGGGTGGAGCACTCATGAATGGATAAGTGCTCTTATAAAAGAGACCCCGCCAAGATCCCTTGCCCCTTATACCATGTGAGGAAACAATGAGAGGGCACCTGCTACTAAACAGGAAGGAGGCCTTTACCAGAAGGTGAGCATGCTGGGGTCAGATCTTGGACTTTCCAGCCTCCAGAACTGTGAGAAATAAACATTTGTTGTTTATAAGTCACCCAGTCTGTGATATTTTGTTATAGCAGCCCAAATGAACTAAAACAATGATCAAAAGATTACTTGATGAACATATAATCAGAACCAGAGGAGTCAGCTGGATTATCTGTCTAGTCTGATCAGAACGTGATAGACTTCTGCAGACATCTCCATCCCAGGGAGGCAAACTTCATAGACCTCCCTCCTGCACTGTTTGAGTGTGCCCAGCTAACATTTGCTTCTGTTAGTTTTTTGATGTTTTTCTTTCTGATTGATGCATTGTTTCTTTAAATATGCTAATACCCTAAATCTGCTTCTAACAAAGGCTTGCTGGCCTAAGTCTTTGTTTTTAAGGTAACCTTATATAAGTCAGCTTTGAGCCACTGTGTGTTGATTTTATTTTTCTCTCAGAAGCTAATCTTGTTAATTTTATTTCCGAGTTCTTGGCATCTCACTGTTGCTTCAGTATAGTACTTGTTCCTTTCTTTTACTTTGTGCTTATTGAATGAAAGAAAACTACTCCTGATGTATGCTATGACATCTCCAGAATTTCCATATAGGAAGGGCATGGGACCTGTGATCTCACAGGAATGGGGGGTAGAGAACTCCGCTGAAACTCCTTTTGGAGGACAAGCATACTACTTTTATGAAGAAACTGTTTATTTGCCAGTAGCTTAAGCTGTGTTTACATAGTAATCATGTTTCTACTTGGGTTAGATGTTTATTTAGAGTGATTTAGGTGATGGGGCTGAGGAGCACTTTGGGCATTTTTGCTTCCCTAAGCCACCCCTTGGTTGGCCTCGGTGCATGGTTTGGTTCTTCAACCTGGATCATAGATTGGCTTTGCATTGTTCCTGGATATGGACTTAATGAATTGGCTCTCTCCCAGAAACCTCCAATTACTTATTTCACTTTTATATGTACAGACATCTATTTGCACCTGAGTGTTTTATGTCTTAGTTTTGCAGATCCACAAGTCACTAACTTTGTCAGCAAAAGGACTGCTTTCTTTTGCAGATATCCTCTTTGCCAGAGAGTAAACACGCTTTTCTCTCTCCATCTGCGCAATTCCATTTTGACTCCAGGCAATACAGACAATGCCTGTGCAGCCATTCAGGTGTCTGTCAGTTAACCCGTAGTAACTGCAATCAGTCCCTGGCTGCCCAGTTGCCTCCTTGAATCCTGATACCAAGATCCCATTAGAAGGGGAATGTCGTGGGCAGAAATGTAAATGACTAAAGATTGCAAGTGTGTGTGTTGGGGAGGGGAGGGCTGGATCCAGGTATGTTCCCTTTAATTATACTCAAAAGTCAAATATAGATTATATTACTGGTTGTTTGGGGATCCATGGCTTTTCTGCAACCCAGTAACATAGTGTATGAGTTCCTATTGCTGCTCTAACGAATGACCACAAACTTAGCGACTTAAAATAACATAAATTTATTACCTAACAGTTCTGAGCATCAGAAATCCAAAATGGTTCTCATCGAGTTAAAATCAGGGTGTTAGCAAGGCTGCATTTCTTCTGAAGGCTCTAGGAGAATCCGTTTCCTTGACTTTTCCACTTTCTAGAAGCTGCTCACATTCGTTAGCTCACAGCCCTCTTCCTCCAACTTCAAAGCCAGCAATGTTGGGCTGAATCTTTCTAACACTGTCATCTTCCTGGTTTTCTTCTGCCTCCCTCCTCCCCTTTTAAGGACGCTTGGGCCCAATTGAATAATCCAGGATCATCTGTCTATTTTAAAGTCAGCTGATTAGCAGCTTCATTCAATCTGCAACATTAATTCCATCTACCACCTTAATTCCCCCTTGCCATGTAATCTAATAAATCACATGTTCCAGAAATTAGGACAGGGACAAGTTTCAGGGTTGGGGATAGCCTTGTTCTGCCTACCACACATAGAAGGTCAAAACAGTCTCTAAAAATTTCAGCTTGAGTACTCCTGCTTCCACACTCTTTACCCTAAATGTTGGATTGATTTCTTTGGATGTATGAAGACTCCATAAATGTGTGATAATCTCTCATGAGATTCCTTCCTACCACAATAAGTACCACAGTAAGGTGTCTTCCTACCAAAGGAAGCTCTTTTCAGTGTTTGATTGGGGGTCACTGAAACATCTCTTTGCCCTTCTTTATTTTTCTCCCTCACAGACCTCACAAACACATGGAATTTCTAGCATCAGTTACTTCTTTGGGTTAGGAACTGTCTCTTCAACTTTTTTAAATTATAAAACTTGGTAACACATCAGTCTACTGACACAATTGAGACCTTGGCCTGTATAAATGTATCAGAGAAATTAGATGGCTACCTGGTAAGATGCAGGATAGGTAAACTAGATAAATTTTGAGTTGAGGGAAGATAAAGGAAAAATTTAGGTCTTGGGACATTGGAGAGACAAGGGGTAGGAGGACTTACTGTATTAGAAGATGATACACATGGCTGGGAGGGCCTCAGGCAGACATGTTCATTCGTAAGTTCAACAAATAGTGCTTATTTTATGTAGTAACTATGCAACATATTGGAGTTTCAAATGTGAACAAAATATCCAGTAGCTTCCCCCCCAGATGTCAGTGTAGAGGCACTCAGTGGGATACCATGAAGGTGAATGCCTTTATTTGTCCATTTTTTCTATGTTTAAATCCTTGTTCCTTCACTCAGCATGTGGCTTCTCCACAGTTACAAAGAACTTTGAATCTGGTTATAGGCTTGCCACATTTGTTGTAGACTGATTTGTACAGTTCAAGTGGACACAGTATATGAGCGCCTTAGCTTTAATAAGGAAAGTGTTATACTAGTGTTGTGTAAGCCATATAAATTATTAATATTATTATTTTGCTGATATTTTATTTTGAACACTTGTTTTTATTGATGTATAGATAATTCTTTGTTGTAGGGGGCTGTACTTTGTATCATAGGATATTTAGTGGCATCTTTGGTCTATACCCACTAGATGCAAGTATACTCTCCCAGTTGTGGCAACCAAAAATTTCTCCAGAAATTGCTAAGTGTCCCCTGGGAGGCAAAATCACTCCCATTGGAGAACCACTGATGAACAGCATATAAACAGAAATATGCATAGACCACAAGTGACAGCTTGACTAATTTTTAAGAGGTGAATACACTCATGTAACTTCCATCCAGATCCAGGAAAAGAACATCACTTGCACCCAAGAATCTCTCCCCTTTTAACTCCTTTCAGTTATTTCTCAATCAATACATAATCACAATTCAGACTTCATTTCCTATAGGTCAGTTTTGCCTGTTTTTAGACTTCATGTAAGCGTAATCACATAATATATAATCTTTGGGTCTGTGAGATTTCTCCCTTGTGTCACATGTTGTCATGGTCTGTTTATTTTCATTGCTTTATATGATTCCATTGTGGTAATACCATAATGTATTTATCCCTTCTAAACTTTTGAAAAACATTTGAATTGTTTCCAGATTTTGGCTGTTATGAGTAATGCTGCTATGAACATTCACATATGTACCTTTTGGTAAATTTTGGGAAATTGGTGTATTGGCCTCCAAATGAAATTCCTAGGACTTGGGTATGTGTACTTTCAGCTTTAGTAGATACTGTCAAGTTTTCCAGGGTGGTGCTACACACTTTTATCCCCACCAGCAGTGCTTGAAAGTCCATTTGATCTGTTATTGCCAATGACTAAGTAATTTTAGCCATTCTGGTAGATATGCAGTCTCATTGCATTGTGGTTTTAGTTTGCATTTCCCAGATTATTGGCCATTTTCATATCTTCTTTTGTGAAAGAATGTATTCAAGTCTTTTGTCCTTTTTTTTTTTTTTTTTAGCCCCAGAATGCATTCCAAGAAAGGCTCTCTTTCTTTTTTTTTAAATTTTTTTATATTTTTATTTTTTAAAGGACACCAATTGTACTTGAACATTTGTTACTTTTTTTAAAAAAATTAATTAATTAATTAATTTTTGGCTGTGTTGGGTCTTCGTTTCTGTGCAAGGGCTTTCTCTAGTTGTGGCAAGTGGGGGCCACTCTTCATCGCGGTGCGCAGGCCTCTCACTATCGCGGCCTCTCTTGTTGCGGAGCACAGGCTCCAGACGCGCAGGCTCAGTAGTTGTGGCTCACGGGCCTAGCTGCTCCGCGGCATGTGGGATCTTCCCAGACCAGAGCTCGAACCCGTGTCCCCTGCATTAGCAGGCAGATTCTCAACCACTGCACTGCCAGGGAAGCCCTGTCCATTTTTTTTTTTTTTTTCCAGTTGAGTATAAAATGATACCATTTGCTCCTGTGGTTATCAGTTTCTTTAGAATGTTTACCTCTCAGCTTAAACTAATAAAGAAATAGTCTGGTTTTGTTCATTTCTCTGTTGTGCGCTTCATTGCTGAGTCCATTCACCAGTCATAGTTTCCCCTGGTTAAATTGATCAAATGGAAGCCACAAACTGGCCAATCTAAGGATGAGCCTGGGGGCCTGACAGCCCTGCCAAGATTGGTCTTGGCTGAAATAATACTGCAGTCCTTCCTCCCTTCCTCCTCCTCTTCTTGCTTCTCTTCCTCTTTCTTTTAACTACAGAATCAACAGACAGATCGCCATAGATAGAATTAGCTCATTTGATACCATAGTTTAATACATGTTGGATGTTGCCATAAATGTTTTCCAGGATATTTATTTATTGGATTATTTTATGAATTAATTTGCTGCCTGGGATGACTACTTAGTGAAGTAAGAGTTTAATTTTAGGGAGTCTCACAGACAAATGAACAAAGGCCCAGACCTATTCTTTTCCTTCATGCCAACAATAAGAACTGTATTTTCCTTCCACAGGGGTTTTTGGCTACCTTTGTTAGTATGACATCACATGCAAAATAGAGCCTAAATCACCTTTCTTATTCTCAGGCTTCCTCACAAAACCAAAGCCTACCCCTGGGATGCTCTTTTTCCACAGTCATGCACCACCTCCTCTTCTTTCCCTTATTACATAACCATCCAGAACCCTGTGTACTTCTTCCACATCAGGCTAAGATGTCATCACCTCTAGCTTTGGATGCACTCCGTGTTTGGATGGGCAGTCTCCAAGGAGCATTTCATCGGCCCATGTTGTTCTTAGTGCTGCCAAAGGTAGGGCCCCTGCCAGTGATGCGTACTTAAGCTAATAGCCTGTGGGCTTCTGGGAAACAAAAGGGCAGGTGATGGAGGACAGCCATCAGAAATTGGCAGGAAACAAGGCTCTTTTTGAGCAAAACCATTCAGAAGAATATGAATCAAATAGAAAGAATCTCAGAGGCTCTGGAAATATGATTGTGTTCTCATCTATATCTCTCAAGTAGAAAGAAATTGAAAGAGACGGCTAGTATCCAAAATTCCCAAATCTTTGACCTCTGTTGTCACAGGAACTGGAGGAAGAGATGCAGCAGGGACACAGAACAAATGTACTCCGTTACTCACCCTGAAACTTAGTTCCAAGTCCTATGTTCTGAAGCAATAAAGAATAAGCCAATTCTTCTTTCTACATGGCAGTACTTTATGAATTTAAAGTTGGTGATCATTACTCCCCCGAGTCTTCTAATGAATGTGTGGAGGTTGAATTGGGAATAACGTCTGAGGTTCTTTGGCCAATCAATGAGTCAATGAAATGTATGAGGCATGTAGTAAGTTCTCAGCATTATGTAGATGCCAAAGGGGATACAGAATAAGAGCCAACATTTGTATAGTGCTTACTTTGTGCCAAGCACTGTTCTAAAGGCTTAATCCACACAACTCTTTAATGTATGTACCATTACTAACCCCATTTTACAGATGAGGAAACTGAGGCTCAGAAAGGGTAAGTAACAAAATCCAAGGCTGCATGTTAAGTCACAGAGGTAAGATTTATATCCAGGCATTCTGGCTTCCTGGTGTATGGTCTTATCCACTAAACTAATGGAACATGAGGGAATATTAAATATACAAAATGTCTATAGTCATATCCTCAGAAAGATCATGGTCTGGGCTGAAATGGATAAAGAAGATAAAGTGTAAAGGAGCCAATCCTTGGAAATTGCACAGGATTTCAACAGGTGCAGAAGGAGGTGGAGGTTTAGGAAGTGAGTATTTTGGGACATTTAGCATTCCTGCCCCACTAATTGCCAGTAGGGATTATCAAGCATTGTGACAACCAAAAGCTTCTCCACAGGTTTGCAAAAGCCTACATGTTGAGAAGAACTGAGCTACATGTACAATGGCTCAGAACAGTGGTCCTCATGTGTATCAGCACCACCTGGAGGGTTTGTTAAAACACAGACTACTGAGCCCTGCCTCCAGAGTTTCTCATTCAGTAGGCCTGGGGTGAGACCCAAGAACTTGAATTTCTAACAAATTCCTAGGTGATGCTGATAATGTGCTCACTTTGAGAACCACTGACCTTGAAGCAGAAGCCATCAGGACAAGAGAGTAAGGAGAAGGGTTTGGGGTGAGTGCAATAGAAGATAAAAAAATGAAGAAATAGAATGATTATCTAATAGTAACAGCCAACTTCAGTGACAATTTATTCTAAGTCAGTACTGTGCAAAGCACTTGACATATATTATTTCTCTTAATCCTTGCCACAAATTGTAGATGCCATTATTATTTCCAGTTTACAAGCCAAGAAAACTTAAATACATTAGGAAAATTTCCAGGTCATATATCTATAACTTTAAACCCATATTCAGCCATTTCTAGGGTGCAACCGTTAGCCAATACTGCTGTTCCACAGTTCTGAGAGGTGTTTTGTTATGATGTGCTAGGAAGTAGATACTCTTTCAAAGTTCCTAATCAGTGATGTAGCAAGACCAAAGTGATAATTAGGATAAACTATTCTGTTAGAATTGTGCAATGTTTAAAGTCTGAGAGGATGGCTATAGATCTTTACAGCAATACAGGCATGATCAGAATTTCAGGAACATAACTTTGTATCCTTTCCTATCTATTTGCAAAGTGAGTGATATATATTTAAAAACACAGATTTTGGGATCAGAAGTCTTTCATCTTGGATCTGCTGCTTACAATTGATTCATTTATTCAAAAATATTACTGGAATCCACTAAAAATGGCAATAATTCTTTCTTTTGCAAGCTTTGATTGGTTATCATTTTGTTTTGAGACAAATAATCAAACCCAAGTTAAACTTTTCTCACTGACTGCTTTTTAAATCTTCTCTTCGTCTTTGGTGTCCTACAGTTCCATTAGGATAGGTCTAGGTGTGGATTTATTTTTAAACTTCTTGGGTTTGAGTTGGTGTCTTTCTGGAAAATTCCCCGTTATTAATTCTTCAAATATTGCTCCTTCCTCATTCACACTATTATTTCCTTCTGGAATTCTAATTAGAGTATGTTGGATTTTTCCATTCTCTCTGCTTATTTTATTAATCTCTTTCATTATTTCAATATGTCTACTTCAGAACATTCTGGATAATTTCTTCGGACCTATTTTTCTTTTACTAATTTTCTCCTCATTTATTTCTAATCTTCTTTTAATCCATTCATTGTTTAATTTCATTTAAGTTATTGCCACTTTAATTTTCAAATTATATTTCTTCAGATCTGTTTTTTTTTAATAGTCTTTGGTTTATTGCTTATGTTTTCAGACTTCACTCCTTGAAACATATCAAACATTTAAATTTTATATCCAGAATCTGATAATTCCAATATCTGGAATTTTGTCTGTATGATTCAGCAATGTTATTTATTCTGGCTCTTACTCATGGTTCTTTGTTTACCTGTATATTTGCAATTTTCGGCTTTTTGCTCATATCTCTTGGATCATTATCTGAGAGAATTTTTTCAGGTCATGTTGAAATTAAAGTCCTTCAGAGAGGACTTTGTTTTGCTTCTTCTTATCACCTGGAGAAGGCAGTAAAATCCAGGACACTTTTATATCAAAATTTCTATTTGAATTTTTTTTGTACCACCCAGAAAGTTTTAACTTGGGCCAAAAACCTGTTTTAGGGCTGGCTTATAGTTCCAAATGCTTAAGAGTGATTTTTTCCTTTACACTTAGTGCCAAAGTGAAGAAAAAAAAAAAAAATGCTTCCTTGCTATTTACTTCTAGGAGGAAATTGTATTCCAATCAAGTCTCAACTTTATGTGAGGGCCTACCATTAGCCTTTCTACTTTAGGTGCGCCCTAAGGTTTGTCTACTTTCTTCTGTGCCTTACATGGGCTTCAAAACATATGTTCAAGTTCACCAGGGTTCAACAGATTTCCTTAGGGTCAAAGCTGGATTTTGTACTTGCTTGCTTTCTACCTCTCCATATACTTTGTTTTGCCATGTTATATACCTTCTTGCCAGTTTAGTAATGCACTTAAAATATTCTAAATACACACACACACAACATTTCAGCCATTTTTGTCAGAAAGGTTGTTCGTAATATCTGATTATCTAGTCTGCTAAATTGTAGAAAATACAAGCCCCAAGTTAAACTGAAAATGTATTGCAAACTATATAAAAAAAAAAGGAGAAAAAATAGTCATTTTCATTGAAAGATATCATTAAAGTGTCAAATGAACTCCCTGAGGACAGAAACAATATATATATTTTTATTTGTATCTTTAGAGCTTACTACTATGTCTAAAACATAATGATTTCCATGAATAACAAATGAATAAAATAATATAAGCATTTATATTGCATTGGAGGCTTCAAATAGTTTGATCAGTATAACTCATTATTAAATGTATTTGGACATATGCTCAACTGGTTCCTAAATATTCAGACACCAATATATACATATACTGTATATATTATATGTATATATTGTATATTATATGTACATATATACAAATGCATATGTACACATATATGTATACATACATATATATTTCTCACATGTATTTTACTAAGTGGTCCTACCATTTTAACATAATCACAGTTATTGCTAAGCCTGGCACACCTCTGATAAGCTAGCAGGCAGCCCCTATTAACAGGCAGGAACATATTTCAGCAACCTTGATTAGAGCTAACCCATTTCAGATTCTGAATTCTAAACATGTCCATCTAAATCTAGATGGTGATCTATCTACCAGCGTAAAGCTTATCCAAGGAACTTCCCCGTGGCTTTGCTTCTGAGCTCAGAGGGGAGCATGCTGTTGAACACAGAATCACTGAACGCAGTAGAACTGAGGCAAGGAGGGTTCCTGCCAAAGCTATTCCTCTTACAACTAGGAGCTCTTCAAAATGTGACAGAAAAGGGAGGTATGGAAACAGTAAGAGTTTTACATTTCTGTCAGCTCAGGTTCTGAGGTCTATAGCTAATTCTGACTGGCTGGCAACCTGTGGTGTAGTTAACTAAAGAAATATATTTCTTTGAGATCAGGAACTGTTCTGTCTCCTTTAAAAGGAATTTAGAATAACTATAGATAGATATTGGAATCAAACAAAACTAGTTTCAAATCTGGCATCGTCACTTACTTTTTGTCAGCAAGCAACCTACTAACCCTTTCAAGTCCCTGTTTCATCAACTGGGAAATGCAAATAAGAACACATAAGACTGTGTTAAGATTTTAAAAAAGATTTGCACAGTGGCTTATACATAAACATACAATAAAATTTAGCTGTTAATAATTGGTATTTTTTCCTTTTCCATGAAGACTACTGTAGTGTGTTCTTTGCTCAGTAGGACAAATTAACTGAAAAAGCCAGCCATCTTTACTTGTTTAAGTGAGTGTCCACATTTCTGTGCCTTTGGCCTTCACCATTGTAAAAAACAAGAATCAGGATGGTTCTTTGTTCAGTGAAAACAAAGCCATATATAGATCTATTCACTTCAACTGTTAAAAAACTTGTGAAGTGGATTTTCAAAGAAGGAGGCAAGAGTTGTTTCTTGCCCCATCAAAAGGTAGAAAAAATCCCCAGCACCTGACGCCAGCTTCACCCTGGAACCAGCAGCCTGCATCCTGTCTGCTTTGCTTTGGCAAAGCTTGTGTACTTCCATTGACTCAATATGCTGACACACAGCTCTGCCGCAACTGCAGCCACTACCCACGTAATCTCTCTCAGGAAGTGCTATGTATTCTTGCCAACCTCTGCAAAGAGGTTAGAGATAAAGACTGGTTTTCTGGAGGACCTGCTTTGTGGCCTCGGTGAGGGTCCTTTCAACTATTTCCTTTGTTTTCTTGAGGAACTCCCGCCTTGCCTCTAGCAATTCAGCTTGTTCTCAGAAAGAAATATGGAGTCCTAAAAGAAACCTTTCCTTCTGATTCAAGGAAGCTATGCAAAACTGGCACAGACTGTCAAATAGCAAGCAGAGGAATATTTCTATGGCTAGGGTTAGAGAGGGATAGAGGTTTTGTGGTCAGAGCACAAAACCATTAATGGAGTTTCAGGATTTCTTTCAAAACCCACCATCTCCTCCTTCCTCCCATTTTAAAACTTGATTCGTGACTGTAAGCTAATTACTTAGATGTCCTGAATTTCAAGGTTCTCCTCTGGAGATTGAAAGCAGATACTTTTGCTAAGGCATTTCTGTTTTCCCGCAAGATATGTTCACGCCATGTACCTTGCTTATTATATTGAATAGGTTTTTGCTGCATGCACTTTTAGAGCTTCCTACAAAAACCTTATGTCCAAAATAGTGGGTACAGTGTGAGATGCTTATCCAGAGGGGGATCTTTAATAGTGTAGTGCAGAGAATAGTGTGGTATCCATGATTCTGCCCAATGGGTGAAACTTTTCATCTTGAACTACAATTATGAAATAACTCCTTCACCAAGAATAGAATAAAATAAAATATTCTTCCCATTGTTTTACTGGAGCAGGAGGTGCACTGAGGTGAAGAACACAGTGCCATTAGAGCAGACTAGAGACAAGGATACTTGATTTGTCTACCTTCTAGCTATGAGAAGTTGGATAAGTACTCAGCTTTTCTAGTCCCATTCCCTTATTTTTATGTGCCTTATTGTACTAGCTAGGACCTCCAGTACAATGTTGAATAGAAGTTGTGAGAGCAAACATCTTTTGCCTTATTCCAAAATTTAGGAAGAGAGGGTTTTTGAAGTTGTCTTTTATCATATTGTGGCAGATCCCTTCTATTTCTTGTTTCCTGAGAATGGATGATAAATTTTGTTAAATACTTTTTCTACATTTATTGATATGATCACTTAGTTTTTCCTTTTAGTTTGTTAATAGGGAAACACATTGATTGACTTTGAGTATTAAACCAACCTTGCTTTTCTAGGATACACTTCAGTTGGTCACAACTTATTTCTTTTTATCTATTGGTGGATTTGATTTGCTACCATTTTTGCTATGGATATTTGTATGTATGTTCATGAGGCATATTGATTTGCAGTTTTCTCGTCTTATAGTTTCTACGGTTGGTATCAGTGTAAAGCTTTTATTTTCTGCAAAAGTTTATATAGAAATGGTATTATTTCTTCCTTAAATGTTCGGCAGAATTCCTTATCTCCAGGGATACCACCTGGGGCCTAGTGTTTTCTTTGTAGTAAGGTTATTAAATACAAATGCAATTTCTTTAATAGATATACTACTATTCAGATAATCTGTTTCATCTTGAATTAGCTTTGGAAATTTGTGACTTTCAAGAAGTTTTCCATTTCATCTCAGGGGCCAAATGTATTGGCATAAAATTGTTCATAATATCTCTGTTTTCCTTTTAATACATCTAGATCTGTGGTGATGCCTCCATTTCATTCCTGATTTTGATAGTTTGTCATTTCTTTTTTTCTCCTGATCAGTCTCTCTAGAAATTTACCAATTTTGTTGATCTTTTCAAAGAGCTAGCTTTTTCTGTCATCAATTTTCTCTTTTGTTTTTCTGGTTTCCATTTCTTTAATATTTGCTTTTATCTTTAATCTTACTTTCTGTTATTTGCTTTTCTTTTTCAAGCTTAGATTGCTGATTTAAGATCATTCTTGGTTTCTAATATAAGTATTTAAAGTTATAAATTTCACTGTAAGCACCCTACTGATTTTATGCTGTGTTTTAATCTTAATTGAATTCAAGATATTTTAAAATTTCCTTTGTCATTTTTTGTTTGACCTATAGGTTATTTAGATGTGTTATTTAATTTTCTAATATTTGAAATATTTTCAGAAAACATTTTTTAGATTTCTAATTTAATTCCATTGAAGGATCAAATAAAATAATTTTCAATCAATAAGACTTCAATTCTTTTTTATCAATTTAGATGATTTATAGAGTGTTTTATGCCTCAGAATATAGCTTTCCTTGGTGAGTATTTAGTGTACACTCAAAAGAATGCTCATTCTGCTGTTGTTAGGTGGACTGTTCCATAAATGTTAATTAGGTCAAATTAGTTGATAACATTTTCCAGTCTTTTTACTTTTCCTAATTTTCTGTTTGTTCTATTAATTATTGAGAAAGGAGTGTTGAAGTCTCCAACTCAAATTGTGAATGTGTCTCTTATCAGTTCTACCAGTTCTTGCTTCATGTATTTTGAAACCTGTTTTCACATGCATACAAATTTAGGATTGTTATGACTCAATGACAAATTGACTCCTTAACACTCTAAAATATTCTTCGCAATCACCCTATATTGCTTTTTCTGAACTACTTCGACTGAGAGTAGGAAATACAGTTACACAAGCTTTCTTTCTTTTTTTTTTTTTAATTTACTCTTTTTATTTATTTATTTATTTTTGGCTGTGTTGGGTCTTCATTGCTGCGCGCAGGCTTTCTCTAGTTGTGACGAGCAGGGGCTAGTCTTCGTTGCGGTGCGCAGTCTTCTCATTGTGGTGGTTTCTTTTGTTGCGGAGCATGGGCTCTAGGCGCACAGGCTTCAGTAGTTGTGGCACGCAGGCTCAGTAGTTGTGGCTCGCGGGCTTAGTTGCTGCACGGCATGTGAGATCTTCCGGACCAGGGCTCAAACCCTTGTCCCTGCATTGGCAGGCAGATTCTTAACCACTGCACCAGCAGAGAAGTCCCTACATAAGCTTTCTTATGTTTAGTGTTTTTATGGTATTTTTTTTCATCCTTTTACTTTTAAACTGTTTTATACTTGAGATGGGTTTCTTGTAACAGTATTTAGTTGGGGCTTGCTTTTTAATCCACTATAACAATCTCTGCTTTACAATTAACTTATTTAATATAATTATTAATTTTAATGTAGCTATCAATAGGTCTGGATTTAAATCTATTTGTTTTCTATTTGTTCTATTTTTTCTTGTTTTTTTTTTGGATTAAGTAATAATTTTTTATGACTCCTTTCTAACTGCACTTATAACTTTCCTAGCCACATCTCTTTGTTTCATTTATTTGTCTACTTATTTAATTTTGGTGGTTGCTCTATGGTTTACAAAATACATCTCCATATTACTAGAGTCTACCTTTAAATAATCTTATACCACTTCATGTATAGTCTGAGACCCTTACAGCAGTGTGCTTCCACTTTCACTGTCCCTTTCCTTTGTGCTGTTTTTGTCATACAGTTTACATGTGTTATAAATTCAATAATTTATTATTATCACTTTTATTTAAACAGTTCTTTTCAAGAAATTTTAAAATGGGAAGAAATATCATACATTTACTCACAAATCTACCATTTCCAGTGCTTTTCATTCTTTTGTGAAGGTCAAAATTAGCATCTAATATCAGTTTCTTTCTGCTTGAAGAACCTCTTTTAATGTTTCTTGTAATGCATATCGCTGGTAATAAATCCTTTTAGGTTCTGATTATCTGAAAAATTCTTTATTTTTGAAAAATATTTTCCCTAGGAATAGATTTCTAAGTTGGCAGTTTATTTTCCTTCAAAACTTTAAAAATGTTGCTTGTTTGTCTTCTAGCTTGCATAGTGGCTCATATTTTTGTTCCTCTTTATGTAAAGTGTCTCTTTGTCTGGGTGCTTTTTTTTTTTTTTTTTTTTTTTTTAAACATCTTTATTGAAGTATAATTGCCTTACAATGGTGTGTTAGCTTCTGCTTTATAACAAAGTGAATCAGTTATACATGTACAATATGTTCCCATTTCTCTTCCCTCTTGCATCTCCCTCCCTCCCACCCTCCCCATCCCACCCCTCTAGGTGGTCACAAAGCACCGAGCTGATCTCCCTGTGCTATGCGGCTGCTTCCCACTAGTTATCTATTTTACATTTGGTAGTGTATATATGTCCATGACACTCTCTTACCCTGTCACTTCTCACCCCACCCCCTCCCCATATCCTCAAGTCCATTCTCCAGTAGGTCTGTGTCTTTATTCCCGTCTTGCCACTAGGCTCTTCATGGCCTTTTTTTTTTTTTTTTTTTCCTTAGATTCCGTATATATGTGTTAGCATACTGTATTTGTTTTTCTCTTTCTGACTTACTTCACTCTGTATGACAGACTCTAACTCCATCCACCGCATTACAAATACCTCCATTTCATTTCTTTTTATGGCTGAGTAATATTCCATTGTATATATGTGCCACATCTTCTTTATCCATTCATCTGTCGATGGACATTTAGGTTGCTTCCATGTCCTGGCTATTGTAAATAGAGCTGCAATGAACATTTTGGTACATGACTCTTTTTGACCTATGGTTTTCTCAGGGTATATGCCCAGTATTGGGATTGCTGGGTCGTATGGTAGTTCTATTTGTAGTTTTTTCAGGAACCTCCATACTGTTCTCCATAGTGGCTGTATCAATTTACATTCCCACCAACAGTGCAAGAGTGTTCCCTTTCCTCCACACCCTCTCCAGCATTTATTGTTTCTAGATTTTTTGATGATGGCCATTCTGACCGGTGTGAGATGATATCTCATTGTAGTTTTGATTTGCATTTCTCTAATGATTAATGATGTTGAGCATTCTTTCATGTGTCTGTAGGCCATCTGTATATCTTCTTTGGAGAAATGTCTATTTAGGTCTTCTGCCCATTTTTGGATTGGGTTGTTGGTTTTTTTGTTATTGAGCTGCATGAGCTGCTTGTAAATCTTGGCGATTAATCCTTTGTCAGTTGCTTCATTTGCAAATATTTTCTCCCATTCTGAGGGTTGTCTTTTGGTCTTGTTTATGGTTTCCTTTGCTGTGCAAAAGCTTTTAAGTTTCATTAGGTCCCATTTGTTTATTTGTGTTCTTATTTCCATTTCTCTGGGAGCTGGGTCAAAAAGAATCTTGCTGTGATGTATGTCATAGAGTGTTCTGCCTATGTTTTCCTCTAAGAGTTTGATAGTGTCTGCCCTTACACTTAGGTCTTTAATCCATTTTGAGTTTATTTTTGTGCATGGTGTCAGGCAGTGTTCTAATTTCATACTTTTACATGTACCTGTCCAATTTTCCCAGCACCACTTATTGAAGAGGCTGTCTTTTCTCCACTGTATATTCTTGCCTCCTTTATCGAAGATAAGGTGACCATATGTGTGTGGGTTTATCTCTGGGCTTTCTATCCTGTTCCATTGATCTATATTTCTGTTTTTGTGCCAGTACCAAACTGTCTTGATTACTGAAGCTTTGTAATATAGTCTGAAGTCAGGGAGCCTGATTCCCCCAGCTCCATTTTTCGTTCTCAAGATTGCTTTGGCTATTCGGGGTCTTTTGTGTTTCCATACAAATTGTGAAATTTTTTGTTCTAGTTCGGTGAAAAATGCCAGTGGTAGTTTGATAGGGATTGCATTGAATCTGTAGATTGCTTTGGGTAGTAGAGTCATTTTCACAATGTTGATTCTTCCAATCCAGGAACATGGTATATCTCTCCATCTATTTGTATCATCTTTAATTTCTTTCATCAGTGTCTTATAATTTTCTGCATACAGGTCTTTTGTCTCCTTAGGTAGGTTTATTCCTAGATATTTTATTCTTTTTGTTGCAATGGTAAATGGGAGTGTTTTCTTAATTTCACTTTCAGATTTTTCGTCATTAGTGTATAGAAATGCAAGAGATTTCTGTGCATTAATTTTGTATCCTGCTACTTTACCAAATTCATTGATTAGCTCTAGGAGTTTTCTGGTAGCATCTTTAGGATTCTCTATGTATAGTATCATGTCATCTGCAAATAGTGACAGCTTTACTTCTTGTCTGGGTGCTTTTAAAATTTTCTTTTTATGGCTGGTTTTCAGCAATTTGATCATGATTGCTTTGGTATAATTTCGTTTGTTTTTATTTTGTTTGGAATTCATTGACCTTCTTGGATTTATAGTTTTCATCAGATTTGGAATACATTTGAGCATGATTCCTACAAATATGTTTTTGAATCATATGCATATTATCTGCTTGATATTGTCCCATGGATCATAAATACTGTTTATTTTCTTTCTGTGCTTCCTTTTGGTTTACTTCTTGCTATGATTTCAGGTTTGCTGATTGTTTCTTCTTCAGTGCCTAATCTGTGAATCCTTCTCAATGTATTTTAAATTTTGTATATTTCCAAAAAATTTTATTTGGATCATTTGTTTTATCTTTCATTTATCTCTTCATTATGTTCATGTCTCCTTTGTTTTCTTCAACATGTGAAGTTTACTTGTAATACCTGTTTTTATGTCCTTGTCTGCTCATCTTAACACTTCTGTCTTTTTTTGTGTCTATTTCTATTGAGTAATTCTTCTTCTGATTATATGTTATATATTCCTGCCTTTCCTGCATTCCTGGCAAATTTTTATTATGAGTTTTACACTGTTCGGTGGAGATTTTTTTGCATTCTTTTGAATAGTGTTGGATTTTCTTCTGGCACCCTGATAAGTTATTTTAAATCAATTTGATTCTTTTGAGACTTGACTTTATGCTTTATTTATTGCCTTTTCAAAGCAGCTTTTAGCCTGGGGATAATGTAACTCCTATACTAAGGTAATGTCCTTGTAAGGATTCTATTCACTGATATCTTTCCATTCTGCCTGGTGGAAACACAGACTCTTCTCAGCTTTGTATGAGGAATTTTCAACCCCCTGCTTTGTGGCAATTCTTTTCTTGTGGGTTTCTTCTCATGTCTGTGCAGATAAGTGCTCAGCTAAAGGTTAAAGCTAAATGTTCTGCAGATCTCCAGAGCTCTCTCTCTCTCTCCCCTCTCTGACACTACAGCTTCTTCCTCTATCATAGCTGCTATTCAAATGTGGGTTTCTTTCTTCTCAACTACTTGGGTCCTCTAGGCTCTGGGTTCTTCCTTCCTTGAACTATAGCCTACAAATTGCCTCCAGTAGTAAGCTGGGGATTTGTAAGTCTTAGCTCATTTGTTTTACTCTTCTCAGGGACCACAGTCTTCCACTGCTTTTTGACCAATGTCTGAAAACCATTGTTTTATGTATTTTGTCTGAATGGCCTGCTGCCTATGGTTTATGAATATTTGTTTTGTGGTTCACATATTAGTCTCTGTTCAAAGTTGTTTTATCCTGAAAGCCCCAAATGTATCTTTACTATTCACTTATTCTTTACATTATTGCTGAAAAACTATGTGAGGCCCTGGGGAAATGGATGAGTGAGACACAGTTACTATCCCAAAGAGCCACCTGAGCATGTGGGAAACAAACTTTTAAAATAATAATTTGGCTATATGGCTACAATGTGCACATGCCTGCTATTATAAGATGAAGAAAGTGTCATGGGAAACCAGAAGGAGAAGAAATTAATAATAACTGGAACAGGTTAGGAGCAGGGAGGAATAGGTAGACTTCACTTAGGAGGTGACTCAATTGTGGTGCAGTTCAGCAATCTATGTCCCATAAAAACTAAAAAAGAGCAAGACAATTTTCTTAGATACAGGTTATAACTCTGTTGGCATTCTTAGTGAACTTAACAAACTTGAACACTTAAAATTCACATGATAATAATAAATGGGTTTAACCTCACTACATACTTGAAGATGGGAGAACAAAATAGCTGAGAGATGAAGTACTGTAGAAAAATTTAAAACTACATTTCAATGGTAATTAATAATTTTTGTTTGTTCACCCTTCACATGAGTATTCCATTTAATCTTTACAACAGCTCTATGAAATAGCGCCATTATTATCAGCTCTCTTTTGCAGATGGAGAAACTGAGGTACAGACAGGTTAAGTAAACTGCCATAAGTCATGTATACTACATGGTAGAACGAGCATTCAAGCTCAGGATGTCAGGCACTAGAGTTGTGTTCTTAACTAGTACACTAGCTGTTTTTGCTCTCCAAATTCAATAGCTGTTCATATCTTCTCTCACAGAAATCTGATAAAAATTCTTTAAAGTAATAAACCCAAATATATTTTAAATATTTAGCCATGTAAGTACCTATTATATGAGTTCTATGAATAATCTTATTCGTTTATACTTTATGGAGTAGATTTCCTTTTAGAAAGATATTTGGAAACCAGACACAGATAGGATACATGAGCAATCAAAGAAATTAAAATAGGATCAGAATGATACACTACTTTTCCATTTGCCAAACTGATAAATATCAAAAACAGTACTTGTAACTAAAGTTAGAAGCGTGGAAAGGTATGAAGAGATACTTTTCATGTATTCATGGTGAGATTGATAATTGATAATTTTTTGAGGGTAATTTGGAAATATATGACAAAACCTTAAGATTTAATTTCCTTTGATACAGTAATTTTGTAACAGAGAAGAACAAGCCTAATTCAATTGTGCTCTGTTGCCTGTGCTTAGTCATGCTGGCCTTGAACCTTTCTAAAGGAATGTTGCCTATAGCCTGAAATATACGTAATAACCCTTTCTCAAGTCTCTGCATCCCAGGCTTGACATTTAAAGGCCTAATACTTTTCGTTCATAAAGAGACAAAAAGTTGCTTAACAGAGAATAACATTTATTTTGTTGGAGGTTTACAGGAACATTTGATCAGACCCACGTGGACTGGACAGCTGTAAGAACAAAGGATTATCATGTCCCCTCCAGGGTCTGCAGGGTCTGATGGGCACCAAGAAGTCTGCCACAACCAGCCACACCCCTCCCACTTTTATAAAAGAAGCCTGAATTCTAACTCATTTAAGATACGCTAGCCTGCCATCTTCTCAGTCTGGAGACTATCTGAATAAAGTTGCTATTCTTTGCCCCAACACCTTGTCTCTCCACTTATTGGCCTGTCATGTGATGAGCAGTACGAGCTGGGACTTGGTAATAATTTATGTCCTAGGAATATGCCTGGAATAAAAGATCATAAATGCAAACAAAGAATAATAAACTACAAAATTCATAATAGTGTTATTTAAAACAGTGAACAGTTATAATTTTTTTTAAATATTAAAACTAAAAAAATTGGTTAAATTAACCATTATACAGTAATTCTTTTTGAATCTTATATAGTAAAAAATATATAATGATACAGTAAAGGGCATAATTTCAATTTCATACAGATACACGCATGTTAGTAGCCATCAATGAATCATAGAATTGTATGTGACATGTTTTTATTTGTTTCCTCTTGTATTTTCTAAAACTATAACCATAAATGTTAATTCTTTTTACAACCAGAAACACACAGAGACAAAATAAAAATAAGTAAATCCAGCATCTAAATTCAGACCGAAAGAAAATTTTTGAACTTAGAAAGGTATGACATTCAAGAAAAATCAAGGGTGAGAATTATGCAATATTCTGCTTAATTTTATCAGTTTTCAGGATTACATGGTTAATTCTGATATATTTCCCTTCCCTCTTAGTATCATAATTATTAGATACCAGAATTTTCTCAATAACTTGCCCAGTGTCTATATATCCCTGTGAATGTGTATGTGTAGATGGCTAAGCAGCTTGATTTAAACAATTCAATCACATGGAAGTCTTATCTCCACAATTCTAACTATTCAGATATTTGTATATCTGTTGATACTGAATGATGAAGCTTTCTTATTCTGATGATTCCCTTTTGCCCACTCTACCCACCCCAGTTGGGAACTTTCCACTTCAGGCATCTGGGGAAAGAGGGCTGTGGCAGAACCTCGGAGAACAAAAGAGTCAGTTCTCAGCTTTTGAATTCAAAGTAGGATTTTGTTGAGTTGTGACTTGCCTTACTGTGTATAATAAGCTGGGTGCTTTGCAGAGAACACTATCAATATTCAAAGAGCTATTAATTTTCATTGCTTCCTTTGGGTGTGTAACTTGATATACATCAATTAACTTGAAAGGAAGAATCATCTCTATTTACTAATCTAGGAAAGTGAGGCTTAAAAAAGTTAAGCAACAAGTCATGAAGGCTCGTTTTAAGCATAATCACTATGCTCTTATGAAAGTACTGACTTTTTTATATTTAAGAAATTTTATGAAATTATTGACTTTTTCATATTTAAGTTTTCAAAACATATGATATTCTTTAATTTCATTGGTTCTTCAATTGCCCCGTCTATAGTTTTCTAAGGATAACCAAAAATTGAGCCAAAGATATATCTTTAGCTTTCATTTCTAAACAAAGTTTTATATATTTTGAAATATATCAAATCCCCAGAGGGCTATTGTTTAAAAATTATGGATTGACAAATTATGGACCTGGAGCTTTCTTTGTGAATGTTTTTGAAAATGAATTCACTTTGTTTAATGGAAATAGGGTTATTCAGATGTTCTGCTCCATTTTATGTCAGTTTGGTAGATTGTATTATGTAATAATATGCCCATTTCATCTATATTGTCAAATTTATTGACTTTAAACTCTTCAGAATAGTCCTTTAATTTCCTTTTAATGTGTGAATAATCTGTAGTGATGTACTTTCATTCATTTCTGCTATTAATGAATTGTATTTTCTATTTTTTTGTTAGTCTTGCTGGAGGCTTATTAATTGTATTAATTTCTTTTGGCTTTGCTAATTTTCTCCATTGTTAAACTATTTTTTATTTCATTGATTTATGCTGTTATCTTTATTATTTACTTTCTCCGCTAGCTTTTAGTTTAATTTGCTCTTCTTTTCCTACTTTTGTCAGATGGGATCATAAAGCATTAATAAGGAAAGAAAAAGAAAAAAGAGAAGGCAAAGAATGAGATTACTAAGGGAGAAGTGCAATTGTTTCTATTCACAGAAGATATGATTGTTCACATAGAAATTCCTATGTAAAAAAATAAATAAATAAAAAAAGTCTAAAAGAACAAATAAATGTGCTAAAATATACATAAAAAGCTTAGAAAATAAAATTGATGAAATCTTCCAGGGAATAAATATAAAGGTAAAAAATATTGGAAACTATGTGAGAAAAGAAAAATAAAAAGATCAGTTCAAGAGGTCTTCCAGCTATCTGTAGTTTGAAGAAGAGAGAATAAGGAAAGTAGAAAAGATATTATCAAGGAAATAATACAAACAAAAGTCCAAGAACTGATGTGTGTAAGGTTCTACTGAATGCCCAGCACTCTTACAAGATAACTGAAAAGATATTTAAAAAGCAAATATATATATTCAGTTAGATTTTCAATACTTTTCTACTTTTCCAATTAATTTTAAAGAGTTTATATATGTGTGTGATATTTTAAAAAGCATATTTATATACACACAAAGATAGTTGATTTTTAAATTTTTTTTGCTCTTCCAATTAACTCGAAAGAGTATATATGTGTATTTATGTGTCTATTAAAAAACAATATTTATTGCTTGATGAAAGACCAGACAAATTCAGGAGAAAGCTTGTTAATCAGAGAATAGAAAGAGGGAACATACTAATGCTTATTGAGCAACAGGAACTTTTCATATATATATATATATATATATATATATATATATATATATATATACACATATATATGTATATATATTTTATTTTACCTTCTCAAAAACTCTGCGAGGCAGGTATTATTATCATCATTTTAGAAACATTAACACATATATGGTTAATAATCTCCTGGGAGCTTAAATTCAGGTCTATATGATTCCAAACCACTTTCTTGTCCTACTTTAGCAAAAGCCAAGACTTGAGAAGTGCCTTTAAGAATGGTTAGAAGTAAGTACTATTTAAGTAATTGCGGATATTATTTAGCATAACTTAAGCTATTTCATATATAAGAGGAAAAAAGGAATTTCTTTCAGTCATCCATTTATTTAACAAATACTTATTGAATTTCTACTTGATGCCAGGCACAGAGATGATAGGATTCAACTCTGCTCAAGACACAGCCCTTGCACCTAGGGTGCTTCCAGCACTGGGGGTTAGGGACAGAGAAACCAGGCCGTGGGAGGACAGTGTGGTAAGTATTGTGATTGGGGGAGTATGTGTACAGAAGTGCACCCAGGACAGATACCTAAAGGAAGCCTTCGAGAACAACTCGCTGATACAGGAAGGATGAGTATGTGTTAGCCAGATGAGTGGAGGTGAGGAGCAGAGGTGGGGGGTGGAGAAGGGGGTGGGTGATGAAAGTATTCTAGGCAGAGGTATCTAGCTGCTTGGAGGTAACTGATTTGCAGAAGTGCCAAACGGCCTGACATGTTGCCTAATACTTGTTGGAACATGGGTGGGTAGGCAGAGAAGCAGTTAGTGGATGGAAAAATAATTGGGGAACATAATCCAGTAATTACTGTAGGAGCAAGAGATGAGAGTTATTGACCCAGAAATTCCCTGTAAAAGGGCTTTCTCTGTCTTTTCAATTCCCATAGAAAGATTGTGCTGATGTCAGAGGGAAAATGTGTGCTTTTATCCCTCATATCTAAGTAGGTCAGTATTTGCTAACACTCAAGGAGTCTGCATTATTTCCTCGTCGGCTAGAACATTGTGCTAATGAGGAGTGGGTCATAGGTTTAATCCCCTTATGGGCCTCTTAGCTTTGCTCTGTTCTGTAGCCATGGACAGCACCCCTCACCCCAGGCTGTGCTTTCTCAAATGCCAGGCGCTGGCAGGAGAAGCCTGGTAAGACCTTTTGGAGAGATTAGAGAAAACTCATCACCACTCAGGGCCTCAGAGGGGGCACAGCTTCCAGTGAATATTCCACTGACAGTGCATAATCAATGTAACTGTGGTTTTCTAAGAATGTGGAAAGCATTTAGTGTTACTCCCACTAAATCTCTAACCTCAGCTCCTGTGGAAAATTTGCAGCTAAAGAGCTGCAATCAGCTAATATTCTCCTCTTCTCTTCCCTCTTCAGAGTAAACTAAGAATATTTGTTAAACGTCTAGTGAATTGGGGGTCCTATGATGCTGTAACAAGAGGATCAAAGATATAATCCCTCATGCATAAAAGTTTAAGCCTAAATACCACTAGATTTATTCAGCAATGACTTTAGAGTACAATCCATAGATCCAGCTCTGTGCCAGGCAACTAGGAGAAAAGATGCACTAAGTAACGTTTATTGAATATGTCTTGTGTGCCAAGCACGTAGCTAAGTACTTTACAATGATTATTTCATTTAGTGCTCAAAAATAGCATGTCAAAACTCAAGCGGGTCAAGTCCTCCCCCACCTGTTACCTTCCTCTTTCTTGGGAGAGGAGGTGATAAATACGAAAATGTGTGGCCTTAGAAAAAAACAACTATGGTTAGAAATTCTCTCAGAAGAAATTTACAGGCAGAGAGGTCTGAATAATTACAACTATAACTAATATTTATTGTATACTTTCTAAGTGATAGGCATTTTTCTGAGCACTTCATATCATTCAAACCCTTAAATCCTCAACCCCAATTCTATGAAGATAGGTTCTATTATTATTGATGTTTTGTATATGAAGAAATTGATGCAAAGAAGGACAAAGAAGTAAACCTGTTCAAGTTCACATAAGAATTAAGTGACTTCTTCTTAGTGTCAGGTTATAACCCAGGCATTACCTTAGTTATATTGAGCATGTTTTATTGTGCTGATTTCCCATTTACATATATTCTTCGGTGATGTCTCTCTTCAAATCTTTTTTTCCCTTCTTACTATTGAGTTGTAGAGGTTTTTTAAAAGAAATTTTTATTCTGGATATAATTAATTTATCAGAAAAATAATTTCCAGGTATTTTTTCCAAGTTTTTTTAGTGTCCTTGAAAGGCAAAACTTTTAAACTTTGTTGAAGGCCAATTAATCAAATTTTTCTTTTATTGTTCATGCTTTTCTTTGTGGCCTGGCTAAGAAATCTGTCTATATCAAGATCACAAAGATTTCCTTTTATTTTTCTTCTTGGAATTTTATAGTTTTTGGTCTTATGTTTAGGTCTGTGTTTCATTTTGAGTTAATTTTGTATAAGATGTGAGAAAAAGGTTAAAGTTCTTTTTGTCCCACATAGATATCCAGTTTTTCCAGCACCATGTGTTAGAAAGACTGTCCTTTCCCCATTGAATTACCTTGGCAGCTTTGTTGACAGTCGATTGACCATAACTTCTGTTAGTAATATTTTATAATTTTTGGTATATTCATCTTTCATATTTTAATTTATCTGTAAGTATTTCTCAGGTGTGTGGGATAACATTTTTATTTCAGTTGCCAAATAATTTTTTTGCTGGGATATAGAAACACAATGGATTTTTCTTCACCGTGACCACCTTCAAATTGCTTGGCATCTCTACTGAAAAACAATTGCCAAGGCAAAAAATTTAAAAAAATCACTTGCCAATATATATGTGAGTCTAGATCTGAATCTCCATTCTGTTCCATTAATCAAAATGTCTATTCTTACACCAGTACCAAACTGCCTTGATTGTTAGAGTTTTATAGTAAATTTTGAAATCAGGTTGGGTAAGACTTCAAACTTTTTTCCCTTTAAAAAAAATTGCTTTGGTTATTCTAGACCGTTTGTTTTTCCACATAAAGTTTAGATCAGTATGCAAATTTCTGCAACAGATCCTTGCTGAAATATTTTGACTGGAATTGCCTTGAATCTATATATCATGTAGGCCAGAATTGTCATTTTTAATAATCCATTATCTGATTTGCCTCCATTTATTTGGATGCATTTTCTTATTATTCTTCTAACTTCTGTAGGACCTGTGGTGATAATGCCATTTGGATTCCTGATACTGGCAATGTGTGTTCTTTTTCTTTCCTTTTCTTCTCTTTTCTTTCTTTTCCTTCCTTCCTTCTTTCTCTCTTTCCCTCCCTCTCTCCTTCCTCCCTTCCTCCTTTCCTCACTTTATCCCTTCCTTCTTTCCTTCCTTCTTTCCTTCCTTCCATCCATCTAGCTAGATGTTTGACAATTTTACTGATGTTTTAACAGACAGCTTCTGACATTGTAAATTTTCTGTAATGTCTGTTTCTATTTTATTGATTTCTACTCTTATCTTTCTTTTCTTCTATTTATTTTGCTCTTTTTTTCTAGCTTCCTAGGGTAAAAACTTGGTTCACTGATTTTATTTTATTTTTTTTATTAATTTGTATTGGGGTATAATTGATTTACAATGTTGTATTAGTTTCAGGTGTACAGCAAAGTGAATCTGTCATATGTATACATATATCAACTCTTTTTCTTTTTTTTTAGATTCATTTCCCATATAGGCCGCTACAGAATATTGAGTAGAGTTCTCTATGCTATACAGTAGGTCCTTATTAGTTATCTATTTTATATATAGTAGTGTGTATGTATCAAACCAATCTTCCAATTTATCCCTCCCCCCTTTCCCCCCAGTAATCATAAGTTTATTTTTTACATCTGTAACTCTGTTTCTGTTTTGTAGATAAGTTCATTTGTAGCCTTTTTTTAGATTCCACATATAAGCAATATCATATGATATTTGTCTTTCTTTATCTGACTTACTTCACTCAGTATGAGAATCTCTAGGTCCATCCAAGTTGCTGCAAATGGCATTATTTTGTTCTTTTTTTATGGCTGAGAAATATTCCATTGTATATATGTACCACACCTTCTTTATCCATGTACCACATATTCTTTATCCATTCCTCCATTGACGGACATTTAGGTTGCTTCCATGTTCTGGCTATTGTAAATAGTGCTGCAATGAATATTGAGGTGCATGTATCTTTTCGAATTAGGGATTTCTCTGAATATATGCCCAGGAGTGGGATTACTGGATCTTATGGAAGTTTTATTTTCAGTTTTTAAAGGAACCTCCATACTGTTTACCATAGTGGCTGTACCAGTTTGCATTCCCACCAACAGTGTGGGAGAGTTCCCTTTTCTCCACACCCTCTCCAGCATTTATTGTTTGTAGATTTTTTGATGATGGCCATTCTGACCAGTGTGAGGTTATATCTCATTGTAGTTTTGATTTGCATTTCTCTAATAATTAGTGATGTTGAGCCTCTATTCATGTGCTTTTTAACCATCTGTATGTCTTCTTTGGAGAAATGGCTATTTAGATCTTCCACCCCTTTTTTGATAGTGTTTTTTTTTTTTTTTTGAACTACATGAGCTGCTTTTATATTTTGGAGATTAATACCTTGTCAGTTGCTTCATTTGCAAATATTTTTCTCCCATTTTGAGGGTTGTCTTTTCGTCTTGTTTAAGGTTTCCTTTGCTCTGCAAAAGCTTTTAAGTTTCATTAAGTCCCATTTGTTTATTTTTGTTTTTATTTTCATTACTCTAGGAGGTGGATCGAAAAAGATCTTGCTGTGATTTATGTCAGAGAGTGTTCTGCCTATGTTTTCTTCTAAAAGTTATATAGTATCTGGCCTTACATTTAGGTCTTTAATCCATTTTGTGTTTATTTTTGTTCATGGTGTTAGGCAGTGTTCTACTTTCATTCTTTTACATGCAGCTGTCCAGTTTTCTCAGCACCACTTATTCCAGAGACAGTCTTTCCTCCATTGTATATTCTTGTCTCCTCTGTCATAGATTAGGTGACCATAAGTGCATGGGCTTATCTTTGGACTTTCTATCCTGTTCCATTGGTCTGTATGTCTGTTTTTATGCCAGTACCATACTATTTTGATGACTGTAGCTTTGTAGTACAGTAAGTCCCCTACATATGAACCTTCAAGTTACAAACTTTCAAAGATGCAAACATAAATTCGCATGTCCAATCACATAAGTTAGTTCACATGTCTGACATGAACTACTGTACTTTTCAAGCTACTGTACTATAACATTAAAATGTTTTCTTTATTTAAAAAAATTTTTTAACATCTTTATTGGAGTATAATTGCTTTACAGTGTTGTATTAGTTTCTGCTGTATAACAAAGTGAATCAGCTATATGCATACGTATAACCCCATATACACTTCCTCTTGCATTTCCCTCCCACCTTCCTTATCTCACCCCTCCAGGTGTTCTCAAAGGACCTAGCTGATCTCCCTGTGCCATGCAGCTTCTTCCCACCACCTATCTATTTTACATTTGGTAGTGTATATATGTCAGTGTTACTCTCTCCCTTCGTCCCAGCTAACACTTCCCCCTCCCCATGTCCTCAAGTCCACTGCCTACATCTGTGTCTTTTTGCCTGTCCTGTCCCTAGGTTCATCAGAATCATTTCTTTTTTTGGCAGAAACAGCAGATTTTTATTTTATTTTTTTAGCATCTTTATTGGAGTATAATTGCTTTACAATGGTGTGTTAGTTTCCTCTGTATAACAAAGTGAATCAGCTATACATATACATATGTCCCCATATCTCCTACCTTTGCATCTCCCTCCCATCCTCCCTATTCCACCCCTCTAGTTGGACACAAAGCACCAAGCTGATCTCCCTGTGCTATGCAGCTGCTTCCCACTAGCCATCTATTTTACATTTGATAGTGTATGTATGTCCATGCCACTCTCTTACTTCATCCCAGCTTACCCTTTCCCATCCCCGTGTCCTCAAGTCCATTCTCTATGTCTGTGTCTTTATTCCTGTCCTGCCCCTAGATTCCTCAGAACAATTTTTTTCCCTTTTTTTAGATTCCATATATATGTGTTAAACATATGGTATTTATTTTTCTCTTTCTGACTTACTTCACTCTGTATGAAAGACACTAGGTCCATCCACCTCACTACAAATAACTCAATTTTATTTCTTTTTATGGCTGAGTAATATTCAATTGTATATTTGTGCCACATCTTCTTTAACCATTCATCTACTGAAGGACACTTAGGTTACTTCCAGGTCCTGGCTATTGTAAATAGTGCTGCAATGAACATTGTGGTACATGACACTTCCTGAATTATGGTTTTTCTCAGGGTATATGCCCAGTAGTGGGATTGCTGGGTCATATGGTAGTTCTATTTTTAGTTTTTTATGGAACCTCCATACTGCTGTCCATAGTGGCTGTATCAATTTCCATTCCCACCAACAGTGCAAGAGGGTTCCCTTTTCTCCACACCTCTCCAGCATTTATTGTTTGTAGTTTTTTTCAGGATGACCATTCTGACCGTTGTGAGGTGATACCTCATTGTCGTTTTGATTTGCATTTCTCTAATTATTAGTGATGTTGAGCATCCTTTCATGTGTTTGTTGGCCATCTTAAATCTTCTTTGGAGAAATGTCTATTTAGGTCTTCTGCCCATTTTTGGATTGGGTTATCTGTTTTTTTTGATATTGAGCTGTATGAGCTGCTTGTACCTTTTGGAGATTAATCCTTTGTCATTTGCTCCGTTTGCAAATATTTTCTCCCATTCTGAGGGTTGTCTTTTCATCTTGTTTATGGTTTCCTTTGCTGTGCAAAAGCTTTTAAGATTCATTAGGTCCCATTTGTTTATTTTTGTTTTTATTTCCATTCCTCTAGGAGGTGGGTCAAAAAGGATCTTGCTGTGATTTATGTCATAGAATGTTCTGCCTATGTTTGCCTCTAAGAGTTTGATAGTGTCTGACCTTACATTTAGGTCTTTAATCCATTTTGAGTTTATTTTTGTTCATGGTGTTAGGAAGTGTTCTAGTTTCATTCTTTTACATCTAGCTGTCCAGTTTTCCCAGCACCACTTATTAAAGAGGCTGTCTTTTCTTCATTGTATACTGTTGTCTCCTTTAGCAAAGATAAGGTGATCCTATGTCCGTGGTTTATCTCTGGGCTTTCTATCCTGTTCCATTGATCTATATTCCTGTTTTTGTGCCAGTACCATACTGTCTTGATTACTGTAGCTTTGTAGTATAGTCTGAAGTGGGAGCCAGATTCCTCCAGCTCCGTTTTTCTTTCTCAAGATTGTTTTGGCTATCTGGGGTCTTTTGTGTTTCCATATAAATTGTGAAATTTTTTTTCTAGTTCTGTGAAAAATGCCATTGGTAGTTTCATAGGTATTGCACTGAATCTGTAGATAGTTTTGTGTAGTCTAGTCATTTTCACAATGTTGATTCTTCCAATCCAAAAACATAGTATATCTCTCCATCTGTTTGTATCATCTGAGTTTATTCATCAGTGTCTTATAATTTTCTGCATACAGGTCTTTTGTCTCCTTAGGTAGGTTTATTCCTGGGTATTTTATTCTTGTTGTTGCAATGGTAAATGGGAGTGTTTCCTTAATTTCCTTTTGGAGTTTTTATCATTAGTGTATAGGAATGCAAGAGATTTCTGTGCATTAATTTTGTATTGTGCTACTTTACCAAATTCATTGATTAGCTCTAGTAGTTTTCTGGTAGCATCTTTAGGATTCTCTATGTATAGTAGCATGTCATCTGCAAACAGTGACAGATTTACTTCTTCTTTTCCAATTTAACTTCCTTTTATTTCTTTTGCTTCTCTGATTGCTGTGGCTAAAACTTCCATAGCTATGTAGAATAATAGTGGTGAGAGTGGGCAACCTTGTCTTGTTCCTGATCTTAGTGGAAATGGTTTCAGTTTTTCACTGCTGAGAACGATGTTGGCTGTGGGTTTGTCATATATGGCCTTTATTATGTTGAGGTAAGTTCCCTCTATGCCCACTTTCTGGAGGGTTTTAATTATAAATGGGTGTTGAATTTTGTTGAAAGCTCTTTCTGCATCTATTGAAATTATCATACGGTTTTTATCCTTCAGTTTGTTTTTATGGTGTATCACATTGATTGGTTTGCATATATTGAAGAATCCTTGCATTCCTGGGATAAACCCCACTTGATCACGGTGTATGATCCTTTTAATGTGCTGTTGGATTCTGTTTGCTAATATTTTGTTGAGGATTTTTGCATCTATGTTCATCAGAGATACTGACCTGTAGTTTTCTTTTTTGGTGACATCTTTGTCTATTTTGGTATCAGGGTGATGGTGGCCTCGTGGAATGAGTTGGGAGTGTTCCTCCCTCTGCCATATTTTTGAAGAGTTTGGGAAGGATAGGTGTTATCTCTTCTCTATATGTTTTATAAAATTCGCCTGTGAAGCCATCTGTTCCTGGGCTTTTGTTTGTAGGAAGATTTTTAATCACAGTCTCAATTTCAGTGCTTGTGATTGGTCTGTTCATATTTTCTATTTCTTCCTGGTTCAGTCTCGGAAGGTTGTGCTTTTCTAAGAATTTGTCCATTTCTTCCAGGTTGTCCATTTTATTGGCATACAGTTGCTTGTAGTAATCTCTCATGATCCTTTGTATTTCTGCAGTGTCAGCTGTTGCTTTTCCTTTTTAATTTCTAATTCTATTGATTTGAGTCTTCCTTTTTTTCTTGGTGAGTCTGGCTAATGGTTTATCAATTTTTTGTATCTTCTCAAAGAACCAGCTTTTAGTGTTATTGGTCTTTGATATTGTTTCCTTCATTTCTTTTGCATTTATTTCTGATCTGATCTTTATGATTTCTTCCCTTCTGCTAACTCTGGGTTTTTTTTTGTTCTTCTTTCTCTAATTGCTTTAGGTGTAAGTTTAGGTTTTTTATTTGAGATGTTTCTTGTTTCTTGAGGTAAGATTGTATTGTTATAAACTTCCCTCTTAGAGCTGCTTTTGCGGCATCCCATAGGTTTTGGGCCATCGTGTTTTCATTGTCATTTGTTTGCAGGTATTTTTTGATTTCCTCCTTGATTTCTTCAGTGATTTCTTGGTTATTAAGTAGTGTATTGTTTAGCCTCCATCTGTTTGTATTTTTTACAGATTTTTTCCTGTAATTGACATCTAGTCTCCTAGTGTTGTGATCAGAAAAGATAGTTGATACAATTTCAGTTTTCTTAAATTTACCAAGGCTTGATTTGTGGCTCAAGGTATGATCTATCCTGGAGAATGTTCCATGAGCACTTGAGAAGAAAGTGTATTGTGTTGGTTTTGGATGGAATGTCCTATAAATATCAATTAAGTCCATCTTGTTTAATGTATCATTTAAAGCTTGTGTGTCATTATTTATTTTCATTTTGGATGATCTGTCCATTGGTGAAAGTGGGGTGTTAAAGTCCCCTACTATGATTGTGTTACATTGTGTTACTATGATTGTGTTATCCCCTTTTATGTCTGGTAACATTTGCCTTATGTATTGAGGTGCTCCTATGTTGGGTGCATAAATATTTACAATTGTTATATCTTCTTCCTGGATTGATCCCTTGATCATTATGTAGTCTCCTTCTTTGTCTCTTGTCATTGCCTTTATTTTAAATTCTGATATGAGAATTGCTACTCCAGCTTTCTTTTGATTTCCATTTGCATGGAATATTTTTTTCCATCCCTTCACTTTCAGTCTGTATATGTCCCTAGGTCTGAAGTGGGTCTCTTGTAGACAGCATATGTACGGGTCTTGTTTTTTCATCCATTCAGCCAGTCTATGTCTTTTGGTGGGAGCATTTAATCCATTTACATTGAAGGCAATTATCTATATATAAGCTCCTATTATCATTTTCTTAATTTTGGGGGTTTGTTTTTGTAGGTCTTTTCCTTCTCTTGTGTTTCCTGCCTAGAGAAGTTCCTGTAGCATTTGTTGTAAAGCTGGTTTGGTGGTGTTGAATTCTCTTAACTTTTGCTTATCTGTAAAGGTTTTAATTTCTCCATAGACTCTGAATGAGATCTTTGTTGGGTAGAGTAATCTTGGTTGTAGGTTTTTCCCTTTCATCACTTTAAATATGTCCTGCCAGTCCCTTCTGGGTTGCAGAGTTTCTGCTGAAAAATCAGCTGTTAACCTTATGGGGATTCCCTTGTATGTTATTTGTTGCTTTTCCCTTGCTGCTTTTAATATTTTTTCGTTGTATTTAATTTTTGATAGTTTGATTAATATGTGTCTCGGCATGTTTCTCTTTGGGTTTATCCTGTATGGTACTCTCTGTGCTTCCTGGACTTGATTGACTATTTCCTTTCCCACTTTAGGGAAGTTTTCAACTATAATCTCTTCAGATATTTTCTCAGACCCTTTCTCTTTCTGTTCTTCTTCTGGGACCCCTATAATTCGAACGGTGGTGCTTTTAATGTTGTCCCAGAGGTCTCTGAGACTGTCCTCAATTCTTTTCATTCTTTTTAAAATTCTGCTCCCTGGCAGTTATTTCCACCATTTTATCTTCCAGCTCAGTTATCCATTTGTCTGCCTCAGTTATTCGGTTATTGATTTCTTCTAGAGTATTTTTAATTTCAGTAATTGTGTTGTTCATCACTGTTTGTTTGCTCTTTAGTTCTTTTAGATCCTTGTTAAATGTTTCTTGTATTTTCTTCATTCTTTTTCCGAGATTTTGGATCATGTTTACTATCGTTACTCTGAATTCTTTTTCAGGTAGGTTGCCTATTTCGTCTTCAGTTATTTGGTCTTGTAGGTTTTACCTTGCTCCTTCATCTGTAACATATGTTCTGTCATTTCATTTTTATTTTTTTTTGATGGGTGGTGTTGTATTCCTGTTTTACTGGTTGTTTGGCCTGATGTGTCTAGCACTGGAGTTTGCAGGCAGTTAAATAGAGCCTTGTCTTGGTGCTGAGTTGAGGACCTCCGGGAGGCCTCACTCCAACTGATACTCCCTGCGGTCTGAGGTTCTCTGTTAGCCCAGCAGTTTGGACTTGGAGCTCCCACCACAAGAGCTGGGCCTGACCTCGGCCTGGGAACCAAGATTCCGCAAGCTGGTTGCTGGGGTTTCCTCCCATCCCCTTAGGTGTTCATGGTCCTCCTCCGGTGCCTGGTAGGTGCCCTAGTTGTGAGGAGATGCAAATTCCGTGTCATCCTAGTATGCCATCTTGACTCCTGTATTTGTTTTTTTTTTAATGTATTATTTGTGTGAAAAGTATTGTAAACTATTATAGTACAGTGCTATATAGCCGACTGTGTTAGTTGGGTACCTAGGCTAACTTTTCGGACTTAGCGAACAAATTGAACACACTCTCAGAATGGAACTCATTTGTATGTAGGGGACTTACTGTATAGTCTGAAGTCAGGGAGTGTGATTCCTCCAGCTCCTTTTCCTTTCTCAAGATTGCTTTGACTATTCAGGGTCTTTTGTGTTTCCATACAAATTGTAAAAATTTTTGTTCTAATTCTGTGAAAAATGCCATTGGTAATTTGAAAGGGATTGCACTGGACCTGTAGATTGCTTTGGGTAGTATAGTTATTTTCACAATATTGATTCTTCCAATCAAACATGGTATATCTCTCCATCTTTCTCATCTTTTATTTCCTTCATCAGCATCTTATAGTTTTCTGAGTACAGGTCTTTTGCCTTCTTAGGAAGGTTTATTCCTAGGTATTTTATTCTTTTTGATGTGATAGTAAATAGGATTATTTCCTTAATCTCTCTTTCCTACCTTTCATTATTAGTGTATAGGAATGCAAGAGATTTTTGCGTATTAATTTTGTATCCTGCATCTTTACCAAATTCATTGATAAGCTCTAGTAGTTTTCTTGTGGCATCTTTAGGATTTCCTATGTAGAGTATCACATCATCTGCAAACTGTGAGAGTTTTACTTATTCTTTTCCAATTTGGATTCCTTTTATTTCTTTTTCTTCTCTGATAGCCATGGCTAGGACTTCTAAAACTGTGTTGAATAAAAGTGGTGAGAGTGGACATCCTTGTCTTGTTCCTGATCTTAGAGGAAATGCTTTCAGCTTTTCAACATTGAGTATGATGCTAGCTGTAGGTTTGTCGTATATGGTCTTCATTATGTTGAGGTAGTTTCTCTCTAAGCCCACTTTCTGAAGAGTTTTTATCATAAATGGGTGTTTAACTTTGTCAAAAGCTTTTTCTGCATCTACTGAGATGATCATATGGTTTTTATTCTTCAGTATGTTAGTGTGGTGTATCACATTGATTGATTTGCGTGTATTGAAGAATCCTTGCATCCCTGGGTTAAATCCTACTTGATCATGGTGTATGATCCTTTTAATGTGTTGTTGGATTCAGTTTGCTGGTATTTTGTTGAGTATTTTTGCATCTATCTTTATCAGTGTTATTGGCCTGCAATTTTCTGAGTTCACTGATTTTAGATATTGTATTCTAATACAAGCATTTAAAGTTATTCGTTTTCTTCCACATAGTGCTTTAACTGCATCCCACAAATTTTGATGTGTTTTATTTTTATTGCCATTCAATTAAAAATATTTGACAATTTCCCTTGTGATTTTGTCTTTGTCCTATGAATGATTTTGAACTGTATGGTTTAATTTCCAGTTATTTGGGGTTTCCTAGATGTCTTATTACTATTGTTTTCCTATTCAACTCTGCTGTAGTTTGTAATGGCTAATTTTGCATGTCAACTTGGCTACACCACCCTACCCAGATTTTGGTCAAACATCAGTCTAGACATTGTTATAAAGGTATCTTTTAGATGTTATTACCATTTAAATTAGAAAACTCTGAGTAAAGCAGATTACCCTCCTAATGTGGGTAGAACTTATCTAAATATTTGAAGGTCTTGAGAGAAAAGAGGTCCCCTGAGTAAGAAGGATTCTGCCTCCAGAAAGTCTTCAAACTTGACGCTGTAACTTTAACTCTTCCCTGTTCTCCAGCCTGCTGCCTGTCCTGTAGATTCTGGATTTGCCAGCCTTCACGATCATGTGAACCAATTCCTCAAAATCTCTCTCTCTCTCTAGATAGTGAGCTAGCTAGCTAGCTAGCTACATGTATATGTATACGTTTATAGATGGGCATATATCTATATATAGATATAGATATAGATACACACATTCTATCAGTTTTTTTCCTCTGGAGAATTCTAATACATAAGTAGAAAACACACTCTTTTTAATTTTAATCCTTATTATATTTATTGAGATTTGTTTTATGGCCCCAAATAAGACCTATCTTGGTTAATGTACCATGTACTCCTGAAATGCTGTTTATATAAATGGTGAAATATAATTCAACTGTTGCTTGATGTAGTGGCTTATAAATGTTAACTTGGTGGAGGTAGTTTACAGTGATGTTCACATCTTCTTGATTGTTACAGATTATTTTGTCTAGTTGGTATAAGAATTTCTTTGACAGGGTGTTAATATCTTATTGTGATTGTGTAGCTGTCTAAATCTCCTCAAATTCTTTCAAGTATTGCCTCACATATTTTGAGATTCCATTATTAGGTGTGTACTTTTTATACTTTTTGTGTCATCCTCATGACTAATCCTTTTAATCATTTTGAAATATCTCTTTATTTCTAGTAATACTCTTTGCCTTAAACTCTGTGGTATATGACATTAATGTAGCCACTCCAAGCTTGGTATGTTTGTGGGTCGTGTGATATATATTTCTCCATCCATTTACTTTCTACCTATCTGTGCCTTTATATTTTAAATGTGTCTGTTGTAAGAAGCATGTAGTGAGTCTCAGTTCTTTATGAACTCTGTCATAAGTAGACTTCTTACACCATTAACATTTAATATGTTTTTATGTGGTTTAGTTTAAGTCTACCATTGTACCTTTTTTTCTGTTTGTCACTTCATTTTTTGTTCCTCTGTTCCATGTTTTCTTCCTTCTCTTGGGTTATTTAATGTTTTTTTTTTTCTTTACTATTTCTTCTTAATTTATATCTTGGCTTTTAGACTTTTTTCAAGTGTAAATTTTTAGTGGTTGCTCTAGGGATTTACATACCTAAACTTTCACATCTGCTTAGAGTTAATATTTTATTATATCATATAAAGTATAGAAACTTGGCAATCATATATGTCCCTTTATATCCCCCCACTGTTCTTCATGTTACAGTGGTCATATGTATTACTTCTACATGTATTGAACACTCCACAGACAATGTTATAGCTTTTGCTTTAAACAGTCATATGTATTTTAAAGGACTAAAGAGGAAAACAGTCTTTTTTTAAAGACAATTTTTAAAGCAGTTTTAGGTTCACAGAAAATTGAGGGGAAGGTACAGATCTTCCCCATATACCTCCTGCCCCCACGTGTACAGCCTCCCCCATTACCAACATCCACCATCAGAGTGGTACATTTATTAAAACCGATGAACATACATTGATACATCCTAGTCACCCAAAGTCCATAGGTTACATCGCAGTTCACTCTTGGTGTTATATATTCGATGGGTGTAGACAATCCATCTTTATTGTATCATACAGAGTGTTTTCACTGCCCTCAAAATCCTCTTTCCTCCATCTATTCATCCTTCCTTTCTCAACCTGGACCTTTCTACTGTCTCTATAGTTTTGCCTTTTCTAGGATGTCCTCTAGTTGGAATCATTTAGTATGTAGGCTTTTCAGATTTCCTTCTTTCACTTGGTAACATGCTTGTAAGTTTCTTCCATGTCCTTTCATGGCTTGATAGCCCATTGTTTTTTAACACTGAATCATATTCCATTGTTTGTATGTACCACGATTTATTTATCTATTAACTTACTGAAGGATATCTTATTTGCTTCCAACTTTTGGCAATTATGAATAAAGCTGCTATAAACATCCAGGTGCAGGTTTTTATATGGACGTTAGTTTTCAGCTCCTTTGGGTAATTATCAAGGAATGCAATCGCTGGATTGCATGGTAAAAGTATGTTTAATTTTGTAAGAAATTACCACACTATCTTCCAAAGTGTCAGTATCATTTCACATTCCCGCAGCAATATGTGAAAGTTTCTATTGCTCTACACCCTCACCAGCATTTGATGTTGCCAGCGTTCTGGATTTTGGCCATTCTAATAGGTACGTTGTGGTTATCTCATTGTTGTTTTAATTTGCATTTTCCTGATGACATATGGTGTAGAGCATCTTTTCATATGCTTATTTGTATCTTCTTTGGTGAGGTTTCTGTTAAAATCTGGTCCATTTTTCAATCGAGTTGTTTCTTATTGTTGGGTTTCGAGAGTTCTTTGTATATTTTGGATAACAGATGTATTTTTTGCAAATATTTTCCCTCAGTCTGTGTCTTCCCTTCTCATTTGCTTGACATTGTCTTTCACAGATCAGAAGTTTTAAATTTTAATGAAGTCCAGCTTATCAATTTTTTCTTGGATGATGCCTTTGATGTTTTATCTAAAAAGTCATTGCTATATCTAAGGTCATCTACGTTTTCTCTTATGCTGTTTTTTTGGGCAGGTGTAAGATCTATGTCTGGATTCATTTTTTTGCATGTGGATATCCAGTTGTTCCAGCACCAGCTGTTGAAGACTGTCTTTGCTCCATTGTATTGTCTTTGCTCCTTTGTCAAAGATCAGTTTACTACATTACATGGGTCTATTTTGGGGGCTCTTTGTTCTGTTCCAATGACATATTTGTCTATTCTTTCTGCAGTATCACACTGTCTTGATTACTATAGCTTTATAGTAAGTCTTGAAGTAGGGTAGTGTCTGTCCTCCAACTTTGTTCTTTTCCTTCAATATTGTGTTGGCTATTCTGGGTCTTTTGCTTCTCCATAAAAACTTTAGAATCAGTTTGTCAATATCCACAAAAATAACTTTCTGGGATTTGGATTGTAATTGCATTGAATCTATAGATCAAGTCGGGAAGACCTAACATCTTGACAATATTGAGTCTTCCTTATCCCTACACATGGAATAGCTCTCCATTCATTTAGTTCTTGATTTCATTCATCAGATTTTTGTAGTCCCTTATATAGATCTTAAACACATTTTGTTAGATTTATACCTAAGTATTTCATATTTTGGGGTGTTTGCATTAATATTAAATGATACTGTGTTTGTTATTTCAAATTTCACTTGTTCATTGCTTGTGTATTGAAAAGTGATTGACTTGTATATTAACCCTATATCCTGCAACCTTGCTATAATATCTTATTAGTTCCAGCGGTTTTTGTTTGTTTGTTCAGTTTTTTTTTGTCTATTCTTTTGGGTTTTCTACATAGATGATCATGTCATCTGTGAACAAAGACAGTCTTTCCCTGGTACCTGCTTTCTCACCATTAAATATGATGTTAGCTATAAGTTTTTATAGAAATTCTTTATTAAGTTAAGGGAATTCCTCTCTATTCCTGGTTTACTGAGTTTTTGTCATGAATAGGTGTTGGATTTTATCAAGTTTTTCTGTATCTATTGATATGATCATGTAGTTTTTCTTTTTAGTCTGTCTATATAATGGATTACACTATTTGAAAATCAAATGTTGAACCTGCTTTGCATACCTGAGATAAATCTCACTTGGTCATGTCGTATAATTCTTTTTATACATTGTTGGATTTTGTTTGCTAATATTTGTTGAGAATCTTTGCATCTATGCTCATGGAGATATTGGTCTGTAGTTTTCTTATTGCATCTTTGTCTGATTTTGGTATTAAGGTAATGGTAATGCTGGGCTCACAGGATGAGTGAGGAAGTATTTCTTCTGCTTCTGTCCTCTGAAATAAATTGTAGAGAATTGGTATAAATTCTTCCTTAAATGTTTAGTAGAATTCACTGTTGAACTCATCTAAGCTGGTGCTGTTTTAGAAGGTTATTAATTATTGATTCAATTTCTCTAATAGGTATGGACTTACTCAGATTGTCTATTTCTTCTTGTGTGAGTTTTGGCAAATTGTGCATTTCAAAGAATTGGTTCGTTTCATGTATGTTATCAAATTATGGGCATGGAGTTGTTCATTATATTCCTTTATTATCATTTGAATGACAATGGGATCTGTAGTGAGATCTAAATAAAATAGATGTCCCTCCTTTCATTTCTGATGTTAGTAACTAGTATCCTCTCTCTTTTTCTTAGTTAGCCTGGTTAGAGATTTATATTATCTTTATATCATATAAAGATTTTATTGATCTTTTCAAACAACCAGTTTTTGGTTTCATTGATTTTCTCTTTTGATTTCCTGTTTTCAATTTCATTGATTTCTGCTCTATTTTTATTTCTTTTCATCTGCTTACTTTGGGTTTAATTAGTTCTTCTTTTTCTAGGTTCCTAAGGTGGAAACTTAGATTATTGGTTTTAGATCTTTCTTCCTTTTTAGTGTATGCATTCAATGCTATAAATTTCAATCTAAGCACTGCTTTTAATGCATCCCACAAATTTTGATAAGTTGCGTTTTCATTTTCACTTAGTTCAAAATATTTTTAAAGTACTCTTGGGATTTCTTTTTTGAACCAAGCGTCTGTCTCTTCAAATTGTGTGTTCTGCCTTTTGGTATGCCTTGTAATTTTTTCTTGATAGCCGAACATGATGTACCAGGTAAAAAGAACTGCTGTAAATAGGCCTTTCGTACTGGGGTGGTGAGGTGTGGTGAGTAAAGTGTTTTATAGTCCTATGATTAGGTCTCAGTCATTTAGTGAGCCTATGCTTCTGCCCTGTGAACTTCACAAGTGTTTCTCAGTTTTCACTCCCCCATTAGGTAGAACAGGATGGCTAGAGACGGCTGGAGTTAGGTATTTCCCTGCCCCCAGGTCAGTTAGATTCTGGTAATACCCAAGCAGATAAGACGCTGGTTAACTACTTTTCCTTGAGGGCAGTCCTTGTTGAGAAAAAGAGTGCTCCAGCTTATTTCAAAATTGTTCATTTTTCTTTCCCCCTGCCAGAAGCGTGAGGGGATTTTTCTCTGTTATTTAGATTGGTTGGAGGGCTAACTTCAGGCCAGTATTCAATTAAATAAAATTGGATTTAGTGGAAAAAAAAATGTAATTTTTTTTTACTGAGGGAAGCTGACCGAGTACCTGGAAATGAATCTCACAATATTGTGAGGGTGATCCTTACGACTGAGTACTCCTGGAGTGTTTAACTCTCAGACTTCTCCACACTGAACACTGAATTTCCCCCAGCAATTCATCAGTTACAGTTCAGGATTTCCTAATCCAGCACTGGTTCCCATAGCTGTTTCTGCTGGTGGATCTCTGCTCCTGTAAGCCTGTGACTCCCTGTATTTGCCTGTCTGTGTTTCTAATTTAGGGACAGTGGTTTGCCCTGTGTTTTCCACTAACTATGGATCCAAGAAGAGTTGTTGATTTTTCATTCTGTTTAGCTTTTTATTTCTTATTAGAACAGAGTGGTGACTTCCAAGCTCCTTATATATAGAACTGGAAACTAGAAGTTCAAAGCATAGTCTTTTAAACATACCCAGATGATTACCATTTCTGACACTCTTCCTTCATTGCTGATGATCCAAGTTTCCCTCCAGTAACATTTTATTTTTTTCAGCTTGAAGAGCTACCTTTAGCATTTTTTTTTAAAGAGTATATCTTCTGGTGACAAATTCTCTCTGCTTTTACTTATGTGAAAATGTCTTCATTTCACCTTCATTTCTGAATAATAGTTTTGCTGAATTTAGAATTCTAGGTTTATGGATTATCTTCCTCCACTACATTAAAGATGTTGGTCCTTTGTTTTCTTGTTCTTCATGAGAATATGCAGTCATTCATATCCTTGTTCCCCTATATATTATGTGTTATTTTTCTCTAGCTGCCTTGAAGTTTTTTCTTTATCTTTGATTTCTGAAAGTTCAATTATGATTTCAAGTACATCAATTATGATGTACCTAGGCATGATTTTCTTTGAATTTATCCTGTTTAGATTTTACCAAGCTTCTAGAATTTGTAAGTTTATGTCTTGAACCAAATTGGGGAAATGTTGTGGGCTGAACTGTGTTCTCCCAGAGGATATACTAAAGCCCTAACCCAGGTACCTGTGAATGTGACCTTAGTTGGAAATAAGATTGATGTAATTAAGGTAAGATGAGGTCATTTGGGTAGGTTCTAATCCAATATGACCGGTTTCCTTATAAGAAGAGAGAAATCTGTATGCAAACGCACAAAGGAAGAGCATCATGTGATGACAGAGGCACAGATTAGAGTGATGCAGTTACAAGCCAAGGAACACCAAGATCTATGACCACCACCAGAAACTAGGAAGAGGCAGGGAAGGATTCTACCCAAAGTCTTAGAGGAGCATGGCCCCACTGACACCTTGATTTTATACTTCTAGCCTCCAGAAGTGTGAGATAATATATTTCTGTTGTTTTAAGCCACCCAGTTTGTAGTACTTTGTTACAGCAGCTCTAGGAAACCAACACATGAAGTTTTCAGCAATTATTCCTTAATTTTTTTTCTTTCACAAACTCTTTTCCTCTCTTTCTGGGACTCTAATTCTATGTATGTTAGACCATATGACACTGTCCTACAGGTCTTAGAAGTTCTGTTCTTTTAAAATAATTTTTCTCTTTATTTTTCAGACTGTGTAGTTTCTATTGATTTGTTTTAAAGTTCACTCTCTTTACTCTGTAATCTCTATTTTGGTATTGAGTCCATGCAGTGTCATTTTATTTCAGAGGCTGTAGTGTTTTATTCTACAACTTCCATTTGATTATGTTTTGTATAGTTTCTATTTTTCTTCTTAGATTTTCTATCTTTGTATTTATTTCAAGTATATGCACATTAAGCATAGCTATAACAGCTACTTTAAAGTCTTTGTTAATTCCAATTTCTGGGTCATCTCAGTGTTGGTGTTTATTGATTGTCTTTCCCTTAAGTTATATTTTTCTGTTTCTTTGATTGTTGGATATGTTATGAATGTTATATTATGTAGACTCTGGCTTTTATTATATTCCTCTGGAGATCGTTGATAGTTTTGTTTTAGTTGGCAATCAATGCAGTTAGGATCAGACTGTCAGGCCTGTCTCACCTTTGGTGAGTGATATTCAATTCTCAATTCAGTTCTCAAAGCCTTTGCTAGGTTGGTTTCAGTTTGTCCCACACATGCGTAGTTCAAGGATTAAACTGAGACTTGTGGAGATGATTCAAATATCAGTTCAATTCTCAAAGCCTTTGCTATGTTGGTTTACTTCTGTCCCACGTATGTGTTGTATAGGAGAGAAGCTGAGACGTGATTTCTTCAGCAGAATTAGGGGACAGCATTCTCCTGACTTCTCCTTTCTCAGATTCTCCCCATTTCACTCTGGCTTGCATAACCTGGTTTCCATAGTTCCTCTGGCCAGAAAGACATTAGGATTCTTTTTAGACTTTTAGTTGCCAATGCTGTGCTGCTTGATGACTGGTCCCCTCAGAGAAAAGAATCAGGAGAAAATAAGAACAGGAAACTCACCACCATGCAAATACTTCTCCAAGTTTCGATTCCCCTTTATAATCTTTCTGCTTTTAGTTTCTTCAACTTTTTATTTTAAAATAATTATGGTTTCACAGGAAGTTGAAAAGATAGTACAGAGAGGTCCCATGTACCTTTCATCCAATTCCCCCCAAAAGTTACATCTTACATAATTATAGTACAATATCAAAGCCAGGAATTTCATATAGGTACAATGTGTGTGTAGAGTTCTGTCATTTTATCAAATGTGTAGGTTCACGTAACCATGACCACAAGACACAGAACCATTCAATCAGCACAAAGATGTCCCTAATGCTACCCCTTCATAGTCACATTCAAGCCCTCCCCCCATCATCCTTAATTAGTGGCAACCATTAATCTGCTTTCCATATCTATAATTTTATCTCTTCAATAATCTTATATAAATGAATCAAACAGTTTGTGAAACTTGGGTTTGATTTTATCACTCAGCATAGTAATCTTGAGATCCATCCAAGCTGTTTCATGTATCAATAATTCATTACTTTTTATTGTTGAATAGTATTCTGTGGTATGTAAGTACATAATTTGTTAAACCATTCACCTATTGAGGAAAGTTTTGATTGTTTCCAGTTTTAGGCTATTACAAATAAAGCTGCTATGAACAATGATATGTGGAGTTTTGTGCAAATATAAGTTTTCATTTCTATGGGATACATGACCTAAAGCTCAATTGCTGGCTCATGTGGTAAGTGTATATTTAGCTTTCTAAGAAATTGCCGAAGTATTTCCCAGATTGGCTGCACCATTTTGCCTTTCCACCAGCAATAAATAAGAGACCCAGTTTTTCCACATCCTTGCCATCATTTTAGCTGTTTTAATAACGGTGAGTGATAGCTCATTGAGGTCTTAATTTGCATTTCCCTGATGACTAGTGATGTTGAACATCTTTTCATGTGCTCATTTGACATCTGCATGTGCTCTTCAGTGAAGTATCTCCTCATGTCCTTTACCCATTTGCTAATTGGATCATCTTTAGTTTGGATAATACTTTACATACTCTAGATTTGTCAGATATGTGCTTTGCAAATATTTTCTTTTCCATTCTGTAGCTTGTATTTCCATCCTTCTAACTGGATCTTTTTCAAAACAAAAGTTTCAAATTTTGATAAAGTCTAATATTTGATTTTATTTTTATGGATTGTGTTTGGGGTATCAAGTCTAGGAAGTCTTTACCAAACCTGAGTCCTGAAGATTTTCTCTTATGTAATTTTCTAAAATTTTACAGTTTAATGTTTTACATTCAAGTCTATAATCTAGTCTGAGTTAATTTTTATATAAGGTGTGAGGCTTATATTGAGGTTCATTTTTTTGCCTATGGATAAAATGCCAATTGGTCTGGCACCATCCATTGAAAATATTACCCTTCCTCCACTGAGTTTTTCCCTGTATTTTTATCAAAAATCACTTGGCCTCATTTGTGCAGGAGTTATTTCTGGTTTCCCTATTCTGTTCCACTCATCTATGTGTCTATTCCTCCATCAATATCACACATTCTTGTTACTATAACTATATAATACATCTTGAAACCAAGCAAAGAGATTCTTCCCACTTTATTCTTCTTTTCAGAATTATTTGAACAAATCTAGACTATTTGACTTTTTGTAAATTTTAGAATAATCTTGTTTATATCTACAAAAAATATTGCTGGGATTTTGATAGGAATTGCACTAAACCTGCATGTCAATGTGGGGAAAATTGACACAACTATAGTGAATCTTCTAATACATGAACACAGACTAGTTCTCCATTTATTTGGGTCCTCTTTGATTTCTTTCAGCAATATTTTGTAGTTTTCAGCATAGAAGTCCTGTGTGTCTTTGTTAGATGTTCTCCAACAACCAAATATTTATTTCAGAGTGACTGTATATGCCATTGTATTTCTAATTTCTGTTTTTACATGCTTGTTTCTATTTCTATAGAAATACAATTGCTTTTTGTATTTTGATCTTTATCCTGCACCCTTGCTGAACTCATTAGTCCTCAAAATTTTTAGTAGGTTCTTTGGGATTTCCTACTTAGACCATCAAGCCATATCATTCTTTCTTCTTTTCTCATGTTCCAAGATTCCTTGTTCTGTAATTTCCATTATGTTCAGATAACTTTCTTAAGCTATTTTTTTAGGATAGATTTGCTGGCGAGAAATTCTGTTAGTTTTCTGCATGCTTTGCTCCAATCTGGTGGGGATGAAAAACCCACATCCCCACTTGGCCCTCTCAGACATCACTGAGTTGGGGAGTTGTGTGACTCTTTATAGCCTGACATGAGTGGAAGTCTAGGCTCTCCATCAAGCCTTTGCTGGCAGAGATGCGGTAGGACCATAGACTTTTCTGTGACATTTGGCTTAAGTAAAAAGGTTATCTAAAAATCTTCTGTTTTCCTTACTTTCCCTATTCCTGATCTTTTGGCCAAAGAATATAGGCTTTCCTGGGCTTTTTTGTTTGTGTCTCCTGGCTTTCCAGATTGCCACCTTCTCCAATATCCAAACTGGGCTAAATGGGGCAAAAGAAATTCCAAAGAACTTACCACTGTGTAATTCTTTGGGCCCCAGCTTCTCTAGTTGGTCTGCCTTTTTCTGTCCATTTTTCAGAGTCTTCTATATTTGTCTTATATGCAATGTCCAGGGATTTTTCAACGTACTCAGCAGGAAGAATAGGGTAGATATGCCTACTCCATCTTCCCAGAAGCAGAAGAGTTCTTAATTACTTTTGAGAGTTCTTGGGTAGTCGTTTTTTCTCTATTTTCCAGAGTGTATAGTTGTAATCAGTGCAAAGGATGGGTTATAGAGATTTAACACTGCCACAGAGGATTTGGAATTCTCCATTAATTTTTTAAAGAGTTTAAGACACAAAAAAGGGGCATGTTTTATAAATATTAACCAAAATACTTCCCATTTCTGGCATTCTTTACTCTTTTGCGTTACTCCAAATTTCTCTCTGGCTGTTTCCTTCTGCCTAGAGAACTTCATTTAACATTTTGCAGAGTGCAGGTCTACTGTTAATAAATTATCTCAGTATTTGTGTCATAAAGTTTTTATTTTGCCTTTGTTTTTGAAAGATATTCCTGGTAGGCTTAGAATTTCAGAATGACAAATTTTTCTTTCAAAAATGTGGCTCTATTGTCTCCAGATTATATAGTTTCTGATAAGAAACCTGCTCTCACTCTTATCTTTGTTCTACTCTAAGTAATGTATGTGTATATTTATTCCTCTAAGCGCTTTTGTGATTTTCATGGTGTCACTGGTTTTCAGCAACTTGATTATAATGTACCTTGGTGTGAATTTCTTTATGCTTATTTGATTTAGTGTTTGATGACTTTCTTAGATATATGGATTTGTAGTTTTCTTCACATTTGGACTTTTATTATTATTATTTCTTCAAGTGTGTCTCCTTTTCTGGGACCACAATTACATGTATAACATTGTGTGATTGCTTGATACAGGTCCCCAGCTTACTGAGGATCTTTTAACTTATTTCAGGTTCTTTTTCTCTGCATGTTTCATGTAGTATAACTTTTATAGCTTTGTTATCAAATTCACTATTCGTTTTTTTCCTCAGTTTCTAATCTGCTGTTAATCCCATCATCTGGTGTATATTTCATTTCACATACTATGTTTTTCATTTCTAGAAATTCTATTTACATTTTCATATATCTACCATTTCTCTACCCATTGTGTTCATGTTTTCCTTTAAATTATTGAGCTTATTTAAGATTCGTAATAGCTCTTTTCAGGTGCTTCCTTAATAATTTGGGTAGATGCTTTACATAAGCCACTAATTAATTTTTACTTAAATGGGCATTTTATTCCTATTTTGCAATTAAGGAAACGAAAGCTCAGAGAGGCAAATTAATTTGCCTAAATCATGTAGTTAATAAGTAGAAAATTACAGCCCAAGATCATCTGATTCCCAACTTCATCCTCATAGTTACTGTGCTATGCAATATTAACTCTCTTAACTGGTTGTTTAAATTTGAACAAGTATTCTACTTTTGTGAACCTCAGTTTCCATGTCTATAAAACTAGAGATCATGAAGATACCTACCTCACAGTATTGTTTATGAAAAGTACTTCTCCTCTGAAGTTATTTTTGCTGCAGCTGGGAGAAAGAACTTGAATTTTATTTCAGAGGACAGCCCAACAAGAGCAGAGCTAAATATGCATTTGGATAGGTGTGCGTGGGGGGAAGACATCTCTTTGGAAGGCTCTCATAAATTAGGAAGCATGAGGACATAGGGGCATTCCTTGTAGAGGTCCTTGGATAGGAAATAAAAAGCATTAGTGGGGCTTCCCTGGTGGTGCCGTGGTTAAGAATCTGCCTGCTGATGCAGGGGACACGGTTTCAAGCCCTGGTCCGGGAAGATCCCACATGTCACGGAGCAACTAAGCCAGTGCACCACAACTACTGAGCCTGCGCTCTAGAGCCCACGAGCTACAACTACCGAGCCCACATGCCACAACTGCTGAAGCCCGCTTGCCTAGAGCCCATGCTCCGCAACAAGAGAAGCCACAGCAATGAGAAACCTGTGCACCACAATGAAGAGTAGCCCCCACTCGCCACAACTAGAGAAAGCCCACGCAGAGCAATGAAAACCCAATGCAGCCAAAAATAAAAAATAAATAAAAATTAAAAAAAATATATATAGAAAAAAAGCATCAGTACCCTACTCCTATGGGCACTAATATGCCTGGTACTGCCTGGATATGTCAGAGAAGCTATGGTTTTAATCATTTTTAAAATATGAATTTACCATTTTGACATAGGTATAGTGTGGAAAAGAAAGATTGTTATATATTGGCCATCTTAACCTCTTCCTACAATCCAGGTGGTGATAATGACCAAGATGGCATCTACTGGAAGGAGTTTTTATTGTTTTAGATAAGGATTTCTTCCTAGATTTATATCCCTTCACAGAACCTTCTCTATGGTTGGAGAGCTCGGTTTATTTGCCCTGTGTATCCAGGGTACATTAATGAGTTCCATGATAGATATGTTTCTTTTTTCTTTATTCTTTTTGTTCCTTGAGGTACTACTAAACAGAACTACCGTAGGCAGCAATCTTGAAAATTCATTCAGGGTTCTCTATTTACTTAGTATCAACTCTATATAAGTGTATTGCTATGCACTCTGTACTAGGGATACAGAATTGCATAACATGAAATATCTGCACCTAAGGAATTCACAGACTAGTGGGGAAGATAAAATACAAGTTAAACATGATGTAGTAATAGGTCTAAGCCACAGGGTGTGGGAAAATCCAAAATTGGTTATCCCTTACCCATCTGGCAAAGCGATAGACAAACCAAATTCTGAAAGGATCTTAGGGACGGTGATGCTTGACTGAATTCTGAAAGGTGAGGATGAGTTTGTCAAGGGTGGAAGTAACAGCAGGGAAGGAGGTTCTCAGCAGAGGGAGGGGAAACATTTCTGAAGCTTTGCAAGAGTGGTGAGTGTAGTTCCTCTGTTATCTGTAATTTGTTTTGACTGGGGCTCAGGGGAGATAAGACAGGACAGGTAGGCAAGGTGCAGACTGTGAAGAGGCTATTATGTCTCTCGGTCACAAGGGAGTCTGAATGTGAGAGCGTGGGTGAGGAGGTATTAATTCATATCCATGCTGCAAAAACAACTCAAAGTACAAGGCTGGTTGCTGACAAATCAGTTGCCTCAGATTTGTGTCTGATCCCACACGGTGGCTGATGCAGAAATACCGATGACTGACTGGGCCTAAGCTCCCAGACAGTGAGGAAATCTGCTGAGTGGAAGCCTTTGGAGTCTGACTACAGGATAAACAGCTTTGCTCAGAGCTCTACCCTCTGGGTAAACAGTGGCCTTTTTCTGAGGGGAGACAGCTCAGCTGGGGGTGGATTTTGTTGGCTCTCGAGGCAGAAATAGTGCTGCCTGGGCTTGTGCAGGCTCCTGAGTTTGCAGGCAGACCACAGGAAGCTGACAAATCCAAAGAGGCATGAATGTGGTGAAAAGAGCACTGTCAAAGGCCGAGGAAATGTTTAAAACCAAGTGGGGAGTAAGAAGAGGAATGTCCTGTGTGAATACCAACCTTAGCGCAGAGGTCTAGGGCTAGATATTTCCTCCTCAGCTCTGTAACTGCAGCTATCAAGTACCAGGGTTCAAGCTAAGTGCTTTCCTTGCAGAATAATAACAACAACTGACATTTTGAGTGCTTGCTTTGTTGCCATGTACTGTTCTAGGTACATTCCATACCGTTACTTATTTAATTCTTATATCTACCCTATGAAGGAGTTAAAAATACTATTTCATGTTACAGATAAGGAAACTGAGTCTCAGAGGTTAGGTTTGCCTAATATCACACACGTAGGAACTAACTAGTGGATCTGGGGTTTGAACCCAGGCAGTGGAACTTCACAAAGCCCATGGTCCTTTTCTCTATAATTCTATGAGACAAGCATCATTATCCCCAATGTATAGATGGGAAAACTGAGGATCAGAATAGTTAAGAAAATAATGGAGCTGGAATGGACCTCAGTCCTTGACTCCAGTTCTTGTGGCCTTCACCACTGCACTCCATTGGGAACATGTCTAGAGCCAGTGTCTGTCTCTATGAGACTCTTGCCTGGTTGGAGCAATGTCTGGACCTGAATTCTATAAGGGAACTGGGCTGTGGGGACGCCCAGCCAGACCCTCTGAGGAGATCATAAAGATGTCTCCCAGAGAGCAGAAGGTGTTAGCCATATAATCAGTGTTAGCCAAAAAATCAACAATGTCCACCAGGCACGGGACCACCACCACAGGCCCTACCTGCCCTGCTCTTACAGCCACCCTCAAAAAAGCAGAGAACTTAAGCCTTTGAAAGAGAATTAGGGGAAATATTCCAGACCCAGGCATGGACCACAGTCTCCTCCACTCTCCAAGGAGCTGGAGTAGGAAAGGACGTGGAAGAGCCGGCCCCCTTCCTAGTCTAATCCCTCAAGCTGTGCAAGAGATGTGGGGAAGAGATAGTGAGTAAATTAGTTTGAGTTGGGAATTTTAAATTGGATGACATAGACTTTTTATTAAAAAATAAAAGAACAATTATGTACCCTGGGAAGTTTTGGAATCTGCTCAAGGCATCATTAAAGGAAAGGAAAGGAAGAATCCAGGGAGCACAGGCAGTGATAGAAAGATATAAAACTGTTTTATGAGACTGTTCAATAGACCAGATACATCAGTCATCTACCAGCTCGGGCATTCCAGCTCAGGCTGCCCTTCCCATCAATATTTTACTCCTCATTTAACTTCTTTCAAACTTAGAAGACCCCTAATTCCAATCCCAATGCTTGCTACCATAGCAATGCTCTTTCAACTCATGGTTGGAAGCTGACAGTTGTTATTTCTCTAGGACTCATACTATGTTCCCCTCCCAAGCCAGATACTGAAGCCACCTAAGGCCAAGGTACAGTGGTTGTGCAAAGTTCAGATCAAGATTTATTTATTTATTTATTTGTTATTATTTTTTAACATCTTTATTGGAGTATAATTGCTTTACAATGGTGTGTTAGTTTCTGCTTTATAATAAAGTGAATCAGCTATACATATACATATATCCCCATATCTCCTCCCTCTTGCATCTCCCTCCCACCCTCCCTATCCCACCCCTCTAGGTGGTCACAAAGCATTGAGCTGATCTCCCTGTGCTATGCGGCTGCTTCCCACTAGCTATCTATTTTACATTTGGTAGTGTATATATGTCCATGCCACTCTCTCACTTTGTCCCAGCTTACTCTTCCCCCTCCCCGTGTCCTCAAGTCCATTCTCTACCTTTGCGTCTTTATTCCTGTCCTGCCCCTAGGTTCTTCAGAACCTTTTTTTTTTTTTTTTTTTTAGATTCCATATATATGTGTTAGCATACGGTATTTGTTTTTCTCTTTCTGACTTACTTCACTCTGTATGACAGACTCTAGGTCCATCCACCTCACTACAAATAACTCAATTTTGTTTCTTTTTCTGGCTGAGTAATATTCTATTGTATATATGTGCCACATCTTCTTTATCCATTCATCTGTCGATGGACACTTAGGTTGCTTCCATGTCCTGGCTATTGTAAATAGAGCTGCAATGAATATTGTGGTACATGACTCGTTGTGAATTATGGTTTTCTCAGGGTATATGCCCAGTACTGGGATTGCTGGGTCATATGGTAGTTCTATTTTTAGTTTTTTAAGGAACCTTCATACTCTTCTCCATAGTGGCTGTATCAGTTGACATTCCCACCAACAGTGCAAGAGGGTTCCCTTTTCTCCACACCCTCTCCAGCATTTATTGTTTGTAGATTTTTTGATGATGGCCATTCTGACTGGTGTGAGATGATACCTCATTGTAGTTTTGATTTGCATTTCTCTAATGATTAGTGATGTTGAGCATCCTTTCGCATGTTTGTTGGCAATCTATACATCTTCTTTGGAGAAATGTCTATTTAGGTCTTCTGCCCATTTTTGGATTGGGTTTTTTTTTTTCATATTGAGCTGCATGAGCTGCTTGTAAATTTTGGAGATTAATCCTTTGTCAGTTGCTTGGTTTGCAAATATTTTCTCCCATTCTGAGAGTTGTCTTTTCGTCTTGTTTATGTTTTCTTTTGCTGTGCAAAAGCTTTTAAGTTTCATTAGGTGTCATTTGTTTATTTTTGTTTTTATTTCCATTACTCTAGGAGGTGGGTCAAAAAGGATTTTGCTGTGATTTATGTCATAGAGTGTTCTGCCTATGTTTTCCTCTAAGAGTTTTATATTTAGATCAAGTTTTAGTAAAGCATCAATGGTATCATGAGTCAGGCTCTAAACACCTCTGGTAAATGGATTCTATAACCCTGTTAAGCTTGCTTCCTAAGACCTTTCAAATTCATCATGGACACTGCAGCGACTGACTGTGAGCCCTATGTCTGTTGGGGGAAACAGGCTGTATGTCCTTCTACAGAGAGGCTGGATGTCCCAGGGATAGAAATCAGCATCTTACAGGGCTGGGGACAGAGGTGGATAGCTGAGGCCTTGTGTTTCTTCCTAAAAGACACAGCTCTGGGGTGGAGATAGGATCGGCCTGTCCGAGATCACCATGCCTCAGTGGATGGAGTGTAAATACTTGGGAAGACCATGGGATATAGAAAGGGGAACAAGTAGCTCTAAGTTTTCAGACTGAGATGTTTATTGTAACTTTAATTCTTCTGAGAAAGTTTGACTCCCACCAGACCTCAGGTGTCTCCTTGAGAACAGAAAACTGAGCATACTAAATCAGGCCAATGCTCGGGGGTATGTCAGGAACTCCTAAAAGATGAGCAAAGGACAGAGTGTAGGGATGGTCAAGGTATCCTCTGTCCTGCTCCCCATACCATGAACACCCTTATGTTTCTCTTCATGGCCTAGAATTGATCTATCATCTTAGGATACTTCTAAGCCTACCTTGAATCTGTACCTCATCTCAGGGGAAGCAAACTTCATATGATTATGATTAATCATTATGTTGAAATGAAATAAGATGGTCAATTCATGCATTCATACATTCATTTGTTCAACAAATATTTATGGAATACCAATATATGCCAGGTAGCTGAGCTTAAATCTCCAGGTTCTCAATGTTTCCAGGCCCCTTGGGAGGCCCAGAAAAAAGATGTTTCAGAAAAACAGAGGCCTTTACTCAAACTGCAAGAAGGTGGGTGTGAGAAGGATGAGGGGCGAAGTCACAAATTTTAGGACAACCAAAGGCTTCCTGGAAAAAAGAATATGAAAAAAAGACATGATTTTCACTTTGTGTTCCTACTTTTTTGGGTACTTCAATCACAGAAGCATGTCAAGTTTTGATGTCGAGACCTTGGAATGAAGCAGGTACCATCCACTCCTTTCAACCCTTGTTGGGAATTAATACATCTGAGTGGGGCTTTCCACATGCTTAATGGAACTGAACAGGCTACTTGGATTTTATAGCAACAGTCATTTTTATTTTCTGTCTAGATGAAAAATTTGTGATCTTTGTGTTGTTTCAGAACAAGATAAAAGTGGGATTTGAGAAGCAATTATAGCTTTAAGGAGGGAATTTCTTCCCCTCACGCTCTCTCAGCCTATTTAGTGAAGCGATTTGGATTGCATTTTGCTTTTAGCTCCACTCTTGTGTAGGTAAAGAAATTACTGCATGAGCTCACCCTTGGCCCCCAGCCCTGGGCTATCATGCCAGTAAATCTATGATAGCAGAGTCAGCACACCAAATGTCTATATCTTTATTCTAATCTCAACATGAACTGGACTCAGAAAAATTCCTTTTTCCATATCATTTTTATTCTTAACCTTTCAAGCCACTGGGCTTTGCTCTGAGGCATTTCTTTTGTCGGGAAGGGGTGGGAAAGAAAAGAGAGGAAAAGGGGAAGAAGGGAGGAAATTAAAACCTGCCCAAACATACTCAGACTACCTTTTTCACGTGGGGTAGGAGGCAGGCAGGATACCTGGGTGGCTGTTGGATGATATTGTATGGATGTGGGTGGACCTTTCTAAGCATGTTCCTTGGTATTATATCCATAAGGGAATGCAGCAAATATTTGCTACAGCTTTGAGCAAAACACAAACCAGAGCCTCCCCTCCTGCCTTTTTTTTTTTTTTTTTACAAGATTTGAAATTCTTTTTTGCATTGCTTTACTTTTTTTGTGATCAAAGAATCCCATGCTTATGATATAACATGTGGAAAGTACAAATAAGTAAAAAAGTAGCCAAAAATGGCATTTACAGCCCCACTCCTATAAGAAATTACTGCTAAGGGGCTTCCCTGGTGGCGCAGTGGTTGAGAATCTGCCTGCCAATGCAGGGGACACGGGTTCGAGCCCTGGTCTGGGAAGATCCCGCATGCCGCGGAGCAACTAGGCCCGTGAACCACAACTACTGAGCCTGCGCGTCTGGAGCCTGTGCTCCGCAACAAGAGAGGCCGCGATAGTGAGAGGCCCGCGCACCGCGATGAAGAGTGGCCCCTGCTTGCCACAGCTAGAGAAAGCCCACGCACAGAAACGAAGACCCAACACAGCCAAAAATAAATAAATAGATAAATAATTAAAAAAAAAAAAAGAAATTACTGCTAAGAATACGTTGAAATCAATATTCCAGGTGATAAACCAGAGCCCTTTTAATGATGCTCCCTGTGCTTTGGGACACTTGACAGAGTCTCCGGCCTGCTATTCCACTTGCTGGAGTTGGTGGTTGGTCCTACAAAACAGCCCTACAACGCTCATTCTTGTTCTCCTCCAAGCAAATGTACCAGGCAGCATGCTTGCTTTGCCCAAGGCCTCCCCTCAGGACAGCCGCTCTGGTTCTCTGCTCAGTTCAAGCATCTTAAATGAAATTTAAGCGCTCAGCAGAGCCTCACAGAGCCGCACAAGAGGAATCTGGACGGGGTCCTAGCCTGACCCCTCCCTCGTCCCTCCCATGCTCACTGCTCCCCATCGGCAGCTGCAATGGAAAGACCCAATAGGAACTACGAACTCTTCCTTTATCCACAGTCCTGGCTCGGAATCAAGTTGCTGACACCAGAGACACCTTTCCTGAGGGAAGCACTTGGAAGCACTCGGCACTGGGCTGGAGCAGACAGCATTACGTGCCCTTTTAAAATCAGGACAGTGAAAGATCACTTCTAATTGTGGAGGTGAGATTTGAGAAGGTCATTAAAAGTGAGGACTGATTAAGATGGCTGGAGAAGATAAAGGAAGAAAAACTTGGATAGGGATGGAGACCCAGGGCAGGAATCATCTTCTGAGATCCTCCAAATGGCTAAGGCCCCTCTCTTGGGGACTTTTGTCAAAGCACTTATCATCAGGACTGTAATTTATTGTGTACTCTTTGGACATAAGACAAGAGGGTGAACTCCTCATCCTTATCTATGCAACTCCATATGTTCAGACCTAACACAGGTATGTCACTGAGAAAGCACTTAGTAAATGCTTGTTGGGCTGAACTGAAATGTTGTCAGCGTGAATAAAGCTCAGCAGGTGCAAGAGAGAGTAAGACAGGGGAGAGGTGGGAACACAGCTAAAGGGGAAGTGGGTATTTTCTCTTCCTACAGGTCTTGTAGCTGAACTCTTTTGGGTAGTCAACCAAGATTTCTGAGAACCTCTGCGTAGGCTCTGCTCAGGTGCAAGAGGTAAGATGGCAAATGTGACCCTACTAACTGTCTCCTCCCTCTCAGCACATCTTATTTCCTGAGCAGATGGAAACCAGGAGAACTCTGTCATCTATCCACTACCAAACTGACTGCCCTGCCTGAGTTCAGACCCACATATTCTGCCCACCTTCCTGTTATGCACAGAAAAGTGTCCGGCTGCTACCGGTCCCTGACCGTCCCCTGGGCACTGCTTCTTCTTTTCTTTCATTTACGCAAGGATTTTGCTTTATCTCCTCTCTCTCCAGCATTGACAGTTTACCTTCTCTGCAGAACCATTCTCATCTCACTACCATTTACTTTATTATCTCCCACCTTAACTGTTGACCCATTTCTCTGCCCTCATGTATAGCAAAACTCTTCAAAAGAATAATATTACATTATATTATATTATATGTCTCTAACTCCTAGCCTCTTATATTCTCTTTAACCCACTCCAGTCACATTTGTATCTCTGAACTCTATTGAAAATGCTCTGGTTCAGACCACCAATGATTTCCATCTTGCCAAAACCAACAATCTGACCAGGTCATACCTTGTCCAATTTTTTCAACCACCCTGTTTATTTTTACTCTTCTTCAAAGCACCATGCTCTTTCCCTTGCACACTTGCTGTTTCCTTTTCCTGGAATGTGCTTCCTTCAGAACTTCACCGGTTTCTCTCCCTCACTTCAATCAGAAGTCACCTTGACGTCCTAGTGGGAAATAACATCCCTCACCATTTCCTGTGCCACCCTATGCTCCCTTATCTTGCTGTCTTCCTTCTTAGCACTCATCACTGCTGAAAATTGATTTATTTGCAAACTAATTTGGTATGATTCCTAGTAGAATGTGAATTCCAAGAGCTTAGGGACTTTGACAGTCTTGTCCCTTCCAAATCCCCAGCACCCAGAACAGGGCTGGTACACAGTCAGCCCTGAATGAATAGTTGTTGAACAATGAATGAATAAAGGCACAACCCTGACCCTAAGGAACTCATAGTCTGAGGATAGTGATGATGATGATGATGATGATGATGATGGTAGATATGTGATATTAAGTGCCATATATATACACACATATACAATCATTATACTCTTCATAATAAATATATGAAGTTATGAAATTACGAAGTAGGTGGTATCATGTCTACTATATAGATAAGGAGACTATCTTATCTTTAGAACTAACCTGTATAACCAGCAAGAGGCATAGCTAGTCAGCGGGAAGAGCCATGACTCAAACAACCTCTGACTCCAGAGGTGTGGTCTTCAACCTTGAGCTCTTTGACCTTGCAGTCTGAGAGTATGTGAAAAGGTCACCCCATCTTCACAGGTTGTCTTAATGTGGATATGGCAGTTCCACCTAGTCATGAACAGCGAACACCCATTTATGCTTGCATAGTAGAAAAGAGTGCTGACCTTACTCATTTTGCCATAAAAGCACTCTCTATGCCAGAAGCCAAAATACACAGAGTTGGTAAATATTTTGTACTTGGTTACAAGCAAGGACCCAAATCCAGTTAATTTTGGCTCAGCGTGATATGGTTGTTCACTAGTTTTAGGAAATATGTAGGTAGGTTCAATTCCAATTTGAAGACGTTCCTTGGTCATATTTCAGCTGAGTGTTTTAGGAAATTTAAACCTTTTGATCCATTTGGGCTTGTTTCTGAGTTCAGCACAGTTTGTTCCCCATCATGGTTTATAGTCCGGTTTGGTGCAAGGCCCTGGCTGTTGGGTTTCCTGTAGGCCCATAAGCTGTCCTAATGAATGTGGAAAAGCCGAAGAAAATCTCTGCCCAAGACTGTGTGTGTGGATCTTAACTTGGGTCAAGCCAGGAGTGATAGCCTTCTTCTTGGCCAACCACATATGTAATTTTAAAGTTTCCATGCACACAAAAAAAGGAAACATGTGAAATTAATTTTAACAATAGATTTTATTTAACACAGCATACCCCAAATATTATTATTTCAACATGAAATCTGTATAAGGAACTATTAAATCTAGTCTGTATTTTACATTTATACCATATCTCAAATTAAATCAGCTACACTTCAAGTGCTCAATAGCCGCATGTGGCTGTAGTGTCTACCATAATGGATAGCATATCTCCAGAGTGTAAGAGTAGGTTTTGATTTTGTTGTTGTTGATAAGGATGGTAATGATGCAATTATTATTAACTCTGAGTGTGCCAGACATATAGCATCTTTATTTGGGAAGAGAATTTAAGGTTTGTGTAGTCTAATTATCCTTTCAATGCTTGACTGTTTTCTAGAGTATCATCTACGAGAGGTCATTCAATATCTACTTACACAGTAATAGGGAACTCATCCCCTCTGAAGGAACTTATTCCATCTCTAGCCAGCTTTATTATGGCAGTATCCTTTTTACTGATCTGGAAAGTGTCCCATTAGTGTTTCTACACTTTGTGGTTCTGCACTTTGAAGCCAGAGAGAGTAAATCTGATTCCATTTGCATGACTTTTTATATTTGAAGATAACTGGCCGGTCTTGTTGAGTCAATCTTCTCTAAATAAACTGCTTTATTGCTCCCATCATTACCCCTGATAGTTTCAAGTAATCTCCACATTCTGTCCCATGAACAGATTCCAGATTATCAATGTCTATCTTAAGGTTTGATGCCCAGAACCGAATAAAATATTCATAGATGGGCCCACCACTCTCATATCAAGTGAGACTATGAACTGTTGGCCTTATATATTACATTTCTACTGCGCCATGATCACAACTCACTGTTGACTATACTGAGCTCCTTGGCCCCAAAACACCTAAACGTGGTCCCCATGCACATCTTCCTTATGTTTTTATGTGTATACTTATATCTGGACCCAAGGCAATGCCATAAGATGGGCATGGTCCATGTTTCATCCAACTCTGGCGAGCTGGGGAGAACAAAAGTAAGGAAAATGACCCAGGTGAGAACAAAAGTAAGGAAAATGACCCAGGTGATGACATGAGAAACTTAAAAAAAAATATTATTTATATAATACTTATGCATTACCATACAGGAAAGATTGTATTTCTTCAGATATAAATTATGTGCATTTTCAATTTTCAGTGTAGTACTCATCATTAAAAGCTGATTGCTTATAGTAGGAAAAATTATTATCATTATTTTTTACAATCTGAAATGCTAAGATATTTTTGGATACACTATCCAGTGTATTAATGGGCTCTTTCAATTACCTACCCATCATTAGCAAATTTTGATGAGAAAACTCTTTATATCTTTTACAAGTCATCAATAAAATTATTGAGCATGTTGTGTCCTAACCCCAAAACTGACAACATGAGGTCTTCACTAAGTAGTACACTTTAGGTGAATGTGAATGTGTTCAACTAATTTAAAACTACTGAATTTTCATTAAACTGGTCAATATTTCTCAATTTTGGAAATATTTTGGAAATATTTCCAGTCCTCCTGGGACTATCTTAACCTCATTTTTGCCTGGAAAATTTCTGCTCAACCTTTGTGCTTTATTTTAGTTATTCCTACTTGTTCTGGGTTAGGTACCATTCTTATGGGCTCCTGCAGTGTTGTCCCTGTCATAGTAATTGCCACACTCTTTTGTAATTTTCTGCGTATCTGCCTCTATCTCTACTAGAGATAAACAGTGTTAGGACAGGGATTGACACTCTTACATCCTAAATGTCTAGCAAAGTTGATGCTCATTAAATACTTCTTGGTTAAATGAATAAATCCTCATGATCACATGCAGAGGTAGTTATTATCATCTTCATTTTAAAGATGAAGCAGTTAAAACTCAGAGAACTGAGTAAGCTTAATAAGGCACAGAGCGGCTGGCAAAGCTGTGGTTAAAGGCCCAGGATTCTGAATCCAAACCTAAGGCTCTCATCATAAAACCAGTTATACATGCCTTTGATACCCTCCTGGACATGTGAAGTTCCTTAACAAATGGCAGTGCCTTTATGGTCTTACTGGAGATAAGACTTACAGTGCAAATATCAGAAAGAGAGAAAGCACAATAAACTGAGTTCTGGTAACACTAGAGTATTAAATACTGATGTCAGATGATCTCCTAGAAATAGGTTCTGACTTGAAGGGAGATAGACTGAACCTAGGGTTCTTGTCATGCAAGTCTGTGCAAATCACTTTTTGTCAGCCTCTCAGTTTCTCAGAGCAAATGCTTGTTAATTATTTGGTCTCCAAGCAGTTAGAAGAACAGGCCCCCATGCTTTGTTCTTTTCCATGTGAATGACTGTAATCAGAACTTATTTTAAACAGTATTAATTGTTTTTCTGCTTATAAAAATTAGACATGTTTATTGTTAAAAATTTGAAAAAATAGTTTTAAAAATTATACCTAACTACATATGATTTCTTTCTTTTATAGATACTTATGTGCCTTCTCTAATTTGGGATCAATCACTATGTGTCCCATTTTCCTTAATAATTAAGAATTTTCTTATATCAAATATTCTCTGCCACATGATTGCATAGATTCACCCTGTGTACAGTCCACAAATATATCTAAACAATCTTTATTGTAGATATTTAGGGCTATTTCCAGTTTTAAATTCTATAAATAATATGGCAATACTCATCCTTGGATGTTAATCTTTATACACTTGGCTGATTAAGGAGACATTTTTGTTTCCCTCATCTAATTGGTCATATGTTGTTCTGCGCATTAGGATAAGAACTCCCCAGAACTGGGCCCTCACCTTAAAGGGCTTATAGGATTTTGATCCTCAGCAGTAATCAGAGTGAATCAAGGATTAGAATTCCTAACTCCTGAGTACCTAGATTAGGAGCCTTGGGGCCCTCCATTGCCCTCTGTTTTCCTGTGACATCCTGGGAGCTAATTTCTAGGGTTGGGCTGGAGGCCTCCCTGTTTTCAAGCTGGACCCCTTATTTCTGCCAGAAACCCCACTCCTGTGCCTCAGTGCCAAGCTAGGGAAGAAGAGTTAGTATTGAGAATGAGGACAGCAGGGGGTTGTCTCTGCCCAAAGGCAGGAGAGAGAGAGAGAGAGAGAGGGGGAGAGAGAGAGAGAGAGAGAGAGAGAGAGAGAGAGAGAGAGAGAGAGAGAAAGAGCACAAGTGAGAAAATAAGCAAAATGCACATACACTCTCTTTCCCTTTTTTCTTTTCTTTTCTTTTCTTTTCTCTTCCCTTCTCTTCTCTTCCCTTCTCTTCTCTTCTCTTCTTTTTCTTTTCTTTTCTTTTCTCCCAGGGAAAGAAAGAAAAGCAACTGCTTAAATTAATACTGCCCTGGGGGCAGCCTGAATGGGCCTGACTTGAACAGAGTAGCTTGTCACCCTGCTGCCATTATGACCCTTGCAGGGTCCAAGAAAATGCATGGATGAACTCACTGGGTTGAACAACATGCTCAGTGTCTTGAGAACAAACAGACTTTTCTTTGGTGTTAGTTACAAACATCTTTTCTTCCCACTTGTTCAGTTCAGTTCTCCCAGAATCAAGAGCTAATCTCCTGTGAAAGTTCAGGGGAAAGGCATGTGACACAGCTTCAAGCTGCCTTAGCCACACGTCCCCGGGGAAGGTCCCTGATCAGCCTTGGAGGGGCTCTGCCTCTGTCCCAGCCCCTCTACCCTGCGTCTGGGAGAAGATTCATCGTGCAGAGCCTTAGTTTTCTCATCTGCAGAATGGAAATAGGAGTGGTCCACCCAATTGACTATACTAATTTAGAGTTGTTTTATTTTAGATGGATTCATTCACATATATAGCACCGAGCTGCCATACACCAAGCCAGATACTGAGGACACAATGGCACAATTTCTGCCTTTGAAGAACTTAAAGTTAGTGGGAATCTCAGACAATAAATGGGCAGTTACAGTGCAATATTAAAGAGACTATAACAGGAGAAATACAAGTAATAATATCACTTATAAGCCAGGCTCAAACAGGAAGCCATTCAGGAAACGTATCCTTATGGAATTGGTATTGACACTGAATCCTAGTGGATTTAGCCAGTCAAGAGGCAGGGACAGAAAAGTTACAAAGAACTTAAAATCAAGAGAAAGCCTGGTTCCTCTGGAAAACTAGGTAAGTAGGTATGAATGAATGAAGCATCCTGGGAAGAGTAAGAGGTGATGTTGGGAAGGGCAGATGTCAGAAGAGGCAGGGCTAATTTGGATTGAAATGATTTTAATTTATCCACAGTTTTCTTGGATAATTTTATTTCCAGTAAAGTCTGTGTTATAACACATTGTCAAAGGTTGCAACAAAGATCTTAGGCCAAAATCCATATGCTCAACCTTTCTTATATATTTCCTCTTCTTGAATCCCAATCATAAAATCTCTACCATTGTATGACTTAATGGGTTGTTGCAATAGTATTTAAGATGCTGACCAGTGGAAACCCAAAGACAGAGTATTTCAAAATAGAAGTGATTTTAGAGATTTTCTACTTTCCAGAGGCAGTTTAACACCCAGAGATACAGTATATAATGTACTGTATGGATCTGTTGACAACTTAGTTATGTTTGGAACTACATTTCCCAGAATCCCTTTTCTTAGATGGTCTGGGTTAGAGTTGCCAAAAGTGACGTTCCATGCTGCTCTCAGAACATAATACAAACTCCTTAGCTTTGTCTACACAGTCCTCAGACCTCTTGAAGGGCCCAGGATGTCTACGCTTAACCTCTGCCTTCATCTCTGTCTTGAACATCCTTCCCCCTTCACCTCTATTCCTTCACCTAATTCCCCTTTATAATTCTCGATTAAATATCTTTTTCTGTGGAAATTTTTCCTTGTGGACCCCGATGGTGGTTTTAAACAAGTCTATGAACACTTCTAAGTCCCTTCCCTTTAAATCTCAGTGTTTTTTGACACTTTGACCAATAGAAAACAGTGGAAGTGACACCATGTGACTTGTAAATTTAGGTCATAAAAGACCATGCATTTCTACATTATTTACTGGAATACTTTCTCTTGGACTCCTGCTATTCCATGTAAGAAATCTGGCTATTTTGAAGCCTCCATGATGGAAAGGCTATGTGCAGGTATATTTGGGACAATATCTCCAGCTAAGCCTAACCTTCCAGAAATTCCTACCAAGGCAACTGCCAGTGAATGAAGCTATCTGGGATCCTACATCCTCGCTCATCCCCTAGATGAATACCACAACATGACCTTGTGTCATGCTTCACATATCCTCTTATTTTAGTAAAAAGTTCTCTAAGTATCTTAAGGATGTGTCTCATAGGCCTTCCTAGTTAACATATTGTGTTTCTAAGGCTCTTAGGGGCACTTTTTTCCCACAATTGCTTCACAGGCACCCCAAAGTTGAGAAGAGCTAATCTTTAAGAGATTTATGACAGTGACTTTTTGTTTACTGAAATGAATTTTATTAATTGTTGCATAAGAAACCCACAAAGTTTTACAAGAAATTATATCAGTATGAACTGAAATGGACAGAAACATTCCAAAAAGAAAAGATTTCTGTGAACAAGAAGCACACTGAGAAAATCACTTAGCTGAAAACATAGGCAGGAATGACTCGGGGGTGGAACTAAGAGATCAGAGAATGGACCAAAGAGTCGTGGAGAATTCCTAGGAGCATGATTCAGGCCTAATCAAAGAATAGACAACATGTTCATGATTGAATTTCAGAATTGCTATGAACCAGTGACTGCTATGTGCCTTCTATTGCCCTCCTTTTGGAACAGGACAGTATATTGGGGTTTTCCTATTCCTTATCACCACCATGGGGGTGAGGATAGAAAAATTCCCCTTTAATCTTTAGATTGAGAGGAACCATACCTAGAGAACTAGACCTGAGGAGACTTATCTGTTTCTGGATCTAATTTGGGCAATGACATGTTGGACCTCGGGCCTGAACCCAATGGCATAATAGAATGAGACTTTTAAAAGAGGAGGAAGTGAATGTATTTTGCATATATGAGAAATTTAAACAACTTTTGGTAATAGAGATGACTGTGACAGTTTTAAAATATAGCTACAGATTCTTTAACACTCTTATTGAAAGAAGGTATCTAAAAATCCTCTCCCCTTGAAGCTGTGAAGGCTTGTGACTGCTTTGATCAATAGAGTCCTGTTATCCCCAGCAAGGTAACAAACAAGTTAGTGAAGTCATCTTGGATTGTTCAGACTAATCCACCCCCCGAGCTGAATATCACCAGGTGACCTCCATCAATACCACGTGAAAGAAAAGAATCACTTAGCTGACCCCTGCCCAAATTCCTGACCTACAAACTAATGAACTCTAAATAAATGGCTGTAGTTTTGCGATTGTAGTGGCTAAGTTTTGCGATAGTTTGTTACACAGCAGAAAATTACTGGAACATCACTCAAGGCTAGCTATAAATGCCCTGTGTCTATGCCTCTATGAAACCCCGTCCTCTTTAAACTGTGCAGTGTAATTATCTGTGAAAGACATATACTCTGACAAATATAAAATACTGATGAAGGAAATTGAAGATGATACAAAGAAATGAAAAGATATATTGTGCTCTTGGATTGGAAAAATTAATATTGTTAAAATGGCCATGCTACCCAAAAGAAATATACAAATATAATGCAGTCCCTATCACAATACCCATGAAATTTTTCATAGAACTAGAATAAATCATCCCAAATTTTATATGGAACCACAAAAGACCCAGAATTACCAAAGCAGTCTTGAGAAAAAAAGAACAAAGCTGGAGGTATCACCCTCCCTGACTTCTGATTATACTACAAAGCTACAGTAATCAAAACAGCACTGCATATGCACAAAAACAGACACATAGATTAATGGAAAAGAATAGAGAGCCCAGAAATAAACCCAGGTACCTATGGTCAATTAATCTACAACAAAGGAGGCAAGAATACATAATGGAGAGAAGACAGTCTCTCCCATAAGTGGTGCTGGTAAAACTGGACAGCTACATGTAAAAGAATGAGAGTAGAACATTTCCACACACCATATACAAAAATAAAGTCAAAATGGATTAAAGACCTAAATGTAAGACCTTAAACCATAAAACTCCTAAAAGAGAACATAGAATGCTCTTTGACATAAATCATAGCAATATTTTTTTGGATCTGTCTCCTAAGACAAAAGAAATAAAAGCAAAAATAAACAAATGGGACCTAAGTAAACTTAAAAGCTTTTGCACAGCAAAGGAAACCATCAACAAAACAAAAAGACAATCTACAGAATGGGAGATAGTATTTTAAAATGATATGACAGACAAGGGATTAATATTAAAAATGTATAAACAGGGACTTCCCTGGTGGTGCAGTGTTTAAGAATCCACCTGCCAATGCAGGGGACACAGTTCGAGCCCTGGTCCGGGAAGATCCCACATGCTGCGGAACAACTAAACCCGTGTGCCACAACTACTGATCCTGTGCTCTAGAGCCCACGAGCCACAACTACTGAGCCCACGTGCCAGAACTACTGAAGCCCGTGCATCTAGAGCTTGTGCTCTGCAACAAGGAGAAGCCACTGCAATGAGAACCCCGCGCGCCACAACAAGGAGTAGCCCCTGCTCACTGCAACTAGAGAAAGCCCACGTGCAGCAACAAAGACCCAAAACAGCCAAAAATAAATAAATAAATAAATTTATTTTAAAAAATAGTATAAACAGTTCATAAAACTCAATATCAAATAAACAAACAACCCAATCAAAAAAATGCGCAGACATTTTTCCAAAGAACACATACAGGTGGCTAACAGGCACATGAAAAAATGCTCAATATCACTAATCATCAGGGAATGCAAATCAAAACTACAATGAGATATCACCTCATACTTGTCATAATGGCTATTATCAAAAAGTCTACAAATAACAAATGTTGGTGAGGATATGCAGAAAAGGGAATCCTCCTACACCGTTGGTGGGAATGTAAACTGATGCAGCCACAGTGGAAAACAATATGCAGGTTCTGCAAAAAACTAAAAATAGAGCTATCTTATGACCCAGCAGTTCCACTCCTGGGTACATATCCAGAAAAAAGGAAAGAACTAATTTGAAATGATACATGTATCCCCATGTTAATAGCAGCACTAATTACAATAGCCAAGATATGGAAGCAACCCAAGTATCCATCAACAGATGAATGGATTAAAAATTTGTAGTATGTATATACAATGGAATATTACTCTGCCATAAAAAAGAATGAAATTCTGCCATTTGTAGCAATGTGGATGGATCTACAGAATATTATGCTTAGTGAAATGTCAGACAAAAAGACAAATGCTGTATGATAATCACTTATATGTGGAATTTAAAAAATGAAATGAATGTATATAGCAAAACAGAAACAGACTTGCAGATTAGAAATCAAACTAGTGGTTCCCACTGTGGAGAGGGAAAGGAGGAGGAGCAAGATAGGGGTATGGGATTAAGAGATACAAACGGCAATGTATAAAATAGACAAGTACAAAGATTGTACAGCACAGGGAATTATAACCATTTTTTGTAATAACTTTTAATGGAGTATAATCTATAAAAATTCTGAACCACTGTGCTGTACTCCTAAAACTAATATAACATTGTAAATCAACTATACTTAGATAAAAAATTTTCTTAAAAACACTGTAGTATAATTACTTGTTGACTTGCCTGTGTCACCTTCCCGGTGAGTGTTCCCTGAGGATGAGGATGGTCCCCAGCATCAAGAACATTAGCTTGCATAGTAGGTACCCAGTATATTATTTGTTTTTTTTTCTTTTTCTCACCCTGATATATATATATATATATATGTATATCATGATTGATAGTTATATATATATATATATATATATAGAGAGAGAGAGAGAGAGAGAGAGAGAGAGAGACAGATCTATCTATCTATCTATCTATCTCTCCAAGGTTAGAGTATGGATGGAGATTCTTAAAGATGTTTCTTTGTTGTTGTTCTGGTCTCACTAGGCTGAGTTCGGGTCTTCTGACTTCCACAGCTTCCTGTAGGACTATAGGCTTGGTCTGTCTGTGGATATTTATATGAAGGACATCCACTAAAATAAGAAACAGGCCCAGAGTAGTTAGTTCCTCTAGAAATACACATGGATTTGAAACCAAAGTGGATAATTACTGTGCTGAAACATGTTTTGAGTTTTGCCTCTCCCAGAACCTTTGAGAACTAGAACATAATGTGTAGCCAAACCTCAAACACCCCTGGGTTTGCACATCTCTAATAATCCCATCCAGATACATTTACTTTCACATAATGGATGTCTGGTTCCAAGGTTTTTCCAGCATGAAAAACAACTCCTAGAGAAAATTGTTCTTCTGTGAGCAGCGGCCTGCCTGATTCTCCCACAGCTGCATGGTCACCCCAGAAATTTCAGACCTGACTCTCGACCTTCCTGTTTCAAAAATAATCACTTCACTTAAATGTGTGATGAGTTTACCTACTGGGAAAAGCTAGGATTCAAGCCAGGCTTGAATCCCAACTCTGTCACTCACCAGCCATGTGACTGTCAGCAAGTTACTTAATCTCTCTGAGCCTGTTTCCATATAAGCCAAAGGAGAGAATACTAGTGTTTGCTTATAGGGTTGTTGCAAGTGTTAGATTAGTTAATGTATGTAAACACTCGGCAGAGTTCTGACACATAAAAGCTCTCAATGAATTAATGAATGCCGGTTGTTACTATTATTATTACATCCTTCCCTGCTCTACTTTTTCAATAGAAAATTATCAGACTGGAGGGACCTACATCTCCTCAGATTGTCTGACTCTGTTCAAAGATATTGGATTGGTCACAATCACCCTGGAAACCTATTATCTTCCTTCTTTTCCTTAGAGAAAAATGCCAAACCAGCACTTGGCATAAAGTGTGAGGGAATCAATATCATAGAGGAAAAAATATATATATCCCAGTTTATTTTCCTTTAGTTCATGACCTACCCCATTTTGCTGTGATTTCTACTTTTACCCTGTCAAAGGCAGACTTCTGTAGTTACATGACTGTATTTTCTGAACTGTAAATAAGGATCCGTGGTCTCACAAATACAAATGTTCTTAAGGGGGCAACATGACTCAATATTTTAAATTGAGACTGCCTTAAAAAAATGTAGGACATATGGTGACCATACCCATAGCTCTCAAAGCCTGATGCCAACTGGCTCCAAAAGAAGAAAACCAAAACAATCAGAAATCTCTTCTATTTGCCAAAACAAATCTTGTGTCTCTCTCAATGTTATTCCTGTAGATATCTTTGTTTGAATTGGGCCTGTTCACCAGTTCCATTTCTGCTACCATCTCTGGGGATGAGGGAAAGAAAACACCTTCATATTCATTCACATTAGCAAGAAATTCTTTTTTGGATGGAATTTAGGAGCAATGAAAATTAGAAAATTTTTGTGTGTGTTTGTGGTTTCCTTTCCTTTTATTTTTCTATATAGAGAGTCTTCTGCTATGGCTTTTCCTTCTGGTCTCTCACTAATTACTACTAATAATTTAAAATAACGATATACTAAAATTATTATTATTACTAAACACATTCTATATTATGGGCATTTATCATGCATTTTCTCCTGGATATACTTAACCCTCACAATGGACTTGCAAGGTAGATATCATTGTCTCTAGTGATTAGAGAGAATAAGAAACTGGTCCAAGTTCATAGAGTTAGTAAGTGATAGAATATGGATTTGAATCCAGAAATATCAAATATCTTTGATCCCAGAAATATCAATTAAACATGTACTGAGCACCTACCAGGTGCTGCACTAAAATATTTAATTATTTTCTCTGATCCTCACAGCTGCTGAGATTAAGAAAATTTCCCAGGGTCATTGAATTTGTAATTAGTGGAACCAGGAGTCAAATCCACTTTTCCTTTTCTTTTCTTCTCCTCTTTTTTTCTTTTCTTTTCTTTCTTTTTTTTCTTTTCTTTTTTTTGTGAGTGCAGTTTCAAAACTCTTTCTAAACCCCCTTAGGGCATCTGGGAGCAGAAGTGCAAAAAAACCCCACAATGGTATGTTTAGAAACTTGAGTCCTGGGAGGATATTGAGTGAAGAGAGCAGGTACGGAAGGTGGGACTAATACCATCACAGAATCCTGCCTCTTAGTATGAATGAGTTTATCATCGGTAAGTAGTGGGAACAAAGCTGGTGAGTACAGAGGAGAGTTTAGGAAGCAGGAGTAAATTAGAAAAAAGAACATCAGAAGTCAGCTCAGTATCACCTAAGTTTTAGCACTGTGTACGGCCAGACTTTGTCATTGTAAATGATCTTCATTTTGAGCAAGAATATTTATTAGAAAAGGCTTCAAGTGGCTGTTTCAATTTTTGGAGAAAGTAGAAATACCAAGTAGAACCAAGAAGTAGAAAAAAAATTGTTGTCGAAAGGGTAAATATCAGAGGATAAAATCATTTTGATTTTGGTCAAAGAAGGAGAATACTTCTTTTAAAGTGATTCTGCTATAAATGAGAAAAAGAGGAAAACATTAAAAGCTATCATCTTAAATAATTTCCAGTTGAGATTATCAAGCTATTCTGTCTGCCCTTCTAATTTACATCCTCCCACATTTAGCTGCCCAAATACATTTGGCTTGATGTGGAGAAAGCATGAGGGAAACAGTAACATTCCCCTTGTTCATTTTGACCTCAAGTTTCTTAATTTTTATTTTCTGAATGAATTCCCACTAATCCCAGTTATAGAAATATTATGTGCTCATCAGAGTAAATATAAAGTATACAGAAAAGTTAAAAGATCGAAATAAAATCTCCCACAATCCCACTATTCTGACATTGTTAACATTTTGACATATTTCTAATTTATTTTTCTATCTTTTATTTTAAAAATGACATTATAAAAAATACACCTTTTTTACTCAAAGTATATCATAAGCATTTTCCCATGTCATTAGTGTTTGAGGACATGTATTTTAATCACAGTCTAAATGTGCATCTACATATCATAGTGTATTTAAGCAATCCTCCGTTGTTGGATATTTAAGATTGATTTCAAATTTTCACCATTATAAATGTAGTGTTCATCTTTGTACATAATCATTCCATGGCCCATACCTCTTTTAGTATACCCCTTGCTCAGTGTTTCTCAGCTTTTTTTCTCTCACAGACATGATTGATAGTATTTGCATTTGAGACTTTTCCTAGGATTATGTGTTACATTTATCTAAGGTTATATATATCCAATTTCTTGTGTTTTAATTAAATGTAATACCTATACATTTTTATTTCCTTCAAGAAAGCACAGAAGAGTGGAAATGAGTAAAAAGTGATGTAAAGGATTGCCACTGGGTCCACTATATTTTATAAATAGACACTGTATGAATTTCAGTACTTTATTACTAGTAATAATTTATTTCAAACATATCTTATAGTTGATTGTGCCACCTAATTGGAAAAAAGCACTGTTTAGCTGACCTTAGCAAGCACCCTTGTAATCTCTGAGTGGGTTGAGCATGCATTCACATTGAAGACCATACCTAGCTATGATTTCTGTCTTTAGAAATAAAGGCACTTGTATTTATTTACATAGTAGTAAATTACAAGCTATAGCCAGAATTAGGTCTTCATTTTGAGAAGGGAGTAGCTTAAGCTTTGGGAAGGGCTGAATAAGCATAAATGGGTGCATACCTATCCCACCCCTGTCCAGAGTATCTGATGCAATTTTCCTGAGGCCACCCCCTCCCCATGCCCCCTGACTCCGAATCACTGCTTCAGAGGGTATAACTAAGCCTTTTTTAAAAATAATTAATTAATTAATTAATTTTTTATTTTTGGCTGTGTTGGGTCTTCGTTTCTGTGCAAGGGCTTTCCCTAGCTGCGGCGAGCGGGGGCCACTCTTCATCACGGTGCGCGGACCTCTCACTATCGTGGCTTCTCTTGTTGCGGAGCACAGGCTCCAGACGCGCAGGCTCAGTAGTTGTGGCTCACGGGCCTAGTTGCTCCACGGCATGTGGGATCTTCCCAGACCAAGGCTCGAACCCGTGTCCCCTGCATTGGGAGGCAGACTCACAACCACCGCGCCACCAGGGAAGCCCCCAACTAAGCCTTTTTGTTCTCTCAGGACAACATCTGTGGTCTGAAATTCTAGCGAATTCAGCTGCCTACCTCTTCATCTTTGAGCGAATAAGGTAAGGTCAAGATGGATTTTTTTTTTCCTTAGGTTGGGAGATGCATGACCATTTAAGAGAACTGAAAAGTACATGGGTTGAAGCATGTGGGTGATAACTTGATATTATCTCCTCCAGGGACGGTGTTCTACTTGAAACATTTGTAGGATGTGACCTTTTCACAACTGAGAAGGGCATGCCATCTCGATGTGGTATTCGCAAACAAGCCCATCTTGATGGGTCTGAATGTTGCATCTTAGAATAATCTAATCGTAGGTAAAAGACATTTACCTACCGGAAGAATTTTAATGCTGTATTAGTTGACCCTTTTGGCTGCAATGACAGCACTAAAACTTGAACTAGTTTTTTTTTTTTTTTTTTTAAGGGAATTAATTTTTTTCATTAAAGCAAAGAAATTGTTTAACAATCAAATTATGGGAAGAACAAGAATGCTGTTGGGTAAGGAAACAAGAACCAGCCAGAGACATATAATGGCAGAATATTCTCTCTCTCTCCCTCCCACCCCTCTCTCTCTCCAACTCTTGCCTGGTCTTCTTTCCTCACAGGCATTTCATTCCGTGTCACTGCAAATTAGTTTTGTCCACATTGCTGAAAACATATGGTGGGGTGGGAGTGATAGTTCCAAGTTTTTTTTTTTTTTTTTTTTTTTTTTTAAGTCTTACAGTTTCTGCCCCTTGGGAGAACTGGCAGGCTTTTCTACCATCTCAAGTCCAAAACTAGAGGAAAAGATTCCTTGGCTGGTTTGGGTCAGATGAACAAAGAGGTGTCATAAGAAAAATGTTGGAGAAATTAAGAAGGAAAGGTTCTCCTAAAAGTGTTTACCCCATTAGGCTGCATGGAAGCCTGCTATTTCAGATGATTTGCTGAAGAAGGGAGTGAAAAAGGAGTTGAAGGGAGAGGAAAAAGACAGGGAAAGAGAGTATTATATGACACATATGCAAGTTGCTTATTTTTCCTGGTGCTCGTGATTCTCTTTCTCCCCCCCAGTTCTCTGGCACTAAGGTTCACAAATGGAGGCCGGAGGTCATCTTCTCCAGCTTATGCAGCAAGAGCTGCGTGTGTTTTGCGGGGCATCAATTTCCCTCGTGAGTTCCGGCTGCAAAACAGCAGACCTGTGTGCTCTTTCTCACACCCTGGCATTCAGCTACCTTCCACTGCAGCCAGCTGAAAACTACGCTAGTGGGAAACACATATGGGAAACCCAGAAAAGCCACAACGTCAAAAGCAATAGGCAGTGGAACAGGCAAGTTTGAGATAGGTCTCTACTGGTCTGCACCACCTTTTATACCTGAAGTTTCAACATGAGAAGTAGTCTTTGACATTCACAATTTTTCCTTCAAAAGCTCCCCACCCAAGCCCATGCAAAGGAGAGTTGGTGTGATATAGGTGCATGGCCCTGAGCAGCTGACTTTGGATCTATGCTTTGAATTACAGACTAATGTAATTCAATTTATTTTTATTTATTTATTTATTTTTACTTTTACCCTTGGTGGCGATATCAAACTTAAAAGCCTATAGATGCCAGGCAAGTTACATTAAAAAAAGTTGTAGAAAGGATGAAATGAGAGATAATAATTACTTCTAGCAAGTTATTGTTATGGGACTTACTACTGTCCAAGCATCTCTATTTTTTCTCTTAAGAGAAACTGTAAATCCAGCCTTTTCACAGAATGATTGAATATGGCCCACCCAAATGTATGAATGGACTGTTTTCGGGCCCTTTCACCCTGTAGGACTCAAACTTTCAGTTCTCTCTTCCTGTTTTTGGAGATCTGGCCTTTGGACCCCATTTGGCATTGTATGTTTCTGTTCTTTATTTGGTGGACAGAGAAGTTGTCTTGTTTTTGAGTAAGGCTATCATCTTTTTATCCTTCATTTCTTGTTTTATCTTACTTTTCTGTGTTTGAGCAGGGAAGGGACCCACAGTACCATTTTGACAAGAAACCCTGTCTCATGCTCTTTCAACTATACCATATACGCTCGGTTAGGATGACTTATTCCGTTATAATTAAATCCATCTCATCTGAAAGGACTGGATTTGTTAAATTCCCTGCTGAAATTCACAACACCATGAAAGGAAAAATCAGATTAGTTTGGTGTATTTTTTCTTAGTAGACTCACACTGTTTTCAAGCAATCAGCACTTTCTTTGCTCAATGCTCTCCAAACATCTATTTAATAATTTAGTTTAGAAATTTGACAATAATTAGTAGGAAATCTCAGTGGTCTAACTTTCCTGAGATTTTTCTTTCCCCTCCTTTTTAAAGTTAGGACAGCATGTGCCTATAAATTTTTGAAACCTTGTTTATTCTCATAGTTATTAAAACTGCAGCCTTGTATCAATGGCACAAAACTGGAGGGAAAGCTAAAATGTTTAGGAATAGTATCCAGACTCAGAAGACCTTGACAAGTTAAAGCAATGAACTCAATTTCAAGAAATACGTTTTAGAAAGTATCAACTCCTATACTTAAGCAAACAAAACAAAACAAAAACAATTTAAAAAACCCCAAGAATTAGGAAAAGAAATCAAAGATTTTGATTGACTGCCAGCTCAGTAGGAGTCATAAGGGTGATATGGCTAACAAAAACAGAAACAAACCAAAACAAAAATAGAAAAACACAAATTGAGGAGTAGTACAATGTTCAGAAACATGGATGACAGTGACATTTTTAAAAACATGAAGCTCAGTAGAAGAGCACCTATGTTAGTTGATAGAATTAAGATTACCACTGGCTGGAATTACAGAGTTTACCCGTATTACAAAATATATGAACAAAATGTATTTAGGAGCCTATATCTGTGGTTCCCCCAAAACTGCACATAAAAAACAAGGAGGGTAGATTACATAAGGTCCCAAAGCAGCTGTGTTTAATTTCAAAACCAAGCTACCTTTTTCCCCAGTCCTTCTCCTGCAGTGTCCTCTCCCTCCCTGAAGGCGCTCTAACACCAGGTGTCCCGCCACACACTAGGCAACACAGTTGCCCTCGCTTTCTCATTCACTCCCAGCTTCCAGTTCATCACAGACCTAGTCATATTCCGACCTCCACTGGTCTGGGGTAATTGTACCTCCCAGGTGTTTTCATCGTGCCTGTGCAGACCTGTATCTCTATGGCCATCACACTGCATGCCCTGCTTCCTTGTTTGCCTCCCACCCATTCCTGCCCTTGCTGGTCTATAAGCATCTTGAGGCCAAAGGATCTGTTTTGTTCATCACTGTGTCCCCAATACCTGTCACATTGCTCGGCACATAATACTTTCTCAATAAATATTTGTAGAGATGTATGCTTAGTTAAACCTGGAGAAGAGAAGTCACAAAAAAAAAAAACCCTGAAAGATATCTTCAAATATTTCCAAGCAAACCTATCAAAGAGGTGTTAGACAACAGGAGGAGTCATAAGCAGGACAGTGTAGTGATAAAAAGCGCACACTGTGGAGTCAACTGCCTGTGTTCAAATCCTACCTCCTCTGCTTAACGGCTGCAGGGCCTTGGACAAGTTATTCATCCTTCCATGGCTCACAGGTAAAAGAACACCTATCTCACTGTCTTGTTGTGAGGACCGAACGAGTCCAAACAAGTAGCATATTTCAAAGAACGCCTGATGTGAGTAAGGCTTCAGTACAAATCAGCCATGACACTGACCGTGATTCTTCATTTAGGTCTCAGTCTGTAATAGTCATGAGCGGTGTGCATCCATCCGAAAACAGGGTCTAAAGCGCAAATTACATGCAAGTAATTTATTTTGAAGATATTCTCAAAGAACAAGAGTGTGGGCCAGGGAAGAGTAAAATAGGAAGTAGGAAAAGCCTCCATCCTGCTAGAAACCCTGTGAGGAGCTGTGGAGAGTGTGACTTGAAGTGGAAGAGAAGGGTATTCATCCACTGACTCCTGTCTGCGCTGGTCAAGGTCTGCCCGTAGGGTATTAAGTCTCTTTCATGTCCTGTGTGCACATGCATCAGAACAGCCGAGCAAGCCTCACAGGTAGAGAAAAAGAGGTCTTGGGAAAGATTCATGTATACAATGTATATATAATAATGTACTGTATTATATAAAGAGATACATAATGTAAAATATATACATATATAAATATATACACATATTTTTATATGTATATACACATCCTCTATATAAATTATATATATATACTTCCTCTGTATTATACACACACACACACACACACACACACACACACACACACACAAAGATGTACAATGTAACTGAAGTAAAATGCAGTCATTTATGTCTGGGTGCTGCAAGTGGCTGGAGTAAACAAGTGAGCAGAGAGGATGTGAGGTGGGCACAGGAGGTCCTGTCCCTGTGGTAGTGGTAAGAATGATTCTGCTCCCAGGAGTGAGGACATGGCTCAGCGTGACCACTCAACCTGCTCCATCCACCTGCCACAGGGAGAGGCTCAGGGATGGATATGCAACCCTGGGCTAGTTTATTGCTAAAAGAGGATGTATCTGCCAGGCCCAGAAATCCAAGGTAGCTCAGCATCATATAATCACGCTCTTTGTAGGACTGAAAATCTGAATTCTCTCTCTCAAAGAAATGTTGATGGGAGCAAGGCAAGGAGGTGGGAAAAATAGCATGAGATCACATGGGGACCCAGGAGGATCCAGAGAATATGCAGACACCTCCTGCTGTGTATTTCACTCAAATTACCTGTGCCTTACTTCTTCTAGCCTGTTGTTTTCAGTTGCTCTGAGGCAGAGTCAATATAGAAGCAGTTCTTTGAGAGCTAGAAGGATGGTAAAAAGCAAGGCATATTCCTAAGACACAGAAACTATAGAGACTGGGTCCATGTTCAAAGACCATGACTCAGTAAGATAACTGGTTCTGTTTACTAACAAGCTGGCCAGCTTCTGACTGAGTTTTTAAGGGAGATGTGCTGCCAGAGAAACCCTAGGCCTGCAACTTCTCAACCCTAAAAAACCGTAAAACTCCAAATCTGCACCCAGAGCAAATGCACCATTAGATCTAACAGACACAGGGCCATTCCCCAAAGAGGAATCATATAACACTCTTTTTGGACATGGCCATAGAGGACAAAAATAAGGAAGGTCCCCCTGGAGCAAAACCTGGGATCAACCAGGATGGCTGTCCGATATCTCACTCCACTGCATGCAGGAATTCCTCACTAATTCTGCCCACCTGTGTGAGATCTGCTGTGAACTAGTAAACTTTGCATATTGTCTTAATTTCTCTCCTTTTCTAGCTGGGAATTTGAATTGTGAATATTCTATTTTCCCCTCCATATTGCATGTTCTTTTTTTTTGGAGAAGGCTTTAATATATCACTTAGTAATGGGTTATAAGCCCATGCAGAACCACATCTGGCCCTGCCCTAGAAGAATGCTTGCCCGCTGGAGAACCTCAGTTTACAGCTAGGTGCAGGAACTAGGGGCAACTGAGTTGTTCCCATGGCAGAGGAAGTATGTCCTTTCTTTCCTGTTGTATATGGAGTAATTGACATCACGCAGGGGAAAGGGCGTAGATGTTAAATTGTGCACAAAGAATGGGATTTTGTCTATACAGTACCATTCTACATTCCTTCTTTTGGGTAATTCTCCTTCCCTCACTTTATAGGAATTCTCTTCAGCCCATGTGGTTCAAGGGGGACTGATTCTTCTTCCCCCAATCCCTTGGTCCCTAGGGATGGATGTTTGACTTAGAACTGATGGACCAGGATCCTCTAAGCTCACGACTATAGTTACTGGCACACAGAGTGTGAGACAATCAGTTCAATCAGCCTTCCCAGGGCCTTGGAACCACTGGATCCAGCTAAGCCTAAACAACTCTGGGGGACTTTTCAATTAATCCATTCTTAAAAACCAAGATAATTTGAGTTGGGTGCTGTGACTTGCAACTGAAAGATTTATGGCAAATCCTCAGCTTCTTATATAGGAAATATTTCCTAACATTCAGACTTAGCCAAGAATGGAAAAGACTATTTTGAGTTCCCTTTCCCTGGAGGTTATCCAATAAGTGGATGGTAACCATATCTACAAAATGCATTCAATCAGTACCCAAAGGGAGACAACTTAAAATCTCAACCAGTACTGTATTTGGCTCTCAGTCCATAAGCTCTAGACACTGTGTCATTCTATCAAGGCCCAATGTGACTCCTCTTGGTGCTGAGAGGTGTATTCCAAAGGGTTCCTAAAAGAAAAAGAATGGATGGGGGATAATTCTTGGGTAAACAATCAACCCTGTGTGCCTTACCACTCAGCAGAGATTTTTTTTTTTAAACATCTTTATTGGAGTATAATTGCTTTACAGCGTTGTGTTAGTTTCTGCTGTATAACAAAATGAATCAGCTATATGTATACATATATCCCCACATCCCCTCCCTCTTGCATCTCCCTCCCACCCTCCCTATCCCACTCCTCTAGGTGGTCACAAAGCACTGAGCTGAGCTCCCTGTGCCATGTGGCTGCTTCCCACTAGCTATCTATTTTACATTTGGTAGTGTATATATGTCCATGCCACTCTCTCACTTCATCCCAGCTTACCCTTCCCCGTCCCTGTGTCTTCAAGTCCATTCTCTACATCTACGTCTTTATTCCTGTCCTGCCCCTAGGTTCTTCAGAACCATTTTTTAAAAAATTTTTAGATTCCATATATATGTGTTAGCATACAGTATTTGTTTTTCTCTTTCTGACTTACTTCACTCTGTATGACAGATTCTAGGTCCATCCACCTCACTACAAATAACTCAGTTTCATTTCTTTTTATGGCTGAGTAATATTCCATTGTATATATGTGCCACATCTTCCTTATCCCTTCATCTGTCAATGGACACTTAGGTTGCTTCCAATGGAGGCAGCAGAGATTTTTGTAGAGAGCATCTTATACATTCTTTAAGGTTCCATTCAAATCTGATATGCCCTTATCCTATGAAATATAGAACAAAATCAACTTTAAAAAATGCTTTTCCTAGTCTATTTTGTTTAAAGTTTATCTTCTTGTTTATTCCATCTCTAGGATTAGTAGGTAGTTGCTCAAACCCCCTTTCCCATTAGATGTTAATCTACCATCACTTTATAAATGGGAAATGAGTGTTGAAATTTCTCAAGCTTGATATAAATTCATAGAGTTTGAGTTATCTAATTTTGATGAGGATTACTGCCATAGAATACACATTTTTCTTGTGAGGCATCTGTATAAAGACATTTTAATTCTGGGAGCAACTTAGATTGCAAAAGGTTGAACATTTCCTTCTGCTACTCTTTTAAAAAATAATAGTCATAGTGCCTGTGGCTTGTGAAGTTTTACAGGAAGCCATGAAGAGAAGCTGTCGTATGAAAGGATGCTTATTAAAATCCTACATACATTATGTATGAATCTGCACTTTTTTTGACCTCCTCTCTTGGAACTGTCCCAATCCAGATTACACCAGGCTGAGCGGTGAAACTCAGAGAAAACTGCAAACCTCTTTAATTGGGGCATTAGGAAGTTTCAAAACAGCAGTTCATGAAAGCCTCTCAAGGATTTAAGTTTCTCAAAATATATAAGCCAAGTTCTTGTGCGAATGTCATGTTCTATCCTGAGAAATATAGCTCCAGTCAACATTGAGTACTCCAGGCTGGCGGCTGGTCAAAAACAGGGATTGTAAGCCTTATTTTAGAGTCTTTATGGAACCAGCAAAATTAGGGAAATAATAAATGCATGGTAGAGGGTTCTTCTTTTATATTTACAAACTATAGATTCTCCACTTATCAGCCTTAGCAGACATAAATGAATAGGTGTTTAGTATAAAGGGAAGGTAGAAATAACATGGAAAGAACAGATGCTTTTTTCAGGCACATTTAAAATGCTCAGAACCAGCTGGTATGGAATTCTGGAAGGAGCCTTAATCTTTTGATCTGGTGAAAGGCATCTTTGCAGCTTGAAAGGCAGAGAGACAAAAGGGGCTACACGTCTTCTCTAATAGCTGAAAGCTCCCATTTGGTGAGGAGGGAATGGTTTAAATCAAGCATGCAAAAATAAATTACTGAACCACCCACCTCTTCTCCTACTCAACTGCCTGAGCCAGGAGTTCAGGCTGCCCGCACTCCCACCCTCAGAGAACAACTCAGAAAAGATGCAGCTATGGCCAGGGTTGGGGCAGTGAGGGGGCCAACATGCCCCACACCTGGGCAATGGGAAAACTTTTCTTGGAAACCTGAATAATACATATGCGTCAAAGAAAAGTATCAAATCTCTGAAAACACCACTTAGAAAAATACATTTTGGCTTTTCTACAGATCCAAAAGCATGTTTGACCCAATTTCCAGTATCATTATCTGCTCTGTAACCCCTGTCTGTTTAAATTTTTAGGTGTAGCTTATATCCTGTTCTAGGTATTAGCATAGCAAAAGGGCTCTTAGAGACACTCATTCCATCTTTTTTTTCTTTTTTTATAAAGCATTACTGAAAATGCCAAGCATCGTGCAAGGTAGTCAGGACAGAAATTAATTAACCCAGTTCTGCCCTGAAGGAATTTAGTGGCAGAAACATAAATACAAAAATAATTAAGGGTTCTGGTTAAAAATCAGTGACTGATAATACCGGTTTATCTTCTCTCCTTCCTCAGATCCTACAAAACACATAGTAAAGGAATAGAAAGAGGTATTAATCCATAGGAACAAAAAGAATAGAAGAGACAATGACAGGAGAGCAAATTTTTGAAATAAAAAACACAGATAGGAGAGAAGTAGCAGATTTAGAGGAATGGAAGAAGTTAACAACCCAAGAGTCTGCTGAGGGGGATACAGAAGGAAGCGAGAGATTTGCCTCCAGGCTGGTACCAATATGTATTGGGGATTGGGAGGTGGGAAGACTGGACATGACTACTAAACCTACTTTAAATTCATGACCACCAACCACCTGGAAATTTTCAGTACTGCTAGCCTTGAATGATGGCTAATCACATACCAAATGAATTCCACCCATTTTAGGTACAATGGAGCGGAGAGGGCAGGGAAGCAGGTAAGAAAGTTCATTCATTGGTTTGTATGGCAGAAGACACCTGGCTCCATTTGTGTGTAAACTTGTAAATGGCAAGTGGACTGATTTCATCTTCCAAGTGTCCCATGCTTGCAGCAAGCCTTTGAAAAAGAGACTGTAGAGAAACATGCTCTCTTGTTAGCATAAAATAATTAGCTAAGTACAAACGGGAAACAACCCAAATGGTGAGGGAGTTCCTGTTGTTTACCTCCTTTCCAATTCTGGACTGTAGTTTCCAAAAGCAACAGGAAGGCAGTTTTGCCCCAAGAATTTTCAAACCACATAAACCATTCCAAATTCCCTTTGATATGCCCCAGCCATCCAGCATTTCCCAAGAAATCCACCCAGCTTGCTTTACTTTTAGAAGTCATGATGTGCAGTAGCTCTAAATGGAAATGTACATGCTCAGCCCACGAGTCCATGGAAGGTTCTGACACAATAAGATAAAGGGCCCATAGTTTTGCTTTCAATTTTCCCTTGTGGCCCCCAACCATAAAATGTGAGGATGTTGAGTTATGCAACCAGGGCTGGTCAGTGGGTGGGGTTTCCATTTCTGTTTTTTTGGATAATTCAATGAGAAACAGATTAAATATTCATAGCTCTGCCCTCAATCTCTTTTTGCAGAAGCCAAAAGCTGTCAGGCTGTTTGTAGAGACAAAAGTAATTTTGCCAAATGTCTGCGGTAAGTTTCCCAAGAGTGTGGAGGTGATCTGAGCACCAGACCCAAATTGACATGAAAAAATATTTTCTTTAATTAAGATAGTTTTCTGATTAAATATCCATTGCCAGTAATTTGGGAAATTCAGAAAAATACCAAGAAGGTAGAATTGATGATTACTTGCTGATTAATTAATAGGATATATGTGAAGAGGAAAGGGGGGATTGAGTGAATTCTCAGGCTTCTGACTAGAACAGCTTGGTAGATGGTGGAACCATTGAGACAGAGAACACTCTTAAGAGGGACATGTTAGGCTGAAATATAATAACTCACTTAGGACATTCGAACTTGTGGTGTGGGAAGAACATCTGAATGGTTAGATCCAGTAAGGCGTGGGAGAGGCTGGTTGGAGCTCAAAGAGAGATAAGAACTGAAGACACAGACTTGGAAGTCCTCTGCAAGTATGTAATAAAAGCCATGGGAGGAGATGAGAGAGCCCAGGGATAACAGGAAGGGTAGGAAGGGATGTAGAGATGAACAAGTGGAAAGGAATTCACGAAGAAGGCTGGAAGAGGCATCCAGAGAAGTAGGGTGAAAACTCAATGGGACATGAGAAAATGCAGCCAGTTGGTGTAGACAACATTTTCAAGAGATTTAGCTGTGAAGGGGAGGAACAAGATGTCAGGGGCGTGTATGTGACATTGATTTAAGAGATAGGATGAGACATGGTCTCTTCAGTCCCCTTTTATAATACAGAAGACTGAAACACTATAGATAATTCTACGACATCAGGCCTTAACTTCTTGTTCACACCTACCTGGAAAAAATACAACTTTGTCTAAATCCAATACTCTACCTACTCTACACCAGCACTCAGGGACCTCAGCACCGCCAGAGAAAAACACAGTATCATAGTGATGGGCTCCACTTCAGCCTCACGATTATTAACCTCAAGTGGGTTCTTAAGTGCTCCCAAGCAACCCTACTTGATTCACTCTCCCTTTCTTTCACGTGAGTATTACAGACCTTCTCATCCCTCAACAATCCTCCAGGCCCTCCTGCTTCATCCTCACTCTTAGCTGATGACCTGGCTTCATATTTCACTGGGAAAAGCCAAGCAACTAGAAAAGAATTTCCACAAGCTCCAGACCGCATCTCCCCATTGGCATACAATACCATGCCTTCTCTCTGGTTAATCTAGATGAACTGTCTAGGCCCCTGTCCAACTCCCCCTCTTGAGTTTAACCTCCTATTCCATCCACCCCAGCTCTACCTCCAAGCTTCCCAGGATTTCTTCCATAATCAAGCATCTAAAGGGGTAATGCCTACCAGCATATGGTTCCTCCCAGACCAGTATCTCTTGGTGGCTATAGTGTGCCAGTTGTCAACTACACCCAAAATTACCTCTGAATATGGCCCAGGCTTATTTCCCTAGCTCCATCTTGATTCACTTTCATCTGCATATTTTATGTTCCAGCATTGTCAGACTAGCTGTATTCTGCACCCAAGTTATCTGGTTTCTTTCCTGTGTGCCTTTACTTCTGCAGCGTCCTCTGCTTGAAATGATATTCTCTGTGCTCCACTTGCTGAGCCCACCTTCCCAAACTTTTCCTCTTTGTCTGGCTAATTCTTCACCAACTTTAACACTGATAACTCATCTGAAAATACAGTTTTAATCATCAGCAGTGAAAATCTTTTGGACAGTAAGTAAGAACAATGAATGGGAATTTAAAAATATCTATCTTACATATGAAAACAACCTAAGAGTCTATGGATGAGTGAATCAATAAAGAAACTGTGGTATATATACAATGGAATATTATTCAGCCATGAAAAAGGAAATCTTGCCATTTACAACAGCATGAATGAAGCTGCAGTGCATTATGCTCAGTGAAATAAACCAGACAGAGAAAGACAAATACTGTATGGTATCACTTATATGTGGAATCTAAAAGAAAAAAAGTCAAACTCATGGAAACAGAGAGTAGAATGGTATTTGCCAAGGGCTGAGGGGTGGGGGAAACTGGAATATGTTGGTCAAAGGTTACAAGGTTTCAGTTACAAGATGAATAAGTTCTGAGGATCCAATGTACAGCATGGTGACTGTCAATAATATGTATTGTATACTTGAAATTTGCTAAGAGAGTAAATCTTAAGCATTCTCTCTAGACTCACACACACTCAGAGTAACTAAGTTAGGTGATGGATTGTTAATTAATTTGATTGTGGTAATTATTTCACAATGTATACATATATCAAATCATCACATTGTACACTTTAAATATGCGCAATTTTATTTGTCAATTATATTTCAATAAAGCTGAAAAAAGAAGTCTTGCTGGTGAGAATAAAGTAATAAATATATTCATATATATATATCCTACAAGAGCAGAGCCTTAAATTCCTCTCTCATTGCAGTTGCCACATTTCCTGGATTTTTCATGATAATTCTGATTTAAATAATTCTCTTCTTGTCCGTTATCACAATACGGAACTTATCAGATATATTGAATCTCAGAAAACGTGGTGTCTTATATATCTCCAGTTCTTCTGTGGGGTTTCTCTAAGTACTGCTGTTCCTCAAATCTATTAATTCTTCTGGATATATTTATTACTAATCAGTTTTATAGCTCCTCTGAACTTCAATTTCTTAGCCTGTAAAACAGGGATGACAATACTTACCTCAAAGTTCTGCTGCGAGAATTAAATTAGGTAATGTGTGTGTACAGCTATTGCTAAATAAATGTTAGTTCCTCCCCACATACTCAGCAGCTAAATTATTTGTCCAAAACTCATTTGCCAGTCAGTGAGCTATTTGTGAGTATTTCCTCTGGCTGGCACTGTGGAAGTTATGGATACAGAAGAGCCCATTAAGAGCCTTATGATCTTGTTGGAAAACCTTAGGATAAATAGAGGTCAAATGAATGCTAAACTGAATGGAATGATGAAGAGTCTCAAATAGGATTTAGAGAGGAGAAATATTAGAGGATCAGTGAGATTTGGCTAGAGTAGGAAAAGGTGGTACTAGAACTCAGTGGGAAGCCATAGAAAAATACTCTAAGAGAAGAATGAGTTTCATTTCAGGTGCCTCTTCTAAGTATTTGGCTGTAATGAGAAGGACCAACTCAGGTTCTGAGAGTGAGACTGCCCTGATTGATTACTAATGTCTGCTGTGACTATGCAGTGGGTTTTCCCAAGACCAGTGCAGCAGCCTATTTACCAAGACCGCCCCAGAGCATCATGGAAAGGTGAAGAAAGAAAACTGTTCTTAGTTGCCCCCCTTCAGAAGCTTTCCCTTCTTTTTTTCCTTTTGGTGCCCTGAGACTCTGGCTTATAAATCACCTCGCTCTCTGACAGGCTGGTTGGACAGGACTTGCTGCATCCTGGAAGCTTGGCAAGCTTACTGTCACAGTTCTTGCAACTTACAAAAGGCAAGAGTCCTGCCTGGTGAAGAGCTAAGGCTTGTGAGTTTGTCAGTGGCCTCTAGGGAAGCACCATTATAAAGCGTCTGACGGTTCCTGCCCTAAATATGCCACATTGTGAAAAATGATGGCAAGAATATTAATCCTAAGTAGGCTTCCCTGGGGTTCCTCACGTGGAATAAACTGGGTTACCTGAAGATCGATTGTGACTCCGTCATCAAACCTGGAATATCCTGCCATCTTTCAAACCTGTCCGAATGGTCTCCCAAATTGTGATATCCATTAGGAAGCCTCTGTGGGAAGCATCAGGCCACCTCACACATGAGTAGAAGGAACGTCAAAGGTTTATTTAGCCCTGAGCCATAGCAGTAAGGGAAGGACTAAATTATTCTTTTAAAAAGTTCTAGAAGATTTTTTATTTTGATGTCTCCTTAAAAGATACTTATGTTCGTGAGGAAGACAGAGTTGGCCCTCTGGAGAACTCAGAAGAAAATGAGGTAAAGGACATTGTTACATGACTTTGCTAAGGGCTGATATTAAGTCATACATGATATTAAGTCATATATGTCCTATGTGTAGGGTCTATAACACATCAGCTATAGGGAAAGGACTGGGTTCCCTTGCCCCCTCACAGATGGCAATCAGAAAACAATTTATTCAACATACGATTAGGGATTATCAAGGTGACCTACTACATGTCACTGTTCTTAAGGCAAACCCATAAAATATAATGACCATTGCCAGTTCCCCTCCCCCCCTGAAAAAGAGCTGAATTGCCATGGGAACAGACAGAAAAGAATGTCTGATGTGCTGCTGGGAGTTATGCCCAAAGATGTGAAAATACAGACTTACCAGGAGGATGTCAGGGTGAGTCTACATTCCAGACAGAGAAGCAGCCCGTGCAGAGGCCTGGATGCGTGATGGGGCTCAGCTTGTTCGGCAAGTCTGGAGCAAAGGGTGGAGCAAAGAAGTTGTGAGAGACGGAAGGCACAGACTTCCCGTAGAAAGTGGGAAACCTAGAAGCCATTCTACTTCATCATAGTGGTAGATGGCCCTTTTTCTCCTATCCCTTTGGCCTGTCTCCACTCGTCATATCAGTAGTGCCTTCAACACTACAAGGACAGCTGCCCAATAACCAATGTTCTTTCTTTTAGTAACAGCAACCCCATTTCCCCTGGAGAATCATCCATTTCCCAGTCTCATACCATGTGGTTTGGGTGCAGCTGGGCCTCTCTCCTAACGGTGGGGGTAGGCTTGTGAGCCGGAACTAGCCAATCAGAGCATGACCTCTGGCTGCTGTAATTGGTTTAGGAATGACCATGTGACTCAAGCTGGATCCTTAAGACCTAGTGCTGGAAATTTTGCTGTATTTTTGGAGAAAGGAGCACTCCATTGTCACACTGTCCTCATTCCCTTGGGGTACGTGAACTGTTAGTGATTTTTACCACCACTTGGAGAAACGACCTGAGAATGAAACCAATATTGAGGATAACAGAGCTGAGAGATGGTGAACAATGAATCACATATGTTTTCTGAGCACCCAGATCGAAGTCAACTTGGCCCCTTGTTTTTTACAGTAACATGAAACAATAAGCCCTTTTTACAATTAGATAACTGTTGCTTGCAAACAAAGTGGCTTCTGAAGCCCTAACCCCTGTCACCTCAGTGACTCACAGTGTCTTGGGGCATTTATTAACTGGATTTGACTCAAGGAACTAGGTCTTGGAAATCCTTTAATGCTCCAAGGAGGGCAGTTACTCAAATAGTATATGTTGGACTGCCATGGATCCAAATACCCTTAGCTACTATCCAAATACTCCTCACCCCACATGGGCTTCTTAATAAATGAATGTGCTTCCATTCATATGGAAGGAGAACTGTCCAACTCTGAGGCTAGGAGGTCTAGACTTCAGTGACAAGGTCCCTCTTGAGGATTCATCCAGGGCACAATAGCTCTAGGGGTACTACTACTTCTACCATGCCTGTGGCCCCCTTGGTCTAAGCAGTTGCTGTTTAATTTCCACATTCTAATTTCTTTGCCTTGTAATAAAATATCACTGTTCCTACTGGAATACCTCGCAGTAGTTATCACTCAAGTCTGCTCAACTATTGTAGGTAAACAGATTAAGAGGATTTGGAATCAAATAGACCTCAGTTCAAGTCTGGTTTCAGCAAATATTCACGATTTGACTTTGGACAGTTACTTAGTCTCTATGAGCTTCAGTTTCTTTATCTATAACATGGGGCTAATAATTAATACCTAACTCAAGGAATTGTTTGGATTCAATAAAATTTAAACAACAATATATCAAACCTGTCATTCAAGTTCACCGTAATCTGACTTACACTTTCTTTTCCAATCTTTTCTCCATTCTCCCTTCTCCACCCTCATATGTACTCAGTCGCAGCTGCACAGACTCAGTGACCATACCTGAATGCTTTGCACAACTCCATCATTGTGGCTTTGGCGCTATAGTTCCTTTCACCTGGAATATCCTACTGTCCAGCATCAAGACCCACCTCAAATCTTACCTCTTCTATGAATCCTTCTTTTACAGGTCAGCTCCTTAGTCTTTGATCTCCTGGAGAATTTCTGGTTGAACACACTTACCATCTTGTATTGGATTTTTGTTTTCCCTCATATCTTGTGTCCCCAACTATATCCCATCTAAACCTCTTTGTATCCTCCCCTACCCACTGTCTTACACATAGATGGTACTCAATGAATATTTGCTGAACGCTTTATCTTCCTCCCAATCATTTGTTATTGGATAACACTGAAATTCTAATAAGTAAATTTAAAAAGAAGACCTACTTCCCCAGCTCTATAACTCCCACAAAAGTCTGTACAGCTTGAGTTGAGGCCTGTCTTCTGCTTTTGAATTTGCAATTGGAAACATATGGTGATTTGGAAGCCAGCCATTTTTTCTTCTTTCTTTTTTTTTCCCTCTCTCTAAAGAAACCTTTAAAAATCTCACTAAATATGTCAAGAAACAGCAATGAAAATGTCAAAGAATTGTAATATTGCTTATTGCAAAACACATACACACACACACATACGCACACACGCCACTGCTGGTGTGTTTACAAAGTTCCAAGTTGAAAAAAACAAGTGCTAATTTTAGATTTGGGTTTTTTCCTTTAAGTCATAACAAGAAAAAACACAAACATCAACTGAAACCCCAGTGCACAAAACCTCTTAGTCATACCCACCAGGCACTTTTAAAAACCAGTTTTCAAGAGAAAGGATTCTAATTCTTAGGTCATTGAATCATGAATCCTGCTACCCCGATGAATAGAAGGAATTGAAAACACCACTAATGGAATCTTGTGGTCTAGTCTTGGATAGGAAAGTAAAAAATGGGAGCTATGTCTTGCATGTTGTTTTCTAACGCATTCCTCACCTCACTGAAACCCTACAATGCTTAAGACATTGTTGATCATAACCCAAAAGAGAATGAGCCTCTTCACTTCTCATTGACAGCAATGCCAATCTTTTGACATCTTGATAATCATCACAGCAATCAGTGCTGAATCATGTATTGAAATTTTGACTTCACTTGGGAAATCACCAACCAGTACAGATGAGTCGTTCTTAACAAAGTTCTGACTTTCTAAACATTCTGGTAATAATAACTCAGTTTTCATTTCAGTGATGGAAGACAGAATGGGGGAAGGAGGGTGAATGTTTCTCAACTGTCTTGCTTTCTCCAGGCAGAATTCCTGACTCCTGGGCTACTGGGGTCCCCAAAGCCGTGCTGCCTTCTCCAGAACATCTCAGGGGACTGACATCTTCAGGCCCTTAGTTTTTGTTTCCTCTTTTCCCTGATTCATTATAAGCATCAGTAAATGTTTTGAAGCGAAGGCAAACAGAACCTTCAAAAAGGTATCTGTATGTCATGTCATCACTGTCCTTTACATCTTTACTGGAACAAGCTTTTTTTTTTTTTTTTTAATTATAATCACTGGAACTTCAGTGATAAGAGATCGCCATCACTAGCCAAACCATTACTCAAGAACCAGTCTGAATTTCAGATTCTTTTTGAGGCCTCCCTTGACCATCTCAGTCCTCTGGGAGCCTTCCCTCCTCTCAACCCTTGGAAAACTTGATCATCCCTCCTTTGTTATTCAAAATGAACTTCATTGTTTTTCATGTGGGTGAGACTTGTCTTCCCAAACAAACCGGCAGTGTCTTGTCTTATTTTAGTGTGATGTTTAAGGGAACCACCACTTCCTGGGCATGACATTGAACTAGTTACATAACCTTCTGTGCCTCACTTTCTTTATCTATGAGATGAGGATAATAATAGTATCTACCTTATAGAAATGTAATGAATATTAAAGGACTGAGTGGATGTGAAGTGCTTGGAACAGTCCTGGGAAATAGTAAACACTAAATAATGTTATGTATGAACTCTTTCAGTACCTCTTACAGCAGTCTATACCATAATTGATTCATTCAACTAACAAATATCTATTATGTACCTACTATATTTCAAGGACTACTTTAGGTGCTAGAAATGCAGGGATGAACAAGACTGCCAAAGTTACTCCTCATGGAATTTACTATCTTGACAGAGAGATAGGTGATATACAAGCAAATAATATAACATAACAAAATAAAATATAACATAATTAAGTATGATTTTGGGTAATGATGCGGGTTTTGAAGAGGAATAATCAGGGTATCAAGATAAAGTGTGGTGGGGAAGTGGTGTGGGCTGTCAGGTAGGGGTTTATTTTAAACGATAAGCACTCAATTGTTAGATCTGGAGAAAGAGTTTCCTGATCATCCATTGGAAAGCTTGAAGCTGTGCCTGGCAAGTCAATTTCTGAAAGTCAAATTAGAAAGAAGACTGTAAAGAATAAAGCAAAATGGTAAAAATTGGCCAAATCTGTCCTGGGCAGCACATCTCTTGACTTTATCTTATATACTCTTTCTCTTCAATTCTACTCCTCAAAGCGTGTTCACTAGTCAGAGCTTCCCAGAAATGTGCAAGGAAATTTAATCAGTGATTCAATATCCAGAATGTTCCTTTCATTCCCGCATCAATATTTACCAGTCCTAAATCCTCTTCCCTGAGGCCTCCTTTTCACTGTGTTTCAACATTAGACTACATTTATCTCCTAAAATATTCCAGCAATGTTTTCTAGTGGTGCTTGCATGTAAAGGAGGAAAAGGTCTGTTGGTCTTAGGCTATATTCCTGTTTTAATGATGGTTTTCTGAAAATCAAGTAATTTGTCTAAAAATATGAAGTTTATGGTAGCAAGACTGCAGGAAGACATCTTTGGGTCAGGGAAGACCTTGTGATACTTACAAAATCTCATGATGTAGACTGCAACCTTGTCCTGGGAAGTGTATTTTTTGTGCTTAATTGTGATTCTAGAATCACATAAACGTGAGTACAAGTCTTGGCTCTGCCAATTCTTGCTATGTGATCATTAGAAATCAACTTTTACTCAGCTTTCTGTGTGTAAAATGGGGAGACTAACACTGCTTCCCACCTTGGGTTTTTAATGAGGCTTAAATGAGCCTGTATTAACAGGTAGTATATTGGGTACAGTATCTTGTATATTTCAAGTACACAGTCCCATCTTCCAAAAATATATTTATGCAATTACAATCTTTGTTTGACCTAAAGAAGGATTAATTTACACAGCTGCTCTTTAGAGTGTAACTATTGATAGCAAATGTGAATATGGTTTCTTTCCTGACCCTGGGAAGGAAACAGCTTCTTTAGGTTGGGTACGTTGTAACTGTGGTAGATCTGTATAAGTTGATTCATAACCATAACATGTTGTGTTTTGTTTGGTGGTTTTAAAATCTTCAAAAGAAAAGAGTCTGACCCATCAGAGGAGCTAAGTTACCAATTAAAAGACACTTTCTCTAACTGAGAGAAGTTCGAGAGAGTGGCTTAGGAGAAAGACAACGCCAAGGAATGCTCCTTGCCTCCCATAAAGATGGGGTTTAGCCTCCTATGAGAGATGGCAGCTGGGGTTCAAGATGGCTGTGGAGAGAAATTAAGAAAAGCTTGTGTTCTGGTTAACATGGTGTGGATGGGATGGGAATAAGAAACTTTCATTCTCTGAAGGTATCTGGGAATGGACTGAAGCCCCCAGGACTGGAACCGGGAGAAGGTTTATTACCTTTCGGATGAATGAGAGCCATTGTTGACCTTCTCTATGTGAAAGGAAACCAGAGTTTGCAGCAGTTGAGTGAGGACCTAGGTATCCCACTTGTCCTGAGATGTTTGTATTGACTTTAACAGAGCCACCTCTCAAATCAGTCTGCAGGCACCACAACACGAATGGAACCCTGGGAGCATAATCCGATTGTGTTTTGTGTGAATGGAGTTCCCTGAAGTTGTGCAAGGCAGCAGCCTGTCTTTAAGCTCTTGCTCAAATTGCGTTTCTTGTATTGCTCATAAGAATCAGTCACTGCGAGTACTGTTTCATTAGTTAAATGTGTTTGCCATGAAATGAGTTAGTGATTCTTAAAGTGTGATGTCTGGGACACCTACATCAGAAATCATCTGGAATTTTCTTTTTTTAAATGCAGATTCCCCTGGGTCCCACTTTGATCTTCTGACTCCATGGGGATGAAGCCCAACAATTTGTTTTTCATAAGCATACCAGCTTATTCTAAGACACGTTAGAGTTTGAGGTCCAAAGAAATACACATTGTTAACATCAGAGACGTTAGAGTGAATTCAAAACAAAACAAAACAGAAAACATGAGTAAGACAGTTTGGCATAATTACTCCTTCTTTTCTGAACTTTAGAAGTATACTCATCATAGATAATTTCCCAGGTCAACCCCTACCACTAGTTTTTGGTCATTATAGGGTTTAAGAAAATATTTCTTTCAGATGCACCCTTCTGTGTCCTAGAAGCTGGTATGGATGGAAGAGAGTCATTAAATGCGGAGGCTCCGTTGCAAAGGCAGGAATTTAGATTGAAAAGAGCATAGCCATGGTCTGACACAGAGCAAAGAGGAAAGATTTTTCCATTTCTTAAGTAGGAAATAAACAAAAAATCTTAAAACAAAACAAAACAAACAACAACAACAAAAAAGAAGAACAAGAACAAGAACAAAGCCTGTCTTTTAAAAGCCGCTGTTGAATGTTGCGCTTAAGAACATCCCTGACTTCCCACTCTGTAATGTTGGCTCAAAGCAGAGAGCACAAGTTCCCTATTCTCTCTGTTTGGTGAGGAAGTGTTAACTTCAGTCCTTCTTGGACTCTGGGCCTGTGGTGGATGCTGTGATTCATCACCCAGATTCCCCTTTGAGCATGACTGACTTACTCCCCAGCTGATTGGGAGTGAGGCTGGTGGAGAGCCCTGGCATCCCTGATTCCCTTATGGGGATCACCTCTGCTCAAGAGAGCTGCCTGGCTGAAAGTTGTGCCACTTTTCAGAGCATCTCACATCCAATGACTGATCCCAGTGGAAATATAAAAGTTCAGCCTACCTGCCCCAACTTGCGACAAAGGAAGGGTAATTCCAGCTTCAGAACTCCTTGTAGGGTTGACTAAGGCCTCTAATGAGACTGAATAGCAGCTCAACTTCTCCTTCTGTTCAGTTCTTCCTTCTCTTCCCTTCTACAGGTGTTGATCCTGACAGTACTCTCTAATAAATTTTCTGCACACTAACCTCCATCTCAGAAGGTGCTGGGGAATCCACCCAAGGCTCCTCTTCTGTGTGGTCAGAGAAAGATTAGGTTAAGGGCTAGTGGGAGAAGGGGCCTCATTTATATTATTTTTTTCTCATAACACGCTCTGATCCTGGAAGTACATAAACATTGGAAGTACATTGGACAATGGACATTCTATTCTATGAAGGAAGGTTGAATGAACTTTTATTCTTTTTTTTTTTTTTAAACATCTTTATTGAAGTATAATTGCTTTACAATGGTGTGTTAGTTTCTGCTTTATAACAAAGTGAATCAGTTATACATATACATATGTTCCCATATCTCTTCCCTCTTGCATCTCCCTCCCTCCCACCCTCCCCATCCCACCCCTCTAGGTGGTCACAAAGCACCGAGCTGATCTCCCTGTGCTATGCGGCTGCTTCCCACTAGCTATCTATTTTACATTTGGTAGTGTATATATGTCCATGACACTCTCTCACCCTGTCACATCTCACCCCTCCCCCTCCCCATATCCTCAAGTCCATTCTCTAGTAGGTCTGTGTCTTTATTCCCATCTTGCCACTAGGTTCTTCATGGCCTTTTTTTTTTTTTTCCCTTAGATTCCATATATATGTGTTAGCATACTGTATTTGTTTTTCTCTTTCTGACTTACTTCACTCTGTATGACAGACTCTAACTCCATCCACCTCATTACAAATACCTCCATTTCATTTCTTTTTATGGCTGAGTAATATTCCATTGTATATATGTGCCACATCTTCTTTATCCATTCATCCGATGATGGACACTTAGGTTGCTTCCATGTCCTGGCTATTGTAAATAGAGCTGCAATGAACATTTTGGTACATGACTCTTTTTGACCTATGGTTTTCTCAGGGTATATGCCCAGTAGTGGGATTGCTGGGTCATATGGTAGTTCTATTTGTAGTTTTTTAAGGAACCTCCATACTGTTCTCCATAGTGGCTGTATCAATTTACATTCCCACCAACAGTGCAAGAGTGTTCCCTTTCCTCCACACCCTCTCCAGCATTTATTGTTTCTAGATTTTTTGATGATGGCCATTCTGACCGGTATGAGATGATATCTCATTGTAGTTTTGATTTGCATTTCTCTAATGATTAATGATGTTGAGCATTCTTTCATGTGTCTGTAGGCCATCTGTATATCTTCTTTGGAGAAATGTCTATTTAGGTCTTCTGCCCATTTTTGGATTGGGTTGTTCGTTTTTTTTTATTGAGCTGCATGAGCTGCTTGTAAATCTTGGAGATTAATCCTTTGTCAGTTGCTTCATTTGCAAATATTTTCTCCCATTCTGATGGTTGTCTTTTGGTCTTGTTTATGGTTTCCTTTGCTGTGCAAAAGCTTTTAAGTTTCATGAGGTCCCATTTGTTTATTTGTGTTCTTATTTCCGTTTCTCTAGGAGCTGGGTCAAAAAGAATCTTGCTGTGATGTATGTCATAGAGTGTTCTGCCTATGTTTTCCTCTAAGAGTTTGATAGTGTCTGGCCTTACATTTAGGTCTTTAATCCATTTTGAGTTTATTTTTGTGCATGGTGTCAGGGAGTGTTCTAATTTCATACTTTTACATGTATCTGTCCAATTTTCCCAGCACCACTTATTGAAGAGGCTGTCTTTTCTCAACTGTATATGCTTGCCTCCTTTATCAAAGATAAGGTGGCCATATGTGCATGGGTTTATCTCTGGGCTTTCTATCCTGTTCCATTGATCTATATTTCGGTTTTTGTGCCAGTACCAAACTGTCTTGATTACTGTAGCTTTGTAATATAGTCTGAAGTCAGGGAGCCTGATTCCCCCAGCTCCATTTTTCGTTCTCAAGATTGCTTTGGCTATTCGGGGTCTTTTGTGTTTCCATACAAATTGTGAAATTTTTTGTTCTAGTTCTGTGAAAAATGCCAGTGGTAGTTTGATAGGGATTGCATTGAATCTGTAGATTGCTTTGGGTAGTAGAGTCATTTTCACAATGTTGATTCTTCCAATCCAAGAACATGGTATAGCTCTCCATCTATTTGTATCATCTTTAATTTCTTTCATCAGTGTCTTATAATTTTCTGCATACAGGTCTTTTGTCTCCTTAGGTAGGTTTATTCTTAGGTATTTTATTCTTTTTGTTGCAATGGTAAACGGGAGTGTTTTCTTAATTTCACTTTCAGATTTTTCGTCATTAGTGTATAGAAATGCAAGAGATTTCTGTGCATTAATTTTGTATCCTGCTACTTTACCAAATTCATTGATTAGCTCTAGGAGTTTTCTGGTAGCATCTTTAGGATTCTCTATGTATAGTATCATGTCATCTGCAAACAGTGACAGCTTTACTTCTTCTTTTCCAACTTGGATTCCTTTTATTTCTTTTTCTTCTCTGATTGCTGTGGCTAACACTTCCAAAACTATGTTGAATAAGAGTGGTGAGAGTGGGCAACCTTGTCTTGTTCCTGATCTGAGTGGAAATGGTTTCAGTTTTTCACCATTGAGGACAATGTTGGCTGTGGGTTTGTCATATATGGCCTTTATAATGTTGAGGAAAGTTCCCTCTATGCCTACTTTCTGCAGGGCTTTTATCATAAATGGGTGTTGAATTTTGTCAAAAGCTTTCTCTGCATCTATTGAGATGATCATATGGTTTTTCTCCCTCAATTTGTTAATATGGTGTATCACGTTGATTGATTTGCGTATATTGAAGAATCCTTGCATTCCTGGGATAAACCCCACTTGATCATGGTGTATGATCCTTTTAATGTGCTGTTGGATTCTGTTTGCTAGTATTTTGTTGAGGATTTTTGCATCTATGTTCATCAGTGATATTGGCCTGTAGTTTTCTTTCTTCGTGACATCTTTGTCTAGTTTTGGTATCAGGGTGATGGTGGCCTCGTAGAATGAGTTTGGGAGTGTTCCTCCCTCTGCAATATTTTGGAAGAGTTTGAGAAGGATAGGTGTTAGCTCTTCTCTAAATGTTTGATAGAATTCACCTGTGAAGCCATCTGGTGCAGGGCTTTTGTTTGTTGGAAGGTTTTTAATCACAGTTTCAATTTCAGTGCTTGTGATTGGTCTGTTCATATTTTCTATTTCTTCCTGGTTCAGTCTCGGTGGGTTGTGCATTTCTAAGAATCTGTCCATTTCTTCCAGGTTGTCCATTTCATTGGCATAGAGTTGCTTGTAGTAATCTCTCATGATCTTTTGTATTTCTGCAGTGTCAGTGGTTACTTCTCCTTTTTCATTTCTAATTCTATTGATTTGAACTTTTATTCTTAACATCAAATTAGCTGAATGATATCATTTATCATTGAAAATCTTATCCTAAAAAACTTGCCCTAGAAATTTCACCCTGCCATCCCAATCACCAAGCATATTCCCCAGAAGAAACTTAGGTATTTGTTAGACCTACTAAATTAAAGATGGCAGGGTTTCTTTTTATTGGGATATAAAATATAGTTTCCCATTGATTGATTGCAAGGTTGATTGATTGACTAATTGATTCATTCAACAAACATGGTTTATTCATTCATCCATTCAACAATTGTGTTTTGGATGCCTACTATGTAACAGGCACTGATGTAGGCTTTGGGGACCAAAAGCTTTGGTCTCTTGGAGTCTACATTCTAGATGGGAGGAGTCAGACAATAAACATACACATAAGTGAATAAGATGATTTGAAATAGTGATAAATGCTATGAAGATAATAAAAGAGGATAATATAATAGGAAATTACTCCGAGCAAGTGTAGGCTGTAGGGAGAGGTATTTTAGACAACATTCACCAATAAAGTCTAGAATGAGGAGGCAATATTTGAGTAAAGTCCTAATTGGGAAGATCTGGGCAGAAGCAACAGGAAGTGCAAAGGTCCTGAGATAGGTCTAAACTTAAAGAAAAAAATGCCTAGAATAGGGCAAAAATTGGGGAATAAGATGAGGTCAGTGAAGAGGGTAAAGTAAGTCATGGCGAGAATTCTGGATTTATTTGAAGGTCAATATGAGACAACTAAAGGTCTTAAGCGGAGGAATGATTATCTGATTTACATTTCAAAAATATAACCAACTTCTCTGAGGAAGATGTATTGTAAGGGAGCAAGAAGGAATCAGAGTAACCAATGAGGAGATAGTTCCGGGAGCCTGATATGAAATGATGGTGATGGCCCAAGGTAAAGTCTGCAGAGGTAAGACAAGTGGGTGGATTCAGGATAGTTTCAGAGATAGAGAGGACATGCTAGTCGTTTGGAAATGGTGTATGAGGGAGAAAAAGTAAAAAAGGATCATGACTCTTAAGTTTTCAGCCTGAGAGATTGGGTGGGTTCTGGTACCATTTTCTGAGATGGGAAGACTGCATTTGAGTTCTCCTATTAATGATTAACGTGTTTCGCCCTGAGCAGCCACTGTCTTTTCCTGACAGAAGGACTGACAGAGACACTGTTGTATTTTTCATCCTTCTAACAGCCTCACTGGCTACCCCAGGGGCATTGTATATGCCACGGAGAGCCAATCTGCACTCTTGCCAGAATCTCTCCCAAAATTTGTTATGCTTCAGTGTTCCAGGACACTTTATTACAAATGAGTAGCTAAAGGCAAAGTGTAATTAGGGACAAGGGTAGTGGGGCATGCAAAGCTGGCACCACTTTGAGCTCAGCATCCCTGTACAGGTGCCAGATCTTTATAACATTGAGATTACAGCAGCATCTTGGCTGCTCAGCTGCCAAGATGTAACCACCTCCCACCACTCATCCTGATGGGTGGGGGCAGGTAGACCAACTAAGTATGATAGTTTCAAGATCCCAAACTGAGTGATATGTATTTCAATCACGGACCCACCTTTCATCAGGCATCAATAAAGGAACAGATAATTACTTGGTCCAATCAGATTCAAATTGTTTTTTTTTAAAGTCAGTGGAGAAAAATAGTATTTTAATTGGGATTTCATTAGACAGACTGACAAGTAAGGATTTCAGAGTCCCCTATCTTTATTTAACATTAAGGCTTTTTATCACATGGAATTTGCTACCTTAACTGTGGAAAGTTTTTAGAAGATTTCGTGACTGCTTTTGTTGTTGTTGTTGTTGTTCATAGAGGTACTTTTCCTCTAGGCTGTAGTTATTGGGAATCTCTTTCCTATTTTCCTATTATCCCTTCACATTTCGTGCATTGGGTTTGATTAAGTTCTCTCTTTTCCCATTGCTGTTTAAGCCAGTACATAAGTCTTGGGGATATACTCATTTCATTGGTTTTTTTTTTTTTTTTTTTTTTAATACCCTGCTACCCTTATTTTCCCTTTTTATAATTTTCTCGTTATTTTGCTTTTACATTTACATATTTGGGAACTGCTTGAACATAGCAGAGTTTATATCATGCATACATTTATATTCATATATGCATTCATATCACTACTGTCAAGAATCATTTTCTTTTTGGACCCCAAAGGAAGGGTCTTGGGGCAGGGGATCTTTGTAATGTAAAGACACAATTCTCAAGCTGGGCTGGGATATGCGGCAGTGTTCAAGGAAAAAATGTGAATTCTTATGAAAACAAATCATATTTTCTAGCATGTTAATTTTCATTGCTGATTTTGAGGATATCAGTTTATATTTAAAAAGAAATAATATATTAAAATGAAAGATTTTCAAGAATTTTAAAAGTTCAATATAAACCTTATTAGGGCTTGTGAAAAAAAATAAAGACCTTTATTTCCCACACCTCAAAGCTTCCTCTTACTTAGATTCTTTTATTCACAATGAAGCAGAAGTTTCATGATCTCAAGAGATAGAGACCAACTCTGCCGTTTCCCAAAGGCAGAATTTCTTTGGAAATGAAAGTGGTCTGAATTGCTGAGCTGACATAGTTCCCGTGGTCCTTAGAGGTGTTTGAAAGGGTTTGTCACAACCTGCCGGCAAGCACCATGGGTGTAACTGAAAAATGGCTTTAAAGAGCAGAGAGGTTCTGATACCTGCTATCTTTCTATAAGGTATGAGAGGTCATCTTAAATGACATCCAATCATAACTTATCACGACTCTAAAAGAAGCACAAGTCAGAAAATAAAGATAACCTCTAAAATAAAAAGGATTTTAACAAATAAACATTTGCAGAAATTATTTATTCCCTTTATGTATCTATCCTTTAAGAGAGAGATTGTCTTAGTTTGGGTTTCTCCAAAAGTCATCTCTGACACAAGCTTTTGGATGCTAGTGGTTTATCTGAAAGGAGATCTTGGGAAACATGTAAGAGAATTGGGGAGTTAGGCAGTGAAAATAGAAAAGCCAATAAATAGCATGCTAATGAGTAAATTTCCACTAGGGCAACTCTGGCTCACACCCACTGGGGTTCTCTGAAAGACTGTGTGTTAATTTGGTTCTGCAAGAAGCAGATCCCAAGATGGAATCAGATGTACCAGAAGGAGAAAATGCAGTACCGCTGGCATAGAATTTTGAGGGTACTTGATCAAGAGGGCTAGAACGTAAGATTGGAAAAATAAGAATTTATTGACTGGGGAACATTTTCTTGGGACATGGGATTTAACATCTGCAAGGACCCCAGGGAATGGGACAAACTTTCTGCTAGGGTGGCTCTTAGAAGCTTAGAAAAAGTGATGACCAATATTGAGTGAAGTGTAAGTGCCTGCCTTGCCCTGGTAGAGGGCAGAGGAAGAAACAAAGTGGGAATTCTGGCACAGGTATACTTTGTGTGGTTAGAAAACCCATCAGAGGATTATGCTTCACAGGAGGGTCCAGAGGACACAATTTTTATCAAGGCCATCAGGAATGCACAGGTGAGAGGGGCACCAGAACCACTGAGCAGTGGAGGCTGTCCTCTGCAGGTCAGGGCTGATGGTAGGAGAGACAATCACAGAGCTTTAATAGACATGAGAATGATGTGGTCCTTATATAATAAAGGCCAGGTGGCAGCACTTAATTAGCAGAAGCCAGGAGGCCACAATTACTATCATGGAAGTTTGACACACAAGGAGTTGTGGAGATGGTTAAAAGAGCTCGGTATCCTTAGGGGCAAAAAAGGTGGGCAGCCTACAAGGATGTTGCTAAACATATAACAAAAAAGAAAAAGAAGGAAGGGAGGGAGGGAGGGAGGGAGGAAGGAGGGAAAGAAAGAGAGGATGAATGAATGAGTGAATGAATGAATGGGAGAGCAGGAGACGTACTGAGGGTGTTCACCCCAATAAAAAGGCCTGATCCCAGAACTGAACCAATTTTCATTTAGAAGTTCATTAGCTGAAGAGGATGCCAGGTCCCCAGGAAGAAGAACCTAGTGATACTACGGCAAATATAAATTATGATTCTCTGAGTCTTCCCCCATAGTGACGGATGGCTATTTATTCTGGTGACTGTACGTTGGAGAAATGGAAGTGCCTAGATGTTTTGAGAACTGTTGGACACAGAGCCTGATCTGGTGTCGGTAGCTGGTGACCCAAAGAGCATCATGGCTCCTCTGTTAGAGAGGGGGCTTATGAGAGCCAGGTGTGAAGTCCTGGCTAATATCTGGCTCCCAGTGGACTCACTGGATTCAGGAACCCACCTAGTTCTTGTTTCCCCTGTTCTGGAGTGTATAATTGAAATTGATATGCTTCACAGTTGGAATAATCCCTATACTGGGTCTTTGGTTTGTAGGATAAGAGGTACTATGGTGGATAAGAACAAGTATATACCTGGCCAAGATAGTAAATCAAAAGAAATAACACATCCTTGGAGGCATGGTAGAGAGACAGTGACACCATTAAATAAAGACCTAGATGATGCAGGGGTGGTAGTAATCATATCTCTGTTTAATACGCCAATCTGGCTCCTGCAGAAACCAGATGGATCCTGAAGAACAAATGACTTCATTGGCATAACCAATTCACTGAAGGCATAACCAAGTAGAAGCCTCAATTGCAGCTGCTATGCCAGACACGTACTGTAGCTAGAGCAGATTAATAAGCCTTTAAATCCATGGTATGTAAGATTGATATGACAGATGTGTTATTTTCCATTCTAATTAGAAAAAAGGATTAGAAAGACTTTGTATTTATGTAGGACAGACAACAATATTCATAAGGTCTGCTGGATCATCTGGCTGAAGAGGGAAGATTTTGCCTCAAGGCTGTATTAACTCTCCCATCCTCTGTCATGATATATTAATAAACGATCAGGATGACCCAAACATCCATCACACAGATTGTCACGGGTAAAATATATTAATGATCTCATGCTGTTCATATAGGATGAGCAAAAGGTGACTAATTTGCTTGGAAGACACATAAGCTGCAGAGGATGGGTTATAAACCTTATGAAGGTTCAGGAACACTGTCACCAGTTAAGTTTTTAGTGGTCCAGGGATAAGGAGTGTAACCTCCAAAGTAAGAGGCAAATCAATGATTCTCCTCTCCTCTAACATAAAGAAAGCAGCACAGCACCTGTTAGACCTCTTCGGAATAAGAAAGCATCCCATTCCACACCTGGGATACTGTTCTAGCCCATTTACTGAGATAGCCAGCTTTGAGTGGGGCCTGGAGCAGGAAGGGGCTCTGCAGCCAGCCCTAAAAGCAGCTCAAGCAGCCCTGCCACTTTAGCCATACGATCAGAAGACCTTATGGTGTTGGAGGTGTCTGTGGTGGGAAAAGACCTCATACAGAGCTTATGGCAGCTGCAGGGCAAGAATTGTAACTCAGGTCCCTGGGATTCTGGAGGAAGGCCATGCCATCTGCAGCAGAGAACTGTATGACTTTTGAGAAACAGCATCTGGAATATTGCCCTGGTAAAGACAGAACACTTAGCTATGAGGTGTCAATTGATCATGCCACTGGAACTGTCCATTACAAGTTGAATTTCGCTGGACCGGCCCAGTCATAAAGTCAGATGGGCACAGCAGTAGTCCATTGGAAGATGGAAGGGGTACGTTCAGGATTGAGCCCGAGCAGGATCAGTGGACATGAGTAACTACACTAGTAGGTAGCCCAGACTCCCACATCACCCACCTTAATTGCACTAACTCACACCTATGGTCATATTGGAGTAGGGTGTCCCATATAATCAGCTGATGGAGGAGAAAAAGCCCAAGCTTAGTTTATGGAAGGGTCAGCTTGGTACACGGATGCAAGCCAAAAATGGATGGCAGCTCTATTATAGACATATTCTGGGGGCCTTGAAAGACAGTGGGCAGGGGATTAACCTTCTCAATGGGTGGAGCTGTGAGCAATGTATCTGATTTTCCACTTTATGTGAAAAGAGAAGTAGCCCAAAGTGAGCACAAGTACAGATTTTTAGACAGTTGTCAATGACTTTGCTGTTTGGTCAGGGGCTTGGAATAAAAAGGATTAGAAGATTGGAGACAAGGAGGTCTGGTTCGATGCAATGGGCGTGGAAAGTGAAGATTTTTTTTCACATGCTAACATCCGCTAGAAAGCATCCATCATGGAAGACACGCTGAAAAACCAAGTAAACAAAATGAATTACCAAGTAGACTTAGCTAGTTGACATTACTTAGCTTTTGTTATCAGTAACGCCAGACTGGCACTTAGTACCCAGGAGTGTAGCGGCCGGTAGCACAAAGCTACGTATGAGCCCGATAATGTGGGTACCTACTTCCCAAGACTACTAGCTCCTGCTACCTCTTGATGCCCAGTCTGCCAGCAATAGTGAGAAGCACTGAACCTCTGATACAGCCCTATTTCTTGAGGAAACCACCTTAGTGTCAAGGTGACGCCATGGAACACTTTCATTGCGCAAGGGATAGATATGTTTCCTGGGTATGGATTTGCCATTGCGGCCCAGAGAGTCTCAGCTAGCACCATTAACCAGGACACATGGAATGCCTGATCCACAGGCGTGCACACCCACAAAGCAGAGCATCCATCCAGAGTCCTCAGTCATAGCAAAGGAGATGCAGGGGTGGAGATCAAGGGCTGTATCCTCATGATAGCCGGAAGAACATAACTCAGAACTCTCCCACTGAAGGGAGAGAAAGCTGGGGTATTTTCCACCAACCACAGTCCATCACTGGCTCAGGAGTCCTCCTGGGGCACCAGCTCGTCCTGCCCTGTTTTTGGACTGAGCACGCATCCATAACTATTTGAATGCTCTCAAGCAAAGAGACACACAGAAAGATATCCATATGCCTGGAAACTGCCTGTGACTTCCGGGGAAGGTTGAGGGCATAAGAGTAGGGCATCACAAGCGTTTTCTATATGTTCATAAAATCTTGGAGTAATTTATTATGTTCCAGGATGGCAAATTCAGTCATATTCCAAGTTGGATGCGCAGAGAAAACATCCATTTTTGGCTGCATAGTCTTTAACTGCCTCTTTGTGAGACAACAACTGCGTAATATTATTTTCTATAAAAAGAATAGAAAAATAATTCAGCCTTTCCAGTGGCAGAGTTTGCTTAGGAGGGCTTGGGAGGTGAGGAACATGTAATTGGGAGGATCCACGGTCATCCTGTCATAAAATGTGTCCTTTGGCATGGAATTATATGGATGGGAGACATGCAAGCCAGAGACTATAAATCATATAACTTTATCTCACCCAATGCAAACTAAAGGTGTCCCCAACTCAGCTTCTCCTATGCTTGATCTCAGAAATGCCCACAGCCAGCCCAACACCACCCAACTGAAGGTGGCGTATGAGGGAGGGTAAGTCAAAGTGCAAACAGACAGGATTCTTAATCTTTTGGAACTATGATGTCTTACTTTCTAAAATGTTACAAAACAAATGACCATGGATCCATTTCTAGGACCCCTCCAAGGATCTTGGAAGGGGCCTGTGCAAGTGAGGCACCCTTGGCTTTGAGCTTCCTCATCTTCCTGTAAACCCACAGCTCTCTGGAAATACATTTTATATATCCAATCTGTTCTGTTTCCTGATTCCTAATTCAGGACCCACTTTGAGTGCTAGTCCTTTGGAAGTCTTTCCTGATCCTCAAAGCCTGGGTGGGTTTCCTCCCATAGGAATTGAACTTGCCAGTTCAATTTTGTGTCTTAACCTGCAATTCTCACTCTCTCAGCAACCATGATTACACCCAAAATTCACTCCCTCTCCATTTCTCCAGGGACCACAAATCTTTGAGGTCAGGGCCCATTTTTTTTCACCATGTAACACACAGCCTGGCATATAGGAGATGATCAAAAAATATTTGATGAATTAATAAACAAATGGAACAATGGCAGGAGGGAGAAGGCATCTACTTTAGTGATTTCCTGAGAAAGAACTCACTTCTTGACAGAGCCACCCACTAGGAAAAATCCTACTAGAATACAGACAGCCCTTCTCTATGATGGTTCCCTCTTTTCCCTTTCCAGACTGCCTTCTGTAACTATTTCTGACAGGTATCAAAGTATTCCTCTAAAACTGCCAGTGTAAGAAACTTATGACTGTCCCCAAAGAAGAATCTCTTAAATCTTAAAAATTTTAACCATATAGCCTCTTCTTGTCAACCTTTATGAGTTATACGGAGAGACAAATTGTAGTACGGAGAAAGAGAGGTTTGGATTCTAATTCTGGCATAATCGCCATTATAGCTCATTACTATCACACTTCAGTGTTTAATTCTTGGACGATCACCTCCACCTGTCATCATATTAGCATATTTTTGAAGACTATAAGTGTAATTAGGATGATAGGAGAGCACAAGAATGGTGTCTATCTCTGCAATCAGAGATTTGGATTAAAAACAAATGTGACTTCACTGTTTATTATCCAGCGGCAGGGGCTGAGAAGCTCTGGAGGAGAAAACCAAACTCAGCTCTTCTCACTAACGTCACTTTCCACTACCTGTCTGGCCATGCAAAGCTGATTATCTTTTATTGCTGACAATGCTTTGTGGACTTTACATTCACAAATGTCTCTGGACGGGCTTTGAATTGTCCTTTTGTTCTTGATATATTTCTGTGGTTAACAACAGCTATGGGAGAAAGTCTATGATCAACCTTGACTTTCAATGACAAATATTGACATTTTGTAAACAGAGCACAAAAGGGGGAAATGTTGGTGTAGGGAAAATATTTGAAGTCAGTGGACCTGAATTTGGATCTTGATTGTCTGCCCTTAGGTATGTTTCTGAGCCCTAATTTCTTCATCTACATAGTTTTGATAACAAAAATAACTCATCATGAATTTGTGAAAATTGTCAGATAATGAAGGTGAAAGGTGATCTATAAAATGTAAAGTGCAAAAAAAAATTAGCCTTGATTTCAGATGTCATATTTTGTGTTGTACATTACATGCCCAGAAAAGCTATGTAAAGGTTTATTTGAAAGTTCACTATTTAGAAAATGTAATCATTTTGTAAAATAAAGGGGGACGTCTGATGGGTTCTGAACTGATTAAGGCCAGGTGTACTCAGAGAGAATGTCTCCAATTAACTAAAAGGAAGAAGGCCTTTGAGTGATGAAAATGACTGAGTTAATATGAAAAACTAGCCAGAGGCCCTTAAAGTACAAATGGGCATATAGTTTTAGAAGAAGTCTGGAAGAAAAAAAATTGGGAAAAAAAGATCTATTTAACTTTATCAGAAATCTGTGCAAAGTGGATAGATTAAATTAAAAAGTGTTACATGTTTCTTGTTGGCCATCAACATGATATTTGTTGTTGACACACAATAACACAGTAAATTTAATGTGGTTCATTTGTCTGAAAAGGAAAAGCTTATCTTTTGTTTGGAAAATAGAAGCAAGCTGAATCCTGATCTGTGTTATTTCAGTGTCTAGTGGTGTGTACTTGAGGTTTCTGGAGCAAAAGCTTTGTTACTAAATACCTGGTAGGATAGCACTGCAGGGGCTAATGATCAAAAGGTGGAGTAAAGTCTTCTGTATGGTATCTCAGAATATTAACCCAGAATTACTTTTGCTCTCAAGAAATATAATTCAGTTCAAGAAACATTGACTAAGACTTATTACATGTAAAGGGACCCTCAAGATGGTGGAGGAGTAAGATGTGGAGATCACCTTCCTCCCCACAAATACATCAAAAATACATCAACATGTGGAACAGCTCGTACAGGACACCTACTGAACGCTGGCAGAAGATCCCAGACTTCCCTAAAGGCAAGAAAATCCCCACGTACATGGCCATGTGGCTGACAGGGTCTTGGTGTTCTGGCCTGGTGTCAGGCTTGAGCCTCTGAGGTGGGAGAGACGAGTTCAGGATATTGGACCACCACAGACCTCCTGGCCCCAAGTAATATCAATCAGTGAGAGCTCTCCCAGAGAGCTCCGTCTCAACGCTAAGACCCAGCTCCACCCAACGGCCAGCAAGCTCCAGTGCTGGACGCCCCATGCCAAACAACTAGCAAGACAGGAACACAACCCCACCCATTAGCAGAGAGGCTGCCTAAGATCATACTAAGTTCACAGACACCTCAAAACACACCGCGAGATGTGGCCCTGCCTACCGAAAAGATAAGATCCAACCCCACCCACCAGAACACAGGCACCGGTCCCCTCCACCAGGAAGCCTACACAAACCACTGAACCAACTTTACCCACTGGGAGCAGACACCAAAACCAATGGGAACTATGAACCTACAGCCTGAAAAAAGGAGACCCCAAAGAAAGTAAGTTAATCAAACTAACAAAAATTACATACAAAAAAAAATATTAAAAGCAGCAAGGTAAAAACAACAAATAACATACAAGAGAATCCCGATAAGGTTGACAGCTGATCTTTCAGAAGAAACTCTGCAAACCAGAAGGGACTGGCAGGACATATTTAAAGTGATGAAAGGGAAAAACCTACAACCAAGATTACTCTTACCAGCAAGGATCTCATTCAGATTTGATGGAGAAATTAAAACCTTTACAAACAAGCAAAAGTTAAGAGAATTCAGCACCACCAAACCAGCTTTACAACAAATGCTAAAAGAACTTCCCTAGGCAGGAAACACAAAAGAAGGAAAAGACCTACAAAAAACAAACCCAAAACAATTAAGAAAATGGTAATAGGAACATACATATCGATAATTACCTTAAAAGTAAATGGATTAAATGCTCCAACCAAAAGACACAGGGTCACTGAATGGATACAAAAACAAGACCTGTATATATGCTGTCTACAAGAGACCCACTTCAGATCTAGGGACACATACAGACTGAAAGTGAGGGGATGGAAAAAGATATTCCATGCAAATGGAAGTCGAAAGAAAGCTGGAGCAGCAATTCTCGTATCAGAGAAAATAGACTTTAAAATAAAGACTCTTACAAGAGACAAAGAAGGACACTACATAATGATCAAGGGATCAATCCTAGAAGATAACAACTGAAGATATTTATGCACCCAAAATAGGAGCACCTCAATACATAAGGCAAATGCTAACAGCCATAAAAGGGGAAATCAACAGTAACAAAATCATAGCAGCGGACTCTAACACCCCACTTTCACCAATGGACAGATCATCCAAAATGAAAATAAATAAGGAAACACAAGCTTTAAATGATACATTAAACAAGATGGACTTAATTTATATTTATAGGACACTCCATCAAAAAACAACAGAATACACTTTCTTCTCAAGTGCTCACGGAACATTCTCCAGAATAGATCATATCTTGGGTCACAAATCAAGCCTTGGTAAATTTAAGAAAATTGAAATCATATCAGGTATCTTTTCCAACCACAGTGCTATGAGACTAGATATCAATTACAGGAAAAAACTGTAAAAAATACAAACACATGGAGGCTAAACAATACACTACTAAAGAACCAAGAGATCACTGAAGAAATCAAATAGGAAATTAAAAAATTCCTAGAAACAAATGACAACGAAAACACGATGACCCAAAACCAATGGGATGCAGCAAAAGCAGTTCTAAGAGGGAAGTTTATAGCAATACCATCCTACCTGAAGAAACAAGAAAAATCTCAAATAAACAACCTAACATTACACCTAAAGAAATTAGAGAAAGAAGAACAAAAAAACCCCCAAAGTTAGCAGAAGAAAAGAAAGCATAAAGATCAGATCAGAAATAAATGAAAAAGAAATGAAGTAAACAAGAGCAAAGATCAATAAAACTAAAAGCTTGTTGTTTGAGAAGATAAACAAAATTGATAAACCACTAGCCAGACCCATCAAGAAAAAAAGGGAGAAGACTCAAATCAACAGAATTAGAAATGAAAAAGGAGAAGTAACAACTGACACTGCAGAAATACAAAGGATCATGAGAGATTACTACAAGCAACTGTATGCCAATGAAATGGACAACCTGGAAGAAATGGACAAATTCTTAGAAAAACACAACCTGCCGAGACTGAACCAGGAAGAAATAGAAAATATGAACAGACCAATCACAAGCACTGAAATTGAAACTGTGATTAAAAATCTTCCAACAAACAAAAGCCCAGGGCCAAATGGCTTCACAGGTGAATTCTATCAATCATTTAGAGAAGAGCTAATACCTATCCTTCTCAAACTCTTCCAGATTAGAGCAGAGGGAGGAACACTCCCAAACTCATTCTACAAGGCCACCATCACCCTGATACCAAAACTAGACAAAGATATTACAAGAAAAGAAAATTACAGACCAATAACACTGATGAATATAGATGCAAAAATCCTCAACAAAATACTAGCAAGCAGAGTCCAACAGCACATTAAAAGGATCATACACCATGATCAAGTGGGGTTTATTCCAGGAATGCAAGGATTCTTCAATATATGCAAATCAATCAATGTAATACACCATATTAACAAACTGAAGGGTAAAAACCATATGATCATCTCAATAGATGCAGATAAAGCTTTTGACAAAATTCCACACCCGTTTACGGTAAAAACTCTCCAGAAAGTTGGCATAGAGGGAAACTACCTCAACATAATAAAGGCCATAGATGACAAAGCCACAGCTAACATCATTCCCAATGGTGAAAAACTGAAACCTTTTCCTCTAAAATCAGGAACAAGACAAGGATGCCCACTCTCACCACTATTATTCAACATAGTTTTGGAAGTTTTAGCCACAGCAATCAGAGAAGCAAAAGAAATAAAAGGAATCCAAATCGGAAAGGAAGAAGTAAAGCTGTCACTGTTTGCTGATGACATGATACTATACATAGAGATTCCTAAAGATGCTACCAGAAAACTACTAGAGCTAATCAATGAATGTGGTAGGGTAACAGGATACAAAATTAATGCACAGAAATCTCTTGCATCCCTGTACACTAATGATGAAAAATCTGAAAGAGAAATTAAGTAAACACTCCCGTTTACCATTGCAACCAAAAGAATAAAATACCTAGGAATAAACCTACCTAAGGAGACAAAAGACATGCATGCAGAAAACTATAAGACACTGATGAAAGACATTAAAGATGATACCAACAGATGGAGAGATATACCATGTCCTTGGACTGGAAGGATCAACATTGTGAAAATGACTCTCCTACCCAAAGCAATCTACAGATTCAATGCAATCCTTACGAAACTACCATTGGCATTTTTCACAGAATCAGAACAAAAAATTTCACAATATGTGTGGAAACACAAAAAACCCCAAATAGCCAAAGCAATCTTGAGAAAGAAAAATGGAGCTGGAGCAATCAGGCTCCCAGACTTTGGACTATACTACAAAGCTACAGTAATCAAGACAGTATGGTACTGGCACAAAAACAGGAATATACATCAATGGAAAAGGGTAGAAAGCCCAGAGATAAACCCACGTACATATTGTCACCTTATCTTGATAAAGGAGGGAAGCATATACAATGGAGAAAAGACAACCTCTTCAATAAGTGGTGTTGGGAAAACTGGACAGCAACATGTAAAAGAATGAAATTAGAACACTCCCTAACACCATACACAAAATTAACCTGAAAATGGATTAAAGACCTAAATGTAAGGCCAGACACTATCAAACTCTTAGAGGAAAACATAGGAAGAACACTCTTTGACATAAATCACAGCAAGATCCTTTTTGACCCACCTCCTAGAGTAATGGAAATAAAAACAAAAATAAACAAATGGGACCTAATGAAACTTAAAAGCTTTTGCACAGCAAAGAAAACCGTAAACAAGGCAAAAAGACAACTGTCAGAATGGGAGAAAATATTTGCAAATGAAGCAACTGACAAAGGATTAATCTAGGAAATATACATGCAGCTCAATATCAAAAAAACAAACAACCCTATCCAAAAATGAGCAGAAGACCTAAATAGACATTTCAGCAAAGAAGACCTACAGATGGCCAAGAGTCAGATGAAAAGATGCTCAACATCACTAATTATTAGAAATGCAAGTCAAAACTACAATGAGGTATCACCTCACACCGGTTAGAATGGCCATTATCAAAAAAATCTAGAAACAATAATAGCTGGAAAGAGTGTGGTGAAAGGGAACCCACTGTTGGTGGGAATGTAAATTAATACAACCACTATGGAGAACAGTATGGAGGTTCCTTAAAAAAACTAAAAATAGAACTACCATATGACCCAGCAATCGCACTACTGGGTATATACCCTGAGAAAACCATAATTCAAAAAGAGTCATGTACCACAATGTTCATTGCAGCACTATTTACAATAGCCAGGACATGGAAGCAACCTAAGTGTCCATCAACAGATGAATGGATAAAGAAGATGTGGCACATATATACAATGGACTATTACTCAGCCATAAAAAGAAACAAAATTATTTGTAGTGAGGTGGATGGACCTAGAGTCTGTCATGCAGAGTCAAGTAAATCAGAAAGAGAAAAACAAATACCGTATGCTAACACATATATATGGAATCAAAAAAAAAAAAAGGTTCTGATGAACTTAGTGGCAGGACAGAAATAAAGACACAGAAGTAGAGAATGGACTTGAGGACATGGGGAGGGGGAAGGGTAAGCTGGGACGAAGCGAGAGAGTGGCATGGACATATATACACTACCAAATGTAAAATAGATAGCTAGTGGGAAGCACCTGCATAGCAGGGGGAGATCAGCTCGGTGCTCAGCTCGGTGCTTTGTGACAACCTAGAGGGGTGGGATAGGGAGGGTGGAGAGAGACACAAGAGGGAGGGGATATGGGGATATACGTATACATATAGCTGATTCACTTTGTTATACATTAGAAACTAACACAACATTGTAAAGCAATTATACTCCAATAAAGATGTTAAAAAAAACCCAAACTTATTACATGTCAGGGAGTGTTGTACGCTCTGGGAGTATAAAGATGAATAAAGAATATGCTCCTAATTTTGTTGTGAATTTCATTCTTGCAAATTTTCTGCTATCCTTCTGGTCCACCCTTCTTTTAGTCATTTGCACGGTCTGCTTTCTTACCTCGTGGAAGGACAGCCAGAGCTAAAAAAACAGAGAGGAAGAAGTTAGCCTTTGAATTTTAGAAGTTGAGGTCCCAGGAGACTGGAAGGACTTGGAATAAACAACAGAAGAGCATGCTGGAGGGAACTCCATTCATGCTTCATCTGTCTTATTGGTTACTCTTCCCATTAATGTCCTGTGAAGGCTACAATAACATCCAGAGCATGGACTGACTAGTTAGTACCGCCTTTTTCCTGAGACTCTGTTCTATCCCCATGGACTGACTCATTTGGAGACCTTTGTTCAACATCTCAGGACACAAATATCCTTCTGAGTTGGAAGCTGGTACTCTTGACATCTAGGGGAATTGTGGTGAGATGGGAAATATGGTGAGACTGCTAACAGTTTACACCCACTGTTAGACACTCACACCCACACAACACACGTATCTGCCCTCAGTTTAATCAGGCATGCATGCTTGCCCAGCTAGAGAGCCAGAGTCTGTATTTTATAGATTCCCTATAGCTGGATAAATCCATGTGTTTAGGATGTGAGCAGTCATACCAGACTTTGATATGGAATTGTAACATTGTGTATATGCTCCACCCATCTTGCCCTTTCCATGGGCTGTAAAGTGTTAACTTGGCAAGTACTTACTTGGCAAGACCCAGATCCAGCCCTGTGGCTAGAATACCACCTGAGGATGGCAGAGCAGAAAGAAACAGACCCAGCAGAACCTGGGTCCTTGAAGCATCTCTTCCTACTGCACTGCTCACTGTTAGACTATTTCTCATCTATTTAAGCTACAATGATTGATGGTCTTATTTTTTATAGAAACCTAGCCTTTACCTTAAAACAGAAAGAAAAGCCCACTTCACCTGTATTTGCTTGTGTAAGAATGAATGGAACCAGCTTGAGGTGTCTCCTAGAGGTACTGACAATTTATTAGAGGAAAGACATAAGGGAACAGGAGAATCATCTCCCATGGCTGAAAAGTGCAGAGACAAGTTAAGTATTACAGATCCAGAGGGTAAAGGGCCAGGGTACGGCTGGGTTGAGTGAGACTCATTGTCTCTACCATTTGTACAATTCTGGGCAAATGCTGACAAATTCATGCTGCTTGGGCTTTCTTTTTATTATTATTCTTCTCTTTCTTTTTATTTCATTAGCACTCTTTCTTCAGGAAAAAGACAATATAATTAATTTGATATGATTGCAATCTAGGCATGCCCCATTACCACCAAGATTATATGATTACACATGGATGTTCTCAGACAATTTTAGACCCAGAGTTGAGCCTACTCTTGTTTCACTCTCAGAAGGTAATCGAATTGCCATGTTCCTGTGAAGGGAAAGCAAAAAAACCTCAGCTTTGTAAAGTGCTGAAGGTTTTACTATACAAAACTGGATCTCAAAACTGAATATTGCTGTTGGCAGAGGATGAGAACATAGTCACAAGAAAATGGAGCATTTCTTGTGTGAAAAATGTGCCACACTCTTTGTCTCCCTTTTCACCCTCTCCCTGATCCCAGCATTGAACAGTATCTTAGTGATACATTTGGCTGGTGGTTGAATCTTTGTGCCTGATGATGTTTTGAGGCTTAATCCAGCTAAATCTGGAGACAGCCTACTAGCCTCTGACAAATTTTTGTTTTTCACTACACGTAACCTCAAAAGCTTAGCAGTCAACAGAAGGCAGCAAATTCTTCATTCTCCAGCAAGTTTTAAAAAATAAACTGAAATGAAACCTAGAGGGAATAACAAGTGCTCAAAATTTCACTCCCAATCCCTCCCTACTTGCCTGTGAATTTTGAGGGAAGTTACTAAACAAGCTACCTCCCTTGCTGCTTTCTACACTAACTTAAGACAAAGCAAAGCAACACACTTTTTGTATTTTGAAATAAACATAGTTTCACAGTAAGTTGTAAAGATAGTACAGAGTGATTACTTGTATGCCTCACCTATTTCCCCCACTGGTTACATCTACAATATCAAAACCAGGAAATTGACATTGATACAATGTGTGTGGGGTTCAATGTCATCTTATCACATGTGTAGTTTCACGTGACCACCACTGGGATCAAGATACAGAACTGTTCCCTCATGATAAAAGCCTCCCTGGCGCTACTCCTTTGCAGTTACATCCACTCATATTCCCCCACCTTTGCTAAACCCTGACAGCCACTGATTTGTTCCCCATCTCTTTAATTATGTCTTTTCAAAAATGTGATATAAATGCAATCATAGGCCATTTACATTTAATATAACTATTGATATGTTAGGGCTTAAATTTGCCATTTTTTTTCCTGTTTGTTTCCTCTATTTTTAATTTCTCTGGTTTATTTCTCCTGCCTTCCTGTGGGTTACTTGAACAGATTTTAGAATTCTCTTTTGATTTATCTATAGCATTTTTGGATATATCTCTTTGTACAGATTTTTTAATGATGCCTGTAAGCATTATATTATACACATATATAACTCATCACAACCGATTTCAACATTTTGCCAGTTTGAATAAAGTGTAGAAATATTACCTTCCTTTAAGTTCCTTTACATTCTCCCATTTACAATTTAATTGTCTTAAATATTTTCTTTACATGTATTGAATACCACATCAAACAATGTTATAATTTTTGCTTCAATCATCAAACACAATTTAGAAAATTCAACAGAAGGAAGTTTATTGAATGTATCCATATTTTAAATCTTTCTGTTGTTTTTTTTTTTCTTCTTCCTTCCAGATGTTCAAAGATTTTTTTAATTTTTTTTTTTTTCTGTTTCAAGAACTTTCTTTAGCCATTCCTTTAGGATAGGTCTGTGGTGAAAATTCTTTTATATTTTCCTTATCTGAGAAAGCCTTGATTTCCCATTCACTTCCAAAGAATATTTTCCCTAGATATAAAACTCTGAGTTGATTTCTTTTTTTCCTGCACTTGAAGAATATTGTGCCACTTCCTTCCATCCCCAATGGTTTCTGATGAGAACTCCATTGTTACTGGAACTGTTTTTCCCCTATAGGTTATGTATCATTTCTCTATGAGTTCTTTTTATTTTCCCCCTATGGGTGCTTTTAATACTCTTGTCTTCAGCATTCAGAAGTTTGAGTATGAAGGATCTTGTGGATTTGTTTTAATTTATCCTGTTAGGAGTTTGTTCAGCTTCTTGAATCTGTAAGTTTATGTTTTTTGCCAAATTTGTGAAATTTTCAGCCATTCTTTCTTTTGTTTTAATATCCTAATTTTGCTAAGTTAGTCCTTTAGGTTTTTTTCCCCTATGAGTTGGGCCTTTTTATTTATTTTTTACTTTACTGAGATATAATTGACAAAAAACATTGTGTAACTTTAAGGTGTACAACATGTTGATTTGATATACTTATGTATCATAGTATGATTACCACCAGAGTATGACCATAATTTCTTGAATACTTTTTCATCCCTATCTCTTTCTGCCCTCTTTGTGCCTAAAAACACAAATGTTAGATCCCTCAGGTCCTTCAGGTTTTGTTCATTTTTCCCTTGGTTTACTTTCCTTCTGTTGTTCAGATTGGGTATTTTCTATTGTGTTATCTTCAAGTCCATTGGTTCTTTCCTTTGTCCTCTCCTTCCACTGTTGAGCCCATTTATTTTTTACTGTGATTATTGTATTTTGCAGTTTTAAAATTTCTGTTTACTTCTTCTATGTGTCTTTTGTTCCTTTGCTGACACTTTCTCTTTCTTCATTTGTTCCAAACATGTTCATAATTGCTCACTGAAGCATTTTTATGATGTCTTCTTTAGAAGTCTATTCAGATAATTCCAACATCTGTTTTCTTAGTGCTGGTGCATGTTGCTTACTTTTTCATGTTTAAGTTGAGATTTTCCTGGGTTTTGGTATGAGTGACTTTCTTATTGAAACCTGGACATTTTGAGTATTTGTCATGAAATTCTGCATCTTCTTTAAATCTGCTGCTGTAGTAGGCCTCTTCTGACACTACTTTGGCAGAAGACGGTAGGGGTACTCATCATTACTGCCATGTGGGAGTGAAAGTCCAAGTTCCCCACTTGGCCTCTTCTGATACTACCCCAGCAGGGAGAAGTAGGAGGGCCTTGTTACCCCTGGATGGGGTCCCCATGTGGCCTCCTATGTGGGGGGAACATTGTCACTAGATGGATAGGAAAGTCCTGCCTCTCCACTCTGTCTTCTCTGACACCACAGGGTGGGAGGTGGAGTAGGAGCCTTGTTATAACTTTGTTGTAACCAAGCAAGAGGGGCTGTAACCTAACCAAGCTAGGTTCCCCACTTGGCCTTAGGTAATGTGGGTGACGCTGCGGGTTTTTCCATAGTGTTTGGCTGTGGGACAACAATTTTTCTCTAAAAGTTTTCTGCCTTGCTGGGGTGCCCCATTCCTGGTCTTTGGCTCGAGACAGCAGGCTTTCCTTGGGGCTTTTGTTATTTCTCCCATTGACATTTCCAGGCTGCCACCTTCTTCAGCTTCATGTCTGGGATATGTGAGGCACAGAGAAAGCCCAGAAAACTCACTGCCATGATCCAAGGTGCCCTGCCAGACAGCCTTCTTCACTCCACCTTTGAGTCTTCTTGTATTTGTTTTACATACAATGGCCAGTGTTTGCAACTATACTTAGCAGGAGGAATAGAGAGAAGTGTATCTACCCACTCACTTGTTTTCACCCTTAATATTTCCATAGCTAACAATAATGACAATGGCTGCCATGTTTTGAGTTGTATCTACATGACCAGCACCATCTAATTCATTTAATTCTCACAGTAATCCTATGAGGAAAGCATAATAGTTATTCTTTCCATTTTATACACAAAGGAACTGAAACTCAGAAATAATAATGTAAACCTTTAGAACAGTGTCTAGCACACATACTAATAAAGGTTAGAGAAAATAATAATAATAATTATTACTATTAATACTTTAGAGTTGTTAATGTGTCTGATGGACACAACTTTTAAGCGGAGTTTTAAAAATCCAATACAGGACAGTCTAAGCTGATGCTCATAAACTCTACGTTCTAATTTCTCTCAATCTGAGTGCAACCATTTAGATCAAGCAGTTTCTGCTGCATCCCAATTTATATTTTTATCCCTCTCCCTATTTCACTGCCACTATTTTCTTTCTTTCACTTTCTCTAGAGGTACATTTCCCAAATTTCTCTCCATTTATAGCTTAATAATAAAATAACCAACTTGCATATACTTACGTATAAGGTTGAAAAAGTGATTTTATATTTATTACATTTAATATTTATTTGAAACCTCATAACAATCTCATAAGCAGGTATTAATTATCACTCTACTTTAAAACTGAAGTTCAGAGGAATTCAGGGATTGGCTCAAGGTCACATGGTTAGGGAGTGGTTGAGATAGGACTCGACCCCAGTGCTATTTCTGCCATCCTATGCTGCATCTGTAGCCACAGCACACATTCTCATCTTCCATGTAGTCCTACATGCTCATAGCTTACCTCCCTTTGGACCACCTAGCAGAACGTAAAGGTCTTGGAGGAGGAGAGAAGGGAGGGAAATGGCCCAGTAAATGAAGAGGTGCCTCTATACTTATGGATCTCCTCTAAGGACTATTGGCCCATGAAGACATGTTGGAATTACTGCCATATGTTAACACACCTTTCTCCTGTTGCTTGCATCTCCCATGGAGTCATGTTTTAAGATCTAGTAAAGAATGGAATGGGTGGGTGCATGGAGAAAAGATAGTTGGTTTGGAAACAAATTGGCCACATAGGGGATTCCTGCAATACATTCTAGTCAATAGAAGACAAACAAAGCCAGAGACAGTGAAGATCAAGAACAGGGGATTAGAAGGATATTTAAAAGACATATATGCTAGGAATTGGTTACCAAATCCAGTGTGTGGGGTGTGTGTATGTGTGTATTTGAGAGAGAAAGACAATTAAAGAAGGGAGCGGGACTTATTAATGACAGTGATGCTATCTAGTTTTCTGATTTGAAAAACTGGATGGGTCATTTTGTTCATAATTGAGGTCAAGGAAAAATAGTTTCAAGGAGGACGGAGAGTGCATGGTAGAATGCTAAAGAGAGGACAAGGAAAATAAGGTTGTTATCGAAGTAATTGGATTTGAAAATTAGGAGGTAATTAGTGGCTTTAGAACAATACCTGCCATAGGTGGATACAGAAGCAGGCAGAATAGTGGGGTGAGAAGGGCATGTTGAGAAATCATATGGAAGCTAGGAGAGACTATTCTTGCAGTGACACTGTAACATGCTCATGGGATTTGGAATCTGAAGGTCCATTTTCAAAACCTGGTACTGCTTACTTGCCGTGTAGCCTTTGAAAATCACTTTACTGAGTCTCTTTCCTAAAGATGAGCAACAGTTTGCTCTGTTCACTTTCCCATGATCTATTTCCTCACTGTGTGTCACAGGATAAATTCAGGAAATTGAGGCATTTTTTTGCCCTTTAAGTGAATCCACCCGCCCAAAAATGGCACCTTCCAGTCCAGATCAACTGGGATTGATTTGACAGTTGATTGAATCATGGTTAAATGTTGTGAGAGTAGGTATAGAGTTTTCTATAACTCTGGTTATACACAGAGAGACTGCTTATAAATATAATCTTATTTCCAATTGGCCCTTGATAGACAGTTAAACCTTGTCACTCAATAAGTTAATGCACATAATTAGTAGGTATGATGTATTTTTTACTTTGGCACCTCTTAAAAACTCAAACAAAAGCATGTGTGATTCTTTCCAAAGATATTAAATTAATATCTCTTATCCCACATTTTCCTACATAGTAAACATTTATTGAGTACTGACAATGTACCAGACCCCATGGATATTAAGAAATCACTTACTTCAAGTTTATCTTGTGCAGAAATATAGGATCAGCTCCCATTAACTTCAGGTCAAAACACTATGCAGAAACTATATTTTGTATTTCTTCTCTACCCCTATTTCATTTTAATTCAGGGATAGTAAAACTTGCCACCATTTATTTATTTATTTTTGCACCACAACCTTAAGCATAATTATCTCCATTTTAACAGATGAGAAACCTAGCTTTAAAAAAATGGCAAAACAAATTTAAATGCCCATTATAGAGCTAAACTTAGTAGCTGCTGAATAAATATGTGCTCATACTGTAACAGGGTCTTCACTATTTTAAGATTAGTAGGGAACCAAGTGTGCTCTCAACTGCCAGCATGCAAATAAGCATAAACCAGCAACCATGCAATAAAAGTTTCCCGGGCTTTCCTAAATCTCTGCCTTATTTCTTCCATTTGTTCACTTATTCATCCATTTATTTACTCAGCAAACTAGTTACTATGTTTGAGAACAAACTAGTCACTACGGTAATTCATACATCTGTTAGTCCACGTGTATCATGACTACTTATGTACAATATATTCTGACTGTACTTGCAAGACTCTAACCTCTGGTTGCCAACACATAACTGCAAACAATAGTAGGCACACCTAACAAACTTGGAGTGGCAGTAGGTCCTAGGCCTGAGATATCGTGGAATCCTCTGAATGACTTTGATAATAGAACAAAATCCATGTTACTCATTAGATCCTAGTACTTCAGGTCTCCAGAATGCCAGACTTTATCCTTAGGATCTCAAATGCTGTGGAGGGTTCTTCTCCCTCTCTTTGGCAGCTGCACATTAGGGTACCACCAAAGGTTCACCCCTCTGAAAGGCCCTGCCAACCCATATTGTGACCTGAAGTAAGAGGAAAAAAATCTGTGATACCAATCCTTTGTTTATGTTAAGATTGGATTAGGGTAGACATTAACTAGATTTTGAATTTAAGGCACCCCCTTAAATTTGTGCCTGAAGTTAGTGCCTCACTTGCCTCATCCTTGTCCGCACCTTGCCCTTCTGCAAGGGGATTAATAATGACTTGGGCCACAGGAGCACAGGAAATGACACAGTTCCAAACATGTTCCTGAACTGATCCTCACCACATAGTTTGCATAGGAAATAAAGTCCATCTGGGGTCTTTCTTTACTCAATGTGCTCAACCTTCAGTGACCTATATTCCTCTCCTTTGGATTTCAAAATGCCTCTTAATCCCTATAGATGGAGACTGATATTGTCCAGAGGAAATAATGTAAAATGGCCTCACTGGTTTAAATATTGAGAAAATAAATCCAGACAACTAATGTGTAACATTGGCTTCTAGAGGCTGACTAGAAGCAGATCTGCTGAACAGATGCCATCCTAGAAAGGAGAACTCTTTCTAAACCTTCACCTCTGTAGCGTTCCTTTCAGAAGCAACATTCAGACATGTTGGAATGTTCACCTGAGACCTCCATTAATTTATTCCTATCCTCCCCGGAAGTGACCCAATGTCTTCCGGGTCTGCCTGCGTTTCTGTCAGGTGAGCGTGGGCAGCCTTTTCATCCCAGGCTCAGTTTCCCTCTTGGTGCTAAAAAACAACAAAACCACAGAACCTTGAAGGGAGACCCTTTCTTGTGAGTTTCCATCCATTCCGGAAAACATGGCAGCTGGCTCAGAGACTGTTTACTAGACTTAATTATTGGAAGGAAGCGATCTGAATTTTATAACCAGTGATCAATTATCATATTAATGGGAAGATGAGTAGATAAAAGAATTCCATAGATACTCCAAAGTTCCCAACTGTGCCAGAAAATTTGCTTTTTAAAAATTCTCTCCTTTTTGCCCAACTCTTTGTTGGATCTGATGATAGGTAGCAAAAGAAAACTGGTTGATTTGGACTTGACATTCCCAAGGTGAAGAAGCCCTTCCAACATTTCCACCTCTCGGTTCTTACTCTCAGGTCTCAACTCAAAAGCTGAATTCTTTATGAAGGATTCCTCAGTCAACCCCCATCTGAATTACTTCCCCCTTCCTTGGTGCTCACATAGCACTTTTCTTGGATATGCTAAAACATTTATTTCTGCTTTGGTTTATGGTTATACTTTACCACTTTTTAACAGCTGAATTTAGGTAACTTGCTTAATCTCTCTACCTCAGTTTTCTTATTTGCAAATGGGGATAACAATTATTTTGTCAAGTTATTGTGAGAAACCTGGACTCAAATTATGAATCCCCAGTTTCCAGGTCTGCCTTGGAGGTGTTATTTAACTCCCCTACACCCGTTTTATGAATCTGTGAAATGGGAATAGAGATTACGTCTCCCACAGAAGTTCCTAGGAAAATTCAAAGCGATAAAGCATGTTAAAAAAGTAACTATTATAATTTTATTGTCATTGTTGTTTTCTTGATTAGATTGTTTACTTCTTAGAAGAAAGAAGTCTCATTTTGTTCGTCTTCCTATCACTCATAGATATTCTTAGCTGGTGGTCGATAAGTGTTTGAAAGATGCTGAATATTTTCTGTACTTCTATCTCAATTAGTTTATATTATCTGTAAGGCCTTTATCATGTTCAGCTTTGTATAAGGATTTATTTATCTTCTCTTTTGTGATGTGCTTTATGCAAAACAGGCACTCAGAAAATACCACTTAAATAAATGGAATAATACCAATGAATTCAAGGGTTTGTCACAACATAGCATCATAAAATCTTTCCTGATAACTGACTGAAATGCTGCATTTAAGATAAACAAGTTAAATTTCCCCCTTTGAAATGCGATACTTTTCAAAAAATTTGCAATCACCAAATGAGCAAATCATGAGCAGAAGCCTTTTTCTATATAACATGGACATATGTCCTTATGCTGCCCTGACAGGCCGTGTGCAAGCCGCATCTTTGAGTGCCACAGTCCTGCCCTCTCCTTCTGAAGAAACAAAGCTGGCAGTTAGAAACAGGTTTCTCTTTGTTTCAGATGATGTCATTTAGGTCCAGCACGAAGGATTTGCTGTCTGTTCTCATTTTTTCTGCTCTGAGGAGCTCTCTTTGCTTCCCTTGACACTGGCACAACAGAGAAGGCTGAGGGGTGGGAGGGAGATTGAAAGGGCTGATATATCACCAGCTCTAAAAACACATGACAGCAGAAAGCTGGGCTATTACTAACGCTGATCAGCTCAAAGGCAATGCAATCAAAACCTTCAATTACACCTGGGTGATTTAATCAACTCCCTGTCAAACTTGGGCTGGAACTCTTCTGGTACTGTACAAATACAGTAATTACCATGCCAGCTTGCAATAAGATATCATTTCAGTGGATTAGAAAACACATTCTGTTGTCAATTACCCACAGTCAATTTATAGGCCCTGAAACAAGCAATATTTTTTAATTGCTGCCTTTGTGTCATTATCACAAAATTAGTTCTCTTATGAGGCATTAAATCATCTCAGCAATATTGGGAGTGGGGCAGGGAGATTGAAAAGTTTTCACTCTGTTCTTTCCTGATAAAATAGGCATAGAAGCATAAAACTTGGATCCTGCCGTGTTGGATTTTGAAAGAAAAAACAATCAAAACCCCGAGAGAGTCTCAACTATGCAAACAATCATAAACAAATCCTAAAGCTACATGAACGGATCAGAGTGTAGGAAACCAGATGTCAGGTTTATTTTGACCTGTGTGTTTTCTGTACCCCTGGCCTCATTTGTCTCCCATTTGCCTATCATCCAAGCTTCATTTTGTAGAGGTATTTCTTTTGAGGATATGTTCCAGCTGATACCAGATGTAGTCACTGTCACTGGAGATCTGCAGATTTAAAAGATTTGAAATTTTCCTACTGTATCCACCCCCTCCGAAGCCCATTTGGCCAGTCTAAATAGTAACAGCCATTCAGCATTGCCAGCTCCACTAAGCTCCTGCCTCTGATTCTTCTCTTCTTATGCAAAGGGAACATCAGATGCACCCCTGCTGACTCCCTCCACCTACCCCATTCCAGACACCACATAGCTTGCTTGAGTTAGTTCTAAAAGGAGGCACATTTATTCTTCCAGATGATAGGATGTAGAACAAATTTTATTACTATTTTATTGTTGTTGTTGTTATTGTTATTATCATTATCATTGTTAATAGCAAACATTTTATTGCATTTACAATATCCCAGGCACTGTTCTAAATGCTTTACAAATATTATACCAATCCTATAAGGTATGAATTAGTATTATTCCCATTTCACAAATGAGGAACTAATGCACTGAATGTTTAAAGTTTTTGGCCACAGTGATGTAATGGAAAGAACATAGGATGTGTCTCAAGAAGAGCTGAGTTTGAATCTTGCCACTGCCACTTAATAGCTGTGTCATATTCAGCCAATTATGTACCCACTCTTAGCTTTCATTTCCTTATCTTTGAAAAGGAGAAAATAGTAACAATATTATGTCATGCATTCTTTTACATGTATTGACTCATTGAATTTTCACAATGCCTCTATGAGGTAAAAGCTATAGTTATTGCTATTTTACAGATAATGAAACTCAGATATATAGAGGTGAAGTAACTTGCCCAAAGTTACAAAGCAAGGAAACATTGGCGCTCTGGAGGTAACTTTTTTAACCATTATCCTATATTGCCTCTTAAGTTAGCCATTCCTCCTATACTACTGATACTATAATGCTAAACTATACTATAGTATACCATCTCCAGTCACATTCTCTCTATTAAGATCCAAATCTATATCGCCAATTTCCTACTGTACGTCACCACTTGGACAATGTCACAACCATCTCAAAGTCCACATGTCCCAAGTTGAAGCCATCATATCTAGGCCCCACCTTCCAAACTGCCAATTTTTCAGTTCTTCCTATTTCCTAGGATGAATACCTCCATCTACCTGGTTGTCCAAGCCAAAAACCTGGGCATAATTCTTAGTCAACACCTCACACTTAGATAATTGCTATTATTTCCAACTGGTATTTCTGCTCTAGTCATGTCACTTTCAATTACACACAGATACCTCACCAACCGCTCTCTGTTCCTGGTCTGTCAGTGACCATATCACTTCTCTATCTTCAGGGGCTTGAAATTATTATCAACATAAACTCTTATAATGGAGAACAGTATGGAGGTTCCATAAAAAAACTAAAACTAGACCTACCAGACACTGGTGGGGGACCACAGACACCTAAGGGGATGGGAGGAACCCCCAGCAACCAGGTAGGATGTGGGGGGGGAGGAGAAGTGGAGGTGGGATGGGACCGGTGCCCCTGAGGGACGGCTGGGGGAGGGGAAGGGATCACACGCCCGGAGGGAGAAAGGGGGGGACCATTGGGAGGGCAGAGGATCAAAAGGGAGCGTAGCCAGGTTTCCCCTGCCCATTTGGGCCCCCAGGAACCTGTTGAGACCCCAGGCCTGATCCTTGCCCACCTAGGCCCCCTCCAGCCACGCAGGTCCTGAGGGAGTGGGAGGGAGGAAAGGGGGAGCAAAAGTAAAGGCCGGACCCATAGGACCAGCACCCCTGAGGGGCGGCTGGGGGTGGGGAGGAGTTCCTACACCTGGCAAGACCCACCCATGGTTAGGGGTCCAGAAGCATGAGGGAGACCCTCCAGGGGCGGAGGAATGGAAGGGAACATGGCTAGCGCTTTCCCTGCCCATTTGGGCACCAGGGAGCCTGTTGAGCTCCCAGGCCTAATCCTCTGCCCTCAAAGCCTCCCTCCTGCCACACAGAGCCCAAGCCCTGCCCCTACACCCATACGAAGGGCCCTACCTCTACACGTAGTACTTGGCACTCAGAGACCCCCTCTGAGACCCCCTCCAACCGTGCTGGGCCTAAACCCCACTGAAACACCCTAACCGAGGATGTTACCTCCAAATTCCGGAACTCCACACTCCAGAAGCCCCTCTCTTGATGTGCTGCCTCTCCCCTTCCTAGCAGGTCCTAAGCCTAGGCCCTGCCCCCAAGTCCTTCTCTGGCTGTGTGGGTGCTGAGCCTAGGTCCTGTGCCACCCTAAACCCCACCCTTGCCTAAGTCCAGCCCCCCACCCCCCTCCCCACCTAAGGTCTGCTGTCCCATAGTCAAGGTCTTTTCTGGACATTTTTTTTTCTTCTTTTAGGTTGGGGTTCTGTTTTACCTTGTTGTTGATTTATTTATATTTTAATTTTTTCTAATAAATCTTTTATTTTTCTAATTTTATTTTATTCTTCATACTTTGTTATTGTTCTGCTCCTTATGGATTGTTCCTTTTTTTTTTTTTCTTTCATTTTTCTGTTGTGGTTTTGTTTTAGTTTGTTGCAGTTGTTTCAATTACATTTTTATTTTTCCTAATATATTTTTTACCTTTCTAATTTTATATTACTTTTTATTCTTTGTTGTTGTACTGCTCCTTTTTTTCTTTTCTTTTGCCATGCTGTGTGGCTTGAGAGACCTTGGTTCCCAGGCTGACAGTTGGGCTTGAGCTCCTGTGGTGAGACTGTCAAGTCCAAACCACTGGACTAACAGAGAACCTCAGACCCCAGGAAATATTAATCAGATTGAGGCCTCCCATAGGTCCTCATCTCAGCACCAAGACCCAGCTCTACCCAACTGCCTGCAAACTCCAGTGCTAGACACCTCAGGCCAAACAACCAGTAAGACAGGAATACTGCCTCACACATCAAAAAAAAATTTTTTTAAATAAAAAAGAAATGACAAAATAATATGTTACAGACGAAGGAGCAAGGTAAAAACCTACAAGACCAAATAAATGAAGATGAAATAGGCAAATTAATTGAAAAAGAATTCAGAGTAATGACAGTAAAGATCATCCAAAATATTGGAAACAGAATGTAGAAAATACAAGAAACTTTTAACAAGGACCTAGAAGAACTAAAGAGCAAACAAACAATGATGAACAACACAATAAATGAAATTAAAAATACTCTAGGCAGAATCGATAGCAGAATAACTGAGGCAGAAGAATGGATAAGTGACCTGGAAGATAAAATAGTGGAAATAAATACCATGGAGCAGAATAAAGAAAAAAGAATGAAAAGACTTGAGGACAGTCTCAGAGACCACTGGGACAACATTAAATGCACCAACATTTGAATTATAGGGGTCCCAGAAGTGGAAGAGAAAGAAAAAGGGTCTGAGAAAATATTTAAAGAGATTATAGTCAAAAACTTCCCTAACACGGGAAAGGAAATAGCCACTGAAGTCCAGGAAGCACAGAGACTCCCATACAGGATAAACCCTAGGAGAAACACACCAACCCACATATTAATTAAACTAACAAAAATTAAATTCAAAGAAAATATATTAAAAGCAGCAAGGGAAAAGCAAAAAATAACATACAAGGGAATCCCCATAAGGTTATCAGCTGATTTCTCAGCAGAAACTCTACAGGCCAGAAGAGAGTGGCAGGATATATTTAAAGTGATGAAAGGGAAAAACCTACAACCAAGATTACTCTACCCAGCAAAGATCTCATTCAGATTCAACAGAAAAATTAAAAGCTTTACAGACAAGAAAAAGCTACAAGAATTCAGCACTACAAAACCAGCTTTACAACAAATGCTAAAGGAACTTCTCTAAGTGGGAAACACAGGAGAAGAAGACCCACAAAAACAAACCCAAATCAATTAAGAAAATGGTAATAGGAACATACATATCAATAATCACCTTGAATGTAAATGGATTAAATTCTCAAACCAAAAGACACAGACTGGCTGAATGGATACAAAAACAACATTCTTATATATGCTGTCTACAAGAAACCCATTTCAGACCTAGGGACACATACAGACTGAAGTGAGGGGTTGGAAAAAGATATTTCATGCAAATGGAAATCACAAGAAAGCTGGAATAGCAATACTACTATCAGATAAAATAGACTTTAAAATAAAGACTGTTACAAGAGATAAGGAAGGACACTACATTATGATCAAGGGATCAATCCAAGAAGAAAGCATAACAATTATATATATTTATGCATCCAATACAGGAGAACGTCAATACATAAGGCAAATGCTAGCAGCCATAAAAGGAGAAATGGAGGGTAACAAAATAATAGTGGGGGCCTGTAACACCCCACTTATACCAATAGACAGATCATCCAGACAGAAAATAAATAAGCAAACACTAGCTTTAAATGACACAAAATACCAGATAGATTTAATTGATATTTATAGGACATTCGATCCAAAAACAGCAGATTACACTTTCTTCTCAAGTGAACATGGAATGTTCTCCAGAATAGATCACATCTTGGGTCATAACTCAAGCCTTGGAAAATTTAAGAAAATTGAATTATATCTAGCATTTTTTTTTGACAACAACACTATGAGATTAGAAATCAATTACAGGAAAAAAGCTGTAAAAAGCACAAATACATGGAGGCTAAACAGTGCGCTGCTAAATAACCAAGAGATCACTGAAGAAATCGAAGAAGAAATACAAAAAAATACCTAGAAAAAAAGGAGAATGAAAACACAACAATCCAAAACCTATGGGATGCAGCAAAAGCAGTTGTAAGAGGGAAGTTTATAGCAATACAATCCTACCTCAAGAAACAAGTAAAGGGCTTCCCTGGTGGTGCAGTGGTTGAGAATCTGCCTGCCAATGCAGGGGACACGGGTTCGAGCCCTGGTCTGGGAAGATCCCACATGCCGGGGAGCAACTGGGCCCGTGAGCCACAGCTGCTGAGCCTGCACGTCTGGAGCCTGTGCTCCGCAACAAGAGAGGCCCGCACACCGCGATGAAGAGTGACCCCCGCTTGCCGCGGCTGGAGAAAGCCCTCGCACAGAAATGAAGACCCAACACAGCTAAAATAAATAAATAAATAAATTTATTAAAAAAAAAAAAAAAAGAAACACGTAAAATCTCAAATAAATAATCTAACCTTATACCTAAAGCAACTCCTAAAAGAACCAAGAAAACCCAAAGTTAGTAGAAGGAAAGAAATCTTAATGATCAGAGCAGAAATAAATGAAATAGAAACAAAGAAAACAATAGCAAAGATCAATAAAACTAAAAGTTGGTTCTTTGAGAAGATAAACACAACTGATAAACCTTTAGCTAGACTCACTGAGAAAGAAAGGGATAGGACCCAAATCAATAAAATTAGAAATGAAAAAGGAGAGATTACAACTGACACCGTAGAAATACAAAGGATCATAAGAGACTACTACAAGCAATATATGCCAATAAAATGGACAACCTGGAAGAAATGGACAAATTCTTGGAAAGGTACACCATTCCAACATTGAACCAGGAAAAATTAGAAAATATAAACAGACCAATCACAAGTAATGAAATTGAAACTGTAATTAAAAATCTTCAAACAAACAAAAGTCCAGGACCAGATGGCTTCACAGGTGAACTCTATCAAACATTTAGAAAAGAGCTAACACTTCTCCTTCTCAAACTCTTCCAAAAAATTGCAGAGGGTGGAACACTCCCAAACTCATTCTATGAGGCCACCATCACCCTGATACAAAAACCAGACAAAGATATTACAAAAAAAGAAGATTACAGACTAATATCACTGATGAACATAGATGCAAAAATCCTCAAAAAAATACTAGCAAACAGAATCCAACAACACATCAAAAATATCATACACCAGAGAGGAGCTTCAAGGTGGCGGAAGAGTAAGATGTGGAGATCACCTTCCTCCCCACAAATACATCAGAAATACATCTACATGTAGAACAACACCTATGGAACACCTACTGAATGCTAGCAGAAGACCTCAGACCTCCAAAAAGGCAAGAAACTCCCCACGTACCTGGGTACGGCAAAAGAAAAGAGAAAAAAACAGAGACAAAAGAAAGGGATGGGACCTGCACCAGTGGGAGGGAGCTGTGAAGGAGGAAAGGTTTCCACACACTAGGAAGCCCCTTTGCAGAGGGAGACTGCAGGTGGCAGAGGGGGGAAGCTTCGGAGCCACAGAGGAGAGTGCAGCAACAGGGGTGCAGAGGGCAAAGCGGAGAGATTCCCACACAGAAGATCAGTGCCAGCCAGCACTCACCAGCCCAAGAAGCTGGTCTGCTCACCCACCGGGGCAGGCGGGGGCTGGGAGCTGAGGTTCTGGCTTTGGTCGGATCCCAGGGAGAGGACTGGGGTTGGTTGCGTGAACACAGCTGGAAGGGGACTCGTGCACCAGAGCTAGCCAGGAGGGAGTCCGGGAAAAGTCTGGGGCTGCCAAAGAGTCAAGAGACTTTTTCTTGCCTCTACGTTTCCTGGTGTGCAAGGAGAGGGGATTAAGGCTGGCACTTAAACGAGCTCCAGAGACGGGCGCGAGCTGCAGCTATCAGCGTGGAGCCCAGAGACGGGCATGAAAGGCTCAGGCTGCTGCTGCAGCCACCAAGAAGCCTGTGTGCAAGCACAGGTCACTATCTACACCAACCTCCAAGGATCCTGTGCAGCCCGCCACTGCCAGGGTCCCGTGATCCAGGGACAACTTCCCCAGGAGAACACATGGCACGCATCACGCTGGTGCATCGTCATGCCAGCCTCTGCCGCCACAGGCTCACTCCACACTCTGTACCCCTCCCTCCCCCTGGCCTGAGTGAGCCAGAGCCCCCGAATCAGCTGCTCCTTTAACCCCATCCTGTCTGAGTAAAGAACAGACGCCCTCAGGTGACCTGCATGCAAAGGCGGGGCCAAATCCAAAGCTGAACTCCAGGAGCTGTGTGAACAAAGAAGAGAATGGGAAATCTCTCAAAGCAGCCTCAGGAGCAGCGGATTATATCTACACAATCAACTTGATGTACCCTGCATCTGTGGAATACCTGAATAGACAACGAATCATCCCAAATTGAGGCGGTGGACTTTGGGAGCAACAATATATATATATATTTTCCCTTTTTCTCTTTTTCCGTGTGGATGACAGACTCTTGGTGCTCCAGGCAGGTGTCAGAGCTGTGCCTCTGAGGTGGGAGAGCCAAGTACAGGACATAGGCCCACCAGAGACCTCCCAGCTCCATGTAATATCAAATGGTGAAAAACTCCCAGAGATCTCCATTAAAACAAAGACCCAGCTCCACTCAACGACCAGCAAGTTACAGTGCTGGACACCCTATGCCAAACAACTAGCAGGACGGGAATAAAGCCCCACCCATTAGCAGAGAGGCTGCCTAAAATCATAATAAGGCCACAGACACCCCAAAATACACCACCAGATGTGGACCTGCTCACCAGAAAGACAAGATCCAGCCTCATCCACCAGAACACAGGCACTGGTCCCCTCCACCAGGAAGCCTACACAACCCACTGAACCAACCATAGCTACTGGGGCAGACACCAAAAACAATGGGAACTACGAAACTGCAGCCTGCGAAAGGAGACCCCAAACACAGTGAGTTAAGCAAAATGAGAAGACAGAGAAACACACAGCAGATGAAGGAGCAATGTAAAAACCCACCAGACATAACAAATGAAGAGAAAAGAGGCAGTCCACCTGAAAAAGAATTCAGAATAATGATAGTAAAGATGATCCAAAATCTTGGAAATAGAATGGAGAAAATACAAGAAACGTTTAACAAGGACCTAGAAGAACTAAGGAGTAAACAAATAGTGATGAACAACACAATAAATGAAATTAAAAATTCTCTAGAGGGAATCAATAGCAGAATAACTGAGGCAGAAGAAAAGATAAGTGACCTGGAAGATGAAATAGTGGAAATAACCACTGCAGAGCAGAATAAAGAAAAAGAATGAAAAGAATTGAGGACAGTCTCAGAGACCTCTGGGAGAACATTAAATGCACCAACGTTTGAATTATAGAGGTCCCAGAAGAAGAAGAGAAAAAGAAAGGGACTGAGAAAATGTTTGAAGAGATTATAGATGAAAACTTCCCTAATATGGGAAAGGAAATAGTTAATCAAGTCCTGGAAGCACAGAGACTCCCATACAGGATAAATCCAAGGAGAAACACGCCAAGACACATATTAATCAAACCATCAAAAATTAAATACAAAAAAAAAAAAATTAAAAACAGCAAGGGAAAAACAACAAATAACATACAAGGGAATCCCCATAAGGTTAACAGTTGATCTTTCAGCAGAAACTCTGCAAGCCAGAAGGGAGTGGCAGGACATATTTAAAGTGATGAAAGGGAAAAACCTTCAACCAAGATTACTCTACCCAGCAAGGATCTCATTCAGATTTGACGGAGAAATTAAAACCTTTACAGACAAGCAAAAGCTAAGAGAATTCAGCACCACCAAACCAACTTTACAACAAATGCTAAAGGAACTTCTCCAGGCAGGAAACAGAAGAGAAGGAAAAGACCTACAAAAACAAACCCAAAACAATTAAGAAAATGGTAATAGGAACATACATATCGATAATTACCTTAAATGTAAATGGATTAAATGCTGTAACAAAAAGAGATAGACTGGCTGAGTGGATACAAAAACAAGACCCATACATATGCTGTCTACAAGAGACTCACTTCAGACCTAGGGACACATACAGACTGAAAGTGATGGAATGGAAAAAGATATTCCATGCAAATGGAAGTCAAAAGAAAGTGGGAGTAGCAATTCTCATATCAGACAAAATAGACTTTAAAACAAAGACTATTACAAGAGACAAAGAAGGACACTACATAATGATCAAGGGATCAATCCAAGAAGAAGATATAAAAATTGTAAACATTTATGAACCCAACATAGGAGCATCTCAATACATAAGGCAAATATTAACAGCCATAAAAGGGGAAATCAACAGTAACACAATCATAGTATGGGACATTAACACACCATTTTCACGAATGGACAGATTATCCAAAAAGAAAATACATAAGGATACACAAGCTTTAAATGATACATTAAACAAGACAGACTTAATTGATATTTATAGGGCATTCCATCCAAAAACAACAGAATACATTTTCTTCTCAAGTGCTCAGGGAATATTCTCCAGGATAGATCATATCTTGGGTTACAAATCAAGCCCTGGTAAATTTAAGAAAATTGAAATCGTATCAAGTATGTTTTCTGACCACAAAGCTATGAGACTAGATATCAGTTACAGGAAAAAGATCTGTAAAATACAAACACATGGATGCTAAACAATACACTACTTAAAAACCTAGAGATCACTGAAGAAATCAAAGAGGAAATCGAAGAATACCTAGAAACAAATGACAATGAAAACACGATGACCCTAAACCTATGGGATGCAGCAAAAGCAGTTCTAAGAGGGAAGTTTATAGCAAGACAATCCTACCTTAAGAAACAAGAAACATCTCAAATAAAAAACCTAACCTTACACCTAAAGCAGTTAGAGAAAGAAGAAGAATAATACCCCAAAGTTAGCAGAAGGAAAGAAATCATAAAGAACAGATCAGAAATAAATGAAAAAGAAATGAAGGAAACAACAGCAAAGATCAATAAAACTAAAAGCTGGTTTTTTGAGAAGATAAAAAAAATTGATAAACCATTAGCCAGATTCATCAAGAAAGGAAGGGAGAAGACTCAAATCAATACAATTAGAAATGAAGAAGGAGAAGTAACAACTGACAATGCATAACTACAAAGGATCATGAGAGATTACTACAAGCAACTATATGCCAATAAAATTCATAACCTGGAAGAAATGAACACATTTTTAGAAGTGCACAAAGTTCCGAGACTGAACCAGGATGAAATAGAAAATATGAACAGACCAATCACAAACACTCTAATTGAAACTGTGATTCAAAATCTTACAACAAACAAAAGCCCAGGACCAGATGGCTTCACAGGTGAATTCTACCAAACATTTCGAGAAGAGCTAACACCTATCCATCTCAAACTCTTCCAAAATACAATAGAGGGAAGAACACTCCCAAACTCATTCCACGAGGCCACTGTCACCCTGATACCAAAACCAGCCAAAGATGTCACAAAGAAAGAAAACTACAGGCCAATATCACTGATGAACATGGATGCGAAAATCCTCAACAAAATACTAGCAAACACAATCCAACAGCACATTAAAAGGATCATACACCATGATCAAGTGGGTTTTATCCCAGGAATGCAAGGATTCTTCAATATATGCATATCAAACAATGTGACACCCCATATTAACAAATTGAAGGAGAAAAACCATATGATAATCTCAATAGATGCAGAGAAAGCTTTTGACAAAATTCAACACTGATTTATGATAAAAATCCTTCAGAAAGTAGGCATAGAGAGAACTTACCTCAACATAATCAAGGCCATATATGACAAACCCACAGCCAACATCGTCCTCATTGGTGAAAAACTGAAACCATTTCCACTAACATCAGGAAAAAGACAAGGTTGCCCACTCTCACCACCACTATTCAACATTGTTTTGGAAGTCTTAGCCACAGCAATCAGTGAAGAAACAGAAATAAAAGGAATCTAAATCAGAAAAGAAGAAGTAAAGCTGTCACTGTTTGCAGATGACATGATACTATACATAGAGAATCCTAAAGATGCTACCAGAAAACTACTAGAGCTAATCAATGAATTTGGTAACATAGCAGGATACAAAGTTAATGCACAGAAATCTCTTGCATTACTATACACTAATGATGAAAAATCTGAAGGTGAAATTAAGAAAACACTCCCATTTACCATTGCAACAAAAAGAATAAAATACCTAGGAATAAATCTACCTAAGAAGACAAAACACCTGTGTGCAGAAAATTATAAGACACTGATGAAAGAAATTGAAAATGATAAAAATATATGGAGTGATATACCATGTTCTTGGATTGGAGGAATCAACATCCCATAAATGACTATACTACCCAAAGCAATCTACAGATTCAATGAAATCCTTATCAAATTACCAATGGCATTTTTCACAGAACTAGAACAAAAATTTTCACAATTTGTATGGAAACACAAAAGACCCTGAATAGCCAAAGCAATCTTTAGAAAGAAAAACGGAGCTGGAGGAATCAGGCTCCCTGACTTCAGTCTATACTACCAAGTTACAGTAATCAAGACAGTATGGTACTGGCACAAAACCAGAAATATAGATCAATGGAACAGGATAGAAAGTCCAGAGATAAGCCCCCGCATATATGGTCACCTTACCTTTGTTAAAGAAGGCAGAATATACAATGGAGAAAAGACAGCCTCTTCAACAAGTGGTGCTGGGAAATCTGGACAGCTACATGTAAAAGAATGAAATTAGAACACTCCGTAACACCATGCACAAAAATAAACTCAAAATGGATTAAAGACCTAAATGTAAGGCCAGACACTGTAAAACTCTTAGAGGAAAACGTAGGAAGAACACTCTTTGACATAAATCACAGCAAGATCCTTTTTGACCCACCTCCTAGAGAAATGGAAATAAAAATAAAAATAAACAAATGGGACCTAATGAAACTTAAAAGCTTTTGCACAGCAGAGGAAACCATAAACAAGATGAAAAGACAACCTTCAGAATTGGAGAAAATATTTGCAAACGAAGATACTGACAAAGGATTAATCTCCAAAATATAGAAGCATCTCATGCAGCTCAACATCAAGAAAACAAACAACCCAATCCAAAAATGGGTGGAAGACCTAAATAGACATTGCTCCAAAGACACACAGATGGTCAACATATATGTGAAAAGATGCTCAACATCACTAATCATTAGAGAAATGCAAATCAAAACTACAATGAGGTATCACCACACACCAGTCAGAATGGCCATCATCAAAACATCTAGAAACAATAAATGCTGGAGAGGGTGTGGAGAAAAGGGAACCCTCTTGCACTGTTGGTGGGAATGTACATTGACACAGTCCCTATGGACAACAGTATGGATGTTCCTTAAAAAACTAAAAATAGAATTACCATATGACCCAGCAATCTCACTCCTGGGCATATACCCTGAGAAAACCATAATTCAAAAAAGATACATGTACCACAATGTTCATTGCAACACTATTTACAATAGCCAGGACATGGAAGAAACCTAAATGTCCATCAACAGATGAATGGGTAAAGAAGATGTGGCACATATATTCCATGGAATATTACTCAGCCATAAAAAGGAATGAAATTGATTTATTTGTAGTGAGGTGGATGAACCTAGAGTCTGTCATACAGAGTGAAGTGTGTCAGAAAGAGAAAAACAAATACCGTATGCCAACACATATATATATATGGAAACTAAAAAAGCGGTACTGATGAACCTAGTGGCAGGGGTGGAATAAAGGTGCAGACGTAGAGAATGGACTTGAGGACACAGTGGGGGAAGGTGAAGGTGGGATGAAGTGCGAGAGTAGCATTGACATATATACACTACCAAATGTAAAATGGATAGCTAGTGGGAAGCAGCTGCATAGAACAGGGAGATCAACTTGATGCTCTGTGGCAACCTAGAGGAATGGGAGTGGGAGTGTATGAGGGAGGCTCAGGAGGGAGGTGACATGGGGATATATGTATACATATGGCGGATTCACTTTGTGGTACAGCAGAAACTGACACAACGTTGTGAAGCAATTTTACTCCAATAAACATGTGGAAAAAAAAAAAACAAACCACGTGATCCAGCAATCCCACTCCTGGGCATATATCCAGAGAAAACCACAATCTGAAAAGATATATGCTCCCCAATTTCATAGCAGCACTATTTACAATAGCCAACACCTGGAAGCAACCTAAATGTCCATCAACAGATAAATGGATAAAGAAGATGTGATATATATATATCATATATATATATATAAAGGAATATTACTCAGTCATAAAAAGGAATGAAATAATGCCATCTGCAGTAACATGAGCAGATCTAGAGATTTTCTGAAGTAAGCTAAAGACAAATATGTGATATCACTTATATGTGGAATCTTAAAAAAATATGATACAAATGAACTTATAAACAAAATAGAAACAGACCTACAGACATAGAAAACAAATTCATGGTTACCTAAGGGGGAGAGGGGTAAATTAGGATTTGAGATTAACATATACACACTTCTATATATAAAATAGCTAAACAACAAGGACCTACTGTATAGCACAGGGAACTATACTCAGTATTTTGTAATAACATTACAAAAGGAATCTGAAAGAGAATATATGTGTATATATGTATATATATACACATATATATGAATCTCTTTGCTGTACACTTGAAACTAACACAATATTGTAAATCAAATGTACTCCAATTTAAAAAAAAGATAAACTCTTAAAATCTAAAGCCCTTGCAGACCAATTTACTTACTAGAAAAAAAAATGGTTTTACCGTTTCTTCAGGCTTCTGCATCACCTTCTTGTTTGGTACCATGTATATCGCTCAGGATTTTTATCATTCTCTTCATGGTCTACTTCCCTTTCTTACAGTTAGGAGGCACTCAGGGAAGTAGAAAACTACCATCCACTGGCTATTATCTCAGCTTATTTTCTGACTTAATCAGGCACTATCCAACCAGGGTTTTAAAGCACTGAAAAGTAGAGAATTTCAACGATTAGTATTAGAAAGAATGGGCAATAGAATTTTAAACTTGGAAAAGATTATGTAGTTCTTATCATCAAATTCCCTCTTTTTTCAAAGTTTAAACTGTATCACTAAGGTCAGTATAGGGCGAAAGTGATAGGTAAAGTCCATGGGATGTCAAAGTTTGCAAAAACAGTTTGAATAAATACATAACAAAGAAGCTAAGTCCAGGGTCTGCTTTGGGGACACATCTTCTCTCATTAGAGGCATAGATCTCTGCCTGGCATACTCCTTCTGGGTCTTATCCATGTAGAGTATCATTTCCCAAGTGGTGTTCCTCAAGATACACTCTGGAAAGAAACAAAATCTCTCCTGTGGTTAGATATTGTTGTAAAATTGGCCTATAGCATCTCCCTCTGAGAAAGACATCATGAACATTGGCATGTTGAAGGCTCTTAGAAATTGTGCTGTAGAAAACAATTTTAAAAGTCAGATGTCTCAGACTCAGACCATGGATCCCCACTTCAGTTTTGGAGTTTAATACTAGTCAAAATCTTACAAAATTGAAATTAAGCAGAATGTGATGATTTAGTCACTAGTCACATTTCAAGTTCTCAATAACTATATGTGGGCTAGTGGTCATTGTATTGGGCAACACAGATTTAGATAATTAAGCCAACAAAACTAATTAGTTAGATGATAAAAAATAGCACTGTTTTGCTGCTATTTCCATATAGCAATTTTGCTTATTTATAGTTCTTTCAATGCCATATCCCAAAGGATGAATTATCACGGAGGATAATTTAGACACCGGCCCATGTTGGAAATATTTGGGATGGAGCCTGTGGGTGAATCTTTAATTCGACCAGATAGGTCCTCAACAAACATATGGATCTGGACATCCCAGTGTGGCTTATTTACATTAAAAATAGCACCTCACTTGCTCACACCCAACTTCTGCAATCTGCCCTGGTTATTGGTTGTGCAAATAGCTGATTCCATCAGTCATGTTTACATCATACCAGGGAGCTGGCAAGGGCAAAACATGCTACTCCTTGCCCCAGGATGATGGAGTTAGATTTGCAACTGTGGACCCTGTCCAATTCTGTGAAATATGCCCTTGAAAGTACGCCTCCCTATAGGGAAGGAATGAGAGAGAACAAAAATAAATAGCACTAGGTGGACTCATAAACCTTGTCAAAATCCTTTGAGCATGGCATATGTGATGATTCATGGGGTTCGCAAAGCACTACCAGATTCAGACAAGAAGCGTCACGCAGAGCAGCCCTTCCATAGCTTCGGAACCCTGTGTGGCAATGTAATCCTAACGTGGATGGCATAGTTGGGAGACTGCATGCTCCCCTGCACCACCACCACTCACACCATCTTAAGGCAGGACAGCGCTCATCAGTGAAAGTTATTGGTTCCACCTTATTCTTTCTCCAGAAACAAAGACTTTATAAACTCCCTCTGGAAATCTGTTGAGAAATAACTTGCTAAATTTCTCTCCCTGTGGATGGAGCCCCTTTTCTCTCATGCAGTCGTCAGCGGGAAGGGAGAAGCACTGATTCATCCGCCCACTTATTCTAACCCTTCACAGTTTCAGAGACAGTTGTGATAAAGCAATTTTCCTTGTGCTGCTGTCTCCTTTCTGTGAATTGAATGTTAACCCCTTTATCCATACACAGCTAAAATTCACTGTCTTTCCACTCTCTGCACATTCTCACTCAATATGATACCGTCACCTTTCTGATCTGTGACCAGTCACTGTGCATAATTAACCAATGGAAAAAAACAAGTCCACTTCACATCCAGGGCTAGTCTGAGACGAGTCCTGGAGAAAGGGATTAATCAGCCCCTAAATTCAGCCTAATCAGCTGCTAGAGGAAGACATCACTTTGATGGGCCCGGGGCTGCCAGAAGGAGAGATTATTCTTCATCTACGACTACATGTTTGACTATAGTGTGTGCTGGTGCCCTGGGTGCAAGCTACAGTCCTGCCTACGACCCAGTCCCCCACCCCAAATGATGCTGTACATTGTTACAGAAAAAAAAGATTTTCTAGATTGTTTTACTTTGCATAAATATTTATTGCATGCCTATAATGCACCAGGCACTGTGATAGGAACTGAAGAGAAAATGATGAACAAAACAGAGTCCTTGCCCTTGATTGTAGTCTAGTGAAAGAGACAGAGAGTAATCAAGGAGTCACAGATACACATGTGGACGTACTAGAGGATTAGATCTATGGGAGTGGGGATCAGGAAAAGCTTTTTTAAGAAATAATGATTCAGGGCTTCCCTGGTGGCGCAGTGGTTGAGAATCTGCCTGCCAATGCAGGGGACACGGGTTCGAGCCCTGGTCTGGGAAGATCCCGCATGCCGCGGAGCAACTGGGCCCGTGAGCCACAACTACTGAGCCTGCGCGTCTGGAGCCTGTGCTCCGCAACAAGAGAGGCCACGATAGTGAGAGGCCCGCGCACCGCGATGAAGAGTGGCCCCCGCTCGCCGCAACTAGAGAAAGCCCTCGCACAGAAACGAAGACCCAACACAGCCATAAATAAAATAAAAAATCAATTAATTAAAAAAAAAAAGAAATAATGATTCAGTTGACATCTGAAAGAGGAGAAGTTAATTAAGCAAAGGGGAAAGGTTTCTGGAAGAGGAAACAACCTGTAGAAAGGTCCTGTGGTGGGTGGTGGTGTGTTGTGATAACAGAAGATCAGTGAGGCTCACATGCAGCAAGTGGGGATGAGGGGTTTAAAATAAGTCTGAAGAGATAGGTGGGGGCCAGACATTGCAAGTCTTTAGAATCCATGCTAAAAACTTTGTTTTTTACCTCCTGAGTAATGACGAGCCCCTGAAGTGTTTTAGGCAATGGGAAGCCATTGGAATGCTTCCAGCTAAGATACAAATTAATCAGGTGTCTTTTCAGCTAAAAACTGCTAATGACTTATCATAGCCTACAGAATAATTTACACCTTCTACCGTATTATTAGAATCGTCTGGGTTTGGGACTTCCCTGGTGGTGCAGTGGTTAAGAATCTGCCTGCAAATGCAGGGGACACGGGTACGAGCCCTGGTCCAGGACGATCCCACATGCCACGGAGCACCTAAGCCTGTGTGCCGCAACTGCTGAGCCTGTGCTCTAGAGCCCATGAGCCACAACTACTGAGCCCACATGCCACAATTATTGAAGCCCATACGCCTAGAGCTCATGCTCTGCAACAAGAGAAGCCACCACAATGAGAAGCATGCGCACCATAATGAAGAGTAGCCCCTGCTCCGCCTCAACTAGAGAAAGCCCACATGCAACAACGAAGACCTAATGCAGCCAAAAATAAATAAATTAATTAATAATAAATAAATCCTCTGGGTTTGGTCCCCAGCCTCTTTTTCCTGCCTCATCCCCCCTGTACTTTCTTCCCTGTCCCCTTATACATGGACCTTGAGTCTCAGCCACACTCTTCACTGAACTTGCCACACGCCTTGCGGGCCTCTGTGCCTTTGCTCACATTGTCTCTTCAGCCAGCAAGCGGGATCCTGCATGCTCTGTGAAGGCAGGAATGATGTCCTATTCATGTGTGTTCCTGGGGCCTAAAACAGAGCCAGCCACACAAGGGGATCTCAGTAAATGCTTCTGGAATGTGCGAATGAATGAATGCCTTTACTGCTTATTCATCTGCTGAAATTCTGCCCAGGTTTAAAAGACCTTAATCCAAATTTAACCTCTCTCTTGGAATCTTATCTGATCTCCCAGTTGGAATGAATCGTTCTTACCTTGCTCCTACCCCAGGACATTGCTTATACTAGTTACATCATTGTTTTGTTTTGTTTTTTAAAATTATGTCCTGTATCAAAGAGAAGATGCCAGGAAACACAATCTGTGTGTTCACTTCAAGAACTCTGAGAAGTCGAGGCAGACACTTTGAATGAGGGTCTTCAGGTCACTTGAGAGAAAGCAACATGGCTTAGGGACTTTGGAAATGGCAAACAGATCCTTTGACACTAATGAGGTTGTATCTAATCTAACTAGCCTCCTTAACCTTGACCTAAATAGTGTCTGGTGAGACTAAGACATGTCAGAGCATATTGGATGGGTTGGGTGGATGGCACTGCCAATAATCTGTTTGCATTAGGGACTATGAGAGAAGTTAACCCAAGGGAGAAGTCAGGCTGACAAACTTCATCTAAAGCTCTAGAAGGAATTATCCTTCTTCTCCACCCATAGGATCATATTTCTTACAATAACTTGTCTCCCAGCCCAGTCTCTATGGCTCCTTTTTGAGTTCTGTGGTGGGGAGAGGAGATGTCAGATGTTAGCAAAATCAGCAAGAGCAATTTCTTATAACAGTACTCATTACCAAGAAAAAAGGTCTAAGACGAGATGTTGAGGTTGAGGGTGATTTTGGAGTTGGAGCGTAGGTAACAACTTTGTGGGACTGGAGATAAACTTCTTTGATTATTACCTTGGGCCTGATAGGAACCTTGATTTCTCCCATGATCAATGCGACCTGGGGAAAACAAGTTATGTATTGTCCTTGGATATTTGATGGATATTTCTTCCACTGGAGGAACCACCTTATCTCATCAAGGTAAGGAAGCCTGCTCGGTCTAAATATCTACAAGGCTGAGAGCTCCCATCTGAGCAGGACCCCAACCAACCTCCACAGAGTCCCCCCACCCTTGCTCCTCGTAATAACAGATTCCTTGAAGGAGTTTTTTGCAATTTTCCTTAAACCAGTCTGTTCGCTGTGGTCAGCACATGGTGTCAACTCAGCCTCTCTGTCCTGCTCTAGTTCCCTTTTGTCCACCATTGGCTACCTGCAAGGCAGCAGGAAAAAGACTTTCTAGACTTTCTAGACCCACTGCCCACCGTAAGAGTACCAATATCTGCACCTGAGCTGCTCCCCCCAGACGTTCTCAACACTCCCCATTCTCAAGGTGCTGGAGTGTTGCTTGATTTGATTGCACCTACAGCCAAGGAGAGTGATGGCATGAGACAGAAGATGCTTCTTCCAAAATCTGTGCCACAATTTGTTGCCCGGGCCTCAGAACAGCTGTACTTGAAAGTTGCATGATGAAATTTCTCTTGAACAGTCAAGTCGGTTTCTTTTTCTGGCTCCTTTCCACTTGAGGCTCAGAACCACCCATAATGAACGGGGGAAAGCTCCTTTGTGGGAGGGCTGCTATGTTGAATCTACTGGCAATGAACTAATTACTCTTTAGTTTATTTCTTCTAGATTTTTAAAATAATAGAACTATGAATTGTTCTTCTTGGTTACATGGTATAAAAATGGAAGGAAGAGGCTTTATGAAGTTTCTTTCCCTAGAAAGGAGTTTTGTGGTCAAGTCATCATTACGGTTTAATGGTGAAGTCACACCATGTGTTTTAAAAGTGACCAGCGTTACCCACCCATGTCCAGGCTTCTTCATACATTAAAAGTTTATTTACACATACACATGCACACACATGCATGCAACCTTGTCTTATACAGAGAAAGAAAATGGGCATTAGTCTATCTCCTTAATATTCTGCATCATTTTTCTTTCCCCTGATGTATAAAAGAGTGGCTCTTTTTGCAGGCATCTAAAAAGAGATAAGCAGATACTGGAGTGAGTATGTGTTGCGGAGTGCTACTTTTTAGTGCCTACAGATTCATATCAGATACTTTGCACATCATTATGCTTGGGTGGCAGGGGGGTGGGGATGTGGCGGGTTGTGGGAGAGAGTCCATCCATAGATGTTTTTGAAGTTTGCATCAGTTAGGGAATGGGTTAGGATGACTAAGAGTTAGGTAGTTGTGGCTCAGTACAAAAGACAATCTTTCATATCCTTCAGAGTGTTTTGGAACTATGTAAGATATATTACATTGGTAAAATCCCAGAAAATTGCCTGGCATAAGGCAGGTACTCAATGGACATTAGTTCCCTTTCCTTTCCAATCGTCTCCCTTTTATAAATAGACTTTTATCTACATCACAGCATTTCCATTCTGTTCAATTTTTCAACTCTCCCTTACTTCAAGGTCTTTGTGATTTCTTTTCCCTATTAAAAAAAAATAGCTCTTCGGAAAAAAGATCTGATAATAATTCACATCCTGGTATGAACATACACTACCCATGCTCCCTTTGTTGGACTGCATTTTAAGCCCTATATCAAATTGTAGATGAGAGGACTAAGTCTTCTGTGAAAGGCATTTCAGGAGTCAGAATGAAACTGGAGAAGTTATTTTGGAAAGAAAATGGCTCTTCCTCTACGTTCGTAAATTATGCCAATTTAAGTGTTTGCCTCTCCCCCCATGAGTGAAAGAGATATTTTTCTGGATGTGCAATGGGTGCAGGTGTTTATGTGTGCATTCTGTGTGGGAACAAGGCCTAGACACCACTGGCTGACAACAAAATACAGCTTAAAATCATGTGCTTTGCATCTCCTCTTAGAAGCTAATAAATAGTTTGGCCATAACTCTTCTCCCTAAGGAAAGAAATATCACAGAGCCCTTCCATCCATCCTGGTGCCAAGTAGAAAGAAGAATAACTCAGAATTCTTTCATTAAAATAGTCTGGAAATCCAAAATAAGAATTTTTCACATTGCCTGCGGTTTCAACATATCAGCCCCCTAAACAGTGAACTTTCTTCAAATTAATTTAAAGTTGGAGTAACTTTTCAGTGAACGTTCATACACTTCCAGAACATACTTGTAAAAGTTGGAACCATTATTATCTTAGCAGCTTTCTCCAAAATTCTTTTTTGGAAAGGAACTGCTTTTATATACAGAAGTACCTTAGGAAGTCCTGGGGGTTGAAGGGTTGAAAGAGTGGTACCCTGTGGACATACATAAGCAGGAGACAATAAAAAGGAGAGGAAGAAAAGAATGGAAGAAGAGAACTTCAGGATGGCAGAGGAGTGAGACATGGAAATCGCCTTGCTCCCCACAAATACATCAGAAATACATCTACATGTGGAACAACTCCTACATAACACCTACTGAACGCTGGCAGAAGACCTCAGACTTCCCCAAAGGCAAGAAACTCCCCATGTACCTGGGTAGGGCAAAAGAAAAAAGAAAAAACAGAGACAAAAGTATAGGGACAGGACCTGCACCACTGGGAGGGAGCTGTGAAGGAGGAAAAGTTTCCACACTGAGAAGCACCTTCACTGGTGGAGATAGGGTTTGGCGGCAGAAGGGAAGCATCGGAGCCACGGAGGAGAGCACAGCAATACGGGTGCAGAGGGCAAAGTGGAGAGATTCCCTCACAGAGGATCAGTGCAGACCAGCATTCACCAGCCTCAGAGGCTTGTCTGCTCACCCGCTGGGACAGGTGAGGGCTGGGAGCTGAGGCTCGGGCTTGGGAGGTCAGATCCCAGGGAGAGGACTGGGGTTGGCTGCATGAACACAGTCTGAAGGGGGCTAGTGTGCCACAGCTAGCCAGGAGGGAGTCGGGGAAAAAGTCTGGAACTGCCTAAGAGGCAAGAGACCATTGTTTTGGGGTGCACGAGGAGAGGGGATTCAGAGAACCACCTAAACGAGCTCCAGAGACAGGTGCGAGCCGTGGCCACCAGCGTTGACACCAGAGATGGGCATGAAATGCTAAGGCTGCTGCTGCAGCCACCAAGAAGCCTGTGTGCAAGCACAGGTCACTATCCACACCTCCCCGCCCGGGAGCCTGTGCAGCCCACCACTGCCAGGGTCCTGTGATCCAGGGACAACTTTCCCTGGAGAACACACGGAGCGCCTCAGGCTGCTGCAATGTCATGCTGGCCTCTGCCGCCGCAGGCTCGCCCCTCATTCTGTACCCCTCCCTCCCCCCAGCCTGAGTGAGCCAGAGCTCCCTAATCAGCTGCTACTTTAACCCCGTTTTCTCTGGGCAGGGAACAGAGGCCCTCAGGCAACCTACACGCAGAGACGGGGCAAAATCCAAAGCTGAACTCGAGGAGCTGTGCGAACAAAGAAGAGAAAGAGAAATCTCTCCCAGTAGCCTCAGGAGCAGCAGATTAAATCTCCACAATCACCTTGATGTACCCTGCATCTGTGGAATATCTGAATAGACAACAAATCATCCCAAAATTGAGGCAGTGGACTTTGGGAGCAATGATATACATATATATTTTATCCTTTTTCTCTTTTGGTGAGTGTGTATGTGCATGCTTCTTTGTGTGTGATTTTTTCTGTATAGCTTTGCTTTTACCATTTGTCCTAGGGTTCTGTCTGTCCTTTTTTTTTTTTTTTTGGTATAGTTTTTAGCACTTGTTATCAGTGGTGGATTTGTTTTTTGGTTTGGTTGCTCTCCTATTTCTTTCTTTTTTGTTCTTTTTTTCACTACTTTTTAATTTTTAATAAGTATTTTTGAAATTTTTTATTTTAATAACTTTATTTTATATTACTTTCATTTTTTCTTTCTTTCTTTCTTTTTTGTTCTTTTTCTCACTACTTTTTAATTTTTAATAAATATTTTTGAAATTTTTTATTTTAATAACTTTATTTTATATTACTTTCATTTTTTCTTTCTTTCTTTCTTTTTTTCTCCTTTTTCTTCTGAGCCATGTGTCTGACAAGGTCTTGGTGCTCTGGCCGGGTGTCAGGCCTGTGCCTCTGAGGTGGGAGAGACGAGTTCAGGACATTGGTCCACCAGAGACCTCCTGGCTCCACGTAATATCAAACAGTGAAAGCTCTTCCAGAGATCTCCATCTCAACGCTAAGACCCAGCCCCACTCAACGACAAGCCAGCTACAGTGCTGGACACCCTATGCCAAACAACTAGCAAGACAGGAACACAACCCCACCCATTAGCAGAGAGGATGCCTAAAATCATAATAAGTTCACAGACACCCCAAAACACACCACCAGATGCGGTCCTGCCCACCAGAAAGACAAGATCCAGTCTCATCCTCCAGAATGCAGGCACCTTCCACCAGGAAGCCTACACAACCCACTGAAACAACCTAAGCCACTAGGGGCAGACACCAAAAACAACGGGAACTATGAACCTGCAGCCTGTGAAAAAGAGACCTCAAAACACAGTAAGTTAAGCAAGCAAAATGAGAAGACAGAGAAACACACAGCAGATGAAGGAGCAAGGTAAAAAGCCACCAGACCTAACAAAGAAAGAGGAAATAGGCAGTCTACCTGAAAAAGAATTCAGAGTAATGATAGTAAAGATGATCCAAAATTTGGAAATAGAAAGGAGAAAATAGAAGAAAAGTTTAACAAGGACCTAGAAGAACCAAAGAGCAAACAAACAGTAATGAACAACACAATATATGGAATTAAAAATTCTCTAGAAGGAATCAATAGCAGAAGAGCTGAGGCAGAAGAATGGATAAGTAACCTAAAGATAAAATAGTGGAAAAACAACTGCAAAGCAGAATAAAGAATAAGAATGAAAAGAATTGAGGACAGTCTCAGAGACTTCTGGGAGAACATTAAACGCACCAACATTCGAATTATAGGGGTCCCCAAAGAAGAAGAGAAAAAGAAAGGGACTGAAAAAATATTTGAAGAGATTATGGTTAAAAACTTCCCTAATATGGGAAAGGAAATAGTTTATCAAGTCCAGGAAGTGCAGAGAGTCCCATACAGGATAAATCCAAGGAGAAACACGCCAAAACACATATTAATCAAACTATCAAACATTAAATACAAAGAAAAAATATTAAAAGCAGCAAGGGAAAAACAACAAATAACACACAAGGGAATCCCCATAAGGTTAACAGTGGATCTTTCAGCAAAAACTCCACAAGCCAGAAGGGAGTGGCAGGACATATTTAAGTGATGGAAGGGAAAAACCTACAACCAAGATTATTCTACCTAGCAAGGATCTCATTCAGATTCGACAGAGAAATTAAAACCTTTACAGACAAGCAGAAGCTAAAAGAATTCAGCACCACCAAACCAGCTTTACAAAAAATGATAAAGGAACTTCTCTAAGCATGAAACACCAAAGAAGGAAAAGACCTACAATAACAAACCCAAAACAATTAAGAAAATGGTAATAGGAACATACATATCGATAATTACTTTAAATGTAAATGGATTAAATGTTCCAACCAAAAGACACAGGCTCACTGAATGGATACAAAAACAAGACCCGTATATATGCTGTCTACAAGAGACCCACTTCAGACCTAGGGACACAAACAGACTGAAAGTGAAGGGATGGAAAAAAGATATTCCATGCAAATGGAAATCAAAAGAAAGCAGGAGAAGCAATTCTCATATCAGACAAAATTGACTTTAAAATAAAGACTATTACAAGAGACAAAGAAGAACACTACATAATTATCAAGGGATCAATACTAGAAGATCACAATTGAAAATATTTATGCACCCAAAACAGGAACACCTCAATACATAAGGCAAATGCTAACAGCTATAAAAGGGGAACTCAACAGTAACACAATCATAGTAGGGGACTTTAACACCACACTTTCACCAATGGACAGATCATCCAAAATGAAAATGAATAAGGAAGCACAAGCTTTAAATGACACATTAAACAAGAGGGAGTTAATTGATATTTACAGGACATTCCTTCCAAAACAACAGAATACACTTTCTCCTCAAGCGCTCAGTGAACATTCTCCAGGATAGATAATATCTTGGGTCACAAATCAAGCCTTCGTAAATTTAAGAAAATTGAAATCATATCAAGTATCTTTTCCGACTGCAACAGTATGAGACTAGATATCAATTACAGGAAAATATTTGGAAAAAATACAAACACATGGAGGCTAAACAATACACTACTTAATAACCAAGCGATCACTGAAGAAATCAAAGAGGAAATCGATAAAAGCCTAGAAAAAAATGACAAAGAAAACATGACAACCCAAAACCTATGGGATGAAGCAAAAGCAATTCTAAGAGAGAAGTTTATAACCATAAAATCCTACCTTAAGAAACAAGAAACATCTCAAATAAACAACCTAACATTACACCTAAAGCAATTAGAGAATGAACAATAACAACAACAAAAAACTCAAATTAGCAGAAGGAAAGAAATCATAAAGATCAGATCAGAAATAAATAAAAAAGAAATGAAGGAAACAATAGCAGAGATCAATAAAACTAAAAGCTGGTTCTTTGAGAAGATAAACAAAATTGATAAACCATTAGCCAGACTCATCAAGAAAAAAAGGGAGAAGACTCAAATCAATAGAATTAGAAATGAAAAAGGAGAAGTAACAACTGACACTGCAGAAATAAAAAGGATCATGAGAGATTACTACAAGCAACTATATGTCAATAAAATGGACAACCTGGAAGAAATGGACACATTCTTAGAAAAGCACAACCTTCGGAGAGTGAACCAGGAAGAAATAGAAAATATGAACAGACCAATCACAAGCACTGAAATTGAGACTATGATTAAAAATCTTCCAACAAACTCAGGAGCAGACGGCTTCACAGGTGAATTCTATCAAACATTTAGAGAAGAGCTAACACCTATCCTTCTCAAACTCTTCCAAAGTATAACATAGGGAGGAACACTCCTAAACTCATTCTATGAGGCCACCATCACCCTGATGCCAAAACCGGACAAAGATGTCACAAAGAAAGAAAAGTACAGGCCAGTATCACTGATGAACATGGATGCAAATTTCCTCAACAAAATACTAGGAAACAGAATTCAACAGCACATTAAAAGGATCATACACCATGATCAAGTGGGGTTTATCCCAGGAATGCAAGGATTCTTCAATATACGCAAATCAATCAATGCGATACACCATACTAAGAAACTGAAGGATAAACATATGATCATCTAAATACATGCAGAAAAAGCTTTCGACAAAATTCAACACCCATTTATGATAAAAACCCTCATGAAAGTAGGCATAGAGGGAACTTACCTCAACATAATAAAGGCCATATATGACAAACCCACAGCCAACATTGTTCTCAAAGGTGAAAAACTGAAACCATTTCCGCTAAGATCAGGAACAAGACAAGGATGCCCACTCTCACCACTATTATTCAACATAGTTTTGGAAGTTTTAGCCACAACAATCACAGACGAAAAAGAAATAGAAGTAATCCACATCGGAAAGGAAGAAGTAAAGCTGTCACTCTTTGCTGATGACATGATACTATACATAGAGAATCCTAAAGACGCTACCAGAAAACTACTAGAGCTAATTAATGAATGTGGTAGGGTAACAGGATACAAAATTAATGCACAGAAATCTCTTGCATTCCTATACACTAATGATGAAAAATCTGAAAGTGAAATTAAGGAAACACTCCCATTTACCATTGCAACAAAAAGAATAAAATACCTAGGAATAAACCTACCTAAGGAGACAAAAGACCTGTACGCAGAAAACTATAAGACACTGATGAAAGAAATTAAACATGATACCAACAGATGGAGGGATATACCATGTTCTTGGATTGGAAGAATCAACATTTTGAAAATGAATATATTACCCAGAGCAATCTACAGATTCAATGCAATCCTTATCAAACTACCAATGGCATTTTTCGCAGAACTAGAACAAAAAATTTCACAATTTGTGTGGAAACACAAAGACCTTGAATAGCCAAAGGAATCTTGAGAAAGAAAAACGGAGCTGGAGGAATCAGGCTGCCGTACTTCAGACTACTACAAAGCTACAATAATCAAGATGGTATGGTACTGGCAGAATAATCGAAATATAGATCAATGGAGCAAGATAGAAAGCCCAGAGATAAACCTGCGGACATATGGTCACCTTATCTTTGCTAAAGGAGGCAAGAGTATACAGTGAAGAAAAGACAGCCTCTTCAATAAGTGGTGCTGGGAAAACTGGACAGCTACATGTAAAAGAATGAAATTAGAACACTCCCTAACACCATACACAAAAATAAAGTCAAAATGGAATAAAGACCTAAATGTAAGGCCAGACACTATAAAACTCTTGGAAGAAAACATAGGCACAGCACTCTGACATAAATCACAGCAAGATCCTTTTTGACCCACCTCCTAGAGTAATGGAAATAAAAACAAAAATAAACAAATGGGACCTAATGAAACTTAAAAGCTTTTGCACAACAAAGGAAACCATAAACAAGATGAAAAGACAACCCTAAGAATGGGAGAAAATATTTGCAAATGAAGCAACTGACAAAGGATTTATCTCCAAAATTTACAAGCAACTCATGCAGCTCAATTTCAAAAAAACAAACAACCCACACACAATCCAATAATGGGCAGAAGACCTAAATACACATTTCTCTGTAGAAGATATACAGATGGCAACAAACACATGAAAGAATGCTCAACATCACTAATCATTAGAGAAATGCAAATCAAAACTACAATGAGATATCAGCTCACACCAGTCAGAACGGCCATCATCAAAAAATCTACAAACAATAAATGCTGGAGAAGGTGTGGAGAAAAGGGAACCCTCTTGCATTGTTGGTGGGAATGGAAATTGATACAGCCACTATGGAGAACAGTATGGAGGTTCCTTAAAAAACTGAAAATAGAACTACCATATGACCCCACAAACCCACTACTGGGCATATACCCTGAGAAAACCATAATTCAAAAAGACTCATGTACCACAATGTTCATTGCAGCTGTATCTACAATAGCCAGGACATAGAAGCAACCTAAATGTCCATCAACAGATGAATGGATAAGGAAGATGTGGCACATATATACAATGGAATATTACTCAGCCATAAAAAGCAGCAAAATTGAGTTATTTGTAGTGACGTGGATGGGCCTAGAGTCTGTCATACAGAGTGAAGTAAGTCAGAAAGGGAAAAACAAATACCGTATGCTAACACATATACATGGAATCTTAAAAAAAAAAATGGTTTTGAAGAACCTAGGGGCAGGACAGGAATGAAGATGCAGATGTAGAGAATGCCCTTGAGCAAATGGGGAGGGGGAAGGGCATGCCGGGATGAAGTGAGAGAATGGCATGGACTAATATATACTACCAAATGTAAAATAGATAGCTAGTGGGAAGTAGCCGCAAAGCACAGGGAGATCAGCTAGGTGCTTTTTGACCATCTAGAGGGGTGGGATAGGGAGGGTGGGAGGGAGACGCAAGAGGGAGGAGATATGGGGATATATGTATATGTATAGCTGATTCACTTTGTTTTAAAACAGAAACTAACATACCATTGTAAAGCAATTATACTTCAATAAAGATGTTTAAAAAAAAAAAAAGAATGAAAGAGAAAGAGAGAGAAGGGAGCCTGATAAATTGTCCACTAGGAATGAGTAAGACTGGGGAGGGGGAAGATATGGGACAGCCTATCAGCTTGGGGGGAGGCTGGTGTCCAGGCTGGAGGGTATCTAAAGTACTTCTTTAAAGACATATTTGGCTATTAAGCAAATTTAAGGTGTCTATGTTGCTTTACATTTATTTTTCTGCTTTTACGAACCTCCAAAAAAGGCCCATGAGAGTGGGTTTTTGTAAACATCAGGGATTGTTCCATACCTAGTTCAAAATAGGGTCAGCCTGAGATTCATGAAGTGAACTGGAATTAAGTGTAAATTGCTCATTTCAAAGGTTATCACAAGCATGTACGTCCCCCGGGGATTTGCAGAATTCTTAGGAAGTCATTGGACTTTTCCACAGAACACAAATGTTGAAATTGTCAGTCATATCTGCATTACCTAAGTCATATCTTAAGTTATCATCTGAGTTACAAATCTTTTATGCAAATGAGGCCCACATATGATGTTTTGAGCTTCCTGTCCCATAATTTGCATTTTCAGACTGATTCTCAATGGTCTTATAAATAAATCTCAAGAAGGCTCTTGGAAGGGCAATCTGATTTTATTAAATAGTTCATTTTACATATATTGGAAAGGTGTGCCTTTGAATGCATTTCTCTGAATAAAATCTATTTTCCAAAGCTCCTGAGGTTTGGGAATGTTTTTTTTCTGGCTCCTTTCAACTTCTGCACACAATAAAACAATTCAGGACGTGTCTTGTTTCACTCCACAAATCCTTAAATGAAGATTTGAAGAGGGTGGGGGAGGAAAGACAGTGAAAAGGGAACTGGATACTAACTTATTCCTGCTCGCTTCCAGGATGAAAAGGCTCTGCTCATCCCCAAAAATTCCACAGGGAATTGGAAAGAGGGAGAGAAACAAGATCACATTGTTTGTACAGAGCTGTTCACAAATGTCATATCATGGGGTCAGATTCACATGATGGCTGAAGTTTGAAGAAAAATATCCCAAGAGATTCCATAGGATGTGAAAGCAAGCCCAAAACTTGACTTATCCTTTTCTCTCCCGGTGAGACCTGAACATCAACAATTTAAAAACAGGCCAGGGAGGATAGTTAACACCTCTTGAAAAGCCGTCCTGAATCTAGATCCAACCAAATTCATCTACAATTCTCTGTGGCTGTTTATATCTTCTTATTCAGGACTTTGGGATCTTAAATAAGACATAGATCTAATTTCAGGGAGGTGAGTAAGATCCAGTAGAAACTCTAGAAGTGTGCACTAATCCCTATTAGTCTGGTCCTCTCCCCAAGGTCACATAGAGTGGTATGATTTGTGTGCCTTATTTTTCATAGCTCAAGAAAGGACAGATAAAAACCCAGGATCAAATAGAACTGAGTCTGGCTGGGCAGAAGCTAACTAGTAACGAATGATTTCTGCTCAGAGGTCATACCTACTGGGACTAGATGATGATGTTGATGATGGCGAAGGTGATGATGTCCACAGTTTTTGAGTATTTACTCTATATTAGGCACTACCCAAAACAATATACATTGTTTCATTAAATTTTCACAATAATCCTATGAGGTAACTGTTATTATTTCTATTGTTAAGATGAAGAAACTGAGGCTCAACAAGTTTAAATCACTTGTTTAAAGTGTTAAGCTATTAAATGAGCCTGGAATTTGAATTCAGGAGTGTTTGGCTTGACCATTGTGCTATACTATTAGGGAACCATTGACCAAAACCGCCCACTTTTGCTAAGCATAATAACCACTTGCATGAGTTGTCTCACAACAGGAGGTCCCAATAAGGAATACGGTGCTGCCACAGAAAATTAACTGGGAGAATTCGGGAGGGACCAAAAGGAGGGAGGAGATTCCAGCCCATAATATGCCCTGCTAACCTCCCAGAAACACTCAGGCTGGAATCCATCTTGGCTGAGAGATGTGCGTGCCACCAGGAAGGACTCTGAGTCAGACTACGGGCGCAAGCAAGATGATTGGCCAGAGACAACCCGGAAACTAACCCGACTACCATACAACCTGAGACTGTGAGCCATGTGACAGAGCAGTTCTCCTGGGTTCCCTTACCCTCCTGCTCTCCACCCAGGCGCCCCTTTACAATATAGTCTTTTCCTTTGTCAGTAGGAGTGTCTCCTTAGACAATTCATTTCTGAGTGTTAGACAAGAGCCCATTGTTGGGCCCTCAGGCCCCCTTCTAGCAACAGTACTGCCTCTCTACTAGTAACCTGAATTGTGGTTCCTAGTGGAAGGGGAAGTAAGGCTGGGGATGGAATTGAGGGTGGTCCTCAACAAAGTGATGCAGTATGTAAGGGAACAACCAGTATTTTCCCCATTTCACAAAGATCCCTCCCCACAGAGGACCAAGGATTCTCCTGTTATCTCCATCTTATGCCTCTCATCAAAACTGGCTCTCAAGTAAAAATTTAGTTTACTCATTCAAATTATGCAAACTATGATAAAAATGGTTAACTGGCTCATGATGAGATTTGGAATCTCTATAAGGAGCAAAATCTTGAGCCCGGCAAATTAATCTATAGCAGCAGATTTTCAGACTTAAGTAGAATTGAAGTGTTTTCAAATTGGAATATGGGGAACAGGAGGGATTTTTTTTCCCCCATCAAATCAACTCTATCAATGAGCTTTTTATGCACCCATTGTGACCTCTAAAAAATACTGGTAGGCCCATCCTGAGGTTCCAGTTGACCTACTATAAAAATTGCCTGACTTCTTTGCCAGAAAGGTGAAAAGTGTTTCAGATACATCTGGGTACTGTCCAGACCCACGACCTCTCCAAAATAGCATTTGAAATCTATTAGAAAGCATGAAAAATGATCTTTGGGGTATTTGGGCCTTTGCCTTGCAGATTTCATCCCCAGACATCCTGAAGGGGGTGGGGAAATAGTTTAGTCATCCAGAGTTCTTATGCCCTGGGAATTCTAGTATTTTGAGGGGATTTTAAAGAAATTTTTTAGATGTTTGTTTAGATTTCTTTCAAGCTGAGAAACCAAATGAAAGGGGAAAGTTTTGAAATACCATTTCCTGTCTATTCTGGATGTCTTGACCAGGCTTAAAGACCTTTGCTCATAAAATTGCTGTATTTTTTTTCTTCCAGGTTTTATAGTGACTCGTTTAGTTTTAGGTCATAAGCCAGATAAGAGGTAAATGCCCCATGGATTTAATATGCAAAGGATGCCTGCTCTTGCTCCCCATCTCCTCAGCCTCAAGAAAAATCCTCAACCTAAAAGAAAACAAAAGGAAAAGAAAGAGCTACTATCTCTGTGGGGTGAAGGTAGAATGATTTTGAATTCCTAATGTCTTAAACAAACTTTAGGTCCAATGTATTTGTTCAGAAATTAAAACTTAGAACTATCATTGGTTGCACCATTCCACTGTTTTGTAAATAGCTTTAATCCACATTCCTATTCTTCTGGTTGCTCTAAATTTGTGTTCCTGTATTTCAAGGCCCATCATTTTCATGAGTCACCCAGTCACGGAGAGTGCAAGTGTTTAAAGGCTGGGATCCAACCAAACAATGCCTGGGTTCCTTAGTGCCTTCACAAACTGCTCTGGCCAGTATGGTAATCACTGTCTTATTTCCTTATGGGATAAGCTATAAAGGTTTGGGGTAAAGAGGGACAGTAGCTAACATCTATTGAGAATCTACTCTGTGCCAGACATACTGCTTCACATCTTAAACTTCAGTCCTTACCACAACCCTATGTGGTAAATATTATTAACCTCTTTTTTCAGATGAGGAAACTAGGTCTTAGAGGTTTGACATAATTAGCTTAAGGAAATAAAAGCTAAGGTAAGGTCAAGGTTGAACACAGGTCTCCATCTCCTAAACTTTGCTCATCCTACACCAACACACTGCTTCCCCAAGCTGCAAAGCCTCAGCTAAACACAGTTTTAGGAAAAAATGAATCATAGGAAAGGGCTCTGCCTGACCATGATCTTCATATTTTTCACCACCTAACTAGCTAACGATACCCAGAGCATGTGTCAACTGAGCCCTGCATTGGTGTAACCTTTCTGGGCTTATTTACAGTATGGAGTTCATTCTTGATTCATGAGCCGACTCTGTGCTGTGTCTTCCAGGCTGGAGTTACTTCTGGCAATGCAGGGTCTCTGCTCCTTCTTTTGACACTTGGTCTCACTGGATACTGACTCCTTCCAAAAGAAATCTATTAAAAGAAATTTCTAAAATCAGTGATTGAAAATCCATCAGCTGCACAAAATTTGGAGAGAGAATTCTTCCATTACCTAACTGGAGTTCAAGTAATAGAGGCAAGATAATAATAATAAGCAAATTATAATAACCAAAAGCTACTGATCAATTTTCTTTAGTCTACTATTTACAATAACCAAAAAAGAATCAGCAACCCTAACATTCAAATCACTAGCAGAGTGCTCTGTTACTATGCCTAGCACATGTGAAATCTTTGACTGCTACAGAGCAGAAGTGGGGGTGAGATGATATCATTCATTCAATTAAAAATTAATAGTTATTTAAGCTAGTACACACACTTGGCAGGTGACAAGGGAGAGGATAAAGAACTAGTTTTAATTTAGTCCCTTCTATGATCTAGGAATTTTGCTGAGCATATTCATATATCTATATTATTCTTACATTCTCATAAAAACTGTACAAGATAGGCACTGTGGTTCTCACTTATAGAGGACATAGATATTCGCAATATTTTTAAGTAACTTGTTGCATCGTGAGTCCAATCATTTAAAGCTCTGTTGACATCATATAGTTTTTAGTAAAAAAACCAACTCAGCAGGCACTAACCTCACCTGAGTGCCTGGAAGAGACAACTGGAGATAGGATTCTCATTCTGATTTCTAATTCAGGATCATGGAATGAACATATGTGTTTATTGCCTCTTTTTGCTAAGACTTCATTAGAGGATATTTTTTAAAAAAGCAAGAAATCTTCAACAATGAAATGAATAGGCAAAGGATGAGAGATTTAAATGAATCTGTAGGATACAGAAAGTGGAAGGAAGACCGTCAACTAAGGAAACAGTGGGAGAAAAACACAGCCTTGAATGTGAGGGGGATACTGCAGCACATCAGGTAGGTAGCCAGCAAAATCAAGAGAGGCTCTGGATTCAAAAAGATGGGAGTGGAAAAGACACACTGAAGTAGAAGGTCTATGCATAGATCAAGTGGCCTCAGCCACACCTTTCCCTTCCTTCCACATGCAATACAAATCCAGGTCCTTGCCTACAAGTGAAATTATCAGAGAGCTCTTTTCTAACAGAACAGGATGAACTTTTGGGGGGGAAAAACTAGGGTGGCCAGTGTGGGTGTTTGTGACCCACAGTAAGGCCCTCCTCACTCATTCCCTAAGGCTCTCTGCCTTCATCACAGGCCCTAGAGCATCCAGCTTGGAGAAAACCTGCCATTTGATGCATCCTGAGGGCTCACCCAGAGCTCGTGGGCAGTCTGCTTATTGCTAATTCTGACATCTAGAGAGACAACCAAAAATCACTAGACATTTGAGAAAGTCAGCAAAAAAAGAGAAACACCAAGATAAACAGACACGTCAGTTGCTCCCAAGAGGAATAAGAGAGTTTAGGGAATAGATGAGAACTTACAGAATAAAACTAATTTAATATAGTCAGAAGTATTCAAGAATATTTGGCATGGATAAAACAAGAATAGAATGTTATATTTTTAAAAATAAGGATTTTTTTGGAAGTTAAAAGTATAATCCCAAAATTGAATATTCACTAGATGGGGTATAAGGTCAGGTTGAAGAAAGTTCCTAGAAAATAGAATGAAAGTAGTTAGGAAGAAAATGTGAGCAAAAATTAAGAGACATTAACTATCAGTCCTAGGAGAGCTAACATTTCATTAACAAGAATTCTAGAGAGAACAGAGATAAAAGAGGGCAGGAAATTATCAAAAACATAATATAAAACAAAAATTTCACAGTTTGAGTCATGTATCACAATGTTCATTGCAGTTCTATTTACAATAGCCGGGACATGGAAGCAACCTAAGTGTCCATTGACAGATGAATGGATAAAGAAGATGTGGCACATATATACAATGGGATATTACTCAGCCATAAAAAGCAATGAAATTGGGTTATTTGTAGTGAGGTGGATGGACATAGAGTCCATCATACAGAGTGAAGTAAGTCAGAAAGAGAAAAACTAATACCGTACGCTAACACATATATATGGAATCTAAAAAAAAAAAAAGGTTCTGAAGAATCTAGGGGCAGGACAGGAATAGTGACATAGATGTAGAGAATGGACTTGAGGACACGAGGAGGGGGAAGGGTAAGCTGGGACGAAGTGAGAGAGTGGCATGCATATGTACACTACCAAATGTAGAATGGATGGCTGGTGGGAAGCAGCCGCATGGCACAGGGAGAACATCACTTGGTGCTTTGTGACTACCTAGAGAGGTGGGATAGGGAGGATGGGAGAGAGATACAAGAGGGAGGAGATATCCGGATATGTGTATATGTATAGCCGATTCACTTTGTTATAAAGCAGAAACTAACACACCATTGTAAAGCAATTATACTCCAACAAAGATGTTTAAAAAAAAAAAAAGTAGTGATAATTATGTGATGGTAATACAATGGTGATAATCATATTGCAATAAATAAATATATCAACTCAGCATGGTGTACACCTTACACTTACACCGTGTTATATGTCAATTACATCTCAATAAAAAAATTAAAGAAGAAAAATTTTCACAGTTTTGGATTTGCAGATACAAACTATTATATATAAAATAGATAAAGAGCAAGGTCCTACTATATAGCACAGGGAACTATATTCAGTATCTTGTAATAAACCATAATGGAAAAGAATATGAAAAAGAATTATATGTGTGTGTGTGTATGTGTGTGTGTGTAACTGAATCACTTTGTTGTACACCAGAAACTAACACAACTTTGTAAATCAACTGTACTTCAATAAAAAAAAATTTCCCAGAATTGATGGGAGAGTATCTTTAAATACAAAGGGCTCACTCAGTGCCCAGCATAATAAACAAAGACGGATACCCCTCAACACAACACAGTGAAATTTCAGAACACTGACAGTTAAAAGAATATCCTAAAGATTTCCAGAGAGAGGGATAGGGAAAAACAGTAGCTAAATTCTCATAGATCACAGTATGAAGCTAATAGCTAAATGTCTAAAGTCTACAAAAGCAGAAACAACAATATAAGCATGTTATTTAAAATAACCACCAAAGAACCCCAAAACCGAAATCATTAAATATTGGTTTTCTCTGAGGAGCAGGACTGATGGAAGTGGGTCAGGGGCCATGGGTGGGGTTGTGACATTTTATTGTTAGCATGCAGGTATTACTTTGGATGGAATACACATACACACACACATATATATATGCACACACACACACACACACACACACATATATGTATGCCACATATACTATAAATATTAGATATAGTCAATATATACTAGAGCCAAAATATACTATAGTCTATGTATCATATAAAATACCATATGTAGTTAACATATATATTATTATTGTTTGTGTATGAAAGTAATACTTTCAGCCTATATGTTTATTACCCTTTGAGAACAAACACATCAAGCAATGTCTCTTATAACCATAACACTTAAACAAGGTTTATTCTTGCTTATATGTATTGCAGTGCACACATAATTACCTTTGGATTTGATACAGAGCCATAAAATCATATCCCACAAGGTCTCCTAGTGGCCTGGAAAATAAACAAGCCACCTACCAAGACAACTTCCAAATAGTCAGTGGCTTAGGCTGGGCCAACAGGATATAAAAACAGTTGGTTGAGAAGTGGAAACTTCAAGTTGAAAAACATTTGGGATTTTCAGATCTCAACTGAATGTTTTTTTAAAAACTGAATTTCGTCAAACCTGTTTGTGTATATGGAGAGCCAGCCATAGGCACTAAGCAACATTTGACTCTTCCTGCTGCTAAACATGCTGGGAGAAAGAAACTTCTGGAAGCTGGTCAAATTATTTTGAGCCACAGTGAATTCCTTAAGGGAGAGAGAAATAGTTTCCAAACTGGTCCCTTTGCAGCATAAAGGATTGGTCTCATGTGGGAGATGGCCACCAAGTAACGAATTGGAGTACTTGCTTCATGGTAGAGACTAGAAAGAGTCAGGTTTGTGGGACCTAAAACATTTGGCAAACTGAAGTCTAGAGGTAATGTGGAAAGAAGAGAGAGTTCAAGTGAATGTATGAGAGAGGGGCAAAAAGCAGGAGTAAGAAGGATGAGATGTGAGAAATGCTATACAATCCCAGGGAGCACTGTATTCATTAGGCTACACCAGCAGCTGTTTGGGGCTTAAGTTGCCATTGGTGGTGTTTTTCTTAGCCTGGTACCTTTTCAATTGACTATGCGGAAAGCATTCCTCAGAGTTAGGGCATGGTGCAGACTGGGCTATCTCACTCACAGCTGGTAATTTCCCTAGAGGCAGGTGAGATTCAGGGAGACAAAACCAAGGACTCACAAGAAAAATTGCATTAGTGGAGAAATGAAGAGCACAAAGGGACTGAGTAGGCAAAGCTGGCCAGTAATATAATAATTCAAAGACTGCAGGTAAAAACAGTTCCCTGGGATGGGGCAGTTTGTCATGCACTCAATCAAGGAAGGAAAACAAGAAGCCAAAAATTGTGGTGAAATTGTTTTCCTGAAAGAGGAGCTGTTATAAATATAGATGCGTGGGATAGAAGGAATAGCAAGCATAACAGCAAGCCTGCATTCAGAATGAGATGCAGATTCTAGCTCCAAGTAGGAAGGTCCTCAATGCTACTCTCCCAGGTATTGAGGAGAAAGCCACCAAGGTGATGGGAGCTTCAGAAGATCTAAATGACTTGATATTCTAAGATGATTAATTCAAGTTTATGTATTAGGCAGAATCTTAGATTCAGTGATGCCAATGTGTTTTTTTGTTTGTTTGTTTTTTTGTTTTTTTTTGCCAATGTGTTTTTGATCTGAAGACTTTTCCCTAGGAGTGGAAGACAAGGATATAATTTAGAGGAGGATGTTAGGGGTCGCGACCTAGGCACAATATTGAAAATGGGGTGCTGGACAGGTCTTAGGGTACCCCCCTGTAATTCCCCCCTCTTTGTGTCCCTCCTGTTGAGTGTAGGTGGGACACACTCCCACCTGTGACTTGCTTCTAGGCAATAGACGTGGGAAGGGTGATGGGATGTCACTCCCCGGATTACTTTATGTTATATAGGACTCCATTTTAGCAGACTGGGTTATGAAACTCTCCTTGCTGGCTTGATAAAGTAAATGGCCGTGTTGATGAAGTCCATGAGGTAAGGAAGGATGGTTGACCCCTGGGAGCTGTGGGGAAGCTCTAGGACCTGAGGTCAGCCCTTAGCCTACAGACAGCAGAAGGTGGTGGCACTTGGTCATACAGCCACAAGAAAATGAATTCTGCCAGCAACCTGAATGAGTTTAGAAGTGAACTCTTCCCCAGTCAAACTCCAGATGAGAATGCAGCCCAGCTGACACCCTGACTTCAGTCTTGTGAGACCCTGAGAAGAGAACTCAGCTCAGCTCAGCCCAATGTACAAACTCCTGACTCCTGGAAATGGTGAGATAATAAATATGTGTTGTTTTAAGTTGCTAAATCTGTGGTAATTTGTTACACAGCCATAGAAAATAAACACAGTGGGAGAGGAATAGGCGAAAGGAATTGAAGAATGATGTCAGATAACTTCTAAACAGGAAGTAGCAAAGCATCCATGAGGCCAGGTGTTCATTTCATCACTATTAAATAACATTTAGGCTTCCCTGGTGTCCACTGCCCCCTGGTCTAATACTAGGCTTTTATCACCTCTGTGTTGTTCCCTCTTTCCTTGAGGTAGAATCTATATGTTGTACTATTGGCCAAAGGATGACAAAATATATTGCTCCTAGTTTTTCAGTATAGGAAGTCTGGCCCTGTGCAAAGTTGTGAAGTGGGAAAGTGTGCTCCTCTACTCTTTGGATAGTCTTCTGCTCTCATGAAGAACCCTTCCCCCAAAGAGCACAAATAGCCTCTTGTTACTACCCTTCACCTTACCTACCCCATGCTCCATATATTTTTGAATTTTCTTCTTTCTATTAAATTTTGTCCGTTTCTGTGTTCTGTTCCTCAGACCTTGCTTGGTATCATTGAATTCATCTGATATCAGCTTAACGAATCATCTTACTGTGATAACATTTGTGCTTTTTGACTAAAAGGTGTCTTCAAAAACTTGAACCAGTAAGGAACTCAAGAAACTGGTGAGTAGATATATTGCCCAGCCAAGACTTCCACAGGCCCACAAGCCACACCAATTAGGAAGAGTGGAAAACAGCTTTCCTGTCTGCTCCAGTAGACTGCCCCTCATTTCCTTCCCACTGGAGGCCTCTTGTTGGTTGGGGCCTATGTTAAGTGATCATATTGTATTTATTCCAGAAGCAGTAAAAGCAGCATCTGTCGAGTGTCTGGCAGGTGTCAGACTCCACCGGCCCCCACCATGTGGAAATGGGGATGGACAGCTTGCCTTATGCTCCTCACAAATATATCACTCACATCTTCTGAGTTTTTTCAGTAGTCATCTTTACTGCATATATTTCTGAGCTGCAGAGAAATGTGCCTTCCTTATTGGAGCAATGGGAGAGAAGCCAGGACATGGAACCCAACATAGGTTTGCTTAACTTCCATAAAGAAGTGGAGTCTCCCCTCCAGGGAAAGCCCCCTTCTTCCTTCTATGAGGAAGATTCAGAAAAGGTCTATATCCCCAGGAGACTCAGAGACACTCTCCACCTAGACTGTACTGTCTTGGTCTCTAAGCCGTTTTGCAACCCATGCCATCTGCCTGAAATGCCCTTCTCTTACCCTACTTGAATCCACAGTTAGCTTAGGGGTATGCACACGTACACCATTGCCTTAACTGACTTTAGGGTGACTAGGCTGCCTACTTTAAGCCCTCATAAGAGCAGCAATCATGACATTTAAGACACTGTCCAGGAATTGTCTTAATTGTCTGTCTCCCTGACCAGACAGTAGGTTTCTTGAAGATATGGGCTGTGTCTTACTATTGTCTTTTGTCTTCAGAGCCTAGCTCAGTGTCTAGCCCAAATAACTGAGTTGTGGATGAGAGAATGAATGAATGGCCAAATAGGAAGCAAGGATCCGATCTGTTCAAACTGAAAATAAGAAAAAGAACGAAAAAGGAGATGGTGATTCCACAAGGGCAGTAGTTGACAAGGATGTGAAGTTGTTAGGTGTTCTGCATTAAAATCAGGCCACAAGACATCTGTCCCATACTGTCCTTTGTAATTATTGGGCAGCCAAGGTACTTTATGACACTTTCCAAAAACGTGTCTGTGAAAACCACTCAGCTGAGGCAGGAAGGCAAGGCTTTATTAAGAAATGTTGTGGTTGAGCAAGTATTATGAAAGAGTGCAATAAGGGGGTTTTAGTTTCATGGCAATTGCTGATTACTTTCTATAGTCAAAGTATTTTATAAAAACTTCTCTATTATATGTTTACAAGTTGATGTTGATGAGACCTAATTTTTTCCCATATTAGACTTAAGAGGGGAGACGGAAACTTCTTTTTTTTTTTTTATTAACATCTTTATTGGAGCATAATTGCTTTACAATGGTGTGTTAGTTTCTGCTTTATAACAAAGTGAATCAGCTTTACATATACATATATCCCCATATCTCTTCCCTCTTGCAGTTCCCTCCCTTCCAACCTCCTTCCCACACTCCGTTTCCCACCCCTCTAGGTGGTCACAAAGCAGTGAGCTGATCTCCCTGTGCTATGTGGTTGCTTCCCACTAACTACCTATTTTACATTTGGTAGTGTATATATGTCAATGCCACTCTCTCACTTTGTCCCAGCTTACCCTTCCCCCTCCCCGTGTCCTCAAGTCTATTCTCTAATAGGTCTGCGTCTTTATTCCCAGCCTGCCCCTTGTTCTTCATGATCATTTTTTTTTTTTTAGAGTCCATATATATGTGTTAGCATACAGTTTTTATTTTTCTCTTTCTGAATTACTTCACTCTGTATGACAGACTCTAGGTCCATCCACCTCACTGCAAATAACTCAATATCGTTTCTTTTTATGGCTGAGTGATATTCCATTGCATATATGTGCCACAACTTCTTTATCCATTCATCTGTCGATGGTCACTTAGGTTGCTTCCATGACCTGGCTATTGCAAATACAGCTGCAATGAACATTGTGGTACATGACTCTTTTTGAAGTATGGTTTTCTCAGTGTATATGCCCAGTAGTGGGATTGCTAGGTCGTATGGTAGTTCTATCTTTAGTTTTTTAAGGAACCTCCATACTGTTCTCCATAGTGGCTGTATCAATGTACATTCCCACCCACAGTGCAAGAGGGTTCCCTTTTCTCCACACCCTCTCCAGCATTTATTGTTTCTAGATTTTTTGATGATGGCCGTTCTGACTAGTGTGAGCTGATATCTCATTGTAGTTTTGATTTGCATTTCTCTAATGATTAATGATGTTGAACATTCTTTCATGTGTTTGTTGGCAATCTGTATATCTTCCTTGGAGAAATGTCTATTTAGGTCTTCTGCGCATTTTCGGATTGGGTTGTTTTTTTGATATTGAGCTGCATGAGCGGCTTGTAAATTTTGGAGATTAATCCTTTGTCAGTTGCTTGGTTTGAAAATATTTTCTCCCATTCTGAGGGTTGTCTTTTCGTCTTGTTTATGGTTTCCTTTGCTGTGCAAAAGCTTTTAAGTTTCATTAGGTCCCATTTGTTTATTTTTGTTTTTATTTCCATTTCTCTAGGAGGTGGCTCAAAAAGGGTCTTGCTGTGATTTATGTCATAGAGTGTTCTGCCTATGTTTTACTCTAAGAGTTTTAGTGTCTGGCCTTACATTGAGGTCTTTAATCCATTTTCAGCTTATTTTTGTGTATGGTGTTAGGGAGTGTTCTAATGTCATTCTTTTACATGTAGCTGTCCAGTTTTCCTAGCACCACTTATTGAAGAGGCTGTCTTTTCTCCATTGTATATTCTTGCCTCCTTTAACAAAGATAAGGTGACCATATGTGCGTGGGTTTATCTCTGGGCTTTCTATCCGGTTCCATTGATCTATATTTCTGTTTTTGTGCCACTACCATACTGTCTTAATTACTGTAGCTTTGTAGTATAGTCTGAAGTGTGGGAGCCTGATTCCTCCTGCTCAATTTTTCTTTCTTAAGATTTCTTTGGCTATTTGGGGTCTTTTGTGTTTCCATACAAATTCTGAGATTTTTTGCTCTAGTTCTGTGAAAAATGTCAGCAGTAGTTTGATGGGGATTGCATTGAATCTGTAGATTGCTTTGGGTAGTATAGTCATTTTCACAATATTGATTCTCCCAATCCAAAAACATTGTATATCCCTCCATCTGTTGGTATCATCTTTAATTTCTTTCATCAGTGTCTTATAGTTTTCTGCATACAGGCCTTTGTCTCCTTAGGTAGGTTTATTCCTAGGTATTTTATTCTTTTTGTTGCAATGGTAAATGGGAGTGTTTCCTTAAATTCTCTTTCAGAATTTCCATCATTAGTGTATAGGAATGCAAGAGATTTCTGTGCATCAATTTTGTATCATGCTACTTTACCACATTCATAGATTAGGTCTAGTAGTTTTCTGGTAGCATCTTTAGGATTCTCTATGTATAGTATCACATCATCTGCAAACAGTGACAGCTTTCTTCTTCTTTTCCAATTTGTATTCCCTTTATTTCTTCTTCTTGTCTGATTGCTGTAGCTAAAACTTCCAAAACTATGTTGAATAATAGTGGTGAGAGTGGACAACCTTGTCTTCTTCCTGATCTTCGTGGAAATGGTTTCAGTTTTTCACCATTGAGGATGATGTTGGCTGTGGGTTTGTCATATATGGCCTTTATTATGTTGAGGTAAGTTCCCTCTATGCCTACTTTCATGAGGGTTTTTATCATAAATGGGTGTTGAATTTTGTCAAAAGCTTTTCTGCATCTATTGAGATGATCATATGGTTTTTCTCCTTCAATTTGTTAATATGGTATACCACATTGATTGATTTGCATGTATTGAAGAATCCTTGCATTCCTGAAATAAACCCCACTTGATCATGGTGTATGATCCTTTTAATGTGCTGTTGGATTCTGGTTGCTTGTATTCTGTTGAGGATTTTTGCATCTATGTTCATCAGTGATTTTGGCCTGTAGTTTTCTTTCTTTGTGATATCTTTTTCTGGTTTTGGTATCAGGGTGATGGTGGCTTCATAGAATGAGTTAGGGAGTGTTCCTCCCTCTGCTATATTTTGGAAGAGTTTGAGAAGGATAGGTGTTAACTCTTCTCTAAATGTTTGACAGAATTCGCCTGTGAAGCCATCTCTTCCTGGGCTTTTGTTTGTTGGAAGATTTTTAATCACAGTTTCAATTTTAGTGCTTGTGATCAGTCTGTTTATATTTTATATTTCTTCCTGGTTCAGTCTCGGAAAGTTGTGCTTTTCTAAGAATGTGTCCATTTCTTCCAGGTTGTCCATTTTATTGGCATATAGTTACTTCTGGTAATCTCTCATGATCCTTTTTATTTCTGCAGTGTCACTTGTTATTTCTCCTTTTCATTTCTAATTCTGTTGATTTGAGTCTTCTCCCTTTTTTCTTAGTGAGTCTGGCTAATGGTTTATCAGTTTTGTTCATCTTCTCAGAGAACCAGCTGTTAGTTTTATTCATGTCTGCTATTGTTTTCTTCATTTCTTTTTCATTTATTTCTGATCTGATCTTTATGATTTCTTTCCTTCTGCTATCTTTGGGGGTTTTTTGATGTTCCTTCTCTAATTGCTTTAGGTGTAAGGTTAGGTTGTTTATTTGAGATGTTTCTTGTTTCTTGAGGTAGGGTTGTATTGCGGTGAACTTCCTTCTTAGAACTGTTTTGCTGCATCTCATAGGTTTTGGGTCGTCGTGTGTTCATTTTCATCTGTTTCTAGGTATTTTTTGATTTCCTCGTTGATTTCTTCAGTGATCTCTTGGTTATTTAGTAGTGTATTGTTTAACCTCCATGTGATTGTATTTTTACAGATTTTTTCCTGTAATTAATATCTAGTCTCATAGTGCTGTGGCTGGAAAAGATACTTCATACAATTCCGATTTTCTTAAATTTACCAAAGCTTGATTTGTGACCCTCGATATGATCTCTCCTGGAGAATGTTCCCTGAGCACTTGAGAAGAAAATGTATTCTGTTGTTTTTGGAAGGAATGTCCTATAAATATCAACTAAGTTCGTCTTGTTTAATGTATCATTTAAAGCTTGTGTTTCCTTATGTATTTTCATTTTGGATGATTTGTCCATTCGTGAAAATGGTGTGTTAAAGTCCCATACTATGATTGTGTTACTGTTGATTTCCCCTTTTATGGCTGTTAATATTTGCTTTATGTATTGAGGTGTTCCTATGTTGGGTGCATGAATATTTACAATTGTTATATCTTCTTCTTGGATTGATCCCTTGATTATTATGTAGTGTCCTTCTTTGTCTCTTGTAATAGTCTTTGTTTTAAAGTCTATTTTGTCTGATATGGGAATTGCTACTCCAGCTTTCTTTTGATTTCCATTTGCATGGAATATCTTTTTCCATCCTCTCACTTTCAGTCTGTATGTGTCCCTAGGTCTGAATTGGGTCTCTTGTAGACAGCATATACATAGTTCTTGTTTTTGTATCCATTCAGCCTGTCTGTCTTTTGGTTGGTGCATTTAATCCATTTTCATTTAAAGTAATTATCGATATGTATGTTCCTATTACCATTTTCTTAATTGTTTTGGGTTTGTTATTGTAGGTCTTTTCCTTCTCTTGTTTTTCCTGCCTAGAGAAGTTCCTTTAACATTTGTTGTAAAGCTGGTTTGGTGGTGCTGAACTCTCTCAGCTTTTGCTTGTCTGTAAAGGTTTTAATTTCTCCATCAAATCTGAATGAGATCCTTGCTGGGTAGAGTATCTGGGTTGTAGGTTTTTCCCTTTCATCACTTTAAATATGTCCTGCCACTCCCTTCTGGCTTCCAGGATTTCTGCTGAAAGATCAGCTGTTAACCTTATGGGCATTCCCTTGTATGTTATTTGTTGTTTTTCCCTTGCTGTTTTTAATATTCTTTCTTTGTATTTAATTTTTGATAGTTTGATTAATATGTGTCTTTGTGAGTTTCTCCTTGGATTTATCCTGTATGGGACTGTGTGTCTCCTGGACTTGATTAACTATTTCCTTTCCCTTAATAGGGAAGTTTTCAACTATAATCTCTTCAAATATTTTCTCAGTCCCTTTCTTTTGCTCTTCTTCTTCTGGGACCCCTATACCTTGAATATTGGGGTATTTAATGTTGTCCCAGTGGTCTCTGAGACTGTCCTCAGTTCTTTTCATTCTTTTTTCTTTTTTCTGCTCTGCAGTTGTTTTTTCCAATATTGTCTCTTCCAGGTCACTTATCCGTTCTTCTGCCTCAGCTATTCTGCTATTGATTCCTTCTAGAGAATTTTAAATTTCATTTATTATGTTGTTCATCATTGTTTGTCTTCTCTTTAGTTCTTCTAGTTCCTTGTTAAATGTTTCTTCTATTTTCTCCATTCTATTTCCAAGATTTTGGATCATCTTTACTATCATTATTCTGAATTCTTCTTCAGGTAGACTGCCTATTTCCTCTTCATTTGTTAGGTCTGGTGGCTTTTTACCTTGTTCCTTCATCTGCTGTATGTTTCTCTGTCTTCTCATGTTGCTTAAGTTACTGTGTATGAGGTCTCCTTTTTTCAGGCTGCAGGCTCGTAGTTCCCATTGTTTTTGGTTTCTGCCCCCAATGGCTAAGATTGTTTCAGTGGGCTGTGTAGGCTTCCTGGTGGAGGGGACTACTGCCTGTGTTCTGGTGGATGAGGCTGGATCTTGTCTTTCTGGTGGGCAGGCCCACGTCTGGTGCTTTATTTTGGGGTGTCTGTGACCTTATTATGATTTTAGGCAGCCTCTCTGCTAATGGGTGGTGTTGTGTTCCTGTCTTGCTAGTTGTTTGGCATAGGGTGTCCAGCACTATACTTTGCTGGTTGTTGAGCAGAGCTGGGTCTTGCATTGAAATGGAGATCTCTGGGAGATTTTTGCCATTTGATATTACATGGAGCTGGGAGGTCTCTGGTGGACCAATGTCCTGAACTTGGTTTTCCCACCTCTGAGGCACAGCCCTGATTCCCAGCTAGAGTACCAAGACCCTGTTATCCACATGGCTAGGATAAAAGGGAGAAAAAAAGAAAGAAAGAAAGAAAAGAAAGGAAGAAAGAAAGAAAGAAAAGAAAAGAAAAGAAAAGAAAAATAAAGTTATTAAAGTAAAAAATAAATATTAAAAATAAAAAAATTTAAATTAATATAAAAAAAGAAAGAAAGAAAGAGAGCCCCAAACCAAAAAACAAATCCACCAATATAACAAGCGCTAAAAACTGTAGCAAAAAAACAAACAAACAAACAAAAAAACGGACAGACAGAACCCTAGCACAAATGGTAAAAGCAAAGCTATACACACAAAATCACACACAGAAGGATACACATACACATGCACAAAAAATGAAAAGGGATAAAAAAAATATATTCTTTCTCCCAAAGTCCACCACCTCAATTTGGGATGATTCGTTGTCTATTCAGGTATTCCACAGGGGCAGGGTATATCAAGCTGATTGTGGAGATTCAATCCACTGCTCCTGAGGCTGCTGGGAGAGATTTCCTTTTCTCTTCTTTGTTTGCACAGCTCCTGGGATTCAGCTTTGGGTTGGGCCCCGCCTCTGCGTGTAGGTCGCCTGAGGGCATCTCTTCTTTGCTCAGACAGGATGGGGTTAATGTAACAGCTGATTAGGGGGCTCTGTCTCACTGAGGCTGGGGGGAGGGAGGGGTACGGAGTGTGGGGTGAGCCTGTTGCAGCAGAGACCAGCATGACATTGCAACAGCCTGAGGTGTGCCATGTGTTCTCCAGGGGAAGTTGTCCCTGGATCACGGTACCCTGGCAGTGGCAGGCTGCATAGGTTCCTGGGAGGAGAGGTGTGGATAGTGACCTGTGCTTGCACACAGGCTTCTTGGTGGCTGCAGCAGCAGCCTTAGTGTCTCATGCCTGTCTCTGGGGTCCACGCTCATAGCTGTGGCTCATGCCCATCTCTGGAGCTCATTTAAGTGGCGCTCTTAATCCCCTTTCCTTGTGCACTGTGAAACAAAGAGGCAAGAAAAAGTCTCTTACCTCTTTGGCAGCTCCAGACCTTTTCCTGGAGTCTCTTCCAGCTCTCTGTGGCTCACTGCCACCCTTCAGGCTGTGTTCACGCAGCCAACCCTAGTCCTCTCCCTGGGATCCGACCTCCGAAGATGGAGCCTCAGGTCCCAGCCCCTACCCGTCCCAGAGGGTGAGCAGACAAGTCTCTCGGGCTGGTGAGTGCTGGTCGGCACCGATCCTCTGTGCGGGAATCTCTCTGCTTTGCCCTCCACACCCTTGTTGCTGCGCTCTCCTCCGTGCCTGCAAAGCTTCCCCCCTCTGCCACCCGCAGTCTCCACCCATGAAGGGGCTTCCTAGTGTGTGGAAACCTTTCCTTCTTCCCAGCTCCCTCTCACTGGTGCAGATGCCATCCCTATTCTTTTGTCTCTGTTTTTTCTTTTGCCCTACCAAGGTACGTGGGGAGTTTCTTGCCTTTTGGGAGGTCTGAGGTCTTCTGTCAGGGTTCAGTAGGTGTTCTGTAGGGGTTGTTCCACATGTAGTTGTATTCTGATGTATTGTGGAGAGGAATGTGATCTCCATGTCTTACTCTTCCGCCATCTTGAAGCTCTTCCTGTTTTTTTGTTTTTTTTTTTAATAAGTGAGTTTGTTTACTTGTATTAGGTGTACTGACTTGTATTAGAAAGAGGTGATGTTCTGAGGTGTTCTACATTACAACAGGCCCATAAGTCATCTGTTCCATCCTGTCCCATGTAATTATTGGGCAGCAAAGTTACTTTATGACATTTTCTAAAAGGGTGTCTTAGTGAGAGTCTCAGTGAATCCACCAGCACATTTAAAAGATCATATACCATGATCAAGTGAGGTTTATCCCAAGAATGCAAGGATTCCTCAATATACACAAATTGATCAATGTGATAAATCATATTAACAATTCAAGGAGAAAAACCATATGATCATCTCAATAGATGCAGAAAAAGCTTTCAGCAAAATTCAACACACATTTATGGTAAAAACCCTTCAGAAATTAGGCATAGGGGGAACTTATCTCAACATAATAAAGGCCATACATGACAAATCCTCAGCCAACATCTTCCTCAATGGTGAAAAACTGAAACCATTTCCTCTAAGATCAGAAAGAAGACAAAGTTGTCCACTCTCACCACTATTATTCAACATAGTTTTGGAAATTTTAGCCACAGCAATGATAGAAGAAAAAGAAATGAAAGGAATCCAAATTGGAAAAGAAGAAATAAAGCTGTCACTGTTTGCAGATGACATGATACTATACATAGAGAGTCCTAAAGATGCTACCAGAAAGCTACTACAGCTAATCAATGAATTTGGTAAAGCATCAGGATACAAAATTAATGCACAGAAATCTCTTGCATTTCTATACAATAATGATGAAATATCTGAAAGAGAAATTAAGGAAACACGCCCATTTACCATTGCAACAAAAAGAATAAAATACCCAGGAATAAACCTACCTAAGGAGACAAAAGACCTGTTTGCAGAAAACTGTGGCACTGAGGAAAGAAATTAAAGATGATACAAACAGATGGAGAGATATACCATGTTCTTGGATTGGAAGAATCAACATTGTGAAAATAACTATACTACCCAAAGCAATCTACAGATTCAATGCAATCCCTATCAAACTACCAATGGCATTTTTAACAGAACTAGAACAAAAAAGTTCACAATTTGTATGGAAAGACCAAAGACCCCGAATAGCCAAAGCAATCTTGAGAAATAAAAAACGAGCTGGAGGAATCAGGCTCCCGGACTTCAGACTATACTACAAAGCTACAGTAATCAAGACAGTATGGTACTGGCACAAAAACAGGAATATAGATCAATGGAACAGGATAGAAAGCCCAGAGATAAACCCACGCACATATGGTCACCTTATCTTTGTTAAAGGAGGCAAGAATATACAATGGAGAAAAGACAGCCTCTCCAATAAGTGGTGCTGGGAATACTGGACAGCTACATGTAAAAGAATGAAATTAGAACACTCCTTATCACCATACACAAACATAAACTCAAAATGGATTGAAGACCTAAAATTAAGGCCAGACGCTATAAAACTCTTAGAGTAAAACATAGGCAGAACACTCTATGGCATAAACCACAGCAAGATCCTTTTTGACCCACCTCCTAGAGAAACGGAAATAAAAACAAAAATAAACAAATGGGACCTAATGAAACTTAAAAGCTTTTGCACAGCAAAGGAAACCATAAACAAGACAAAAAGACAACTCTCAGAATGGGAGAACATATTTGCAAACCAAGCAATTGACAAAGGATTAACCTCCAAAATAAACATGCAGCTCAATATCAAGAAAACAAACAACCCAATCCAAAAATGGGCAGAAGACCTAAACAGATATTTCTCCAATGAAGATATAAAGATGGCCAGCAAACACATGAAAGGGTGCTCAACATCATTAATCATTAGAGAAATGCAAATCAAAATTACAATGAGGTATCACCTCACACTGGTCAGAATGGCCATCATCAAAAAATCTACTATGAATAAATGCTGGAGAGGGTGTGGAGAAAAGGAAACCCTCTTGCACTGTTGGTGGGAATGTGAGGGGCTCCACTATGGAGAACAGTATGGAGGTTCCTTAAAAAACTAAAAATAGAACTACCATGTGACACAGCAATCTCACTACTGGGCATATACTCTGCGAAAACCATAATTCAAAAAGAGAGCACGTACCACAATGTTCATTTCAGCTGTATTTACAAGAGCCAGGACATGGAAGCAACCTGAGTGTCCATCGACAGATGAATGGATAAAGAAGATGTGGCACATGTATACAATGGAATGTTACTCAGCCATAAAAAGAAATGCAATTGAGTTATTTGTAATGAGGTGGATGGACATAGAGTCTGTCATACAGAGTGAAGTAAGTGAAAAAGAGATAAACAAATACTGTATGCTAACACATATATATGGAATCTAAAAAAAAAAAAGCAAAAGAAATGGTTCTGAAGAACCTAGGGGCAGGACAGGAATAAAGATGCAGAGGTAGAGAATGGACTTGAGGACACAGGGAGTGGGAAGGGTATGCTAGGACGAAGTGAGAGAGTGGCATGGACATATATGCACTACCAAATATAAAATAGATACTAGTGGGAAGCAACCACATAGCACAGGGAGATCAGCTCAGTGCTCTGTGACAGCCTAGAGGGGTGGGATAGGGAGGGTTGGAGGGAGATGGAAGAGGGAGGAGATATGGGGATATATGTATACGTATAGCTGATTCACTTTGTTATAAAGCAGAAACTAACACACCATCGTAAAGCAATTATACTCCAATAAAGATGTTAAAAAAAAAAGAGACTGTGTTATTTAAAAAGCAATGAGATCAGTGCTTCCACATCAATAAATATGTGTGATTGCCACAGGGGAGATGTGCTTGCCTACCATCGCCAGCTCATAAAGGTGTCTGTACAGGCACTGGGCTGGAGCTTTGGTTTCCTCACAAGGCAGCAAGGTCTCACGATTTGTGACACAGCTGTCAGCGCTCCCAAGACTGTCTCCTGGCCCCTTGACCTTGGGGCAGTTGGGCCGAGCTGGAGTCCTTCCACCAGCCCCTGTGCTCCTGCTGGGGCCCAGGAATCTCACGAGGGGCAGTGAGGGAATGGCTAGGTCAGCACACCAGGTTTCCTGGGATGACCCCAGGCAGTAGGGCTATTCTGTGCACGGAGGACAGCCAGCTCACTCTGTCAGAAAGCACTACAGCCAGCTGACTGATGACTGTAGAGCAGGACGAATTCAGTTCCTTGCCTCACACTTTGCACGGATTCTCTGGTCAAGCTCTTGAGGCTCTGAGAGAAGAGGGAGGTCAACTGAGCTAATTGCCTTTAAGAACTATCCCCGCAATGCCCGCTGAGGGAATTTCCAACCTCTAGGCCACAAGCTCTCCAAGTCCCAGTGAGACACCAGTCAGATTCCTGAAAGGTGGTTACAGCAAGAGAAAGCAAGGCAAACACACTCAATATGCTCTGGACCTGCTGGGTCTGACACTCCAATCAAAATGTGGCTGGAACTGAGGAATCCATCTTGAAGGCAAAGTCTCATTATCAGCAAAGGGTTCCCCAAACTATTCTTCATCACGCTCATCCTCATGATGGCTGCAACACGAGTGGCTATTTTTCTAATATTTGGTGCATGAAGATGAAAAAAGATGTGGCCTTTGTTCTCAGGAAAATTACAGTGGGCGTCATGGAAAGAGCACAGGCTGAATATCCAGGGAAGGACTTCTAACCTTGTCACTTAAGTGATTTGATGTTCTAGGCAAGTTATTTAGCCACTCTGAGCCTTAGTTTCTTTATGTGCAAAAAGTAATACAAATGAATCTATACACCAAACAGAAACAGACTCACAGACATAGAAAACAAACTTATGGTTACCAAAGTGTAGAGGAAGCAGGGGAGGGACAAATGAGGAGTATGGGATTAACAGACACAAATAACTATTCATAAAATAAATAACAAAGATTTACTGTATAGCACAAAGAATTATACCCGGTATGTTGTGATAACCTATAATGGAATATAATCTTCAAGAAAACTGAATCACTATGCTGTATACCTGAAACTAACACAATACTGTAAATCAGCTATACTTCAAAAACAAAAAAACCTGATAGTATGTGAACTGCAGGGTGGTGATAAGATCTGTAAAGTGTTGGTTCAAACCAGCTCTCCTAAGTAGGAGACATATTCTTATAGCACTTAGCAGCCTGCTTGGTACATAGGAGATGCTCAATGAAAAGAAAATTGTAGCTACTTATACTGAAAGCACTGACACTGTGTAGGGCATGCAGTGAGCACACTATACATGTTAACACTCCACTCCATACATACATACACTCTTCTACTGAAATGTAAAGATTTATTTCAATCTTTTGCAAGGCCAATCATCTTACCTTGATACTCAGGTCATAACATTTATCACTTGCTCCCCCAAAACAATATAGTTCTGACCTAGTCACTGAAAATAAGACTTATTTTTTGTGTCTGTGGAGACAACAAAGAGTTTATGTCACCTAACTATATATCCTAGGCGTGAGTCCCTCTGCCCCACAGAGCTCACTACCCAGAGGTGAAGAGCTTGGTTCCTTGTTCTCTAACAAGATCTTTCCCCCAACTGTCTGAATATTCTCTCCCCATATCAGAGATCCTCTAGGTGCAATGTCAAAGCTACCATGTCTAGTGAAGTCAACCAAAAAATGCAGGCACTGTCAGTAGAAGAAATTCCATTAATCTGGCATCAGACATTTTGGAGTCTGATGTGGAACTATTAGAAGCATCTGACGAGTTCACCCCACTGGGATACAATCACAACCCCAAGCTCTAGGAGACTCCTGCTCCCCTGGTTGTTGCACAGAACTCCCAGGACATATCTGCTTTCCCAAAGCAGTGCCTGAGAACCAGAGCCAAGGGAGTAAGGTCCCTGTCCTATGATCATCAATCTCATCTCTGTTCCTATGGAGTAGACTGGTTTGTGCTTGAATCTAAGGTATGTATCTTAGTCTATACCATATCCTCCTACTATTCATGCCTGGTTTGACCTTTTCACCCAAACATTTGACTTACTAACCAAACTCCTACTTATGTCCTCTTGCTTGGGCTGGATAGCAACGCATCAACTCCCAGTTACTGACTTCAACTCCAAACTTTCCCTACTTCTCCATGTTGTCTTGATACTTCATGATGGATCTCAATTTCATTGCCAGGCCACACCATGGTGTTCTTACATTACCCATCCTCTTTTTGCACACTGGACTACCCACCATGGTTCATCAGCTTGCTTTTCTCCAGGCCTCCCCCTGTTCTTGAAGCCACCTGTACCCCATCACTGACCTATTTGATTTGTTTGATACCTATTTCAAGTAGTAACTCTTTTATATGTTATATCTTCCCAGTGAGATTGAAAGAAAGGACCATATCAGATGTTTTTCTTCTATGTTTTATATAAACTGGTGCCGGACAAAGCAAATATAGGCTGTTCCTTTATTTCAATGCAAAATATTCTTTAAAATTGGTTCTTAACATGACTCTTCATAAGGTGAAACAGTGATGACACGTTTGTTGTTCTGTTCATCTCTGCACATGTTTGATCTCCTTGACAGAAACCACTAAATAACCAAGTAAAGGGAATGAGAGGGGAGGTATGGGTGTTTGTTGAGCAAAGTACTACAGTCAAAGCAGGAAACAGAAGGGATTGCCTATAGCAGGCATTTAACCAAGGGTTGTTGAATTAAAATATTCCTGACCTGGGGGGGGAGGGGGGAAACCATGCCCCTTTCCCTCCATTCATTTCATTCCACTCAGTCCAAAAACTTTTGTCTATACCTGCTTTGATTAGGCAGGATTGCAGCTACTAAAATTCTTGGGAATTCTCATTCTCTGCTTAAAGCTTATATTCTCCCTGATGTTTGTTATACTTCTGTTAGTTAACTTTCTAGAAAAGTTATATCCAGGGATCTGGAAAAGGAATAGAAGTTGGAAATTACAGTGGAAAAGATGCCTTACTCTGTGCTCTATTCGCAGACTTCAAACTCCAGATGTGCTCTGGAGACTTCAGAAGCCCAGTAAAGCTTGATTACTGACTCAAACAGTTAGGCAACTGTGCTGAGATTCACCTACCTATCCATTCTCTTCTTTTTCTTTTCAGAAAGAAGCCTGATTTTATTTCAGGTGAAGATATGCCCAATTAAAGTCTATATTTATCTTTCCTTGCAGCTAGGGGTGGTCAATGTGATGGGAGTGAAAATTACTTGGTGAGATTCCCTGGAAAGTGCCTCAAAAGGGGGACAGGCAGTGGGCAGGAACTTTAAATCGCTATTCCTCCCTCCCGTCTACTTTTGGATTGAAGTTTCAATAGCCATCTTAAAACATGAGTAACTTGAAAGGAGAAGATGCACACTGAGGACAGTGGGGCCGATAATGGGAGAAGCATGGCTCTGGATGACTGTGGTACCCCCATGGCTCCCTGGATGGCTGCCTTACATTTCCTTAACATCTGGCTTTTTAAAAGCCATTTATTTGAATTTCCAGTATAAGCAGCTAAATCTGCTCCCAATACAGTCTTTCCACCCTCATCCACTCTAACCCTATTCATTATCTCCACTTGAGGGTCTGTGCCAAAGAGTGTTCCTAAAGGGATTTAACAACCTAACCTTTCTGTAGCTCTGGATGAAAGCTGGAGACATGGAACATGGTAAATGGAGCCCCTAATATGTGCTTAGAATTGTGCCATAGCTGTAGGAACATAAAAGGCAATCTACCTTACTTAGTTAAGGTATATCAAGCAGAATCTGTCAAGCTCCATGGGGCTGAATTAAAGGTAAGGAAAGTTCTTGTTATTCCTCTTGCCATCACTGTTGGTTACAGTCTTCTGTTATTTATAAGGTGAAGATGTAGAACAGGGAATATATCCCAGAAAGCAGAGAGGCTTCCTCTGGAGCTGGGAAAGGTAGTGGCTAAATGGTTCTACAAGTCAGAAAAAGACTCAGAAAGTCCTGAGCAGGTTAAAAATTACTCAGACCAGGGTTCTCCAGCTACATGTTCTTTAATGTATCACTCTTAGCTGGTGGAAACAATTTCTGTAAATTTAACTTGTAGTAAGACACAAAATAAAAATAATACAAGTAAAACTCCTCGTAAGTGTCTAGTGCATAGTAGACACTGGATAAATATTGGTTGAATGAACACATAAATAAATAAATTAGTGAATAAATGCCCTCTAATTTCTGGTAACATGGAACTATGTTCTTTCAAGCTTCTGTGCCTTTGCATGTGTAGTTGCTTCTACTTAGAGAGCCCCTCTCCTTTCTTTATCTGATTAAATCCCATACATTCTTCAAAATCTAACTCAGATATTACAGACAACATATGGATGACCATCTCCCCACACCACCAATGAATCTGTCACTTCCATCACTATGTTCATTCTATTACGCTGTAGATATAACACTGCCTTCAATATTGCACTTGTATTTTATGATAATTGTTTGTGCACATATTTCTCCCTTAAAATCAGAGAAGAAAGAGAAAAGTATCAAACATACCCAGAGCACCTACTGTATACCAGATGCTGGGCAAGGATGCTTCCTGTCTATTTCTTCACCTGCTCTCTGGAGCCAGCCTGGTAGCAGGTAAGAGTCATTATTCCCAGATAACAGAGGAGGGGTGTCTGAGTCATCTTTTGCAAGGGCTTTATTTCTCAGAGCTTTTATGGGCTAAACAATAAATGTAACTCCAGTTCCTTACCATAAAGGAAAAGACCTCAGCAACTTCTTTTAGAAAATCCCCATTTCCTGATCCACTCCATCACCTCCTAAGCTCTCATAAATAAGCAAAATCATTTTCCAGCACCTTCAGAGAAACCAAACAGGTCAGTGAGACCAGAAGTTAGAAGCAGTAGCCAACAGAGCCTTCCTATTATAGATCCGATCTCTGTTATTCATAGTTTTCCAATAGATCCCATGCATGGCATGATGCATTTAAGACCAGAGTTTGAAGGGCTTGCTCCTTGTGCTACTTATTTATTTCCTTGTCTCTCATCTCTCCACATTAAGGATGTAAGTTCTAGAGGGCAGGGACTTGGCCTGATTCACCTTTTAATCCTCAGCAACCAGAATAGTAACATCTTCCAATTTAAACATCAATTTGGTTAAATATTTTTTCTCTTAATTAAAAAGAAAACCAAGGGATAAAGATTTGTCAGTCATTCATGAATCAATATAAATTGCACAATAAAATAATATGACCCCAGCAGAGATTGGCCAGTGGGGACATAGATATGTTGATGGAGTGGAAGAGGAGGGAAACTTTAGAACATGGATCGACTAGAGAGGAAAGGTAGGACTTTTGAACTGTAAAGGACATCATCTCTTTCTTAGATGACAAAGGAGATAATGACTCAGCACACAGGACGGAGGGCTGGAAAGAGACAGAAGGGACCAAAAATCAACCTTTCCTCCTTTGCTATTTTGCTTAAGGTCCTGGGAGGGTCTACAAGGATGCCATCAAAATCATTCCACATGCTGCCTTCAAAAATGTGGTCCCTCCTTTATCATTCTCAGGTGTGTGATAGCTATTTTCGAAATTGTTTTCAATTGGAGGAAAGCTTTATACCCAATGGCTGAGGAAATGAGACTGTTTCATGGAAGGAATCGTAATTAGTACATTGCATACAAGGTTGAATGGCGACATCAGTACTTAAAGGCCATAAGCTTGAGATCCAATTGCATGTGGGCAAAAAAAAAATTCCTTTATTCGTTTATTCATTCATCAAGCTTTTTAGAACACCTATGCTGTTCCAGGGAACGTGCTCAGCATAAGGCACAAACCAGTAAAGCCCAGTTCCAGCTTTTAAGGAACTTATAGTCTCAGGGAGTGTGTGGGAAAAAGAAATGAGATAAAATGAATAATCGCAAAAGCCTCTCCAACAGCTTGCACTTGGACAGATTTATTCACTTCCTCCAAACATCCTATTCAACATTCCAAAGTAAGGCAGGCCCTTTAACAAGGTATAAAAGTAAAAAGTCCAGATAGTATTCTTAATGGTTAAGGATACAAGAGTCAGAGAGATCTGGCTTTAAATCCCAGTTCTGCCATTTGCTGATTGTGTGATCTTAGTCAAACCACCACTTCTGCAACCTATTTTCACATTTGTAATAATATGTAGGTTCTTGTGAGGTGTAAATAAAATAATGTATATAAAGAAACAAGTATAGGAATTGACCTACAAAAGGATCCTAGAATTTTTAGTTATTTTTGTCCTGTATTCTTCAGCTCTGAGGAGCTGAGCCTATTGGGAAACCTGCAGATAGACAGCCTTTGAGAGGGCTGACATCATCTGCATCTAGCAGGTAATTAGCAGGCAGGGGGTTAAGGGAACAATGGTGGGGAATGGTAAGGAAACCTGGGCAGAACACACTGACCTGGGTTCTGAGGAATGCAGCACTGATGGGGGTATTGGGACTTCCAGGCACCAGGAGTGAAGATTGACAAGCAGCCCCAGGAAGCCTGGAGAACATTTATTCTGTGACAATATGGGTAACCTGGAGACCAGGGCTGAGATTCAATAACTATCAACAAATGCTAGGTGCTGGCAATATAAAGGTGAAGAGGTGTCTGTCCAGGTTCACCAGCTCCTGGTCCACTGGGGAAGAGGAACACAGATACAGATTTGTTTATGCAGTACGGTAAGCATAGTAATGTAAGGGATGCAGGGGTTATGAGCAAGTTCACTCAACCTATTTTTTTTTTATGCTTGTAAAATGGAATAATAATAATACCACTTACCCTAAAGCAGCGGTCCCCAACCTTTTTGGCAGCAGGGACTGGTTTCGTGGGCGATTTTTCCACAGACAGGGTTGGTTCAGGCGGTAATGTGAGCAATGGGAAGCAGCAGTTGCTCGATCGCCCGCCACTTACCTCCTGATGTGCGGCCCAGTTCCTAACAGGCCGCGGTCCAGTAGCGCTCCACGGCCCGGAGGTTGGGGACCCCTGCCCTAGAGGATTGCTGTGAGAATTAATTGAGAAGAAATGTATACAAATATATGCGTATATGTAGACATATAGGTATACAACAGACATATTTATTTATATATAAATATATATAATGCACTCACATGCAAGCAATTGTAAATTATATGTAGTGCCATAGAAATATTAATTTATTTCATAATTAATCATTCATGTCTAGCATAGGCTCTCTGAGGAAAACAATGGGTCTTACATTTCTCTTTATCCTTGAATAGTGCTGAGAATAGTGCTAAACACATAGTGAGAAATATTTGTTAAAATAAATATAATCAAAGTTCAGACTATCGAGCATTAAAAATCCCCCTCCTTTCTGTCAGTCCCATTTTGCACAGCTCTTGCCCCTTAAGAGCTACTCTTTACCAAAAAAAAAAAAAAAAAAAAAAAAAAAAAAAAATTGTCTGGGAAACCTGGTTTTCCATATGCACTGATGAGTGCCTTTCCCACTGGTTTCAGCAAAAGCAGTAAGTTCATCCAAAGACAGAATTTGGCCTGAGGCAATTGCAGTGGGCCAAGTTCTCTGCTCTAAAGATCAGCTGTGACCAGAGGACTACCTGGGTATTAATGACCAGCTGTGAGAAGCTGACTACCAGACCCAACCTAAGAAATACAGGGCACTGTACTTCTCACTCACTTAAAAAAGGACAACCAAGTGAAAAGGACAGCCATCTGAAATCGTAATATTTTTTCCCTCGAATTGGTTATATGAAGAATCAGAAAACATATATAAAGAGAAATGCATACAATTGGCCCAGGTTTCTGGAGATACATTAGAGGAAATCCACAAAAATAAGCTCTGCTTTCTATAGTGTCTGCATGTAGGCATAAATATCTTTATAATGTTTATTTTGACCACAAGGGTAACAGTTGTATGAAGGAAAAGTGTTGTCACTTAAAACTAATCATTATAGTTATATTTCAATCAAGTTCTAATCATCTACTCCTAGATTTTTTAAAATTGTGGACATCTGAGATTGTTTTGTGTCTTGTTTGCCATCTGTGGCCCTGTGGCTACTTTCCTTAATTGTTTGTCAAGGCTCTTTTGACCTATTCAACTTATCTCAAGGAATGAGAAATTTTCTGTAAGGATATATCTACATGGGCCCCTGAGAAAAAGTGACGCCTTAGTCTCAAGAAAAAGAGATACTGTTTATTCAATTGGGCCTCATGGGAACAAGAGCAGAGAAACCATCAGTACCCTAGAAAGCTTTAGGGATTGGTTATTCTTTACATCTCTCTCCAATGGTATCTCTATTCTCTCATATTTCAACTTGCTTATCAGGGAGCCATCTGTAATTCATGGCATCACACCCAGTTTCAAACATCCTATCAACTGCCTTGTCCTTCTGAGAGGATCTGGTCAACTGGGTTTATCTTTTATCCCGTAGGACACTAGATATCTTAAAAGTTGGTAGCCTTTGGGTCAGATGTTCATTCCTGAAAACACAGATATAGTGGTCAAAATTAAGCAAGCAAACTGAGTTACATGGTCCAAATATGGCTATCCAAAGGCTGTCTTCTCAGGAAGGACTATGTATAGGCTCCTCAGAAAGTGCCCAGTGGGGTTGAACCCCACATGCTCGAAGTGGTAAGGAGCTCATTTAATCACTCTTTATTGGTTTCTGTCCTTTCTCTGTTTTACTTTCCCCACTTCCTCATTTATGCTTCCTGGGATCACCTCCCAAATAAACAATCTACAAGCAAGTCTTTGTCTCGGATCTGCTTTTGAAGGAACCCAAACTAAGATAAAAGAATTGTAAATATGGGAGACAATCCACTTGTCATACACTAGCTCGCCTTCAGATTCAACTTGAAAGCTTTACAAAAGTGCAGAATCCTGGCCTCCACAGCATGAATCTGAACCTTTGGATGCTAAGCCCAGAGTTCTCCATTTGTAAAAGCATTCAAGGAAATTCTAATAGTAAGCCAGCTTAGGAACTACAGTAATACACAACCACAGACTTCTAAAGTTGTTTTGTTTTTTATTACTTCTATGGTTCTGTATCAGCAAACTAGCCATCATTCATAGCTATCAAGGGCTAAGGAACTCCCTTTTGATAAAAAAAAAAAAGAAAAATATTAGTTGTTGTTGGCAGTGGTGGTGTTTGGTTGATAAACCTGAATGTTTTCCTTCTTTTCTCAGCAACCCACTTTTGCCTGGATATAAATGATAAGAAATTAAACTAGTATTATTTACAAAGCAAGTTACAAGAAAACCTTAGACATTAATTTTACTCACTCAAGTTTCCTCTGAAACCATATCCTACTTACATATCAAGATACAATTCAAATGTCACCTTCTACCATCTCTACCCCTATGTGCCAAAATTAAATTCTCCCACTTAGTTCTCCCAGAGCTCTCTACTTAGACATTCATTTACAGCACTTACATTGACATTTTTTATAGCTATTTGTTATAGTCGATAAGACTTATCTGCTTGATTATGAACTATCTGAGTGCATTTTTCTTGTTATTATAAAAATTCATCTTAGAAACTCCAGTTTCTGACATAGAGCAGATGCCCAATAAATATAAAACATGTGATTTTTAAAAATATAAATCCAAACTAACTAATCCTCTGCTTTAACCCTTCCATGGATCCCTGCTGCATTTGGGATAAAATAGAAGCTTCTTAACATGACTTAAAGGCTTGAGGCTTTCTGGTTTCTGGCTTTCACTTAGGATTTAGAAAACTGGAGAGTCAATCCCACACTGACAAGAAAAAATGGATAATCTACAGAGTCATAACTTTTCTTGAATGCATCAAAGAACTGAAGTCACAAGGCAATCAACTACCCTGAAATCTAAGAAAAGACAGGTATCTCCAAGGAGAGATGAGGAATGGGCTCTTAATTACCAGATGATGAATACCACACATGCTAGTAAGAAAAAGCTGGTAAGTTGGAATTTTTGACAAATTGTGAAAGGCTAAGCACAGACTATCACTAGATTATAGAACCCCTCATAGCTGTAGATACAATAGCAGGTTTTCCCCCACAGATCTTACTGAATGTTCATATGAGAGATGGGATCAAAGCAAGAGACTGGAGGAAACCTCCCTTGTGGTGAAGGTTTGGGGAAAGGGAACAACATCTACTTCAAGAAAGCACAAAGCCCCTCCCAGTCTGTTCTTCCCTATCTCCTCCATGGAACACAGGCCTTAAACTTCCAGTGGAAGCACAGCAAACCCTGTCACCCTCAGGGCACAGGAGAAGACCCATTGCAGCTGGGGAAAGGGCATGAAAAAAATTCTACCTCTGGGAAAATGTTAGGAAAAGATCTTAGCCCAGAACATTAGACATCCTTTTCCACTGAGACAGGCAGGGTCACTGAGAAGCCCCCCACCACTGAGACCCAGAAACTCAGTACCTGCCTAAGATGGGGGCTAAACCAGGACAATAGGAAACACCTCTACCCTGGCCCTTAAAGCAGACTAGAAAGCACTGAGTAACATAAAACAGCAGCCTACTACTGGGTATGGGGCAAGAGTGTGGAGAAAGACTCTCTTTCCAAGGTTCACTGGGAATGTCTAAAGTTGTAAGTAGAATAGGAACATTAAGAAAAATCCTCAAGAAACCATACCGGATCCTAAACAAAAAGTAATTCTAGAGGAATTTGAATGCTGTGAGGTGCTGAGGGTAAACATAACAAAAACAAAGCCCAAACCCAGCCCAACCTCTGACTAGATTGACTCAACCCTTGATACTTAATATCTAACAAGAGAAGAGGCATGCTCATTTCCAAGAGTAAATAATATTTATCTCAGTCTCTACTGTTCCATATAAAATGTCAAGATTTTAACCACAAATTATGATCCACACGAGGCAGCAAGAAAAAATACACTGTCAAGAGACAAAGACATCAATAGAATCAGACTCAGATATGATCTAGATGTTTGAACTATCTGATAGAAATGTAAAAATAAATATGACTAATATGATAAAAGCTGTAGTATACAAGGTGGACATGTATGAACAGATGGGTAGTATCAACCAAGAACTGGAAATCATAAGAAAGAATCAAATGGAAATGCTAACCATGATAAACATGGTAACAGACATGAAGAATGCCTTTGATGGGCTCATTGGTCTAATGACTTTGAAGACAGGTCTTTAGAAATTATCAAACTGAACACAAAGGGAAAGGAAATTCTTTAGAAACAGAGTATTCTATAGCTATGGTACATGAAAACCAAAAAGAAAAAGAAAAAGAGAGAGAGAGAGAGAGAGCAAGAGAGAGCAAGTGAGCTATGGTACTATATTTAAAAGTCTATATAATTAGAATCCTAGAAGAAGAGAAAGAGAAAGACAGAAGTATTTGAAGATATAAAGGGAGAATTTCCCAAAATCAATGAAAGATACAAAACCACAAGTCCAAGAAGTTCAGAAAACATTATGCAGGATAAATTAAAATAAAAAATAAAATGGTACACATAGACACATCATATTCAAACGTCTAAAAGCCAAAGACAAAGGGTCAACCTTGAAATCAGGCAGAAACACACACACACACACACACACACACACGCACACACATTACATGCAGAGGAACAAAGGTGAAAATTATAGATTTCTTGTCAGAACCATTCAAGCCAGAAAACAATGGAGCAGCATCTTTAAAATATGTGGGAAAAAGGACAATCTAGACAATTTTATACACAATGAAAATATATAAAGATTTTTTCTGATGCTAATTGAGATAATTTATTCCCAGAAAATCTGCAGTATAAGAAATATTAAAAGAAGTTCTTGAGGCAGAAGAAATGTGATAATAGAAATTTGAATCTACATGAAGAAATGAGGAGTATTGTAAATGGAATTAATTAAACTAAATATAAAATTATTTTTTCTCATTTAAATTACTCTAAAAGCTGTTGGACTATTCAAAGCAAAAATAGTGGCAATCTATTGTGTATATATAGTATGTTTAAACAAAATACTATAGTGTACCTGAAAGGAGCACAAAGGTCGGGAGGGAGAAATGAGAACTACACAGTTGTAACATTTGTACACTATACTTGAAGTGGTAAAGTATTATTCAAAGGTAGACTGTGGTTAATTAAAGTTCTATCTTGTAATCCCTAGGGCAACCACTAAAAATGTTATTAAAAGGTATAAGCCAATAGTGGACATAAAATCATAAAAATACTTAATCCAAAAGGAGATAGTATGAGAGGAATAATAGTTTCAAAGATGAAACAAATAAAAATCAACTGACAAGATAGTCAGTTTTGTTCCAACCATATCACTAATTGCATAAACGGTCTATATATGCCAATTAAAAGACCAAGATTGTAAAATTGGATTAAAAAGCAAACCATGTGCTGTCTGTATAAAAAGCTGTCTTTAAATAAAACAACTAAATATGTTGAAAATAAAAGTTGAAAAACATATACATATAAATGTATACATGCATAGAAACTATTCAAAAGAAAGCTAAAGTGGCTATAACACTATCAGACAAAAAACAGACATCAAATCAAAGAATATTAGCAGGGGTAAAGAAGAGTATTATATAGTGTTAAAAAGGATCAATTTGCCAAAAAGACGTAAAAATCCTAAACGTGTATGTGCCTAAGGACAAAACTTCAAACTACGTAAAGTAAAATCTTACAGAATGGGAAGAAGAAATAGACAAATAGACAAATCCACAAACTTCAGTTGGAGACTTCAAGATTACTTCCACAGTAATCAGTAGAACAAGTTGACAAAAAGTTGGTAAGGATGTAGAAGACCTGAATGACACTGTCAAATAAGTACCTGAAAAGATGTCAATATCACTAGCCATCAGAGAAATGGAAATTAAAAGCACAATGACGTACCACTACACACCTATTAGAATGGCTAAAATTGTTAAAGATTAAAGAAAACTGATAATAACTAACATGGGTAAGGATGTGAAGCAACTACAGATTTGTTGCATTGCTGGTAGGAATGCAGAATGGCACAGACACTTTGTAATACAGTTTGAAAATTTCTTGTAAAGTTAGACATACACTTACCACATGGCCTAGCAATTCTACTCCTAGGTGTCCACCCACATGAAATGAAAATTTATATTCACAAGTAAACCTGAACATGAATACTTATAGTACCTTTATTCATAATAACACCAAACTGGAAACAAATCACATGTCCTTCAACTGCTGCATGGAATACTCCTCAGCAACAAAAAGCAGGAAACTACTGATACACACAACAACGTGAATGAACCTCAAATGCATTACACTAAGTGAAAGAAGCCGGACTCAAAAAGCTACATACGATATACCCCATTTTATACATTCTTATAAAGGCTAAACTCTAGGGTCAGAAAACACATCAGTAGGTGCCAAAGGAGGGGAGAGTGGTTGACTACAAAGGGGCAATAGAGGATTTTCTGAGGTTCACAAAACTGTTCTATATCTTGATTGTCGTGTTGATTACATGACTATGTGTACATCAACATATGTGTATCAATATACGTGTGTATTAGAACTATACACTCAAACTCCATAACTCCCTTGTTATATTGTCCTTCATAATCATAATAAAATCTGTATGAATATATTCATCATCTGTGTGTTTGCTTAATATCCAACTCCATGGAAATTAGAATACCTTCTTCATAGACTCTATCTACCTACCTATCTGTCTATCTACCTATGTATCTATACATCCATCCACACTATGTATGTCTCTGACACAATGTAGGAACTTAATAAATATCTGTTGAATGAATGAATGGTTAGAAGAATGGTGTGAGCATATTTCTCATAACTTGATCTCTCTCTGAGATGCAAATGCCATTGTGATTCTGACTATGTTCACAAAGTGGATGGATCACGAATATTGTTGCCACATGGTGGCTCTTTTTAGTAAATGTCAGCCTCCACACCATGGAGTTACATGACTCCTTTTCTACCTTACCCTACTCTGCCACTTCCCCCCAGCAATGTGTCCGCCCTCTCAGTTTCCTCATGACGGAGTAGATAAGTCAGGCTCTAACATGCAGACTCAGACATCTTCAATTCACAAAGAAGAGAGTGAGAGGCTGTGAATTGGCCTCAGATGCCAGTTCCGTTCTCCACTCTACCTTGACCAGAGAGCCATGCATTTTGAAAAGTAAACGCAAGCCTTAGTAAAGCCCATCCTTTGATCCCCTTCGCATCCGAATGTGAGCGTTGGGGGCGGTGGTTCACATATAATGAGAGTGTGCTCTGTGAAGGAGAAGACTTCTTAAACGAAAGAGAAACTTGTCAGCCCGGGCCCTATACTTCTCTGGTCTGATATTGTTCCCTGAGAGTGGCTGACACAAGAAATGGAAGTCAGTTCTCTTACTGGGTGGAGAAAGGATCACCAGGAACCCAGATGAAGGCAGCCCAGAGGTAGGTGGCCCAAAGGAGCTCGGCAGCTGCATGGACTGTTGTGCATCTGGACACAGGGCTCGGGGCTCCAGAGGAAGTTGGCAAGCAGTGAGTGCAACACAAATGGACAATAGAGAAGAGGGGTGTTGGTGGTTCCTTGAGCAAAAGGCCTTGAGTGCAAGCAGTGACTCAGCTTCAATGGGAGGCAGTCCACTCCTCGTTCCCTGAAAGGCTCTTGGAGAAAAGTGGTCTTTCCCATGTCTATAAACTAGTGGGGACCAGGATGCTTTCAGGCTCCACCTATAAGCCCCCCTAAAAAGACTCAGTAATATTTAAGGACAAACATATCTGAAAAGAACTGGCCTATCTATGTGAACAGGTGGGGGTAGGGGGTGCAGAGCTATTGAAATTTGGGAAACATTATTGTAAATGTTAATACTTTTTCTCACCCACCAGCTGGTGAAGCTGGATAGATGTCAGTTACACTCGCTGATTGATTGAGCTGTGATCCTATCATCACGGCCACTGTACAATTCCATCTGGCATTTAGATTCTGTGATTGGGATTGTTTGGGAGGATGGCCAAAATGATCATATCTGGCTCTCTGCAGTCTGCTTCAGCAGCTGCATGTAAACACAATCCATGGCTCAAAATGTATTCATTTAGACAAAACAAATTTTATTTTGGGTTTGATTTAGAAGAGATAACGTCAAAGATGGGAACATTTTACATGAGTGAGTGAACATAATCAGTGTGCTGAATGATAAAGTTCAACTTATGATATTTAATAGAAGGCCATTCAGAGTTATGGAAATTCCATATGGAATCATATGTCATGATTATCACACAAACTTATAAAACCAAATTACAGTTCATGCTGATAAATCCTGGGTTAGCTAAAGACACTAATAAAATTTAGCAATGTGTGAAATTTGCCAAGGTTAAATGAGGCAGTGGACTCCTTTTGTTTCTTTTAAAAAGTAACTTATACAGACCATGTCACCAAACGAGCAATTAATAAGAAAGAACACATCATTAAACTCTGTTCTTAGGTAATTTACATGCCACAGTGTTCATTGTTCATAACCCAGCCATTTCTTAGTGAATCATAACATTGTCTTAATTATCACTACCATTCTCCTGTGATTGCTTTCCTTCTCTCTTACCCAGGAATAGGTTTAAAACCTTTGAAGTCTTCTGCAAAGCAGGTACCTACATGTCAGGTGGGTTGTCACCTTAGGAGCAAATTAACTCAAGTTTTCTCTCACAATGTTCTTAGGTAATAAGATATTCTTAGGTTCCCAGATGCCAGGAACAACAATGAAAAAAAATTACTTCTTTTACCACAATTACCATAAACTCTTTAGATATTCAGCTATGTACAGCTTTTTGTTCTGGATTTTGTAGAGAAGTTATTCAAAGATTAACATTTCTGGACCCCTCAGTAAGGCAGAGTCTCTTGTGAATATGATCTATCCTGGAACTGTTTCCTTGGGCAAATAGGCAGCAACCAGCTGATACAAGGCTGACTACATGCTGAGTTAACATTATGGCGGTGGAGAGCCAGATAGGCGTGGAATGATCCTTCTGGCCTTGTCTAAAGAAACATGCTGGCTGTAGCTATTCACACAACTACTGTGAATGAGGTCATTTCTTTTGAAATGTAGACTTTTTCTTAAAAGAGTCGTTGGGGCAACCATGGTATCAGATAATCGGCCTGCCTGAATTGTGCACTTTTCAACCAATTGTTCTCATGTCGTATAAATCCACTCAAAAAGAGAAAGGAATAAATTTTGCATTAGCTAGTTCTTCCTCAAAGCTGTGAGATGGTCTTAGACAATGGATTTATACTGTTTTTATATTAAATGGATACATTGAAAGGTACCCGGGTAGAGAAGGTGAATATAATGTAGGACCGTACTTCTCAGACCTTAATACATATACAGATTGCCTGGTGATCTTGTTAAAATGCAGATTGTAACTCAGTGGGTTTGGGGTGGGACCAGGGATACTTCATTTCTAACAAGTTCCCAAGTGGTACCAATGCTGCCAGTCTAAAGACCTAGTAGTGGGCCCAGTTTTCAACACTTTAACTAAATCAAACACAATCTTGAAACAGGTGAGAACACTGGATAGTGGTTTAGAGCACGGATTTATAGCTGGAAAGACCTGGGTTTACATTCCAACTCATCTACTCAACCACCAAGTGACTTAAGTCACTTCAGCCCTCAGAGCCCCATCTGTATGGGGAAAATTACACCCACCCCAGAGCGCTATTGCTGCACATAGAAATGTATAAATGACATATTTTATTTCAAATGCATAGCTCAGAGATTAGCATAGAGCAAGTGCTCAATAAATGGACTTGAGATCGTTACTCCTGGGGCTAAGCATGGTTATGTGCCCAAGATGTGATTTGGGGTCCTTGTCTACATCATCTACATAAGCTGACACTTCAACTCCAAACTAACAATTGTTCACTTCATTTTTTTTTCTTTCAATTAGGGGATGTGAAAGTTTAACCCTTTGCTTTTCAGAATTTCCAGTTGTTTTATCAATCACAAAAATAAATGAACTTCAGGGGTATACTATATTGATATACAATATATATGCTCCCATAAATAATTTTTTAAATTATGAGTTGCAGTAATTTCTCCGTATCATTCTGTGAATATCTTCATGCCCAAAAAAGTGATAAAATAATTTAAAGTTTATACCCAGCTGTAGTTTGGAGGCCTATGTCTCACATATGCATCTGGACACACAGGCCCTCATTCCTGCTCTGAGAAGAAGTTGATTCCTCTCCTCTGTGCACCATGGACCCTTCTGTTACTTTTCCAGGCTGGCAGCACCTTAGTAGATCAGCCACTGCTGAGCCTCTATGTCTGTTGGACCCTTATAGCTCCACCAGCCCCATCACTAACTCTCTGAGTTCTTATGGTACCACGGCTGTCCTATGGCGGGAGTGAGAGGGGGCATTTGGAGAAGAGAGAACGACTTCAGCCTTCTCGCTGCATTTTGTTTAAGGTGCCCCCAAGCAGCATGCCGTCTTCAGATGAGTTATTAAAAATGACTCATTGAATTATTGAAAACCTGTTTTTGCATTTTTTACAGGTTCTTTGTTCTAGGATTCAGACAGAGACTGGGAAAACAGAACAAAACAAAACTGTGATCAACATTTACTGCATCACCCTTCCCTCTCGTGAGCTCTGGGCAGGCCACGTGCCTCCACCACCGACCAGAGGTGTAGCAGCTCGTGACTGCAGCTGTACCCCAGACATGCTCAGTTGTGTCCGGTCCCAATGACAGAAAGCTTGCCTTCTTTCCCTGGAAACTCTCTGAACCATGTAAATCGGCCTCTAATAACCAGTGTCACCAACTAACCAGACATTTATAGACATTTCTGAACATCCTTTCACTCTGGTCATACTTAGATTCCCTCTTCTATTCTAAACATTGAGGTTCTGAGAAGCTCTCACGAGGAAAATTAGGAGAAAGGAAAGAAAAGAAAATAACATGTATTGATTACTTAATATGTGAAGGCACATAGTTGGTTTCTTTACCTAGAAATTCTATCCACACAACAATCTAATGAAATAGTTTGGTTTTCTGTCCCTATTGACTAGATAAAGAAATTGAAGCTTTGAGGCAACAAGTAACTTGACAAAAGTTACCATGTTAGTAAGTATCCAAGTTGGCATTTCAGCCCAAGTTTGGCCTCCAAGAACATGCTATTTCTACTACACCACACCACAAAGGACTATAAATCGAGAACAGAAGGGCCCACAGAAAGATAATCTATTAATGTGTTGAATGCTAGCGAACATTAGTCAGTTGACGGGCATTAGCTGTGACACGTTTGCCAGGAATATGGCCCTCTTTTTGCAAAGAGTCTCACTATTTATAGGGCATTGAAAATTGCTTCATTGAGTTCTGGCTGTACAATGTATTAATCATATTTTAGTACAATATTACTAGTTACTAAATTCTGATGTTATAATACCCTATTTTCATGATGCCATACAACTGGTTAGAAAGTAAAATAATGAAGCCATTTAAACTATCGCTTATTCTGTGATAGCTAAAAGATTTACCATTTCCAAATTCTTAATGGAATTAACTGTTTTTTTAACGAAATAGATTGAATGAACTGGCTGATTTAGTCATTGAAATTCCAAGAACCCAAACTCTTCTCGGTATTTATGAAGCATAAAAGAAAGATTAATATCTACATCAATCGTCTTCAACACTTATAGAAAAAAAAAAAAAAAACAAGGATCCTTTAAAATTTTATTTTAAAAAATCAAAATAATACAAGTACATACATTTTTTTAAAAAATCAAGTGGTTCAGAGAAGATTATAGTGAGAACCAGCAGTCTCCCATTTCACTCTTTACAGTTAGAGTACATTTGGGTTTAAGTCTAAGAAGCATAATTAAAAGTGGCTTACACAATTAAGAAATATATTATCTCACATATCGAAAAGTCCCTATGCAGGGTGGGCTCCAGATGTGTGGCTCAGGATTGTGACCCCACTGCTCAGGAACCATCAGCACGTAGCTTTGTCCCCTCATAGTCACAAGATGGCTGCAAGCTGCATCTGTTTCAAGTAGTAGAAGAAAGATTGTCTCCCCAATTAAGGGACAGAAGCCCTGCCCTTCTCTTCAGTTTGATTAGGCTCCTCCCCTGACTACGACTGAACGTAGCCAATGAAACTTCAGGCACTATTTGTCCATGTCAATAATTCTCTACTTAATCAGATCCAGTGTCCCTTTTGAACACAAATTTTTCATAATCCCCTCTTTCCTAGCCTGGTAACATGTGATGGGTATAGTAACCTATCTACACACACAACCTCAGAAAATACATATATTAACAACGTTTCTCAGACAAGCTCAGTTAGGTTTAGATCCTTGGATGAAAGCTGAATAAAACACACTCCTTCCCAGACCCAGATCTACACAGTGTATATAAGCTTGTGACCTGAATATCCTGTCTCAGCATCTGCTTTGTTTTCTATCTGCCTTGTCCAGTGCTGGGAGGTTCTGTGCTGCCATTAGTGTTAAATTTTGCCATCCAAGCCTTAGGGCAGGGCATATCCTACTGAAGGAAGGATCGTCAGCCCCAAATCCTCTCTTCCTTTCTGTATGACTCATTAATACTAACTGATTCTTACCGATTGAAATTCTGACCATCGTGATCATTGGAGAAACTGCTGTTCAAGTGAATGAGATCTCAGGGGTCTCAGATCCAAGATACAAAGTTCAACGTCTTCTCCTTTGTGAGAGTACTCCTCACAGACAGATCTTAGAGACTGCGTAGTTCTGGATTTCTTAAATTCAGCCTTTCCCTGGGTCAAGTTTGCTCTACCTTACTAAAGGGGAGAGAGGGGCAGATAATGAACATCTATTAAACTCCTACTGTGTGTCAGGAACAATTTCCATGCGACACACTTTTTAGTACTCACTAGGATACTCTGAGGCAGCTGTTTCTGCCCTTGATCTACAGATGCCAAGACTGCGTCTCCGTCTCCGATAGGTAGATGGGGTAGAGAGCAGCATGGAAATGCGGGGCTGCAAATTGAGCTGAGTCCTGTTTGAGTCCAAACCCGTTTGAGTCCAAAGCCCAGCCTCTTTACAGACATCAGTGAAGTCATTCTCACCTTGTCTGCCATCTTGTTTCTACTGTTATTTTAAATTAAAGTGTTCTTGGGTTTCCCTAGTCCCAGAAGAAATCAGAGTAATCTAATCTCCACATCTCTAAGTCTAGCCTCCGCATTTGTTGCTTAAATTCATTTCCCAGTGGTCACCTGATTCTACTTAAACAATTTCTGTTTTAAGAAAGTCTGTTCTGGAGGCAGTCCAGTCCATCTTCATACGCAATGGTTGTTACAAAGCTCTTTCAGAACTTGCCTCCCTGAAGCCTGGCCCACTGGAGCCAGTTCTGTTCTCTGCAGCCTCCTTGGATAAGTTAAATTCCATTTCACTTGGTGGCCCTACCAGTATTTGAGCCAAAGTCCACTTGACTGTTTTTCATGCACAACGAATGGCTCCACTGCAGATCAGTTCATCAGTACTTGAGGTATTCTTTTATTCTTTGGAGCTGAAATCTTTCTGCTTTCCTCCCTGACAGCAAGCCTTGTCTAACATATCCCTTTGCAAATGGTTCCTATTTTCTAGCTTCCTGTGACCTACTCCATCCTTACCCTGGCCTCTGACTAAGACTTTTCTCATATTCCTAGGTTTGATTTTTCTTTCAATTAAACTCTGCTGGCTCTGGTCCAATGATTACACATTTACATTTATCAACATGAACATTTCATTGAATATGCACGAACAGAGGCTTGACAGTGGCAGAAAAATACTGACAAAAATCAGTCAATTATTTTTGAGCTTAGCAACAATGCAAAAGAGAAATTTCATGGTAATCATATTTGAGCTCAGGTATGCTATAAACCAGTGGTTCTCAAAGTGTGGTTCATGAACCAGCAACATCAACATTACATGAAAATTTGTTAGGAATGCAAATTCTTAGGTTGACCCTTAAGCGCACTGAATCAGTAACTCTGAGGTGGGGTCCAGCAATCTGTGTTTTAGCAAGCTGTCCAGGTGATTCCACTGCATACCACAGTTTGAGAATTGCTATAAACTAGCTGGGCTTGTGTCCTTGATAAGAACAATTAACACCTTTGGCATTCTTTACATATTTGCAAAGCACTTTCACCAACATTATTCAGACTGTCTCGACTCATCACTTTTCATGGAAAAATAATGAGGGTAAATTAGATCTTGGATGGTAAATAAATTTCGTATTAGTTGCCGGCTCTTATCAATTAGTAGTGATTCCCTGGAGAATGATGGCTTCAGCGTCATAGAGACTTAAGAAAGTTATTTAACTTTTAAATTTCTGTTTCTTCATCTATAAAGCAAGAATTATATTCCTATCTCCACACCCAGGCTCAGTAGGAAGATGTGCTCATTTGGGTGTTCTGTCACGAGCACGAGAGAAGGAAGTAGAGGCATTTGTACCATAAAGTTGCTTCCCCTGGACTAGAAACTCTCCACCCTAAATTCTCTAGCTGTAATTCCAAGGAAGGAAGTTAAGGGAATAAGCCCTTTATTTAAACAACAGTCATCCAGTTTAGAGTAGAGAAGAGTTTCCAAGGAAATATTTCATTATATATGGACCCTAAAAAGATACTGAATAAACTTGAGGGAGAAAAAAATCTCCTTTTATCACTTCCCCTCTTGGGTTCTAGAAAAAAACTAAGAAAAATAAGTAAAAATAGTCAAACAGCATAAAAGTTACCACTTCTTAAAAATACAATTTTCTGATCCCTACAGGTTCTAGCAAATGAAGCAAAGAACTTTATAATGTCACCAATGTTATGATATTAAGATAACAATTCAGATTCTAAGATAATTAGACAGATAATTGTCTAGTTTAGACAGATTGATGTAAATGTCCAGTCACTTCTCCAGGGATCCTTTCCTTCTGGCTTCCTGTATGTCTTCTGGTGTCATCTATCCCACATCTGGGACCAGAACTAGCTAAAATCTTGTCTTCTTAGTAAAAACACCCCAAACTGAAATACATTTCTCACCCACTTGGACCCTCCCACTTATTCTTTTGCTAGTCTGAGTGATGAGCTTAGCTCATTGTTGACACAAAGTGAGGTGATGACTGACACCTTTGAGCCCCAGTGGATGATTTGAGTTTAGCTGGCTCAGATGATCAGGTCTACAGTGTACCTGTTAATGACTTAATAAATGAATCCTTCTTTACAGTATTCCTCCATGGAACCACACACACACACATACAAAGGGAAGTAGTTTTGCAGAAGTCTACATATTATACTTTTCCAATACAATGCTAGATGAATCAGATAATAAAAAGATGGAAAGCAAATCAGTTCACATATAGTAGGAGATTGGGCGTTGTCTAATAATTCCTGTTAGTAATTTTTCCAAATAAGACAATGCAGAGCATTCTGGCAATTTTGAACACATTCTCAAAGGGCACTAAATTAGTTGTCCTCAATATAAAATCACTGACGCCTAGTGAACCATAAGAAACCTTTATGGCTTGATTTCCCCAACATAACAGCAGTATGAGTTAGGTAGGTAAGAAGAGATCATTGTATTTGCATTTGACCCAAACACCTACCTTCAGTAATTTACTTAATTACTTATAGTCTCAGCTTCCCTATGCCCTTATTCTCAAAGTTGACACAGAATGGTTCAAGATGGCGACATAGGAGGAGCCTGAACCCATCTTCTCCCACAGACACACCAAAACAACAGCTCCATATGGAACAATTTCCTCTGCAAAAAAACTTAAAAACTTGCTGATCAACTTTTGCACACCAAGTGAATGAAAAAAAATCCCACACCGAAGCAGATAAAAGAGGCTGAGACACAATCTCACCATAAGTCCCACCCCTGGGATGGCAAGCCACAATTAGGAGGGAACTCATAATCCCTAGCTTCTCCCTGAGGGGAGGAGGGTTTGAATCCCACATCTGGCACCCTGACTTTTAAGACCTGCACCTGAGAGATGAGTCCCCAAAACATCTAGCTTTGAAAGTCAAAGTTGCTTTAGTGTGCTGCTTTTTCAATCTTTAGGTGCTCTGCAGATGATGGTATTTCCATATTGGATCTTTCGCTGTAGATATTAATAAACCCTAAAATAATCTTTTCAAACTAGAGTTACAATAATGGCACTATAAAAGGTTCATGAGATATGGATTTTTCTTAACAGTTGTTTTTGATAGTTTGGTTCTACACTGACAAAGAAAGAAAATGGGTCTTAAGGCAATTTGCGAATAGGTAGAAAACCATGATAAATTCTACATCAAGAGCATCTTTTCTAGACACTTCTCCACTTAAGCCACACATGGTATCCTACAGCCCGGCTATTACTCTCCAAGTCATTAGCAAACAATGAGCTTCAGAACACTGGAATACCCAGTCATGTTAGCAATCCCAGCTCTAGGAATCCTGTCCAGAAGAGCAATTCTGGTAATCCCACCCAGGCAGCAATTTTCACTGCTTGGGCATTCACCAGAGTGCACAGAGGACTCACTAGGCAGAGAGCTGAAGGAGTTGGAAGTGAAGGCAGGCTCCTCTCATCTGTTGGCCCCATGCCCAGGGCATCAGGCTACTGTGTGAGTGATATCATTAAAAAGGGAGTAGGATAACCCCACCTGCCTCTAAATACATCATTCACTGGGCTTGTCCCTTATAATTCATTACTCAAGTGAGATAATGACATAATGCACATGATATCCATGACATAATTTATATAAAATCCTTAAACACAGTGTCTGGCACATAGTAAGATGTCAATAAATTTAACTCTTAGAAATATTATTAGTTGTTCATATGAAGTGAGGCACTTAAAGTACTTTAGACACAAAGCATTATATTGAGCCCTGAACATGCATTTATGCTCAGTCCAACAATGGCTCTCTAGATTCAACCTCCAGCCCTGATAGGACCCCTAGGAATAGGACACAAGGAATAGTCATTAGTACTCATACCAATTCTCATACCAATTTGTACTCCATACCAATTATTTCGATTCAACACTGAGCCCTGTTAGGACCCCTAAGAATAGGACACAGGGTGAGGCTCTTTGATTTGAAAGATGTAGAGGGTTGATAAGGGAAGGCAGAGTCAGTAGGGCACTGTGATGGGACCGGATGAGGATGCTAGGGTCCTGTTGGGAAAATTAAGATCTCAAGTGGAGGAGAAAGATGAAAGCTATGTGGAGTAACATAAAGAATCCTGCTCAAGAATCAGGAGACATGGTCCTCATCCAAACTCAGTCCCCAGCTAGCTGTGTGACTTTCCCAAGTCACTCAGCCTCTCTGAGTGTTAGTGTTTCAACTACAAAGTGAAAGGGTGCGGTTAGTCACCTCTTAGAACCCTCCAAAAGTACCAAAGACAAAGCTTTTCTACCTTTCCTTAAACCAGGCTGTATATGTAGTAAGTTCACAGTACAGAGGAAAACTTGGAAGAGTTCTATAAATGTAACAACGGTCAGAGCTATATCAGGTGACTTACAAGTGAGTCAAGATCAAAAATCTACACTTTATAAAATAAGGTACAGTGTCTATTGTCTCAAGGCTCCAGTAAATCTTATCTACATTTTGCATTCTTTTGCAGTGTAAAACCAGTAAAGATACCTTGAAAATGAACTTTTAAAATAAATATGTTTCAATTGGTAGAGAACAGGCATGTCAGAATCTTTGCAAGTGTTAAGAGTTTGAAAATATATATGCTCTAACACTGGTTTGTTTCCATTCATGATATATAATTTACTTTGAAATTTTGAATAATGTTGAAGAAAGCCATGAAATTGTTATATTTATCAAAATAAGGAGGTGAGTTACCAAAAAGATAGAAAAGAACTGGATGTTTAAGGTGAGGATGTTTTTATTTTTCTCTTACTACTTTCGAAGGAAAGTAAAAGCTTTCAATCAACCTCCCTGCCTCCCTGTAAAATAATAGGCTTAATGTTTTGGAATGTTCATACAAAAAAAGAAGTAAAGGGGAGTTTGAAAGTTCTCCCAAGCTCAGCCCAGTGATTTATGAAGATAGAAATAGAAAATGATATGGATTATGAGGATCCCAGCAAGATTCCTGAATCAGTGGCAGAAGTCCGGGATGAGAAAAGGAGCAACTGATGAGAAATTTGTATATAAATGAATAGTCTCAGAATTCAATTGAGCTCCCCCTCTCCCCCTCCCCCCAAAATAGTCAACATTGGCTCCTCAGCTCCCACCAACTTATATGCAAGAAAGCTTTGGCATGGGGTGCAATTTAATAGCAGTGTTCATCCAATCTTCGCAGACCAGGAGGACACTGCTACAGTTCCATTTTTAAGGTATGTGCTTTGAGCTGCTTTGCCAGCCAGGGAGATGGATAGGTTTGCAACCATCTATATACGTCCTTTGGCCTCAAAGCAAACACATTTGACTCTGAGCACAAATGTGCAGGCAGCTGTCCAAGGTCAGAAGTATGGTCTGTGGTCCTGGCTCAGATTAAGGTTCATGTGTCTTCATGGGGCTGCATCCAGCCAATATGCAGTGAGCAATTCTTCTGATTATTCTTCCTAAAATACTTCTTTGATTATTTCATTGCACTAGTCCTTCCATGGTCATAAGATAAAATATCAATATACAAAAGTAAAATGTATTCTTGTATGCTGCATCAAACAATTGAAAAATTAAAGTTTAAAAAATATTTTTCACAACAACATCAAAAAACTGTTTAATATTTGGGAATTAATCTTAAAAAAGACATTCAAGACATGAAAATTGTAAAATATGCTGAGAGAAATTAAAGAGAACCTAAGTAAGTGAAATGACATATGCATGAATTAGAAGATTAAATATTGTTAAGATGTCAGGCCTCTACAAATTGATCTATAGATTTGTATTAGCCTTGGTTCTCCAGAGAAACCGAATCAATAGAGTAGAATCAACACAATCAACTGTATATATATATATATACTCATTCCAGAAATAATGTTTAACCAATTATCTAGGCACCATGTAGCCCAGTCAAGTTGACACAAAAAATTAACCATCACAAGACTCAATGTGATTCCAGTAAAAATTTAGAGTTAATTCTAAAGTTTATATAGAAATGTGATGAACCTGAATACAGATAAACCTCATTTTATTGCACTTTTCTATATTGCACTTCACAGATATTGTGTTTTTTACAAATTGAAGGTGTGTGGCAGCCATGTGACAGCAAGCCTATTGGTGCCAATTTTTCTAACAGTATTTGCTCACTTCATGTCTCTGTGTCACATTTTGGTAATTCTCTCAAATTTCAAACTTTTTCATTATTATTCTATTTGTTATGGTAATCTGTGATCAGTGATTTTTTAATGTCACTATTGTAATTGTTTTGGTGCACCATGAACCATGCCCATATAAGATGGCAAACTTAATAATTGTTATGTGTGTTCTGACTACACCAACCGCTGTCTCTGTCCATTTTCTCAGGCCTTCCTGTTCCCTGGGAAACAGCAATATTGAAATTAAGCCAATTAATGATTCTACAATGGCCTCTAAGTGTTCAAATGATAGGAAGAGTCACACATCTCTCACTTTAAATCAAAAGCTAGAAATGATTAAGCTTAGTGAGGAAGGCACGTTGAAAGCTGATAGGCCAAAAACTAAGCCTCTTGTGCCAATTAGCTGAGCTGTAAATGCAAAGAAAAAGTTCTTGAAGGAAGTTAAAAATGCTACTCTAGTGAACACACAAATGATAAGAAAACAAAACAGCTTAATTGCTCTATAGATAAAGTTTTTTTGGTCTGGATAGAAGATCGAACCAGCCACAACATTCCCTTAAGCCAAAGCTGAATCCAGAGCAAGGCCCAAACTCTCTTCAATTTTATGAAGGCTGAGAGAGGTAAGGAAGCTGTAGAAGAAAAGTCTGAAGGTAACAGAGGTTGGTTCATGAGGTTCAAGAAAAGAAATTGTTTCCATAACATAAAAGTGCAAGGTGAAGCAGCAAGCACTGATGTAGAAGCAGCAGCAAGTTATTGAGATCCAGCTAAGATAATCAGTGAAGGTGGCTACACCAAACAACAGATTTTCAACATAGACCAAAAGGCTTCATATTGGAAGAAGATGCCATCTAGGGCTTTCATAGCTAGAGAGGAGAAGTCAATGCTTGGTTTCAAAGCTTCAAAGGAAGGCTAACTCTCTTGTTAGGGGCTAATGCAACTGGTGACTTGAAGTTGAAGCCAATGTTCATTTACCATTCCAAAAATCCTAAGGCCCTTACAAATTACGCTAAATCTACTCTGCCTATGCTCTAGAAATGGAACAACAAAAGTCTGTGACAGCACATTGGCTTACAACATGGTTTACTGAGTAATTTTAGCCCACTATTGAGAGCGACTGCACAGAAAAAAAGATTCCTTTCAAAATACTGCTACTCACACCTGGTCACCTGAGAGCTCTCATGGAGATGTACAATGAGATTTATGTTGTTTTCTTGCCTGCTAGCACAACATCCATTCTGCAGCCCATAGATCAAGGAGTCATTTCAACTTTCAAGTATTATTATTTAATAAATCCATTTTGTAAGCCTATAGCTGCCATATATAGTGATTCCTCTGGTGGACCTGGCAAAGGTCAATTGAAAAGTTTCTGGGAGGGAGTCACCATTCTAGGTGCCATAAAGAACGTTCATGATTCATGGGAAGTGGTTGAAATATCAATGTTAATAGCAATTTGGAAGAAGTCGATTTCAACTTTCCTGGATGACTTTAAGAGGTTCAAGATTTCAGTGGAAAAAGTAACTGCAGTTGTGGTAGAAATAGCAAGAGAACTAAAGTTAGAAGTGGAGCCTGAAGGTGTGACTGAAGTGCCACAATTTCATGATACAAATTTAATGGGTGAAAATGGTTTCTTGAAGTTGCATCTACTCCCATTGAAGATGCTGTGAAGATTGTTGAAATGACAACAAAAGGATTGAGAACATTAAATAAATTCAGTTGATAAAGCAACAGCAGGGTTTGAGAGGATTAACTATGATTTGGAAGAAATTCTAATGTGAGTAAAATGTTATCAAACAGCATTGCATGCTACAGAGGAGTCATTCATGAATTCTCTGATTTGCTGCAATCGATGAAGCAAACTTCATTGTTGTCTTATTTTAAGAAATTTCTGCAGCCTCCCCAACCTTCAGCAACCATCAGTCAGCAGCCATCAACAATGAGGCAAGACCCTCCTCCAGCAAAAAGATTACAACTGGCTGAGGGCTCAGATGATGGTTAGCATTTTTTTTAGCAATAAAGTATTTTTCATTTAAGGTATATACATTTTTTTAGACTTAATGCTATTGCACACTTAATAGACTAAAATACCGGGTAAACAATACTTTTATATGCACTGGGAAACCAAAATATTCATGTGACTTGCTGTATTGTGATATTCACTTTATTGCAGTGGTCTGGAACTGAACTTGCAATATCTCCAAGGGATGCCTTGTAGCCAAAACAATTTTGAAAGTGAATGACAAGTTTGAGGACTCACACTATCTGAATCCGAGAGAAACTATAATAGTGTAGAAATCAGGAAGGTTTGGAAGTGGTATTAGTCTAGACAAATATATCAATGGGAAAAATTAAGAGTACAGAAATAGATCCAAACATTAATGGTCAATTTACTTTCAACAAATCTTTAAGTAATTCAATGGCGAAAAGAATGCCATCCTAACAAATAATGCTGGGAAAACTGGATACACACATGGGGGAAAAATAAGTAAGTAATCTCTACCTATCTCTACCTTACACCACACACACAAATTAATTCTAAATGAATTACTGACCTAAACATAAGAGCTAAATCTATAAAACTTCCAAAAGAAAACTCTCAAACTAGAAACAGCTTAAATGCTCATCAACAGGAGAATGAATAAATAAACCATGGTATAGTCTTACAATGAAATACTAGTCAGCAATAAAAAGGGCAAACTACTTACACATACAAAACACAGATGAACCCCAAAATATTATGCTGAATAAAAAATGGTGGAGTTGAGAAAATATATACCTAATCATATAAACAATGCTCTAAATAAAACATCAAACATTTTTCCACCATCTTATACCCCCTTCCAGCCAATTTTAACCTCTAAATATGCAACTAGTTTTGTGTTTTCTAACTCCATAAATAAATTTTGTCAGTTCTGGAACTGCATATAAATGGAATTATACAATAAATACTTTTTCATATCTGTAGTCTGATAAAAGTTTAATATATTAATGTGCATGTACTGTGTGAATATACAATGTATGTATATATATACATATATACGTGTGTGTGTATTTATGTATATTTATATATATATATTATATCCCACATCCTGTAAAGCACATATGTCACTTTGGTGAAACTAAAAGAACTTTTTATCAATGAAATAATCGAAATTTTTGTTTGAAAATACAAAACAGACCTGCCAAGTTACTTCAACTTTTCAATAATTAATTACTGTACTCATGGAACATAAAAATGTTTTAGATTGTTCTGGAGGTAGCAAGCACAGTAGAAAGCACACTGATAGGAAGTTGAGAAATATTTTCCAATATCCTGGCCCTGTTATTAACTACTAATAGTAACTTGGACATGTCATTCAATCTCTTTGAGCCTCACTTCCTTCAGAGGTTACACTCGTTGGTCTTCCACCTTCAAAATTTCATGATAGAACTTCCACTCTATTGTGTATTACCAACTAGAAAACATGACCAACCTATTGCTGATAACAATAAATATCAAAAGATTGATATCATTTAGATCTAGTTCTTTGACCAAAGTGCAATTAAGTAAGAGATTGACGACAAAAGATTACTAGAAAAAGATCATCTATTTGGAAATTAAGAAATGTGTAGGTGAAAAACGAGGAAAATTTTTTAAATATTCAGAATGAAACAATAATAAAATATTATTTTTCAGGACTAATGAGATGTAGCTAAAATGATTTGAGGGGAGTAATTTGTAGCCTTGAAATCATTTATTATAAAGGAAAATCATTGAAAATTAATGAGCTAAGCATCAAAATTGAAAATTAGAAAAAGGAAATCAGAATAAACACAAAGAAAATAGAACAAAAATAATAAAGATGAGAGCAGAAATGAAGAGAGGAGCTGCAAAGAAAAAATTTAGCCTTTCTGAAGGCAAATCATTGGCAAGACTGATCAATAAAAAAATGGTACCTGATAAAGGAGTCTACCCACAGATTTTATAGGATTAAAAATGTAAGACGATATGAACAACTCTGTGTCAAAAATTTGAAAACTTAGATAAAAAGGAAAAGTTCCCAGGAAAACATAATTTATCAAAACTTGCTTAAAAGGAATTAAAAATATGAGCCTATAACCATTAAAAATCATTTTAAAAAAATCTTCCCACACAAATAAAGCAGGCTGGAAAAGCTTTTTCCAAACATTAAAAGAAAAAATAATTAGAAACATATGCAAACTAGTCTAGTGCCCAGAAAAGAGGAACATTCTCTAATTTAGAGCTAGCACAGTCTGGAGAGTTAAACTTGACAATGACAATATGAAAAAGATAATATGACGAGCCAATCTCCTTCATGCAATTAGTTCCAAGAAATCCTAATAAAATACTCGCAAACTCTATTTAGCAACATATAACAATCTTTAAAAAGATGATACATCAAGACTAAGTTTGGTTTTTCCCACTTATTGATTAGGGTCAGCTAATTATCATAACAAATTCTAAAATGTATACTGACTCACATAATAGAAGTTCACTTTTTACTCATGAAAAGTCCAAATCAGTTGATTTGCCTCCATAAGAGGATTGAGAGACCCAGGAACCTCCCATCTTTATGGCAGAGACGGCTCCCATCTTTTAAGGTAGACACAGCTCTACCATCTTTAGTAATTGCCTTCCAAGAACCCACACTAAGGCACATGAAGCTGTGGAAGAGAAATAAGGAGGGTTGAGAGCACATGGGAGATTGTATTAGGCCAGGCCTGGAAGTGGTACATACCACTCAGTCCATTGGCCTGGTCTCAGTCACATGTGCCACCTGACAGCAAGGGTGGCCAGTAGCATACCTTCTCTGCATGCCCAGGGAGAAGAAAAATGGGTGGAGAGAACTGCTAGCCAGTATCTGCAGCATCCCAATGACACCACATCATTTCTCACATGAGCCTGTAAAAGGAGAGAGCGTATACAGTCATTTCAAGAGATGTAGAAAGTAATCACGTAAGATGTGTCATATGTTCATGAAAAAAATTTATCAAACTAGGAAGAAAACTGTCTTAACCTGGTATAGAGTAACTGCAAAATAAAATTAACTGCAAACATCCCACTTAATGGTAAAACATTGAAATTTTTCCTCATGGGAACCAAAAATATATATATATAACTGGGAGGTGATGGATGTATTAATTAACTTGATTGTGGTAATCATTTCACCCTGTATATATGTTAAATCATCACGTTGCACATTTTAAAAGAATCACATGTACAAACTAAATATATAAAATTTTTATTTGTCAAGCACACTTCAGTAAAGCTGGGGGGGAAGAGATGAAGGTAAGGATTCTCATTATCACTATTCATAGTAAATGCTGTATTGGAGGTCATAGTCAATACATAAATAACAAAAAAATAAATAAATAACATGTGAAAGATCAGAAAGCAAGTAACAAAACTGGTGTTTTTATGAATTATATGATTGGCTACATAATAAATCTAAGGGTTTATTTCCTCTAATTTAGAGAAAAACATCATAATGAATTAGAGAATTTAGTAGGCTTTGAGGATAAAAAACTAACATTAAAATATATCAATTGAATTTTACATACCAGCCATACAAACCAAAATATATAATTTAAAATGCCACTTGTAATATCTTCAAAAATATATATTTATTAGATTTTTCTGGGATATATCTAATAAATTATGTGAGAACTTTGTGGAGAAAATTATAAGCTTCATTAAAAGAAGAGCTAAATAAATGTATAAGGAAGACTTACTATCACAAAGATGTCAATTCTCCTTAGTGAATCTATAGATTTAATGCAATCCCAATTAAAATCCTAATAGGATGTTCATAGACCTTGACATGATTATAAAATTTAAATGGAAAAACAAAAGGGAAAGACATTCCCAGAAGTCCTTTAGAAGAAGAATATGAGTTGGGAGGGACAGCCCTACCATACATCACTAGTTATTATAAAAATATTAAAATGAAACAAAGTGGTATTGGCCAAGTGAGAGACAAAGAGTTCAGTGGAGAGAGCCCAGAGCAGACCTGCATGTACAGGTCCTCCTTATACATAACAGAGGGGTAATTGCAAATCAGTGGAGAAAGGAGAGACTAGTCAATACATAGTGGAGGGGCAATGAGTTATCCTACGGAAAAGAATAAAACTGAATTCCCACCTAACCTAATCAGTTCTGAATGGATTAGGGCATAAAGGTAAAAGGCAAAATATAACATTTTAGAATGATATGTAGGAGAATATATTTATGATTTCAGTTTTAGGAAGAATTTGCTTTAATATATACCAACCATAAAAGAAGATTGATAAGTTCAACTAAAGTTAAAAAATTTGTACCTTAATGAACAGAATGTCTTCTTGTTTGTGACAAGGTAATATAAAGGAAATGGAAAGAAAATCCAGAAGCTAAAATAAATATCTGCAGCATATAAATAATAAAAGATTACTATTTATAAAAGACAGAAAGGAGCTCCTAAATTCCTCATATCAGAATAAAACAGATATTATAATAAGAAATGGACACGTAGCTAACAGAAGGGGAACATAAATGGCAAATAAACATATGAAAGTGTTCTCAGCCTCATTAGTAAAATTGCAGTGAGGTGCCATTTTATACCCATCAGTTTGGAAAAATATTAAGAAGCCAGAGAATACGTAGTTGGGAAGAGTGAAGAACAATGGCAACCCTAATACGTTGTTAGTAGGGGTTGAAATTGGCACAATAACCCTGGAACCTATATGGCATTATCTAGAAAAACTGAATATGTCATACACTGAGACATGGCAGTTTCATTACTGGGACTAAAATCTAGAAAATCTCCTGCTCATATGTATCAGAAGACATGGACAGGAATGTTTAAAATAGTGTTGTTTATAATGGTAAAAATGGAAACCAACCCAAACTTTCACCAGTAAGAAAGCGGTAACCAAATTGCACCACAGTATATAACGCGGCACTGCATGGGATTGAAAATATCTGAAGTCAGTTTACATGCATCCACATAGATAAACCTCACAAATGTGAAACTGCACATAACAAGCAAGTTGCAGAATTATACCCTCAACCTGAGTCCACTTAGAAAAAGTTAAGGGATATTATCATATGTGGTTTTAAAATAAGCCCTGGGATAGATATACACGATATCCACCATAATGGTTAAGTCTGGGGAGGGAGAGGGATTGCATCAGGGAGGGCTTAATGGGGCCTTCCAATGACCTACTGGTAATAATCTCTTCCTTTCTTACACTGCAGAGGTGAGTGTGCAGATGTTCGTTTTCGTCTTTTTTAAATATACTTTATTTGTATGCTATAAATATTCTTCTGTGTATGTAAATATTTAATTTAACTATTTAAAAAATTCTCTGATTTTCTATGCTAGTTAAGTGCTAGAGACTTAAGGGAAGTCACCTAGTTATACAACAAAAAAAGAATATTCCTTTTGGCATATTTCCTTGGTAATTAGAAATTTCTTCTCATTTTCCTCCTTGTTTTGACAAAGGATAAAACGAATGTCCTTTAGGGAAAACCAGGGATCATTCTAGATACCACCTCCATGTTTTGAGATGACTTTGCTCTTTATTTAAATGATAAATCAGCAGTAACCTTTGGGCCTTACTCTGAACTAAAAGAAAGTAAACTGCAAAGCGAAGGATCAGGTCCCAGCCATGAGGAAACAAGAACCGGCTGCAAAATGCCTCTTACTTTTTCAAGAGCTTTTACACCGTTAGGACAAGATTATTATCTATTGGGTTGGCCAAAAAGTTCGTTCGGGTTTTTCCATAACACCTTACAGAAAAACCTGAATGAAAATTTTGGCCAACCCAACATATTTACCAGTGAGGTTTATGAGGAACAGGGAAGAGAAACAACATGGACAGAATTAAAAGCCCTTCATGAGAGAATCAAGGTGGAGATTCGATTTTCCTGATTCCTAGTTCTACATTCTTTTTTTAAAAAACACACATTACATTATATATGAAGGATAAATTCATAAATAGTAAAAAAAAATTTAGGCAGATGACAGGCCAAGAGATTTTTAAAAATTTTTAATTGAAATATAGTTGATTTACAGTGTTTCAGGTGTACATCCAAGTGATTCAGTTATAGCTATATATCTATTCTTTTTCAGACTCTTTTCCATTATAGTTTATTACAAGATATTGAATATAGTTCCCTGTGCTATACAGTAGGATCTTGTTGGTTATCTATTTTATATATAGTCGTGTGTGTCTGTTAATCCTAAATTCCAAATTTATCTATCCTCCCCGTTTCCCCTTTGGTGACCATAAGTTTGTTTTTCTGTGAGTCTATATCTGTTTTGTATCATTTTTTAGATTCCACATGTAAATGATATCATATGATATTTGTCTCTCTCTGTCTGACTTACTTCACTTAGTATGATAATCTCTAGGTCCATCCATGTTGCTGCAAATGGCATTATTTCATTCTTTTTTATGGCTGAGTAATATTCCATTGTATATATGTACCACATCTTCTTTATCCATTCATCTGTCGATGGACATTTAGCTTGCTTCTGTGTCCTGGCTATTGTAAATAGTGCTACTAAGAACATTGGGGTGTGTGTATCTTTTCAAGTTATAGTGTTCTCCAGATATATGCCTAGGAGTGAGACTGAAGGATCATATGGTAACTCTGAGAAATATTTTTAGATGAGAGATATTTGCCAAGCCCACCCAAATGTAAATATTATTTTTTTTTCTCTCTCTCTTTCTCTCTCTCTCTCTTTCCCCTTTCTCCTCTCTCTTTTTTCACACACACAGTGGAGGCATCTCTGTCCGCACATCGTTTTGACATAGAGAAATGGAACTTTAACTACTAGACATAGGTGGCTGCTTGAATTTCTAGAACTATACAGATCTGCTTCACATGGCCAGTGAGGATGACCAGGCCGCTGACTGCCTCTGCCACCAGAAGGCCTCATCCACTTCGTACCACCAGCTCTTTCTGATACAATCTCGTATCTCTTACCCTAGTCTTCTTAGAAAGCTAATGCTTTTTTCCTCTTTCCTTGGAAAAACAATTTAGTGTGAGCCTCTTTTATGGCTTCCAGAAAATACAAATATTACCTAATAATATCACAAGGTTGTTAAGAATGTTACAGGACATTGAGTGTCCCAATAGGGGCAATTAAAGGCCATGGGGGGAAAAAATAGAAAGAGGCTGAGATGAGGTACCAGGGAACTTTTGGGGATGAAGGAAGTGCTCTATATCTTGATTGTGGCGGTGGCTACATAGGCATATATATTTTCAAATACACACTTAAACAAATATTTAAAATGGGTTCATTTGATTGTATATAAATTACTCCCAAATAAGTTGACTAAAAAGGGAGAGTATGTCTTGAATAATTCAAGCCATTGGCCTCCACACACCCCTCCCCCCACACCCCACCTTCGGCTTTCCAAGAGAAGGCAAAATCAGTTTAGGAAGATTCAGCCAATAGCACTGCCTCTCGTCACCCACCTTGGCCTACACACAGAGTGAATGGGGGGAAAGGAGAAGGAAGGAAATGAGGGGTCAGATCTGGGTGGAGTCTGTAGCCTTGTGTATATTCAGTTGTAAGGGGTAGGGGCACGTTAGAGAGGTATCCTTCTCACAAAGCCAAGGGAAGCACTGAAGTTCTCAGAGAATCACCCACAGATCCAGTAGTATGTGGGGTAAGGGAACCTGGTACCTCGTGGCCCTGCTGGATTCTTGCTGAGATGTGGAATGTGCAAGCCTGCTTAGGATTGCCACAGGAGGTAAGCTGGGCATGATGTGGATGGTCTTGGGACAGTCTGCCACATATACCCCGAAGTTTTGAGTTGTAAATAAACATAGGGAACTGGTGCCACTTATTTCTGGAGATTTCTGAAGGAGGAAGTCTTGTTGGAGCACTTCAGTGGGGTAAGAAGGGACCCTGGATTATTGTGCCCAGAAAAAAGATGGAGGAGGCCACCAATATATCCAGTTCTCACAGTCATTGGGGAGCGAGAAAGATGACCCTGATGGTCCTCCTGATGCATGGAGGGTGTCCATGGGTCAAAACAAGGAACAGGAGTCACTGAGTGGCCAAATGAGGCAAAGCCCTACATGGAAAAGGGGCAGGAATATGGACCACTGGCAGAGTAGATAGAAGCACAGGCCCCCTCTCTGAAGGGTCCTTGATGATGAAGGGGGTCAAGGTGAAGTGCTCTTCCATCTCACCCTCAGGAAAACTACTTATGTCTCCTACATCATACCAGTGGAGTCTCCAGGAGCAGCAGAGCCAGACCAAACCACTGTGGGGCCTGGGACACTTGGTCACCACCCTATGGCCAGTTACAGAAGATTCCACCTCAGTTCTCATCTCTTGCCCCCATCCTCACCAGAAGGTTAGGCCTTGAGGTGCAGATGGTGAGGAAACATCCCAAAGTCAAGGCATAGCCTGCCAGCCCCTGCCTTTGCCCCGAGAAGCAGATGCCGGAGGGAGAAGAGAAAAGTTTTGAGTTTTGAGCCTGAGCTTAAAGTTTGAAACTATACAGAGCTTTGGATAACAGAAAGGGACCCCAAAATATAGCTTGTGTCCAACATATCATCAAGGAATTGGAAGTTATGGTCAACATAGCCCTGTTAGAAATAGTGATTTAAATATAATAATAAATTCATTTCATGTATACAGCCTACTGAGATGAGATGAGATAGTTATGTAAGGAAAAGAGATAATACCTAGTAAGTCCTTAACCAAGCACCTGGTAAGTGGGTGATTACCATTATTTATCCAGGTAGCCATTAAAAATGATTTTTACTTTTTAATTTTATTTTATAAATTGTAAATCCATCCATTCTTCCACTCACTGAGCAACTATTTATTGAGCCTCCAGTAGGCTCTGGGGCAGTAAGAGAAATGTGGTCCCCGCTTCACAGAGCGTGCTGTGTGTCAGGGCCCAGGAGGCTCCATGAGGACCCATGCTGACCAGTTTCAACAGGGTCATGTGCTCCCCTGCTGCATCTCTCAGACCCAACCTCTCTCATCCCATCTCACCTCTGGGATTCCTTCTGCACACATTGCTTTGCCCAATACAAGTCTCAGGCTTCCCAGTAAGACAATTCTTCCCATTTAAAACAATGCCATGGAAACATAAACCTTCCCCTGCATATGGCAAAGGGCACGGGATCCACGTCACACTGGGTTCTGAGTGGGGACTCAATCCCTGTCCCAGCTGTACCTCTTTCTAGATAAATGACTTGACAGTGGGTTGGCACCTCTCCCAGCCTCAGTGTTCCTAGGGAGAATAGAATCTCTACCTCATAGCGGGCTGTGAGCTTTAAATGAGACAATGTATGCAAAGCACTTAAGTAAATGATATTTATTATTATCATAACACAGTGAATTCGAGCAAGTTGCTTAACCTCACTGAACCTTGTTGCCCTCGCTTTTAAAACAAAGTTATTAATAACAGACTTGTCTACCTCATAAGGCTGGTGTCAGACCCATTGAGATAATAGATGTGAAGGACATTTTATATATTATAAAGAGCTATTCAGTGGTAAACTATTGTCAGCATTTTCAATGATACACTGAGCTGAAAGTTTCTTTTTAAGAGACTCCAAAGAAAAGTGAAAAAAGAGGGAATACAGCCATCGTGTTGCCACTGCCTTTCTATGACATTTATAAGCAATTTGGAAATCATCCAACTCCGTGAGTTAATTTGATTCCCCTTTGAATCACACAACCATGGTTGGCGCATTGCATTCTGGTTTGCCTGCCTCTGCCTCAGCCGTCACTTGACATGCCCAGAGTCAACCAAGAAGACGCCAGGTTTGGAATGGATTAGGGCCTCTTCATCCATGCTCTCTGCAGCAGGCTTCTGCTAGCTTTCCTTGGACCTCGCCCTGGAAGGTTCCACCTGCTTCCAAGGGTTTTGAATCCTCCCATGGGAGAAACATCAGCTATCAGGAAATAAGGCCTGAGAGTGAGCATTGTTCTACTGGATTCTGGAAGTGGTCCCATAGAGCAGACGTGGGTGCCTTTGCCCTGGAACCTGTCATGCTACTGATTGTTCAAGAGAGAAGCAATTATCCTCCATTGGAAAGACTCTTCCCTGGTAGGGCCTCCACACCAATAAAAACATGTTTCAGGAGGTGGGAGGAGGTGTCCAGTCTGTGTTACATTCCTGAAAGCCTTATTTACTCAGTCACTGGTCTAAACCTGTTGATTCCCAGCACAGCAGACCAGTCCTTCAGTCTCTCAGATTCTACGGTGAGTGGAGGTAATATTTGCCCTGTGGGTTACAAAGTGTAAATGTAAAAAAAAAAAAAAAAATATGTGAAATGCTTAGGATAATGTCTGATGTATACTAAGAACACACAAGATGTAGGATAACCATATAATTCATCAACTTCTATAATTTATCAGGACACTTTTGAGAGTGAAAGGGGCACTGCACAGACTGGGTGTTGGGACAACAGTATAAAGAAGACTGTCACAAGCAAACCAGGATGGCTAGTACATAAGGATATGGTATTAACTAATATTGGTTGCAGGGATGGGTATGCAGACACCAGTGGCTGGGAGTTGCTTACTGTGGGTGTGCCTGGGACTGGCTGCCTGGGTCCCCAAGAGCTGCTGAGCCCTGCCTGAGGCTCAATTGGAGGTGTTTCTGCTGATCTTCCCACCCCCACAGGGACAGTGGGAAGAACAGTTCTCAAGAGTGGGCTCTCTCTGTTGTCCTTGGGGATCCATGCTCCAGCATCTGAGCTCTATCACAGGTACCCCTGAAGACTGGGGCTAAGAAAGCCCCTGTGTCACAGAATCCCTCTTTCTCCCATTGATATTGCACAAGCACAGGCCAAAGAAAACCTTTTATTATGCCCAGCCCATTTGGTGTGAATGCTCCTTTTGCAATCTACTGCCATCCCCACCCGCCATATTCATTTGCTTGCTCATTCATTCATTCAGCAATTCCTATAGGACACTTTCAATTCTAAGCATTGAGGATATAGTAGTGAATAAGATACAAAAGTCCTTACTCTTATTACATTCTAGAATTAGGTTGTTCAGTATAACATAATAGCTACATGAGGCTATTTAAATTTTGAGCAATTAAAATCAAATTTTAAATGAAATTAGAAGTTCCATTTTCGAAGTCGCCATCGCCACATTTCAGGTGCTCAATAGTCACACGTGGCTCACGGATGCTGTACCGGACAGCTTAGGAGAAGAACATTTCCATCATTAGAGAAACTTCTATTGAACGACACTGTTCTAGAGGGAGGGGAAGAGCAGAAATGTAATAAAAGAGTAAACAGACAAATAGATCAGATGGTGATAAAAGTGCTTTGGAGGGATATTAAGTAAAACAGTGTGTCTAAATAGTGCACTGGGGTAAGGGAGATAAGGGATGGGTAGTGAGAGAACATCTTCCTGATAGTCAGAGCTGATCTCTCTGTTAAGATATTAAAATAGTTCCTACCAATTGGTAAACAAGCATGGCCTGAAGCCCATCTGCTGTTGCCCATGCCACCAAGTTGGCTATCCTGGCCCCTCTTTTGGAACGCTTCCCACAATCCAGCTATTAAAAGACAAATTCGCAGCTCAGCAAGGGAAAACCAGAATCCTGATCCTGTTCTGTGCCCTTGACTATTCTGATTGGTCAAAATTCATGCCATAATGTTTAAAAAACATTTTGAATCTCACCCTTGCTGAGATGTCATTTAAGCAGGCCTCAAAATAAATCTCCACGGGGATATGGAGAGCAAAGCATTCTAGGCAGAGGAAATAGCAAGTGCAAAGGCTCTGAGGCTGGAGCATAGGTGGTGTAGTCTGGGAAAAGCAAGAAGATCACTGTGGCTGGGACCATGGTGAACAAGGCTTCCAGAAAGTAGTAGAAGATGAAGTCAGAAAAATAAGGGAAGTTGTGGATCACGAAGGACCTTGTAGGTCACTTGTATCGTTTTTTTATTGCCACAAAAATGTTGCATAAAAACAACCACAAAACCCAGTGGCTTAAATCAATAAGCTGCTTCTACTGCTCATGAGTCTATGTTTCAGCTGGGCTCTGATGATCTTGGCCAGTCTGGGCTTACCTCAGCTGGGCTTGCTCATTGAGAGTCAGGTGGTAGCTTGGCCCAAGGCTGACTATTCTGGGATGGCCTCATTCACTTGTCTGACTGTTGACATGCTGCCAGCTGGGGAAGGAGGCAACTGGACCACACATCTTTCACCATCCTGCAGGCTAGCCTGGGCTTGTATACATGGGCACAGCGGGGTTCCAAGAAGGCCTCAGGCTCAGAGGTGGCACGTCATCTTGTACACTGCATTCTGCCAAAGCAAATCGCAGGGCCAGCCCAGATTCAAGGGGCGGGGAAATTGATTCCACCTCTTACTGAGACGAGCTGTAGAGTTGCTTTGTAAAGGAGGCAGATACAGGGAGAGCTGGAGAATTGTGACCATTTATGCAATCAACTTACTACCGCATTGTAAAGGCTTTGACTTTGAGTATCAAGGGATGCCATTAAGGTTTAAAGGGGAAGAGAGATGTCACATGATTCAATTTATGTTTTAAAGTAATCTTTCTGGTAGCTGTCCTGAGAATAGATGGTAAGGGACAAGGGCAGAGGCAGGGGGACCAGGTAGAAAGGGTTGCAAGAAACCAGGAGAGAGATAATAGTGACCTGGAAAATGATACTTGTGGTGGAATTATAAGAAATGGGAGATTCTGAATTAGATTCACACCAAATCAGTGGATTACATGTGAATTGTAGAAAGAAGGTGTCAAAGATGGCTTCAAGTTTGTTGCCAGAGCAGCTGGAAAAGTAGAGAAAGCTGTAGAAAAAGCAGGTTTGTGAAGAAAGATTAGGAGTTTCTGTTAGACTCTTAAGCTTGATGTCTCAAACATCAGAGTTTTGATGCTGGTTATACAGTTAGATACACTAGCCTGGATTTGGGATACAGGGGTTATTGGCATATAGATGGTATTTAATTTTCTTAGTTGAAGTTCAGTTGATTTACAATGTTGTGTTAATTACTGCTGTACAGGCAAGTGATTTAGCTCTACAAGTATATATATACATTCTTTTTTCTTTGCATTCTATTCTATAATGGTTATGATAGGATATTGAATATAATTCTCTGTGCTATACAATAGAACCTTGTTTATCCATTCTATATACAAAACTTACATCTTCAACCCCAGCCTCTCACTCCACCCCTCCCTGAACCCTTTCCCCCTTGGCAACTACCCGTCTGTTCTCTATGTCCCTGATTCTGTTTCTATTTCATATATAGATTCATTTGTGTCGTATTTCCACTTATGAGTAATATCATATGGTATTATATTTGTCTTTCTCTTTATGACTTATTTCACTTGGTATGATAACCTCTGGTTGCATCCATGTTGCTGTAAATGCATTATTTCGTTCTTTTTTATGGCTGAGTAGTATTCCATTGTGTATATATACATATATACCACATCTTCTTTATCCATTCATATATATGGTATTTAAATCCATGAGATTGGATGAGACCACCGAGAGAGTGAGTGTAGTTAGAGAAGAAAAGATGACAAAGGACTGAGGGCAGAAACCTGAGAAGGACCAATCAGTGAAGCAGAGGGTAAACCAGGTGATCTAGAAACCATGTGTGGGAAGCATATAAAGGAGGAGGGGGCAGATCAGCTGTGTCACCACCACCTCCAGCTTCCATCTGAGTTCTTGGAAGATGGGGGTTTTTGGAGTGTTCTCTGGAATGAAAAAATGTTTCCTCCATCTTACGTAAGTTAATAGAAAAATATGTGGCCTTGGTCTTTGCCCGAGGCTGTCAGTGACAATGGGGAGCTTGAGCTGTTGCAGGGCAGAGGCCCACTTAACTTCTGTTGCTAGAATTCTCCAAGAGGCTGTCTCTGGCTCCCAGGACAGAAACATCCACCTGTGGCTGTGCAGGCACCCACAGTCCCCCCACAGAAAGCCAAGGCAAGAGAAGCACCACTGTCTAGAGCGTTTTGGACACCAAGAAATGTTGGGTGAAGAGTGAGTGAATGAATGAGGGAAAAAATGGATAAATGAAGAACACCTGCTGTCAGAGACTACAGTTAGTGAACAAGAAAATGACCGTGACAGGAAAATCCTGAGGCCCGGGAAACAAAAAACAGGAGGGACTTGAACCAAGAGGTTTCCTGTGAGATTTGCGTTGATCACAACCCTGGCCTCTGCCCCCGCATAGCTTTTCACCCCTCCGCTCACCTTGGGAGACACAGGTCCCTACTTCCCCTTCCTCACTCTACAAAGTTCCCATCTCTTCCTGAGAGGTAGAGAGACATGGAGTAATACTGCCTAGATTTAAGGTCCAGTTCTACCAGGTATTAGCTGAATTAATATCTGAGTTTCAGCGGATTGTTGTGAAGATTTTTTTTTTAAACGAAGCTTGTAAACTGTAAAGTGCTATCCACATGGAGGGTAATTTATATTCCACAGAACTAACTGGGGAAAGGCACACTGTCAAATAGTGTCAGAGGGGAAAAGAGAGAGTTAAAAGATAGCTCCTCACTGAAAAAATGTGGGAAGGTGGGAGCGCAGACCTATGAGAAGGTGTCAAAGCAAAACGAGGGTAGTGAATTACAAGATGGTGGCAGGAAGTTGGCTTAAGATCACGTCATCACCACCCCCCCCAAGGCTTTAGTGAACTCTCTGCATTCCTGAGATACTTTGCACCAATGGATTTTATTTCCCCCCAAGGAGATCAGCAGCTTTGAGGTAAATGATGTGGATAGAGGAGGCCACAGTCTCCAGAGGGGAGACCTTGAAAAGCTTGAGGAAGTAAAATTGGGAGATGCAGACCACACAGCAAAGGGCTTATTTATTTATTAAACATCTTTATTGGAGTATAATTGCTTTACAGTGGTATGTTAGTTTCTGCTTCATAACAAAGTGAATCAGTTATACATATACATATATCCCCATAACCCCTCCCTCTTCCGTTTCCCTCCCACCCTCCGTATCCCACCCCTCTAGGCGGTCACAAACCACTGAGCTGATCTCCCTGTGCTATGCGGCTGCTTCCCACTAGCTATCTATTTTACATTTGGTAGTGTATATCTGTCCATGCCACTCTCTCACTTCATGCCAGCTTATCCTGTCCATTCCCCATGTTCTCAAATCCATTCTCTACATCTGCGTCTTTATTCCTGTCCTTCCCCTAGGTTCTTCAGAACCATTTCTTTTGCTTTTTTTTTTTAGATTCCATATATATGTGTCAGCACACGGTACTTGTTTTTCTCTTTATGACTTACTTCACTCTGTATGACAGACTCTAGGTCCATCCATCTCACTACCAATAACTCAATTTCGTTTCTTTTTATGACTGAGTAATATTCCATTGTATACATGTGCCACATCTTCTTTATCCATTCATCTGTCAATGGACACTTAGGTTGCTTCCATGTCCTGGCTATTGTACATAGAGCTGCAATGAATATTGGGCACATGTGTCTTTTTGAATTATGGTTTTTTCAGGGTATATGCGCAGTAGTGGGATTGCTGGGTCATAGGGTAGTTCTGTTTTTTAGGTTTTTAAGGAACTTCCATACTGTTCTCCATAGTGGCTGTATCAATTTACATTCCCACCCACGGTGCAAGAGGGTTCCCTTTTCTCCACACCCTCTCCAGCATTTATTGTTTGTAGATATTTGATGATGGCTATTCTGACTGCTGTGAGGTGATACCTCATATAGTTTTTTTTTTAATTTATTTAGTTTTTTTTTATTTATGGCTGTGTTGGGTCTTCGCTTCTGTGCGAGGGCTTTCTCTAGTTGTGGCAAGCAGGGGCCACTCTTCATCGCGGTGCACGGGGCTCTCACCATCGCGGTCTCACTTATTGCGGAGCACAGGCTCCAGATGCGCAGGCTCAGTAATTGTGGCTCATGGGCCCAGCCACTCCGTGGCATGCGGGATCCTCCCAGACCAGGGCTTGAACCCATGTCCCCTGCATTGGCAGGCAGACTCCCAACCACTGCGCCACCAGGGAAGCCCTCATGTAGTTTTGATTTGTATTTCTCTAATGATTAGTGATGTTGAGCATCCTTTCATGTGTTTTTTGGCCATTTTTATATCTTCTTTGGAGAAATATCTATTTAGGTCTTCTGCACATTTTTGGATAAGGTTGTTGGTTTTTTTGATATTGAGCTGCATGAGCTGCTTGTAAATTTTGGAGCTTAATCCTTTGTCAGTTGCTTCATCTTCAAATATTTTCTCCCATTCTGAGGGTTGTCTTTTCGTCTTGTTTATGGTTTCCTTTGTTGTGCAAAAGCCTTTAAGTTTCATTAGGTCCCAATTGTTTATTTTTGTTTTTATTTCCATTTCTCTAGGTGGTGGGTCAAAAAGGATCTTGCTGTGATTTATGTCATACAGTGTTCTGCCTATGTTTTCCTCTAAGACTTTTATAGTGTCTAACCTTACATTTAGGTCTTTAATCCATTTTGAGTTTACTTTAGTGTATGGTGTTAAGGAGTGTTCTAATTTCATTCTTTTACATGTAGCTGTCCAGTTTTCCCAGCACCACTTACTGAAGAGGCTCTCTTTTCTCCATTGTATATTCTTGCTTCCTTTAACAAAAATAAGGTGACCATACGTGCGTGTGTTTATCTCTGGGCTTTCTATCCTGTTCCACTGATCTATATTTCTGCTTTTGCACCAGTACCATACTGTCATGATTACTGTAGCTTTGTAGTATAGTCTGAAGGACAGGAGACTAATTCCTCCAGGTCCGTTTTTCTTTCTCAAGATTGCTTTGGCTATTCGGGGTCTTTTGTCTTTCCATACAAATTGTGAAATTTTTTGTTCTAGTTCTGTGAAAAATGCCATTGGTAATTTGATAAGGATTGCATTGAATCTGTAGATTGCTTTGGGTATTGTATTCATTTTCACAATGTTGATTCTTCCAACCCAAGAACATGGTACATTTCTCCATCTGTTTGTATCATCTTTAATTTCTTTCATCAGTGTTTTATAGTTTTCTGCATACAGGGCTTTTGTCTCCTTAGGTGGGTTTATTCCTAGGTATTTTATTCTTTTTGTTGCAATGGTAAATGGGAGTGTTTCCTTAATTTCTCTTTCAGATTTTTCATCATTAGTGTATAGGAATGCAAGAGATTTCTGTGCATTAATTTTGTAACGTGCTACATTACCAAATTCATTGATTAGCTCTAGTAGTTTTCTGGTAGCATCTTCAGGATTCTCTATGTATAGAACATGTCATCTGCAAACAGTGACAGCTTTACTTCTTCTTTTCTGATATGGATTCCTTTTATTTCTTTTTCTTCTTTGAGTGCTGTGGCTAAAACTTCCAAAAGTATGTTGAATGATAGTGGTGAGAGTGGGCAACCTTGTCTTGTTCCTGATCTTAGTGGAAATGGTTTCAGGTTTTCACCATTGAACAATGTTGGCTGTGGGTTTCTCATATATGGCCTCTATTATGTTGAGGTAAGTTCCCTCTACGCCTGTTTTCTGAGGGTTTTTATCACAAATATGTGTTGAATTTTCTCAAAAGCTTTTCTGCATCTATTGAGATGAACATATGGTTTTTATCCTTCAGTTTTTTAATACGGTGTATCACATTGACTGATTTGCGTATACTGAAGAATCCTTGCATTCCTGGGATAAACCCCACTTGATCATGGTGTATGATCCTTTTAATGTGCTGTTGGATTCTGGTTGCTCGTATTTTGTTGAGGATTTTTGCATCTATGTTCATCAGTGATTTTGGCCTGTAGTTTTCGTTCTTTGTGACATCTTTGTCTGGTTTTGGTACCAGGGTGATGGTGGGCTCGTAGAATGAATTTGGGAGTGTTCCTCCCTCTGCTATATTTTGGAAGACTTTGAGAAGGATAGGTGTTATGTCTTCTCTATATGTTTGATAAAATTCGCCTGTGAAGCCATCTGGTCCTGGGCTTTTGTTTGTTGGAAGATTTTTAATCACAGTCTCAATTTCAGTGCTTCTGATTGGTCTGTTTATATTTTCTATTTCTTCCTGGTTCAGTCTCGGAAGGTTGTGCTTTTCTAAGAATGTGTCCATTTCTTCCAGGTTGTCCATTTTATTGGCATAGAGTTGCTTGTAGTAATCTCGCATGATCCTTTGTATTTCTGCAGTGTCAGTTGTTACTTCTCCTTTTTCATTTCTAATTCTATTGATTTGAGTCTTCTCCCTTTTTTTCTTGAAGAGTCTGGCTAATGGTATATCAATTTTGTTTTATCTTCTCAAAGAACCAGCTTTTAGTTTTATTGATCTTTGCTATTGTTTCCTTCATTTCTCTTTCATTTATTTCTGATCTGATCTTTATGCTTTCTTTCCTTCTGCTAACTTTGGGGTTTTTTGTTCTTCCTTCTGTAATTGCTTTAGGTGTAAATTTAGGTTGTTTATTTGAGATCTTTCTTGTTTCTTCAGGTAGGATTGTATTGCTATAAAGTTCCCTCTTAGAACTGCTTTTGCTGCATCCCATAGGTTTTGGGTCGTCGTGTTTTCATTGTCATTTGTTTCTAGGTATATTTTTATTTCCTCTTTGATTTCTTCAGGGATCTCTTGGTTATTAAGTAGTGTATCATTAGTTCTCCATGTGTTTGTATTTTTTACAGTTTTTTTCCTGTAATTGATATCTAGTCTCATAGCGTTGTGGTCGGAAAAGATACCTGATACAATTTCAACTTTCTTAAATTTACCAAGGCTTGATTTGTGACCCAAGATATGATCTATCTTGGAGAATGTTCCATGAGGACTTGAGAAGAAAGTGTATTCTGTTGTTTTTGGATGGAATGTCCTATAAATATAAATTAAGTCCATCTTGTTTAATGTGTCATTTAAAGCTTGTGTTTCCTTATTTATTTTCATTTTGGATGATCTGTCCATTGGTGAAAGTGGGGTGTTAAAGTCCCCTACTATGATTGTGTTACTGTTGATTTCCCCTTTCATGGCTCTTAGCATTTGCCTTATGTACTGAGGTGCTCCTATGTTGGGTGCATAAATATTTTCAATTGTTATATCTTCTTTTTGGATTGATCCCATTATCATTATGTAGTGTCCTTCTTTGTCTCTTGTAATAGTCTTTATTTTCATGTCTAGTTTGTCTGATATGAAAATTGCTATGCCAGCTTTGTTTTGATTTCCATTTGCATGGAATATCTTTTTCCATCCACTCACTTTCAGTCTGTATGTGTCCCTAGGTGTGAAGTGGGTCTCTTGCAGATAGCATATATACGGGTATTGTTTTTGTATCCATTCATCCAGTCTATGTCTTTTGGTTGGAGCATTTAATCCATTTACATTTATGGCAATTATCAATATGTATGTTCCTATTACCATTTTCTTAATTGTTTGGGGTTTGTTATTGTAGGTCTTTTCCTTCTCTTGTGTTTCCTACATAGAGAAGTTCCTTTAGCATTTGTTGTAAAGCTGGTTTGGTGCTGCTGAATTCTCTTAGCTTTTGCTTGTCTCTAAAGATTTTCATTTCTCTGTTGAATCTGAATGAGATCCTTGCCAGGTAGAGTAATCTTGGCTGTAGGTCCTTCCCTTTCATCACTTTAAATATGTCCTGGCACTCTTTCCTGGTTTGCAGAGTTTCTCCTGAAAGATCAGCTGTTATCCTTATGGGGATTCCACTGTATATTATTTGTTGTTTTCCCTTGCTGCTTTTAATATTTTTTCTTTGTATTTAATTTTTGATATTTGATTAATATGTGTCTTGTCATGTTTCTCCTTGGATTTATCCTGTATGGGACTCTCTGCACTTCCTGGACTTGATTAACTATTTCCTTTCCCCTATTAGGGAAGTTTTCAACTATAATCTCTTCAAATATTTTCTCAGTCCCTTTCTTTTTCTCTTCTTCTTCTGGGACCCCTATACTTTGAATGTTGGTGCATTTAATGTTTTCCCAGAGGTTCTGAGACTGTCCTTAATTCTTTCATTCTTTCTTCTTTATTCTGCTCTGCAGTAGTTATTTCCGCCATGTTATCTTCCAGGTCACTTATCTGTTCTTTTGCCTCATTTATTCTGATATTGATTGCTTTTAGAGAATTTTTAATTTCATTTATTGTTTTTTTCATCATTGTTTGCTCTTTAGTTCTTCTAGGTCCTTGTTAAACATTTTTTGTGTTCTCTGCATTCTATTTCCAAGATTTTGGATCATCTTTATTATCATTACTCTGAATTCTTTTTCAGGTAGACTGCCTATTTCCTCTTCATTTGTTTAGTCTAATGGGTTTTTACCTTCCTCCTTCATCTGCTCTGTGTTTCTCTGTCTTCTCATTCTGCTTAACTTACTGTGTTTTGTGTCTCCTTTTTGCAGGCTGCAGGTTCATAGTTCCCATTATTTTTGGTGTCTGTCCCCAGTGGCTAAGGTTGGTTCAGTGGGTTGTGTAGGCTTCCTGGTGGAGGGGACTAGTGCCTATGTTCTGGTGGATGAGGCTGGATTCTGTCTTTCTGGTGCACAGGACCATGTCTGGTGGTGTGTTTTGGGGTGTCTGTGACCTTATTATGATTTTAGACAGCCTTTCTACTAATGGGTGGTGTTGTGTTCCTGTCTTGCTAGTCGTTTGGCATAGGGTGTCCAGCACTGTAGCTTGCTGGTTGTTGAGTGGAGCTGGGTCTTAGCATTGAGTTGGAGATCTCTGGGAGATTTTCGCTGTTTGATATTACATGGAGCTGGGAGGTCTCTGGTGGACCAATGTTCTGAACTCGGCTCTCCCACCTCAGAGGCAGAGCCCTGACACCCGGCCAGAGCATGAAGACTTAGCCACACGGCTGAGAAGAAAAGGGAGAAGGAAAGGAAGAAAGAAAGAAAAATATAAAATAAAATAAAGTTATTAAAGTAAAAAATAATTATTACAAATAAAAAAAATTAAAAAGTAATAAAAAAGAAAGAAAGAAGAGAGCAACCAATCCAAAAAAAACAAATCCACCAATTATAACAAGCGCTAAAAATGATACTAAAAAAAATAAAAGAAACAGACACAGACAACCCTAGGACAAATGGTGAAAGCACAGCTATACAGACAAATTCACATAAAGAAGCATACACAGACACACACACAAAAAGAGATAAAGGAAAAATATATATATATCCTTGCTCCCAAAGTCCACCACCTCGATTTTCGTATGATTCGATGTCTATTCAGGTATTCCACAGATGCAGGGTACATCAAGTTGAATGTGGAGATTTAATCCTCTGCTTCTGAGGCTGCTGGGAGAGATTTCCCTTTCTCTTCTTTGTTTGCACAGTTCTTGGGGTTCAACTTTGCATTGGGCCCCGCCTCTGCATGTAGGTCGCCTGGGGGCATCTGTTCTTTGCTCAGACATGACGGGGTTAAAGGAGCAGCTGAGGGCTTCCCTAGTGGCGCAGTGGTTAAGAATCTGCCTGCCAATGCAGGGAACAAGTTCGAGCCCTGGGCTGGGAAGATCCCACATGCCACGGAGCAACTAAGCCCGTGAGCCACAACTACTGAGCCTGCGCGTCTGGAGCCTGTGCTCCGCAATGGGAGAGGCCGCGACAGTAAGAGGCCCATGCACCGCGATGAAGAGTGGCCCCCGCTCGCCGCAACTAGAGAAAGCCCTTGCACAGAAACGAAGACCCAACACAGCCAATAATAAATAAATAAATTAAAAAAAAAAAAAAAAAAAAAAGGAGCAGCTGATTCGGGGGCTCTGGCTCACTCAGGCCGGGGGAGGGAGGGGTACGGATGCGGGGCGAGCCTGTGGCGGCAGAGGCCAGCGTGACGTTGCAGCAGCCTGAGGCGCGCCGTGCGTTCTCCCGGGGAAGTTGTCCCTGGATCACGGGACCCTGGCAGTGGCGGGCTGCACAGGCTCCCGGGAGGGGAGGTGTGGATAGTGACCTGTGCTTGCACACAGGCTTCTTGGTGGCTGCAGTAGCAGCCTTAGCGACTCATGCCCGTCTCTGGTGTCTGAGGTGATAGCCGCGGCTCGCACCCATCTCTGGAGCTCATTTAGGTGGTGCTTTGAATCCCCTCTCCTCTCGCACCACAAAACAATGGTCTCTTGCTTCTTAGGCAGTTCCAGACTTTTTCTTGGACTCCCTCCCAGCTAGCTGTGGTGCACTAGCCCCCTTCAGGCTGTGTTCACGCAGCCAACCCCAGTCCTTTCCCTGGGATCCTACCTCCGAAGCCCGAGCCTCAGCTCCCAGCCCCCGCCCGCCCCGGTGGGTGAGCAGACAAGCCTCTCGGGCTGGTGAGTGCTGGTCGGCACCGATCCTCTGTGTAGGAATCTCTCCGCTTTGCCCTCCGCACCCCTGTGGCTGCGCTCTCCTCCTTGGCTCTGAAGCTTCCCCCCTCTGCCACCCGCAGTCTCCGCCCGCGAAGGGGCTTCCTAGAGTGTGGAAAACTTTCCTCCTTCACAGCTCCTTCCCAGTGGTGCAGGTCCCGTCCCTATTCTTTTGTCTTGATTTTTTCTTTTTTCTTTTCCCCTACCCAGATATGTGGGGAGTTTTTTGCCTTTTGGGAGGTCTGAGGTCCTCTGCCAGCGTTCAGTAGGTGTTCTGTAGGAGTTGTTCCCCATGTAGACATATTTCTGATGTATTTGTGGGTAGGAAGGTGATCTCCATGTCTCAGTCCTCTGTCATCTTGAAGGTCTCCAGCAGCAAAGGGCTTTTGATGGTGACTCACTGAAGAATGGAATTCAGGCCTGAGAGTAGGAAAATCTCTGAAGGGAGGGCAAACCTGGAGCAGCATTTAGGGCACACACAGTTATACAGTGTGAAGTGAATTATTTCATGTTTATAATAGATTCTATAGCACCTCAAATGAGGCTGAAGTAATCTAGTAATGACATACTACCATCTTTTGTTTTTCCTTTATTGTGTCTCTCTTTTTCCCTTCCCCTGCCTGTGCTTGAGGGTGGCTTTACAGTCAATGATCAAGTCCAAACAGTTGTCTCCCCACCACCTAACTGGCAACCTCTCCCCTTGTACCACTAGCAGCGTTAATGCTGGGAAAGGGGCCTCCACGATACAGTGCAGACTGCATGAACTTGTGCCTGACCCCTTCCCCAGCTCACTCCCATGCCATACTATTCACCCTGGCAGACAAAAAGGGAAAATGCAGGCACCATGAGGCTAACCCAGAACAAGGTACACAGTTTCCAACATAAACTCTGCAACTCAGGGCTCCCACCCTGCAGAACATCCACTAACTTTTGCTGAGCCATCCAAGCCCAGGGAAAAAGCAACCCACTGTGAAAGAACAAAGGCAGCCTCAGCCCAGGCCTGTCAGGAGAGGCAGGCCACAGCACCTCCGGGCAAGCTTGGTCCTTGGAAGGCTGCCAAGTGGGCTGTCCTGAGCATGACAAGGCAAAGGAGGGGCCCAACAAGTCCCAGTCAATGAGAAACAGATCTGCCGTAAAAATAATAAAGAAGCACAAGGCACACTTACAATGTCTTGCCTCTGAGCTGGTATGGCACACAACCAGACCTAATGGTAGAGTCAGAGGAAGAAAATCCATGGTCAGGGTTTGGAATCCTTTGAGCCAACTAGTCATCAGTAAACAGATTCAAAGACCTTCTGCTGGTTTTACCTGAAGGCATTCCAAGAAAGGACTTCTCCTTCTCCAATAGACTCTGCACTTGACCTTGCTGGAATGACAGTGAGGAAGTCTACTTGGGAGCAGAGGGCTGGACTAGATGAACCTATGAGGTCATGTTATTTCTGGTCGAACAGGCAGTGCTGATGAGACTGGTACCTGTGATGAGAAAGAATCTATTGGTGAGGGAATAGAAGCAAAGATCAGAAGAAAGGAATAAGAGGAGGAGGGTTCTCAGTTCTCAAGTATTTGTCGAGGTCTCCTTGAGAGCTGAGCACAGTGGGGGAAGGGTACAAAATAACATAGACCATCCCACCCTCAGGGTGTTTAACAGATTGTATATATATCCAAAAGTTCTTTAAAAAATAAGTTTAAGAGGATAAGAGATGATTATTTTTACCGAAGATGCCCAGAGATCATCTACTCTTGGGCCAGCTATGACTGCTTGGTGGACCTGCCTGGAAGTCTGTAATGAGAATGTTTGTGATGGCTTGTGTAGGTCCAGGATCAGCAAAAATAAGTTCCTTGATACGTTAGTGCTGTTTGTAATGGATGGAAAAGAATACTGTGTATTTGATGATCTGAGTTCCAGGAAGGGGAGGTGACAAAGTTGAACAGAAACAGCACTAGACTGTCATAACTGTTCATCCTGCCTTGGGAGAGCAGGACATACGAGTACAGTGCAGAAGGAGCAGGCGTCCCATGGTGCACGAGTGGTCAATTGTGGGGAGGAAGAACAAAAGAAAGAGAGAAAGAGGGATGGAGAGAGGAAGGAAAGAAGGAAGGAAGGAGGGCAGGCTGGGAAAGCTGCAAGATGCCACAGCGTGGCACCATACAAACACATGTTTGGTTTTTCAATGAAACAGCACTACTGCTTAACGCTCCTTTCTCTTTCCCTTCTTCTCCTTCTCTTTCCATAAGAATGTAATGTCAAGGTGAAGGTTGCCAGGAAAGTGGCAAAACTTTCCCATAGTTCCACCCTGGGTTGAACGCTGAAGGAATATTACTGATTTCTTATGAAGTAAAGTATCACAGGCCACAACTTATGATGATTTGGTGAGAATTAAGGTGCACACTTTATTCTGCATGATAATATAGTTAGTTCTGTGTCAGTCTCTCTTTATGAAATTGACGATTCCATGAAGACAGTGTTATCATCACTGTATTTCCCAGCATCTAATCAAACTATATAAACAGTAGACATTCAGTGAAGGCTTATTAATTTGATAAATGAATGAAGGAATGAATCATTTAGTTTCTTTAGGGAGAAATCCAGAGATTTGGGAGTGAATGTTCCAGCCAGGGGAGAGAACAAAAATAGTCTTGTAGTATTAAAGCCTTATTTAAGTATGATGGGCTTGGAACTTCCCACTCAGCCATTCCAGTCAAGGAGGAAATCATAATAGTAATAGCTAATATTCATTGGGGAATTATTTTGTGCCTCATGAGGATGAATAAATCAAGACATATTAAATGTTTTAACAAACAACTCTAAAAATCTCAGTAGTTCAAACCATAATACAACGCAGATTGGCAGGGGCAGAGGAAGGAGTGCTATACTCTATGTAATCATTCATAGACCCAGGCTCCTTCCATATTGTGGCTCTGCCTGAGCTTTGGATTCCTCCCCTGGATCCTCTGCATCTACCCAGCAGATGAGAAAAGAGAGGGTACAGAGGATCACAGAGAGGTTTTAGGGGTAAGGCTTAGACCACATAGTATGTATCACTTCCACCCACATTACATTCACCACAACTTAGTTTACAGACTCATTTAGATCCAAGGAGGCTGGGAAATGTATTCAATTGGTGACCCAGCAAGAAGAGAAAACAGGTCTCTTGTGCTTCTAGCAAATGTCTGCTACAATGCATTATCTCATTTAATTCTCAAGACAACCCTATAAAGCAAATACAATTTATATTACAATTTTGTGGAAGAGCAAACTCAGGCTCAGAGATGAAAATACTGCCCATGTAACAAATGATAGAACTGGGAGTTGTTCCTAGGTTTGACACTAAAACATGTGTCAAACCCATGTGTCAGGCCCACTAAGCTATGATTTTTCATAATTAAGATTCAGTTATTGCCCTATTCCTCCCTCTTCCTTCCTGCCACACCAACCCTCACAATGCTGATTTTGGCTCTCCTGGATCTAAACTCCTAGTGATAAGTGGCTATTTGGTAAATATGCATTATCTTATCTAGTCCTCATTGTACTCCCATGTGGTAGGTATTATTATTATTAGCTATGCTTTCCCAGGGAGGAAACTGAGATTAGATAGGTTATATAACTTGGCCATGAACACACAGCTAATGAGAGGCACATTTGAACACTGTATCTTGCTCTTTGGTCTGGAACTCTGGAAGACTTTTCCCTGAAAGAATTTTTAAATGACAACAAAAAAATGTTGAATCCTAAAAAAATGCAACAACACAGTTTCCCATGAGATATCCCAAAGTGTTCGGCGTTGAGGTCACCAAGGTCAGGTAGCTTCTTACTCTTCAGACCTGATTTCATCCGTAAGGTAGGAAAATCAAGAGCATTCAGCAGCCACTTGTCTTATGAATTACAGTTAGATTGGCACATCAAATGCTGAAGAAGTTCTTCTAGCCAAAACAATCCAGGAAGTGAAGAATCAGATAAATAACAAGGCTGATGCAAGGCTAGGGAAACACTCCAGACTCAGCTAGGGGGTGGTCTATCCAGGCCAACAGCATTATTCACAGCTGGGTCACTGGGTGCTGATGTGGAAGCAGCAGCCAGAGCAGGCTTTGTCTGCTGGGCTCGCTTCCTTTCTCTCCCATCCTCACCCCTATCCTGACCAGGCCACTCTCTCCCAGAGTTGCTAGCTCTACTAGTCACTAGTTTTTCCTTTATCACACTTTCCTTGGGCAGGCAAGTACCATCAGATGTCATGCACTGGTCTCTGAGGGGAAAAAACAGGAAGTGAAGCTAATTAAAACTGTTGCACTGTAAAGAAAGACTTCATGATAATAATAATAATGCCATCTGAGGACTTCGGCAGATTGGCAACTGAAAGGAAAAAACCAACAGTAGATTAGGAGTCTCTGGGGTATTTGACTTTTCAATATCTTTCATTATGCAATAATCCTTCCTTCTGGAAACTTTGAGCTTGTTTACTCCCATAACCAATGAGGCAACTGGGGTGAGACTGGTGAGAAGACTGACCCAAGGTGACGCTGATGGTGGGGAGGAGCCAGGGCAAGCAGGATTCTAGCCTTCAAGTTGGGAGAGTCTTTCTGCACCACACTTAGGTGTGGAACTCCCAGTACATGAAATGGTTACATATTCTACTCTACTTCTCATAAATAAACACACAAAACAAAACAAAAACACACTACCAAAATGCCATGGGCAAAGACTCTCTGCACTGCTCCTTGCTGGGTGCCTGAGAAGCTGATGGTGTCTCTAAGCTGCACTATAGCCCTCTTCTCTCTCCCTCGCAAGATCTCTTGGGAACCTAAGTCTTATAATTTCCCACTTCTCTTTATCCGAGCTGAACTTATTTGCCACCTACCGTAGGAGTCTTTTTGTCCTAATTACCACAGCAATGAGCTCAGTGTACCCGCTCCCCCCACCCTGTACTCTCCCTCACACCTGTCAGAAATCTAAGATCCTTATATTTACTGGCCCTCTGTGGCCTTCTCCCATTTTAACATTTCTGTCTCTAATAAAGAAAACCATCTTTTACCTAAACACTTAAAAGTTTTCAAAATCAAAATAAGGTCACAGATGATTTCACTGGGTCTTGCATAAGCAGGACACTGCCAACCTCTCTGCCCTCTTCTCCCACAATTCTGCCCTGCTATAACCATGCTCCTGCCTCACTGGTGTCTGTCCGGTTCTTTAGAAAACGCCAAGTTCTCTCTTGCCCTGTGCTCTTTGACATACCATTTCCTCTCACAGAATCTCACCCACAACCCGTTCTCCCCCTACCTGCTAGTGGCAAACTTCTACATACATGTCAAGACTCGGTTTATGTGTCACTTCCTCCAGGAAGCCTTCCCTGACACCTGCCATCAAGTTAGGTCCCCTATTATGCTCTCAGATAAACCCATACTTTTCTTTTATATCCTTTATCATAAATGTGATTGTACAATTATATTTTTTAACATCTTTATTGGAGTATAATTACTTTACAATGGTGTGTTAGTTTCTGCTTTATAACAGAGTGAATCAGCTATACATATACATATATCCCCATATCTCTTCCCTCTTGCATCTCCCTCCCTCCCACCCTCCCTATCCCACCCCTCTAGGTGGTCACAAAACACTGACCTGATCTCCCTGTGCTATGCAACTGCTTCCCGCTAGCTATCTATTTTACATTTGGTAGTGTATATATGTCCATGCCATGTACAATTATTTATTATAATTTTAACTTATTGTCTGTGTCCTCCAGCAGACCATAGGTAAGTTCCATGAGCAAATGACCAGAAAGGACTGATACTGTGCACACACACATTTTAAATATTACTCTCAGGAAACTTAGCTGACATGCCTTGTCATCTAATTACTCGCATATATATGGAAGCACCTGGAGGGAGTATGAAACCTATTGTGACAGAAACCCCTACAGTGATGGATACATAACAAATGTTTATTGAATGAATGAATAGATGGATGGATGTTGATAAAGCCTTCATAAATACTTGAAGGGGGAGGTGTGCTAGTTTGCTAGGAAACTTGGCAGCAGATAAAAAACATTGCCAGTGTAGAAATATAATGCTATCTGTTATTTTTCTTTGTCACGTGTGCTTTTGTTTTTCCTTCTTTCTAGGAGCCTCTGTATTAACTTCCTATCCTATGAAACCAAAATATAGTGGCTTAAATAAAACTACACATGCTTATTATTACTGCAAAGTTTCTGTGCAGTAGTCCAGTGGTCCAGGAACTGTTTAGTTGGATCCTCCACTTAGGGTTTCATAAGACTACAATTAAGGTGATATTCAGGGTTGGATTCTCATCAGAGGCTCAACTGGGGAAGGACTTGCTTCCAAGACCCCTCTGGTTGTGGCAGAATTTATTTCCTTGTGACAATCGGATTCATGACAGCTTGCTTCTTCAAAGCCAATAACAGCATGAGAAAGAAGTTCTAACGAGATGAGTGCTGTATTTTTATTTAATTACCTTCATGTAATCACATTTCTCCCATCACCTTTGCCGCATTCCATTGGTTAGAAACAAGTTACAGGTCCCTCCCACAGTCAAGAATGCAAGGGGATTACACAAAAGTGTGAATTCCAGAAGGCAGGAACGGGGGGCTTATACTACAGTCTGTCTGACAGTCTGAACCCTGGACCCTAATGATTCACATCCCTCCTACACTCAAAATACATTCACCCCCTCGCAAGATTCCCAAGAGTTTCATCCCACTATAGCATTAGCTTCACAATTTCATTGTCTAAATCAGATCCAGGTGAGGATGAGGTGCTCAGGTGTAGTCTGCTAAGTATAACTCCTGTGGCACAATTCCTCTCCATCTGTGGAACTATGAACCTAATGAGACAAATTATCTACTTCAAAATACTCAACATACAATGATGGGACAGGCATTGGATAACAGTACAGATGGTCCAGCTCAAGGCTAAAATGAAAGATTAAAAATGTCCATAGCAGTTTTAAAACCCAGCTGATCAAATGCTCGAAGATCCTTGATAATATTTCAGGATGTAGGGGATAATTCTCTGTGGCTCTTGGCTCTAATCTCTGGGCCCTTGATTCTACTTTCTGTGTCATTCTTTTCTCATAAAAGGTAACACATGTTTGCAGCTGAGTAGTTTATCAGCCTGCTTCTTGCCAGAAAAACTGGGTCAGTGGGGGGGCTTGTTTCAGCAGCCTTCTTTCATTTTGCACTCCCTCTGTCCCATTCAGTTCGTGCTGGCAGTGTTTCTACTGAAATAATGTTCTCAATAACTTTGTGGGTCTCCCATGGGTTTCACTGGAGTTCACTCTATGAGACAAAAGCCACACCCACCTATCTTTTCAAGATAATCCTTTCTCTATCTTTAGCTCCTGCAGAGATTGCTGAGACACAGCACCACTTATGTTTCTAGAAGCCCTATACTTCAAGATCTCAGAGGGGCATCCATAATATCTTGAAAGGGCCGTTTGGGTGATTGAATAGTATGACCTTTGGATTTTTTGAAGTTTTAGCAAAAGATTGTATAATTGCACACTCAGCTTTTTCTCTACACTTTAGACAGCCATTTCTCACTTTTAACATTTTTTTACCATGTGGAGAGGCTGAAAATTTTTGAAATCAAGTTCTAGCTCCTTTTTAACAGTTCTTTCCTCAATTTATCCCTTCTCTCACATTTTACTCTAAGAAGCAAGAAGAAACCAGGCAGCATCTCCAACACTTTGCTTGGAAACTCCTTAGCTAAATTACCACGTTCATCAATTACAATCTGTGCTTTCCACATAACTGCAGTAGACAATTTTGCTACGTTTTCTGCCTACCACAAAGCAAAGATCTCACTTCCTTCACTTTTCAATAACTTATTCTTCATTTTCTTTTGAGTCTTTCTTGACAGCACACTCAAAGCCCAGATTTATACTAACAGTTCAAAGCAATTTATGGCTTTCTCTACCTTGTTCCTCAAAATCTTTCTAGTTATCACCTACTATCTGGTTCCAAGGCTACTCCCATATTTGTGGATATTTGTACAGCAACACCCCACTTTCAGGTACCAAAATCCGTGTTAGTTGTCTACTGCTATGTAATAAACTACCATAAAACTTAAAGAGCCTAGAACAATATACATTTATTATCTCACAGTTTCTGTGGGTCAGGAGTCCTGGCACAGCTTACCTAAGTCTTCTGCTTAGGATACTGCAAGGCTTCAATCAAGGTGTCACCCAGGGCTGGGTTTTCATCAGAAGCTTGACTGGGGAAGTGTGATACTGTGATTTGTAATAAGAAATATATATTTGATCTTTGTCCCTGTTTCTGAAAGAGCTGCTAAAACCCTTGGAATTTCTTAAATGATAAGAGCAATAACGGTGTCTTTTGCTATTCATAACAAGCCCCTTTCAACCACACATGAGTTTATGTTAATGAGGTGACTTTGGGAAAGCCCCTAAGCATGGGGCTGATTGCCAGGAAAACCAACAAATTTCAGTCCCACCCACAGACCTTCCAGGAGGGGAGAGGGGTTGGAGGTTGAATCAGTCACCAATGGCCAATGATTTAGTCAATTATGCCTATGTAATAAAGCTTCCATAATAACCCACAAGGACAGTATTTGAAGAGCTTCTGGACTGTCGAACACATGGAGGTGCTAGGAGAGTGGTGCATCTGGCAAGGGCATGAAAGTGCCATGCCTCTTCCCCTTTACCTTGCCCTGTACATCTCTTCATCTGCTTGTTCATCTGTATCCTTTACCATATCCTTTATTATATAATATACTGGTAAATGTGTTTTCCTGATTTCTGTGAATCATTCGAGTAAATTGTCAAACCCAAGGAGTGGGTTGTGGGAACCCCTATTTATAGACAGTCCATCAGAAGTATAGGTGACAACCTGGGACTTGTGATTGGCATCTGCAGTTGGGGGGTGGGCGTCTTGTGGGACTGAGTCCTTTACCTATGGGATCTGATGCTATTTCCAGGTGAAGCGTGTCAGAATTGAGTTCAATTGTAGGACACCCAGCTGGTGTCACAGAGAGCTGCTTGATGCATAGAAAGCCCACACATCTGGTGTCAGAAGTGAAGTGAGGTGTGGTAGTAGAGGAGAAACACAGGGGATTTTTTTCTTTTACAGGAAAGATTTGCTTCCAAGCTTCCTCAGGTTGTTGGCAGAATTTATTTCCTTGTAGCTGTAGGTTTCATGGCAGCTTGCTTCTTTAAAGTCAGACAGGGTGAAAGAGAGAAAGAGGCTCTAGAAAGATGGACACTACACTCATGTAATTACCTGCACAAAATCATGTCAAAATCCATCACCTTTGCCACATTCTACTGTTTAGAAACAAGTCACAGGTCCTGCCAACATTTGAGGGGAGGGGATTACACAAAGGCAAGAATACCAGATCACTGGCTACACAAGTCCTCCTGCTACAGCCCTCTAAGACAGGGGATGATATATACATATATGTGTATACCACTGGAGGGGACCATGTCTCATAACTTTTCCGCAGAGGTTTGTAAGTCAGCACCGCTCTCCAAAACCAAACTGTAGACTAAGAATCATTCGATAAGAAGAATTACATACACATATGTTTACACTTGTATGTGTTTTTGTTATGAGCAGGCTAATCAGGGTGTATGTGATGGGAGAGAGGATAGTCATTTCATTTGTATAAAAGGGAAGAAATAAAAGGAGCCAGAGATCGCTGAGATCAGGAGAGGGCCCCCGCTGGAAGGAGGGAGGAAGAAGCACCTCCCACTTAATGGGCCTTTATCGAATATTCTGTTTGATCTCCAAGGAACATTGCAGTTCTATCTGTTGTGATGGGGAGCATCAGGATGAAGAGCCAGCAGGTCTGGGTTAAAGTGTTCCTTTCCTTTATCACTTCTTAGCTGTCTGACTTGCAGTAATTAACCTGCTCTCTCTGACCTTCAGTTTCCATCTAGATCTGTCCTTCCATCCTGACAAGCATATTGCAAAAATCAAAGGAGGAAATGAGGGAATGGGTAAGTGAGCTCTTTGCGAATTATAAAGAGATGTACAAATGTTAGTTCTATATTTTAAAGTATCCCATCAATCATATGAGTTAATTAGCATAGGCCATTTCCCACAAGCTAGTACAGGTCACAGGAATTTGGCTGAATTGTGTTAGCACATCAAATACATATCTGATTACTGGGTCCTTGTGCAGACACTCTATGAAGCCATCTGCTGTAATAGTTAATAGTATGCCATTAGAAGCCACTAGACCTGGATTTGAATCACACTTACATAAGCTAGGATTTGGGGAAACACATTTTACTTTCCTAGTCTCAGTTTCCAAATCTGCAAAGCAGAATTAAATATAAAAAATAATAGCACCTGTGTTGTGGTTTGAATGCTGTATCCTCCCAAATTTATATGTTGAAGTCCTAACCCCCCAGTGTGATGGTATTTGGAGATTGTGCCCTTGGGTTAAATGAGGTCGTTGAGGGTGGGGCCCTCATGATGGGGTTAGTGCCCCCACAAGAAGAGACACTGGTGGACTCCACCACTATGCCAGTCCTTGGCCAGATTGCCCTCAAACCCAGTCCTCATGCCCCTGCTCTGCTGTGTACCTCAGGGTGTCTTCATCAGGGGTCTGTATTTCCCAGGTTCCAGTGGCCCCTGAACTGACTGGATTCAGCCAAGGAGAGGCACTGGAAGGAGGCTGAAGGGAGGAGAAAGGGAAAAGTAAGGGTGTTCCTCTTTGTTTCTTTGTTCTCAGCAGCAGCTGCATCTCCTCTAAGTTCCTCTTCCCCCAGACAGCTCACTACGGTTTCAGCTTCCAATGGGCAACCTGGTCCCTGGGCTCTCCTAGGGCCACCTCCTCCTTTTGCCTTTGCAATCCTGGGGGAGCAGCAACTTCTGCTGTCATTAACCTCTGAGTTGCCTTACTGTCCCCTGCAGGCTTTACAGTTTTTCTAACACTTGTGTAGTTAATTTCTTGGTTTAAATCTCTCAGGTTTCAATACTCAAAGTATCTTCCATCTTCCATCTTTCTGTTAGTTTCCATCTTTCTCTAGCAGGTTGTCTTAGTCTGCTCAGGCTGCCATAACAAATACCATAGACTAGGCGGCTTAAACAATAGAAATTTATTTTCTCACAGTTCTGGTAGTCCAAGATCAGGGTGCTAGCATGATCCAGTTCTGTGGAGACCTTCTTCCTGGTTTGCAGATGTTTGCATTTTTGCTGTGTAGTCCTGTGGCAGAGAGAGGGAGAGAGGGAGAGAGGGAGAGGGAGGGAGAGAGGGAGTTAGAGAGAGAGAGAGAGAGAGAGCTCTCCAATGGGATTAATGTTAATTAATTGAGGATTAATTTCAGTTATATGACAGATCCTGGTTAATTAAATACTTTATACAAAATAGTTTAAGTTAATGCTGAGTTATGGTTCAGTTAGTGGCAGATTTTACTCATTGTAAGACATCCTGAGTGTCATCACCTGTCTAATATACGTCACATATGTATTCTCATTTCATTCCAAATAACTTATACTGCTTTCCACTTTTTCCTGTCTACTTAATGGCCTTTGCCCCTAACAACTGAAGGTGTCAGGATATTGGGTTCAGAACATCCTAATCTAGCTTCCACCTAGCTGTCCGGGGGAGTGCCCTGCCATCTCGCCACTGTAAACCCTTTGCCGCAAGCACAGAGAACAACCTACCAGTTCCCAGAGTACCCACTCTCTCATACTCCCCTGAGATTATTCATACTGTCCCTTGCAGGGAATGTCCTTCATTTCAGGACCAGCTCATTGTCACCTCTTCTGTGAAGCCTGGAGCCCAGCTCACTAACAGAACTAATCACTTCCTCCTCTGTGCCCCTAACATCCCCTTGGTTCCTAAGATTATTGTAGGGATTATGTGGCCACATACTTGTCCACAGGGTGTGCATCCTCTTTCCCTGCTAGCCATGGTTCATGGCTCAGGAGCACAGAATCTGGAGGCTGAATCCTAGGGGAAGAAGCTCTATGCAGTGTGGGGTGAAGGTTTAGAGCCTGAGAGACCTAAATCCCAGTCTGAGCTCTGCCACTTCCCAGCTTTGAATTTAGACCAGCAAACTCATCTTTGAGTCTCAGTTTTCCCTCTGGCTAAAATGGGGACAGTAAGCACAAACCATGTCTTACAGTCACTTTCAGTTAAATTAGATCATCCATGTCACATGCTGGTGGCAAGTAGGAGATTTTTACCAAAGGTTGGTCTCCCTTCTCTTTCCTTCTCTCCTATGGCTGACCTCAGGCTACTGAGTCCCAGGAGTCATGTCAGGCCCAGCACAGGGGCAAAGGGCCAGAGAGTAAATATTTTAGGCTTTATGGGCATATTTGATCTTTTTCCACATGTTTTTTATTTATTTATTTATTTATTTATTTATTTATTTATTTATTTATTTATTAATTTAACAACTCTTTGATGATGTTAAAATCATCAGGCAATTCAAAAACATGTCTTTGGGCCAGGTTTGACCTACTGGCCACAGTTTTCTGGTGCCATTCCAGCAAACTGCTTATACTCAGCCTTAGCCTGAAGCAGCCCCTTATTGCTTCTTTTCCTGTTTTACTTTCCTTCTTTTTTCTTTCCTTTCATTTTATCCACATCCCTTCAGTGTAGGAGTTAAGGACCAAAAGTGTGCAATCATACAGGCCTGGATCCAAATCCTGGCACCACTGCCAACTAGTGACTAGGAGCAAGTTACTTAATGCATCTGAGCCTCAGTTCCTGCACCTTTCACACAGCCCTGTGAAAACCTCCTGCCTGAGCTGGTGGGAGAGTGACCATGGCAGTGCAGGGGATTGCTGGAGCTGCTCGAAATCAACCACAGTGAGCAAACACTACAGATCCACCTCCCCACTCTCCCACAGTGGTTATTAAGCGTCTGCCAGCACACCACTGCACTAAGTGTTTCTATTCCCTCATTCCCATTGCTTCCTTAGCTCTCCCTGTTTCTAGTTTCACACTGTAAGGAATTCATGATGTACCAGGAGGAATCCTGAGAAAGGAAACCTTTTCTCCCAGGAAAATCTCAACAGTAAGATCTGCATAATTCACACACCAACTTAGCCACTGTTATGTTTTCAGGCTCCACTCCACTTATGTTGAAAAGCATTTGCTTTTCACAAGGAGAAATCGAGGCTTTCCTATGAGAGCTAACAGAGGAAAGGTAGATTGCTCTGGGATTACCAAAATGCTAAGAGCACCAGGAAGCCAGATGAGAGCAGATAGAGTTTCTGAAGATCCCGTGTAAAACTGACAGGTTCTGTTAATCAACCCAAAAGGAAGAAAGATTTGGTGAGGGGGAAATAGCTAACCTGGATGGACATTGCAGACTGGAAATTTCCTGGGAAAATTTTTTCTTCCAAATAGTGGGGCATTAAAGTTTAAATTATCTATTTGGGGGGGGGGGGAAGGGAAATAGAATAAAATATTCTTTTTTTTCTTGATTTAAAATCTTTTGGGTTCACTATTTGATCCAGAAGATTAAGATGCAAGGCTTAAATGATCTTTGGAAAATCATTTGCTTTGTTGTATTTTATTTGTTTTCATTTAATTTAACAAACTATTGGGGGAGAGACCTTCAAGATGGCAGAAGAGTAAGACATGGAGATCACCTTCCTCCCCACAAATATATCAGAAATACATCTACATGTGGAACAAATCCTACAGAACACCAACTGAACGCTGGCAGAAGACCTCAGACCTCCCAAAAGGCAAGAAACTCCCCACGTACCTGGGTACGGCAAAAGAAAAAAGAAAAAACAGAGACAAAAGAATAGGGACAGGACCTGCACCACTGGGAGGGAGCTGTGAAGGAGGAAAAGTTTCCACACACTAGGAAGCACCTTCACTGGTGGAGACGGGGTGCCGGCGGGGGGTAAGCTTCGGAGCCACGGAGGAGAGCGCAGCAACAGAGGTGCGGAGGTCAAAGCAGAGAGATTCCCGCACAGAGAATTGGTGCCAACCAGCACTCACCAGCCCGAGAGGCTTGTCTGCTCACCCGCCGGGGCGGGCGGGGCCTGGGAGCTGAGGCTCGGGCTTCGGTCGATCGCAGGGAGAGGACTGGGGTTGGTGGCGTGAACACAGCCTGAAGGAGCTAGTGCGCCACAGCTAGCCGGGAGGGAGTCCAAGAAAGAGTCTGGAACTGCCTAAGAGGCAAGAGACCATTGTTTCGGGGTGCACGAGGAGAGGGGATTCAGAGCACCGCCTAAACGAGCTCCAGAGACGGGCGTGAGCTGCGGCTAACAGCACGGACCCCAGATACGGGCATGAGACGCTAAGGCTGCTACTGCAGCCACCAAGAAGCCTGTGTGCAAGCACAGGTCACTATCCACACCTCCCCTCCCGGGAGCCTGTGCAGCCCGCCACTGCCAGGGTCCCATGATCCAGGGACAACTTCCCCGGGAGAACACACAGCGCGCCTCAGGCTGGTGCAACGTCATGCCGGTCTCTACCGCCGCAGGCTCACCCCGCATCCTTACCCCTCCCTCCCCCCGGCCTGAGTGAGCCAGAGCCCCCGAATCAGCTGCTCCTTTAACCCCGTCCTGTCTGAGCAAAGAACAGATGCCCTCAGTCAAGCTACATGCAGAGGGGGGGCCAAATCCAAAGCTGAACCCCGGAAGCTGTGCAAACAAAGAAGAGAAAGGGAAATTTCTCCCAGCAACGTCAAGAGCAGAGGATTAAATCTCCACAATTAACTTGATGTACCTGCATCTGTGTAATACCTGAATACACAACGAAACATCCCAAAATTGAAGCGGTGGACTTTGGGAGCAACAATATATATATATTTTTTCCTTTTTTGGTTTTTGTGAGTGTGTATGTGTATGCTTCTTTGTGTGATTTTGTAGGTATAGATTTGCTTTTACCATTTGTCCTAGGGTTCTGTCTGTCTCTGTCCATTTTTTTTTTTTTTTTTTTTATCTTTAGTATAGTTTTTAGCACTTGCTATCAGTGCTGGATTTGTTTTTTGGTTTGGTTGCTCTCTTCTTTCTTTCTTTATTTCTTTTCTTTTTTTTATTACTTTTTAATTTTTTTATGTTTAATAATTATTTTTTATTTTAATAACTTTATTTTATTTCTTTCTTCTTTCTATCTTTCTTTTTTCTCCCTTTGCTTCTGAGCTGTGTATCTGACAGGGTCTTGGTGCTCTGGCTGGGTGTCAGGCCTGTGCCTCTGAGGTGGGAAAGCCGAGTTCAGGACATTGGTCCAACAGAGACCTCCCAGCTCCACATAATATCAAACCACGAAAGATCTCCCAGAGATCTCCATCTCAACACTAAGACCCAGCTCCACTTAACAACCAGCAAGCTACAGTGCTGGACACCCTATGCCAAAAGACTAGCAAGACAGGAACACAACACCACCCATCAGTAAAGAGGTTGCCTAAAGTCATAATAAGGTCACAGACACCCCAAAACACACGACCAGACATGGTCCTGTGCACCAGAAAGACAGAATCCAGCCTCATCCACCAGAACACAGGCACTAGTCCCCTCCACCAGGAAGCCTACACAAGCCACTGAACCAACCTGAGCCACTGGGGGCAGACACCAAAAAAAGGGGAACTACGAACCTGCAGCCTGCAAAAAGGAGACCCCAAACAAAGTAAGTTAAGCAAAATGAGAAGACAGAGAAACACAGAGCAGATGAAGGAGGAAGGTAAAAACCCACCAGACAAAACAAATGAAGAGGAAATAGGCAGTCTACCTGAAAAAGAATTCAGAGTAATGATAGTAAAGATGATACAAAATCTTGGAAATAGAATGGAGAAAATACAAGAAACATTTAACAAGGACCTAGAAGAACTAAAGAGAAGACAAACAATGATGAACAGCATAATAAATGAAATTTAAAATTCTCTAGAAGGAATCAATAACAGAATAGCTGAGGCAGAAGAACGGATAAGTGACCTGGAAGAGACAATAGTGGAAATAACTACTGCAGAGCAGAATAAAGAAAAAAGAATGAAAAGAATTGAGGACAGCCTCAGAGACCTCTGGGGCAACATTAAATGTACTAACATTTGAATTATAGGTGTCCCAGAAGGAGAAGAGAAAAAGAAAGGGACTGAGAAAATATTTGAAGAGATTATAGATGAAAACTTCCCTAATATGGGAAAGGAAATAGTTAATCAAGTCCAGGAAGCACACAGAGTACCATACAGGATAAATCCAAGGAGAAACATGCCAAGACACATATTAATCAAGCTATCAAAAATTAAACACAAAGAAAAAACATTAAAAGCAGCAAGGGAAAAACAACAAATAACATAAGAGGGAATCCCCATAAGGTTAACAGCTGATCTTTCAGCAAAACCTCCGCAAGCCAGAAGGGAGTGGCAGGAAATATTTAAAGTGATGAAAGGGAAAAAGCTACAGCCAAGATTACTTTACCGAGAAAGGATCTCATTCAGATTCGACAGAGAAATTAAAAGCTTTACAGACAAGCAAAAGCTAAGAGAATTCAGCACCACCAAACCAACTTTACAGCAAATGCTAAAGGAACTTCTCTAGGCAGGAAACACAAGAGAAGGAAAAGACCTACAATAACAAACCCAAAACAATTAAGAAAATGGTAATAAGAACATACATATCGATAATTATGATAAATGTAAATGGATTAAATGATCCAACCAAAAGACATAGACTGGATGAATGGATACAAAAACAATACCCATATACGTGCTGTCTACAAGAGACCCACTTCAGACCTAGGGACACATACAGACTGAAAGTGAGGGGATGGAAAAAGATATTCCATGCAAATGGAAATCAAAAGAAAGCTGGAATATCAATTTTCATATCAGACAAAATAGACTTGAAAATAAAGACTATTACAAGAGACAAAGAAGGACACTACATAATGATCAAGGGATCAATCCAAGAAGAAGATATAACAATTGAAATATTTATGCACCCAACATAGGAGCACCTCAATACATAAGGCAAATGCTAGCAGCCATAAAAGGGGAAATTGACAGTAACACAATCATAGTAGGGGACTTTAACACCCCACTTTCACCAATGGACAGATCATCCAAAATGAAAATAAACAAGGAAACACAAGCTTTAAATGACACATTAAACAAGGTGGACTTAATTGATATTTATAGGACATTCCACCCAAAAACAACAGAATACACTTTCTTCTCAAGTGCTCATGGAACATTCTCCAGGATAGGTCATATCTTGGGTCAAAATCAAGCCTTGGTCAATTTAAGAAAATTGAAATCATATCAAGTATCTTTTCCAACCACAATGCTATGGGACTAGATATCAATTACAGGAAAAAAAATCCGTAAAAAATACAAACACATGGAGGCTAAACAATACACTACTTAATAACCAAGAGATCACTGAAGATATCAAAGAGGATCTCAAAAAATACCTAGAAACAAATGACAATGAACACACAACGACTCAAAACCTATGGAATGCAGCAAAAGCAGTTCTAAGAGGGAAGTTTATAGAAATACAATCCTACCTCAAAAAACAAGAAAAAAAGTTCAAATAAACAGCCTAAACTTACACCTAAAGAAATTAGACCAAGAAGAACTAAAAAACCCAAAGTTAGCAGAAGGAAAGAAATCATAAAGATCAGATCAGAAATAAATGAAAAAAGAAATGAAGGAAACAATAGCAAGATCAATAAAACTAAAAACTGGTTCTTTGAGAAGATAAACAAAATTGATAAACCATTAGCCAGACTCGTCAAGAAAAAAAGGGAGAAGACTCAAATCAACTGAATTAGAAATGAAAAAGGAGAAGTAACAACTGACACTGCAGAAATCCAAAGGATCATGAGAGATTACTACAAGGAACTATATGCCAATAAAATGGACAACCTTGAAGAAATGGACACATTCTTAGAAAAGCACAACCTTCCGACACTGAACCAGGAAGAAATAGAAAATATAAACAGACCAATCACAAGCACTGAAATTGAAACTGTGATTAAAAATCTTCCAACAAACAAAAGCCCAGGACCAGATGGCTTCACAGGCGAATTCTACCAAACATTTAGAGAAGAGCTAACACCCATCCTTCTCAAAGTCTTCCAAAATATAGCAGAGGGAGGAACACTCCCAAACTCATTCTATGAGGCCACCATTACCCTGATACCGAAACCAGACAAAGATGTCACATAGAAAGAATACTGCAGGCCAATATCACTGATGAACATAGATGCAAAAACCCTCAACAAAGTACTAGCAAACAGAATCCAACAGCACATTAAAAGGATCATACACCTTGATCAAGTGGGTTTATCCCAGGAATGCAAGGATTCTTCAATATATGCAAATCAATCAATGTGATACACCATATTAACAAACTGTAGGATAAAAACCATATGATCATCTCAATAGATGCAGAAAAAGCTTTTGACAAAATTCAACACCCATTTTTGACAAAAACCCTCAGAAAGTACGCATAGAGGGAACTTACCTCAGCATAATAAAGGCCATATATGACAAACCCACAGCCAACATCGTTCTCAGTGGTGAAAAACTGAAACCATTTCCACTAAGATCAGGAACAAGACAAATTTGCCCACTCTCACCACTATTATTGAACATAGTTTTGGAAGTTTAACCACAGCAATGAAAGAAGGAAAAGGAATAAAAGGTATCCAAATCAGAAAAGAAGAAGTAAAGCTGTCACTGTTTGCAGATGGCATGATACTGTACATAGAGAATCCTACAGACGCTACCAGAAAACTACTAGAGCTAATCAATGAATGTGGTAAAGTAGCAGGATAGAAAATTAATGCACAGAAATCTCTTACATTCCTATACACTAATGATGAAAATCTGAAAGAGAAGTTAAGGAAACACTCCCATTTACCATTGCAACAAAAAGAATAAAATACCTAGGAATAAACCTTCCTAAGGAGACAAAAACCTGTATGCAGAAAACTATAAGACACTGATGAAAGAAATTAAAGATGATACAAAGAGATGGAGAGATATACCATGTTCTTGGATTGGAAGAATCAACATGAAAATGACTATACTACCCAAAATAATCTACAGATTCAATGCAATTGCTATCAAACTACCAATGGCATTTTTCAAAGAATTAGAACAAAAAATTTCACAATCTGTATGGAAACACAAAGGACCCCGAATAGCCAAAGCAATCTTTAGAAAGAAAAATGGAGCTGGAGGAATCAGGCTCCCTGACTTCAGTCTATTGTACAAAGTTCCAGTAATCAAGACAGTATGGTACTGGCACAAAAACAGAAATATAGATCAGTGGAATAGGATAGAAAGCCCAGAGATAAACCCAAGCACATATGGTCACCTTATCTTTGATAAAGGACACAAGAATATGCAATGGAAAGAAGACAGCCTCTTCAATAGGTGGTGCTGGGAAATCTGGACAGCTACATGCAAATAATGATATTAGAACACTTCCTAACGCCATACACAAAAATAAACTCAAAATGGATTAAAGACCTAAATGTAAGGCCAGACACTATAAAACTCTTAGAGGAAAACATAGGCAGAACACTCCTTGACATAAATCACAGCAAGATCCTTTTTGACCCCCTCCTAGAGAAATTGGAAATAAAAACAAAAATAAACAAATGGGGCCTAATGAAACTTATAAGATTTTGCACAGCAAAAGACACCATAAAGAAGATGAAAAGACAACTCTCAGAATGGGAGAAAATATTTGCAAACCAAGCAACTGACAAAGGATTAATGTCCAAAGTAAACATGCAGCTCAATATCAAAATAACAACAACCCAATCCAAAAATGGGCCGAAGACTTAAATAGACATTTCTCCAAAGATACAAAGATGGCGAAGAAACACATGAAAGGATGCTCAACATCACTAATCATTAGAGAAATGAAAATCAAAACTACAATGAGGTATCACCTCACACCGGTGAGAATGGCCATCATCAAAATATCTACAAACAATAAATGCTGGAGAGGGTGTGGAGAAAAGGGAACCCTCTTGCACCGTTGGTGGGAATGTAAATTGATACAGTCACTATGGAGAACAGTATGGAGGTTCCTTAAAAAACTAAAAATAGAACTACCATACTACCCAGCAATCTCACTACTGGGCATATACCCTGAGAAAACCATACTTCAAAAAGAGTCATGTACCACAATGTTCATTGCAGCTCTATTCAGAATAGCCAGGATACGGAAGCAACCAAAGTGTCCATCAACAGATGAATTGATAAAGAAGATGTGGCACATATATACAATGGAATATTACTCAGGCATAAAAAGAAATGAAATTTAGTTATTTGTAGTGAGGTGGCTAGACCTAGATTCTGTCATACAGAGTGAAGTAAGTCAGAACAAGAATAACAAATACCATATGCTAACACATATATATGGAATCTGAAGAAAAGAAAAGTTTATGAAGAAGCTAGGGGCAGGACAGGAATAAAGATGCAGACGTAGAGAATGGACTTGAGGACACGGGGAGGGGGAAGGGCAAGCTGGGATGAAGTGAGGGAGTGCCATGGACATATATATACACTACCAAATGTAGAATAGCTAGTGGCGAGCAGCCACATAGCACAGGGAGATCAGCTCGGTGCTTTGTGACCGCCTAGAGGGGTGGGATAGGGAGGGTGAGAGGGAGGGAGATGCAAGAGGGAGGAGATATGGGGATATACGTATAAGTATACGTATAGCTGATTCACTTTGTTGTATAGCAGCAACTAGCACACCATTGTAAAGCAATTATACTCCAATAAAGATGTTAAAAACTAACAAGAAAGAAAAAAAAACAGACAATGAAAACAAAACAGTCAATCATTGGGAGTTTGCTCCATCCCTGTCATGGGGTTAAGTAACTCTAGACTCTATCTCATGTAGTCATCCCAATAGCTACATGAAATAGGTAATACTATTAGCACCATTTTGCAAGAGACAAAAACGAGACTCAGAAAGGGTGAGTCATCTGCCCAAGTTCACAGCAGTGAAAGGCTAGGGTGAGGATTTGAACCCAGGATAGGATTTCTTTCACTGACTGCAGCCTGAATGCCACTACTAACAGGTCTTCTTTGAGCGGACAGAATGTGCAGGGGGAACTTGTTAGCTGTGACCTTTTTTTTTTTCTGTTTAAAACTTTATTTCAACATAACTATGCTTACAGAAATACACTCATTTGGGTTAATAGAATGCAATTTAGGTTTAATTTATCCTACACAACTTGGACCAAAAACCTGGTAGATGGTTTGTTTCAAAAAAAAAAAAAAAAAAAATGATTTGCAATCGTTTTATTTTTCCATCTATTACAAAGGTATATAACAGATCCTCCATCAAATGCTGCTAAAGCAAAAGCAAGAACCTTGAGAAATTAACCTTTGGTCTGCCTCTGAAAAATAACATGTATTGCACTGTAAAAGTTCATAAAACCGGTGCAACAAATCATTGTTGTAATGCTTTAATGCCAGTTTACAAAGTTCAATAGCTAATGGAAGATGAGGAGGGTGGGGAGAGCCTGTGTATACATGTGAACATATAAAAGCTATCCGACCTAGTTAATATTGCACGTAGATCCCAAATCTAGTCAAACCAAGATTCAGATAATTTCTTAAATCCGAACTGACACTAGCAGTCCAGTTCATCTGCTGAAGTCAACAAGGAAACTCTGCACAGTAGCTGTTTTTCTGATTTGTGCAAAAAAGAAAATTAAGTTTCTTCCCCAGCTTTTTAGTCCAGAACTACAGCAGAATATTTCTTCCATTGTCAACATTCATGGGGTGAGAGGTGATGAGGTTACTTGGGCTTAAATCTGAATTAGCACTCAGATGCAAGAGTCCCCAGAGTTAAAGACCACATGACTTTAGAAGTGATTCTAAAAAAGAAAATGGACCTTCTTGGAAGACTAGAGCAAAACATCTAGCAGCTAGGTGTGATCTTAATTCTCAGACGAAGGCAATGGAGAGTGGTTCAGCGCCCAGGGAACCCTTGAGTGAGGCCGACCTGGGTGGCAGCTAGGAGGCAAGAGAGAGTGGGAGAAGCTACGGAGTGGGCAACAGCGTAGGCAGGGGGAGTGCAGACATTCATTTATTTCTGTAATTCACAAGTGTTATCCACAAAAGTCTCACGTGTTGGGGATAGTAATGAGTGGGTGGGGAAGGCATGGTCTCTGCCATCAGGAAGCTTACAGTCCAGTGTTCAGAGACACGTATCATTTACAGAAACTTACAAATAATTGTGGAATTACAGCTGTGAAACGTAAGTGCTTCCAAGGGGGAGGCACATGGGACCATGAGATCCAGATTATGAAGAACTTTGGATACTGGGCTTTATATCTTATCAATTCAACAACACCTACCTCATTTGCAAGGGTTTCCAAAGCAGGCAAATGTCATTTACCAGGACTCTTTAATGATTCAGGAAAAGCTCCAGGAAAACAAAACGAGTCACTGCCTCTGGAAAGAAAGGAAAGGCACTCTACTTACTGGGGTCACAGACTGTGTGAGTTCTTCTCATGGACACAGGCTCAGAATGAGCTCAGATGGAAAGACCCAGGGACTGGTAACAGGAGAAATAGTCAAGAAAACAATGTTGGGGACAACTGTGCCCATCACGGGCAGCTGGGCATTTATCCAAGTCATCTGATCTTCTCTTACACACTTCTAGAGGCGGGTGGAAGAGCAGCAATGGCCAGACATCACACAAATTTGCCTGACTTTGCTGTTATGGAGAGATTGCCTGCCTCCAAAACACCTTTGCTCAAATTATTTCAGGCTGTTTCTGACTGAAGATAGAGTTCTGGAGATAAAGTGTCTCCAATCCCATGGTCTTAAATCCTAGCAACAAAGAGGCCTGGGAAAATTACACTGAACAGCACAAGTGGTTTAAGAATCTAGGTCATAAATAGACATTTCTCCAAAGAAGACATACAGATGGCCAAGAAGCACATGAAAAGATGTTCAACATCACTAATTATTAGAGAAATGTAAATCAAAACTACAATGAGGTATCACCTCACACCAGTTAGAATGGGCATCATCAGAAAATCTACCAACAACAAATGCTGGAGAGGGTGTGGAGAAAAGGGAACCCTCTTGCACTGTTGGTGGGAATGTAAATTGATACAGCCACTATGGAGAACAATATGGAGGTTCCTTAAAAAGCTAAAAATAGAATTACCATATGACCCAGCAATCCCACTACTGGGCATATACCCAGAGAAAACCGTAATTCAAAAAGACACATGCACCCCAATGTTCATTGCAGCACTATTTACAATAGCCAGGTCATGGAAGCAACCTAAATGCCCATCGACAGACGAATGGATAAAGAAGTAGTGGTACATATATACAATGGAATATTACTCAGCCATAAAAAGGAACGAAATTGGGTCATTTATTGAGATGTGGTTGGATCTAGAGACTGTCATACAGAGTGAAGTAAGTCAGAAAGAGAAAAACAAATATCGTATATTAACGCATGTATGTGGAACCTAGAAAAATGGTACAGATGAACCGGTTTGCAGGGCAGAAGTTGAGACACAGATGTAGAGAACAAACGTATGGACACCAAGGGGGGAAAACCGCGGTGGGGTGGGGATGGTGGTGTGCTGAATTGGGTGATTGGGGTTGACATGTATACACTGATGTGTATAAAATTGATGACTGATTAAAAAAAAAAAAAGAAATTTTCTCACAGAGTATACAAAGATAAACTCAAAATGGATTAAAGACCTAAAAGTAAGACTGGAAACCATTAAACTAATAGAAGAAGAAGAAAAAAAAAAAGAATCTAGGTCAATCTGTGAATGAAGCATTTACGAAGCAGGGGGAGCTCAAGCCTCCCAGTCCATCTATAACCCTCTGAGCCCTCTTCTTCTCCTGGCATATTCGTATATCCATGGATCTGACCCTCTCACTCCTTCCACTGGGCCCTCTGACACTCATACTGTGTCATTGGACAATACCCCTGTATCCTCAACTTCTCTGAATTTTCCCTTTGAACCATGGCTATGTCACACAACTCAGAAAAGTACCATTCACATCATCTCCTGGGTCAATGGTACCTCTGAAGTTGGACGATGCAGGCAGCCCTGTCTCCACCTGTTGTCTTACTGAATCCTGGCTCTCATTAGTGAAGGCTGGGTTTTTTTTTCTCTCTCACTCACATCTAATCCTTGCTTCCCATTGTTACTTCAAGATCATTTTCTCCCCACCTTCAAAATCCCCAGGTCCTTTAAGCATCCCGTTACTCCTCCTTGTTACTATTAACTAGCAACTCCTGGGTGTGCCCTTCTTCAGTGATGACTTTAGCACTGTCTTCCATTCCACTACCACTCTTGCCCTCATATTTTGCAACCTCAATAGCCATGTGGATAATTCATCCATCACTCTTGCCTTTTCATTCCTCGAATTCCTCACTTCCAATGATCTATTCCTTTATCCTACCTCATTTATCCACCCCCATAATCATGCCCTTGAGCTTGTGGTCTTCTCTGACATCGCAATTTCAAGTGCCCTGTTTTCTGATTACCAGGGTTTGTATGTGTAGCTCACTTCCCCTAAATACCCTTACTCAAAAAATTCTATAAATTCATCAAGATGACCAATCCACTGGGGCTACAATTTGTCAACTTATTCATGCCCTTCCTCCCTCCTTACCTAGTGAAGAGCTCGTGATCTATTATTATAATCATTCCTTTGTAAACACTCTTAAATCACCAGCCCTTCCTTCCTTCCTTCTGTAGCACCAACCAGGCTAAGTCCCAACCTGAATAAACCCTGCTCTCACTCTCTCTGGGCTTGCAATTCTCACAGCTGAATGTTTCTAAACTAAAGAAACATATACCATATGACCACAGATCTCAAATAGGCACTCAAAAAGACGCTCTATACAATTTTCCACTCTTCAAAACTGTTTCTTATTTTTGCTCTCTCCTCCAATTTCATGCACCTGTGCCCTTCCTTATCTTATATTTCACTAAGAAAATAGAAGCCGACACTAAACAAAGAACTCCCTTTTCTTCCCATATCTAAACTCCCAACCTGCCTGCACTGCAGATATTGTTTCCTGTCAGGTGAGTTTGGATAAAGGGTCCCCGTTTATAGCAAAGGTGATAACTCTGCTTTTGCCCTGCATCTCAACTTTCTCACGCTCTAGAATCTACTCCTGTAAGTTTCCCTTCTCTTTTCTGCATTATGGGTCTTTCTCTGTTGATTCAACCCAATCATCACCCAAGCATGCTTTAATATCTCTGTCTTAAAACAAAGAATGGAAAAGCTCAATCCCATATTCCTTCCAACTCCTGCCAAATGCCCACACTCCCCTGCGGAGCAAACTTCTTGGAAGAGTTGATTTTAGTCACTGCCCCTATGCTTTTCCTTACACTGTCTCCTCCGTTCACTGCACTAGGGCTTTTATCCCTGCCAGGCTACCAAACCTGCTCTTGTTGAGGTCAACAATGACTCCATCTCCCCAAACCCAGACATGACTTGTCTATTCTTATCTTACTTCTCCATGTCAGAAATATTGGACATAGTGGCCACTGTTTTCTCCTTGAAACACTTTCTTCTTTTGGCTTCTGTGATTCTGCCCTCACAAAATAGCACTACTGGTAGCTCAAGTTAATAATCTAGGCACTATCCTTGATTCTTTCCTCTCTCCCTACCTCAAAGGCATCAGCAAATCCTATTGGTTCTACCTTCAAAACATATCCTGAATCCATCCTTATCTCCCCCTCTCCATGACTACGGTCTAATACAAGCCCTCTGCATCTCTCCCTAAGCTTGGGACTCATTTCTCTGCCTCTTCTTTTGTCCCATTCCATTCTGTACATGTTAGAGCAATATTTTGTAAACATAAATCATGTGTCTCCCTGCTTAAAGCTTTTCAGCGGCTTTCCATTACATTCAGAGAATAGCATCAAGCTGCTCACCCCGCCTTCCAGAACCCTGTGTGATCTGGACCTGCCTCCCTCTCTGACTTGATTTCATTCTTCCCTCCCCCTCACCCACACCCACTAAGTTTCTACGCTTGACCTTCTTTCAGTTCCTTTAATAGGCCAAGTTTGCTCCTGCCTCAAGGCCTTTGCACTAGATGGTTCCTCGCCTGCCCTGGGCCTCCCCTACTGCACACCTCTTATTTGCATAACTGGTTCCTCTTATTCTTCACAGCTTAAATGCCAGTTCTTTAGAGAAGCTTTCCTTAACCACTCAAACTAAAATAGTTGTTGCTTTATCCCTCTACTTCTCTAAGCAGTACTTTCTACTCCTTGATATTTTCCTTGTAATTTCATTTATTTCCACATTGTCTGTCTTCTCCTACTAGAATATAAGCAACAGGAGTGCAGAAGCTTATTTTGTATTGTTCACCCGTATATGCCTAGGACCTAGAACTGTGCCTGGCACTCAATAGACCTCATCATTAAATGTGTGTCAACTGAATGAGCCTAATGACCACGGGGCACTGTGATTAGGTATTAAGTAAAGAAGATATAAAAGAAGTCCCTTTAGAAGCTTAAACTCTGTCTCAAACCCTGCTCTGAAAATCTATCGTCTTCTCAACCACTAGTACAGTTTTCCTGAAAGGAGAGACCCTGCCTTTCTTTTTTCTGTTACACATAACCTCTACCATGCTACAAAGCTTACAGCTGGTGCTCAGTATATAACATGTTGATTGTGCAGCCTGAAATAATTACCAAACAATGCAAGGCAGTGCTGGTACACTTGTCCTATTTGGAACTGTGTATCTGACAAATTTATTTAGTGGTTACATAGCCAGGAACCAGAGTAGCTATCAATAAGAGGACAAAAAGCACCCAGAAAATTTGAAATAGATGTCACAAATTCAATGTTAATTACAAAGAGCAAAGCTTTTTACTCAGAGCCCTCTGATTCTTCCTTTATGGAAAGTCTAAGAAGATGAGTTGATTTCCAGGTCTGTCTAAAACTATTCAACAAGTATTTATTGATTTGGTTCTATGTACTAAGCACTTGTGTTAGGCACTAGGTGAAAATCCAATGATGAAAAAAACTATAATCTTTGCCTTCATGAATGTTGTAATCTGGGGGGGGAAGATAGACATAAATATTTTAAAACATGTAAACTAATATGTAATTATAAAACAGTATAAATGCCATAACTGGGTAGAAATTGTATTAATCTTTGTCTCCTTTATTACGTTTGTTATTGTAAAAATATATGCTTTTGTGAGAAGTTATAAACAAAAAATGCTCAAGAAATATGTTTATAATCTGCCCAACTGCCTTCCAGTTGTAGATTTTACAGTCTAAGACAGAAATTATAACAAGTGACAATTGGCATTCTAATGGATGATTTTTTTTAAAACAGATACAGAAAGTAAAACAAAACAAACAGGCAAAACAAAACACCTCGGTCTCAGGTTACGTTTAAGCAAATAGTTTCATCATACCTGTTAGGTTTCAAGGACAATATCATACTGGAGGCCAATACCATGTATAAGGTCTACAGTGAGGATACTGAACCATCTCAAAGAGTAAAATATAATCTAGATTCTGTTTAAAAAAGAAATAGTAATATATATTAGAAAGATACTCACCTAAAAGTTTTAAAATTGTGCATTGTGTGTGCTCTTTAAAACATCTGTAATTACGCAAATGTAGTAAAGATATTATAGTCTTTCTTTTAAATTTAGGTTTACAATCAATCTCAAATTATTTTTGTAAATGGAATGAGGTAGTGGTTGAGCTTCTTTTTATTCCAGTTAGATATCCAGTTGCTGCAAAAATATTTGTTTTAAAAAGGCCTTCCTTTTTCCCTCATTGAATTGTCTTGGCATCCTTACCTCTCACATTTATTGGTGAGACATTTAAAAAGTGGACATGAAGTTCCCTGTGCATTAACATGGCTTTTTGACCAGTAGGCTTAACTGGAGAGTAATTGGGTCTTAAGTCAGCATTTTAATTGGTGAATGTCATAAATGTCAAATCCATAGGTCTTAATCCTGGGGTCTTCTAGTTTCTCTAGAGAAAGATCCAACATCCTATTGCCTATTAGATAAGCCTGGTTTTAGGCATCCTAGGAGCTAGTTGGGGAAAGGAATATTGAGAGTTTCACCATTTAATATGAGCTCTCTTTTTAGTTTGCAATCTTTTCTCTTCTCTGTGCCTGATGAGTTTGATTTGGTTCAATTTCACCAATGAATAATTGTCCATCCCTCTTGGGGTTGGTGGAAGGAAAGAGTGACACCCAACCATGAGGTGGCAAGGATTGTTCTATATCTTTGACATATTTTTAGCCAATACCCCTGTTTTTAATCCACATTATTATTTCCACCTAATTCTTCAGCCTTTCTGAGGAGTCTAAGGACCACAGAGTTTGCTTATTTTTGGTGTTTCCCTTTGCAGTCATGGCTTACTCCACTCTGCAAAGTTCTTGCCATTCTACTGTGTTTTCAGATATTACGTATCTGTGTTACCCAAGTCTCCTAATTTCCTTGAAGATGAAATTTCTATTATTATTTCTTATTGTCCTTGTTATGTTTGTGTGATGTCTGTGGGGGAAGTGGAAAATGGTCTTTAGTTCACCACTTAAAGCAAAAAATCATAATTTCACATTTATAGAGGTTATTGGGTTTGTAGGGTGATGAATAGGAAGATCCAGTTGTAATTCAGGTGAGTGTGAAGACATTAAAAACAAACAATATGTTTTTGATCCATATAAGAAGTCCAATTCACTTTAAGTATGCCCTTTAAACTTAAAAGAATATCACACTGCTGCCAGTTGAGTCAATCCTACTAATTCCCTGCATGAGCTTTCTGAGCTCCTGTCCTTAACCATCCTTTAAGTAATTATCTCTTACCTTTCATTCAGTGCATATTTTTTGAGCACATATCATATGTTGGTCACGGTACTGGAAAATAGATGCAATGATGAACACAATAGACATGTTTCCAGCACTTGAATGGCTTGGTCTAGTAATGGATAGGAATAGTAATCAGGCAATCACCATATGCTGAGGTAAGTGCTATGATAAAGGCATTACCAACTCTTATGGGAACACCTGGGAGGTACACTTACCTCCAGACTTGAGTGCTTGAGTTTCAAGGAAGTCACCCAGGGAGAGCAACATTAGTCAGATTGGAAGAGCCAAGTGTGGGTAGAGAACTGGTCAGGAGAATGATTCAGCCTGAGGCAACCACACGGGCAAAGATCCAGAGATGGCAACAGGATCAGTTCACAAGCACATCATGAGAGTAATACATAAGCTCCAGTGTTTTCTACAGATAATTTCCTTTTTGTTTTTTTAAAGGATTATATCATATAGACTATATTTTCTGTTCAAAATGCAGTTAAACTAGAAATCAATAACAAATATACAATATATATTGGGAAATTATGAAACATAATTCTAAGTAACTCATAAGTCAAAGAAGAAGAAATAATGGAAATTAGAAAATATTTAAATCTTAATGATAATGAAAACTACTGCCTATCCAAATTTGTGGGATTTAGTTAAAACAATATGTACAGGAAAATTTATAGCATTTAAATGCTTATGTCAGGGTAGAAGGGCTGGTGATTAATGAATATATTATAATAGTTTCTACTGTTGCAAGATGAATTACACCAAAAGCTAATGGTGTAGAACAACAATAAGTATCTATCCTCTCTCATAGTTTTTGTGGGTCAGGATTTCAAAAGCATGGCTACGTGGTTCTGGCTTGAGGTGTCTCGTGAGGTTGCAGTCACATCATCTGAAGACTTGGATGAAACAGAAGCATCCACTTCCAGGGTTGTTAGCTGGCAAGCTGGTGCTGGCTGTTGGCAGGGAGGCCTCAGTTTCTCTCCATGTGGCCCTTCACAGAGGGCTGCTTGTGTGTTCTCACTAGATGGTGGCTAGGTTCTCCCAAATGGGTGATCCAAAAGAGAAAAAGCCAGGCAGAAGCTATTCATTTTGTGACCTATTTTTGGAAGCCACATACCATCATTTTTGCCACATTCTATTTGTGAGAAGTGAGTCACTAAGTCTTGTTCACAAGAGGAGGAAAATCAGGTCCCATTTTTTTTTTTTTTTAGGGAAAGGGTGTCAAAGTATTTTAAAACAATCACAATGAGCTGAGCACCTATTCATTGTAGAGGTGAGAAAAAAACTCTAGCAAAATAAGCCCAAGGAAACAGAAAAAAGGCAATTTTAAATGACAACATCAGAAATTAACAAAATAGAAAACAGATACACAATAATCTGCAAAGCCTAAATTTGGTTTTTTGAAAAAGTTGACAAAATTGACAAACTTCTAGTGAGACTGAACAAGAAAAAAAGAGAGGAGGTACAAATAAACAACATGAGAAATAAGGAAGGAACAAGTACAGATGCTACAGAGAATAAAGGGGGCACTGTGAGTATACTCTTTAAAAACAAGAGGGGCTTCTCTGTTGGCGCAGTGGTTGAGAATCTGCCTGCCAATGCAGGGGACACGTGTTCGAGCCCTGGTCTGGGAAGATCCCACATGCCGCGGAGCAACTAAGCCCGTGAGCCACAACTACTGAGCCTGCGTGTCTGGAGCCTGTGCTCCGCAACAAGAGAGGCCGCGACAGTGAGAGGCCCGCGCACTGCAATGAAGAGTGGTCCCCGCTCGCCACAACTAGAGAAAGCCCTCGCACAGAAACGAAGACCCAACACAGCCAAAAATAAATAAATAAATAAATAAATAAATAAACCAAAAAGCAAGAGGATATTTTACATAACTTTATGCCACTAATTTTTAAAAATCATAAACAAAATGGATACATTTCTAGAAAACTGTAACCTACTAAAACAGACTTAAGAAACAGAAAAACTGAATAATCCTATAACAATTTAAAAATCCTACAGATAATTTCTCAAGAAGTGGTCTATGGAATCCTGCTTTAGAATCTCCAGAGGACACTGATTAAAATGCAAATTCCTGGCTGAATCCTAATCTTGAGGAAGAGGCCTGGGAATCGACCAAACTTTCCAGGTTCTTCTTTTATAAACTAAAAGGTGAGCATCTGTGGGAGTTGGAGCTGGAAATGATAAAAAAGGTCTAGACAGAAGAGGAGTTGGAGCATCATTATAGAAGCGCAAAGTCATTAGAAATATCTTCTGATTAGTTATTAGACATGTGACCGCTGCACATTCTTTCCTTGGATGTGCACTAAGTAACATAAAGTCTTTAATTAATTTAGGTTGCTTCATAACACAAAAACATCAGTATGCTTAAAAAAGAAATCAAGTGTTATTCAGAAAGAGAAAAAGTGAGGTCTGAAAAAAAGAGGGAAGGGGAGAAATATTAATAAAAATCCTAGTTTCTGTCCGTCTTTCCTTTCGCCCTACTGAAAATCATTGCCTCACAGCAGTTTCCCAGAAACACTTCCCACTGTGATTGAGCATCTGTCGTAAAGATTTCTAATGCTCCCATCTTGTCTTCCTCTCCTCCAGGGCACACTGGACATTTACATTTCCCGACACTGCATCCTGCCCCACAGTTGGGCAAGGCCATGTGACTGCTTCTGGCCAATGGGCGTGGAAAAGGGCACTGAATTAACAGTCTGTCTCGCTCTCTTCCCCTGTTGTGTTGGTCATGAAGAAATCCTCATGTAAAAATCATGAAACCCACAATCAAAACAGACCGGAGTGCTGAGCCTACATGTGGGGGATTGCTCCCTTGAAGAGTCTCCTGAAACCTTAATGGACTATGCATGTGTGAGAAGTAAACGTTTGTTGCTTCATGAAACTGAAAGTTGAGAACATGTGTTACTATAGCATAGCCCGGCCTATCTGAATGGTATAACATCTACCCTTTGTTATGCACCTTTGTTAACAACAGTTCTCTTCTGACTATGACCACCCACTCACACCCATGAACCCCAACTGAAATTCAGTGGTGCTAAGTGAGGGTGGGGAAATGTTCAATTTCCATTTATCCAATATTTCTTGATTATTCTCTAAACTTTCCCATCATACCAATTCCATACCAAGCCCAACTATTTCATTTCAGTGAAATGGCTAATTAATTGTATGAGAGTCACTTGATAAGATAATAGAAAATTGTTATCTGATAATAAATATTATTAAACATGTTTGGAAAAGAAGAAATAGAGGCAAGCACACACAACCTGAAATCCCGGGGAAACCATGGCACACTTATTCAATCAGCTGCACTGCATTGAGCTCATCCAAAGTCCTATTGCTCTTCCTTCAGGAGGGTGATTCCCAAATTTCAGTATCTGTAAGAATCACCTGGAGAGTTCGTTAAAACACTTAGATGCCCAGGCCTCATCCCAAGAGGCTGGGATTCAGTACATTTTCATAAGTGGCCTCAGGCAATTCTAAAGCACAGGTCTACAGAAAACGCTCTACAGAATATGAAGCACTGAAGCCTAGATATTTACTCTGAATGTGTTCTTAAGTAGCAAAACCCAAATGGGCTCAATATTCTTATAGATTTTAACTCAATAATCTGTGAAGCTCAGCTAAACAAAATGACTCAACCTCTGAGGGTTCCAGAGAGTCAGTGTTTGCATAATCACTAAACGGTGTGGTTCCAACCCTATGTCCTAGAGAAGTTCAGAAAAGGGAGATTAAAGTCGGGGGCTGGAACTTGTCAGAGAAAAATGTACCATGAAGACTCTGGGTATGAAACAGCTTTAATAACATTTAAAAAGTAAGGGAATTTTCATCAAGAGGGGTCAGAGAATTGAGTGGCCAGAGAATCCATTTGGATGAGCCAGGGATTTTGGCCAGGACATGAAAAGTGATCAAAGGAGAAATACAAGATGACAACTACTAAAGAAATGTGTCTATTTGTTTCCCTAATTAATCTCCTCTTCCTTACGCAAAAGCTATTATCCCTCTGCCACGTGGGCCTTGGATGAGAAGCAGTCTGCAAATCAGGCTAGTGACTTCACGGAAGATGCAGAGTGAAAGGATCTCAGTCCCGCACAACTCATGGATCAGATCCAGCATCAGTGGAGAGAAGACAGGATGGTTCGAAGGGAAATGGGTAGGAAAAGAATGCCAAGAGTCAACACGTACAGCAGATTTGCAAGCATTCTGGGAGAAAGTGTGCTCCAAGACCTCACTTGCATGCCCATTTGCTTAAAGTATAAAGAATCAGTGGTTACGGGTGAAATTAGTACCAAAGTCATCTCTGGGGATAAAAGCCTCCTAGAAATTCTCATTGTATAAAGCACAGTTCCCACTTAATATTTGATATTGATAAACTTTTTAATATTATTTGTCATGAGAATACTTGTTTAGTGTGCCAGCTATGCCCAAGAACGCTTAGTGCTGCTTAGGTTCTTTTAAGACAGAAACATTTCCACTGGTAAAGAGTACCTTCCATAATGCTCAATTTATTAAACTTATATAATTTAATAATATACATGTATGCATATATACATATAATAAATGAAGAAACCTTTTTTCTTAAAAACGTTACAATGATTAGAAACTTAAATTCCTTTGAAGTGTTTCAACAACAGATGAGAATTTAATATGACTGATATTTTCTCTTTTTTCTTGAATGAATGATTCTTTAAATTCTATAGTGCTTTACAGTTTTCAAAAGTTTCACACACATAATTTCATATAATCCTGTAATAACCCTCTTTTACCCCTACCTCTAAATTACCCTCCCCTTTCCCTCTTTCTACTGGTATCCACTAGTTTGTTCTCTATATATGTGAGTCTGCTTCTTTTTTGTTTTATTCACTAGTTTGTTGTATTTTTTATATTTCACATATTAGTGATATCATACAGTATTTGTTTTTCTCTGTCTGACTTATTTCACTTAGCATAATGCCCTCCAAGTCCAGCCATGTTGCTGCAAATGGCAAAGTTTCATTCTTTTTTATGGCTGAGTAGTATTCCATTGTGTGTGTGTATGTGTATAGATAGATAGATAGATAGATAGATAGATAGATAGATAGATAGATATAGTGTGTGTGTGTGTGTGTGTGTATATATATATAATCTCACATCTTCTTTATCCATCTATCTGTCGATGGACACTTAGGATGTTTTCATACTTGGGCAATTATAAATAATCCTGCTATGAACATTAGGGTACATGTCTCTTTTCAAATTAGTGTTTTTGTTTTTTTCAGATATATACCCAGGAGTGGAATTGCTGGGTCGTATGGTAGTTCTATTTTTAGTTTTTTGAGAAACCTCCATACAGTTTTCCATTGTGGCTGCACCAATTTACATTCCCACCAACAGTGTACCACCACATCCTAGCCAACATTTGTTATTTGTGTTCTTTTTGATGACAGCCATTCTGACCTGTGTGATGTGATATCTCATTGTGGTTTTGATTTGCATTTGCCTGATGATTAATGTTGTTGAGTGTAGTTTCATGTGCCTATTGGTCATCTGCATTTCCTCTTTGGAAAAACATCTATTCAGTTCTGCCCATGTTTTAATCAGGTTGTTTTTTTGATGTTGAGTTGTATAAGCTGTTTATATATGTTGGATATTACCCCCTTATTTGTCATATATTTTGCAAATACCATCTCCCATTCAGTAGGTTGTCTTATTGTTTTGTCAATGGTTTCCTTTGCTGTGCAAAAGCTTTTAAGTTTAATTAGGTCCCATTTGTTTATAGTGATAAAGATTTTGAAAAAATTCAACATCTATTTATAATAAAAATTATCCAGAAAGTGGGCATAGAAGGAACATACTGCAACATAATAAAGGCCATATATGACAAACCCATACCTAACATCATACTCAATGGTGAAAAGCTGAAAGCATTTCCTCTAAGATCAGGAACAAGCAAGGATGCCCACTCTTGCCACTTTTATTTAACATAGTTTTGGAAGTCCTAGCCACAGCAATCAGAGAAGAAAGAAATAAAAGGAATCCAAATTGGAAAGGAAGAAGTAAAACTATCACTGTTTGCAGATGACATGATAGTATACATAGAAAATCCTAAAGATGCCACCAGAAAGTTACTAGAGTTCGTCAATGAATTTGGTAAAGTTGCAGCATACAAAATTAATGTACAGAAATCTGTTGCATTTCTATATATTGATACTAAGAACAAATGATCAGAAAGAGAAATTAAGGAAACAATCCCATTCACCATTGCAACAAAAAGAATAAAACACCTAGAAATAAACCTACCTAAGAAGGTAAAAAACCTGTACTCAGAAAACTGTAAGACACTGATGAAAGAAATTAAAGATGAACAAACAGATGGAAAGATATACCATGTTCTTGGATTGGAAGAATCAATATTGTTAAAATGACCATACTACCCAAGGCAATCTACAGATCCAATGTGATGCCTATCAAAAGACCAATGGCATTTTTCACAGAACTAGAACAAATAATTTTAAAATTTGTATGGAAACACAAAAGCCCCTAAATAACCAAAGTAATCTAGAGAAAGAAGAACAGAGCAGGAGGAATCAGGCTCCCTGACTTCAGACTATACTACAAAGCTACAGGAATCAAAACAGATTGTGCTGGCACAAAAGCAGACACAGATCAATGGAACAGGATAGAAAGCTCAGAAATAAACCCACACACTTATGGTCAATTAATCTATGACAAAGGAGGCAAGAATATACAGTAGAGAAAAGAAAGTCTCTTCAATAAGTGGTGCTGGGAAAACTGGACAGCTACCTGTAAAAGAATGAAATTAGAACATTCTTTAACAAGCATATGTAAAAATAAACTCAAAATAGATTAAAGGCTTAAATCTAAGACTGGATGCTATAAAACTCCTAGAGGAAAACATAGGCAGAACACTCTTTGACATAAATTGCAGCAATATATTTTGGATCTGTCTCCTAAAGCAAAGGGAACAAAAGCAAAAATAATGTTACTGAAATTTTTAGCATTTCAAATCTCATAAGCAGCAAAATAAGCTATATAAAAATACAATTATCACAGAATGTGTAGCACTAATATTTAATCCCATTCTAAAATATCAGCACTGAAGATTTCACTAATTTCATTATTTTTATACTTATTCTTCTACCTTCCTAGATTATAGTTCTATTTATTTGGATGCTTTCCTAGCATTTCAGGAAGTACTTTGACACCTTTCCAGGCTGGCAGGAATCATTCTGTATATAAAGAAAAAGAAAACAAGATTATAGGATCTGGCTTATCTCCTAAGATTCAGGGTTTTTGGTTTCTCCCTAGGGAATTCAAACCCAAGTCACTACTCATCAGGCTGAGCTTCTTTTTTCTTTTTTCCTAGTTAACTTTAACTTGTTACATCAATGAGAATTTTTAGGTCCATACTTTGCCATAGGTTCTATTGTTTTTAACTTGCATCTCATCATGAAATAGTACATTATCAAAGTCTTGTTTGGCTAGTGTTACAAAATCCAGTTTTCTATCCTTGCAATATAGAGCTCAGATTTGTTACCAATATAAAAACATTTATATCCTTAATTAATATTTTATTATAATTTAATAGGATCCATTAACAATCTTTATCTCCTATAACATGAGAGGTAAAGTCAGCATATTTATCTTTTCTCCTGAGGACGTGTGGTTAATTTATCTTCCTGGAACACAATGTTGAACCTGCTTTCTAGTTGGTTGTGGTGTGTGGCCACAGGCTCTGTCCAACCCCTTTTCTACTTGACTGTTAGGTGTGACCACAAATGCTTATCAGTCTCACCTGTTCTTCATACAGGTCCTACCTTTACTCACTGTATCCAATAGTAACTCATTCCTGTTTACTCAAATAGAAACTTTAGGAAGAGCCACACACTTAAAAGAAGACAGAATATCTATTATTCTAGTCTACGTGTCTATACTTGCAAGTTGCCCCCTTTGTCATTTCAATAGCAACCCTGACAACTTTTAAATATTTAAACAAAAAATATTAAAATATTTTAATTTAGTTTTGTAAATAAAAAACATTCCAGACCCTCCCTGATTTTTTCCTGCCCCAAGAAAGGGAATCAACCACCACTGTACTACGTAGAGTAGGCTAGGCTGTGATAATAAATAGAAAAAATGGAATGGCTGAAACACAATAGAAGTTTATTTCTGCTCATATGTTGGTATAAGGCAATTGTTTCTGGTTGGGGTTACTCTCCTCCATGTGGTGATGTGAGCCCAGGGTCCTTCCACCTTGGGACACTACCATCTTCAAGGCCTCAGCCTCATTGTCTTTTTCTTCCAACTGGCAGAAAGACAGAGAACGTGGAGGAGACATGCCTGCTTCATGCTTATGAGATGTGCATCATGTCTGTCCACACCCTTTAGCATGGATGAGTCATATGGCTACCTCTAGCTCAAGGGAGGCTGGGAAATGTACAAGCATACATCATTTTATTATGCTTCACTTTACTGCACTTTGAAAATATTGCATTTTTTACAAATTGTAGGTTTGTGGCAGCCCTGCATCAAAAAAGTCTATTGGCACCATTTTTCCAACAACATTTGCCCACTTTGTGTCTCTGTGTCATATTTTGGTAATTCTTGCAATATTTCAAACTTCTTTATGATTTATATTTGTTATGGTGACCTGTGATCAATGATTTTTGATGTTACTATTGTAATTGTTTTGAGGTGCCACAAACCACACTCTTTCAAGACAGTGAACTTAATTAGTAAACATGGGTGTTCTGACCGCTCCACCAACCACCTATACCCTTGTCTTTCTCCCTCTCCTCAGTCCAATTAATAACCTTACAATGGCCTCTAAGTGTTCAAATTAAAGGAAGAGTCATGCATCTCTCACTTTAAATCAAAAGCTAGGAATGATTAAGCTTAGTGAAAAAGGCATGTCAAAAGCTGAGATAGGCTGGAAGCTAGGCCTCTTACACCAGTCAGCCAAGTTCTGAATGCAAAGGAGATGTTCCTGAAGGAAATTTAAAATACTACTCCAGTGAACACACAAATGATAAGAAAGCAAAACAGACCTGTTGCTGATATGGAAGAAACTTTCACGGTCTAGATAGATCACATCAACCACAACATTCCCTTAAGCCAAAGCCAAATCCAGAGGAAGGCCCTAACTCTCTTCAATTCTATGAAGGCTGAGAGAGGTGAGTAAGCTGCAGAAGAAAAGTTTGAAGTTAGAACAGGTTGTTTCTTGAGGTTCAAGAAAAGAAGTTGTCTCCATAACATAAAAGTGCAAGGTGAAGCAGCAAGCACTGATGTAGAAGCTGCATCTAGTTATCCAGAATAGCTAAGATAATCAGTGATGGCAGCTACACTAAATAACAGATTTTCAGTGTGGACAAAACAGCCTCATATTGAAAAAAGATGCCATCTAGGACTTTCATAGCTACAGAGGAGAAGTCAATGATTGGCTTCAAAGTTCTCTTGTTAGGGGCTAATGCAGCTGGTGACTTGACATTGAAGCCAATGCTCATTTACAATTCTGAAAGTCCTAGGGCCTCTAAGAACTATGCTAAATCTACTCTGCCTGGACTCTAGAAATGGAACAACAAAGCCTGGATAACAGCACATCAGTTCACAACATGGTTTACTGAATATTTTAAGCCCTCTGTTGAAGCCTACTGATCAGAAAAAAAATGATCCCTTTCAAAATACTACTGCTCATTGACAATGTACCTCATCACCCCAGAGCTCTGATGAAGATATACGAAAAGACTCATGTTGTTTTCATGCCTGATAGCACAACATCCATTCTGCAGTCCATGGATCAAGAAGTAACCTTGACTTTCAAGTCTTATTACTTTAGAGATATATTTTCTAAGGCTATAGCTGCCATAGATAGTGACTCCTTTGATGGATCTGGACAAAATCTATTGAAAAACCTTCTGGAAAGGATTCACCATTCTAAATGCCATTAAGAATATTCGTGCTTCATGGGAAGAGGTCAAAATATCAACATTAACAGGAGTTCAAAGAAATTGATTCCAACTTTCCTGGATGACTGTGAGGGGTTCAAGATTTCAGTGGAGGAAGTAACTGAAGATGTGGTGGAAATAGCAAGAGAACTAGAATTAGAAGTGGGGTCTGAAGATGTGACTGACTGCTGTAATCTCATAATTAAACTTGAAATCTACTGGTGAAGATGCTGTGAAGTTTGTTGAAATGACAACAAAGGATTGAGAGGATTGAGAGGATTGAAGGGATTGAAAGGGTTGAGAATATTACATACAGTTGATAAAGCAACAGCAGGGTTTGAGAGGATTGACTCCAATTTTGAAAGAAGTTCTACTTGGGTAAAATGCTAACAAGCAGCATTGCATGTTACAGAGAAATTGTTTGTGAAAGGAAGAGTCAATGGATGTGGCAAACTTCATTGTGTCTGATTTTAAGAAGTTGCCACAGACACCCCAACCTTCAGCAACTACCACCCTGATCAGTCAGCAGCCGTCAAAAGCAAGGCAAGACCCTCCACCAGCAAAAATATTATAACTCACTGAAGGCCTCTGGCTCAGATGATGGTTAGCAATTTTTTTAGAGAGTATTTTTCAATTAATGTATACATTTTTTAGACATGATGCTATTGGACACTTAATAGACTACAGTATGGTATAAACATAACTTTTTATGCACTAGGAAACAAAAAATATGTGTTTTACTTGCTTTATTGTGGTGGTCTGGAACTGAACCCACACTGTCTCTGAGGTATGTCTGTACTCTGGTCATGGCCCTGGCTGCAATCCTGTTAACAAGAGAGGAACTAACAGATTGCAGTACGTAGCTAGTAGTCTTTGCCAGAACTGCTCTCCAAATTGTCCTGGTCCCTGTTAGTAGGACCCTGTATTTGGGACTAAAATCTGAGTACTAACAGATAAACGTAAGAATTGATGGTGAAATTGGGGGTGGGAGTGTTGTTGAGTTATACTTGACAATTAAAAAAAAAAGGAAAATTTTTATTTATTTTTTTATTTTTTATAAATTTATTTATTTATTTATATTTATTTTTGGTTGTGTTGGGTCTCTGTTTCTGTGTGAGGGCTTTATCTAGTTGCAGCAAGTGGGGGCCACTCTTCATCACGGTGCATGGACCTTTCACTGTCGTAGCCTCTCTTGTTGTGGGGCACAGGCTCCAGACGCACAGGCTCAGTAGTTGTGGCTCACGGGCCTAGTTGCTCCGCGGCATGTGGGATCTTCCCAGAACAGGGCTCGAACCTGTGTCCCCTGCATTGGCAAGCAGATTCTCAACCGCTGCGCCACCAGGGAAGCCCCCGAAATTTTTATGTTTAATACTAGGAATTCACCTGACTTTTCCTAATAGATAAACCTAACATGTCACTTTCTCTCTATTTTCTACAGTAAATTTTTCATCAACCACTAAGACAAACCACTAAGATGTGCTACAATCCTGACATTGAGAAAGGGGAATAAGCTGTCCAGTAAATGACAAGACACACTGCACAGATCAGGGCCCTCTATAACCTGTAAGAAAAGATCATAACTGGGGTCTAGAGACCTTATGATGTCACTTGGTAATTGAATGCCATTTTGACTATGCTTAAAGTTCCTCATCTATAAACTGAGAATATAAATGTAGACCTTCCTCTTTAGGACATTGTAAACAAGAGGAGGAGTACATGGTCCTAATTCTGGAAACAAAATCAAAGAATAACGTAGATGGTAATGTCCCAAATGAATCCTTTTTTTTTCACATCCCATGAACTTCTCCCACACACTCAACATTCAACTCCTCAAATTAGTTAATGCCCAACACAGAAAGCCCTCAAAGATACTGAGCCAAAGACTGAAAATCACAAGGTGTTCTGAAGAGAGGAATGGCAATGTCTGCCTTTGTTCTGCACACCCAGACTGGACTACCTGAAAGGACTGTCTGGCATCTCACTTCTGTTTTCACTGTTTTCTGGCTCCAGCATCTGTGACAATGTTTTCAAGTCAGCCCCAAAAGAGCATTAACTGACTTTCCTCCTAGAGAATTTCTCAACCATCAGAGAATTACAACACCGGGCTCAGATCCTCCAATGCTTTCCCATTTCATTTAGAGTGAAAGCCAACATCTTTACAAAGTCCTTCATGGCCTATCATGCTCTGGGCCCTGGGGCCCCTCTGACCTCACTTCCTACCACCCACCTCCTTGATCACTGGACTACAGCCACCCTGGCCTCCTTGCTGTTTCTCAAATGCTCCAGTACACTCCCAGCTTAAGGTCTTGGCACTGCTATTCCCTCTACCTGGAATGCTTTTCTCCAGATATCCATAGGCTTTGAGTTTTTGTACAGGTGTTATCTGCTTAACAAGGCTTATCCTGAGCATCCTATATAAAACTGTGACAAGCCTCCCTACCTCTCTGCACTCTCAATCCTTTTTACCCTGCTGGAGCAGACACTGTTGATATCTTGTCCATGACCCCTCAGCCCACCTTGGGCTTTGGTGGGCAGTCTCCACAAGCTGACAGATTTCCCCCTTAAGCACCTCATGTTTCTCTTCACTTTCTGCAGGTTCCTCTGCCACTGAAGCCTGGAGCACCTCTGAAGGCTGGAGGATTTAATGCCCTCAGGGGTAGCCCTCAACTAAGGAGGGACCAAGTTGGAGGGTAAATAACCCAGATTTCCCAGCCCTTGACATAACAATTCTGAGATGTTTTTCACATGACAGGTACATGGGTTTCCAGCCCAGGAGCTCCCTGCTCGATACAACTGTCAACTACCCACTAACAGACAGTTCGTTGGCTTTTCTCCCTTCCCTGTCTCTATTTCTCCTCTCTCTCACTTGTGCTCTCTGAAATTAGCTAATTGCACCAAAACCCTTGTCTTGGGGTCTTCTTCTGGGTGAACCCACACTGAGACACTGCTCTCCACTTTTCTTTTTTCATAGCTAATCGTCCTCTAACATACTGCATCATTTACTTCTTTACACGTCCTTTGTTTATTGTCTATTTCTCCCCACTGGAATGTAAGCCCCGGAAAGACAAGGACCTTTGTTCATTTTGCTCATTGATATATATTTCAAGTACCTAGAGCAGCACCTGGTATAAAGGAGGTGCTCAAAAAATGTTCATTGAGAACAATTAATGCAGAAGTAAGGCTTACTTAAACCCATTCTTGAAGGAGTACCTGTATCAGTTTGGATGTTTTAGCAGCAGCATGTGCAAGTAATAGTAATAGAAGTAGAAGTATTAGTAATAGAAATAGAAGTAATAGAAAACCCAATTCAAAATACCTAAGGAGTACAACTGGTTTTTTCACCTGATTAGAAGCCCCAGGTTAGCATGGACTCAGGAAGGAGGAAAGTGGAAGAGGATGTGGGGTGAGCAACCAGCAATGTCTACCGAGGTCTCATGGGCCATCATGAGCCCATCTTTCCCACAGGAACTTGGGGAAAAGAAAATAAAGTTGTCCTCTGGGCAAGTAACTTAGTTCTGTAACTTATGATAAAAGAAACAGAGTAGCCCTCTGGCCAAGTATAAATCTGTTATTTGCTGTAGATAAAAAATATGAGCATGCTGAAGATAAAATATGTCATCAGAAGAGAGAATAGTTTAGTAGTGGAGGGGTTAAGGGGAGCTGGGAGTCCAGCTGGGCCTGGAGAGGTTCTCTGAATCTATTCCTGCAGAAGCCCAGGCTTCCCCATGGACATGAGTGCTCTCAGAACTGCCCACCTCATTATCTTCTCATTCCTTCTCACCAAATGATTTCCTGATTTCCAATTCAGCCTGGGATACCTCAACACTCCTAGGAGCTGCTGGCATTCTGATCACTGGAGAGTTAAACAAATGAGCCGTGTGGCTTATTCAGCCGTCTCTTGTGAGTTCCATAATTCTTGTCTTTCAGCAAAAGTCTAATCATCTCTGAGTATATTAATTGCTCCAATTTGGGGTCCTACAAGGAGAGATAGTATTGCATCTTAATTAAACATACCAGCTTTGGAGTCAGAAAGACGTATGTCTGAATCCAGCTCTGCCAGGTATTAGCCATGGATCATGAAGCAAGTTGCTTAACCTACTCAGTCTCACGTTAAGTTGGAGATAATCGTATCCATGTGGCAGGTTTGCTGTGGAGTTTAAATAAAATAGTGTATGGAAGTGCTTGGCTTGGGCACTGGCATAGGGTAGGAAGTACTGAATGAATAGTAGCTCTCCTGATCAAGGCTGAGAACCAGAACCTTGGTCCATTATAAATTCACTATCCTGCTAGACCATGGCAGTCAGCCAGCCAATCAACCTTCCACTGGCAATTTCCCTACCCCATCATGAGGCATCTTTTTAACTAACTTCAGCCTTCTGAAGAAATAGAGTCCCTTTAAGGATGATTGGACCAACAGAGTGATTATTACTCCAATGCCATATTTGTCTTGATGACTAAACACATATCACAGCAGCAGTTTCTGTGCCTGCTTCCTCCAATCGTCACGGGCACACATGCACACACACATACACATCTGTAAGCACAGTACCCTGTTGTCCACATAAATAATCCACGCAGGCTCCCTGCAGACAAAGACCTATTTGGCACCAGCGTAAGGGATGGATCCTTGACAGAAAACAAAGGGAACTGACCTCATTTTAGGTGCTGACTTCAGCACTCTTTTGCTGATACAGAATAATGGGGTAGTTGCCCAGAAACCTATGGAGGTTCTCTCTGGCATTTGAAGAAAGAGCAAATTGTAATTCCACAGCATCCTATCATACGATACTGAACAGCAACAGTTGCTCTGGGATTTTTAGACAAGGTGATAGACTGTGTGCAGTTCCCCAAAAGCAGACTCCCACTGTCCCCAGTTGTCACTGCTGACAGGTAACAGAAGGAAGGAAGGAGGCAGGAAGGAATAGAAGGGCCATAGAATATTCTCCTCTCTACCTGTTTGAGTTCAGGCTGAAGTACCTACAATGCTTATCAGTCTGGCACATCCACTATTTCTGCAATGTTATAAGAAAGAAATTATGTCCCAACATCACCATTGGTAGTTTTCTGGCTAAAAATTAAATACAGGAATACATTTAAGAAGCAGTAATTCTGTTCTTCCCTCTTCTCTCACCTCTCAGATAATTTCCACCCTCCTCTTCTCCTTTCAGTCTTTCTTCTATTGTGTCCAATCTGTCGCTCAAGCTACTAAATTGATAGGAGGATTTATCAAAATTATATTTTCCTACCTGCATTTGAAAATAGACTTCAGAAAACCCTAGAATCTTCGGAAAAATCACCCATTCTGACTGGACCCCCTGGTCTCAAGAGCTGAAAAAGGACCTTCCAGCTCTCGGCAGGGTCCAGTGGAGCATAGTTACAAGGACAGCTGAAGAGGAATGAGAGACCAGGGCCCAGGGAAGCAGAAGACAAAAGTCTGAGCCAAAAGGCTGAGGGTGAGACCAGAAATTTTGTTGAGAGAAGGCAAGGTTAAAGCCAAAAATAGAGTCAGGTGCCAAATTTGAAGACTGAGGTGAGACTGAATATGAGAGAATAAGAAAGAACATGGGGAATTCCTTGGCAGTCCAGTGGTTAGGATTCTGGGCTTTCATTGCTGGGGGCCCAGGTTCGATCCCTGTTTGGGGAAATAAGTTCCTGCGAGCTGCACAATGTGGCCAAAAAGAACAAAAGAAAGAACATGGTGAGCTGGCTCTTGTAGACAGCATAGAGTCATGTGTGGGAAATGAACAGATGCAGACCTTTTATGGGGTGCATTTGTCAGGAGAGGCCAGGCCAGTTTCAAGGAGCCTGGTAAGACAGAACCGAATCCTCTCTGCCCATCTGCACGTTCAATCCAGGTAGATTCATCTTTGTATTTTAACAACACTTGTCTATATCTTCCTCTCCTGGGCAGTCCAAGTCTAACAGTTGGCCCAGTATGAAGTTTCCCACAGGCTGGGATTAATGAAAGGTGTGTGTTCCCTGAAGCTGGCGAGAGATGGGGTGAAGGCCACTGGGAAATCCCAGAGACAAACAGGATCTTGAGCCCAATACTCCTGAGAATGAAGTCTGGGCAGGTCTCCAAGCCAAGGAGCCAGAAGCAAACATAAGAAACCTGTGAGCAGAGGCCCACAGGAGGAGCAAATAGCAGAGTGTTGTCCTGGGAACTTATTTGAATTACCTAGGCAGGTAGGGGGTGGTGTCTCCAGGGGCTGTAACACATCTGGGAGCTCAAAGTGCAGAAAGGTCTGCTTCAACAAAAGGGCCAAAGCGTAAGTCATTTTCCACCCTCTCCACAGCCTGTTTGAGAGAGAAGGAACCAGGTTTAGAGAGCTTATGTAATCTACAGGTCACTGGGGTTTAAGAAGACACATGACTCTTATTCAGAACCTACAGTGTGAGTACTGCTACTGATGGGGCAAACATCCGTCCCTGAAACTAATAAAACCTTTTTGTTTCTGTTTGATTCTATTTGAAAAAATAATAACCACGAAAATATCAAAACTAGGCCTGAAGTTTTAGGAGGAGATGTCATTCAGGTAGGAAAACTCACTGTGAATTGTCACCTCAGAGGAACATGGAGAGTGGAATTTGTCTGTTTCTCTTTCAGCAGCTCCAAGGGTGCTGTTTGTTCTTTGCGGTCGCTGGGAGGGGCCCATCGGGCTGATTGTCATTAACAGAGAGCAGCAATATTGAGTGCTGGGGACACTGGACCTGTACACAGCCCATAAATGAGGTCTCTAAACAGACCATTCTTTCATCAACAAGTATTTACTAAGAAGTGATCACGCCCTGCAAGGGGACTGAATACTGAACCATAATTCTCTGTCTTCAAGATATTAACACAGTCAGGTAAAACAATAAGTAGCCTTTAGTGCTACTGTAAAGTAGTGACTATAAATTCAAGCGTTCAAAGAAGGCAAAGATAGTATGGATTAGTACAGTTTCTTTCTCTCTTCCTTCCATTCTTCCTTCCACAATATCCATGGAGAGCCCATGCCAGGCACTGGGATATTCAGCAAACAAGGCAGATAGTGTTCTGCCCTTTTGGAGCTTACAATCTAGTTGAGAAAGCTTCATTGCCTTGAAGAACAGGTAGAGTTTAAAATCCCTAAAGGGAGGGAGGAGGGCATTATGGCAGGGTCAACTATAGGAAAACAGGTATAACTGGGTATTGGCGGGGGGAGAAAGGTAAGGAAGTAACTGTACAGTCAAAGGGATACTTGGCAATATCATTCTGAGACATAGAAGCTCTTTTATAAGGCAGGTGAGTAAAGGAGAAATTTAAGTTTGTCCATCCACTTACTTTCTTTTAGTTTTCATTTCTACCTTCCTCAAGAGAATGGTTTATTTCTCACTGATTTGAATTTCCAGCTTGGTTTTGACCTTCCTTACGCTATCTGATTTGTTACTTGCTTACAGGAAACGGTTGTAGTTCAGGATGCAGCCAGTCATAATGGAAACTGCCCAGTCTGGGAACTGGTTGACCTGGATAGATGTCAGTGAATGTGGCAATATGGAAATGCAGGGAGGTGGAGTCACCACTTAGACTCAAGTACTGCAGGAGAGCTGTAGCTCCAGTCCAAGCCCCAGCAATATAAGTCAAACCTGGAGGCACAGCCATCAGGTAACAATTGTCAGTGACAGTTCAGCCCCAGCAAAATACATTAGTTAATCTGCTCTATGTGTTACCAGGTGCATTCCTAGGTGGGTAAGAGGGAATCACTGTAGCATGGTCCCATTCTCCATCTTTGCATCCATAAAGACCTGCAAAGAGACAACTGGAATAATGTTAATAATATTCTAGAATCGGTCCTGTGTGGGAGTAGAGAAAGGGAAAGCTGACCACTTTAATCAACTTAGAGAAAGCTTGGAAGGAGGAAGAGGATTAAGTAGGCTGGGCCAGACTTGGTATCTGGGTTGGACTGGAATTCCAGCCATTTTTTGGGCACAACATGCACCTAAGCAACACTGAAGCTAGGCATAGTTATTATGCTGGGTGGCTTACATGTGTCACCCAAACGTCAGCTGGGTTCACTTAGCCATTTCAGACCTAGATGAAATCAGTTAGAATGATGATTCCACATCCTATGGAAGTTCAAAGCCTTTTTAAAAAATATTTCCACCAATTCGTGATGAATTTGTTAATGCGCTCTCTCTTACACACTAGGGCAACCCAGAAAAAAATTTTCATCTCCTTCCTTTATTTGGAAGACAAAAGCAAAACAAAATAAACAAAACCCTTCAACACTGAAAACATTTGTGAATATAATAATTATGATTCTAATATCCCAACTAAAGAGCCAACAAAAACAATTCTAAGTTAAATGTTAGTCATCTCCCTTTTAAAACTGTTCTTCAGCCTTCCCAACTTGGGAATTTTCACTGGCTATTTGTCCTTGTGCCCATGGTAGTTTCCCATGATCAACTACCTCCTCTCAATAATCTCTCCCTCTGTCTCTCTCTATTTTCCCCATCTCTCTTTCTCCCCCAAGAAAAATTCAGTGTTGAAAACCTTGGCCGCTTATAAAGACAGATTAAAAGAAAAAGAGGGTCGTAGGGTCAGGGTGAGGGTAACTGATGAGTAACTTCTAAAATGTTGACATTTCATTGCATTCTAGCCTTTGGCATGTTTACCGGTGTTAGGAGAAGTGTTTCAATAAAGATGCTGTTGTTGGACAGTAATCTAAGATATAGCCATACTTTCACTACTTCCTTCCTCCAAATCAAAGTTTTATTGTCCTGGACCCCATTCCCCATTCTCTTTTTCCTGATAATGGATGAATAGACCAACAGGTCAATCAGACACTGAATCATGGAGTGTAAATCTGAGGGGAAGAACGGGGAGCAAAGACCAAATGACCCTCATCAAATACACCTGCTATTTGCCAGGTAGTTTATTAAGTTACCCTTAAGGGAACTTACATGCTGTCATCTGAGCCCTTGGTTTTATAGTTGAGAAAACTGAGATTCTCCAAAGTGAGGGGGTTGTTCAACATTTTGTTGCACAGTTTGTTGGTGGCAAAGGCAATACCAGACACATTTCAAACTTGCCTCAGCCTAGTGTTCTAATGAGCTTCAGCCTCAAGAAAGTTCCTAAGAAGGACACTCAGGGTATGACTTTCAGACCATATAGTAGGGTAGCATGGACAATTTATGGAAGGGAGGGGAATAATTTGGTGTTGTGGTGGTAGAGAGCTGAAAGGCAGATCAGATCTAGCCCAAACTTGTAAGAAAACTCCAGAAGCTTACTGTGGCCAAGAGTCCCTGGCCTGTGCAGGAGTATGGGGGTGTTGGCTTTTGAAAACATTTCTCCCCTGTCTAGTGTTAAGGCTGGTACATTTGGCTTTTGGCTCAGGGGAACGTATCTCATCTTCCCAGAGCTAGCAGTCAGCGAAATTATGTCTCTCCAAAATCCTGTGTAATAGATTTAGATGGGCTACTCAAGTCTTCAGCTTTTACCGTAGTAGCCTTCCTACAACAAAATATCTTTAAGGCCAGTGGCCTCACTTAAATCTGGAACATCAGTGAGGCTTTGTGGGGTCTCAAGAAGCCAGGTCCTTCTCCAAGAGTTTCAACTCTCTAAGAGAGCACGTGGTCCACCAGGTAGAGTTGGCTCAGTGAGATAACTGTTGTTTTTGGCCATCCAGCAATAGCCAAAGACCCACCATCCCTTTGGCTAAAGACATTGGCTCAATGACAGGCACATGACCCAAAGCTCTTTCTTCAAGTATAGGTAATACTCTACTATATGCAATACTTGGCTTAAGCTAAGTTGAGTTGATTCCTGTCACTTTCACTAAGAGTCCTAAAAAATATAGTAATGTCCTAGATTAAAACACAGAAAGTGGGACTTCCCTGGTGTGGCAGTGGTTAAGAATCCACCTGCCAATGCAGGGGACGTGGGTTCGAGCCCTGGTCTGGGAAGATCTCACATGCTGCAGAGCAACTATGTCCGTGAGCCACAACTACTGAGCCTGCGTGCCACAACTACTGAAGTCCGTGCACCTAGAACCTGTGCTCCGGAACAAGAGAAGCCACAGCGATGAGAAGCCTGCACACCGCGATGAAGAGTAGCCCCCGCTCGCCGCAACTAGAGAAAGCCCATGTGCAGCAACAAAGACCAAATGCAGCCAAAAATAAATAAATAAAATGTTTTAAATAAATAAAACACAGAACATGACCAAAGGTCAGCTGAACTTTATTTCCACTTGACCTGAGTCATAAATTCTTCTGCTGTCTCTATCTATGCTAGGTTTAGCACTGGTAAAGACAAAACTGTTGAAAGTTGCAGTTCACCCCTTGGTAATTGGGGAGAACTTGGTAATAGCCTTGCCTCTTAAAAAACAGAAGTACAGAATTTACTAGTCTTCAAAGCAAATGAAGAACCAGATCCAAATTAAAACTTCTTTTTTAACATCTTTATTGGAGTATAATTGCTTTACAATGGTGTGTTTCTGCTTTATAACAAAATGAATCAGCTCTACATATACATATATCCCCATATCTCTTCCCTCTTGTGTCTCCCTCCCTCCCACCCTCCCTATCCCACCCCTCTAGGTGGTCACAAAGCACCAAGCTGATCCCCCTGTGCTATGCGGCTGCTTCCCACTAGCTATGGGTTTTACATATATATAGAATCTAAAAAAAAAAAAAAAAAAAAATGGTCATGAAGAACCTAGGGGCAAGACAGGAATAAAGACGCAGACCTACTAGAGAATGGACTTGAGGACACGGGAAGGGGGAAGAGTAAGCTGGGACAAAGTGAGAGAGTGACATGGACATATTTGCACTATCAAATTTAAATTTAAGTAGCAAAATGACTCAGGTCACCTTTACTCAACTCTGATACTCTTGCTTATAATTTTTAGTAGGATTTAATATCAAAAAATATATATTATAAACTCTTTAAGGGCAAGGATTATGTCTTGCTCTTTTCCACAATCCTCATGATGCCTAGTATAATAACATTCATCATTCATTGAACACCTACTAAGAACTGTACTAAGCATCTTTCATGCATTAAAATATAACTTTAGCCAAATCTTAGAAGATGAACATTATTATCCCTATTTCTCAAATAAGAAAATGGATTCTAGAAGGTTCTCAAAGTCATGCAACTAGTAAATATCAGGATCAGAATCCGAAATCAGGTCTTTCAAATTCTAAGGTTGTAAATTATATATACTGTACAGTACTTAACACAAAATAAGTAAGCCACACATTCTTGTTAAATTAAATTGAAAATCAGAGCAGTTTGCGAATAGGTAGAAAATTGCAATCATAAAGCCAGTAGCTTCCAAAACAACATAACTTGAGTTCTAATTATTTCAGATGTGTTAACCTTGTTTCTCCAATCAAAGGGAAAATTCTAGGACACCGAATCCCTGATTTATATAATCTGGTATTTTCAAAAGTGTATTGCATACACAGTAGGTATGCAGGAAATTTTTATTCAATTGAAAGGCTTTGAAAGCAGTTGGAATCCCCAATGTTTAATGATACAATCACTTAATAAAAGCTATCCAGAGGTCACATGCTGGAGCACCACTGTTAAACTCAGCCAAGAAGAATACAAAGTTCTGCGTAGCCCACTTTACCACTAATGAGGAAGGTGCTGATCTTTAGCAAGTCTCACAATTAATGGCGATTTCAACAGATCCTTGGGCATATAACAAACCTTCTCTGTCACATGCCTGCCAAGGCCTGTTTTCTAACCTGGAAGCTATTGTTTCACTCCCTATTTGCCATTAGGCATTGCTGACTTCACCAGCTATTGAGAACTTGGGCTCAGGTCTCAACAGGTAGGAAGGCTTTGAACTTGCCATCTGTGTAGCACTGTAGACTCCAGAATTTTCAGGCACTTCGGCTTTCTGTCTGCAGGGGTTTAATTACTGATTCAAGTGGTAGAGGAGGGGTATGCCTGCAAAAGCAGGAGGTGGGAAGAGGAAGGTGAGCTGCTGTTGGAATGCTGGAATGTTGAGAAGGTCCAACTCCTTGGAAGGAGTCAAACTTACCATCTTGCCATTAACCAATACAATAAATCTCTAACTTCCCAGTGCCCTCTTAATGCCAATCTACGTATTGATTGGATAGCTGGGTGGCAAGAGGTAGGCGCAGTGGGGTAAAGGAAGGGGAAAAGTAATTTTAAGATGAATTGATAAGTCTTGAAAAAGACCTTCAGGCAAGTAAAAGGAGGAAGAGAAGGAGGAGAAGGAGAAAGTGGAGGAGGAGGAGAGGAAAGGGAGAAGAAAATAAAGCAGGAATTCCTCTTTGAATCTGAATTCTGTGATAAAGATCTCATGGCGTATTGTCAGTGTCAAAAATATAATCCCAGAGGTAGTGGTCATGTGATAAGGCTTCAGAGGAGATTACAGCAACCTGGAGACCTAGATCTTGCTTAACCACTAAGTAGCCAACTTGGGCTGTCACTTTACCTCTTTGGGCCTTGGTCTTTGTCTACCACGTGAAAGAACAGGACCAAGCCAGCTCCCTGCAAACTTTGTTTTTAAGGTTGTAGAATTGTATTTTGTGCAGAAGCACAAACAAATTAAGCAAATAAAAACGGAATGGCTTTTAAAAAAGTAGGGATGGAGGGCTGACATGACATTGCCCCGAGTTTGCCATCCTCATAAAACCCTCCAACTGCTGTTACACAAGAGCTCTTGAAGGGTACCAAAGTGGAGTTTGAAAACTTATACTTTAATGATTTATTATGACCCTTCCAGCGTTAATATTCTATGACCAGTGATCCACATCTAGGTTCTCACAAGTCTTTGAGGAGATATTGTCTGAGGGTGGTGTTTGGAAAAACCTGTACTCCCAGCCCTGGGCCAGTATAGAAACTACCCTGGCAGAGAAGTAGGTGGGAAATGGGCCAGAAGAACAGATTTGTCTCCGATACTGGAATAGGCATTTCCAATCCTGCCCTGCAGACCCATCACACAGATTACACACTGAGCATAGTTGGTTTCTCACTGAGGCTGCCTAATGGCGTCATTCAGGGTCTGGGCCATAAGTATCTTAAAAAGAATGAATACATTGCAGTGAATTGATCTCAAGGACATGAGCATTTGCTAAATGGGCTCACTCTTTGTGAACAGTTAGAGGCATCGCTATGTGAAGTGACTTGGCTGAGTATGTAAATGTGTACATGTGTGTAAGACAGAATTTGTATTTCATCTCATAAACACTCTCCTCAGTCACCTTTCCTTCACCTTGCAATTCTCTTCAAGTATCTAGTAAATTCTAGCAAATTCTCCAAATATCTAACAAATTCTCCAAAATGCATCCTTGCAGAGCACCTTAGATCTCATGTCTCCCATGAAGCCTTTTCCAGCTGTTCTGCGCTGTCTCCTGTAAACCTAGCAGTTGCCAGTCATCATATGCCTAATCTCTCCAGCAGCGTAATCTTGTACTGTTGTTTAGTCTTCCATCAGAGTCAGCCTCATCTCCCCAACAAAATTAAACCTTCGTGGAATCAGGGAAGGTTAGCGTTTCTCTGTATCCCACAGTGCTGTGCACAGAGTAAATACTACAGTCTGATGGATAGAGCACAGTCTCTGAATCCGGCAGACCTGGTCCTGCTATATTCTAGCTGCATGACTTTGACTTAGTTTAAAGTATCCTTACCGACCTCATCTAATACCTACTTTAAAGGAGTTATGTGGAAGTAAAAGATAATGCACATAAAGTGACTGAGACAGGGCCTGACAGGTAGCTCCTTTTATTGTCACCCTAGAGTCAATGCATTTATAGTGACAGTTAAGTAATGATGTGAGGACCTGTAAGGAAAAAGCTGAGCAGGGTGTGAGTTTTGTGATTGGCTTCCCTGAAATGAATCTTTATTTCTCCCTTGTTAAAAGTGGGCTTCCAGGTATGTCACCAAAGGTAGGAAGGACATAATGTGATGAGTCAGAAGAACCTGAAAAGGTATAGCTTAGACAGGGCTGGAAAAGGGATCCAGTCTGAAGGCTCATCTAGAAGAAACAGGGCATAGTTGAGATACATCCCGAGGAGGAGGAAGGATAGACTTGAACTTGTGCATACAAGTTGGTAGAAGTTCTTGAATTTCAGGAGTTTGTTGCAGATTGGAAGGTGGCAGGGGAACTATGAGGGCTATGAGAGCTAATGACATAACTGGTTTATCTAATGGTAGGTCAGAAAGTGTGTGAAGAGTCATCTAAGGGAATTCTCTAGCAGTCCAGTGGTTAAGACTCTGAGCTTTCACTTCCGAGGGCCTGGATTCAATCTCTGGTCAGGAAACTAAGAATTGCAAGCCGCATGGTGCTGCCAAAAAATAAAGTCATCTAATCTAACCTCGCTTCTTTGTTTCCTGGAGTCTCCTGGACCCTAGTACTTCTCTCCATACTAATGAATGTAGCTATAGCATTTGAAGCTAAGCGGATGCTGCTTCTAGAAGTTTCATACAGGCTGAAGTCATACTGTCATGAATTCAGGATTGACAAAATTCAGGGTCCTGCCAATCTCTTTGGCCACTGGTCTAGAAAACTACCAAAGTTCTAAATGATTTGACATAACAGGTCTTAGCCCTAAATTGAATTTTCAGTAATGATGGCAGTAGTTGTGGTCATCACTATTATGAGCCCTAATGACTCAGAAGGCTGGAGATCAGCTGTATTGCTGATTTCTAGACATTCAAGAGGTCTATCTCTTGAGGCAACCATAGAGAAACTTTGCTTTCCTGTAGCCACCTGAAGTTGGTAGTTGCAATAATTTGGACCATGACGGTAATCCACAGATTAGTTTAGAAGGGTAGTGTCACTGGTTCCCAGAGAACTCAAGACCTAGGGATCCCTAGAAATTAGGAAATCCATTGTAATTGTGTGGCTGAGGGGGATGAGCCATCAGTTAGAGCATAAACTGCGAGTTGTAATAAAAGAGGTCTGTGCCTGTGAGTCATCTGTCCACAGCGTTATCTGGGTGGAAATGGGGAAACCAGCCAACAAACATGTAAAGAGATGCTAAGCTTCATTCATGACTAAAGAAATGCAAATTAAAACAACGAGATATCATTTTTTTCACCTGATTGGCAAAACTCTTAAGTTTGATAATATCCTTTGATGGCAAGGATGTGGGTCAAAAGTCATTTTCATACACTTCCCATGAAGTGTAATTGATGTAACCTTCTGGAAGATAATTTAGTATTATCTATCATAACTAAACAGGCATTCATCATTTAGCCAGTAACTTTCCTGCTAGGAAAGACCCCATTATATGGTTGTATTTACAAGAATCTGTCTGTATATGTACGAGGACAGTCTTGGTTGTAGTTTACAAGAGAATAACAATAGAATCAACCCAAGCAACTAACAATAGGACACTGGTTAAGTAAATTATAGTGCATCAATAATACTGGATAGCTGAGTCGGAGAGATAGAGCTAAAAATCTGGGGAGACCAAAGCAGCTAGAGTACACAGCACAGAGTGCAGGAGAGAAGAGAGCTGTGCAGAGGGAGAATTCTGGAAGCCAGCAGAAGTTTCCCCTCAAATATTCAGCAGAGTACTGATCAGCACAAGTGGGTGAAGAAACTACCCAAGGCCAGGGATAGAACCATTCAAAAGGATTAAAGGAAACAGTATACGGTACTCACACAGGGCTAGGAATAGTGCCCATTCCTACCAACTAGACTGGAAAATCTTATAACTCACAGGACATTGGGTAGAGTATTCAAGAAGGGGCTTGCAGTAGTGGGGAGTATTTAGCCCTAGACTAAACACAGCTCTGGTCCCATCTCACAGTCTTAAAAGCAAGGTCCAAATGGATCAAAGGTCTCCAAGTATTTCAAGTGTGTCCCAGGACAAAGTTCAAAAATATTTATAGAAATACAAAATATGCAGCACCCATCAAGGTAAAATTTACAATGTCTGGCATTAATCAAGGATTACCAGGTATGCAAAGATGAAGGAAAACACAATCCATAATAAGGAGAAAAATCAATCAATTGCAACAGACCCAGAACTGAAACAGACGTGAGAATTAGCAGACAAGAGCTTTAAAATGGCTATTATAATTGCCTTCCATATGTTCAAAATGTTAAAGATATTGAAAATATTTTTAAAATAAGTCAAATTTCTAGAGACATAAACAAGATGTAGAGCAACTGGCTCTCTCATACACTGCTAGTGGAATTGTAGAATGAAATCCTACTTTGGAATGTGGTTTGGCAATTTCTTAAAAAGTTAAACATATACTTACCATATATTCCAGCTATTCTATTCCTAGATACTTACCCAAGACATATCTCCACATAGAGGTTTGTACACAAATATTCATAGCAACTTTATTTGTAATAGTCAAAACCTAGAAACAACCCAAACATCCATCCACGAGTGAATGGATAAACAAACTTTGGCATACCCATACAATGGTATACCATCAGCAGTAGAAGGAATGAACTATTGATATTTATTGATGAATTTCAAAAGATTGATTCCAGGTGAAAGAATCCAAAGAAGAAAGAGTACAGAATGAATGATTCCATTTATATAGAAATAATAAATAATAATATAAAGTATCTATCAAATGGTTGCCTGTAAATGAGGAAAAGAGGCAAAGAGGGAGGAGAGGGAAAGATTGCAAAGGGGCATGAAGAACTTTTGAGGAGGGATGAATATGTTCATTAATTTGATCTCAGTGATAGTTTCATGATTGTATACATATTTTTAAACTTATCAAGTTGTACACTTTAAATATGTACAGTTTATTCTATGTCCAGTATACCTCAGTAAAGCTGTTAAAAATAAAAGAAAGAGGTGAGACTATATGTGCTCATATGGAAAGACCTCCAAAATACATTATTAATTGAAAAAATGCAAAGCAATGTGTATGATGGCTTCTCTTTGGATCACTAGACCCATATCTAAAACATATAATGATATATGCATAAAATTGTTCTGGAAAGATCAACAATTGTTGACAGTGGTTATCTTAAGGAGATGGCCTAGGAATAAAAGGGAATCATTTTTTAAATCATTTTTGAATTATTTAAATTGTCTTACAATATGTACACATTTTATTTAAACTAAATGCTAGCTGGGGTTTTATGAGCAGTAGAATTGAGAAACATTTTTGCTTTCTTATTTTTCTATATTTAAATATTTAAATGTTTATTTTGGAAAAAACATAGAGGAACAGATTCTTTGGAAAACAGTTTCGCAATTTCTTAAAAAGTTAAATAAAGTTGACCCTTGAACAATGTGGGGATTAAGGGTACCAACCCCTGTGCAGTAGAAAATCCATGTACAACTTTGTAATGGGTCCTTCCTATCCCGGTTCCGCATCCGCAGATTCAACCCACTGCAGATCTTGTAGTATAACAGCACACATTTATTGAAAAACATCCGCATATAAGTGAACCTGGGCAGTACAAACCCATGTTTTTCAAGGGTCAACTGTATATACTTTCAATAAAATCCATTGATTCCACTCCTATGAAGGTACCCAAGAGACATACCCAAAACACATGTCCACACAAAAGTATGAATGTGAATGTTCATAGCAGCTTTATTCATTACAGTGAAAAACATCCATCAATTGGTGACTGGATAAACAAAATATGGCATATCCATGCAATGGAATACTATGTCACAGTTAAAAGAACAAACTACTAATACGTGGTACAGCACGGATTAACCTCAAAAACATGATGTTAAGCTAAAGAAACCTGAAGCAAAAGACTACATGTTGTGTGATTCCATTTACGTAAAATTCTAGAAGAAGTAAATATATAGAGACAGAATGCAAATCAGTGGTTGCCTAAGACAGCAGATGAGAACAGAGAACAACTATAAATAGGCACAATAGGAACTTTGGAGGATGATGGATGTGTTCTCAGACTGGTGATGATTGCACGACTCTATAAATTTACAAGAGTAGTTGAATTACAAAAGTACCATGGATGGATTTTATGGTGTGTAAATTATATCTTGTTAAAGAGTTAAAACAAAAACCAACAACTGTAAAATCAGGAATAAAATCAGTTGCTGCAGAAGATCCTTGCTTTTCCCACTGAAGCAGGTGAAACTGTCTAAATGCTAAAATGCAGTAAGACCTCTATGTTCTTAGGGCTGAAGTCAGTGGTTCCAAGAGAACCACTGTAGAACATGTAGATAGGGCTGCTCCAGCTGCAAGGTGAGTATAACAGTTAGCTATTGTCTTCTTTGGGTGGATTTTCATTTCAAATGTATAGAAGGGTCTGGCATATGACCAGTATGAACACAGATAACCCAGAGTGGTAGCATGTAGTAGTGAAGAAGGCAGGCTCTGAAATCAGACAGATCTGGCTGCAATCCCAGCTTTGTCACTCTCTACTTAATAGGGTTCTTGTGAGGCTGAAGTGAGATGATGTATGTGATATGCATGACAGAGTAAGATCACAAAGTAAGATCTTCAATCTGTATGTCCTCAAAGCAGTGGGGATTGTGCTGGCTCATCAACACTCTTTTGCTGGGTCCTCTCTTACCAGATCATTGGCAAGTTGATGAAAGCTAAGGAGCCAAAGTAGCAAACAAAGATGTCCACTCTGTTTTAAAGCAGGTCTTTTTTCCAAGGTCACCTCTCTGCTTTATGTGCTTTAGGTTAGGGATTCTAAATCTTCTGGATTCTGAGACTTTGTGGATCAACAAAGAGTTAAAGATAATTTGGAAAACTAAAAATATTGTCAACTTTTAAGTTTTTAATTAAAATCTTAGGGACTCCCCTGGTGGTGCAGTGGTTAAGAATCCGCCTGCCAATGCAGGAGACATGGGTTCGAACCCTGGTCTGGGAAGATCCCACGTGCCATGGAGCAACTAAACCCGTGTGCCACAACTATTAAGCCTGTGCTCTAGAGCCTGCAAGCCACAACTACTGAAGCCTGCACGCCTAGAGCCCATGCTCCGCAACAAGAGAAGCCACCACAGTAAGCCTGTGCGCCACAACAAAGAGTAGCCCCCACTCGCCGCAACTAGAGAAAAGCCCGGGTGCAGCAACGAAGACCCAACGCAGCCGAAAACTAAAAAAAAAAAAAAAAATTCTTGAATTAAAAAATAAAATTTTAATTTGAGATAATTGTAGATTTGCATACAGGTGTAAGAAATAATACAGAGAGATGCCATGTACCCTCTATCCAGTTTCCTCCGATAATAACATCTTGAAAACTGTAGTACTTTTTACATTAACTCTGTGATCTATATTAAGTTAATTTTTTATAAGGTGTGAGGTTTAGATAAAGGTTCATTTTTTTCCCCTATGGATATCCAATTGCTCTAGCACCATTTGTGAAAAGTCTATTCTTCCATTGAATTGCTTTTGCAGTTTTGTCAAAAACCAGTTAATATTTATGTGAGTATTATTCTGAGTTCCCTATTCTGTTCCATTGATCTATGTGTCTATCCCTCCATCAATACCATACTGTTTTGATTATTGTAGATATGTATTAAGCCTTAATTATCAAGTAGAGTGATTCCTCCCACTATATCCTTTTTAAGATTATTCTAGCTATTCTAGGGTATGTGCCTTTCCATACAAATTTTAGAATAAATTTGTCTATTTTACAAAATTTTGCTGTGATTTTTATAAGAATTATGTCAAACCTATAGATCAACTTAGGGAGAATTGACATCTTTACCATACTGAGTCTTCCAATCCATGAATACTCTATGTTTTTCCATTTATTTAGATATTTTTTGATTTCTTTAAAAAGCATTTTTGTCATTTTCAGCTTTGTTAAGTTTTCACCTAAAATATTTCATTTTCTTTGTAGTCATTATAAATGCTATTGTGCTTTTAATATCTGTCTCTCCATGTTCATTGTTAGTATACAGAAATGTAATGAATTTTTGCTTGTTGATCTTGTATCCTATGACCTTACTGAACTCACTTATCATTTCCAGAGTCCCTTGGGTTTTTTCATTTTTTTACATAGTCATTTGTCATTTTCTCATGTCATTTGTCAATAAGGATAGTTTTATTTCTTCTTTTCCAATCTGAGTTCCTTTATTTCTTTTCCTTGCTTTATTGCTCTGGCTAGAACTACCAGTATTCTGTTGAATAAGAAGAATGAGAAGTATCCTTGCTTTTCTCCTGATCTTAGTAAGAAAGAATTCAGTTTTTCACCATTATGTATGATGCTAGCTCTAGGGTTTGTTCATTTGTTTGTTGTTTTGGTAGATGCTTTTTATCAAGTTGAGGTAGTTCTCTCCATTCCTAACTTATTGAGAGTTTTTATCATGAATGTGTATTGGATTTGTCAAATGCTTTTTCTGTACCATTTGATATGACCATGTGATTCTTCTTTTTCTTTAGCCTATTGATATGGTGGATTATACTGATTGATTTTTTTAAATTAATTAATTAATTAATTTATTTATTTATAACTGTGTTGGGTCTTCGTTTCTGTGCAAGGGCTTTCTCTAGTTGCGGCGAGCGGGGGCCACTCTTCATCGCGGTGCACAGGCCTCTCACTATCGCGGCCTCTCTTGTTGCAGAGCACAGGCTCCAGAGGCGCAGGCTCAGTAGTTGTGGCTCACGGGCCCAGTTGCTCCGCGGTTTGTGGGATCCTCCCAGACCAGGGCTCGAACCCGTGTCCCCTGCATTGGCAGGCGGATTCTCAACCACTGCACCACCAGGGAAGCCCCATACTGATTGATTTTTGAATGCTAAATCAGTCTTGTATACCTGGAACAAATTCCACTTAGTAAATGTGTATAATTCTTTTTATGCATTGTTGGATTCAGTTTGCTAATATTTTCTTGAGGAATTCTGCATCTAAGTTCAGTAGAGACATTGGTGTGCAGTTTATTTTTTTGGGCTGTTTTTATCTGATCCTAGTGTCAAGGTAATACTGTTCTTGTACAATGAGGTGAAATATTCCTTTTTCTTATTTTCTGGAAGAGATTGTTAAAATTGATGTTAATTCTTCTTTAAATGTTTGGTAAAATTCTCCAGTGATGCTATCTGGGCCTGAGAATTTCTTCTTCAGGAGATTTTTAATTAAAAATTCAATTTCAAAAGATACATGCACCCCAGTGTTCGTTGCAGCTCTATTTACAATAGCCAGGACGTGGAAGCAACAGAAATGTCCATCAACAGAGGAATGGATAAAGAAGATGTGGTACATATATACAATGGAATATTACTCAGCCATAAAAAAGAACAAATTAATGTCATTTGCAGTAACATGGATGCACCTAGAGATTGTCATACTGAGTGAAGTAAGTCAGACATAGGCAAATATCATATGATATGGCTTATATGTGGAATCTTAAAAAAAAAGGGTACAACTGAGCTTATTTACAACAGAAGTAGAGTCACGGATGTAGAAAACAAACTTATGGTTTCCAGGGGATAAGGTGGGGGAGGGATAAATTATGAGATTGGGATTGACATATACACACTACTATATATAAAATAGATAACTAATAAGAACCTGCTGTATAACACAGGGAACTCTACTCAATACTCTGTAATGGTCTATATGCAAAAAGAATCTAAAAAAAGAAAAAAAAGGGGATCTATGTATATGTATAGCTGATTCACTTTGCTGTACACCTGAAACTAAAACAACATTGTAAATCAATTATACTCCAAAAAAATTAAAAATAAATAATTAAAAATAAAAATTCAATTTCTTTAATGGTTATAAAATTAATCAGGTTATCTATTTCATCTTGGTTGAGTTTTAATAGTTTGTGGTCATTGGGGAATTGTATCATTTCTTCTAAATTGTTAAACTTATGAGTCTAATTTTGTTCATACTATTCCCTTCTTATTCTTTCAGTGGCTACAGGACCTATAATGATAGTCCTTTTTTTGTTTTTGGTAATAGTGATTTGTATCATCTCTCTTTTTAGAAGATTATGTATTTGTTAATTTTATTAATATGTTTGAAAAATGAAGTTTTGGTTTTATTGTATGTTTTCCTACTGTTTTCTTGTTTACAATTTTGTTAACTGCTCTTTTAAAAAATTTATTTCTTTCCTTCTGCTTCTTGCTTTGGATTTTTTTTTTATACAGCAGGTTCTTATTAGTTATCCATTTTATATATATTGGTGTATATATGTCAATCCCAATCTCCCAATTCATCACACCACCACCACCCCGCCACCACTTTCCCCCCTTGGTGTCCATACGTTTTTTCTCTGCATCTGTGTCTCGATTTCTGCCCTGCAAACCGGTTCATCTGTACCATTTTTCTAGGTTCCACATATATGCGTTAATATATGATATTTGTTTTTCTCCTTCTGACTTACTTCACTCTGTATGACAGTCTCTAGATCCATCCACATATCTACAAATGACCCAATTTTGTTCCCTTTTATGGCTGAGTAATATTCCATTGTATATATGTGCCACATCTTCTTTATCCATTCATCTGTTGATGGGCATTTAGGTTGCTTCCATGTCCTGGCTATTGTAAATAGTGCTGCAATGAACATTGGGGTTCATGTGCCTTTTTGAATTATGGTTTTCTCTGGGTATATGCCCAGTAGTGGGATTGCTGGGTCATATGGTAATTCTATTTTTAATTTTTTAAGGAACCTCCTTACTGTTCTCCATAGTGGCTGTATCAATTTACATTCCCACCAACAGTGCAAGAGGGTTCCCTTTTCTCCGCGCCCTCTCCAGCATTTGTTGTTTGTAGATTTTCTGATGATGCCCATTTTAAATGGTGAGAGGTGATACCTTATTGTAGTTTTGATTTGCATTTCTCTAATAATTAGTGATGCAGCTTTTCATGTGCTTCTTGGCCATCTCATCTGTATGTCTTCTTTGGGGAAATGACTATTTATGTCTTCTGCCCATTTTTGGAATGGGTTGTTTGTTTTTTTAATATTGAGCTGCATGAGGTGTTTATATATTTTGGAGATTAATCCTTTGTCTGTTGATTCATTTGCAAATATTTTCTCCCATTCCGAGGGTTGGCTTTTCATCTTGTTTGTAGTTCCCTTTGCTGTGCAAACACTTTTAAGTTTCATTAGGTCCCATTTGTTTATTTTTGCTTTTATTTCCATTACTCTAGGAGGTGGATCAAAAAACATCTTGCTGTGATCGACGTCAATGAGTGTTCTTCCTATGTTTTCCTCTAAGAGTTTTATAGTGTCTGGTCTTACATTTAGGTCTCTAATCTATTTTGAGTTTATTTTTCTGTATGGTGTTAGGAAGTGTTCTAATTTCATTCTTTTACATATAGCTGTCCAGTTTTCCCAGCACCACTTATTGAAGAGTCTGTCTTTTCTCCATTGTATATCCTTGCCTCCTTTGTCATAGATTAGTTGTCCATAGATGCATGGGTTTATCTCTGGGCTTTCTATCTTTTTCCATTGATCTATATTTCTGTTTTTGTGCTAGTACCATATTGTCTTGATTACTGTAGCTGTGTAGTATAGTCTGAAGTCCAGGAGCCTGATTCCTCCAGCTCCGTCTTTTTCCCTCAAGAGTGCTTTGGCTATTCGGGGTCTTTTGTGTCTCCATATAAATTTTAAGATTTTTTGTTCTAATTCTGGTAAAAAATGCCATTGGTAATTTGATAGGGATTGCATTGAATCTGTAGATTGCTTTGAGTAGTACAGTCATTTTCACAATATTGATTCTTCCAATCCAAGAACATAGTATAACTCTCTATCTGTTTGAATCATCTTTAATTTCTTTCCTCAGTGTCTTATAGTTTTCTGCATACAATTCTTTTGTCTCCCTAGGTAGGTTTATTCCTAGGTATTTTATTCTTTTTGTTACAACGGTAAATTGGAGTGTTTCCTTAATTTCTCTTTCAGATTTTTCTTCGCTAGTGTATAGGAATGCAAGAGATTTCTGTGCGTTAATTTTGTATCCTGCAACTATACCAAATCCATTCATTAGCTCTAGTCATTTTCTGGTGGCATCGTTAGGATTCTCTATGTATAGTATCATGTCATCTGCCAACAGTGACAGTTTTACTTCTTCTTTTCCAATTTGTATTCCTTTCATTATTTTTCTTCTCTGATTGTCGTGTCTATGGCTTCCCAAACTATGTTTAATAATAGTGGTGAGAGTGGACATCCTTGTCTTATTCCTGATCTTAGAGGAAATGCTTTCAGTTTATCACCATTAAGAATGATGTTTGCTGTGGGTTTGTCGTATATGGCCTTTATTATGTTGAGGTAGGTTCCCTCTATGCCCACTTTCTGGAGAGTTTTTCCATAAATCGGTGTTGAATTTTGTCAAAAGCTTTTTCTACATCTATTGAGATGATCATATGGTTTTTAGTCTTCAATTTGTTAATATGATGTATCACATTGATTGATATTTGTATATTGAAGAATCCTTGCATCCCTGGGATAAATCCCACTTGATCATGATGTATGATCCCTTTAATGTGTTGTTAGATTCTGTTTGCTAGCATTTTGTTGAGGATTTTTGCATCTGTATTCATCAGTGATATTGGTCTGCAATTTTCTTTTTTTGTAGTATCTTTGGTTTTGGTATCAGGGTGATTGTGGCCTCGTAGAATGAGTTTGGGAGTGTTTGGAAGTGTTCCTTTCTCTGCAAATTTTTGGAGGAGTTTGAGAAGGATGGGTGTTAGCTCTTCTCTAAATGTTTGATAGAATTCACCTGTGAAGCCATCTGGTCCTGGACTTTTGTTTGTTGGAATGTTTTTAGTCACAGTTTCAATTTCATTACTTGTGATTGGTCTGTTCATATTTTCTATTTCTTCTTGGTTCAGTCTTGGAAGGATGTACCTGTCTAAGAGTTTGTCCATTTCTTCCAGGTTGTCCATTTTATTGGCATATAGTTGCTTGTAGTAATCTCTCACAATCCTTTGTATTTCTGCAGTGTCAGTTGTTCTCCTTTTTCATTTCTAATTCTGTTGATGTGAGTCTTCTCCCTTTTTTTCTTGATGAGTCTGGCTAATGGTTTATCAATTTTGTTTATCTTCTCAAAGAACCAGTTTTTAGTTTTATTGATCTTTTCTATTGTTTCCTTCATTTCTTTTTCATTTATTTCTGATCTGATATTTCTGATTTCTTTCCTGCTGTTAACTTTGGGTTCTTTTTGTTCTTTCTCTAATTGCTTTAAGTGTAAGGTTAAGTTGTTTATTTGAGATGTTTCTTGTTTCTTGAGGTAGGATTGTATTGCTATAGACTTCCCTCTTAGAACTGCTTTTGCTGCATCCCCTAGGTTTTCGGTCATCGTGTTTTCATTGTCATTTGTTTCTTGGTATTTTTTTATTTCCTCTTTGATTTCTTCAGTGATCTCTTGGTTATTTAGTAGCATATTGTTTAGCCTCCATGTGTTTGTATTTTTATACTTTTTTTTTCCTGTAATTGATATCTAGTCTCATAGCATTGTCATCAGAAATGATACTTGATGTGATTTCAATTTTCTTAAATTTACCAAGGCTTGAATTGTGACCCAAGATATGATCTATCCTGGAGAATGTTCCATAAACACTTGAGAAGAAAGTGTATTCTGTTGTTTTTGGATGGAATGTCCTTTAAATATCAATTAAGTGCACCTTCTTTTATGTATCATTTAAAGCTTGTGTTTCCTTATTTATTTTCATTTTGGATGATCTGTCCATTGGTGAAAGTCGGATGTTAAAGTCCCCTACTATGATTGTGTTACTGTCGATTTCCCTTTTTATGGCTGTTAGCATTTGCCTTATGTATTGAGGTGCTCCTATGTTGGGTGCATAAATATTTACAATTGTTATATCTTCTTCTTGGATTGATTCCTTGATCATTATGCAGTGTCCTTCTTTGTCTCTTGTAATAGTCTTTAGTTTAAAGTCTATTTTGTCTGGTATGAGAATTGCTACTCCAGCTTTCTTTTGATTTCCATTTGCATGGAATATCTTTTTCCATCCCCTCACTTTCAGTCTGTATGTGTCCTTAGGTCTGAAGTGGGTCTCTTGTAGACAGCACATACGTGGGTCTTGTTTTTGTATCCATTCAGCCAGTTTGTCTTTTGGTTGGAGCATTTAATCCATTCACGTTTAAGGTAATTATTGATATGTATGTTCCTATGACCATTTTCTTAATTGTTATAGGTTTGTTTTTGTAGGTCCTTTTCTTCTCTTGTGTTTCCCACTTAGAGAAGTCCCTTTAGCATTTGTTGTAGAGCTGGTTTGGTGGTGCTGAATTCTCTTAACTTTGCTTGTTTGTAAAGCTTTTGATTTCTCCACTGAATGTGAATGAGATCCTTGCCGGGTAGAGTAATCTTGGTTGTAGGTTCTTCCCTTTCATCACTTTTAATATGTCATGCCACTCCCTTCTGGCTTGTAGAGTTTCTGCTGAGAAATCAGCTGTTAACCTTATGGGCATTCCCTTGTATGTTATTTGTCGTTTTTTCCTTGCTGCTTTCAATAATTTTTCTTTGTCTTTATTATTTGCCAGTTTGATTACTATGTGTCTCGGCATGTTTCTCTTTGAGGTTATCCTGTATGGGACTCTCTGCGCTTCCTGGACTTGGGTGGTGACTTCCTTTCCCATGTTAGGGAAGTTTTCGACTATAATCTGTTCAAATATTTTCTCAGGTCCTTTCTCTCTCCCTCTTCTCCTTCTGGGACTCCTATAATGCGAATGTTGTTGAGTTTAATGTTGTCCCAGAGGTCTCTTAAGCTGTCTTCATTTCTTTTCATTCTTTTTTCTTTATTCTGTTCCATGGCAGTGAATTCCACCATTTTGTCTTCCAGGTCACTTATCCGTTCTTCTGCCTCAGTTATTCTGCTATTGATTCCTTCTAGTGTAGTTTTCATTTCAGTTATTGTATTGTTCATCTCTGTTTGTTCTTTAATTCTTCTAGGTCTTTGTTAAACATTTCTTGCATCTTCTCGATTTTTGCTTTCATTGTTTTTCCGAGGTCCTGGATCATCTTCACTATCATTATTCTGAATTCTTTTTTCGAAGGTTGCCTATCTCCACTTCATTTATTTGTTTTTCTGGGGTTTTATCTTGTTCCTTCATCTGACACATAGCCCTCTGCCTTTTCATCTTGTCTATCTTTCTGTGAATGTGGTTTTTGTTCCACAGGCTGCAAGATTGTAGTTCTTCTTGCTTCTGCTGTCTGCCCTCTGGTGGCTTAGGCTATCTAAGAGGCTTGTGCAAGTTTCCTGATGGGAGGGACTCGCTTTGGATGTATTTTGCTTTTTGTTTTCTTGTTTCTTAAAGGAGGAACTTAGATTATTGATTTGAGATATTTCGTCTTTTTAATGTAATCATTTGGATGCTACAAATGTCCCTCTTAGCACTGCTTTAGCTGCATCCACAAATTTTGATACATTGCATTTTCATTTTCATTCAGTTTGTATACTTCTTAATTTTCTTTGAGATTTTCTTTTTGACCCATGGATTGTGTAAAAGTGTGTTGTTTTATTCCAAGTGTGTGAAGATTTTCTGGTTATCTTTCTGTTATTGATTTCTAGTTTTAGTCTATTATGGTGGCAGAAGAAATTCTATATGGTTTCAATTATATGAAATTGTTAGATTTATTTTATGATTCAGAACATGGTCTATCTTGCTGAATGTTCCATAGCCAGTGGGAAATAATGTGTATTCTGCTGTAATTGGGTGTAGCATTCTATAAATGTCAACTAGATCATATTGTTTAATGGTGTTGTTCAGTTCTTCTATATCTTTGTTAATTTTCTCACTAGTAATTCTATCAATTGCTGAGAGTGGAGTGTTGAATTTTCCAACTATAATTGTAGATTTATCTATTTCTCTTTTCAACCCTATCAATTTTTTGTTTCATGTATTTTGAAGCTCTGATATTTGGCACATACACTTCTAGGATGACTATATCTTCTTGGTGAATTGATCCCTTTATCATTATGTAATGTCCCTCTTTGTTCCTAGCAAATTTCTTTGCTCTGAAATCTACTTTATCTGATATTATTATAGCCACTCCTCATTTTTCAATTAATGTTAGCATGATACATCTTTTTCCATTCTTTTACTTTCATCCCACCTATGTTACTGTATTATATTTGAAGTGAATTTCTTATAAATAGCATATAGCTAGGTGATTTTTAAATTTCCTCTGCCAATATCTGTCTTTTAATTGGTGTATTTGAATGAGTTACATTGAAAATAACTAATTATTGATGTTTTAGAGCTTAAATCTGACCTTTTATTATTTATTTTCTCGGTTTACCCCCATCTCTTTCTCATTCTTTTCTTTCTCTTTCCTCGCTTTCCTTTGAGTTCCTTGAGCTTTCATTAGGATTCTGTAAGTTTTATTTATACTGATTTTGAGTATATTCCTTTGAATAATTTTTCTTAATGGTTATTTTTGGTATTACTATGTACACATATAACTTATCACAGTTTATTAGTATCTATGTTCTACTACTTCCAGTAAAATATTGTAACTTTACTTCCATTTAGTTCTCTGCCTTCCCCACATTTTAAACTCACATTCTCAACCATTTCCTCAACTTATATTGAGCACCACAACAGATGTATAACTTTTGTTTTAATCATCAAATGTGATTTAAGAAATTCATGAGGAGAAGCCTGATCTATTATATTTACCCTTATCTTCCCCATTCCATTGGTCTTTTTTCCTTTCTGAAGTTCCACACCTTCTTCTGTTATAATTTCCTTTCTGCTAGAAGAACTTCCTTCAACCACTCTTTAACTGTAAAGCTGCTAGTGACAAATTCTCTTAGTCTTCCTTTGTCTTAGATATCTTTATTTCCCCTTCATGCCTGAAGGATAGTTTCACTAGATAGAGTTTTCAGTTGACAGTTCTTTCTTTTCAGTACTTGAAAAATGTGCTACTTTTTTTCTGAATGAGAAAGCCACTATCATTCAGATTGTTATTCCTGTACAGATAATGTGTCATTCTTTGATTGTTTTAAGAGTTTGTTTTTAAATTTCAAGACTTTTATGATGTGTCTTGGCTTGGATTTCTTTGGGTTTATCTTAACTGGAGTTTTTTTTCAGTTTCTTTAATCTGTAGCTTTATGCCTTTTTCCAAATTTGAGAAGTTTTAGCCATTATTTCTCTGAATACTTTTTCAACCCCACATTCTTGCTCTCTCATTCTGGGATTCTGATGATATCAAGAATCCCAAGGCTCTGTTAATTTTTTTTTTCAGTCTATTTTCTACCTGTTGTTCAGAGTGAGTAAATTCTATTGATTTGTCCTCAATTCACAGATTCTGTCTCTCCACACTATTGTTGAACCCATTCAGTAAGTTTTTTTTATTTTGGTTATTGTATTTTTCAGTTCTATATAATTTACACTTGATATTTTCCACAAGGTTTTCTATTTTTCATTTTTTTCAGGAGAATTTGTTGGAGCACTTTTATAGTGGCTGCTTTAAAATCTTTGTGGGATAGTTTCAGCATCTGATCAATCTCAGTTTTGACATTGATTGTCTTTTCTCTTTCAGGTTGTGATTTTCCTGGTTTTTGGTATGACAAATTATTTTTATTTATATTCTGGACATTGTAGATATTATATTAAGGGATTCTTGATCCTATTTAAATATTTCACTTTAGTAGGCAGTCACCTTGTTTGGGCTTAGCATATAGGTTGTGTCCTACTTTTGTGGGCTATAGTTCCAATGGCATTTTAGTTTTCTGAGTTCTTGCAATGCTATCCTGGACTGCTTTGTTCTTTTGGCCCAGTTTGAGCTTCCACTGGATCCCTGCTGATGCTACCTGTGGGGCCAGAAAGACTGTCTGATGGCATTAGGTGGGGGCTAGGAGATACCAGACCCATGGGATAAGAATGATTTCTGTGGCTTGTTCTTCAGCCACACAGATGCTCTGCTGGTTGCACCAGGAGAGGGAAGAGCTTACCTGGATCTTCTGGCACTGGTGGGTCAGGAGCCATTGGGAACCACCAGATCTGAATTGCTCTCTGTGCCTAGTGAGGGCAAAGAGAGTCCAGGCCTGCTGGTACATACAGAGCTGTGCCTGTTGTGGGTTGCAAGAAAGAGCCCCTGCCCCCAGCTCTGCCACCACTGGATGTGCATCTCCCTGCTAAGTCCCTGCTGGGCTTCCCCTGTCCCGGTTGTTTGGCTAGAGATAGCAGGTATTGACTATTTCAGGTTTAGGCCTCTCAGGTGCCTGGTTCAAGCTATATGAAAGAGAAAAGGAAATCCAGAGAACTCACTGCAGTGTCCTTCTTCAAGTCCCGAGGTCCCCAGCCAGTCTGCCTTCTTTTCACTTTCATGGTTATATGTTGAACTCTTTCCACTGTATTTAGTTGTATTTCCAGGAGAGGAGAAGAGAAAATTGAACCCAACATTTTATTTTTGAAAACTGAGTGAAGTTTTTAAAGAGACAAGAAAACTCCTCTTACTTTACATTGTTAGTATTTCACAAAAGAAGGTACAATTTAATACCTAAAAAAGTTGAAAGGGCATAATCTCAGAATAAAGTATATCTTTTAAGTTGAATAAATTTAACTTCATGAAGAGCTTACCATATTGTTTTTATTTTCTCATTTCTCCTTGGACCTGTGAAAATTGCATTCCCTACTCACACCCGTCAGCAGCAACGTGTTTGGGGACCAATGTCACTGTTGTCCCTCTTGACTTGGAAGCAGTAGTGCAGTGGGGAAGAATGAGCATAGGCTTGGAATCCAAAGTTGTGGGTTCAAATCCTGCATCTCCTACCTGCCAGGTGGGTGACCTCAGGTAAGTCATCAGTGGGATAGTGGGAAAGGCTAAGCTTTGATGTCCACAGATCTAGAAATTCCATCTCTGTTACTTAGTAGCTGAGTAACCTTAAACAAATTATCAAACTTCTCAATGGCTGTTATCTCATCAGTAACATGTGAATAGTGTGAGAGCCAAGGAGGAGTAATGGGAGAATGCTTGTAAGACACTCAGCGTGGTGTTTCATATGGAACATAGTAAACACTCAACAGTTGGTAGCTCTCTCTCCAGGGATAAATATACTCATATGGATGCCAATCCTTATGTCTTAGAAGGGTTTGAGGATTTAATGAGATGATATATAAAAGCAACTTGTAGTGCCTGGTGCATAATAAGCACTTAAATAACTTTGAGTTCTCTTTCCCCACACTTTACCTCAGTTTACAAATCTGTAAACTATGTCCTGTAAGTCTTACTGCACAGAGTTGATGCACAGATTGGATGTAACAATTACACTCAAGTGCTTTGTAATCTGGGGCACTCTGTACACATGTCAGTTACAATTACAGTGATGGGCCCTGCCCATGTTTGTATATTTGCACAGACTTCTCAGAGGACCTGATGAACTATTATCATGATAAATAGTCACCTCATAGAACAAATTAACCCAGGCCTAGGGCTAAGACTGAAGGCAAAAAGAAATAGGTCTGGGAACCAGAAAACAAAATTAATAAATATTGAAATGCAACCCACAGTATTTGGCCTGCATCCTCTCTGCCCTAGATCTCCATGCATTGTCTCATTGTGAGAAATGTTTGTGGGAAGCCACAGATCTTTACAGACTGATAGAATCAAAAAGGAAAACAGCATGCACAAAATCAAAACTTATCAACCCCCTGCTGGCACTCCTCTGTATCTTCTCTAAAGCAGACACTCCTAGCCCAGCAATGTTGGGGTTTGGCCCAGGCTCTCTGGGAACTACACTAATTCTTTGGGATATGTCAGGACACATGTCCTTGTTAAAAGGACTTGGAATGTGACCTCTCCAAGGCCTGAGCATGCTGGCTCTTGTCCTCCTCCCCAAAATAGCTTTTAGAAGGCATGAATGCAAGAAAAGGAGTAAAAGAAGAAGAGTCAGCAAGGACGATGAGCAGAGAAACAGAAGCAAAGAGCAAGAGAGTCAAAGCTGCATATCCAGAAGATGCTCAGTCGTGTTAGGATAGCTTGGTGGGCACAGGCTGGAAGGAAGGAAGACCGCTTAAATATTACCACAGCAATTCAGGGAGACACTTCTGGTTTTAAGATACTGAACAGGGCTGTCATTTTCTACTCACCCTGGTCTCCAGCCTTAGCTGGTTAGATGTATGGTCACTATGTCTTTGAAAGTATTACTTGTTGATTCTCATAAGTAACTAAGTCAGTTTGATCGAGCACTGACCATGTACCTGGTTTTTATGACAGACACAGTTGAAGGAAGGGAGTTGTGGAGAAATTCAAGCCCTCATCTTTGCACACTGCCATGTCCTACAGGAAGTGGCCTGAGCTGTGAAAAGGCAGCCAACCTTATCATAATCTTTCCTCAGTGCAGACACATAAATATAGAGGGGCTTCTGGACAGGGTGAGAATACTTCCTACTGGTGGCTGGGGGTGGTAGTTCGCTTCCAGTATGAGAGGACAGAGAAGGGTGTCTTAGGAGAGAGGATAGCACAGTCCAAGGCCATGAAACAAGAATGCTCCCGGTGTGCTCTGGAGGTGGTGTGTAGACCACTTTGTGTGGAGTGGAGGCTTTGTGTTGAAGATAATCATGAGAGACAGGAAGGAAGGGGTGGGAGAGGATCTTAAATGTCAAGCAAAGGAGGTGGGGTTGTACGTCATTGGCAGAAAAGAGCACTGAGGGTTTTGGGTAAGGGGGGGTACGGTAATACATTCAGAACACAGTTTTAGGAAGATTCCTCTACAGTGTGGATTAAAAGGATAGAGGCTGAAGAAAGGGGGCTTCAGAAGCAATTATTCAGTTATTTCAAGACAAGAGTCTGAACCATCATGGTGTCAGAAAGTGTAGGTTGTGATACAAGAAATGTAGTAAAAAGAAATGCCAGGACTTTGCAAATGGACTTGAAGATATGAACAGAGGAGGAGATAAGAGATCTTGGAGTTGGATGACCAAAAGTAGAACGGAGGCGACTGGACAGAAGTGGTCAATTCAACTGGGTGGGCTAGGAGATAGAGTGGCTTCGGAGCTCAAATACCACATCTACCTCTTTCTACCTGCAGGATAGTGGGCAGGTATTTATTCTTCCTGAATCTCTATTTACTCCTACATCAAAAAGATGTCAAAGCACACACATCAAAGGGATGATATGAGGAGTAAGTGAGAGAATAAATATAAGTTATCTGGCAGAGTGGTTGGTCCATTGTACTTGCTCATAACTAAGAATCGCCTTGGTCCTCTTTCCCCTCCTCCAGCCCCAGGAATATATGCACCGTATTCTCATCTGTAACTTCTCCCAGCCCCTCTGAGGCTTCTAAGCAGTGGAAGAGGTCTCAGCGGTTCCAGCAACTTGAACTCTGCAGAGTGAATCAGAGAACAGGAGAAGATAGCCGTCATTCACATTTCAGGTCAGAGTTTAAGTGAAGTGATGTTTTGTTCATTGGCCTCTTGTTCTAAAAAGGCCATTGGCTGAAAATTTCAGCCACGTATTTGAACAGTGGAGCTTAGACTTACTGGGGGCCAGAAACTTCAGGTTAATGATCCCTGGACTCTCCAATATCAGAAATTAACAGAAAGAAAATTGGTTACTAGAAAGTTTAAAAAAAAAAAAGAAAAAGAATGTTGTAAGTCTTCCAGACCTCACAGATCTTGAGGGAAGATGGACAAATCTGGACTTGAAATCTGAGGCATACATAGGAGCTGTTAGGCAGGTGTAGACAAGATAAATTTCTAACAGCAAAAGCTAAAACTGAGAGGGCCTGTAGGCCTGCAGGCCTGGGAGTGGGGGGTGGGAGGGACGTGTGCAAGTGAGGGTCACCTGACCCTCTTTCCTGGGAGGAGGGGCTGACCCAGGTTGGTGGGAGACTGGCTGAGCATATGTCTCCAGCAGCTTTGTCATCATCACTTTCAGGTTCTAACAGAGGAGTGAGCACTATGGGTGCCTGGGTGCTCCTTACGTGGAAGACCCTGGGTGGAGGAGGAGGCAGGACCAGCCTGGTTGCAGAGGACAGCATTCCGCTTCCTCCCAGCCCCAGCACTGATGGGGAATCACTGCCACAAACACCCTCTCCCACCCCGAGCTCATGGAGAGAAGCATTGCTGGCGGAGAAGGGAGGGTACTGCTAATACCCCGATAGGACGGGATCTCAGCCTGTGGACTAGAACAGCTTTTCTACCTACATTCCCCACAGGGAGCAGATTGGAGGCATCAGCCCTGCAGTAAGTACCGTAAAGCCACTGGACAGCAAGCTCCCCATGGGCATGCATTGCGGCTCTCTGATGCCTGAAAAATGAGCAGAGATGAGCTGGGCACACCAGGCCCCCCTGATCAACTGGCCAGCCCATATCTCCAGCCTCAGAGCCATAACAAGTAACGCACTTGGGCACGATGTGCCAGGCACTTTTCTAAGTGGTCTACAGGAATATTAGGGAATTGCATTGCCGCAAAACCCCTGTGAGGTAGGTACCACCTCCCACTTTACAGATGAAAAAGCTGAGACACGGGAAGGTGACAAGCCTGCCCAAGGACACAGACTAGAAAGTAGAGAGGTTTGGCCTCAAATCCATGCAGAGTCTGGGTTCTTTACTGCCCCAGTAGGTGACCTCCCAGAGGAGGAAGCCCTCCCTGAGCCCTGCTCCCCTCATCCCCCCACCCAGCCTCTGGCTGGGAGCCCCTGCCTCTGTGCTTCATAGTGCTTGCCATGCTGAGCTGTGATTGCTTAACTGTCCCCCACTGGACTATATGCTCCATGAGACAGAGACCGTGTCTCTCTTGTTCAATCCTCTGTCCCCAGTGCTTAGAACAGAGCTGTGGCCACGAAAATGCACCATGTACCTTTCAGCTCTCCTACTGCAGGAGTATATTTGGCAGATGTCTCGCCATCCCCCACTGGACATGTCCACCACTGTGTATCTGTGCTTCCCATGGGCTGCCCCCAACCAACAACAGTGTACAGCAGGGCTATTAAGGCAGCCCATTCCTGAGAGATGCAGGACTTCCTGTTGACCTTGCCAAAATTTTCTTAGAACTGCACTGCAGCCTAAGACCTTTCTTCCTCCTAATAAAAGACTCCTCATATTACCAAGGTTAATTGATCTTTGTCAGCTGGAGGAGAAAGGGCTGATTATACAACTGGGAAAAGGAGGAATACATGTGCAACCCATGTAATCCACTTGTGACCTAAGGGATAAAAATGGCCAGAGATTATGGAAAAAGAAGATTGGGATGGAAAGAGCCATGTATGTTTCTTCTTCACTGCAATGTCAGCATCTTGGCCAGATGGGATGACTCTTACACTAGGGTCAATCATTCCTTAAGGTCACAGTTAATCTATTCTTGGAAGATAGATAGTGTACCTTACATAAAGTGCCTGGCATACATGTGGTCTGTAAACACTGGTTGAATAAATGAATGAATGCTTCAAGAAGGATTATATATTTTCCTCTTTTTAAAGGCTACCCAACAGATTCAAAACAAGTTTCAGAGAAAATTATAACGTTTATCAACATCCATCCATCTGAGATCTGTTGTTTTGTGATATCCTTGCTTTCAGGGTCAGGGCAGACCTCTGGCTTTCTACTTTCTGGTTCCAGTTGCTTTCTGAGGTCCAGGAGCCCTCCTGTTCTTGGGTTCGCTGTGTTGTTCCTGAATCCTTCTAATTAGGACAGTAAGACTTTGGCAGGTGGGAATGGAGAACAGGGATGGTCCAAGAAAGGTAAATGAGTCAACAAGGGCCTAGAGGTACAAGGGGAAAGATCATTCTCAGAAAAGTGCATAAATCCTATGGTTTAAACACAAAGCAATTGGAGTTTCATGAAAAATGAGTACGTAAATGCCAAACTCTATAGCAAGTCTTGGTTGCCAGCGTTAAGTTTAAATTCTACTTGTGTAGGCATTGGGAAGCCATAAATATTTGTGAGCATTGAGGAACCGGAGTCAGATAGGCATTCTAGAAAGCTTTCTCTAGAGTCGGGTGGGTGACAGAGCAGAAGCCAGCAAAAATCCAGGAGAGAGAATATTTAAACTTGGACAGGGCAATGGAAATGGAAAGTAGGAAACTGTTCAAGAGATATTTATCAATACAGTTCAGCAGCCTATGGCCCGGAGGTGGTAATATCACTGACTAAGTTATGGAAAAACTGAGATAGCCTATGTTAAAGCATGTGGTTAAATCTCAGCATGATAGATACATACCAGGGGCGTTGTCCCTCTTATTCTGATGTTCATCTTCTTCCAGGACCTTTCTCTAAAGGGAAAAGTGGTTTCTACTCCTAAAGGCTTTTTTTCCCCCTCCTGTTGTATCTATTTCCTTTTCTTTACATGGAGCAGAAAAGTTTGGGAGAACTGTAGCTTTTTCACCCATCAAAGTTATCCATGATTGCCAATCATTCAATTAAAAGAAAAAAGTTAGTAGGCTTTTGCCACACACTACAAATAATTGACTTTGTGCACATTTTTGTGCATTTCCTACTCCTGTTCAACTTGTTTTTGCATTAAATCGGTTACAATTGATCTTTTTCGTATGACATTTATTATAAACTTACCTTCTCTCCCTACTAGACTGTAAGGCCTTAATGCAAGGTGTTGTTTCTTACCTTCCCTATATACCCTTCTGTGCCTGGCACACTGCTGGTTCATGGGAAAGGCTAAACAAATACTCATAATTGATAATTGATAACTTATCATAATTATCAATAATATCATAGTTATCAATAATAATAATTGATAACTTAGCTCTGCCAAAAATCCCTGGCAGAGGTAGATTTACTCTTGTCCTCTCCTGACTTTTGGAAAGATTCATCTCAACATTAGTACTCTAAAAATGTCAATTTGCATTGGGCAAATAATCTCTTAGGTACAGCAGGTTAGGAAGAAAACAATAGGCAGTAAAAAGGTTGACCCTATTTAAATGTGGAAATGGCATGTGAACAGAGAATCAAAGACAAGGGGAAAGAAAAAAAGAAGAGAAAGGATGAGTTGGAAGCAGAAGGAATTAATTTTCTGGAGGAGTGAGAGCTGGAATAAAATCATGGAATCATAGAATCATGGACTGTTCCAGCTAGAAAGAGCTGTAGAGACCATCTCATCTGACTCCTCGTGTCATAGTTTGGAAAGGTGTGCAAATGAACCCAAGAAATTCTGGGTTTGGGAACCAGGAAGGATAAAGGAAACAGCTCAGATATCATAGGACTAAAGAAATATCTGTTTAAAACTGATTTGGGGGATTTTGTACCTATGGCATCGTTTCTCACGTCTTCACAACCTGGCCTAGAATCATTTCCCAATAATTTCCTTCTTCACAAACTCTTCCTCACCCTTCCAGCCCTATCTCATATGCCAGCTCTTCGTGCAGACTTCTCCCTCTCCCCAGGGCTGGTCACTCCTCTTCTGGGCTCCCTGAGCATTTGTACACAAGTCCATTATATTCTTTATCATACATTATTATAATTATAGTTTCCATGAGAGCACCCCCGTGAGAGCATCAGAGGCAGAATTTGCGTGATGTCTTTTAATCTCTACCCATGTCGGGCACAGTGCCTGCTGGCTTCTCCATTAGTGTTGAATGAATGAATGGATGAATGAATGAATGAGCCATTTGAAATTTTCTCTCTCCTCATGCATCGTAAGATACGGGAATAATATCAGCTCATCTCAGGGTAGAGCACACGTGAGTAGCCCAATTCATGTTAATGAAAAGGCTGAATTTTCTAAAAATAAATGAATCTGTAATATGCCTATCTGTGGATTATTTATGCTACAATTCCTTTTACTCTATTGACAATATCTACTGTGTCTCTTAATAGTGATTACCCTATTTAAAATTGCTACCTTCCCTCATGCTAAACTCCCTAGCCCCCTTTTTACTTCTCCTTTTTTCCTATAGCATTATCGCCTTCAAAATCACTATCCACTAATTTATTGAGTTTCATGTTTGTTGTTTATCCCCCTCACTAGAATGTAAGCTGCGTGAGGCCTGATATTTTTGTCTGTTTTGTTCATTGCATCATCCAGGGCACCTAGAACAGGGCACTTGTTTAGCATTCAATGTTTGTTGAATGAATGAAGGATTGGATGAATGAATAAAGATGGAACTCTTTGGCATGATCCACATATCCCCTGTGTTATCTCTGCCATTTCTTCTAGCTCTTTTCCCATGGCTCTCAACTGGGGCCAATTTTTCCCTCCAGAAAATGTCTTGAGATATTTTTGGTTGTCACAACTCAGGGGGAAAGGAGGGTGCTACTGATATCTAGTAGGTGGAGGTCGGGGATACTGCTAAACATCTTGCAAGGCACAAGACACCTCCCTGCCCAACAAAAAGTTATTCAGCCCCAAATATCAATAGGGCCCTACTTTATTCAATGCCCTATCCTATCCACCCCAGCACCATTGAATTACTTGTAGTTGCCAAACGCTCTCATTTTTTAAAACTTGCGTTACCTGGCACATGCTATTTGCTCTACTTGAAATGCCCTTCCTATTTTGTTTCTCTGATGAATGACTACTCATACTTCAAGCTTCAGCTCAAGTATCACCTTTTTCTAGACGCTTCCCTGACCCCTCAGAGCAGCGTGAAGTGCTTCTTCTTCTGGGTTTTCTGGGCACCTTGTTCATTCCTCTATTGTATCATTTAACCATATTCCTGCATTTGTAATTTCCTTTTAACCTATCTTTCTATTCTGTGAGCCACAGAAAAGCAGAAACTGGTTGCTTTCAGAATCCCCATTGATTAGCACAGGTCCTGGAAAATAGAAGGTGTTTAATAAAACCTTGTTAAATGAATGAATGAATCCTTTGGGTGATAGAGACATTACTAAACCTTCACCCTGATGTCTCTATTTCAAATTATTCTCTCCCATCTCTAAACTACTATAAGCTCTTATAATCTGTGTCACAAAATATATGTATAAGTACTCAGTGTTCATATTATTTTGTCTCCCAGAAAATTACCTATTGAGCTGTTGGAACATTTGAGATTATAGCTTCTTCTTGGTTCTCTCCTTCACAATAGTAGAATGTAGTTGGCCCTAAGAAACCCAATAAGGTACTTGATTTGTACTAACTCCAATCAGAAAGCATAAACAGAAGTAGTAAAAGTTCATCTAGTTTAGCCCGGTCATGTGGAGAAACCTGCCTATCAAGCTGCCTAACTCTGGACCTACCACTAGGGACCTGGCCGCCATTTCAAGTGCCTATGGCTGTATCCATTAAGGCCACGATAGGATGGACTCCCAAGCATGGGGAATCCCTTAGTCAGTTTATTAGATCAGGTATGAAATGTGTTTTTCTCACATCAGCATCATCAGTTTAAATATAGGCTCCTTATTTTGTTAAAATTCAATAAGAATGGTTCAAATTGAGCTTCTGAATGTAACATAACCCCCAAGTTTGCATGAAATAAATGAAACAATGAGCACTATATTGATACTTACAAAATATCCATTATTATAATGAACTGAAATATTCCTTATTTGCCTCTGAACTGGGCAAGTGAATTTTGCCAGCAACCAGATGCAAGCAGTTAATAAACATTGATTGGAGCACATACTCAATGCAAAATGCTGTACTAGGAGCTGGGGAGAAAGCCACTCAATTGAATCAGGCTGTATTTCAAAGTCTAGTTGCTTTTCAAGATATTACATTTCCTGCAGCAACCTGTTTATTTCCTAAGCAACCCACATGCCTCTGTGACAAGATAAACAGCTGGCTCTATTATCACTCATAATACAATCATACCACTTGGCCCTTGCTTACTCACTTCTCATAATATTCTAGGATAGCCTCTGGGGTTTAGATTTGTACATTATGTGGGCTGGTCTGTTGTGTGTTTAAATGTTCTAACTCTTGGAAAGTGGTCCAACTTGCTAAAATCTCTGGTAAGAATTGCATGATAATAATAATGATTGTTACATTTACTACAAACTTATTCTGTGCCAGGCACCATGTAAGGACTTTGAAGAAGTGATCTCATGTAATCCTCACTTAGGTTTGAGGAGTCTGATTCTACTGCTTAATAGTTATGCTACCTTGGGCAATTTATTAAAGTTGTCTGAGCCTTAATTTCCTTAACTGTAAAATGAGGATAAAAATACCACTTCACAGGGTTGTTGTGAAGATAAGTGAAATAATAATTGAATGCTACCAGCACAGATTTGGAACACACTACAAATTTTATTTTTTATTCATTAACTATTATGCAGACAGAATGCAGGGGTTTTAGGTTGTGTTCCCTGGGAAATAGATCATGATGCCGATTTGCAAGCAGGAGATTCAACAACACTCTTGAGGGAGAGAGTGCTGCAAAAATAAGTAGAGGGTGAAGTTAAATTGCAATTCAGTTGCAACAAAAGCCTCAGCTCTACCCTCAGAGAGTTTTAGAGCAGAAGTGACCTTTCAGAGTTGCTGTGGATTGAGCCAAGTGGACAGTCCTTTGTACCTCCACATCAACTGGCCATTGCATGCAGGCTGCCCACAGGGAGAGCACATAACTTTTGGATGAAGCATCTCCATTCCACCAACTGGGAACAATCAAGAGGCAACACTCCTGACAGCTGGGGGAATGAGTGCCGTCCTGAAGGAGGAATCTGAGTGGCACACTATAGCATCCACTACAGTCAAGTTTGGCAGAAACTGGAAGTAGAAGGAATATTACATTTTATGCTTTAAAATCATAATAAATGTTTATTAATCGTGTTTGTAAAGTTCTTATGGGGAGGATTGGACTCTCCTTCTTCAATATGTTAAAGTCACATGTTGATTTTATTTACTGCTTGTTTTACATGTTTTTATAAATAACCTTGTTTACATGAGAGGCCTTCAGGCTAAAGGAAGTTGAACTCTCAGTTTGATTCGACTGTTGTATTTGTCCTATTTTCTCCTGTTCTTTTGCTTAGTGGCCTAGAAATTGCTCCTTGGAAAGCATTCATCCCTTTCTTTTTCAAACTGCCAAGCTGTCCTGCTAGGTGTCCTCTCTAATTTTGGAAATAGATGTGTTCAAGAATTTCAGGAGGCTGGATTTTGAGTAGGAAATGTGTTCTGAGGAGCCACCACACAGCCCCCAGTGGATGACATTTCTCAGTGGAGTAGTGACATTTAGGGGAGTTTTCCATTTGTCTCATCAATGTGGGTGATGAACTACCAACTCATTAGGAGAGCAAGTTTTACAATGAGTGCTTCTTTTATTAAGTAGGATTTGCAGTGTGATTTGAGAAATCAGGTTGAAGGGATCTTTGGCTATTCTTAAAACAGTAACTGCTTTCTGCTGGCTCTAAAATCTTGAATACAGTATGTGAAATACCTCAAGGTAAATGCAATTAGGTCGGTGACAGAAAGTGAGAAGTTAGTGAGCACATGTGTAGGAGACTTAGGGAAACATTTTTAGAAATTGTAGTATTTAAAATGGGTCTTAAAAAAGAGAGAGGATTTTATCAGGTAGAGATGGAAGAAGAGGGCTATTTATCTTTTCACGTATAGTCTCTCACACACACACCTGCACACGCACAAACACACACATATTCTCATATCCTTTCATACATCCAGCACGAATAGTTATTCAAATCCTGATCTATACCATATGACCAAAGAGAGCTACACTTTAAAAAAAGAAGAAGAAGAGGAAGAAGAAAAAAGAGGAGGAAGAGGATAAATTGGTAAATTGCGTGGGTTAAGAAAATGGAAGGAGGAAGGGAGAATCACTGCCCTTGTTCTTCTCCTTCATAGCTTTGCCTGCAGTGCTATATGGCATCTCAGACAGAGCAAGTGCCTTAGGGACAAGGAGAGTTAGAATAATAATATTGAACATTTTTGAGTGCCTTTAGTGTGTCAGGTACATTGAGTGTTTTCATGCATTAACTTACTCCTCATAATGACCCTCTATGGTAAACACTGATGGTTTTCTCACTTTATAGATAAGGAAACTGTGTTGCAGAAAGCTTAAGCTAAGATTACACAGCTAGTAAGAGACAGAACTGGGACTCTTCCCTAGGCTATTACTCTCTAGAATCCAAACGCTTATGACCACTTGCTATATTACATTGAAAAAAAAAAAAAAAAAAAAGAGCCAAAGATGGGTTGCAGCAAATTTTTTAAAAAAGAAAGAAAAAGGTTCTTTTGTTCCTGCTTCAGCCCCTTGTCTGCACAAGGATTTGCCAATTAGGAGGGAGCCTTTGACCCACCCCATTCTCTTAGCCACGAGCAAATGCCTGGGATCCCTGGGCAAGACTCTGGGTAGCACAGATCTTATATCAGGAAAGAAAAATTCTAGGAACATGGCAAATTGTAACCTGTGGATCCTTAGGTTTTAGTATGGAAATTCAAGCTGTTCAATCTCTGGAGAGCTTAGCCCGAGATAAACTGGACAAAATATCAATGAGCCAGGAATTTATATACTTCACTTGAGATTTAAATAATTTAAATAATTCACCATGATTTTGATGGCTCCTTAATGATTTCCTTTGATGAAAGAAATATAATAGCACTTCTTCCCAGCCAAATAAGTCCATAAGTCCTTTCCCCTTTGTAACTCAAGTCACTGAGGTGGTAGGCAGCTTCTATTGATTAAATGGTCCCCAGTGATCCCTACCCTCTGTTATTCAGGTCCTTGTATAATCCCCTCCCCTTGGACTTATTGACTTGCTTCTAATGAATAGAATAAGGCAGAAGTAATGAGATGTCATGCCTAGAATTAGTTTATACAAATACTGTCTTGGGTGTTTCCCACTCCCTCTCTCACTTTATCTTAGGTTGCTCACTCTGGGGGAAGCCAGCTGCCATATCGTGAGGCAGCCATTTGGAGAAGCCTATGAGAGTAGGCTTGGAAGTAGACCTTCTGAGGCCTTCCAGCAACCAGAAGAATAAGCTTGGAAGCAGATGTCCCCCTGCCCAGTTGAGCTCATAGCCCTAGACAACAGCTTGACTGCAACCCCGTGAGACACCTTGGGTCAGAGATACTCAGCTAAGCCACAACTGGATGCCTGACCCACAAAAACTATAAGACAATAAATGTTTGTTGTTTTAAGGTGCCAAATTGGGGGATAATTTGTTATGCAGCAATTGATAACTAATATAGTACTCAGGTTGGTAGAAATCTGGATTAAGAATAAAAACTGATCATTACATTGGATTACCATTCAACAAATCTGCCTTTGGTAACTACTTCTTAGAATTCTTGACAAGCGGTTGTGAGTCATTAGTCACATTCCAGGAGATACCTCGTCCCCAAAAATATCCTCCATCCTGTAACCAGATATTACTTCATTTGATCTTCAAACTAATAAACCTATCCCTTTGTATTCATTTAAATAACTAAGGCCCAACCAAATGAAGCAAATTACCTAAGATCACAGCTAATTAGCAGCAATCTATCACTAGTCACAAATATTTTTTGAAAATCTACCAGTATTTTTTGACTTGAGGTCTTGTGATCCTTCTCACTTTCCATGTTCCTTCTGGAGATGATGTGAACATATCTGATCTATCTATAGAAATTTAATTGTCTTCCATCTCAGTGACTGATGCCACCATCTGCTTAAACATGCACCCAGAAATTGGGGAGTCATCCTCGACACCTATCCCTTCCTCACAGCTCCATCTCTAAAACATCTCCAAAGCCTGGTGATATTGCTTCAAAAATACCTCTCAGTCAAATCTATCCACTTCTCTCTGTCTCCATCATCTGCTATTTATATTCATCAAAAGAAGATGACCTATGCTTTGGTAACAAATTAACTCTAAAATTTCCGTGTCTTAACACACCAAAAATTCATTTCTCACTACAACTCGACACAAATCAAGCATCCCTCCTCCATCTTGGAGCTCTGCCATCCGGACCTCAGGCTCTGCAAGGTCACCACAGCAAGGGAAGAGAGAGACAAAGGCAGCTCACCCCCTGCTTCTGCCCAGAAGTGGCACATATCAATCTGCTCAGATGCCATTAACTACAACTAGTTACATGAACTAATTTAACTACAGGGTACACTGAGAAATAAATAGGAGCAATCGGATATTTGATCAGTGCCAAGTCTCTCTATCCCATAACCCCAGGCAGAATTACCACCATCTCTGGATTGGACCCCTGCAATAACCTCTTTACTGGTATCTCATCTTCCACTCTTACCTATCACTTAGCTCTTCTTTCTAGAACAATGTTTTTGACTGAAGATCTGAAAGATCTGAAGGGTCATCATTGGCTTCCTGTTGTTGCTCTTAGAATATGAACACAATCCCTTGGCACAGCATACACAGTCCATTCGGTGTGGCCCCTGTCTGTCTCTTTGGACTGGACTTAATTCACACCGCTCCTCACACCCCTGTGATTTTCCCCATGAGAACCATGCTGACCCTCTAGTTCCTCCAAATGGCTTTGCTCCCTCCTGTGTTAGGTCAGTCAATAAAGGTAGGTCTGGATTTGAAGACCAAAAAAGATGATGGTTTTTTTTAGTTGGTTCAGCCAACAGGCAATGTGAAGGATATATACAAGATAAAGGTAGAAGAGAATAGGCATTCCTACCCATTGCCTTCTAGTTCCTCGTAGGAGGCATAGAAATCGGGTTGTCAATTTAGCCACTCACAGTGAAGAATATGCTAGATCAGAGGAGCTCAAAGTTGAGGCTTATGGGTATCCTACCATCCAGCTGGGGGAGGACCACATTAGCACATACAGTCTATTACCATGTAAAGCCTTTTTTGCTGCACACCAATCATATACATTCCTATTCTATTTTTTTTTTCTATATTGTCAGGCATTCCATACCTTTCACCATGGGATCTTTGCATGCCTTCTTGTTTCTTTCCAGAATATTCTTCCTTCATCTCTTCAGTCAGTTAGAGTCTACTACTCATTTTTGACATCGTCATCCCCTAAGACATGTTCTTATGGCATCAGTGACTTCCCCTTCATAGCATAGTCACATTTGCAGTTTCACAATTATTTGTGTGGTGTTTGATTAATCGACAGTCTTCCTCACTAAACTGCAAACATCCCAAAGGCAGGAGTCAATTATAGTTTTGTTCCTATTGGATGCCTAGCCCCTGTATAATGGCAATACATGGCAGCTCTCAGGATTTCTTGAATAAATACATCTGGAGGAGAGAGCTTCCCCTACATTTTCTCCTTCTTTGACTTCATTATACATAAAAATCTATTTCAAACTCAAATGCCATCATGACACTTCTTTGCTGAAAACCATCAATGATTCCCCACCACTCAAAGAGGAAGTCTAAGCTTGATATGACCTATAAATAAGGTCTCTGAGTTTACCTATTTGCACCCGTTGTTCTATCATTATTAAAAGTGACCTCTTTTCATTCTCAGAAGTGTCCTAGTTTGCTTGATACATTTAATGGTCACCCTTTATAAATGACTTCCAATATCTGGCCCCTTTTGACTTCCCAAATCTCGCTTCACAATTAACACAGCAGCAACACCAAACTTCTCATAATTCTCTATCAACCCACCACGTGGCTTCTTACTTCTAGGCATTTACTGACACAGTTCCCTATGGCCAGCATTCAGTCCCCTTCTCCCTGACTCATCCTGTATGATTCAGCTGCTTTCCTAACAGCTACAGAAAGCCTTCTCAGACCCAAAGACTTCACCCCATCCCTATGGCCAAGTTAGGATTCTCTTTCCTTGTATCTTCCTGGTCGTCTAATCCTCTCTGCATTATCCCATCATTGCATTGTCACACTGAATTATAAATGCTGGGCTATGTCTATCACCAACCTCCACCTGCACATGCACGCACACATGCACACGCCCTCGAGGGCAGGGACTGTGTGTGATTCATCTCTGTGTACCCACTGCCTGCCACATAGTCGACTCACAATAATTACTGGTTGAGCAAATAAATGTTTTTGAAGATTTTATTTATTCAACAAATGCAATTTAGTAAATAGACCATTTATTTTCCTAACGTTATTAACCCAAATCATTTATAACTTCTCATCTGATTTTCTACTCAGCATGAGCAAACCCATGATACCCTCACTGAGTTAATATCATTACAGCCAAAGCCAAGAAGCTTGATGTTTAAATTAGCCTATGTTTCTTTCCTGATGTTTGACTTTTTAAAATAATGGAAGTAGCTCTCATACTTCCAGGACTGTAAACTTGATCTAGTCCAGCTACCTCTGTTTTTCACCCTTGGCTCTAACCCTTCCTCTCCCCCTCACCCTTCTCCTCCCACCCCACCCTTTCTGCTTACCCCCAACCCTGAAATCTCCTGAGTTTTATCGGAAAAGCACATCGGGTACAATGTGATTCAAATAATTTTTTTTAATGCTTCAAACCTTTTTACTAAATCTAATTCAGATGCTGACTGCTGCCAAGCTTGCCAAAATAGGTTGAAAAACTCTCAGAGGAATTATTTTTAAAACCCTTAAGTTTGAATATCATTGTCCTAAGATGAGACATACAACATATGATAAATAGCATTTCTGCTGAATGTGCGAAATAAAGTCTCGTTGCTCAGAAGGAGAAGTCTCCAGGAAACAACTCTAGTCTTTGAATCAAACCCTGGTTTGCATCTTGCCCTGTCACTTCCTGGATCTGCTCATATGGGCTGTATATTTATCTATTCAAGCTCGTATTTCTTAGGCTATAAACTGGGATAAGAAAGCAAGCCTCAAAGGGCTGTGGGGAGGACCCAGTGTGAAGCTATGTATCTGTATTTCTCTAAGTAATGTCCTTGTAAAGGGAAAGGTTTTCATGGTACCCCCAAGGCTGATGTAAATTGTTTTTATTATAGTGTTACTTAAATAGGAACAAAAATAACACTGGGAAAAAAAAATAACACTGGATATAAAGTCCTTAAGCTTGTAAACTAAAATAAATGTATAAATTAAAACAAGCCAAAGAAATTGAATGTAGACAAATTTACAAATTAAATACAGGTTGAACTGCAAACTAAAACCACTAAAATGATTGACTATAATTTAAGGTGATTGTTGATGTTACGTACCATCTATACCTTTGTTCTTAATGTAAATATTATCATCTGTAGCCTGCTCCCTTTCGTTTGTAGGCTCTCTGAGCTCTCAGGTGTTCAACTGTAAAATAGAGATAATTGGACCCCGTAATAAAGGACTTGGTGATGATATCACATAACAAAACACCAGAAGTCTGATAAAAAGAGGAAATGGAAGACAACATGCTTTACCGCAAGGAGTTGTTCCAGGCTTTGGGTCAGGACTCCAGGGGAAGTGGGTGGACCGGGCACTCAGATTAGCTAAGGTTTATAGTAGGATTTTCCCTCCAAAAGATACATTATGACAGTTAAGGTCTTGGACTGCAGAGGTTGGGCTTGAATTCCATCATTTTCACTACTATCTGCAAGATTCACTTAGCCCTTCTCAGCCTCAGTCTCCTCATCAATAAAATGAGGGAAAATAAATTCTACCTTATAGGATTGTTATGAGGTCTGAATCAGATCATGTATGTGAGATCCTTAATACATTGTATTATTATCATGGTTAACCGAGAAAGACTCCGGAGGCCCTGGACAGACATGGAAAAAAAGTGAACCACCATCTGCAACCAGACTGTCATCATAAGCTACGTGCTCTAGAGAAACTTCCTCCTGGCAGAAGCTGCTGGGGGAGGGGAAGCACACAGTACCACGGGCACTCTATGAGCTCTTGGGAAAATCTGGATCTATGACTTTCAAAACCTTGATAAGGATGATAGAAATAGAAGAAAACAATACTTTTAAATACCCTGCCTGTTGTCGCTGTTTGTAATATGTGGACATTAAAATTCTCTGAGGACAGTTTTTTCTCTGATTTGGGAAAGCCGCCCAGAGATATTTTTTGTTTGTTTTTTTCTACAGAAGCAAAGTGACTTTCTGCTGAAATAGAGCTGTTTAGAGATGCTGAGGATCCAATTAGTTAAAACACAGATGAGGGACTGGAAAAGTTATATCTTGGAGAAATGATATTACTTTAATTTGGGGAAGAAATGGTTTCGAGCTGACAGGAGAAGCTGTTTTGGCTCCGTGCCCTATCTAGCAGGGAAGGCTTGGAGGGGTGCTGGGTGAGGAATGAAGACCAGAAGCTGATGTTCCTGTGCCTGTGTGACTTCAGGAGATTCTGAGCTCAAGCAGAGCCATCTGGGACCAGGTGATGAGATGTGGCTTGGAATTAGGGAAGAGGCCATTCTCCCTGCCTCTCGTGGGACCCAGCGCCACTCTGGTCCGCTGAAAACAGACAGCTTTGGGGGAGTCCCTAGAGAGCTTAGTCTGGCAAAGGTGTCATCATACTTATCATGGTCCTTTGCCTTGGCAACAGGGAGCCTTCCCACCTGGTGGAGAACAGCAGAGGAGAGCCAGAGCTTTGAGAAAGAAAGATCTATGCCTTCCAGCAACTGCAAGGACAGACAGATCAGGCAGAGAGTCCATAAGAGTGTCCGTGAGTGACTGGGGAACCCTTAGAGAGGAGTGGAGTGCTGGTGTCATGTGAGGGAGAGGTCAAGGCACTATAATTTAGGCATTAGAATCAACTTGACAAACAACCTATTTGCAGTATCAGTAGAAACTAAACCATCCACAAACCAACTTAAGAAAGATACAGGGCCAACACTAAAGAAAATTATGAAACCTTACTGAAGTATGTAGAACAAAAAAGAGATACCATGTTCTCAATATAAATATATATTTATCTTTATCATATCAATCCTTCCAAAATTAATGCAGTTCCAATCAGAATCCTATTTTTTGGCAACTGCATAAAATAAGTTTAAATTTCTACTGGTAAAATAAATGTCTGAGACTAGCAAAAAAGTGTATATATATACCATGAGAGTAGACTTGCTTTACCAGATACCGGATATTTCATAAAGCCATTATAATAAAACTATTATGTTATTGGCTCAGACTAGTAAAATAGAACAAAGAGTTCAGAAAGTAAACCCAAGTATAAATGGAAACTTAATATTGATATATGACAAAGGAGATGTTAATTCAATGGGAAAATGAGTGTTTATTTAATTAATGCTGCTGAGATAGTTGGCTATCTATCTAGAAGAAAATAGAGATTCTTAGCTCTTACCTTCCATACACACAAAAAAAATTCCAAGTGGATTTAAGATTCAGTAGAAAAATCATATATTAGAAGAAAATTTAGGAGGATACTTACATAATATTGAAGTGGAAAGACTTTCCTAAGTGAGATAGGAGATTCAGAGCCATAAAAGAAAACACCAACATATTTGACTGCATTTTTTTATTGTTAAAAGATTAGGTAAACAAAGTCAATGAATATCACCAAAAAGTCTATAAATAACAAATGTTGGTGAGGATGTGGAGAAAAGGGAACCCTGGTACACTGTTGGTGGGAATGTAAATTAGCCACTGGAAAATTAGCACAGCCACTATGGAAAGCAGTATGGAGGTTCCTCAAAAACTAAAAATAGAACTATCATATGATCCAGCAATTCCACTCCTGGGCATATATTCAGAAAAAATAAAAACACTAATTTGAAAAGATGGGACTTCCCTGGAGGGCCAGTGGTTAAGACTCCGCTCTTCTACTGCAGGGGCATGGGTTTGATCCCTGGTCAGGCAACTGAGATCTCGCATGCCACAAGGTGCAGCCAAACAAACAAAAAAAAAAGATACATGCACCCCAATTGCACCCCAATCTTCATAGCAGCACTGTTTACAACAGCCAAGATATGGAAGCAACCTAAATGTCCATCAACAGATGACTTGATAAAGAAGATGTGGTATATATACACAATGGAATATTATTCATCCAGAAAAAAAAGAATGAAACTTTGCCATTTGCAGCAACATCAATGGACCTAGAGACTAAGTCCACCTTAGTGAAATAAGTCGGATAGAGAAAGACAAATACTGTATAATATCACTTATATGTAAAATCTAAAACATAATACAAACAAATGTATACAACAAAACAGATACAGACTCACAGACATAGAGAACAAACTAGACGTTACCAGTGGAGAGAGGGAAAGAGGAAGAGACAAGATAGAGATGTGGGATTAAGAGATACAAACTACTATGTATAAAATAGATAAGCAGCAAGGGTATATTATACAGCACAGGGAATTATAGCCATTATCTTATAATAACATTTAATGGAGTAAAATCTGTAAAAATATTGACTCACTATGCTGTACAACTGAATCTAATATCATAAATCAACTATAGTTCAATTTTAAAAAGTCAAAATACCAATGACGGCCTGGGGGAAAATTTTTACAACATATATGGTAAACATAGGATTAATCTTCCTAATGTACAAAAAGTTCTTTTAATGTGTAAAAAAAAGAGAGAGAGAGAGAGAAAGAAGGAAAGAAAAAAAGAGAGAGAAAGAAAGAAAGAAAGAAAGAAAGAAAGAAAGAAAGAAAGAAAGAAAGATCAACAGTACAAAAAGAGACAAAGGGTAGAGAATTCACAGTAGAAGAAATCAAAAAGTCCATGTAGAGATGATCAACCTCAACTGTAATCAAGAAAATATAAAATAAGTTTAAAGAAGAGATATTTTCTGCCTATCAGATTGACAGAAATGAAAAACGAGAGAAAATCCAGAGTTGGCAAAAATTGGGGGAAATTCTCACTGTTATATTTATATGCTGGGAAGGCTTAAATTGCTACAACCTTTTGGGTACATAAACTAGAAATGTCTGTTAAATTAAGAAATACACAAACCCAATAATCCACTTCTGCAAATCCATCCTATAGGAATAAAATTGCCAGCACATAAATATTTCTAGCACAGATGTTTATTGCCAGTGTTGTTTATTATTAAATGTCCATTGATAGGGATATAGTTCATTAAATTATGCTATGTTAATGTGAAATGCTATGCAGCTATTAAAAATTAAATAACCGATATCTATTAATATAGAGAGAAGTCCATGGTGCCTTAGTAAGTAAGAAAAGTAAGCCACAGGGTAATAAATGTAGCAGGGTCCATTTTTATCGAAACAGTTACCAATCATCTCCCTCTTCAGTATATGTGCATGCATGTTTGTATCAACAAAAAGTGTGGAGACAGTATAAAGATCAATGGTTGCCAGGGTTGCAGGAAGATTGGGAGGGGGAGGAATAAATAGGTGAAACACAGAGTATTTTTAGGGCCGTGGAAAATACTGTGTGTGACACTATAATGATAATACATATCTTTAGCCATTTATCCAAACCCATAGTGTGTACAACACCAAGCGTGAACCCTAATGTAAACTATGGACTTTGGGTGATTATTATGTGTCAGTGTAGGTTCATCAATTGTAACAAACGTACAACTCCAGTTGGGGATGTTGATAGTGGAGTTGGCTCTGCATGTTTGAGGGCAGGGGATACATGGGAAATCTCTGTACCTTCCTCTTCCTCTAAATTTTTCTGTGAACCCAGAACTGCTCTAAAAAAAAAATAACAAAGTTTTTTTTTTTTTTTTAAAGTGTGGAAGTTGTAACCTAAAGGGGTGGGAAATGAAGGAAACAATGGGGCAGAAATCACTAACGTCCATTATGTGTTTTTGAATTGTTTTATTGGGAAGAATGGTTATGCAGTACTTCTTTATTTAAACACATTTATAAAGAAGACAATGTTTTTTTTTGTTTGTTTGTTTATAAATTTATTTATTTATGGCTGTGTTGGGTCTTCGTTTCTGTGCGAGGTCTTTCTCCAGTTGCGGCGAGTGGGGGCCACTCTTCATCACGGTGCGCGGGCCTCTCACTGTCGCGGCCTCTCCTGTTGTGGAGCGCAGGCTCAGTAGTTGTGGCTCACGGGCTTAGTTGCTCCGCGGCATGTGGGATCGTCCCAGACCAGGGCTTGAACCCGTGTCCCCTGCATTGGCAGGCAGATTCCTAACCACTGCGCCACCTGGGAAGCCCCTAAGAAAACAATGTTTTCAAAGAGAAGGTGACCTCTTAGACTGACGGGGCCTGAGCTGTGAGCCAGGTACCATTGTTCCTATAGAGGAGTTGGGAAGAGAGTGATCGGAGGGGAGAGAAGGGGAAAAATTAGGGGTGTGCTTCTTTCTCACTCATCTGTGGTGTACTTCTATTTCTCCCTCTGGGAAGGCCTTCTAGGGACACTGAGCTCTCTCTGCTGGTGGGCTGGCTCCACTAGCTGCTGCCTCTCATTATCCAATTCCTTTCTTGTAATTTCTAGGTTTTGCACACCGCCTACTTAGGTGGTCTAATTTAGGCCATATGCACACACTTGGGGATGTGCCTGTTGCTTGTAGATGACATTTGCACATTTCTTTCGATCCCTTAATAGTCTTCATTCGAATAGTAGTTTAGGCAAATGAAAAAGTGACCGTGTTTGCATCCACAACTTTCAGCCAAAGTATACCACCCAGGAGCTAGCAGTGTCTGGGGAACTTGGCCTGGCTGGACTCTGGCAAAAACACTGCCATTTCTCCTCAAACAGAGCCAAACCTTCCCAGGCCTGGGTAAATTTACACAGAATAAAGGTTAAATAAGTAAAATACTATGGGGCAGGGATGCTTTCAGGTATTTACATTTGTTCATCTCCAACAGTAAAACAAAGCCCTCCGGGTATAGACCCAGAGACAGCATCTTCCCATTGGAATACAGAAGAAGCATCTTGATTTTATTACAATTCCCAGATGTTCTAGAAACCTAGCTGGGACATTAGAGACAATGCAGAACTATTCTTGCTTTTAAAGATCTAGTTAAGTTAATTAGGCTGCTGTTAGGCTTTAGAACTCTGGGTTTTTAGAAAGGCAAGTATGAGAGTCAGGGCACATGAATAGGAAAGGATCTTGCTTTTCCCCTCTTAGAAGCCAAGAAAGGAAGCACGTCCTTCTTCTTTTTTTTTTTTTTTAACGTCTTTATTGGAGTATTAATTGCTTTACAGTGTTGTGTTAGTTTCTGCTGTATAACAAAGTGAATCAGCTATACGTATACGTATGTATGTCCCCATATCCCCTCCCTCATGCGTCTCCCTCCCACCCTCCCTACCCCACCCCTCTAGGTGGTCACAAAGCACTGAGCTGATCTCCCTGAAGCACGTCCTTCTTAATAGTTAATTTCTTAGTCTTAATGCCTATCTCATCAGAAGGCTGTGTGTCTCTGGGAGCCACGTGTTCCTCCTGTGATTTAAAAGTCTCCTCCATTCTGGCAATGGGAGGTGGGGAGAGTTAACTGGCCACCTTGTTTTTGCCTCATCTCAAACTTGAACTGAGTGAGGAATACTTGATTGTCAATGAATCTATAGAACTCGTTTCATAGAAAAATACACTGAAGAATCAAGGAAGAAGGAATCATTTTAAAATATAGGGACCCAGGGACTTCCCTGGTGGCGCAGTGGTAAGAATCCACCTGCCAATGCAGGGGACACGGGTTCGAGCCCTGGTCTGGGAAGATCCCACATGCCACGGAGCAGCTAAGCCCGTGCACCACAACTACTGAGCCTGCATGCCGCAACTACTGAAGTCCGCGTGCCTAGAGCCCCTGCTCTGCAACAAGAGAAGCCACAGCAATGAGAAGCACACGCACCACAACGAAGAGTAACCCCTGCTCACCGCAACTAGAGAAAGCCCGCGCGCAGCAACAAAGACCCAGCACAGCCAAAAATAAAATAAATAAATTTATTTAAAAACAAATAAATAAAATATAGGGACCCAAATCGTTGAGACTTATGGAGAGATCACCAAAAATCAATGTCATAATCAGACCCAGAATCCCTAAGTGTCCTGAATTAGCTGCTTCTGCCTGCTCCTGAGAATTATCTTATCTTATGTCAGATGACTTTGCCAGGGGAATGGAAAAGAACATTCTGGACAGAAAGAACATTGTACACATAGGCCTGAAGCAGCATGAATGTTTGGAGCTCTAGAAGTTTAACACAAGCATGATAAGGGCATGGGGATGTGAGGGGACGATTGTGGGGGGAGGCAGAAAATCAGCCTTGTAAACAAGTTACACATTTTTGGATGTGGTATCCCTGAGAACTCTTTCAGTGGCAACTTACAGAAACCCAAGCCCAAACTCAGTTAAGTTATAATAACAACAACAGTAATAGTTAACACTTACTGAGCACTTACCTATTCCCAGGCAATGTTCTAAGTTCTCTGTATGCATTCACTCTTTCAAACCTCATTACAACCTTATGAGGTAGGTATTATTATCATGATGATGATGCCCATTTTAGAGATGAGGAAACTGATAATAGGAAAGTCAAGTAATTTGTTCAAGGTCACATGGCCAGTAAGTGGCAGCCCTGGCATTTTAACATAGGAAATATATAGACTCCTATAATTGGTAAAGTCCATGGGTAAAGCTTGCTTCACATGCTATTAAATCCGGAAGCCCAAACAATGTCCTGAGGGTCTGTCTTGGCTTTATCCTCAGCTCTGCTGCCTTCCATGCATTGCCTTCATCTTTGGAGAGACTCTCTCCATGAAGAGGGAAAGAGACAACTCAGAGTGAACTCATTGCCCTCCCAACTCCTAGGCATGACATTTCTGTTTGGCCCTGGCTTGTCCATTCGGAAACGAATCACTGTGGCCGGAAGCAAGGGGTGCCGAAGAAGTGGGTAGGGCAGAGTCAGCCGCATGGAATGAACTTCCCTGAAAAGAAGATACGTCACTCCAAGAGGTAGGGTGTTGCCAGGTAGATGGCCCACCAGAGGCTGCAAAGAGGGGAGGGGCACGATCAAGTTGCACTTTAGAAAAATTGGTGCATAAAATGAATAAGAGGAATGTAGAACTGGAGATGGGGCCAACTGGAAAGCTGACGAAGTTTTCCGGGTGAGAAGTGTACCTGAGGCTGTGGCCTTGACGAGAAGGGAAAGGAGAGACAGACTTGGACATGGGTCTGGGCATGGGCCTGAGGAGGAAGCTGGAGGCAAAGACAACCCTAAGGGTTTATGATCAACTGAAACTGATAAGTTTGCAAATAAAGATGCTGCATTAGCTCATTTGGGGGCATGTTATGTTTGCAGTCAGGCTGCCTTCCCAGCTAAACGGTAAACTCTGTGAGCAAAGACCTTATCTGCCTTGTTCACTATAAGATCTATAGTCACCACACAGTGCCTGGCACACAGTAGGCATTCACTTGTTAAACGAACAAAAGAAAAGTGAGAAACCTAAGGACTGAGAAACACCTAGTACAGAACACTACAGAGTAGCCAAGGGAGACAAGGACTAAAATGTTTCCACTGAGCTGGCAAACTGGAGGGATTTGGGCCCATCAATGGACAAAGATGAAAATGAAAATCAGGTTGAATAAGTCAAGAGGTGGGAGGTAAATACATTGTCCACTGTATGTTTCTCTCCTTGGCAAGCAGCAATAGCTGATGTATGTATGTTGCTTACCCATCTCATTTGTTACTTGTCTCCCCACCTAGAATGTACGCCTTTGAGGGCAGTGCTTATGTCTGTCCTCTGTCCTCAGTGCCCGGAGCACACTGGCACATGGTGGATGCTCAGTAAGGATCGGTTGGATGGCAGGACCGATGGATATGGTGGCAGTGGTGGGACAGGACCAAGACGATTAGTCACAGCCCCCCCACCAGAGCTTCTCATCTAAGGCTGTGCATCTCAGTTGCTTGCAAAGTGATTGTGTTAACACTTATCCCCAGGCCTCTCTCCCCATAACCCTCTGAACGGATGTCCCTGGTTGGAGGGGGAGGGGAATGAGACCCAGGAAGGTATTTTGTTTAAAGCTCCCCAATTCACTGTGATAAACACCCCTGCTTCAGGACTACTAGCCTTTACTGTAGTTTGATGTATAACTTAATTTGGAAATAAAAAGAAAAAAATGATTCAAGCCCTCAGTCATTTTTTTCTTCCCTCAAGATCTGAATCAAATTAATTTTTTTCAAATGTGCTTAGAGTTGACTATTGAAAAATGTAATAAAAAATTCCAAGGGAAGCAGCTCAAAAGAGTTTTCTAACAAGGAAACCCTGGGAGAAGGCGTGGATTGGGGCCCGGGCAGAAAAGAAAATGCACAGCCAGCGGCAGGTTTTCCCTGTCGCCATGTATACCAGGCATCAATCCGGCTCACACCTGCCTTCCCACTCAGCACAAAGGAAACAACTGAGAGATGCCCCACCCCCCCATGAAGGCACAGGAACCTGGACAACGCAGGCCCGGAAAGGCAAGAAAAACACACAGATGCAACCGAAAATTAGACCAAATTATCTTAGCAGCTAACAGGGAATTCTCAGAAACATTAGGCTACTGTCATTCTAAGAACATGCAGAACTATGTGTTCAAAGAACAAGTAACGTGAGATTGCTCAGGGAAACAAAAGAAAACATTTTTTCTAGAGGAAATCATGGAATCTGGTCACTAAAAATAGAACATTCTGGCATGGAATGGAGGGAGGGATAAATTGGGAGTTTGGGATTAACAGATACACGCTACTATAGATAAAATAGATAAACAACAAGGACCTACTGTATAGCACAGGGGACTATATTCAATATCTTGTAATAACCTATAATGGAAAAGAATCTGAAAAAGAATATGTATATGTATATATATTTACACATATGTATATATAACTGAATCACTTTGCTGTACATCTGAAACTAACACAACATTGTAAATCAACTATATTTCAATTAAAAAACAAAATAGAACATTCTGGAATGAAAAGAAGGGACTCCATTTGCTCAGGAATTCTCTGTGTGCAGCCAGCCTACAGAGGGGCCGAACTAGCTCTCCAGCCTCCTCTCCCACTGCATGTTCCCTCCCATCACAGACATCTTACACTCTCAATGCACTGACCTTCTCACCTTCCCCGGAAAGAGCAGCACAAGCTGTTTCATATCTCTGTGCTTGAGAAACCTTCCCCCTTCTCCATCCATCAAAAGCTTACTCATCCTTCCAGGCCCACCTCCAACAAAGGCATCCTCCTTTGGGAAGCCTTCCCTGATTCCTTAGGCAGAGAGAGTTAGTTCCTTAGAGAGAGTTAGTTCCTTGCTTTTCTCTATGCCTCTGCTCCTTTATTCAATACAATTTTCATGCAATTTCAAAATCAATATCATGTTATGTTGTAATGATTTGTTTATACATGTCCATCCTCTATTAGGATGTGGCTTTTCAAGGATAGGAATTATGCGTTAAGACAAAAAATTTAATGGGTACTGCCTATGTGCTAGACGGAAATGCTCATGTTATTTCTATTCTGTAAAACAACCCTACAAAATAAGCACAAGATCCTCATTTCACAGATGAGAAAACTGGTGCTCTCTGAGTGTTCAAATAAATTCCCCAAAGTCACATAGCGGATTAGCAGCAAGGTGTAAGACTCCAAAATCAAGACTCTTTCCATTAGACCATACTGCCTCTCTTTTGCCTCTTTGTATTTTCTGGCACAGATTTGGTACTCATAAGTGTCCAACAAATGGATGAATGTTAGGCCTTCTAATTATAGGTACCTCGAAAGCAGGACCATACCTTCTACTTCAAATTCATCCCAGGGCTAGCTCAAGGTTTGTACCCTCTAACCTCTCCATAAATATTTGAATGAGATGGCTCAAAATGTGAATAAACAGACTCCATACTACAAAACCTATATAATTATCGTGTACTTGCTAGAAACAAGTGGACCTGTTAGCTGCTTGCTACTCCAGAAAGAGCAACTCTGCATCAGTACATCAAAAGGAAATCACTCTCCCCACCCAACACTAAATTGCATAGTCATAAACAACCTTACCCAACAGGCAAGCCATTCAGCATCTTATGCTGACATATTTCGGGTCTCAGATCCTGGCTGGCTTGTTAGGATATGGCTTTATTTCAAATCAGGTATGCCATAGGCTTTACTGGACTCGGGTAGAGAGAAAACAGTAGCACGTAGCCACCTTAACAATTTTTCACACTTAAGTCATGTCTCTTAGTTGTCTAGTGTAGAAATGCGGGGTCTTTCCCAGTTGCATGTGGGAGAGCATGATAAGAGTCCTTTTTGGAGGAAAGTATTGACACTACCTGTGAACCTCTCCGATGGCTCTAGATGCTGAAGTTTGCTTGCTGTCAATTTAGCAAACACTTGTCCAACTCCACCTTCTGTCTCTCTGGAAAAGAATATAAGTCCAACTCTTAAAATTTCAAAACAAAATGACAGCTTCGCTCCCATACACCTGTGTAGACTTTAGATATGAGATTTTTGTGCCAGGCAGCTAGCCCACCTGCCCCCCTAGTCACCATGGTCATTTTTAAGATAATTTAATCATTTTAATTGCCTGTGAGTGTGCCCAATAAGTCACCCATCTGAGAGCTCAGAGAAACTGTTTAATAGTCACATGTAGGGTTCATTCTGAATCTTCAGGTCCTTTTGCTATGTTAAGTTAGAAGATCAGAAGGCGAAATTCTTGGGTGATATTATCATCAAGTCTTCATTCATTCATTTATTCAGCAGATATTTGTTTGCCTACCAAGTGTTAGGACCTCAGACTTCAGAACCAGACTGTCTGAGTTCACCTTCTAACTTCTTAACTCACTAGCTCTGTGACCTTGGGCAATTTATTTAACTTTATAGCTCCACCTCTGTTCCTCATCTGTTAAAGGTGGATAATAGCAGCCCCTACTCCAAAGGCTTATTCTGAGGCTCAAATGAGTTATTAGATATAAGTGCTTATAAGAGTTCCTGGCACTCCATAATTTTAGTTGGTATTATTATTGTTGTTATTCTTAGTATTATTACCATTAGTCAGGCACTCTGCGAGCTGCTAGGGACACAGGAATAAACAAAGCACATAAAGTTCCTGACCTCAAGGAGCTTATGTCTAGCAGGGAAGACAGACACTCAAGGGAGTAAACAAACTATGGTTGCTGATCTAAGGTACAGGGTGTTCTGAAACCCTAGAACAAGGGGGCCTGGCCTGGCCTGCTACGGAGAGGAAGGATTCCCTGAGGGAAACAGGAAGGATGAGTGGGGTTAACTGGATGGTGCGTGGACTTCCAGGAGGACCAGTCCAGGCAAGGGGAACAGCATATGCTAAGGCGTATGCTAAGTGAAAGGTCAGCATGGCCCCAGGGCTGAGAGGCTGCTGGCAGGAAGTGTTCTGTGTGCAGACTTCTCTTGGGGTGGTTGGGAGAAAAACTGTATTTGAATAGCATCTTTTTAAGCTGTAGCTTTAGAAAATAGTTTAGCTCTACTAATAATTCTGTAAGTTACTTTTTTTTTTCATTTCAACCAGGCTGTGAGAGCTAGGTAAGCAATATGTGCTCCCTTCTGGTCTAACCAGAAAGTGGGGTTTTAGTTTACTGAGTAACTGTAAGAATTAGGTCACCTCAGGTGCCTTGTAACATCTACCCCCTTACTCATTTTATAAGGTCTCTGTTCTATTTTTATCTATTATTTCCTTATTTTATTTTGAAATGCTTAAGGGCCCTTGAAACTTTTGGGCAATTGGCAGGGTATACATCCCAAATATGTAAAATCAAATATATTGAATATGAACAGCTTCATTGGTTAGAGCCTGGCTCAGGAGAGAGAATGTGGGTGGAAGTACGCTCGGCCTCCAGCCACCGGGAGGAACCTTGTTCACAGCCTTTTACTGGAATTGCTTCTCATGTGAAATTGCTTCCCATGTGAAATTGCTAATGCCCTGCCTAGGGGTGGAGGAGGGGAGCATTGTAGAAGAGGGGGTATCCAGCATAACCCATTTACATTGACTCTGCTGGGTGGGACGTTGCCAGATTGCAATGTAAACAATGTATTAGCACTTCCGAGCTTCTAGAAGAAAGAATGTGTCTGCCAGCCTCCCAGATCTGTTTGGTTTGTCAGTTTTCTGGGGTTGCTTTTTCAAATAGCTGATGCATTTGTCTGTAAGACAAAGGAATGAAAACACCAGTGAGTTTTGTTGCGGGGCCTGGGAGCCCAGCCTCAGGGTTACAGAGCAGTCTGACAGTAACCTGCCTGGAAGCAGCGGGGAGAACAGCGAACTTCTGTGGCCACACTTCTTGCTTTTCTATCAGCTCTCCCCACCTGCCCTTCTCCCTGCCACCAGGTCCCCACGAGCATTCATTCAACAAGTATTTACCAAGTACCTCTTGTGACGCACACCAAGGATGTCACTAAGGACTATGGACAGAAGGAAATCAAACCTGCCTGGCCCTGCTCCATCTCTCTCCTGCCTTCTTTCCACGTCCCCAAAATGAACCCTTAAGAACAGACAAATGAACCCTTAACAAAGCTTAAGAACAGAACCCTTCCTGCTCGAGCCAAGGCAGGCGACAGCAGATTTTTCCAGCTTGAAGAGGACTGTGCTAAACTCCCCACAGTGAAAAACGCCCCCCAATACACTACTGCACGAAGGAGGTAAGGAGAAATGGGCAAGAAGCATGTGGATATCTCTAACTTTTCTCCCCTTCTGCTCCTCATAGGGCAGAGAATAGAGACCTCCGGCTGAAGCGGGAAAGTGTAAGTTGAAACGTCCGATTTGAAAATAATGAGATTAATTCTAATAATGAGAACTAACATCTGAACAGTGATTAAAATTCACAGGAAGAGCTTTTATACCCCCCATCTTAGCGAACCCTCAAAGCTTCCCCGGGAGGGGTGTTAGGGTCGCCTTTTCCAAGACAAGGAAAGGAATGGGGTTCAGGAAGACTTGGTCCTACTGCTGGAAAGTAACCGAATGGAGGCTTTAATCTAGATCTTTGTTTCTCCCTGTCAAATCCAGGGCTCAGTCCGCGAAACCATCACTGCTACAGTTGAGGTGAAGCTGACATGTGCAGACTTGCAAGTAATATCAACATCTTAGATCAGTCTGCTTTTTCCATACACCAAGGACACTCCCATTTTTATTTCAGGGAGGGAAAAGTCCTGTGAAGGGGAATTTTGATTCATATCACGAGAGAAGGAAATGGAGGTTGGGAAAAGTTAGGCAAGTTGCTTCAGGTCACATCGCTAGAAGTAGTGGACCTGGAATTCAACCCCCGGTGGATCTGACGCCAAAGTGCTGAAGAAGGAACAGCCCTGCCGGGGAGCAAAATAGGATGTAGCCTAGGACTGCTGTGCGACCAAGGACAAAAGCATCTAGCTTAAGCAAAAGCCCCAGGTAGGAATAACAGTTATGCTTTCTTCTAGCTGTGTGACCTTGGCCAAGTCAGGTAACCTGATTCATCATCTGCAAAATGAAGAAGATAAGGTTGTAATGTGGCTTAAATAAAACACAGCGTGTGCACATGGTATGCATACTCTAAAACTCTACATGGGCCCTGGAGGTTTCCAGAGGTCAGTGAGCTACTGCCCCCAGACAGAGAAAAAATACAGCAAAAGTACAGAAACCCGCGGACAACTGCCCTTTGTAATAGGAGAGTATTCACTGAAATGGTCTGGATACTTCAGTCCTGGGTCTCCTCAAACCAATGGGGGCTTTCAGGGGTCAAGAGTAGCTGCTGGGCCCCAGGCAGCCAGCAATTCCTGAATGGAGTGCAGAGTGCTGGGGGTGAGGGACAGGCCTTCTCCCCTGGGAACACCAGCTGGCCACCCTGGCTGCATTCCCCAACAGCTGCTTACACTTTCCACGTTCTGACATTTTACCCAGTCCCTTATATAACTCACTCGTACAAATTCTTTAATTCCCATATCCACTTATTTTCCCTATAAATCCACCTAAAGATCCTGATCCCTTTAAAATTATCCAATGCATGAGGAATCCACTCATCCCCTTAACAAAATTATCTCTTGAGCACCTACTATGTGCCAGAGCAATCTAGAAGGAGTGGCATGATACACTTTAAAACCCACTGAAGATTTACATTTTCTAAAGCGATTGAGCACAAAGTACAGCTCTGTCCCAACTCTTCTTGGTCATCTCTTTGCAAAAACGTAAATAACGCTTCCCTTGGGTTTGCATATTTTACATCTGGATTGACTTTATTTTGCCCCGCCTTTCTTTGGTCATCAACATTCTCAACCTTCCTAAAGTCTAAATTAAGCCCTTTTCAAAGACAGCATTGTTTACCTACTTCATTTTAGGGGTTAGAGAACTCTCAGTTTACTGTGGTTTCCCCACCCCCCCAGAATTTGGTAATAGGTAGTACCTTTTTAGTATTAACATACAATTAAATCACACTGGTCAAAACAATTTAACAAAATGCATTCTGTCCTGTAGGTTAACTTTGTTCTTGCATTCTTCCACGTCTTTGGATAAATTCAAAAAAGCACATTCAAAATTCAATTAGGGGCTTTCGTCGAGAAAAGGCCTTGCAAAGTACAAACTGTATAGAATGCAGCTTCAGGAGTGGTGTGTTATTTTTTTAACAGCGGTGAGGTTTGTTCCCTTGAGAATACGTCTTGTACCATGTTTACTGTGCCTTCTAAGTAAAGCCAAAAGGAGGAAAAAAAAAGAATAAACAAAATATTCTCTTACAGAACTAGGTAAGCTAGAACATTCCAAAACAGCCAAGGATCCTTCATTCAGCGTTTCCCCAGGGGCCAGTATCTGGATGTGGGCTCCAGCACCCAAGTGTGAACAAGTGGGCCTCCTCAGATCATTCTTATGGTCACCCTTCCAGGCACCTGAACAAATATACTATCATCCTTATCCTCACGGTTCAGATGTTTGAATCATCTCTCTTAAGAGGTGTTCTAGACAAAGACCTTCAAAGTCTAGCTCTCCCAGTAAGATCCTCACCAGCTGTTCTCACCTCCCGTTCCCTTCCCACAGTTACTCACATTTTGGTCCAGCTACACTATTCAGTATTTCTTGACCACGGCCCAAGCTTTGCTGCTTCTGATTCTTGTTCTCGCTGATCCCTCTGGACCATCCTTCTTCCACATTTCTGGTCATTGAGCCTGTAATATCCAGTCCATCCTTCAGTGGCCATCTCAGTGCTCTGTTCTTCACAAAATCATTTGGCATTCCCCCAATCTGATGTGATTTCTACATCTTTGTCAGCCCACACCACCCGTAATATTTTGCCTTCTTATGTGACATTTCTCATTCTGGCTATGAGAGCTATTTTCATCTCCTTAGAGCAGAACCCCTGTCTTATCCAAATGTTTAACCCCTTATCTATGGCCCAGGATACTGGACCAGGATAGAGTCTCAGTCCTGTGAAGTCAGATGTCCTGCTACAGCACATCTTTCCTACTGGAACATATACAAATACTTTCTCCGTTCTTCGTTACTGTGGGAAGAATGAAGGCTTCAGCAGAGGTAGAAGAGCTAATTAGATAGCCTTGGATTAGTCAGCTTGGAGAATTGAGGGTGCATGGAATCTGTTATAGCCTCAGGGTAAACTGTTGGCCTTCTAGATGTGCCTACATCTTTACAGAGCAGGGAGTTGCTGAGGCATATGATTCTGCTGGCGCTCAGTGGACACAGTACTTTAAAGATGGTCACATCCGGGTCTCTTGGTCACACCAGGAATTTGAAGTCAATGCAGTTTCCAGGCGTTCTGACCAGGAACAGAACTGTCGGAAGTGATTTTATGCCATGCTTTGCTGAGAAATGCTACCGACAGTAGTGTCCAAGAATAGACACAAGGTAAGACACTGAAACCAGAGTAATCTTGAACCCCAAGCCAAGAAAACTGCCTAGACTGATCAGAAGAGAGGGAAAGACAACTCTGCCTCATTCTGCCTGGATACAACATTTTTTTCCTACAATATCTTCAAATTCCCAAATATCCTTGTGTACAGAGGATGGTGATCTAAACAGGGATATAGAAAACCTAGTTTCTAGCTTGGGGCCTTACATTAAATAGCTAGGCAACCTTGGGTAAATCACTTAAGCTTCCAGGGCCCCAGGTTCCTAGTTCTAAGTTCTGATAACATGAAAAACAATTTGGAAATGCTACAATTTATCTCAGTTAAATTACCAACTCACACGGAGCCTGCCATCATCTCCTCTTGGCCGCTCATTCCTCAAGTATTTCCTCCCTTTGGGTTTTTTATTTAATCTCAGAGTTGCCCTCTTTTTTTTCAGCAAGCTAGAACCCTCTGGGGCTGTGATTGCCAACCCCATGAATCCTGTGCCCAGTTACAAATCCACTGAGACCCCTCATTCTTTCTGGGACTCTTCAGGTTGACATTCAATGCAATGAAGCTGTTTCTGTGTTTCAAAGGTGCAAGAAGAGAAGGGATTTCATGCCCAGGAATCTCATGTAAGTGGAAAAGTCCCACCACCCTTTCCTCTTAATAACAAAATACAGGGAAGCTCAGTCCCGGTAGGATGCCGACTCTTCACAGGCATTTGACAAAAGCTTAAGAATCCACCTGATTAAATAAGTCTCACTTATATGTAAAATGCTATCATGAAATGAAATCAGTTTTCACAACCTAAGGACATGGATGTTACTATATTTTCCAAAAGTCCACTTTGATAAATTGCACTACGGGGATGTATTTAACTTTTAAATGAAACAAATGTTAATTAAGTGTCAACAAATAACTAAAAGAAAAAAAGAAGCACAGGGGTTCACAAGAGTGAGATTTTTTAAAAGAAGCAATTGCTTTATTACGGCTTTCAAGCACTGTTAAGAAAAAAAAAAGGACAAGCACTAACATTTTTTTAATGTCTAGTTACCTGCTCAATCTTGTAATAACTGCTTTTGCTGTTATTCTATTTAATAGCCGTAAGAACTATATTTTCAACCTCATTTTGAAGTTGGGGAAACTAAAACTAAAATGAACATTCAAACTCATGCCTATCTGACTTTAGAATCTCTGTTCTTTTTTCCACACCATATGATAAATACAGAATGTAGCCTCGAGAGGTTTTAGATTTCAACCAAGCTTCCTCCTTCCTTAATGCTCACCCTTGCTTCAGGCATAACTATTTTTATATCATCATCGAGCGAGATCTGTCCTATGCCTAGTGTCCTACATGAAGGACTTTCCATTTGTTGATAACTCACTTCAAGGACTAAAAGCCTTTATGATAAACAGGCATTTTCATAAAACCTAAATCCCTTTTGGTGGTAATTCAACTATTTCTTTACTCCCAGGTGTGATTCATTTATACATTCATTCCTATCTGCCCCAAACATACTTTCCAACCTTAAATTTTACTGCTCCTTTTCATGAATGTTTTAATTAAGAGTCTTTGGTCTTAAAGTAATAAAAGAAACTCAAACTAGCTTCAGTGGAAAAGGGAAATGGCTCTAAGCACTCAAAAGCAGGAATCAGTCAAGCTTACAGAAGGTCCGGGAACCAGGACTGGGGGCTAACGAAACTCTTTCCATTCCTTATCTCTTTTTTTTTTTCTACGCATATACTTCATTCTTCTATGTTTCTGCAGACTCCCCAAGTCCCCATAGCAGAAATCAGGGCTGCCTACACCTCCCATTTTACATTGTCCAGGTTCAGTCACCCCCAAAAGTCAAAATATCTCTTGGACCAAGTTCTGTCTTCCCAGACATGAGGCTTTAAATGGGCCAGCATGGTTTTAATCAACTGTGTCCAGGTACGGGGACCTGTCCAGATATAGCATCTGCACAACAATGAGTGCTGGGCCCAACAGGTGGTCCAAGAAACTATCAGGAGTCACTCCGCTTTGAGGTGAAGGAGGGATGCAGTTCAAAGAGTCATTTTGAGCTGGGCAGACGCCATAAAACATGCCCTCTCTAGTGTCGTCTGTGCTGTGGACACTCACTTGACCTGCAGTTCCACTGCCTCTCCCCCTCCCCTGTGTCCCCACGCTCCACCATCCCACCTGTCACATCAGAATCCAACCCTTGCAGGCCAGCTCCAATTACTGCAGCCTGGCAACTTCATCATTTTTCCTACGCCTGTTTCCTCTTCCCTACCAGGCTGAGGTTTCCTTGAGAACTGAATGCAAGTCTGATTCACATTTGAGTGCTCATAAAATTCAGTGAAAATATTTAATGGATGATAGATGAAGAAGTAAATAATTTCTCAGGGAAGAAGATGTTTTCTCCTCTGTTAGAAACTTAAAGATAGTTTTTATTTCACTTTTCGGCTTAATTACTTTCTCTTTCCCGAGATAAACATATTCTTTCTCCTTTAACTGTCTCGCTTGAACTCAGTTTTAAAATATTGTGGTTACTTTCTGTGAAATTGAAGAGGCCCTATATCCTCCAAGTAGTTAGTGACTGGAGAATAAAAAGGATACATTCAAACTGGGTAATTGGAGGAGACTTTAATAAAAGGAGTATTCATGAAATTGTGGACAGAGTTTAAGGAAACACTAAGGGATAGTGCAGTGTCCCTGGGCTTGCCTTAGTGGGGAACCTGTACTACCCCATGCCCTGGAGGCATGGGGAGGAAGCTATTCGCAGAACCCAGAGGAGGCAGCTGTGGAGTGAGAAGCCCGAGGTGGTAGGGGTCCAGTGAGAGCTGCCTAACGGGGGCCCTCAGAGGGTGAGGCCAGCTCTCGGTGACCCAGCAGAGAGGAAGCCAGAAGAGTACATACCCTGATCTCTCTCTCCTCCTTCCCTCTGGTCACCCACCAAAACACATCAGTGATCAAGACAGAGGACAAAGAACACACACAGGTCAGCTCCAAAGGCCAAATGGAGCAGGTAGGAGATTAGATCTGGAGGAGAAAATGGGTCCTCTCCAGAAGCCATGGTCAGGGAGCTGATCCAGCCCCACTCACCCAGGCCATGGAGGAAAGATCAGCACATTTCATTCGGGGTTTGGACTCAACGTCAACTTTTAGGAACTTGCATGTCCTTATTCAACCAGCCTGGCTACGACTTTTCCAAATTTCAATTTTGTGTCAAAACTACAAGTGATCAAGGGCAGCAGAAATGCCTGTGACTCCACACTTCTACGTGTATCACACATGCAAGTTCCAAGTCACATAGGAGCCTGGGGGTAAATTGAGGGTCAGGAGACCTGGGTTCAGGTCCTGGCTCTGCAACTTACCTCCAGGGAGGTGACTCTGGACAGGTCGCTCCATCTGCCTAGGGCTCAATGATCTTCCATCTATAAGACTGTCATGCCCATAGAGAACAGACTTGTGGTTGCCAAGGGGGAGGTGGGTGGGGGAGGGAGGGACTGGGAGTTTGGGATTAGCAGGTGCAAACTATTGTATATAGGATGGATAAACAACAAGGTACTACTTTACAGCACAGGGAACTATAGTCGATATCCTGTGATAAACCATAATGGAAAAGAATATTAAAAAAAGAACGTCTATATGTGTATAACTGAGTCACTTTGCTATACAGCAGAAATTAACACAGTGTTGTAAATCAACTATACTTCAATAAAATATATTAAAAATAAAAGACTGTCATGCTGCTTCCAACTCCATCAGCCTGTGTTTCTAATTTCTAGTCTCCTTTGCTTCAAAAGAAGACCAGACTTCACTGTGTGGGTAGTGGTGGTGTAAAGCATCACAACAGCCTTCCACGTTCTTTGTTCGTATCTCAGGACACTAGAATGTGAGTGTTTTTAAGGTCGGGGATGATAGTTTTTCCCATCACTTCTCCGTTCATTCAAATACAGTAGTTTGCATACTGTCAAGATTCCATTTCTTTATTTGATTTTTTTATCCTTTACTTTGATTCTTCCAAAAAAATTTTTCCGAATAAACCACAAAAGGGAGAACAATGAACAAGGCCAACAGAATAAAAAGTAATTGATTCACAACTATGTGTGCATTGTTTTAAGTGTTTTAGCACTTTAAATCCTCACAGTAACCCTTTGAGATGGGTTTGGTTTTATCCCCATTTCACCCACAAGGAAACTGAGACTCAGAGGTTGTTACTTGCCCAAAGCTAGTGTTTGAACCACAGCTTATACCCTGCTCCTGCTGAATTTAAAGCCCACACTCTTTCTCCTTTGTGACTCTGCACATGGGGCTTGATTTAGATGTTCGTAGAAGAAATGCTTGATCTTTTAACCTTTGTCATGCCTGTCAGGACATCCCAGTAACTTCACGGAACCTGCATCAGTTCCAAACCCACTGCCTGCTCCAACCCCCAGGGGAGTCTCCGCCCACCTCCCCTGGTGCTCCTACCCTGCCCACCGTATGTGCATGGTCTGCACAACAGAAAGGCTATGTGGATGGCTGGGCCTGCACACAACTCTTCACATCTCAAAAGGGTTTTACTGGCTTTTTATTGGCATTTCCTCCCTAAACCTCAGTGCAGTAATTCACCCTTCTGATCCTCGGGGTACAGATTAGCACGTGGAAGGAAGCCTAGAAAGGTTGTGACTTGCCCTTTTGTCAGAAGGTGAGCTGGTGGCCAAGCCTCCTGTCAGCTTCTCCTCCCTCCCCTCCTTCCTTGTCTCTATAGGTTGAAATATGCCCAACACTGTGGTGGAAATGTAGCTTGGGTGTGAAGGCTAAACTAAGAAAAAAGGTGAAGCGGCCAAGCACAGATGATATCACTGAAAAGTGTCGGGTGATTCTTAAAAAGGAAATAGCTAAGAGGGGAGACCAAAGAGAGCCTTTCGTGAAATTTGCTGGAAGAAATAATCTGGAATCAACAAACATGGAAGGAGCAGCTCAGTTGCCATGGCCAATCATCACTCAGACTTCAGAGTGTAGAGTGAGGTCAAGGGCAACTCTGGACTCTGACAGTACAAGGGCTGGGATGGTTCAAAGCATAAGACTCTTACCTCAAACATTTCTGGATTGAAACCTAGCCATTAAGTGTCCCTTGGCATGACATATTTTTATGTAACCCAAGTATCTTTCACTTTGAGGATATCCACCTTTGATGGTATCCAGTGATACCCCACCCCACTAGCCCTCCGTATTCCTGAGAATCTCTGCTGGGATGCCTCACATGCCCCTAACCAGCCTGTCAGCCTCAGTGTCCACAATGCTATCTTGCCAGGCTACTGTCCACAAAGTCCCCAAGAGAACCTTGCCCTCACCTCTGCCCTGCTTGAGAACATCAGGGTACTTGCCAAGGGGTTGAGGCTGCAGGCGCCAAAAGCCTCTAGCCCACTAGGTGCCAGACTGAGCTTCCTCACCAAAATTATGCTGTATTTTGTCACCCAAGTCCCAGAGGACGTCTGCTTGGATCAGAGCCTCATCAAGTCTCTCTTGAATAGCAACTGTTGGCTTTTATGTCCACCAGCAAACCATAGTACCAAGATCCCGTCTGCAGGAACTTACTGAATAATGCAAGGAGATTCTGGAGACTATCCAAGAAGAAGGCATTTCTTGATCTCCACATATTTATTTAACAAATATTTATTTAACAACAACTGTATTCCAGCCCTTGGCTTATGTTACCCTGAAGAATGCGAAAGTTAGACCCGTATATTTCAATTTTTTTCTCCACCTCAACACATTTAATGGCTGCCCCCAAACACTCTTAGATGTAGTACTGGTTCACGATGGATGCAGTGATTCTCAACTGGAGAAACATTCCCCCCAGGAGAAAGGGGAAGGTGTATACTAATTTAAAGATGCCTAACAGGAAGTTCTCATAGGAGGGACAACCCTTTTCCAGCCTCGCAGCCTCTCCCACCCTCATAATACTGAAAATCACAACATTTCCCCAAATCAAAAGACCATTTTCAATGAGGGGCATTAGCTCCCCATTCATAAATGGAAAATAACGCAAAACCAATGAGGACTGTGGCATGGACGACAAAACATGATTTCTCCTTGCCATTGCTCTCTTCGTGAAAATTGCTTAAGGAAACTCAACCTCTTTCAGAGGAAGCAGGGGATTCCAGAAGCATATGTGATCACCCAAGCTCAGACCTCTACAGTGTATGCAGCACACCCAGGTCCTTCCAGAGAGGAATGGTGGAAAGAGCAAAAGAGGCACACATGGTATACAAATTGCCTCTCCTGCCCACACAACATCATTTTAGATGACTCTCAGTGTTTCCAGGATGCTGATGGTGGTCATTATCTCCCTGTACTCTGAGATGATCCAATAAAGATTTTCAGTAGTTGGTGTGGTCCACCTGAAACAGAATCTTCTCATCCCACAACATAAAGTTCATGTAGAGCAATTGGAAGTGATGGTGATGGCACACCACCATTATCAAATGAAAGCACAGACTCCTTCTCTGACCTCTTTTGGTGTCTGACCTCATACACCATGACACCATAAAACAAGTCTTGCCTGAACCAGAGGCTTAACACTCAAAGCTGAACCATTACAGTTCTTCAGATCTTTTAGGAATAATATAATTCAAATTTCCCTTCAGTTCTTAAATACATTTCAGGTTGCCTTTGCTACTGTGTTGATAGTGTGCTAGTGGGAAGTCAATTGCAGAGAAGAGTGGGGTGGAAGCAATTTTACAGCCCTCCCCACCCCCCCAAAAAATAAAACACATCAGGGGAAAGAGAGCAGGCTTTAGAATTAGGCAGATGTGCATTCAACCCTAGGTCATTCTCTAGCTGATGATCTTCAACAGTTCGTTTAGCTTCTCTATGACTCTGTTACCAATACCTATTTTACTGGCATACAGTGAGGACTTAATACATTTTAGTAGTTTGAGGAGGTGGAGAAGGAGTAGGAATAGTAGTAATAGAGAATCAACAGTAGTAGCTTATAGTGGTAGTGGTAGTTATCATTATCATTAACCTTACAAGAGAGACAATGTCTAGGCAGAGATGAGATTTCAATGCAAAGGAAAGGCTATATTCACTCATATTTTCCATGCTACATCCTGGACTAGGAGGGAAATTATCCATCCAAGATTATACAGCCAGAGTTGCATAATGGAGACGAGTTCAGGACTGTCTGACTCCGCAGAAAATATAGGAGCTGCCAAGTAATGAAGATGAAGAGAAGTAAAGGCATAGAAAGACACTGTAGCACTTAGACCAGCTCGGGTGTCAGACTAACTCTGCCATGAACTAGTTGTATAACTTTGTGGAAATAACTTAATGTCTCCAAGCATCAGGTTTTTTTATCCCTAAAATCAGCTTACTGACTGTTATGGACTGAATGTATGTGTTTCCTCCAAATTCATATGATGAAGTCCAAATCTCCAGTGTGATTATATTTGGAGTAAGGAAGTAACAAGTTTAAATGAGGCCATAGGGTGGGGCCCTGATCCAATTGGATAAGTGTCTCTATAAGAAGAGACACTGAGCTGAGCTAGCACGCATTCTCTCCCCCACTCTCACTCCCTCTCTCTCCCCGCTCTCTCCCCCACCGTCTCTCTATCTCTCTATGTCTCTTTCTCTCTCTCTGTGTCTCTCTCTTTTTCTCTCTCTCTCTCCCTCCTCCCTCTCTCTCTCCCACACTTTCTCTCTCCTCTCTCCAACCATGTGAGGAATCAGAGAGGTAACCACCGCCCACAAGCCAAGAGAAGAGACTCAGAATGAAACCTACCTTGCTGGCACCTTGATCTTGGACTTCCAGCCTCCAGAACTGCTAGAAATAAATTTCTGTTATTTGAGCCACCCAGTCTGTGGTGTTTTGTTATGGCAGCCCTAGCAAACTAACACATTACTCAAACTACTTCTAAGATAATTAAACAAGACCTCATAAAGAGCTTTTCACCATACTTGATACATAGAAAGGTGCCCAACAAATGGTACCTATTATCATGATCATTTCATGAGAAATAGAGTAAAGTACTCAACCTGGTGCCCACTAAAATGACGGTACTATTGGGCATAAAAAGCCAACATGGAGTGGTGAAGGAGTGACAAGCACTGTAGTAGCCAAGGGAATTGTAGAAAGCTCAGAGGAGGCAGGGGTGTGGGAGGAGGTGTACAACACAGTTACCCACTGGAGAGGGAAATCAGCAGGTCCTGGCTAGAAGGCCCAGGTTGTTTAACCTAGGCCAGCTGACCACATTGCGGTCAGAGGGAGAGCCCTAATTGTGGTCCAGGCAAGAAGCCAGAGGTCACAACTGGAAGCCTTTGTAGGAGCTTAAGTGGGAAAACAGGACAAGGAGACAGATGGCAGAAAGATGAGGAATGAGGCAGGGAGAAGCATCTGAGGCAGATTGGGGGAGCTGTAAACTATTCAACCCAGAGGCTGTGGCCCCTGTGGACAAGTGAGAGCTCCATTTCCACATGTACCCGCTGTGCAGTGGGGGAAAGGGCTGACAGCTTAAAGGCAGTGAGCAGGACAGGGCAGGGAAGGATCAGGTCAGCAATAGTGCTGATGGGAGCAGTGGTGTCCACATGTCAGAGGCACACTATTCCCAGCCCACAGTAATAGGAATGAGCTGTGGGCACCAGAAAGAAAGGGCATTAGAGATGAGCACCAGTTGTTTAGATGGAAAAACAGGACATTCAAGGATAGATAATGTGAGGCATTCCAGGGTCCATCAGGGAAGCAGATGAAGGGAAAGGAGGGTTTTGTGAGAAGCTGAGATTTAGTTTTTTACTTGCTTCTATGAATTGCTGCCTCCAGGCTTCTGTGACCAGCAAAGGAGTGTTCATTTTCTTAGCCACTTAATACATCTTTATTGAATAACTTCTCTGTGCTGGACACAATATAAGCACTGAGGATACCACAATAAAAAAACAGACATGAAATAGCTTATTTTTAAAGAGGAAATGCAGATAATAAATAAGCAAACAGAAAGATAAAAATCATTTCAGATGGGGAAAAGCACTATGAAGACAATTAAGCAAGGGAATTTCAGAGAAAGTGATGAAATGGTGGCAGAATGGCTTCTTTAGACAAGGCAGTCAGGAAAGGTTGTCCGAGAAGAAGATATTTGAATTGAACCTAAATGATCACAAGAACATAGCTCTAGCAGATGGCAGTAGCTCCCTTCCCTCTATTTCCTCAAAGTCAACATCAGAAAATGAAGCAGAAAGCAGCACCTCTGTGACATTTCTTCCCTTCTTAGATTTTCTCCCAGCCTGAATATCCACTTGGAAACTGTCTGCTTGTCTTTTTATTCATTCAACATGTATTGAGCATCTATGCATGTCAGTTACTGTGCTAGGCACAGGGAATGTAATATAATATAGACACTGACATCTGACCCCAGACCAAGGGTGAGTCAGTGAATGAATCCAAATTTTAGACACGAATAAGATTCAATACTTTCTGTTGCCTCCATTTGGATCAAAATTAAACTAGGGAGACGTATTGTACATGTTTGCTTTGTGTGAGTATGTTTATCCAGATAAACATGTGCCTGGCAGCCTATGAGCTCACAGACAAAAAGCAAAGTCTGCACATATATTTGGCCAAAGCACACATAAGGTAAATCTTCTTTTTGCACAGTGAAAGTTACTTCCACACACTCAGCCAAAACAAGGCTTCTTACACTCTGAAAAGCAAAGACTGGGTCTGAGATAGTCATCCTGCTACAAGGTTCATACGAGCTAAAAATACAGAAGAGGAAAAACAATGATCTCAGCAAGGTAATTGCCAATAGGTGAACAAATGAAGCAGACAGAATGCGAACAGCAATTTGGCTGTCCTGCAGGGGAGGGATGAGCGTATGTGGCTAGTGCCAGTGTGAAACCAGCAATAGTCACAGCCCAGCAAAACAGATAAAAACCGGTTATCCAACTATTCCTGACACTTCACACTCCTGGCCGCCCTAAGACATTATTGAGGATTAGTGGAGGGAGGGATCAGAGGGGAGAAAGGTGGCAAGCCGACAGGAAGGAGAATTGGAGGTCTTTTTTCCAAACCTTCCGATATCCCAGTTGATCTTACTTAGCTAACACTTTTTTTTTTTCATGTGTGGATTTTATGCACCAGTGGCCAGCAACATCCAAGGAAGTAGGAAACTTTGTTTTTGTTTGGGCTTGGCCAGTATCTCTGGGAAGCCAGCTTGTTTTATTTTAAGAAAGCAGCTGTATTTTAGCTGGGGAACATGTTTGGAGCAGAGATTTTAAAGTGCCATCTCCCAGAACGGTTTAGTCCAGACTGAAAGCAGAAGGGAGCTGGATGAGACTGGGAGGCGTAGTCCCCAGTTCTGATTCTACGGAAAATAATTTGGTGGTTTGTCCCTTCGGGCATTTTTCATTCTTCACCTCCCCAACGAGGGTGCTAATACCTGAAACCTCCACATCTTGCTGGGATTCCAAACTGATCAAGTTACCATGAAAACCACACAGGTACAGGCCTGCGGGCTTACAGAGGATTCCTCCCTCAGAAAGCTCTCTCTCTCGGCTTGAGCCAGGAAAGAACACTACCACATTTTTCTTGGCTTTTTATAGGGTGTTGATCCAAGGATCTGTTTTTACATTCGAATGCAGCAGTCGACTGGAACATAATAGATTGCAGACCTTTGTGAGGAATCTCTGTGAGGCTTCCGCAGGCAACAGTGAGCTGTTGCAAAGAACTCCACTGTCAGCAGGTTCGCCACTGGGCCCTCATCCATGTTTTCCTTATTTTTAAAGGAGTCATTGACCTTCCACAGGCCTGTATCAAAATGGGGTGAACAAAAATTCTGCCAGACACGGCGGGATTGGAAGAGGCTTCTTTCAGGGGCTCGAAAGGGCTTCATTTGGTCTATTTACTGTCATGGAAATTCTGAGTGTGACTTAGAGGCCTCCGTGGCTTGGAGCCAGATGGAAAGGTTTGGGAAAAAAGCAGAGACTCAATTGGGGAGTGAGCGGGAGTGAGAAGGGTGGGAAAGCAGCTGCCCTGGCACAGCCCCCAGAGGGATGCAAAGACCCCTGGTGCCTATTGTGCAAGGGCAGATTCAGAAGTCTCCATGCGGACAAGGGGGCAGCCTGTGTCACTGCTCCAGGTGGCCAGGCTTGATGAGCACGCTGGGAGCTTGTTCAAAGTTGGTCTCGCCAAGGGAGGTCCCACCCAACGTGTCATTCATTCATTCATTCTGCAAACACTTCTTAAGAGTCTGCTGGGTTTGCACTACTGGGTATATACCCTGAGAAAACCATAATTCAAAAAGAGACATGTACCACAATGTTCATTGCAGCTCTATTTACAATAGCCAGGACATGGAAGCAACCTAAGTGTCCATCAACAGATGAATGGATAAAGAAGATGTGGCACATATATACAATGGAATATTACTTAGCCATAAAAAGAAACGAAATTGAGCTATTTCTAGTGCAGTGGGTGGACCTAGAGTCTGTCATACAGAGTGAAGTCAGAAAGAGGAAAACAAATACCATATGCTAACACATATATTTGGAATCTAAAAAAATGGTCTGAAGAACCTAGGGACAGGACAGGAATAAAGGTGCAGATGTAGAGAATGGAGCTGAGGACACGGGGAGAGGGAAGGGTAAGCTGGGACGAAGTGAGAGAGTGGCATGGACATATATACACTACCAAATGTAAAACAGATAGCTAGTGGGAAGCAGCCGCATAGCACAGGGAGATCAGCTCGGTGCTTTGTGACCACCTAGAGGGGTGGGATAGGGAGGGTAGGAGGGAGATGCAAGAGCGAGGGGATATGGGGATACATGTATATGTATAGCTGATTCACTTTGTTATACAGTGAATATACAGTATACAGTTTGTATACAGCAGAAACTGACACAACATTGTAAAGCAATTATACTCCAATAATGATGTAAAAAAAGAAAAACTCAGATGGGGCAATCACAAATATTCACCATCCATTAGAAAAAAACAAAACAAAACATGTCTCAACATATATTCCAAGAAATCAAATTATTCAGTCTATTTTACTAGTTATGATATAAAAAATAAGAAATGAGAGTTAAAAATATCGAAGAAAAATCTGTTCACTTGTAAATAATAATAGTGTCTCTTTCTCTTATAAAATAGCAAATATTGTTTCTTTCGGAAAAATAATAAAATGGGTAAAATGTTGGCATATCTAAAAAAAAAAAAAAAGTCTGCTGGGTTTGAGACACTGTGCTTGGCACTGAGATTATAGAAGTGACCAACACAGTCTCTGCCTATTTTTCTGTAAGGGGACCGTCTAGCAAAAACGATTCTACTGCTATAGGAAGCGAGACCAGAGCTGCCATGGGAGGGTCAGATCTCCCACCTCAGCCCTTCCGTGTGTGCTGTCCCCAGGGCATCTCAATTCATTTCAAACTCACCGCCGAAATGCCAGCTAACCCTGTGCCAGGAAGTGCTTCGATCTCCACATCATGGGCCCGCAGAGTCCAAGTGTGTGTGTACTCTCCCAGGTTCAGAAACACACGCCCCCTCAAGTGCAAAGGATGTAGAAGCTGCACCGAGTCCGTCTCCCAGGGGGATTTGCATGTTAAGGAGGATTACCACTTCAGCTAAAGGCAAGCTCCCCAGCACAGGCTTTTAGGCCTGAGCAGGAAGGGTCGGGTGTGTCGGGGAGTAGAAGAGAGACTTCCTAGAAACACAGATGTCACGCCGGGTAGGCAGGCTGCCTACCCTGGGCTTCAGGCTGTTCTGGAACTGAAAGGGGGTTGGAAACCATCTGGTGGGGTAGAAAATAGCAAGCCTGTGGTGAACAGCACCAGGGCCTTCTCTCCTGCTCCCCGTCTCCTGGGCTGGCCTTCCTAAGCTCCCTGCAAGCATGGACTTGTTTTCTGCTAAGCTCCTGGGTTTAGTGAATGTGTGTGTGTGTGTGTGTGTGTGTGTGTGTGTGTGTGTTTACAGCCTAAAAAGAAGCAGCCCATGGGGAAACGTGTGAGATAAAGAGGTTAGAGAAAAGACCCAAAGCAAAGGAGAGAGAGCGTTGGCGCTGGCCGGCCTCCAGAACCGCCATTATTTTCTATGGTAGATAATCACAGAACTGTGCTGGAAGATGAAGAATGCTTTCCGAGTTGGGGGAGGGGAGGGGCCTGACTCCTTGGAAAGGCTTATTAACACCAGGCTAATAGCATAGTCCTTAATCATCAGGGTGAACTTGAGCCACTGGGGTTGAGCCTCCAACGGTATAAATGATATCTTTATTTCGGGAACCTCTGAAACTTAGATCTTACTTCTGAATAGGATTCCCATCGCCACTGCTCTCCATGATTCAAATGAAACTTCTGGAGTGAAGCGACTGTACTGTCATGTTTTCCACTTTACAATTTTATTCTACAGATTTCTAGATCTTGTTAACTTTGATGTATCTGCTCTGGTGGAGATGAAATAATTCAAAACACTGGATGACTTAAGTTATGCGTTTTTATGTACACCAGTATAAATATGTCTTTTTTTTCCCTCCCAACTGCAATACCTTTCTTATTACTGGGATAGAGTTAATTGAAACAATTCTCATAAAAAGGAAATCTATTACTTTTGGAAATATACTAATTCAGACATCATCTGGGATGAAGGTAAAAGGTTTGTCAAGTAAATGAGGATAATAAACAAAATCCCAGTCCAATTTTGTTTAGACTACTTGAAGAAAAACATACTTTAAGAACTGCAGCAGTACTCATTTACATGTAAACATTTTTATGCTACTTACAAATTATTCTTATCCTATCTTAAAAGCTGATCTTCGAAGAACCTAGTTGCTATCACTTTTTAAACCTCATTTTCACAACCTTACCTCCCTATTTGAAATTCATGAAAATACTTTCCTTTGCATATATTTCCCTCAAAGTTAACTTGAGTTAATGATGTTGTTATATGTTAATTTATAATCCAGTACTTATAAATGGATGGGTGGATAGATGGATGGATGAATCTAGAATAAAATCAACCTGATTTATAGTCCTATTTCCCTCAGATATAGGTCTCTGGGTCTCAGGAGTCTCTCTGGGACCTAGAAAGTCTGTCCATTCCTCTAAAGAGTCCTTCACCATCCAAGACACTCTTCCACCCATGACAGAATATCATAAGTCACCAACTCCAGGCCTGCTCCCCAGCCCTCTGAGCAGTCTCCTTTTCATGCCACCACTTGTGCCGACCTTGGCTTTTTGGCCAATTACCCATTTGGATTTGGCTCTGCTTTGGGTTCGCCTCCCCAGGATTTGGCAACCAGGATTTGCAATGAACAAACTGGCCTGCAAACTGATTCATGATTTAAACTCAGCTTTGAGTCGTTAACTAACCCTTCTTGGCTTTGACAGCCTGATCTTTTCCTATAAATTTTGGCAAGTGGCGTTCCTGCCTCACTCCCCCAGCCCAGCCTTCTCTCTCCCACCTTCCATCCCAGGCCCAGACTGCTAGGAGGGAGCAAGGTTACACAGTCTCCTCACAGACTCTCTCAGGAATGCCTCGTCTCTGATGTAGGTAAACTCCTACTAGCTGTGAACTATCTGGCCTCAAGTCTAGATAACTTTGGATTCAGCACAGCTTTACTTCCAAAAGATGTAATTAATGCTACTTAAGGAGACACGGTACTCTGCCACTTGGTTGTGAAAACTCCCACTTCAGAGTAAAGTGATTGATGACTTCTGTACTAAAATCTTCCTATGTTCCGCATCTCTTATTTTCCCTTTGAGATAGCAGCATTTCTTTTTATTCAGCCAAGAAAGCTGAATTTATATTTTCTCCTTAACTTTTCAATTGACCCAAACATTCTTCATTAATCTAATTCTGTCTTTAATCTAATACTTTCCCAAATTATCCAAAGGTTTCTCTTAAAATATTTTTTTAATATTTTATTTACAAAATAGAGAATACATAAAAAAGCTCCCAGCTGCTACCATTTTTAATATAAAATAGAAGTATAACATAAATCATGTTTTTGTGTATAAAATATGAAGTAAAGCCTCTGCTCTTGCCACGGCTCCAGGTGACCTCTCAGATAAGCCTTGATAAAGGTTTAGTGCCTTTCCTTCCAGACTTTTTCTAGCTTTCTACAAACAGGCATAAACCTTTTCAAGCCAAATATCAAGTTTCCATTCATTCCTCTTTGCTTCTCACCACATATAAACTTACCAAGAAATTCAGGTGACTCTTCCTTCAACACCATCCAAAATCTACCTCATGCACTTCTTTTCACCTGTGCCCCAAGCTCAACCAAGCCGTCGTCTTGTCTCACTGGTCAACTGTGAAAACCTCTCAGAAGTCTCTCCACTCTCACCACTTCCCTTTAAATGCATAGATAATCTTGATGGCAAACAAACAACACACTAGTTAAACTGAGCAACTCTGGCTAAATTGAGCAGAAAGAGGATTATTGGAAATGTCTTGGGAAATTCACAGACTTGATGAAAAGGCAAGAGGACTAGCCTCAGCAGAGATGCCGAGCAACTGCCATGGTGAAATCAGGGTTGAGGACGAGCTTAGTCAGGAAGTTATGCTGCCCCTGCTGGACCCGGACACCTTTCAAGCATGGCGCCCCTGGGGGTACTAGGCTCTCCCACTGGCCCCCTGGCCTGGCCACCTCTGCCACTGCTGTAATAAATCTGCCTTGTCCCAGATCTTTGTCTCCCTGGAACTGGATTTGGAGTTGCTGGTGGAGCACGCATGCCCATCCCTTAGCTCTCAGAGCTGGGTGAGGGAATGCCTGGTCTGTTCAGCTTCTGGAGGGGGTGGGGGTGGGGAAAGTCTCCCACCTGGACCCCCCCGGGGATCTGCCACAGGGCATCTGCCCAGAGCTGGAAACCCATTGCCACAGAGTCCATTGGGATCCACGAGGAAGTCAGGCTCATGCCCTTACTGTCCTTGATGTCACCGGAGACTCGATGCTCTTCCCAGGGGCCTCTTCATGTGCACAGAGATTCAGATAAGTGCATTTGGACCCTGCTGCTACTCAATGACTTAATTAAGAGCATTTAAAAACTCCAATTTAATTAGCTAATTTAAATTCTGTTCAGTTTATCATGTGCGTATGATACACCGCACAGGTCCAGGATCTAATGACCGTCTTCAGCAAAATCACTAACATTTGCATAGTGGTCCACAGTTCACAATGTGCTCTCATATGCTTTAAACCATCTGGTTCTCAAGAAGCTCCTGTGAATAGGTAGGATAGACCTTATTATATCATTTTAACAGGTGAGAAAACTCAGTCTCAGAGGTCAAAAGCACTTTTCAAGTGCACCAGGTGTAAAGGAGAGGAGAAGCCTAGATTACAACCTACTTCTCCTAAAAGAGAATCCTCCTATACTGTTGGGAATGTAAATTGGTGCAGCCACTATGGAGAACAGTATGGAGGTTCCTTAAAAAACTAAAAATAGAGTTGCCATATGATCCAGCAATCCCACTCCTGGGCATATATCTGGACAAAACTCTAATTCAAAAAGATACATGCACCCCAATGTTCATAGCAGCACTATTTACAATAGCCAAGACCTGGAAACAGCCTAATGTCTATCAACAGATGAATGGATATAGAAGATTTTATATATATATATTATATATTTATATAATATATATATATATATTTTTTTTTATAGCTACTTTTATTTATTTATTTATTTTTGGCTGTGCTGGGTCTTCGGTTCGTGCGAGGGCTTTCTCTAGTTGCGGCAAGTGGGGGTCACTCTTCATCACGGTGCGGGGACCGCTCTTCATCGCGGTGCGCGGGCCTTTCACTATCGCGGCCCCTCCCGTTGCGGGGCACAGGCTCCAGACGCGCAGGCTCAGTAGTTGTGGCTCACGGGCCCAGTTGCTCCGCGGCATGTGGGATCCTCCCAGACCAGGGCTCGAACCCGTGTCCCCTGCATTAGCAGGCAGACTCCCAACCACTGCGCCACCAGGGAAGCCCTATATTTTATATATATATACATATAATGGGATATTACTCAGCCAAAAAAAAAAGAAACAAAGAATGCCATTTGCAGCTACATGAAAGGGCCTAGAGATTATCATACTAAGCAAAGTCAGGAAGAGAAAGACAATACCATATGATATCACTTATATATGGAATCTGAAATATGACACAAATGAACTTATCTACGAAACAGAAACAGACTCACAGGCACAGAGAACAGATTTGTGGTTGCCAAGGGGGAGGGGGTTGAGGGAGGGATGGATTGGGACTTTGGGATTAGCAGATGCAAACTATTACATGTAGAATGGATAAACAACAAGGTCCTATTATATAGCACAGGGAACTATATTTAATATCCTGTGATAAACCATCATGGAAAAGAATATGAAAAGAATATATATATATAACTGAATCACTTTGCTGTACAGCAGTAAATAACATGTTGTAAATCAACTATACTTCAATAAAAAAAACAAAAAACAAAAAACAAAAAACACCTACCTCTCCTTAACTCTAAATGTCCCTCAGAACCATCAAATTCACCAGGCATTCTGAGTAATCAAGGTTTAATCAGAGGGTGTGGGGAGGTGAATAAACGAAGGTAGTGGAATCACGATTCAGAGGCAGGTAGGGGTAAAATAAAGAAAGCTGGGTTTCCAGGGACTTGGGACCATCCAGCTCCTAGGAACATACCCAGGCAAGTTCTGTGGCCCAGAGCAGACTAGGCACTGGGCCACCCTCTACTAACAGCCCACCATACACACCACCATTTCATGGTGTCTGTGAGTAAATTAAAGTGGCCTTCAGGGACAGCCTCAAAGAGGACAGTCGGGACTTCCGTGGTAGCCCAGTGGTTAAGAATCTGCCTTGCAATGCAGGGGACGCGGGTTTGATCCCTGGTCACGGAACTAAGATCCCACATGCCACAGGACAACTAAGCCTGCACGCTGCAACTACTGAGCCCGCGCGCTCTAGAGCCTGTGAGCCACACCTAGAGAGAAGCCCGTGCTCCGCAACGAAGAGTCCGAGCGCTGCAAAGAAAGATCCCACATGCCTCAACTAAGACCCAATGCAGCCTAATTAATTAATTAATTAATTAATTAATTAATTTTAAAAAAGAGGCCAGTAAATATCAAAGAGACTGAGAAAAGGAGGTGGGACAAGGGGCACTGGTAATTGTTTAAGGGCTGATGTCTTAGCAAACTGGCTGGCAGGACCGTCGTGTAAGTATCTCCCAGGCTCTGCCTTGAGGTTGTCTCTGCAAGTGGCAGTGGGGATTAGGAAGAGGAGTTAGGAGGAGCAAGGCAGGGCTAGACTATCATCTTCCCCACCCAGACTCCAGGGAAAAGCTGCTGTAGGTCCAGTCTTGCTGCTTTGAGAACTTCTTTTACAAATCAGAAACAAGACAAGCCACAGCTCCTATGCCCTTCAGTCTATCAGAGAGTCAATCTCCACTGTTGGGTTTTCCCTAGGGTGACAGCCCACAGGCCCTTGCTCTGGGGGCTTGACATTCAGTGCCTCTATACCCTCCCCTGCCATTGCCCCCCATTCTTTCACTGTGTCGGCCAGGCCTGGCCTCAGAAGAAGCCAAAGTGGCTCCTGACCCAATGCAAATCACCAAGGCATTCTTTTTGAATACCTCTTTGTATCTGTTCACACCTTTCATCCCAGAGTTTCAAAGCACAGTGCAAATGTTAACTTGTCCTCAGACACCCCAGGAGTGGAAAGTAGGTGGCATACACTATTATCATCTCCTGTTTTATAGAAACAAAGCAAGTTCTGAGCCATGACCCATCTTGCTGGAGGCCTCATGGTGAATAACTGTATGTCCCAGGGACCTACATCTCGTCATTAACTATATCACGTTACTGCCAAAACACCACAAATATCAGCTCTTTAATTGATAACCATTTTTTTCTCTCACTTTCTTCTTTCTTTCTTCCTTTGGAGTCTGAGATCTCTTGCAGCTTTATAAATAGGTCCCACAAATTGACACAACCACCAACCATCTGCAGTTGTCCCTCTCTTAAAAGAAGCCAGGGGCTTCCCTGGTGGCACAGTGGTTGGGAATCTGCCTGACAATGCAGGGGACACAGGTTGGAGCCCTGGTCCGAGAAGATCCCACATGCTGAGGAGCACTAAGCCCGTGCGCCACGACTACTGAGCCTGCACTCTAAAGCCTGTGAGCCACAACTATGGAGCCTGCACGCCACAACTACTGAAGCCTGCACACCTAGAGCCCGTGCTCCACAACAAGAGAAGCCACCGTAATGAGAAGCCCGTGCACCGCAACGAAGAGTAGCCCCCGCTCGCCACAACTAGAGAAAGCCCGCGTGCAGCAACAAAGACCCAACGCATCCAAAAATAAATTAATTAATAAAAAAAAAAAGAAGCCAGAAGATTAATTAAATAAGCCCCTTTGCTACATGCTTTGCATAAATGATCACTTGCCTAGAGAAATAGTGCTGGCTAGCTCAGCATATTATTTAGAGTAGACAGTCAGTCACAGTGACCACACACCCACTGTCCCCTCCTGAGGGACCCACCACCTTTGGCTGAGAAGAGCAGCCCTGGCTATAACTTAAATGAGGTGATCATCTTCTGTACCACATGACTGCACCCCCATTCAAGCCACACCTGATTGAACCAGGAAACCAACTATAACTGTTCCAGAGGCTGGTCTGTGATTTATAAAGGGAGCTGATAAGAATGTTATATTCAAACTATTGGAATTGGGCAGGGGTGGGGAGTGGGGCAGAATAGTGGGCTTCCATTAGGTGGTCAAACAAAAAGAAGCAGGCATGTTTAGAGAGAAAAGACACCTGGGGAGTAGGGAATCATGTCAATGGCAATGAACCAGAGGCCAGAACTTCTGCTATTGTAAGAGTAAGCATTTAAACAAGTCCTTGGAACTACTGTGGATTCTGAATTATCTTGAGGTTCTAGTGTCTGTAAGTCTTGGCCATATGATGATCACGTTCTTTTTTTAATTTTATTTTTTTTAATTGAAGTATAGTTGATTTACAATGTTTTGCTAGTTTCTGGTGTATGCAAAGTGATTTGGTTATATATATATATATATATATATATATTCAGTTATATATATATATATATATTTTCCAGATTCTTTTCCATTATAGGTTATTACAAGATATTGAATATAGCTCCCTGTGCTATACAGTAGGTCCTTGTTGTTTATCTATTTTATATATAGTAGTGTGTATCTGTTAATCCCAAATTCCTAATTTGTCCCTCCCTCCCTCTTTCCCCTTTGGTAACCATAAATTTGTTTTCTATGTCTGTGAGTCTGTTTCTGTTTTGTAAATAAGTTCATTTGTATCATTATTTTGATTCCACATATAAATGATATCATATGATATTTGTCTTCCTCTGTATCACTTACTTGACTTAGTGTGATAATCTCTAGGTCCATTCATGTTGCTGCAAGTGGCATTATTTCATTCTTTTTTATGGCTGAGTAATATTCCATTGTGTATATATACCACATCTTCTTTATCCATTCATCTGTCAATGGACACTTAGACATGCTTCCATGTCTTGGCTATTGTAAATAGTGCTGCTATGAAAATAGGGGTGCGTGTATCTTTTAGAATTAGAGTTTTCTCCTGGATATATGCCCAGGAGTGGGATTGCTGGATCATATGGTAACTCTATTTTTAGTTTTTTAAGGAACCTCCATACTGTTCTCCATCATGGCTACACCAATTTACATTCCCACCAACAGTGTAGGAGGATTCCCATTTCTCCACACCCTCTTCAGCATTTATTATTTCTAGACTTTTTATGATGGTCATTCAGACCAATGTGAGGTGATACCTCATTGTAGTTTTGATTTGCATTTCTCTAATAATTAGTGATGTTGAGCATATGGTCATATTCTTTATACATTCTTATCTCCTTTATTGCTTTTCTTTATAATATGCTCCCATTCTTAGCCCAAGATCAGAAATACTCAACTAAAGATTTCATTTAAGTTCTGTGACTTACATGCTTGAGTCAATATCAAGTTGGACAAGCCACTTGCTCTTCCTGCTTCTAAGCTTTCATCAGCAAAACGGAGATAGTTATTTCTTAGTCCGTGCCTACAGAGTTGATTGGACTTCCTAAATATCTAGTTGATTTGAAGTGAGGTTTTTCTAGCCATCATAACATCCAATCACTAAGGAACCACTAAATGTCCACCTGATTTGATTATTTAGAAATTTGAAGTAATGACTAACCTTTTTGAGCCCTGTCACCTGGTCCTGTTAAGAAAAGGATAATGTCATTTCACTGATGTATCTCTAATGTCATAAGAGTGGGAGTAGATATTGTGAAGCATAAGCAAACTGCTCCCTGGACATCTGGCATTTCTTTGAAATTGTGTGTTTTATCTCTAAAATTCTAATAAATTTCATCTTCTACTCCCCCCCCCCCCAAAAAAGAAGAAGAGGAGGATAATGTCGGCTCTGCCACTCAAGGGATCCAGCCCATCTCTAGGTGGCAGACCAGTAAATATACTCATCTTGATGGCCCCATAATTCCAGGCTTTTTGAAATGCTGGGATATAAGTTGTAGGGTAGGATATGGAAGACATCAATTATGCTGCCTGAATGGTACAAATAAATCTCATCTAAGAGAGGGAAATTCAAATAGACACTGTGTGCTTAGGAGAAAAAATACAACACACATAAAACATTTTCAAGAAATGAGATAGTTGACATTTTGATCAATCAACCTTAGCTATTAAATACCACCATCTCTGCCAAGTTAATTACCTGCAAAGGAAGAGCCAGTCCTGGCCAAGAACAGTGCCGCCAGCATCCAGCTCTGCAATCACGTTATGGAAGGGAAAACCCCCAAAACTCAGGGAGAAAGGGCAAAGCCCAAAGAAATGAAAAATGCTAGGTGTGCAGGATTTGCCCTTAGCCGTCTCAGCACCCTTGCTGCCTGAGGGAAAGCTTCAGGCAGAGGAGGGGCCCACTGGCTGTCAGATAAGCTGTCACCTTCTCTCTCCATACCCACCACAGGTCAGCTCATCCCTCAGATGGCTGGTGGGAAAGTGGCAGCTCCTCCAGAACTTCCCGTGGCCATGCTTCACCCTGGTGGGCATCCATCCTAGGCTCTGGTCCCATGCTCCTTTCAGGGGTAACTGCCCAGAGACCGAAGAGCTCTGCTAAGACTCTGAAGCTGCCACTCACGGGAAAGGGGGAGTGAGGTCCATTCCATGTAGATGGTGGCAGGGAGGGCAAAAGGAATAAATACTGGCTTCACGTGGGGCTCAGTGGCCAAGGCATTTCACTTAGGGAGGATTTGGGGGAGGAAAGCCCCGGTGAATCTTTTCTTCCAAAGTATATGAAGGAACGGGAAAAGTCTTATATCCCATCCTGAGCCACAAAGACAGTTCAAGTATGGAATATTTTCCTAGAGGCAGAGCAGATCAGGTTTTGAAAAGCCTGGATTTTAAATCATTTCCTCTTTAAAAAATATAATGCAGAACTAAGCACAGGATCTTAAAAGAAAAGCCCTGGCAGGGGCTGAAACATGGGAGATTATATGTATATTCACCTGTGTCTTTTGGAATGTTCCTAACAACTCTTTGTCTGAGATTCTCCAGTAGTACCATGAAGCCTTGTGGGCACTAGGGGGTGGTCTCAAGGCAGAGGGACGAACTTCACTGAAAATCCCCTCCAATTCTGTTATTCCTGCCAGGCTGGCTTTAGGATTCTGGGTTCTGAACTCAGTTCAGCTATCAATTCTCAGGGTCACTATTATGGGTCTTTGTCTTTCCAAAATTCGTATGTTGAAGTCCTAACCCTCAGTGCCTCACAGAAAGTGACTTTATTTGAAGATAGATAGAGTCTTTACAGAGGCAATCAAGTTAAGATGAGCTCATTAGGGTGGGCCCTGATGCAATGTGACTGGTATCCTTATAAAAGGCGGGGGATATTGGAGGCAGACACACACGTAAAAAGAACGCAATGTGAACATGAGAGCAGACATGGGGTGATGCTACTACAAGCTAAGAATGCCAAAGATGGCCATCAAACCCCTAGAAGCTAGGGAAGTGGCAGGGAACTGATCCTTCCTCACAGCCCTCAGAAGGAACCAACCCTGCCAACACTTCGATCTTGGACTTCTAGCCTCCAGAGCTGTGAGACAATAAATGTCTGTTGCTTAAGCCTCTGAATTTGTGGAACTCTGTTATAGCACCCCTTTCAATCTAGTATAGTCAATGGGTACATCTCTCTTCTCCATCATTTGCCATAGAACGAAGACCAGGATCATGCCCTTCATCATCTAAGCTGCAAGGTAGCAACCTGAACAGAAATATGAAATATGAGCTCTTCTCTGTCCTATTTGTAAGGAGTAACTCATAACTACAGTTTCTCTAAACATGTCTGCCAAAAGGTCCTCTTTTATTTGCCAGATCGCTTTACTAATGATTTTATTCAAGTCATCAGTCATCATGTGAGAAAAAATTTTGATAAATTTTTCTTGAATGCCCTCAGTGATTCTTGCAGTCTTGGCCTTCGTCCCAGGAAGGGACAGCCTTTCTTCATGAAATTTCAGCAAGCATTTATTGAGCACTTATTATTGTTCAGCCGCTGGGCCAGGGCCTGGGAAACAAAACTTCGTAGGACAGAGACAGGCTTTCAAGGAATTGTAGTGTGGTGAGAAAACAAACCTAGCAAGAGCCATGGTACAGCTTGGTCATTGCCACAATGGGATGTTTATAAAGTGCTATGGAAGCTCAGAGTAAGAAGAATCCCTGCAGGACTGTTTTAGAGGAAGCAATATTTCACTTGGGCTTTGAAGGATGAATAAGAGTTTGCCAGGCAGAGAATGCGGGATTCAGAAGGAAAAACATGGGCAGTTTGAAGTATGTTGAATGAATTAGTGTGGCTGCAGTGAGGTGGTTAGATTAGAGAGAAGAATATTAAAGCAAGGGCAGAACAGGAGCTCATGGCAGGAGTGAGTAGAAGAGGGGCAGGAATCGGGGGCAGTAATTCTCGTGTCAGAATCTCTCTTCTGCGTCTTTCTTGAGATCCGATGTTAATGCATATCTCTAGGAAGCCTGACTCGGGTTTGGTCCTTGAGAAGGCTCTGCTGATTTCCTCAGTTTGGACTAATCTAGAATAAAAAGCCACACAGGCGTGGAGCAGGGAGAAAGATGGGAAAGGAGTGAAAGAAGGAGACGCCTGGCCTCTGCTAAGTGCTGAGTGTTTACTTTTCACTTTGTAACTTGCAGTTTCCCTTCTGCTTGGGCTGTCAGGTAACCAGAGACCTGGCCCTGGCTCCAAGGCCCCTGTAGGGTTTTCCTGCTTTGGTAGCTTAACCTGGTCAAATTAACCTGTCGTTGACTCTGCAAACACTTCAGGCAGTGTGCTAGGCACCAGGCACACAACCAAAGCCCCTATGAGCAAGTGCCACCTTTTCACCCCAAAGCCAGTTGTTTAAGGGTTGTGGCCCAGTAGGCAAAGCGTACACAGTGGGGAGCCAGATGCCCTGGCTTTGAGGCCTGGCTGTGCAAACTTTAAGCTGTGTGACCTTGAGCACGTCACTTGGCGTCTCTAATCTTTGGTTGCTTCATATTTAAAATTCCGTTTGTGGTTTTTTTTTTTCTCTGTTAAGAGGGTGGAATGAAATGATGGATGTGGAAACAGTTTCTCATCGGAGAAACCCTAGACAACCCTTCTTTGTTACTGTCGCCAGACCATTTAGGTGAGAAGGAACCCAAGCGTATTCATCATAACTCTCTCTGCGGCAAGTAACAGGAAGCCAAGCCAAGCTGGCCAAAGCGACAAAGGAGTTTATTGACTTGTTCACCTGGGAAGCTCCTGGAGAAGCTCAGAGTCAAAGGAAGAGCCGTGGGATCTCAGCCCCTGGAGCCAGAGACCTGGGCACTCCGTGACTGCCCTGGCGGCTGCCTGCTTCGGTTGCTCTCCGCCCAAGACTTGCATCCTCTTTGTTGGGGGGTACCATGGGCGCTTGCAGCACAGGCCCGGGGGAGCAGGGGAGGAGGGGAGGATTCTACAGAGAGAGACGGGGGAGCGCTGGGGGCAGACACCACCCTGCTGCCCACAGGCTTCTGCAGCGTGACAGCCCCTCACTCAGACAACCTTGTTGCAGGACCTCTTCTGTGATAGACACGTGCTCGGCCCTGGGGCAGAGGTCCGCTGCACTCCCTGTAGGGTCCCCAACGCTTCAGTGGACTCACTCACATCTTGGGGACGAGAGACAGGCATGTGGCCACTCCACTGTGCGAGTGCTCGTGGCTTCATAGCAGCAAACGAGACAGACTCAGGCAAGGTCCTGCTCATTTTTCACAGAGGCGGATGGAAAAGCAAACAAGAGGTTCAAACTTGAAAGAGCCCAACCCAATGGAAATAAAATGTGGGATATCCATACCATGAAACAGACCTTGGCACCAAAAAGGAAGGAAGTAGCTGGTTCGTGGTACAACATGGATAAACCTCAAAAATGTTACACGGAGTTAAACATTTTTTAAATAAATAAACGAATAAATAAATTGGTCTACATTTAAAGAACAAATGAACAAACATTACACTAAGTGAAAGAAGCCAGTCACAAGGACCACGTGCTGTATGAGTCCCTGTATATGCATGATCCCGAATAGGCACAGAGACAGAAAGTAGTTTAGTGGTTGCCAGAGGCTGGAGGGTGAAGTAGTCAGGGGAGGGGTGGGGCACTACCCCATGGCTGATGGGTACAAGGTCTCTTTTGAGGGTGCTGGAAATGTTCTAAAATTAGACTATTGTGATGGTTGCACAACTCTGTAAACATACTAAAATCCATTGCATTGTGTTGTTTAAACAGATGCTTCTTACGGTATGTAAAGTATATCTAGGTGAAGCTGTTTTAGGAAAAGCAAACAGGAGTGCTATGTAGGAAATGTAAATAAGGTGATGAAGTGGAGCGTGACTTCATGGTTACTCTAGATGGAGAAGTCACAAAGACCTCTCTGAAGAGGCGACACGAAAACTGCGGTCTGAGTGACAGGAAAGAGCCAGCCCTGCAGAGAGTTGAAGGAATCTGACTCCAGGCAGAAAGGACAGCTAGCCAAAGGCCTTGAAGCAGAAACAAGCTTAGTGCTGTCAGGGAGGGTGGGTGGGTGAGGAAGGTAGGGGCCAGATCATTCGATGCTTGTGTACACTGGAGAGAGGGGTGGATTTTATTCCAAGAAAAGTCACTGGAGGGCTTAAGAAGGGTAGCAACATAATCTCAATTTTGTTTTTGAAAAATCATTCTGGCTGCTGTGGGGAGAATGGATTGTCAGGGGCTAGTACTCAATTTTTTATGATTGATTAAGGGCAAAGTATTAAAATAGAATAATAAATAAATAGGATTGAATCTCTGCCTCAAAGGAGCTACAGTGGAGTGGAAGAAATGATACATATAGACACCCATAAATCTCAGAAGGAGCAGAATGTAGAAAGTGCTCCTTTCTGAGAAGGAGATGTAGAAAGGGGTGTGGGGATACAGAGGCAGACACAGTGTGATCTGCTTGGGGAAGAAGCTTGTCAGTAAGGAAAATATTCAATTGGAAAGTGACAGATGAGTAGGAAAAGAAACAAGGGTGGTCTTCTAGCAGCCAAAATATCATCCTCAAGGCACGGTGGTGAGAACACACAGGTGAGTATTAAGAGAAAGTGTGCCATCCAGTTAATCTATAGAGTAGAAAACAAAATAAGAAGTGACAGGAGATAACACTAATAACAGTTGACACTTATTAAGAGCTGACTATAGTCTAGGCACTGTTTTAACAAAGCATAGATTAAAATATTTAACTCTCTAAAATATTTAATTCTCTCATATGAGGTAGCAACCATTTGCATTTTGCCCTGTATCAGTCAAGGCCCCCAAAAGAAAGGCACGCTAAATTTAAGACAATTCAAGGGGTGTCTATTTAAAAATGACTATTTACAATGTCGCAGGCAGAAATTAGGGGAACTACACAGCAGAAGGAGGGAGCCATGGGTAGCCATAATAGAACACTCAATAAAGCAAGGCCTAAGAAACGAGGAAAGAGAAAGGTTGTCAGAATCTGGAGGACAGGAAGTCATATAGAGGTCACTTCAAGATAAGCGATGGCCTTTAGCCAAGGGATATAGCCACCGCTAAAGGTCCTTAAAAGGAGAGGACTAGGGGGCTAAATATCCTGACTGCACCCTCCTCCTTCCCTTGCATCTCCTTCCAGAACTCCCAACTGGCTGAACACAACCAGAAATCAAAGTGCACAGAGGCCCTGATGATGTGGTCCAAACTGATTGATCTCCAAGGGTAGAAAGCCTATGATAAGAATGGAAAGGTAGGTAGTTAGGTATCTTGCCATAGAAGATCTGGAATTTCAGGTGAGAAGTACGGTATTCATTCAATGTGTAAAGAACAAGCATTGAAGAACTTTCATGGATTGGAGAAGAAAATGACCAGAAACAGGAAAACCAATAAAAAGACTCCTAATTGTCTGAATAAGAGGTAATAACCCAGAGGTTATAGGAGGAATGGAAAGCAGGGACCAATTCTAAAGTTCTTTTTTCAAGAGTAATATTAAAGATCAACTCCATTGGACATGTTAGGTAATGGGATATGGTGGGGAGTTGGGACGAGGCAAGGAAAGTGACAAAGATGATATGAGAATTTTCAACCTGGATACTGAGAAGAGAGTTCTTACAATTAAGGGAAAACATAATGCAATGAAGGCCTGGGTGTGGGGGTGTTATGGTCAAGGCTCTTTCATTTGAGACCCACTTATGCTGACTTAAGTAGAAAAGGGAGAATTTATTATAAAAATGTAGGATTATTGCTCAAAAATTAAGGGCAGGAGACAGAGTCAAGATGGCGTACTAGGAGGATGCAGAATTCGTGTCTCCTCATAACTAGGGAACTTACCAGGCACCAGTGGGGGACCACAGACACCCAAGGGAGAGGAACCCAAGGGGGAGAAGTGGAGGCGGGACGGGACTGGTGCCCCTGAGAGGTGGCTGGGGGAAGGAAGGAGTTCCTACATGCAGCAGGACCCACCCACAGTTAGGGGTCCAGCAGCAACAGGGGAGACTCTGGGGATAGATGGTAGGGGAGGGGCACAAAGGAATGGAAGGGAATGTGACCAGTGCTTTCCCTGTCCTCTTAGGCACCAGGGAGCCTGTTGGGCTCCCGGGCCTAATCCTCTGCCCTCGGAGCCTCCCTCCTGAACTGCAAAGCCCAAGCGCCGCCCCTACACCTCCACCCAGGGCCCTACCTCTACACTCGGAGACCTCCTCCAATGAGCTGGGCCTAACCCTACCCACACACCCTCACTCAGGGCCCTATCTCCAAACGTCGGAACTCCACACTCCAGAGGCCCTCCTTTCGACGTGCTGCCTCTCCTTTTCTGTGCAGGTCCTAAGCAGAGGCTCCGCCCCACACTTGAACGTCACCCCACCTAGGCCCCACCTCCAAGGCCTTTTCCGGCTGTAGAGGTCCTGAGCCTAGGCCCTGCCCCATGCTCAAACGTCACCCCCCTGCCCACCTAGGTCCTGCCCCACTCTAAATCCTGCCCCTGCCTAAGTTCCACCCCCGGCCTAAACTCCACCCCCATAGCCACAGCATCATTTTTTTGTTGTTGTTCTCTCTTTTACATTAGGGTTCTGTTTACCTTGTTGATACAGTGTTGTTGATTTTTTTATATTTTTATTTTTCCTAATAAAACTTTTATTTTTCTAATTTTATTTTATTCTTTATACTTTGTTAGTGATTTCTCCTTTTGGCTTGTTCCCCACCCCCGCTTTTTTTTTTTTTTTTTTCTATTACTGTTGTGATTTTATTTTACCTTGTGGCAGTTGTTTCAATTATAGTTTTATTTTTCCTAATATATTTTTTCTCTTTCTAATTTTACTTTGTCATTTATTCTTTAATATTGTACTGCTCCATTTTTTCTTTCATTCTTCCTTTTTTTTTTTTTTTAACTGCACCACGAATCTTGCAGGATCTTGGTTCCCAGGCCAGAGGTCGGGCCTGAGCTCCGATGGTGAGAGCTCCAAATCCAAACTGCTGGACTAACACAGAAGCTCAGACCCCAGGGAATATCAATTGGAGTGAGGCCTCCCTGAGGTCCTCATCTCAGTACCAAGACCTAGCTCTATCCAACTGCCTGCAAACTCTAGTGCTGGATATCTCAGGCCAAACAACCAGTAAGACAGGAATACAGCACCACCCATCAAAAAAAAAAGAAAAAATGAAACGACATAAAAATATGTTACAGACGAAGGAGCAAGGTAAAAACCTACAAGACCAAATAAATGAAGAGGAAATAGGCAACCCACCTGAAAAAGAATTCAGAGTAATGATAGTAAAGATGATCCAAAATCTTGGGCAAAGAATGGAGAAAATACAAGAAACATTTAACAAGGATATAGGAGAACAAAAGAGCAAACAAACAGTCATGAACAACACAATTACTGAAATTAAAAATACTCTAGAAGGAATCAATAACAGAAAAACTGAGGCAGAAGAATGGATAATTGAGCTGGAAGATAAAATGGTAGAAATAACTGCCAGGGAGCAGAATAAAGAAAAAAGAATGAAAAGAATTGAGGACAGTCTCAGAGACCTCTGGGACAACATTAAACACACCAACATTTGAATTATAGGGGTCCCAGAAGAAGAAGAGAAAAAGAAAGGGTTTGAGAAAATATTTGAAGAGATCATAGTCGAAAACTTCCCTAACATGGGAAAGGAAATAGTCAATCTAGTCCAGGAAGCACAGAGAGTACCATGCAGGATAAACCCAAAGAGAAACACTCTGATACACATATTAATCAAATATCAAAAATTAAATACAAAGAAAAAATATTAAAAGCAGCAAGGGAAAAACAACAAATAACATACAAGGGAATCTGCATAAGATTAACAGCTGATTTTTCAGCAGGCCAGAAGGGAGTGGCAGAACATATTTAAAGTGATGAAAGGGAAAAACCTACAACAAAGATTACTCTACCCAGCAAGGATCTCATTCAGATTCGATGGAGAAAGTAAAACCTTTACAGATAAGCAAAGTTAAGAGAATTCAGCACCACCAAACCAGCTTTACAACAAATACTAAAGGAACTTTTCTAGTCAGGAAACACAAGAGAAGGAAAATACCTACAATAACAAACCCAAAACAATTGAGAAAATGGTAATAAGAACATACATATCGATAATTACCTTAAATGTAAATGGATTAAATGCTCCAACCAAAAGACATAGACTGGCTGAATGGATACAAAAACAATACCCGTACATATGCTGTCTACAGGAGACCCAATTCAGTCCTAGGGACACATACAAAATGAAAGTGAGGAGTTGGAAAAAGATATTCCATGCAAATGGAAATCAAAAGAAAGCTAGAGTAGCAATTCTCATATCACACAAAATAGACTTTAAAATAAAGACTATTACAAGAGATAAAGAAGGAGACTACATAATGATCAAGGGATCAATCCAAGTAGAAGATATAACAATTATAAATATTTATGCACCCAACATAGGAGCACCTCAATACATAAGGCAAATGCTAGCAGCCATAAAAGGGGAAATCGACAGTAACACAATCATAGCAGGGAACTTTAATACCCCACTTTCAACAATGGACAGATCATCCAATATGAAAATAAATAAGGAAACACAAGCTTTAAATGACACATTAAACAAGATGGACTTAATTGATATTTATAGGACATCCAATCCAAAAACAACAGAATACACTTTCTTCTCAAGTGCTCATGGAACATTCTCCAAGACAGACCATATCTTGGGTCACAAATCAAGCTTTGGTAAATTTAAGAAAGTTGAAATTGTATCAAGTATCTTTTCCGAAGACAACACTATGAGACTAGATATCAATTACAGGAAAAAAAAAAAAACTGTAAAGAATACAAACACTTGGAAGCTACACAATATGCTACTAAATAACCCAGAGATCAGTGAAGAAATCAAAGAGGAAATCAAAAAATACCTAGACACAAATGACAATGAAAACACAACCACCCAAAACCTGTGGGATGCAGCAAAAGCAGTTCTAAGAGGGAAGTTTATAGAAATATAATCCTACCTCAAGAAACAAGAAACATCTCAAATAAACAACCTAACCTTACACCTAAAGAAATTAGAGAAAGAAGAACAAAAAAAACCTAAAGTCAGCAGAAGGAAAGAAATCATAAAGATCAGATCAGAAATAAATGAAAAAGAAATGAAGGAAACAATAGCAAAGATCAATAAAACTAAAAGCTGCTTCTTTGAGAAGATAAACAAAATTGATAAACCATTAGCCAGACTCATCAAGAAAAAAAGGGAGAAGACTCACATCAACAGAATTAGAAATGAAAAAGGAGAAGTAACAACTGACACTGCAGAAATACAAAAGATCATGAGAGATTACTACAAGGAACTATATGCCAATAAAATGGACAACCTGGAGGAAATGGACAAATTCTTAGAAAAACACAACCTTCCAAGACTGAACCAGGAAGAAATAGAAAATATAAACAGACCAATCACAAGCACTGAAATTGAGACTGTGATTAAAAATCTTCCAACAAACAAAAGCCCAGGACCAGATGGCTCCACAGGTGAATTCTATTGAACATTTAGGGAAGAGCTAACACCTATCTTTCTCAAACTGTTCCAAAATATAGCAGAGGGAGGAACACTCCCAAATTAATTCTACAAGGCCACCATCACTCTGATACCAAAAGCAGACAAACATGTTACAAAAAAAGAAAACTACTGACCAATATCACAGATGAACATAGATGCAAAAATCCTCAACAAAATACTAGCAAACAGAATCCAACAGAACATTAAAAGGATCATACACCATGATCAAGTGGGGTTTATCCCAGGAATGCAAGGATTCTTCAATATATGCAGATCAATCAATGTGATACACCATATTAACAAACTAAAGAATAAAAACCATATGATCACCTCAATAGATGCAGAAAAAGCTTTTGACAAAACTCAACACCCATTTATGATAAAAAAAAACTCTCCAGAAAGTGGCATAGAGGGAACCTACCTCAACATAATAAAGGCCAAATATGACAAACCCACAGGCAACACTGTTCTCAATGGTGAAAAGCTGAAAGCATTTCCTCTAAGATCAGGAGCAAGACAAGGATGTTCACTCTCGCCACTATTATTCAACATAGTTTTGGAAGTCCTAGCCATGGCAATCAGAGAAGAAAAAGAAATAACAGGAATACAAATTGGAAAAGAAGAAGTAAAACTGTCACTGTTTGCAGATGACATACTATACATAGAGAATCCTAAAGATGCCACCAGAAAACTACTAGAGCTAATCAATGAATTTGGTAAAGTAGCAGGATACAAAATTAATGCACAGAAATCTCTTGCATTCGTATACACTAATGATGAAAAATCTGAAAGAGAAATTAAGGAAACACTCCCATTTACCATAGCAACAAAAAGAATAAAATACCTAGGAATAAACCTTCCTAAGGAGACAAAAGACCTGTATGCAGAAAGCTATAAGACACTGGTGAAAGAAATTAAAGATGATACAAACAGATGGAGAGATATACAATGTTCTTGTATTGGAAGAATCAACATTGTCAAAATGGCTATACTACCCTAAGCAATCTACAGATTCAATGCAATCCCTATCAAACAACCAATGGCATTTTTCACAGAACTAGAACAAAAAATTTCACAATTTGTATGGAAACACAAAAGACCCCGAATAGCCAAAGCAATCTTGAGAAAGAAAAACGGACCTGGAGGAATCAGGCTCCTGGACTTCAGACTATACTACAAAGCTACAGTAATCAAGACTGTATGGTACTGGCACAAAAACAGGAATATAGATCAATTGAACAGGATAGAAAGCCCAGAGATAAACCCACACACCTATGGTCACCTTATCTTTGATAAAAGAGGCAAGAATATACTATGGAAAAAAGACAGCCTCTTCAATAAGTGGTGCTGGGAAAACTGGACAGCTACATATAAAAGAATGAAATTAGAACACTCCCTAACACCATACACAAAAATAAACTCAAAATCGATTAAAGACCTAAATGTAAGGCTAGACACTATAAAACTCTTAGAGGAAAACATAGGCAGAACAGTCTATGACATAAATCACAGCAAGATCCTTTTGACCCACTTCCTAGAGAAATGGAAATGAAAACAAAAATAAACAAATGGGACCTAATGAAATTTAAAAGTTTTTGCACAGCACAGGAAACCATAAACAAAATGAAAGGACAACCATCAGAATGGGAGAAAATATATGCAAATGAAGCAACTGACAAAGGATTAATCTCCAAAAAATACAAGCAGCTAATGTAGCTCAATATTAAAAAAACAAACAACCCCATCAACAAATGGGCAGAAGACCTAAATAGACATTTCTCCAAAGAAGATATACAGACTGCCAACAAACACATGAAAGGATGCTCAACATCACTAATCATTAGAGAAATGCAAATCAAAACTACAATGAGGTGTCACCTCACACCAGTCAGAATGGCCATCATCAAAAAATCGACAAACAATAAGTGCTGGAGAGGGTGTGGAGAAAAGGGAACCCTCTTGCATTGTTGGTGGGAATGTAAATTGATACAGCCACTATGGAGAACAGTATGGAGGTTCCTTAAAAAACTAGAAATAGACCTACCATATGACCCAGCAATCCCACTACTGGGCATAGACCCTTTGAAAACCATAATTCAAAAAGAGTCATGTACCACAGTGTTCATTGCAGCACTATTTACAATAGCCAGGACATGGAAGCAACCTAAGTGTCCATCGACAGATGAATGGATAAAGAAGAGGTGGCACATATATACAATGGAGTATTACTCAGCCATAATAAGAAACCAAATTGAGCTATTTCTAGTGCAGTGGGTGGACCTAGAGTCTGTCATACAGAGTGAAGTAAGACAGAAAGAGGAAAACAAATACCGTATGCTAACACATATATATGGAATCTAAAAAAAAAAAAAAAGGTTCTGATGAATCTTGGGGCAGGACACGAATAAAGACACAGACATATAGAATGGACTTGAGGACATGGGGAGGGGGAAGAGTAAGCTGGGACAAAGCGAGAGAGTGGCATTGACATGTATGCACTACCAAATGTAAAACAGATAGCTAGTGGGAAGTAGCCGCATAGCACAGGGAGATCAGCTCGGTGCTTTGTGACCACCTAGAGGGGTGGGATAGGGAGGTTGGGAGCGGGACGCAAGAAGGAGGGGATATGGGGATGTACGTATGCATATAGGTCATTCACTTTGTTGTACAACAGGAGCTAACACAACACTGTGAAGCAATTATACTCCAATAAAGTGGTTTAAAAAAATTAAAGGCAGAAATTATAGCTGAACCTCACAAGGGACTGGAATCAGGAATGGGCAATTCATCAGACACCATGTTGCTCCTTGGTGGTGCTGGGTCATCCCAACTCTGCGCGACTCACGTCCCTGCCTCACTTTGTTCCATTTGTGTCTCTTTTCACAAATCAGATTTCTCTGCATCTCCAGGCCCATGATTGAAAATGGCAGCTTCAGTTCTGAGTTTATATCACTTCCCAGTTCAGCCAGAGCAGTCTGGTGCCCGCCATCATTCCATATCCTTGAGAGACTGGCTCCAACTAGCTATGGCCAAGGGTGCAGGATCATGTAGTTCAAGCCCACCCTGGAGTGGAGGAAGTTCTCAGAGGAGGTCCATGTGCTGGGCGGAAATGCCTGAGAGGTGAGGGAAAGATGAGCTCACTGCTGGTCATTTCCAGGGGAAGATGCATGCCGAATGTCTTCATTGGAATAGCTAACAAGCTATAATGGTCTCAATCCAAAATGAGAGAGCGAGTTGGAGGATAATCAGGGCTAGTGAAATAGAGGTGACAATTGAAGGCAAATTTTAAAAGAGGGGATAGAGAGAAAAGGGCCAAAGAATGAACACTGGAGAATGCTTTAATTTCCAGGACAAGATGAAGGATATCAGTGAAGGATACTAGTAAAGAATACAGAAGAGGGTCTGCGGGAGGGTAGAAAAAAAAAAGACAGAGAATCTTGGTGTCAGGAAGGGAAGAAGAGCGCTGACCCACAATGCCACCTGCTCCGGAAACTGTGAGCTTCTGGAGGGCAGGGGCTGAATCTGTCTCTCTAGGAGGGGGCACAATACCTAGTGAGGAGCTAAATAAATATCTGTTGATTTGAACAAAGATGGCAAAGATGGGCTTCCCTGGTGGCTCAGTGGTTGAGAGTCTGCCTGCCAATGCAGGGGACACGGGTTCGAGCCCTGGTCTGAGAAGATCCCACATGCCGCGGAGAAGCTGGGCCCGTGAGCCACAATTACTGAGCTTGCGCATCTGGAGCCTGTGCTCCGCAACAGGAGGGACTGCGATAGTGAGAGGCCCGCGCACCGCAATGAAGAGTGGCCCCCGCTTGCCACAACTAGAGAAAGCCCTCACACAGAAACGAAGACCCAACACAGCCATAAATAAATAAATAAATAAATAAATAAATAATTTTAAAAAAAAGAAAAGATGGTAAAGAAAGAGAATAGCTATAAGATTTAGCAAGAATGAGGTCTTCAGTGACTTGTAAGAAAGCAATTACGTTAGAACGTAAAGGCAAAATCAGGATGAACTGAAGGGGTGGGGACAGCCTAATCATTTAGAAATTTTGATGCTAGAAGAGTGAAATGACTTGAAAAGGAAGCAGAGTTAAAGGAATGATTGATTACTGTTATTATTATTTCTTTTGTGTTTTATATTTTATGATAGAAGAGACTTGTACATATTTGGGAAAAAAGATAGTCAAGATAGGTGCATTGAACATATATTCAAGATATGAGCAATTAATGGAACAGTCTTAAAGAAGGTGGGAGTAGGTGAGAGAGACTTCAGAAATCAGACAGAACTCTTCTCAGAGATGAAAGAGAAGAAAAGGGGCCTAAAGATACAAGGAAAATTTGAGATAGAGAAGCGCAACGTTGGGGAAGTTTCCCCATGTACCTTCAATTTCCCGTTGAAGCAGGAATACTCTTGTTGGCTTGCCTGGGGCAGGGTTGGAGGCTGGGGATGTTGGAGATTTAGAAGTGTAACCAAGCAAACAGTATTACTCAGCAATAAGAGGCCAGCTAAAGCTAGTGTGATGCCATTTGTTAAGGCCTCAGTTCATACAACGCCAAGATATGCTTCAGTGAAATTCAGCGGCTTGGGAGCTGAAGCAAAGTCCAGTGGTGATCCCTGGGAATAGAGGGCAACAGATTCCAAGGTGGTAGCAAAGTGCCTGTTGAAAGAGCTTAGCCAGAGGTCAGAGTGGTGGATGAGGCTGATGAATGGAGAGCCTGAGGCACTGGTGATCCCAGTGAGGGAGAAGCACAGACAGGGAAAAAAAGGGAAGCTGTCTCAGAGGAGAAAGTGTTTGCTCTCAAACTCAAGATTACTAAGCCATGGTGAAGGCCAGGACACCAACATGCCAAGGAACAGCTCCAGCTCTTAAAAAACAGCTGAAAACACAAAGGAATTAAGAAACATCTTGTAAGTTCCTGCTTACCACCATGGAGAGACCCACACTTCCCAAAGGGCTGACGCCACAGAGGCTTCTAATCTCCATGGCTGTTGGTTCCCACAAATCCCAATGGTAGGAAAGTAGGCATTAAAGTTCACCCTAGCATGTGATGAAAAGTGAAAGGGAAATAATAAACAAATCATATATACAGTGTGATTACAACCATGGGGAAATACTTTATAGAAAGAAAGGAGAAAGGAATGGGAAATTGGGAAAAGTAATTAAAAATGAATGCTTTTGATCCTGGGGGGAATGCAATTATGGATGATTTGTTGGTTTCCATTCTTTTCTTTTTCTTTCTGTTTTCCCATCTTTTTCATTTCTGTGGGAGAAGCATTGTTGTGCCAAGGAAAGCTCGAAAAGTTTTGGAGTCAGGAGCACAATTACAGTCACTCACAGTTGTGGACCACCCACCAAGCGTGAGGCATTGTGCTTGGTTCTTTACATGTATTACTTTTAATCCTTACAACAATCCTTGTAGTTACTATTACCCCTGTTTCAGATGTGAAAAGTGAAATTTGAGAATAAGGAACCTTGCCAAGTCCAAGACCCGTGTGTATTCTGTCTGCTTTAACTTACAGCCACTTCAATTCTACTCTGACTCTTTCTTATTAGATGTCTGACCTTAGGCAAAATATTTAACCTCTTTGAGGCTCAGTTGCTTCACCTGTAATCATTAAACACACACACACACACACACACACACACACACACAGGAAAATGAATTTACCACCAGCTCAAAATCTGTATCAGAGCTACCAAAGTAAAGGGGATTAAATCAGCTCATGGGAGTGGACTGCAAGGAAATGGGCTTTCCAGGGCACTAGAAAATGAGAAGCCTTGTTCTGTGGATCTAGTTATGCTGCTTGGCTGAAGAACCAAGAGAGCCCAATGTTTGTAAACATTCTCTTTACTAGAAATACAAAGGTTGTTAGTTTAGGTTTTTCTAGGATGATGTTGTAAGCCCAAATATGAAAGGGCAGCAGTGGAGCAAGAATTGAACTGTTTTCCCAAATCCAATGGGCCCTTACTTACGCAGAGAGTGTCACTGGCGGTTGAGCCGCCCATGGGAACTTCAGGGCAAAGGGAGAGCTCATCTAGGTGCGCTGTACCTGCTCTGGTGTTCAGCCCAGCTCTGTACCCAGGGTGGATAAGTCAGGCCTGATGGGGGAGGTGTGTGCAACAGCGGTGCTAGGGAGATGTCCTCCCCCAAATCTGCAACTCACCTGAAATATTACAAATACCTATTTCAAAGAGTTGTTCAGATTAAAAAGAATATCTTTAAAGTACTTAATACAAAAGCCCTGCAGAAAATATGACCTCATTAAATGGTAGCTTTTATTGCTGTGTTTCAAAAATTTTATATTGAGCTTATATTAACTTTTATGGGTAAGAAAATGAATATTTAAATGTGCTTACATTTCAGCTGCAGTTATTGGTTACAGATTAGAACTGAGATTAGTTGTTACATTGAGGGAAAGATACCTTTTATATTATACATTTTTGTTTGGCTACACATGGAGCACATAGGAATTGTTCTGGTTTTTGTATTTTTTTTCCAAAATAATTTTTTTCTTGAAAACCTCATTATCAAGATCGTCTTTCTGAGGCTAAGTTACCTCTTGGGCATTCCTTTCCATGAGCCATTCCGGAGAAATCTGGTTAAAATAAAATGTGGGCAACAGAATTAGAAACCCAAACATCAACCACAATAGCAGGTAAAAGTGTTGCCAAGACACAATAGCTGAGAGGTGGAAGCAATTCGAATGTCCATCAACGGATGAATGGATAAACAAAATGTGGTATATGTATATAATGGAATATTATTCACCCTTAAAAAGGAAGGAAATTCTGTCACATGCTACAATGTGGATGAACTTTGAGGACCTTATGCTAAGTGAAGTGAGCCAGTCACAAAAAGACAGACACCATATGATTCCACTTACGTGAAGTATCTAAAGTAGTCAAATTCATAGAAACAGAGAATAGACTGCTGGTTACCAGGGGCTGGTGGTGGAGGCAGGGGAGGGAAGGGGAGAGTTGTTTAATGGGTATAAAGTCCCAGTTTTGCAAGATGTGTTAGTTAGGGTTCTCCAAAGAGAGAGAGAGATTTATTAGGAAGAATTGGCTCATGCAATTATGGAAGTTGAAAAGTTCCATGATCTGCCATCAGCAAGCTGGAGATCTAGGAATGCCCAAGCTGTAATACCAATCCAAGGGTAGTAGAAGAAAATCAATGTCCCAGCTTAATATGCAGTCAAGAAGGAGGCAAATCTCTTTTCTCCGCTCTTTGTTCTATCTAGGCCCTGAACAGATGATACCCACCCACACTGGGGAGGGCAATTTACTGAGTCCACCAATTCAAATGAATCTCATCAGAAACACCCTCACAGACACACCCAGAAATAGTGTTTAATCTCTGCACTCCATGGCCCAGTGACATTGATACATAAAATTAACCATCACACAAGATGAAAAGTTCAGGAGATCTGTTTCACAACAATGTGAATATACTTAACACTAGTGAACTCTAAACTTAAAAATGGTTAAGATAGTAAAAAAAAAAAAAAAAAGTTAATGGATACAATTACCAATAAAATCAAATCAAAAGATCTTTAAAAAAAGAAATTCCCTTGAATGTGTATAAAAGTAAATTTGAACCATTCAAAAAAAACAAAACAAAAAAAGTAATACCAAAGGAATGAAACCACGAAAGGGCAGAAGATGTTACTGAAGGCAAAAGGAGTGGTGTGGGGTAAGGCCTGTCCAAGCAGGCAAGTCCTGCCCGCATCACCCAGGTGACAGTAGAAGGAGGATGTGGGGCAGCAGGCTGCCTGCCAACCCTGTATGAGAATTCAGGCTTTTTCCAGATCAGTCAGCAGAGCAAATGCCTTCTTTTCCTGCCCTGACTCCCTGAGTTCCAGCTGCCTGTTTGGTATCTGCAGGGAGCCCACCTGCATCTCCTCAAGCAAACACATCAACTGGTCTCACTAGAATGTCAGCCCACAAAAATCCCCATTTGCCTAAACCAGATGAGTCTTGGTCCTGCTTTGTGCATCACTAATATACCACCTGCTGCCTCAGACACTTGAGTCCAGGACAGCTCTCCCTGCACTCTGAGAATCCAAATCATGAGCCTTGACCAGGAAAATGATTAACTATGCCAGTGGAAAATTTTCATAGGAAGATTAAAGTAAGAAAGTTCATTAGCCAGAATGCTTCTGACTGCAAATTACAGAAAAGTCTGACTCAAACTAGTTAAAAGATAAGGAAATGTATTATTACATAATAAGAAGTCAAAGTTAAGTCAATAACTAGGATAGGCTCCAGGTGTAGTTAATCAGAAACTCAACATTGTCATCAAAGACCTAGATTGCTTCAATTTCTACTCCGCCATCTAGGTATTAGTTTCCTACTCAGGCTGGTGGCAAGATGCCTCTACAGTTCTAGCTGTCATATTCAGAGAGAATATGCCTAGAGGAAGAAGAGCAGCTGTCTCTTCCTCTATTCTCTTTCTTAGAGCTGGAAACCTTTCCCTGTAAGCCGTTAGCATACTTCCCCTCTCATCCCATTGGCCAGAAAATGGGGCCACATGTCCATTGCTAAATTATTCACTGCAGGAAGAATATTTTTACTACACGTGTCTGAGTTTAATTATTTCAAGAGATCATAGTGTCCTCTATACAATGTAAATAACGCCATCAAATAAACACAGCTATTATATCAAATGCTTGCCCCAGAACCTTTCAGAGCACGGCTACAATGCTCCCTCTGACCCACTGTCACCCTGACTCTCCATCTCAACTCAGTTCCAATGCTCCAAGTTCTCAGCATTGAAGTCACTCATCTGGGAGAGATAGGGAGAAAAGAATGTCGTGGTCAAATATAATGGGAAATGTATACTCCATATCTCCGAGATTCATGGTTATCAGTTCATTTGTTAAAAGTTCTGTAGAGTCTTGCAGCTTGCTTAATCTATAATTTCCCAAATTTATCTATGCTTTTTTTACCAAGTGATTTAAAATTATCATTCTGTGGAATCAATGCTCCTCAAACTTGAAGAAATTTGAGTTAAGACATGGTCTTTCTTGGAAACAGGCAATATTTGATTTTTGATCCCTAAAGTCTCAGCTTAAACAGCAGCTCTTCCTGGAAGCCCAGCACCCACCCAGCTGAGGGAGGACTAAAGCACTGATCCCACTGTCTTGTAATTGCCTGGTCTTGGACTTTTCTCCCCCACTATCTGAGCTCTTTGAGGTCAGGAATGGTGTCTTGTTCATGGCTGTATATCCAACACCCAGCATGGTGGCCAGCATACCAAAGGGACTGGATGTTTCTTGGAAGAATCCAATGGCCCACCTATGGTTTTACCCAAAGGTAAGGATATAAACTAGAATGAGGCCAAGATAAACAAATACTGATCTCAGCCTTTCTAATCCACTCTGCTCTGTGCAATCACTGAGCACTTCTCCAAGATTGCTGAGGAGCTAACTTTTTCCAGAAACTCCAGTTATCACAAAGGAAGCCTTTGTTCATGGACTGCACCTCCACACCCAGAGTCCTCTGGAGGGAGTCTCAGCCCTTCCAGGCCTGTCACCCCTGTCAGAGGACCCAGGAGGAGACTGTGCTCTGCCTCCCAGTTGGGCCTTTGGGGCTGCCTCATGACCCTCACACCACTTCCATAAATGGAAGATAATAATCCTCTGGGCAGAGGTCATCAAGTCTGTAAAAGTGCCTAGAGCATGTTGGAAGAATGGCCTTTCCTAAGTACAAAGTTAGATTATAATTAGCAAAAAAAAAAAAAAGAAGCGGGCCTCCAGCTGGCATGGTCCAAATGCATCAGATGTGTGGGCCTCAGGGTAGGGCTGAGTAAGGGGAAATAGAAAGGTGAGTTGCTTCCCTTCTCTAGTGGTACAGATAATGCTGACCCCGTGGGAGCTAGATGGTGAGCCGCTGACGTGAACATTCTTGGTTGCCCATGCAAGATTATTGCCCACTTCTCTTCCTCCTTCCAAACAGAAATGAGTTTGGGTTCAGGCATCCACCCTCTTTCAAACAGCCGTGGTTTTCAGGGGAAGCTGATAGCAATCCCAGCTCCAGATGGTGACTCTGGTTTGTCTATAAGCCAACCGTGGTGGACCTATTCCATCAGGCAAGGCTTTATTTAGGAATGGGCATGTGACCCAATTCTGACCAATTAAGTGTAAGGGTGAAATCTGCTAGGAAGCTTCTGGGAAAGTTTCCTTGTTCTAAAAAAAAAGAAAGGAAAAAAAAACAGGAAATCCGTTCTTCCTCTGGTTATTACCGGCACAAGAGTGATGGCTAGGACTGCAGCAGCCATTTTGTCACCAGTCTGAGGATAAAGCCAACACCAAGGTGGCAGAATGGAGAGAAGGAAACATCCTAGGTCTTTGATGAGCAGCCTGGGGTCATACTATAACTGCAGCTCATGCCAGCCTTCTTACTGTGTGAGCAAACATTTTATCATTGTTTCACTTTGGTTTTATATGTACTATGGCCAAAAGCTTCCTGACTAAGTTAAATATACAGGGCCCCAAGGCCAGGTCTTGTGCATTCTATGTCCAATCGATTTGGCTTTTCCCCCCAGAGTTGGGTAGTGGACACCACCAACCAGTGTGAACTGAGACTATGGCTCCAGAAGAAGCTGGTTGGGATTTTTATGTCACAGGTGAAACCCTCAGACCTATGTAGGCCTGGTTCCCAAGGTCCACCCAGTGCAAAGCGCAAAGTGGTCTCTCCTCCTGCCCAAGAGGAGAGTGAGATAAAAAGCTCATTTACCCCTGCTCCCCGTGAGAAAAGATGAAGTTTCTGCCCAAATGTGTGAAAACAGCTCTATCCTTCTCAGCTGAGTTGGGGGAGGGATGTGGTCAGAAGACCTTAAGCCAATGAGCTAGACCAGAGCAGAGTCTGGTCTGAGGTAGAGATTGGGCAAGTATGATGGACTTAGTTTAGTTGATATTATTTTGGTTTGTTCCCAGGGCAGATAATAAATTGTGCAAAATATATAAACTAGGTAAGGTTGAAGGTGGATGGACATGGCTCTCCACTGACCCTCTTATTTCTTACAGGCTCTTGACTGAAATTAGAGGTCTTGGCAATTAACCAAGAATGAGATGCCTGCCTGATCAGAACTGTGCAGAACTGCGAATACAATGCCAGTACATCCCCAGTCATGGAAGCTCACAGAAATTACATGCATTCTTGATAATTCAATAATCCTGTCACTCAGGAAGCTGTACCCTCTGTCCTCATATCCAAGTTCTGGGCTTTAGAATTCTCACATGCTAGCCCCGGGCAATGTTTCCTTCTCCTGTGCCTGCCTTGCAAGGGAGTTTTCCATGAGTATCTACTCAGGGGTTTGTGTGGGCCTCACTCCAGCACTCACCAGCCATGTGAACAGGCAGGCACCTCCTCTTACGAAGTTCTAAGGTCTCCATTTCAGTTTCCTCACTAAAAGGCAAATTCCCAATGGCAGGGTTTTTCTTTTGCTCTGTTTTATTCACTGATCTATCCTAGGTTCCTAAAACAGTGCCTGACACATAGTAGTCACTTAATAAATAGTGATGAATGAAATCATCTCTAACGTGGGGAAAAAAGTAGTATCTACCTCATAGGATTATTCAGATGCCAAAGGAGATAGTGTGCAAAACTTTGGCGCAGTGCCTGGCACATAGTAATTGCTAAATAAATGGCAGTTATTATTACTGTTGTTATTATTATCATAACTAGTAGTAGTAGTAGTCTAGCCTTTGTCTTTGCCCTACTGAACAGATAGATGACTTGTTCTACCTGAGCCAATAACTGGTAATTCAAGATCCGTTAAAAAAAAAAGAAAAAAAAAAGAATTTATTGAGTGACTACAATGTGTCCACATGGAGGCACAGACAGGAGTAGGGCTTAAGAATTCATTTTCGCAGGTCAGATCTGCTCCTCCTCCTCTTCCAAATCTCCTTATCTAAGTCAATGCTCTGCTCTTTACCCCCAAATTTCCCTCTCACCCGTCTGATTCCTCTCTGGCTCTTACCCACCACATCCTAGTTGTCACCAAGTTTCCAATATCCCTGAGTAATGTCTCTTACACCTGCTTCTCCTCTCCACTCTCCCTAAGTTCAGATGCTTTTTATCTCCCACCTGGGCTGGAGCAGCCGCTGATCTTCTGCCCTCACTCTCCCACTGGTCTATTCCCATCTCTATACTCCTGTCAGATTCCTCTTCCCCACACTCTCCTCCTACCAAATCTCATGCTCTCCCGATTACCTGCAAAATCATGTCCAAATCATTAGCGATGCTATTAGCAAGGATTTCAACTTGGCTCTAAACTATTCTTCTAGCCTCTTCCATCACTACATCCTTCTCCTTACCGTACCCTGTGGCCACTATTCCTGACCTACCCAGGCAGAGTCATGCCTCTGTCCATTCATTCAAAGGGATCTTATTGTCTGACACATGCTTTTCCCTCACCTCCAGCTATGCTTGTGGTTCTCAGCTGGGGGCAATTTTGCCACCAAGGGGACATCTGGCAACATCCGGAGGGAGTTTTGGTTGTCACAACTGGGATAGAGAATGCTACTGTGCTCTATCAGGCCTCCATACTGTGTGGGGGCCAGGGATGCTGCTAAAATGCAAAGGACAGTCCCCTCACAACAAAAAATTAACTGGCCCCCAAAGTCAATAGTGTCGAGGCTGAGAAATCCCAAACGCTAATCATGCTTCAAGACCTACCTGAACGCCATGTAGCTTCTCTGTGGGGGTGTAAAACGGGAACCTAGATCTTCCCCCCTCTAACTTCATTCCAACTTTGGTGACCCCATGAGTCTTCTCCTGACTTTCCAGAACCATGGGCCCATTCACTGGCTTTCAGAATTTCCCTTCTAACCGAGAGGAAAGATCCCAAATTGACATCAAATCACAGCCAGGTAAGACAGTCTCTGATTGCCATGGGTCAAAATTCATTGTAACTCTACTTTCACTCCCCAAACCCTTGATTTCCATTTATTTGATCCTACTTCATGCTAGCGGTTAACAACTTTGTCTCCACACAAGGAAGGGACTGTCTGTCCCTCGCGCCATGTACTAAGCACAATATCTGACCAAAGTGGGGGGATTGATGGGTGTTTAGTGAATGTTAAGTGTCGTTGAACACATCTTGACTGTATGGCCTGATCCTAGCTTTTGCAAAAAAGGGTTCTGGCTTAGTAGCCTTTGTTTATATCTTTCCTATGTCTAAATCAACCTGTCAGTTATACCCTCCAGGATATACCATGGGGAAGAATGAATCATTTCTTGGGCGCTTTCTTTATTTTAAAGAAGAGAATGTAGGACAGTCCAGTCAATCTCACTCCTATTTCAGGTAAGTCCTACTTCAGAGTTAACACACCCACTTCCTTGGCTCCTGACCTTTGCAGGACCAGATGGACAGGATACCTTCGTGAGAAACCCCCCAAATTTCAAACAGTGGAGTGTTCTAGAAGAGCCACTTACCTTTTTTTTTTCTTTTAATTTTTTATTTTGTATACAATTTTTAAAGGTTACTTTCTATTTCCAGTTATTACAAAATATTGGCTATATTCCCTGTGTTGTCCTTCAGGTTATCTTACACTCAATATTTTGTACCTCCCTCTCCCCCATCCCTATATTGCTCCCCTCCCCCACTGGTAACCACTAGTTTGTTCTTTTTTTTTTTTTAACATCTTTATTGGAATATAATTGCTTTACAATGGTGTATTAGTTTCTGCTTTATAACAAAGTGAATCAGTTATACATATACATATGTCCCCATATCTCTTCCCTCTTGCATCTCTCTCCCTCCCACCCTCCCTATCCCACCCCTCTAGGTGGTCACAAAGCACCGAGCTGATCTCCCTGTGCTATGCGGCTGCCTCCCACTAGCCATCTATTTTACATTTGGTAGTGTATATATGTCCATGCCACTCTCTCACTTCATCCCAGCTTACCCTTCCCCCTCCCCATGTCCTCAAGTCCATTCTCTAGTAGGTCTGCATCTTTATTCCCGCCTTGCCCCTAGGTTCTTCTGACCATTTTATTTTTTTTTAGATTCCATATATATGTGTTAGCATACAGTATTTAGTTTGTTCTTTATATCTGTGAGACTGTTTCATTTTTGTTATATTTACTAGTTTTTTGTATTTTTTAGATTCCACATGTAAGTGATATAATACAGTATTTGTCTTTCTCTGTCTGACATATTTCACTTAGCATAATGCTCTCCGAGTCCGTCTATGTTGCTGCAAATGGCCAAATTTCATTCTTTTTTATGGCTGAATAGTATTACATTGTGTATATATATATATATATATATATATATATATATATATATATATATATATATATATATACCACATCTTTATCCAGTCATCTGTTGATGGACACTTAGGTAGCTCCCATATCTTGGTAATTGTTAATAATGTCCCTATGAATATTGGGGTGCATCTATCTTTTTGAATTAGTGCTTTTGCTTTTTTCGGATATATACCCAAGAGTGGAATTACTGGGTCGTATGACAGTTCTATTTTTAGTTTTTTGAGAAACCTCCATACAGTGGCTGGACCAATTTACATTCCCACCAACAGTTTACAAGCAAAGAGCCACTTACCTTTATACTGATGCAAAGTCATAACCTCTAATTTGCTTTGAACTCTAGCTGACAAATATGGAGTTGAAATCTGACACCCCAATAATTTCCCCTAGGCAACTCTGACCAGGACCACCCTCAGCAAGGCGACTTTGGACTCCGGGGACCAGATCTCTGAGCATGCCCTCAGCCTCCATCCCTTGCTGAGGACTGGTACAACCTGCTCCTGTCTTTGGAGGTGTCAGGTTGGGGTGGTGGCTCGGTGCCCTCCCTCCCCCTGTTCCTCCTGCTGCTGTGAATCAGGAAGCAGAATGCTCTCAGGAAGCCATTAAGAGACAATTTACTTGACTACAAAATGGACATTGCAGAGTACATGATGTTTACTGACAGTGTCCCCAGGCTAGTCACCAATTCCCACCGGGCATGGGTCCACCCAGCAACTAGTTCTGCCCCAGTCTGCTTCCCCCAGGCTGGCTGACTCTCTCAGCCTTGGCTTTTGGGGCTTCAGGTCCTTTCTGACTGGGTTAGAAATGCAAATCTCCTTTCCAAGCCCCAAACTACAGACCCCATAACAGTTCCTTGTTCTCCTGGTTTCCATGACATCTACCCATACACAGGTCTCAATTCCTAATGCCTGGCTGGCCAGCTGACTTAATAAATGATTTTTTAAGTCTTCTTTGCCTTCGCTCTAGTTCAAGGGTGCTTAACCCAGGATTTAGGTTAAGAAAACAGCGGTGTGCACATATAAAGCTATTCAGAGAGAGAGAGAGTCTCTTGCTTTCATTAGATTCTCAAAACCACTCCCCTTCTAGACTCTGTCAACTGCTATGCTTTTTACCATTCAATGTGTCTCCAATCTTTGCTTTTAATCAACCTGTCTTCTCTCTAAATCTTCTTTTTTTATATCAGACTTTTGCGTCCACCATATGCTCCCCACCACTGCCCTGTCCCCCGTCCATTTATTGTCTGACTGTCAGACAATACCCACAGTCAAGTACCCACTTCCAGTGCATTATAAAATCACCATCCCCCTCATTTACATATCACTTCCATAAAGCACCATTGTCTTCAGTAGGAAGGGACACAATTACACGGCACATAATTAGGGCAAGAGACTAGCCATTACAATCTTACATCTCTAGAAAAGTAAACTCTTCACTTTACGTCAGTTTCCTACTGCAGACCTTCAATCCAGATAATTCAGGATAGCCAAGGGATCTTTTTCCTTCTTTCCAGGTTGATTTTTCAATACCCAGAGAGGTGGCATAGCAAGAGCCCTGGATTTAGGACTGGAAGACTAGTATTGGAATCCAGGTTCTGCCACTTACCAGCTGTGTGACATTGGGAAACAGGCTTAACCTCACTAAGGCTCAGTTTACCCAGATGCAAAATGGAGATGCTAACACCCATTTTGCTCCGTGACGGTGAGGTTTGCATGACCTGTGTTACCTGCAAGTACCCAGCTCTGTGCTCACGCAGTGATTAGCCTCATAGGTCTCTGTGACCAGACTTAAATAAGAAAAAACACTGGATTTGGAGATTTCCCCTTGCCATGTAGTAGCTGAGTAATCCTGGGCAAATAATTGCTTTAATCTCTCAGGGATTTGATTTCTTCATCTATAAAATGAAGATAATGTCCCCAATCCGGCTTACCTTATATAGGACATTTTAATCTGAAATTGCTTTGTAAATTGAAGCACATCTTAAAGTGTTTTGATGGTGCATCTCCTTGTCAGAGAAGTCTGAACCTGGGAATTTTAACCAGATTCTTTCATCTCCCCCCAGCTACCTTTCACCAACCCCCCCCCCCCCCCCCACCGCCAGCTTTCCCGGGGTTAGTATATTCCCCAGGAGAAGATCAAAGAAGGAGCTCTTTACTAGCTTCTGTCTCTGGGAAAGTAGGGCAGATCTAATAGCCTGGAGGGAGTTGGGCCTAAATTAAACCCTGAGGTACTCCCAGGACTGGAGATACCAAATCATCAACCTTCCATTGCTTGGCCTAAGTGACAGCTGAGCTCCTTAAGTCTCCTAGAGAAATTCAGCAAGAATAAGGATTATTCATACTATCATTTTAATCCAGCATTTGTGGAAAACTGATGTGCTTCAAAATAAAGTTTTTATTCAATGATGTGTTTAACCTTCGTCCATCCAGGCAAGCGTTTTGCATTAGTACAGGTGGTGTTGGTCTGTCATAACCCCATTAGACCCTGGAGTCTCTAAGGTACAGTGTTTCACCCAAAAAGCTGAAGGCCAGCACAATTAGTGTCAGCCCTGTCCCCAGGAGACGAGCAAGTAGGCTAAACAACCAGGCATAATAACTGTCTTCAGAAATGTTTTCTTCTGAGGAGGAAAGCCCAAAACCCATAACTCTCCAGGATTCCTGCCAGGCCTTAGACTCTGACCCGGCTCTGCAAATGTCCAATTCCCCCAAAGTTCCGGAATTCTCTATCGGCATGTTCTCTGAGGAAAACAGCCCAACTTCCGCACTCCCTTTATTTGGTCCAAAGAGACAAAGCCTTAGATGTCTCTGGAAAGTTCAGGAAGGAGTGGGAGGAGGAAGGGATCACATTTTGTTTTCTGATAACCGTGAATTTTCCTTGTTTCATCTGGCTTTCAACTTTCATCAAAACAAGTTGTTTACCAAGATTAATGTCGGATATAATAAAGGCCCCAGATAGTTCTACCTGTGGGTACCGAGCCTCAATAACGCCGTGCTCAAATTACACTCTGCTTCTTCCGTGCGGCCACTGCCATGTGTTATTGTGGGCTGCTTTCTGCTGATTTAAAGTAAGATGACACAGAGACAGATTAGTGAAAACCACAGACATTATAAATTACAATTTGGCCTCAAAAGATGAATGAAGAAGCAGTGCTTTGATCTGTGATTCAGAGCTGAGCTGCAGTATTTACAGAAAAACAAGTCTTTGGGGAAAGACAGAGAGAGAGAGAGAGAGAGAGAGAGAGTGACAGAGAGAAAGAGAGACAGAGATTGAGGCATAGAAAACAGCCTTTGGGTACTGAAAAAAATATTTTCTCAAATTACGGATGACCGAAATGAACATGAGAGCTCAGGCAGAAGAGTGCAGGGGTTTTCTTGCAGTTTTGTTAAGCCTGTAAGGGTTGATATTGAGGGGATTTACACGATGGGACATCTGGTCTGATAAAACACTACAGCACCTAATTCAATTCATACCTGGCTATCCTGTAATGCAGGGCTACAGAGAGGCAAATGGCTGCACAGGCGTGGATGTCCTCCTGCAGTTTTCTTTCCTTGCCCTGCTCCCCTGTAGATCTTTCATGGACACTGTGTGACCAGAGCAGTTGCCCTCTGGGCCAACCATCTCTCTGTCCTTCTCCCAGTGCCGGGTATACAGCCGTCCTGGGGACTCTCGGGGACTCTGAGACTGAAAACTATGACCTTGGCAGCTCCTTGACCTCACACAGATCTAAGATGTCCTCGATCAACCAACCTGGTCTTTGCAGCACCCTCCATTGCCCATCTGTCTCCCCACCCCCCCTCTCAGCCCTTGACGGATTTAGAATTAGTAGCCTCATGGAATGGGAAAGGCTACTAGAGATCAGAGAATCAATCCTTCCAATTTACAGATGGGTAAACAGAGGCTCTAGAGGGAACGTTACTTCCCCAAGGCCACACAGCTGACTACCGTGCTCCCCCTTAGGGAACAAAACAACTTCGTAAGAGACTGGGCATATGACAGGATACCCCAGTGGGAAAAATGCCTAAGAGATGTTTAATTCTCTCCCATCCAACTTCCTCCTTCTGCTACCTATGGAGTAGGGAATGCCCAGAGGTCCTTTTAGCATTTCCCTCCCTTGGGTGGAGGGATGCAGAAAAACATGGAATCTAGTGAAATGTCCAATTATATATTGTAGATAATTACTACTGTTGATATTTATTGAGCATTTACTAGGCTCAGGTACTGCTCATCGGTATCAACTTATTGAATTCTCACAACCCCTCTAAGAGGTAGGTACCTTTATCATCTCCATTTGACATAAAAGGAAATGGAGATTTAGAGTTATCCCAAGGCCACACACATAATAAATGGCAGAGGCAGGCTATCCCCTCCCCCAAGCCCAGGCAGCTGAGTAAGTGTAGAGTACCGGTTCTTTAACCGTTACCAGCAGATTTCAAACCTTGGTGCGTTTTCGCACCACCTGGGGTGCTTGTGGGCAAGGAAACAGCTGGGCCTCACCCCCGGATTCCTTGCAGACCTTCTTGGTCCAATCCCCCCACCTCCCAGTTTTCTACCATCTTCTCTCACCCTGAAAGCATTTCCTTGCCTTTCGTGCAGCTTATCTCACAGCTGATCAAGTTCCTCCCCACAAACCACTCCCTCTTGACTCTCCATTTCTCTTGTGACCTCCCTTTCAAGGCTGCTCTAGATGCTTTCATCACCGGCTCCTCCTCCTTCCCCTGAATTCCCACACCTGGGCCTCCCAGGCTCCGCATCCCTCTCTCCCATCCCTTCCCTCCACCACCCCCAACAAATCTCACCTTGATCTTAGACCTGATGTGCGTTGCCTGCCCTCCCCATGGTTTTGCTAAGATACGCAGTGTTATTTTGTAAACACCAGTGGACACTGACACTTGTCCTAGCAGTACACTTACTCGGTTTATTTCTCTGGGGGTGGAGATTTGGGATGAGGGGAATTCGTGCCGAAGTCTATCGCCTTTCGATTGCCTCCTATATGCTTAGCAAATATTCATGGAGCGATTTCTCTCTGCTGAGCACCATGCTGGGTGCTGCCAACAGGAAGCTGAACAAGGCAGAACCCCTGAGCTGACCATCTAGCTCTGAAAAATAGGGATAATATCACCTCCCCTTCTATGCAGGGCTATCTATCCTTCAGTCATTTACTCACTTACTCAACAGAGGGGTGTTAAGCACCTTCCATTCTGCTGGGCAATTTTTTAGGAGCTGAGAACAGGGGCTCTGCTATTCAGGACCTTACAGGGGACACACTCAGCAGAGAACTATATTACCCCATAAGGTAACTGTGAGAGCCAGAGGAAGACTTACCACTGCCTAAATGAGTCAGGAAAAGTCTCCATGGAGCTCCTTGGAGCTAGACCTTGAAGGACTAAAAATGGCTACGTGAAGAACGGAGAAGGGTGCTTACTTCGGCAGCACATATATAAAGTTGGAACGATACAGAGATTAGCATCGCCCCTGTGCAAGGATGACATGCAAATTCATGAAGCGGTCCATATTTTTTCAATAAAAATTAAAAAAAAAAAAGAATGGAGAAGGGAAGGGTATGCTGACAGCAACATGGGCAAAGGTAGAGAGATGTGAAAAGGAGACTGTTCAAAGAAGTCGTATTGATGTCTGTGGCTCTGCATGGGCATGTGAAGGGTGGGCATGCGAAGGGTGGGCATGTGAAGGGGAGGGTTGGCTGGAGCCAACAATGGGAAGGCCCTCCCTTTCTTCTGGGCCTGACAGCACTGCTGCTTGACCTTCATTCACTAATCTAGGATGTTACTGCCGCTTCTCACATGCTCCAGGGGGTCTGGGGCTTTTCCCTCCTCACCTGTTACCCTGCAAATCACTTGTCCATTCCTTTGACCACATCCAAGGCTGTCCCTCAAGGATTCTTCTGTTTAGACAGTGACCTTGACATCGCTTTGCCCCAGGACCTCCGTATGAGTCATCAGCCCACCACACGGCCTGCTAACCATGGTGGCAGAAAGAAATCTCAGGGCCCAAATGTTATACAAGTATTTAATTATGGGCCCACAGTTTAATCACTTAGTCTGGCTTTATATGACATAATTTATAAATATAATTTACAGTTCCCTTGTTTCTTTCTCCAGCCATTTAGCTCATTAATAGTGCTGACGGTAAGAGCTCTTTTGTCTTTTCTTGCCGGGCTCTGAGCCAGTGGTGAAACGAGATAAGGCGGAGAGGGCAGGGGTGGTGGGAGAAGTCCATCCCAGCAAGAAGCATTTTATCACCGGCACTGTTAAGAATTTCCAGCGTGTGATGACAATAAAAAGAAGATAGACTTTTGTAGTTGGTTTTATTATTGTTTTTAAATCTTGTAAAGCCAACACCCACCCCCCTCCACTTCTCCCCCATTGCCTGTACCCAGGACAGACCACATCCCCATGCCTCTGCTCGAGGCACAACCTTTAGTTCACATTAAAGCCAGCTGTCCGCAACAACCTGCTGGGGGTTTCCCTGAAGCTTTCCCAAGGAGCATTTGTTTATTCAACCAGCATTTATTCCATACCTACTATGTGCAAGACCCTGTTGGCAAAGAAGTGAAAAGCTGGGGTAAAATACAATACAGTAATTAATAGTTACTGCACACTCAGTATGTACCAGGCACTGTGCCAAGATTTCGCAAACATGGCATTTAGTTTTCAGAACGACCCTAGAAACAAGGCTCAGGTTGTTCAGAACAGCGGCTCTGGACCCTGGTTGCATGTTGGAGTCAGCTGGGGAGCTCTGATGCTGGAAACCACCCTTTAGAGTTTCTGGTTTCATTGATTTGAGGTATGGCTTGGGCATCGAAATATTAAACAAAACAAAACAAAACCTCCTCAGGCAATTATAATGTGCAGCCACATTTAAGAACCACTGATTTAAGTAATTTTCCTAAGATTCTACAAATAAAGCAGGGAAGGCAGGCAGGCTGGTTAGCTGGCCACCTGAGCCCTACTATGTGCCAGACACAGCACTAGGTCCTTTCACTACTAAGAACGTAACAGATGGCAAGTGCCGTAAAAAAGATAAAACATTATTGCAGGGGCTTCCCTGGTGGCGCAGGGGTTGAGAATCTGCCTGCCAATGCAGGGGACACGGGTTCGAGCCCTGGTCTGGGAAGATCCCACATGCTGCGAAGCAACTGGGCCCGTGAGCCACAATTACTGAGCCTGCGCGTCTGGAGCCTGTGCTCCACAACAAGAGAGGCCGCGATGGTGAGAGGCCCGCGCACCGCGATGAGGAGTGGCCCCCGCTTGCTGCAACTGGAGAAAGCCCTTGCACAGAAACGAAGACCCAACACAGCCATAAATAAATAAAAATTAAAAAATAAAAAATAAAAAAAAAAACACTATTGCAGGTCAAAGGACAATGAATGCAGGGAATCCTTCATGAAAGAGGTCACTTATAGGTTATTCTTTTCAAGAATTTGCAGACTACACAGAAGTGGTAGAAAGGGTTGGGCAGGACTTCCAGGCAGAAAGAACCATGTGAGCAGAGGTGTGTAGGTTGGGAAACATGGCGAATGGACAAGGAACAGGGAACGGACCCTGTGTGCGTTGGGACAGTTGAAGGAAATTTGGCAGGAAAGGAAAATCAGGGACAGGTTATGAAGGACAAGGCTTCCCAAAATATTTCAGGTTGAGGCACATGTGGAATAAGGATCATATTTCTAGTATACACCAGAGTAGATGGGCAAGGTTGTCACCATCTGTCTCAGTCTGTTCAGGCTGCGATAGCAAAATACCATAGAGTGGTGGCTAAAAAACAGCAGAAATTTATTCCTCCCAGTTCTGGAGGCTGGGAAGTCCGAGAACATGGCTCTGGTAGATTCAGTGTCTGGTGAGGGCCCACTTCCTCATAAACAGCCATCTTCTCACCATAACCTCACATGGCCCAAGGAGCCAAGGATGTCTCCAGTGGCTCTTTTATAAAGGCACTAATCCCACTTATGAGGGCTCCACCCTGATGAGCTAATCACTTCTTAAAGGCCCAACCTCCAAACACCATCACATTGGGGATTGGGTTTCAACAATTCAGTCTATAGCATCATCTCAGCAGATCTGACACACACACTGGGAAGCTTTGGCATAAGGCCTTGAATATGATCCAAGAAGTCTGAACATCATTCTATGGGTAATGGGAAGCCAATGAAGATATCATATTGAAATGGGGAGATTGTGATAGAACGGAAGTTGTGTGTTTTTAATACAAATCCAGGCATTGTCACAATGACTTCCTAAAGACAAAACCTGAATGGAATTTTCCACCAAGCACTACTAATAGAATACTTTCATAATATATCATGATTAGCTACCTGGGTGATGTCTTTCCTGCTAGACTTTGTTCTTCAACAAAAGGGATCGTGCCATACTCTTCTTTTTTTTTCATTTTGTAATTCCAGCATCCAGCACAGGGCTTGGCACATAGAAGGTGTACACTTAGAAACAGCCTTTGAACCACTCATTAAATTCCATTCAGAAGGCAGCCACCTATTCCAGGGTCAAGAGGCAAAAAGTTGATGTAAATGCATGTACATTAGAAAGAGAATGGGCACAAGAGTCAGAGGACCATGAGAACAGCCATCAAGTCTGCATAACCTGTCTGTTAAAATATTTGCCTTACATATTGAGGTGCTCCTGTGTTGGGTGCATATATATTTACAATTGTTATATCTTCTTCTTGGATTGATCCTTTGATCATTACGTAGTGTCCTTCTTTGTCTCATGTAACAGTCTTTATTTTAAAGTCTATTTTGTCTGATATAAGTATTGCTACTCCAGCTTTCTTTTGATTTCCATTTGCATGGAATAGCTTTTTTTCCATCCCCTCACTTTCATTCAGTATGTGTCTCTAGATCTGAAAAAGAATATATATATCTGAATCACTGTGCTGTACACTGTGCTAATACAACATTGTAAATCAACTATACTTCAAATAAATAAATAAATAATAATAATTGGGAAAAAAAAAATGTCTGCACAACATGGAGGTCCTGGGCAGACACACTTGGTTTCCAGGGATATTCCCTTCCCTACTCTCTGCTTCTCTTCTTGTAACAGGAACAATAAAACCCACCTAACAGCACTGTTGTGAAATAACACATGGCAAAGTCCTGGCACACAGCTGGCCCTCAGAAATGTCCGTTGGTCCCAATGCCCTTGACCATATTTAATTTTCAAATGTTTCAGATCAAATAATGAGTATCACATTAATAGTTTTAATTTGTCTCCATTCTATTGTCTTTGTAAATATTTGCTCTACTGGATGTGTGTGTGGCAGGGGAGCCAGAATGGCTAAGTCTGAAAGTTCTGCTATTGCTTTCAGTTAGCCTTCTACACAATCACCAGGTAAGAATCATCATACCTATCGTTCATTGAGAATCTGCTAGGTTTTAGGTCCAATGCAAAACATTTCATATATGCTATCTGATTTCACCCTCACAATAAGCCTAAATAGAGGTCACCAAATCTGGTCCTGGTCTGTTTTTGTATAGCCCTTAATCTAAGAACAGTTCAGACATTTTTAAAGGTTTGGAAAAAACAAACAGAAAACGGGTATGCCACGAAGACTATATGTGCTGCAAAACCTGAGATATTTACTAACTCATCCTTTACAGAAAAAGCTTGTCAATTCCTGGCCTATAAGATAGGGACCGTCACTGTGGCCACTTCACAGATGAGAAAACTGAGTTTTAGAAAGCTGAAGTAATTGCCCAAGGCAGAGAGTATCAGATGACAAGTCGTGGTTCCAGGACTAATTTTAGAGCCATGGTCTTAAAACCAGTTTTATTGCTTTAAATTATATTTAAAAGGTCCTTTCCCTTTGGCTTAAACATAAACTCGACCCATCCATAGCTTGTTCTAAAGGGTTTGTGACCTGCCTTCTCTGTTGCCTACAACCCTGTACGTGCTCCATCTCACCTCCCGTGATGCTTATAAAAAGGTGAGGGGGGCTTCCCTGGTGGCGCAGTGGTTGAGAGTCTGCCTGCCAATGCAGGGGACACGGGTTCGAGCCCTGGTCTGGGAGGATCCCACATGCCGCAGAGCGGCAAGGCCCGTGAGCCACAACTACTGAGCCTGCGCGTCTGGAGCCAGTGCTCCGCAACGAGAGAGGCCGCGATGGTGAGAAGCCCACGCACCGTGATGAAGAGTGGCCCCCACTTGCCACAACTGGAGAAAGCCCTCGCACAGAAACGAAGACCCAACACAGCCATAAATAAATAAATAAATAAAATTTAAAAAAAAAGGTGAGGGTTGGGGGAGGGCGCAGACTCATATCAGGTTCCTCGCCCACTCCCCACAGAGTTTTCAAAGCAGCAGAGGGTCAAGGGCTGTGAGGAGATTGACAATCCACAGGAGAGCCTGCTGAGAAGGAAACACAGTGCTTTGTCTTTGGGGAGTCTGGATTCCAGCTGTGGGGGAAGGGAGAGAACTCGTGTTTTCCTTCCAAAGGAAAACATGGCCGGAGGTTTCCACGTAAGCACACAGCTGAGCTGGCTTGTTGTCACTCTGTCTGGGCTTTGAGGCGGAAGACACCTAAACGCCACACTGCTTCAGGCCCAGCACCTCACCAGCTGAGAAGAGCAGCTGCTGCCATTTCATCTGTTTCATATTCAGCAGGAGGATTAGTTTACGGTTCTGACCCCGGGAGAATGATGCCTACAGTAAGCGCTCTGTTATCCTGTCCAGCTGGGAGTGAGGTGCCCTGCTTGGTCAAAGACGCTGGTTCCTGGAGAGCTAGTTGCCACATATACCACCAGCGGGCGATCGGTATTCAAAGATGCAGAATGCAAAAAATATGCTTTGTACTAAAACTATCCAGAACATAATTCCATCCTTCTTAGATATTTCAGCAGGCATAGTGCCTCGGGGACATTGTCAGAGAAGGAAGAAGATGCAGGAAATGAAATTCACGTTTATTGAGTTCTATGCTGCTAGCAAGCACTGAGCTGGAAGCCTTAAATCAATACACCATTTAATGCTGACAATCGTCCGGTGTGAGGTATCTCCACTCTACAAAAGGAAAAACTGAGGCTCGAGATGGGTTCGTTCATTCATATGGCATTTACTGAGCACATTCTCTTGACCTCAGCACTGGGAATACCTATCCCTGCCCTCGTAGAGCTTCTGTTCTCGGAGGGGAGCATCGGTTAAACAACTACAAGTAATTGAATAATTATGGTAAGGATGAGAGCTACCAAGGGCAAGTGAGGCTGCTATGAGAACATCTAACAGAGGGAGCTGAGCATCCAAGAAGACTTCCCTAAGGAAGCAAAATTGAAGCTGAGACCTGGGGTGTTCCTTAGGAGAGGGGCAAGCCAACGTTCCCAGCACTTGGAGACCCCATGGTGGAAAGAAGCATAGCCCTCCAAAAAAGTGACAACGCGCCAGGCAGCTGGGGCAGGGAGTGAGGGGTAGGGACTGACACGAGGTGAAGCTGGTGAGGTTAGTACAGCCTAGACCACCAGGGCCAGCTTTGCAGTCCAAGCAAGGATGTCAGACTTTATTCCAGGAAGTCGCAGAGGGACACAAGCCAAGCAGACGTGGCAGTCCTGCAGAAGGACAAACTCTTAGAAGTAAGTAGCAATCCAGAGTTCAAGGGCAGGTTCAACTCTAAGGTCCATGCTTTTTCCACTGTCACCAGCACATCGTTAAAAATCTTTTCTAAAGCGTGCAGGTTTGATCAAGTGATAGGATCTTCCAGCTGACAGAAAGGGCATCCAGTGTAGAAAGCAAGCCCTGGATTAGGAGTCAGAAGTCTTGGGTTCTAGTTCTGTCTCTGATCATGCTTGGTCATGCGGGACCAGCCTAACATCACAGGCCTCAGTTTCCTCTAAGAGGGAGAGTGTTTAGACTAGGTGCTCAATGAGTTATCACGTGGAAAACACTTAAAACCATGCAGAATCCATAGTAAATGCTCAGTAAATCTTAGCTGTTGGTTTTATCAGCCTCTTTGAACTCTATTATTTTCTGACTCTTAATATAAATTTTGTGACTATGAATGCACTTTCTCAGAACACTCCCTGCCCCAGCACAATCATCAATCTTAGTTATTTCTGGAGTAAGGTAGTAAAATTGTTCTTTTGACATAATCCTAGAATTCTCCAATAACACTTTAGGACCTCTTGTCTTCCTGAGTTTTATAGCACACTTAAATGTTCCCATAATTGATTCGCCACTCTTACAGGATTTACCCACATAACCCACAGGCAGAAATTTAATTACGGATCTGAAGGGACTTACTGTTATAATACTGGCAGAGCTTTCCTAGGTTAAGTGATAATTAAGGTTTAAATTCCACTGGGATCAAGCAACTTTTAAATGGGTCTTCTCCCTCTCCCAGCCCATATTACAACAAAAATGCAGGACAATACTAAACAGGAAATTATTTTGTGCGCCATATGCAGAGTTGGACCTGCTTGTCTTTGGTTCCTCGATTTAGTGATAATACATTTTCACATGCATGTTGTGTCCCTACAGCCTGTTTCTGGAAATTGGAAGGAGCCAGGAGGGCTATTCTTGATTATTATAGCAAATATTCAGTCCTAGGCCACTTCCCTTAAGACCACCCCTATCCCATCACTCAGCAAGTTCTTGGGTCCTTGCCTTTCTTTGCCCAGCTGGTGTGTGCTTTCTCTGGGAATGCAAACTCATTTTAATATTAGCTTAAGCGAACCATAATTAGGAACGCAAATCTGCTGCAAGAAAACAATACGATTCTTTCAAAAGCCAAGATTTGATGACTTTTGGATTATCTGTTGTTGGGCTTTTTTTTTTTAATAACATCCTCATTGCTCTCCATTCTAGTAATTGAAAGCTGTCTGTATATTTAAGTATGCAGCTGTAAGTGGCCTGCATACTTGAAAAATAACCACCCATCCCTGCATTGTCAACTTTTTGTCACTGGAAGGCTTCATCATCTACACGAAAGTTATCATGTCAAGTGCTCTTTTATATAACCATGTGTGTACTTGTTGGGGGTGTGTGTAAATGTGTATGCTAGCAAAACCTAAAATCTAAAATGCGTTTATAACGTATCACAGTCAGAGAGTCACAACATAACTGGGTATTCTTTCAGGCAGAGGACCTTTGGCTCACTCCTTATTATATAACACCCTCATGGTAGTAAGGTGATGGAAATCCTGCAGGATTTAGCTCCTAATGATCTTTCCAGCCTCATCTCTCACCACTCCCTCACTGTGTTCTCTATGTTCCAGCCATGCTAGTGGAATCTGTGCCTTGAAATTCATGCCCCTTGCCTAATCCAGACTTTCACACATGTTTTCACTCTACCTGGAATCTTCCTCTCCCCCATCACTGAACTATTTAGTCCTTAGCCTTCACATCTCAAGTTAATTGACACTTCCTGTGAAACTTGGCTGTGGACCTGGATCCACATACAGTTGCATAGATTTTCAACTACAGTGAACATTTTTTTTAACTCTTTCTTCAGGCAAATCTGTATACCAGATACCTGGGAATAGAGGGAAAAGAGGAAGAGTGCTTCAGCAAATTATCCAGAGCCTTCTGACATCCCCATCTATAGCCCTTCAAAATAAGCTGATCCCTAAGACGCTGAACTGCTAATATCCTTATATTATAAACCATATCATTTGCTGGCTCTCTATGCCATTTTATATAGGACTCTAATAATTTTTAATTCTAAATTCCTTATGGACAAGATCTATCCTACTTTTAAACGACCTACAAAGCCTAGCACCAGGGTGAATATATAAGAAATACCAACAAATACCATTGATTAACTGCCTGTTGACCTGCCCTTGGAGTGTCTTCCACAAGAGTCATTTAGCAGCATGGTGAAATGCCCAGGGCATTGTTTGTTTACCATGTTCAGCATTTTCCCAAGTCCTAACACAATGCCTGATACACCATAGGCACTCAGTAAATATTTATGGAGTAAGTGGATGAATGAATGATGATACAAAGGCAGTAGTGAACAGAAGCCCGGCCCTAAGGGAACCTCTAGACAATGAAAGAGACTTATACTCACATTCTTCTCTCTCCTCCCCAACTTTTCATTGAAAATTAAGTACATTGTCTCCCTCACTTCTTCTTAGAGATCTCTTGAGATGGAGTCTTTGCTTTTTTCTTAGGTAGCCTTTCAAAGGAAAAAGAATAATCTTAGCAGAAACACATAAACAGGAATCTTCTAAACAACTTTGGAAAACACCAAGAATGATAATTGTGATAACTGGTCTACTCTAGAAGGCTTCACATTGCTAAGATCAATGACAATCTTTTCCATTTATGGCCTTCTTTTCACCACACACAGTCAATGACAATCATTACAAAATATAAAAGCAAAGTCTGCAATTCAATATAAGCCAACAAGTCTTCATTCTGTGTTGGGTATTTGAGATAAAACATTAAAAGATGATTAAGACTGGAGTGGAGTGAGAGAGAATGTAAACAACTATCATACAACATGGTAATTGCTATGCTGGAGGGATGGACAGAGTGTTCAGGGAATAATGAAGATGGAGCAGTTAATTCTGTCTCAGAGCATAGAGGAAAACCTCACAGAGAAATTGATCATTGAACTAGTCCTTCATGATGGCAGAATCTTGCAGGTAGAAGTGAGATGAGCAGTCCAAGTATGAAGAACAGCATGAAAGCATGTAAGGCAGCTCAGATAGGTTCTCAACAGTTTTAACACCAAAGAGTTTCATTCATCCCTAATGAAAATAGTTGTAGCTTTAGCATCCATTGATTGAGAAAGCACATCACAGCAAAATCTACTATGTGTTTAGTAGAGCTCTTGAACAAATGTGTATTTTATCAATCGCTATAGCAGCTATGTAGTCAAAAAATAGTAGCACATTGCCAAGGTATGAAAGCAACCTAAGTGTCCATCAACAGATGAATGGATAAAAAAGATGTGATATATATATATATAAAATGGACTACTACTCAATCATAGAAAAGAATGAAATTTTGCCACCTGCAGCAACATGGATGGACTTGGAGGGTACTTTGCTAAGCGAAATAAGTCAGACAGAGAAAGACAAATACTGTATGATATCACTTATATGTGGAATCTAAAAAATACAACAAACCAGTGAATGAAACAACAAAAGAAGCAGACTCACAGATTCAGGGAACCAACTAGTGGTTACCAGTGGGGAGAGGGAATGAGGAAGGAACACTATAGGAGTAGGGGATTTAAAAAAGGGATTATTACGGGATTACATGAAATCATGTGTGTGAAACTTTTAAAAACTGTAAAGCACTACAGACTTTAAAGAATCTTTCATTCAATTAAAAAAAAGTTTAAAAAAGATAATCCCCATCTATAAATTTTGATGCAGTAATCCTAAATAAAATGTTTGAGAATAGATTAAAAAAAAAATGTAGCAAATGATGTCAGACTTAAAGCTCACATCTACCTTCCCTTCCTCTAAAAGTGCCATTGAAACTAACATGGAGGGCTTCCCTGGTGGCGCAGTGGTTAAGAACCCACCTGCCAATGCAGGGGACACGGGTTCGAGCCCTGGACCAGGAAGATCCCACATGCCGCGGAGCAGCTAAGCCCGTGTGCCACAACTACTGAGCCTGCGCTCTAGAGTCCGCGAGCCACAACTTCTGAGCCCTCATGCCACAACTACTGAAGCCCATGCACCTCGAGCCCATGCTCCACAAGAGAAGCCACCACAATGAGAAGCCCGCGCACCGCAACAAATAGTAGCCCCAGCTCGCTGCAACTAGAGAAAGCCCACGCCCAGCAACAAAGACCCAATGCAGCCAAAAATAAATAATAAATTAGTTAGTTAATTTTTTAAGAAAAGAAAGAAACTAACATGGAGGATTGTTATCTAAGAAAAATATGTGATCTTCCTACAAAATCTTCCCGGTGATGGTATCAGAGCTTGAGAGAGAAGAAGACTAGGGCTTTAGATAGTTCCCTCTCCCCACACAGAGGGGGATGAGTGGGAGGAGGAGAGGGGCAAGCAGAAGAGGAATGGCAACTCTGCCCCGGAGGGACATACTGTCTTCTCAAGTTCCCCATCACCAAAGTGAGGCCATCCTCCTTTGCAAAGGTAGGGGTCTCCCAGCTGCCTTCTGGCGGAAATCCTATTTACAAAGAGCCACAGGCAGCCCTTTAATCCAGTCATCTCTACAGCTACAGTAAACACATATCCAGCAGCCTAACTCTCACTCAGAGATAACCTGGGAATTATCAACAGACATAGGAAGAAAATCCACTGACCCCAGAGAAAACAGAAAATCCAGGGAACAGAAAAGAGATTTTTAACAACAACAACAACAAAAAAATCCATTAGAATCCTCAGAGTCAAGATTTTGCAACAGTTAAACAAGAACAGGGTGCTATATAAAAGGGAACAATCAGCCAAAAACAAAATAGTTCTTAGAAATTAAAAATGACAAGAAATTCAATAAGTGGGCCTAATCATACACTAAATACAGCAGATAATCAAATTGGCTACTCAGAAAATAAATAAGGAAAGTTCCCAAGATTTATATCAATAACATAAGAAAATATGCGTACTATGAGAGAAGAGATAGGAGACAAGGGGAAGAGAGAGTATGAGTAGGCAGTGATGCAGTGTTCTTGACCTTTCCTAACAAAGAGTCAATAATTATCTTCAGCTGATAGTAACAAGAACTAGAGGCTTGAGTATATTATTTAAGGTCATATGGTTACCAGTAGAACTAAAAGCACAGCCTGTTAGCAGTGATTGCCTCTAGGACATGAAACTGAGCTGAGGAAGCTGCCTCTGAGATAAAAGAGTTTCTTTTGTGGACTCCTGTTTTCTTTGAAAAAAAAATTAGTACATAGATACACAGTTATTCTAATATTATTTTTTATAAAGTTATCCTGAAAAATTATAACCTATTGGCAGAATTGAGATACCATTCCCATCTCTGCCAAATCTACTCTCTGTCAATGTGGAGGACCTTTGTTAGGTAACAAAAAGAAACCCCAGAAGGAAAAGCATATTCTATTTATTTATTCCTTCAATCATGCAACAAACTTGAATTGAATGTCTGCTGTATGTCGGGGGCTGTTCCAGTAAAAATAAAGCAGTTCAGATAAAGCAGTTAATAAACAGCAAATATTCTTGCCCTCACAGAGCTTGAGTTCTTCCCTTAGCACAATAATGCCAGGGTTATTACTTTGCAATGAATAGGCTCAATGTTAACTGGTCAATTCCATTTATATAAAGTTTTAAAATAGGTAAAACTCATTTATGATGAAAAACATCAGAAAAACAGTTGCCTCTTGTGGGGAATTATCTGGAAACTAGGGCATAAGGGAACTTCCTGGTATGATGGTAATGCTGTATATATTGACAGGATTGCAGGCTACACAGATGTATGCATTTTCCAAAATTCATGTATTGTACATTTCAGGTTTGTGCATTTCACCGTATGTGAATTTAACCAAAAAAAAAAAAAAAAAAATTAAAAATAGAATTTGAACTAAAAAAAAAAATAGGCTCAATGTTCCTTTAACAGAGGAATGTGTTTCTCAGGTGAAAATAGATCACATTATCTTCAGAAGAAAAAAAAATTAAATATTTCACAATGATGAGGTATGTTCACTCTTAGATAAATTCAGGTAGAACCTTCTGTCCCCCCCAACTCCACCCCAAGAACAGATCTTCCCAAGGATGGGTGGGGTGGACCATCAGATGTGAAGAATTTGAAGAAGGGAGCTTCTGGAAAAAGGACAAGATAAGGAGATCAAGTCAGGGAATGAGGCAGCTACCATGAGGGACTAGAAAGTGAGGCCCCTTCGTATGGTGCCTGGGAAGAAGTTAGCCAGAAAAGCCCCAACTCCCAGCAATCAGGCTCTGTGCTATTTGGGGATGCTTCATTGAATCCTTGAGTAAAAGAAATGCTTGCCCCTCCCTCAGAGTTTGCTGAGGCTTGGTTCTGGGGAGGATTGACCTGGGGTACTCAAGTCCAGGCATGCTCCCTGACCAGAGGGCACTTTGTAGGTTCACAGAAAGAAAGACCAAGACCCCAAACTTGAGAGCATAGCAGTGGCAGGAAATTCTCTGCTCTTTCCCTCAGCGGGTCTCCTGGGAACGACCCCCTCCCCCGACCCCCTCAAACATGACCACAAAAGAAGGGTACCTCCTACATGAGCTAATATTTATGCCTGTTACCAGCGAGGGTGAAGGGAGTAGAGGGAGTGATCATGAAAGAAACTAGATTAGATCTAGACAAAGTAAGAAATTTCCATTTTCTCTGCAAATCCAGGGAGAAGCGTGAGTTAAGTTTTGTGAACCTACAGCATATGTTTCAGTCACATTACTTATTCAGGCTACAGATTTCTTGATGTACATATGGTTCTTCTGATCTTTTGAAATAATTTCATAGGACCCCGGAGAGCACAAGTTGGAAACATCAGGGCTAGCATGAAGGGTGTTTGTTGGGAGGATGTGAGAAATGAAGCCAAGGAGGCAGATTTTGAAAACTACCTCTTGTGCCATACCAAAAATTCAGAGGCGAGCCAAGAAATGTACAAAGGTATAAAATGTCCAAAGAAGAAAGGAGGGAAGGAAGAGAAGGTTTTTAAGCAAGGGAGTGATAGAATCAGATCTGGGTTTTGGAAAGATGATGCTGGCAGTATCTGAACAGTGAATTTAAAGAGAAAGAGATTCGCAGACACAGAGCAGAGTTAGGAGGCTACAGTCATTATTCAGGCGAGAGATGCCCTAAACGAACGCGGTGACAGTGGGAAAAAGTTAAATCTTATGCATTACTTTTATTTCCCCTATCCTACCCTTTACTTTGACCACCTCTGTGGTCACCATTTCTGCACAAACTTCAGCTAGCTCTGGGCAGGTGCAAACGGAGGGTGCATTCCCCCCAGCAACAGGCTATGTCTGCCACGCTTCTCAACCAGAGTCTCCTCTGATGTTGCTGCATGGAATGCCCCAAGAACCCACTCTGCAGCCTTTCACAAACAATCCAGAAATACGAAGGTATTAACGCTCAGGGGGGTCTGCTTAAATGATGCTGCATGGGCGTCTCCCGTGTGGACTGTTCTGAGATGCATCTCATAAGGCTCCACAAAACATCCTGCAGGATCAAGACCCCGTGGCAGTGACCAGCTCAGGACCACAACCTTGACTGCCCTCCTGTTCCTTCCAGACGCCCTCCCCTCTTCCTCTCGTGGCTCGCTGGGTCCACCCTCAAACACACCGCCATACACAGGTCTTACATTAAGTCTTGTTCTTGGTGGAACCCAGGCTACGGCAGGTAGTCACAGAACCTGATGACTCACACCATGGTGGGCTCCAGGAAAGGAAAAGATTCTACAATGGCTGAGGTTTCCACTGTGGATGAAGGAACTGGCATGTGTTGGGGCTACTTGATGTAGTAGTCACTTGATGTGACTGTGTCCATCCCTGACACACGCACACTCACACAGACAATTCCCTTTGCACTTTATGTGGCTAGAATCCGGCTCCTGGTGTGTCAGTAGCTGGTTCCCTGTAGCTCTGACTGCCTTAGGACTGTTTGCTTTCTTCTTTCACGTGTATGTTGTTTCATTTCTATGTTGTCTTCTCTCCTCCCCTCCCTCCTCCCTCTGTTCCCTTTTTCCCCTCATGTCTTTCTTTTTCACTCACATCACACAGTCCCTTTTCATGTTCTGAGGTAAAATTCTTTTCTAAAAGTTTTTATTGAAAGATAGTCGATTCACAATGTTGTGATAGTTTCAGATGTACAGCAAAGTGATTCAGTTATACATATATATAAATATATACATTCTTTTTTAAATAAAGTTTTTATAATTCTCTTCCATTATAGGTTATTACAAGATACTGAGTATAGTTCCCTGTGCTATACAGTAGGTCCTTATTGATTATCTGTTTTATATAGTAGTAGTGTGTATATTTTAATCTTGAACTTACTGAGCCAAATTTACATAGAGAGAGAACCAATAAGTAAATTTGTATTCAAGATAGGAAGGCAAGAATAAAGTTAACCCATCACTTCGCAGGGTGATTTGCTAGCAGGGTGGTCTGGTGATTTGGGGTCTCCTGGGCACCCTACCTGGGTTCTTGTGAAAGGCAACCATGACCGGGTTTGTTCCTCTACCCACTGGGTGTGAAGGATGCGTCTCTGTACAGGTGGGGCAAGGAGGCAGATTCTTCCCTCAGAGGCCCAGTGCAGGGTTGTACCAGGGTTGGGGGCAGGGCTGCCTCAGCGGTTGAGTTTGTCTGTTACTGAGCCGTGTTGCAATGAGACTCTCTTTCACATTATAAAGTCACAGCGACAAAAATGTGAGTATGGAAACACGACCATTCAACAGCTCTTTACTGAGCAATACTTCCTTGCTCTGCCTAATTAAACTCATTGGAGTAAAATCCCAGACATTTTTCGTGATGCAGAGAACCTGTTTTGTTTTTTACAACCCATACCCCAGAACCTGGAGTAAGACAAATGAAAGTGAAGCCCTGTCCTCTACGTATAAGTCTCCAGACGCTTACAAGTGACAATAAAACGTCACCATCATCACCAGCCCTGCAGCCGTACACCTACCCCTTACTCCTTCTGACCCAGGTTACAGAAATCCAGCTCCTTTCTTATAATCTACAGAATGCATACCATAAGAGGTTGCTATGTTAAGACCCAGACTTGAAAAAATTTTTTCCTGTCTTTGTAGCAAGATATCATTTTTCATTTCCTTCTAAGTCAGACACCACCTCTGAGATTTGCCTCTTTTCACTGATGTCAGCAGGAACTGACCTCTTGTCAAGCTGTCCTGAATCCCTACCTTCAGTTTGCCTTTGACCAGAAATATCTATATAAGCAGAGAGAGAATGAGAGCATTTGTCTCTTTAAAAAATTCCATGTTCTGTGTTTAAGGTCAGTTTCCCAAAGATTCACTTGCGGAACAGGGGTGGAGGTGTTGGGACAACTTGCCAAAGGACCTGGGTCAAAAGCAGCCAGATGAGATGCCATTTTTTTTCACATGCAAACAGTGACAAAGAGATTTGTTTATGCCTTGTCATGACTGGACAGCCCAAATACCATCAAGCCTGCATCAGCAGTTGGGTCTGGGTTTTGTCATTGTCAGTCCCTGTGGTATTCAGAAGAGATGCTGGCTCAGGAGGGCCAGCAGAGTTTAATTTCCAAATGCATCTGAAATCCTTTAAGCCTTTTGTTGGAGCCATTGCAAAATCATGGTGGCAATAAGCCTTTTTTTTTTTTTTTTTCCCTTCAGTGGTTGCATCACAGTCACCAAGACAAGCACAACTGACTCTTTCTCCAGAGAGACGTTGGCATCTGTGGTCCAAAGGTTAAGTATGCTGGGGCCTGGCTGGGTGAATTGCCTTTCATTTGAGACTCCAAGTGAGTGCAGGCTGAGCTCAGCGGCCCACTGGGGAGTGAGAAGCAATTGCTGGCTCTTCTTTCTCCAGGGAAGGAGAGCAGCATATGGTGTTCTGTGTGTGACACAAACGGTTAATTTCCACAGCTTTTCTGTAGTTTCAGCAACTCTGGGATTAGAAGGGACAGGTTCTTTACAATTCCCTCCAATTTCTCTCAGTTACTTTCCAAGTCTCTGCTTTTGTCCTGCTGATTCTCTTTCAGCGGCTTTGTTTTGCTGGGAGGTAAACACTTGGCTTGGGATTGAGGGGGATTTAGCTGCTTTGATTTTTTTTTTTGCTGCTTATACCCGAGTCGCTGGAACAGTTATTTCAAATCTTGAGATAGTCTTAAATGTTTCTATCCTACAGGTGTACGCAAACATCACACACACACACACACACACTCACCCCCTTCCATATAATGTTTATTAATGATTGTGAAACTATATTGGTCCATACGGACTAAGGATCAGCTGGAACAAAGACAAAATATTTGACAGATTTGGAGGTTGGAGGAAGGACGAGGGAGGGAGAAAGGGATGGAGGGAAGGAAGGAGAAAGAGAGAAACTAATAATAATAGCTGCCATTTATTGGGAACTTTCTATGCACTGGGCACACTGCTAAGTATTTTACATGCATTCGTTCATTGATTGTCTCCAAACCTTTCAGACACAGGGGTTATTACTATCCCCATTTTACAGATGAGAACATTGAGGCCTAAATTACTCAAGACGTGATCCCAGATCCAAGCCAGATTTTTCTGACAAAAAAGCTATTCCTAAACATGATGTCATAATGCCTATCAATAGCACACGACTGCCTCATTTTCTCAGAATTCTGTTTTAAAGAAGATAATTGTATCATTGCTTTTTCATGGTAACAACTCCTGAGGGTTACAATGATAATGATAATAACTATAATTTTTGGTACTTTTAGGTATCAGACCCAACCATTGAAACTTACATATAGTATCTCACTTAATGCTCACACAAACTTACATGTATGTAAATAATAATAAATATTATTCCCACTTGACCAATGAGAGAAGGAAAGGTAAGACTTTTTAAGTACGCATCTTGTCTCAGGTCACACAACAAGCAAATGGCAAACAGGAATTCCAACCTAAATCATCTGATTCCGAAGTCCTAAAACTTCTCAGAGTCTGTTCCATTTTTTTCTTGCTGTTTTCTTAGGAAAAGAGCCCCAGAAGAGCACAGTTGTTTAACAATTTTCTAGTTTATCCGTGAGTGCCAGCAATCTCATTTCTAATGCATATAGAGATTCATGTATTGAACATACCGTATAAGTAAATTTGGAGAGATAAATGCTTCATAAAATGAGAAACAAGCATTTATTGAACTTCTACTATATGTCAGGCACAATGCTGGGCTCTAGGAATACTAACATTCAAAGGAACCCTCAGTACACAGATAGATAAGGAGGCTCTTAGATAAACACTCTCAGTAAAATGTAGTGAGAACTGTGAGGGGCTATAGAGTGCATGCCCAGATGAGGGGCATTTAATGCAGTGGAGGCTCTGGGAGACTCTGGTGCCACACACTCATTGTTTGCAGATGCCCAAGTCTGCAAGGCTAACACAATTTTAGAGGGTAACTGTGTTCTTAGCAGTTCATGAAACTGATAAACAAAGTGAAAGGTTCGCCATCGCCTCCTGAAAAATGGAACGACTCAGCCAGACCGTCTCACCGCGTCCCCCCTATTCCAACCTCCCCCCCGGCCCCCCAGCCCTGCCCACCCACCCCATCAGGACTCTCTTCCAAGGATGCTGAGTAGCCAGCAACCCTGTGACACCTCCCTTCTAGCCTTAGGTGACTTGACTAGGTGGACACCCTGACTAAAGATGGCCAGTAAGAGTCTCTCCCTCAAAACCTTGTACCACAATCAAATGCACCACTAGTAGTTAATTTCTGAATGTATTTTCTGCTTTCTGCTCTTTAGATAGTTCCTTATTCTCTGTGCCCTGCTCTCAAAAAGACCTTAATTTTTCTTTTTGAAATGACTGATAATAATATAAAGTCATAGTACCTCTAGGTTAGTATTAAAAAAAACAAACAAAAAACAAACTTTCCTGAAAAAAAAAACCCAAAAACCGTGTACCACGAGACCTGGAAATGATTGTCTTTGCTCATCGCCAAATTTGAAAGATGAGTGGCTATATTTGGCTGGGCCATGAGAAAAACAAGTAAAATAGAGAAAATCAGTAAGGGAAAGAGAAGAGCGAAGCAGACAAGTAATGAGAAGTAGAGACGAGACTTCACAGCCCCTGGGAGATGGAAAGAGAGCCGTTGAAACTTCCTAATTTCCTACAAGTTTCAGTGGAGCTCACTTGTACTTCCCTTGAATGCTGGCAATGTCTCTGTTTTATTTTAATAAATCCTTTCATGTGTTTTAGCTGGAGTGAGTTTCTGTTTCTTCCTACCAAAAGATCCTTGACAAGAATACCTTCAAATCCTTCTCTGAGTCATAAACTTATCATTTTAATCCACCATTTCGCCTCAGCAATCAGACCCAGCCAGAGCTACTTACTATCCGTCAAATGCATTTAGCTTTTTGCTGCCTCTGTATGTTGCTTGATAGGTTCTCTCTGCTTGGAATGCCCATCACCTACAAGTTTAAGTGTCCACATCCCAGCCAGCCTTTGAACCCCAGCTGGAAACTTCCTCCATATGGCTTCTTGGAACCTTTCTGGTAACAAGTAATTTCTCACTCCTCCATGGAGCCTTTTATGTAGGTTTCCTGGCTCTGACGCTTTCTTACTTACAATAGAGCTGTCAGTACACCCAGCTTATTTTTCCTAGTGGAGTGTAAGCTCCTGGGGGCAGAGATTTTGTCTTGTTCTTTCCAAACGTCATCAGTGTTTATTTAGCACACAGTAGACATTCAAATGCTATTTATAGAATTAGCGAATAAATGAATGATTTCAAATTACCAGAAAGCATAATTAACTGAAAAATGTCAACACTCAAATTTTAGAGGGGAAAAAAAAGACAAGTAGAGAACTTAGATTGTATCAACTATATAGTCGAAATATAAATTACAACACTTCAGAGATTAGTACAAATTCAATCAGGTCTTGAACTTAATCTCTAAGGTTTATTCCACTACCAAAAAATATCCATGCCTATGTGATTCCGTACTTCATCCATCTACAATACTCCACAAGGAGACCTGAGGTTAGTACCTGAGCCTTCAGATGCTGTATATTTTTGGTGACTAAAAGACAATCCTGTTAAAAAAACATTGGAACTAAACAAAGAGTTAAATTTTACTTGACTAAAAAAAAGAAAAAAAAAAAAGGACAATCCTGTTATCCATTCACTATATAACAGTGTATATAATTATTTCTTATAACTATTTGCTTATTATCTCACTTCCACTGGAATATGAGCTGCATGAGGGAATGATTTTTATTTCACTCACCAATGTATCCCATATGCCTATAAGAGTGCTTGGCAAAGAGGTGGCACACAATTAATAATTGTTGAATGGAGACTTCCCTGGCAGTCCAGTGGTTAAGACTCTGTGCTTTCACTGCAGGGGGCGCGGATTCGATCCCTGGTCAGGGAACTAAGATCCTGCATGCAGCACAGTGTGGCCAATAATAATAATAATCTCAAAAAATTTTAAAAAAATAATTGCTGAATGGATGATTGAATGATGAATGAATAGGACATATAAAAGCAGGTAAGATGTAGCCTCTGCCCTCAATCACCATCCAGTTATCTTTAGTGTAGAAGACATTTTGGGTACCTTGCCCAGATCCCCCTTACCAACCAGTGACCCCATCCCCCAGATGTTGTGTCTGCAAACAGCTGGCAGCTGCCCCCTTCCCCTGAGAACTGCACTTAGTATATGGGAACATCTCTCCCAGAAAGACCTGGGAGGTTGCACACTAACTCCAGAAGTACCTGTAGCCAATGGCTGACTGATAAAGGGATCTAAAAATTATCCTCCCTTGCTTCAGTGTGGGAAAGTTCTGTGGTGTTTTCACCATCTAGAGTTCCCCATGAGATCAAGCTAAAGCTAGCCTTCAGCTAAATATACATCTTTATCTGGCTCTTCCTCATCCTGCTTTTCTCACTTCCTCCCTTACAGGCTCACTGGAGAGCACTCCCTCAATAAATTGTTGCCATAAAAATCCTTGTCTCAGGCTCTGCGTAAATTCTTGGGGATTATTTATTATCTATTATGTGCCAGGCACTATTTTTAAAATAACATATCTATTTTGAAATCTAATTTAACTTAATCTTACCTTCACAACCAATTTTCAAGACAGTTATCATCTCTAAATTACTGATATAAGCTAAACATTTGCTTAATATATTCTATGTGGTCCAAGTGGAATTTGAACCCTGATCTACCGAACTCCAGAATCTCTGTGCCTCATATTATACAACATAAGTGCAGGAAGTTATTCATATGTTTTGGGAACATTTTTTTTTGGGGGGGGGGGAATATTTTTAATGACAAAAAGAGAACTACATGAGATTTTTGTGGCTGATCCCCAGTTAACCAGAATATGCAATTAATCACAACTTCCTGATCCTTAAAATTCAAAGTAATCAAATAGTCTCTCCTTTCCCAGACTGGCTATCCCTTCACATTCTGATGAGAGTCTGACTTAGGAGTTGATATGTTATGGAGTCTTTCAGTACTTTTCACTGCATCAGATCTTTAAGTAAATTCTTGGCCCCATGGGAAAGTAGATATCTGTTGACCTATTCTGTTGATTGATGGAGACTCTCAGACATTGAGTGATGTCCACCAAGTCCTCATAACACATCTTCAGCAGAACCAAGCATTTCAAATTCCTTACCCATGCCTCAGATTTTCAGATTGTTATCTTGCAAAAATCCACAGCTTTCACCATTACTGAGAGAGAAGAATTCCTGATAAAAACCTGTTTTCACTTTAGGCTGATTCTACTGGTCAAGAATGGGGGAAAAATATGTATATGTGAACAATAATCATCTTTCCAGGGCAGAGTTTACAGCCTCATAGACCAGATTAAATGGAATTGGGGAAAGATAATATGTAGAATTAAATTCTTCAAAGTATTTAAAATTAAGAGAAATAGATAATTCGAACATTTCTTTTCTACTGGAGATACTTGGACTGCTTTGCTTCCAGAGCCTATCTCTTGCAGAGGCGTACTATATTTTTATAAAGGAGATTTTGAACTTCTAAACACTTAAAAAATTTTTTTTGCTGGTTTGAGAAAGAAGGGATAAATAATAGGTAGAAGTATTACAAGCCAAATGTGGGCTAGAATGATAAAACACATACATAATACCCATAGAATGGGAAATTATATTGACACTGTGGCTCATGGATGTTTTTGATGCTTTCAGTGGAACTATTAAAAAGGGATATAAGTTAGATTATGGAGTTCTGTATTCTCTATCATGGGTATTTTTTTGTTTCTATGAAAGCAGTGCTCTAGATCTTCAGACCCTATCTAGATTTGATTTGCACTTGGCAACAAAAGACTTTGTATCAAAGAAGAAAATCCAAAAAAGAGATTTCATATAGGTCTTCTAGTATAAAAAAAGGAGAACTGCAATGTAATCCCCAGTATAAAAAAAAAGAAATTTGTAACTTCATTCTACTAATGAGTATGCATTTTTACGTGTTTTTGAACATCTCCTGTCTCTAAAGCTGAATCTCCCCAAACAAAGATTGGCAAACACACATTTTCATTGTAATAATGAACACTTGGCTATCAACATCTCAAGTAATGATTATAACGTGAAACACAAAAATAGTGTCATCAAGTGGAGAGACCGGTGCCCTGGGCCTGGGAACCTGGATTCCAGCCCTATACAAACTAACTTTGTGATACTGGGCATTTACTCATTCTTTCTTGGTTTCGTTTTCCTCAGTTGCATATTGAGAAGATTGAACTAGGCAATCCCTAGGGTTTCTTCCAGCTCTATCTTTACGTGAATTCGCATTTATGAAATTCGTTTAAGTCCTTTGGAGAAAGATCTCAAAACCTCTGTAATCATTTTCCCAAATTAAGTGAATTACATTTCTCAGAGCATTTCTTTCTAGGTTATGGTAAAATGATGAAACATAGCTCTCTCCCCAGAAACATATGTCATGTTGAGACTGGCTCCTTTGAAATATATTGGTATTATTATTGAAAGCATGTTGAGGTCAGATGCATGAACAAGGAAAATGTGATGGACATAGGTGAAAGGAAATTATACAAGAGCAAAGATCTGGGTAGTGACTCCAGACTAAAAAGTTTGGACAGACAACATAAATCTAGATAAGTCAGAAGTCAAGTCCAAACAAATCAGCCAATGTAACAAGAGTGAAGCAAATATAGTAGGTCAGAGCAGACAGAGGTCAGAGTCTGGGATCAGAGAATGGATAGTAATAGCATTGAAGAACAGAAAACATCAAGGAGAGATCAGATTTTAAGGTATAGCTTATTTCCCCTCTGTGCTATTTATATTTATAAGTAGCTGTGTCTACGGGTGCTCACTGTAGTCAGAATAATGTGAAAAGTAATACTGATAAAGTAAGATAGTGGTTCAAGTAGGATATTGACAAAGATTTGGGAAGATTGCTTTCCATCAGAAAGCATCAGAAGATTCAGATGATTTAAGGATACTAGAGAGGAGATGAGATAAGAAAGGAGAAAGCAATATGTCTTTCTTAGACACTTGTTTTGTCCTGGCTCTGTATGGAAGGAAAACAAGCTACTCCCTACATCCCTTTTGCTCTCATACCAAGATGAACCAGTAGAGCTAGTACCAGGGAACATGATCTGGGTAATGAAGGCAGGGCCATAATCCCCACCCTCACAGAGGACCCCTCACAATAACTGGCATAACCTTCACCTCTTTCAGAGCAACCCCTTGGGTTATACACAAGAGAACAATGTAGAAGGCCACTCGGTATAAGGACTCTCTCTCTTATCCATCTCTATCTGGCTGTGTGTGAAAATGCCCTGACTCATTCTTCATTCAAATAGAAAAATTTAAGAGAGCAGTTGTTATAGAAATACATGGCACCATAGAAGATTCTGTAGACACAATAAAAGTTCCTTTCCCAAGAGAGAAATCTTCTTCTGTACCAACTGACTAGTTGGAGAGGGATATTCTGATTTATATTTTCAATAAATCTTCTAGCAGCTCTATGGAGAGTATACTTTCAGGGTCATAAGAATGGAAGCAGAAAAACCAGTTAGGAGGCTTTTTAGGAATCCAAGTGAGAGATTGTAGTGACTTAGAATTCCAGCATTCACCTGTATCTGTTTTCCTCACCTTCCATGCACGTGGAAGAATTATACTTCCTTTCCCCCTTGCAATTGGGTGGTGCTCCGTGACTAGTTCTGGCCAACGGATTGGTGTAGAAATGGTACTTATTGTTTCCAGACTGGAGCATTTGATTTCTGGGTGAGACCTTCTTGTGTTCTTTTATCCCCTCAAACTGTGGCTAGTGAACTTCCAGATTGTGCAGACACTTCAATGAGGGGCCTGGATTGAGGAAGAAGTGGAGCAGATCTCCCCGCTGATGTCCAGTGGACATGTAACAGAGTGAGAAGTAGATATTTGTTGTTTAAACCACAGAGATTTGGGGATTATTTGCTACCACAGCATAACTTAGCATATCCTAAACAATATTGATACTAACGGTAGAAATGGTGAAAATTAAGTAGATTTGGGATGCAGTTCAGAGGTTTGATTGACAGGACTTACTGACAGATTAGAGATAAATGGAAAAAGGAAGAAAAACCAAGGATGACCACAACAATACAATAAGCCCATAGCTGGTGCTGCTAATCATTTATAGCTCTTGTTCATACTGAGCTCAATTCAGTTTCACAAGCCTTATTAACACAAGCTCTAGAAATATACTAGAGTAAGAAGGAGAGATGAATGATATGACTGGCCTTACCTGGGAGAGTATGGTCTCTTGCATCTTCTACTTCTTATAGTCTTTGACTCTATTAGGGGATTAGAGTCAGATGGTTAGAATTTTTTATCATTGGGTTGGGATGAAGTGAACACAACCAAAATCATTTCAATCTCCCCCAACAATAAAACTGAGGACATTTCTATACCATTACTAACTTCAGAGAAAGTCAGGAAATAACTGAAGCATTAGAAGACATCTACCTCAATAAATATTTTATGAAAACCAAAAATCAGAAAAAAAGAACTGACTTCTTGAGTAATAACTATTGGTAGATTTAGATGTTCAAAAAACTTACCCTAAAATACTTCACCCTAAAGCTATATTTGATTGAACTAGATTTAAAAGGGAATTGACACAACAAACTGGTGAATATAACATAAAAGAAGCAGACTCACAGATATAGAAAACAAACTAGTGGTTACCAGTGCAGGGGAGAGACAATATAGGGGTGAGGGAGTGGGAGGTACAAACTATTGGGTGGAAGATAGGCTCAAGGATGTATTGTACAATGTGGGGAATATAGCTAATTTTTTGTAATAACTGTAAGTGGAAAGTAACCTTGTCAAGTTGTATAAAAGTTTTAAATTAAAACTAAAACATAAAAGGGAATTTCAAAAGTCCTTTGTTGAAAAACCTTGCCTTCATACAGGACTGTGGCTCTGACACTGATTGTGTGACTCTAGACAAGTCACTCTAACCTCTCTGAGGTTTAACTTAGTCATTTATAAATCAGGAGTAATCATGAAGGTTGTTTTGAGAATTAAATTAAGTAATGTGTATAAAACTCATTGTCAACTACACAGTAGTAGTCTAATAGGTGGAATTATTATTATTTTTAAAGAATGAACTACAGGGGTTCTCTTTCCCTTATTTTTGAGCCCACGTATAATCTGATGAAGCTACGAGGGAGACATGAGAAGTTTAAATCACTATAAATTCGAATCATGACACTGTGGCATTTTCAATATATCACTGCCCTCTGATCCTGCATATCAACTCATGCGGGAGAAATTAAATCACTATTCGTTGTTAGTTATTAGAACTAATGAAATCAGTAGAGCATGCTCTCACTAATTCAAGCATTTGTTAAGCAGTTTCTTTCTTTCTTTTTTTTTAATTTATTTTTTTATTTGGCTGCGTTGGGTCTTCGCTGTTGCACGCGGGCTTTCTCTAGTTGCGGTGAGCGGGGGCTACTCTTCCTTGCGGTGCACGGGCTTCTCATTGCGGTGGCTTCTCTTGTTGTGGAGCACGGGCTCTAGGCTCACGGGCTTCAGTAGTTGTGGCACACGGGCTTCGGTAGTTGTGGCTCACGGGCTCTAGAGCTCAGACTCAGTAGTTGCGGCACACAGGCTTAGCTGCTCCGTGGCATGTGGGGTCTTCCCGGCCCAGGGCTCGAACCCGTGTCCCCTGCATTAGCAGGCGGATTCTTAACCACTGCACCACCAGGGAAACCCTGTTAAGCAGTTTCTGGTAATAATCACATAGACTAATCTTAGCTTCATTCTCCCCACCCCCAACAAACCCTACTTCTAAGAGGCTGATAGAAGGAACATATCTGAACCTAGCTCCCAAATCATTCCAACACCAATTTCTCAATTCCTTAGATTTTAACAATGGAATTAAAGCATGACAGCTGAACACCAAAGATACAAGGGTATTGATAAAAGAAAGGGAGCCCACCAAAAAGAATCTTTGAGTGACCTTTAAGTTTAATGCATGCACATAACAATAGCAATTTGGTCATAAGGTTTGAAGACACCCTGTATCTCTATTACGGGGCTGCCATGAAAAATAAAACAAACTAGTGTTGGCAACAATTTAGAAATGTGATTAAATCCAATCATGGCTAGGTACAATTTTAAAGAGTTTCTCTAATTAGATTCTGAACAAATTCAACCACATCTTGACTTTTTTCCCTTTGGGATATCCAATAACTTAGATAAGACGTGTAATGTCTATTCCCTAAGTCATTAGTTTTAGTTAACAGCTAATTGAGTCCTAGTTTTTGATATCAAATTTCCTCTTTGCATCTATCTCCAGGTCTACACAGCACAAAGCAATTAAAAACTGGAACAATTATACAGTAAATCTAAGGAAGTTAACTAATAAGATACATCAGACTCTGGGTCTGTCTAGAGTGTTTCATTCAAAATTACCTGAAGGCCTGTTTGTAGTATGAATCCACATGATAGTTTCTGATTCTCCACTATGACAATAGTTTTAAGAAATATTTATTGAACACTTATAATGGGCCAGATACTTGTGTTAGGCACTAGGAGTACAAAAATGATTTAAACTTTCCTGCCCTCAAGGTGCTTAGAGTCTAATAAGAAAGACACACAAACCACACTGACACAATGTGATAAATGCTTAGGGAGATACACAGGTGATGCTGAACTTTCAGCACACCTTGGTTTCCTCAAAGAGATGATACCTGAGCTGAATTTTGAAGATACACAAGAGTTATTCACACAGATGCATTAAAGCAGGCACCTCAGACACAGGAAACAGCCTGATCAAAAGAAATGTAGGAGAAAACAACTATACCCCAATTAAACTAAAAAAAACGTAGGAGCCACAGATTTGGAGACAATGATTTGCAGTTCAGCTTGGGATGTGTTGTAGGAGAATGAAGTAAACCTAGCAGGCATCTTGATAGAAAAGAAACAAAGCTGAGAGGAGAGTTAGGGCTGGGAATGGAGGTTTGGAAGTCATCAAATGGGGCAGGAGAGGAAGACAGGGAAACACACCAAGGAAAAAGATCGTAAGGTGAGCTTGGGATCTTGAGGAGCACCCAGGCTTAAGGGGTGGAAAAAGAGGAAGAATTCATGAAGGGAAAGCGGAGAAATGATCAGAATGGTAGAAGAACCAGGAAAGAAGCCCAGAATGTTGAAAGTTTCAAGGAGATGGCCAACAATGACAAATAAACACAAAAATGCAACTAATACCAGCCTAAAGCAATATGCATTCCATTTAGCCATAGGAAGAACATTTACAGTCTCTTAAGAAGCCAGTGGTGTTCGAGGAGTAGGAAGGGGAGCAGGAGTTTAGATTGTGCTTCTTGACTAAGAAGAGGAGTGAGCGGAAGGAAAGTTAAAGAAATAAGAGGGCATTCTAAACTAAAGGGAAAGAAGTACTAGAAAGTAAGAGATTGACTATGTAGAGAAGACAGAAGATAGTGGAAGGGGTGAGGATGCTGTGGAAATGTGAAGGAGTGGGGAGAATGGCTTTGGATAGGCCGATGTTCTTAATATTTTTTACTGTGGCCCACTATAAGAAATGCATCTCACACAGTACACCCTCAAAGATATACACACAATCATAGATGTAAAGCAAAGTTTATGAGACAATATTTACCCTTACTACATATTATGTACCCTGAAATTTTCTTTTCATTCTACTTTATTCCATTAAAAAGTGCTAGTCATACCCTGATAGTTGATTTCATGCCCTTCCGACGCATCAGGGCCCACAGTTTTGAAGAACACTGGAATGAAAGACTCTTCAATCTCAAACTTCAATCTCTAAATCTCTAAACCTTCCAAAGTTAGAAAAAAAAAATAAAGTAGGATAGAGATGAGGATAAATATATAGTTATACAGAGTAAGTTGAGGTATTTCAGTCCTCACTGCCTCACTTTTCTTTCCTTTTTTTTAGTTGAAGTATAGTTGATTTACAATGTTGTGTTAGGTTCAGGTGTACAGCAAAGTGATTCAGTTATACATACATATATATCTTTTTTTTTCAGATTCTTTTCCCTTATAGGTTATTACAAAATATTGAGTATAGTTCCCTGTGCTATACAGTAGGTCCTTGATGTTTATCTATTTTATATATAGCAGTCCATATCTGTTAATCCCAAATTTCAAATTTATCCCTCCCCCCTTTCCCCTTAGGTAATCATAAGTTTGTTTTCTGTGTCTATAAGTCTATTTCTATTTTGTATATAAGTTCATTTGTACTGTTTTTTTAGATTCCACATATAAGTGATATCATATGGTATTTGTCTTTCTCTGTCTGGCTTACTTCACTTAGTATGATCATCTCTAGGTCCATCCATGTTGCTGCAAATGGCTTATTTCATTCTTTTTCATGGCTGAGTAATATTCCATTGTATATATGTACCACATCTTCTTTATCCATTCATCTGTGGATGGACACTTAGGTAGCTTCCATGTCTTGGCTATTGTAAACAGTGTTGCAATGAACACTGGGGTGCATGTATCTTTTCGAGTTACGGATTTCTCCAGATATATGCCCAAAAGTGGGATTGCAGGATCATATGGTAGCTCTATTTTTAGTTTTTTAGGGAACCTCCATACTGTTCTCCATAGTGGCTGTACCAGTTTACATTCTTACCAACAGTGTAGGAGGGTTCCTCATTGTAGTTTTGATTTGCATTTCTTTAATAATTAGTGATGTTGAGCATCTTTTCCTGTGTCTTTTGGCCATCTATATGTCTTTTTTGGAGAAATGTCTGTTTAGATCTTCTGCCCATTTTTTGACTTTTTTTTTTTTTTTTAATATATATTGAGTTGTATGAGCTGTTTGTATATTTTGGAAATTAATCCCTTGTTGGTCACATCATTTGCAAATATTTTCTCCCATCCTGTAGGTTGTCTTTTCATTTTGTTTATGGTTTCCTTTGCTGTGCAAAAGCTTTTAAGTTTAATTAGGTCTCATTTGTTTATTTATGTTTTTATTTCCATTACTCTAGCAGACAGAGTCAAAAAGGTATTGCTACAATTTATGTCAAAGAGATGCCCTCACTTTTCTTAAAGTAAAAGTTGAGGTCATCAGTTGAGTCCAGGGAGAATGGAGCAGGGTGGAGGGCATAACAAGAATGATGAAGGTATAGAAAAGTCACTGAGGAAAATGAAACAGGATGCTGAACAGAGAGAAGGAAAAGGCTGCTCAGTGGTGCTGAGGACGCATTTAAGCCAGAAAGCAAGCATTTGTTGTAGCCCCAGCCTTGATGGTTCTACTGATCAAGTTCTCAGTTCCATCAGGTTTGTCAGTTGTATTTGTTACTCTTTCACCAGAGAATCTGGTAAATTCTCAACAAATGGTTACTGAGTGAATGTTACTCTACCTAGGTGAGCTAGTTCACTACCTGAGTTGAAAATGTCACACTGGTCTTTTCAATTCCTGTCTCTTGTGCAGAAAAGATACAAGGCACCCTCCTTAGATCCTCCTCCTTCCCACCACACCCACTAAGGCTTCCCTTGAGAGCTTCTGCCCTCAGAGAAGTGTTGAACTGTCCAGTTGACAGCACTGAGCTTGGCACTTGGCACCCTGTAGGTGCAAGTTGTTTACTGATTGGCATCTAGCTTGTGATACGCTGTGGGAGTGTGCTGTATAACCAGCTTTGTGTTTATGCTGTTTGTCCAACAGGACAATTCTATGCAATGAAACTGTGAAACAGTTCTATGTGTTTGAAGCAATCTAGCTCCATTCATTCATTCAACAAATATTTATTGAACCCCGACTACATGCCAAGCACTAGGGCAAGCATAGGCATTCAGTGTGAACAAGAATGACAGGGTCCCTGTGCTTAAGGAGATAATATCCTCTCTGGGAGAGAAAGAGAGATGATTTTGTTTTATTTGGTTTGGTTTTTGAGTGATGGGGTGGGGGCGGGGGGTGGACCATACACATGCAGGAAGAGAGAACAGCATGTGCAAGCTTAAGGCTGTGATGACGTGGCACATGGTGCTGGTATGTTCCAGGAACTGAGATGAAGCCAATATGACCACAGCCCAGTGATGGAGAGGACAGGCCCAGACTGGGGGTCTTGCAGGTATGTCAAAAATATCCATCTATCTCCTAAGAACAAAGGAAAGTCATTTTGGATAGGGGAATGATGAACAGATTGCCATTCCTGGATGTACCTAGGCGTCTGAATACTTATCCAATTGTTTATCCTAGTGAGGCATCTCTCAGCTGGCAGATTAGTCGCAGATCTGGTTTCTGTTTTGCTTTGTTTTGCTCTTGTAAGTATTGCCGAGCAGGGTCTGCATTTTGAGCCACTTCCCTTCCACCCTCACAATTCATTTTAATTGTCTAGGAGAATCTTCTGCTTCTCCCCCTTCCAATTTTCAGGCCAAATAGTGACAGGAGTCTTTGGAAGAAATTTACATTATTGAGAGCCTGGGGTTTGTAGAGCAGATAGGACTGAGCACTCAGGAAGTTTTAGAGGCAAGCTTAAATTTCAGTATCACAATGGAAGGCAGTACGGAAATTTCTCTTTGTCAGAGTGGAGGAGTTTGCCTCCACTCCAGTCCACGATGTTGACTTCATTCCAAAGGGGGAATCTGGGAACTGCTAACTCCATTTTGCCGTCTCAGTTTTCTTCTGGATTTCCTGTTGCCCTGGGAGCTTCGGAATTCACAGGAACAACTCCCTTCCCTTCCCTCAACTCCAGTGGTGACTGCGGTTCTAGGCTGGGGTGCAGAGCTGACTCGGGGAAGTAAACCAGGCTGGGTGTGGCAAGGGAAACTAAGCTCCCAGGTCATGCACAAGGTTTATGTCTGGTGCCTGCAAATCCCCAGGCAGAATAATTCATTCAAATGACAGCAGAGTCCTGCTCAAGGTGGGTGCCCAAGATTCAAGCACAGCTGTACCTCAGGGAGGCCTGGCAGTCTTGCCCCTGCGGGCACGGACATGGGGCTGATGCACTGTGTGTATTTTATTCAAAACACCTGCTCCTTGACAAGGAGCCCATGACTCCAGTCTAAAGCAACCACCTTCGTTAACTGTGAAGGATAGAAGCTATCGTCGCCTTACGAGAAAAAGCAGGAGCTGTTAGTTTTGTAATTATCTCCACTCCATTTGCTGACCTTTGACTTCTGCCTCTTATGCATTCTGAAACTCACCCTCCCACCCTGCTAAATCAACCCCAATTCTGGGAAGTTTTGCATTTTCCCCTCAGCTCTTTGGACCCATCAAAGAAAACTTTCTTTAATTAAAAAAAATGTTCTGTGATTGCAATGAAATGCAATTAACTCAACAAACAGACCTGGCTTTGAGGCCGAGCTCTGTGTTTTACTATTTCAGCAATCTAACCCCATAGAACCTTAGTTTCTCAGCTATACCATAGTGGAGATAATAAAAAGTCATGTCGATGGGTTGTTGGGGAGATTAAATTCAATGAGATGATGCAGTGATTGGCACATAGCACATGCTCAATAAAGCATACACTGTGTCCTCCACTAATCCAGGCAGGAGTGGATCATCTGGGGATTGATCTTATAGAGAAATCTTGGACACGAAGAAAATCTGAAGTTTGTCCACTGCAGCTCAGTTCTGTGTCTTCTTTGGTGGTGCAGAATTTAGACAGGATTTCTAGCAGCTCTAACTGCCTAGGTGAGGCGGTGTGGGTGGGGATGAACCACCTGCTAGACACAGCTCTGCGTTATACAGATGTGCTTCAGGACTGTGTGTGCCCTTCCAAACAAATGGATTCATGTAATGGAAGTACCAGTATTCTTTATGTAGAGTCCAAATGCAGAGACAGGTTAGTTCCAAGCCAATAAACTCAGGGTTCCAAAGTCTTAATTTCCTAGAATTTGGTGAAATCCTCCCATAAAATGCTGGTGGGTGAGTTTGGAAACAACAGGCTAATCAATCCCATGCTTCATCCCTGTCTGTAGCTAATTCCACAGCGTGGAACCTTCTCACTGGGCCTTGGGGATGCTCTCTTTCACAGCCCTCCATTGAGGTGACTCATAGCTTGTTTACTGAACCTAGCATGGGTTTCTGGGCTCTGTGCAAAGTGTTCCGGAAACAGCCCCTGTCCTTAAGTTCCCTTCCAGTCTTCTGTTTGTGAGTAAAATTGTACTTCTCCTTGTCCCCAAACATACCTGGTTCTTTGCTACCTCCAGACCTTGGCTTGTGCTGTTTCACTTCTGGAATACCGTCTCTGTTCCCTCCTCTCCTCCCTAACCCTGTTATCTCTGCTTGTCAATATTCTTCCTATTTGATTTAAGCTCTGTTCAAATACCACTCCCCCTTCCTCCTGTGAATTCTCAGCTTAAAGTCCTCATCTTCTTCAAAGAATTACTTGGAGTATCATTTCTCCATGTATACATTTCTCTCCCCTAATTCAGTGTAATACGCTAGGGAGAGAAATCATCATTACTAGTCTTGGTGTCTCCCATGACATGTATAGAACTTAACAGTGGACACTAAAGGTTGAGTGATTGATTGAGTGAATTCATTCATTCCACAAATATTTACTGACTGCCCACTATGGACCAGGCACTGTTCTAGATGTAGAGGATACAGAGGTGATTAGATAGGCAAAGCCCCTGTTCTTGGGAGTTCACATTTTGTATGAATAAATTCCAGAATTGTTTAAAAAGTAAAGGCAAGAGATGTTAAAAAAGAACAACAAACAACAACAACCAAAAAACCTTGATGTTATCACAAGACAAGAAACTATTGCAAATATCTACTCTCTTTGTTATTCCTATCCTGATTTTCCCATCGACTAATATTTGATTTAAATTACTACCTTCTATTGTTTAGTATTTGCTGGGAACTCTGCTAAGTGCTTCACAGAAAATATTTCATTTTATCGTCACAACAATGCTAAGAAACAAGAACTAGTAATCCATTTGAGGAAACCATAGCCCCTGAAGGCTAAATAGCCTACCCAAGCACAAGAGCGTAAGGGAATAAAAACGCTGAGATTAGAACCCCACTCTACCTGACTCCACACAGACTATCTCTCAACCACTGTGTTGTATCAACCTTCAACCTTAGCAACAAGAGTCTCAATGCCATAAACCACATGACCTACAGTTTGCATTTGTTGGTCTTCTACTAGGCAAAGTTTCCCTGAAACCAGCCTTCGTTGCCAAAACTTTGCATGCCCTTTCTGATATACATTATCAACTGGAAACATTTTCTCCATAAATTTCAACAAGTTCAATTGCTACATTTAGAAAAACATGAGTCCAGTGGTTCCTTTCTCCAAAGATCATGTGTTGGGACAGCAGCCATTGTTAACCTGGGGTTCACCATGTCACAGGCAGCAACAGCTTAACCCCTTGGCAGGATTGCCACCCCCATCCACCTAACATGGCAAACTACTCACAACGTGTCCATTTTCCACACATTGTCAATGATTAATTTATAAATCACCTTCTAAAGCTTTGATGATTTCAACATAAGAGGCCCTTATTGGGATTTGATACGATTCTATCCAATACCATCCCTGTGGGAAGCAGATCCAAACAGAATCAGTTGACCTTACAGGCAGATTCATGTAGTCCTTAAAATAAGGCGTTGTGGAGCCAGCCCCTGGTGGAGAACGACGGTCTTTCAAATTTATTATCTCCACTGACTATGTCTGGAACACACCCCTCATTCGATAAATGTTTGTTGAATAAATGAATGAGTAAATGATTTTTTGAATCACTCTGAAAATAACTTAAGGTAAGATGTATTGTGTAGCCAAAAGAACACTGAGCTTGCCGGTTTAAAACAACTAAAAAAGAGAGTTTAATTCCTGGCTCTGCTGGTTAAGACCTGTGTTGTGTGTGGCATCATGCAAGTAAATGAACTGCTTTACAGTTGCTATAAAGTGAGGATAATATTATTTGGTCCCACTGTTGAGAAGAAAAAATGGAATAACATGACAGAGCACCCAACAGAGTCTTGGTACACGGTAGGTCCTCACTGTTGTTTCTCTTCTTCCAAAAAGAAAATCCACTTGGCTGGGTTGCACTTTTCTGTAAAACATAAATGGAAAGAGTTAGATTAGATCTGGGGTGCACTCTTCTATTGAAACTCCTTGTTATTTGGAGAAGGGGGTACTGGGTAGGGGTTCTATAATTTTAAAAAGTCATTGACGGGCCAGAGGCAAGTGCTGAGTTACTCTACTTGCTGGGAACTTGGCAGTGGCACATTATCTCACAATGGCCAGGTTGTTGTGCTGCTTGAAATAGCTGCAGGATTCACAGGGAGACTGTAAGTTAGTTGAACTTCATAATGGAGGGAGTTTCAAGTAACCAGAAGTTCCAATTATCCCACATCAGTGAATGTTACTCTCATCTTCCAGAGGTTTTCAGTCCAGTGATCTGATCTATCTCCAGATATCACAGAGTCCAAATAAGGGAGAATGAAGTGAGCAAGATCTCAGGAAAACACTCAAGAGTGCTTGAAACACAATAATGTAATGTCAGCTCATTTGACTTTTTCACCCATTTCCACAGGCTTTGCCATCAAGTAGCTTCAAGAACTGTAGGTAAAGCTCAGGGCGCAGGTCCCGGGTACAGAGCAGACTCTCAAGAAATGTTACTGCCTCTCCTCACTCTTCTCCTATAAGGGATCCTCATATCACAGCCACAGTATTTGGGCAAAAGCTAAAAGTTGATCAGAGAAAGAGGAATAAGAGAGTGCAGGGCAGTGGCTTTAGCAGCTACCAAGCTAGTGGCTTTGAGCATGTTTTTCGCCTGTGTAACTGAGTGACAACCACTTGCAAGTTAATTGTCTCTTTCTACCCACTTATTGGTTCTTTGAGATAGATATTATTATCCTCCTGGTGACAGATAAGGACAATGGCTATTAGAAAGGTTAGAAAGTTCCCCAAGATCACACAGCTTGTGAGTATTAAAGCCTGATTAGAACCCGAGGCCCCTTTGACTGCAGATTATGGCTCTTATCTCCATACCTCCAGATCTTCAGCTCTAAAATGGCATCTTAATCTTTTCCCAGCTCTAAATATCTAGCCATTTATTATTTAAATCATTCAAAAATATTTGAGGTTCTACTATGCTAGGTAGAGTTGGGTGATATTGGGAAGAGTAAAACATGAAATTTAAGATCTGTGTGGACACACATAATAACACAAGACAGAAGTAGAGACAGTCCCCAAGGGGTTCTGGAAAAAGGGCCCAGGGACTTTAGAAGAGAAAGGAATTTGTCTTGCTGAGCAGGCAAAATGAGACTTCCTGGTGGAGAAAGAATCTGCTCTAGACCTCAAATATCTACTCAGTGTCCAGAGCAAGAAACTCTTCTACTTCCCAGGGACTGAAACTCCTGAGCTTTTTCTGCTTCTCCATTAAAGTTGAGAGAACCCCTCTGTGAACTGAGAGCTTGATGGTATTTTGGACAATTTAAAAGCAAGAGAACTCCGAGTGCCCATAATAAAGTACACTTCAAAATGCTTGCTTTAAAAGGCCATGACATTTAAGGTTCAGTTCACCTAAATTCTTCAATTCATCATCTTTGTCATTTATTCCATAAATCATGGACACATGGACATCCAAATAATACAGAAACCTTACCATCAAGCTTCTCCTCTTGGTTTGGGAGGGTACAGTGTTTGGATTTCAAACCCTTGACACTAAACAGAGCTCTGCTTGGGTAGAAGTCATGCTATGGCAACAGCAAACACAAGGACACTCAGTATTTGCCAGATGTGGTTCTAAGTGCTTTACATATATTATTCTCATTTAATATACACAGTTACCCTATGAGGCAGATACTATTAATATTCCCATTTCGCAGATGAAACTCCAAGAGGTTAATTAATTTGCCAAATGTCATCCAGCTAGTAAGTGTCAGAGCCCAGGAATAAACTGAAAAAGCCCAGGTCTGGAGAATATGCTCATCACCACTATTCCACATGGCTTCCTTCTATGCTTACCCAGATTGATTTACCTGGTTTAAAAGTAATAAAGGAAGAAAAACTAGCACTATTCTAATATTTGGGGAAAGCCAAAAGTGTTTTGTTGTTTGCTCATCTTTTTGTTTTACTGTCAACTTTTGGTTCAATGCATAGTCGTAGTTTAGTGGTCTCAATTTTGTAGGCTTAGATTTGAATAATTATTGTTAAAATGTTTGTATTGCTATTTTCCTAACTATAAATGTAAATCAAGGTCATTGTAGAAAAATGTTTAAATACAGAAGAGACAAAAAAGAAAACAAGTCACTTATGAAGTAACCCCTGTTTACACTTTGGAGTATTTTGTGGTCAATTATTTTTTTCCTATGTAGAGCTTTAGCTTTGCCTTCTAGATATGCCTATTGAGGATCATGGTATACCCAGTTTAGTTTCTTGATCTTTGTCCATTTTGTACCTTGTTACTAAAAATTCTTCTGAAGCCTCATTTTGAGGGCAGAAAAATATTCCACCAATTGGATATTCTATGGCTTATTTAATCAAACCTCTATTTTAAGCATTCAGACTGTTTCCATTTTCCTAATTAAATAAATGCTTCAATAAGCATCTTTGTACATTTTTATAACTGATATTACTTTCTTAGGCTTTGTTAAGATTATATCAGATTTGCTTAACTAATTAGTTCCACAAATACTAAGTATCTACAATGTGCCAGCTGCAGGGCCTGAGGATACTATGGTGTTACTGGGTCAAAGGGGAGGCATATGGTTAAGAATCTTGACATGTGGCTCAGTGCTTCATTTGAAAGGTTGTTCTAGTTATTTATGCTTTGTGAGCTGTTTAAGAGTTTGCATTTCACTGAATCCTATATGGATTAAGAAACATATTTTCCAGTTTGAAAGATGACAATTATGTTTCATTGTTGCCTTTGTATTTCTTTGATTTTGAGTGAGGTTATACTTTTTGGTATATTTATTATTCATAAATGTTTGATTTTGAAATTATTGTTCAGGCCTAGTCTAATGGAAGAAATTTCTCATTTCATATTTCTTTATAGCTTGAGAAAATGCAAAAACACTGCCTTGAAAGCCTTAATGTTGCCTTTTAGTACCCATAAAAGTCAAGGTCAGCCTTTTGATGCATCCAGCTCTCAGAAATCTGGGTTACTGGAGAATATCAAAAATGGGCCTACTGTATGAACTGATGGCTTAGAATTACCTGGGCAGGGATAGTAAACAAACTTGGGCAGAGGTATAAAATCTGTTGGTCTCCTGGCTGAAGGAAGTTAACTGTATTAATAGTTGGAGTTCTTCTTTCTACAAAATAGTTTTTAAATCCTAGTTTTGTCTCTAAGGGTAATTGTTACTTAATATAATAGCATAAATTAGCATAGTCACGTCACTTAATGGAACATGTGCATGTCACTGAATCTTAGATGCATAAAGTATTTCAAAGTACTTTAAAAAGATTTTCACAATCTATTGTCAGAAATGATGTCCATTTACCTTTGCCATATTCCATCAGTTAGAAGTAATTAGGTCTAGCTCACGCTCAAGTGGTCACACAAGGGCATGAAAATCAGAAGGTGGAGATTGTTGAGGACTGTCTCCGAGGCTGCCACTCACACTCTCTATGCTTTACAGTTTTATTTTCTTCATAGCACTTATCATTAGCTAAAATTATTTGCTTATGTTTTTATTGTGTATCTCCCTTCTCTAAACCGTAAGCTCCAGAAGGGCAGGGGCTTTGCCTTGTTTGCCACATTACTCCCAGAACCTCAACTGTAACTGGCACATAGTAGGTTTTAAGTAAACATTGTTTAGTTACTTAATTAATTTATTTATTAATCTGATAGACTACAATGGACTGGGAAAGCAGTATTTTAGTGGTCAAGGGCAAAGTCTGTTAAGTCAAACAGACCTGACTTAAATTCCTGTCTTTGCCACTCACTAGCTGTGTAACCTTGGGCACATTGCCTCAATGTCCACATCTGGAAAATGGGGATAACAATATGTACCTTGCAGAGTTATTGGAATTCATTTTAATCATATATAGAGATATGCAATATCATATATATTCACTTTATATCATATTATATATATGTATTGTATTGTATTTATTTTATTTTGTATATATACACATATATATTTTAATACTACATATATTTTATACTATATACAGTATATATTTTATATAGTATATATATTTTATATTTTTATATTTATTTTATATGTAGTATGTATGTGTGTATATATATATATATAAAGACTGAGAGAGAGAGAGAAAGAACTTGGTATACAGTAAGTGTCCAGTACATGGTCATTATCACTACAATTATTACAATTCAGAAGATGATTCTCCTGACCTGTGGGTAAACTCAGCCCAGCAACTGATGCTTTGCACTGGGCTCCTCTGCTGTGAACAGCTGCCTGAAGAGGAGGGTGTGTGTCACTTCCTCACACCCACCCAGGGTCTTGTTTGGCCAAACTTAGCCATAGAGAAGGAGAAGTTGAGGGCGGGCATCCCAAAGGAGAGATCCACATTGTGTGGAGCTCGTTTTTAGTTACTCCGCAGCTCTTGGCCACCGCCCTCAGGTCGAGCTGCTGACCCTCACCGTGAGCTTGTGCCAACCCATCCACACTCTTCCATCCTGGGACCCTAGTAACGGAGGGGGGAGTCCCTGCTCTGCAGGTTCCCAGTGCCACCTGGGGTTTGGGAGCTAGCTGCGCCTGACCCCAAAGGAGGGCAGGGCTCTATAGGAAACCAACCCTTGGCACATGTGTAGACCATCTGAACTAAAGCGCCAGGGTCACAATCTGATGAAACAAGAGAAGTCAATCAAATTGGGGTTAAAATTTTCCACTTACAGCAAATGGTTCAGAGTTTCACACTAAACAACAACAATACCTACACACATTTATAGTAATAATGTGTCCATTATGTCTTTGTCCACCTACTTCACAAACATTCATTTAGTACCATGTAACAAGTGGATTCACAGATGGGAGAAAGGATATTATAAAATCATAACAGAGTGCCTCAGGAGCTTGGAGGGAACACCTAATTCAGATAGTTATAAGGGAAAAAAAACATTGAAATGGGTTTGGAAGAATAAGAGATTCCTGCCTTCAACTCATACTTATCAAGCTCTTCCTGTATGCTCTAGGCTCAGGGAAGTGCAAGGTAATGGAGAAAAACAGTGAATAAGATACAGTTCCTGCCTTCAAATTGCTCATGGTGCTGTGGGGAATCAGTCGGTAGGTGGGAAGTCTCCTGGGAGTAGATGGGTGCAGGACTTTAGGAAAAGGAAGTCCATGGCTTGTTTGGGAGACAGTATGGTAGGTTGGCTAGAATATGTGAAACGCAGGGTGAGGGGAACTTGGCGGGAGTTGGTGGGAGGCAGCCTGAAGGGAGAGGTTTGGTCTCGATGTGAAGAGCCTCATGCCAAGCTAAGGAGTTTCCACAGTATTCTGTAGGCAACGTCAGGCTGTAGAAGGTGTGTGCAGAGGAATGATGTTACTGGTTCCGTGTCTACAAACACCCCTCAGGCACTTGTGTTATGTATAGGTTGGGGAGAACCGTTTTCCAATTTTCCAAGCAAGAAATGACTGGGCCCTGACCTAAGACATGGGCAAGTGCAGAGAGAGAGAGATGGGGAGGGATTCAAGAACTAGATCAGAGGAAGAAAAACTATCACATATCGGGAAATAACTGCCTATTCTCAAAGGATGTTAGAGTCCTTTTGAATCACCTACTCCATCTCTGTTTCACGGATCAGAAAACATTCTTCCAGGAAGGTCAATAATTTGCCCAAGCATACAGCTGCCAGCTTTATCCAGTCTGAAGTGACATCAGTAATTTTGGTTAATGCCATATGTATTAGTTTCTTCGGGCTGCTGTACCTCAAACCAGGTGCCTTAAAACAACAAATTTATCACCTCGCTTTTCTGGAGGCTAAAGTCTGACTGAAATCAAGGTGTCAGCACGGCTGGCCGTGCTTCCTCTGAAACCTGTAGGAGAATGTGGTTTCCTGGCAATCTTTAGTGTTTCTTGGCTTGTGGATGAAGCATCCAATCCTCTGTCTTCGAACTGCACTCTCCCTGTACATGTCTATCTTCACACCATCATTATCTTGGAAGGACACCAGTTATATTTGATAAGGAACAAGCTCTACTCCAGTATGACTTCACTTAATTTAACTAATTACATCTGTAATGAACCTATGCCCAAATAAGGTTGCATTCTGAGGTACTGGGGGTTAGGACTTCAACATATTTTGGAAGGGGGACACAATTCAACCTATAACACCATATCAAGTTGTCCTGACACAAAATGGCACTCTCTTGGAATAAATTGGCTTCACCTTGCCTAAATACAGGAAAGGATCTGCTAGGGCTTATATACAGAGGTCCAATCAATCAAAAACAGGCAGGTCTGGGCTCTTGGTTAAAGTGCAGTTGCAATTTTACCCATTTCTAACTTCTCTGCTTGGATTTGAAATGATTGTAATAAGGGAGGCAGGTCAGGAGATCTCAGATTTCTGTTTCATTGTATCCCTACTCAGTATCTCCATTCTGCTGTCCTAATATGGGCTGATCTTTCACAAATCCCTGAGCTTTGCTCACAAGCTATCAGTTTATCTCTCTGTAAAGTGGGAAGAAGGTATCTTCTCAATACCTTCTGCAACAAGCCTTGAGTGAACAGAGAATCTAAGACATTATATCTTAGACAGCAAATGCATATTTCAAGAGAAAGGCCCTGTTGAAATAATAGAATGTTACCATTTCTGTAATCTTCTTGACTGCTGACTAAAGAGGAACCAAGGAGTCTAAAATAGCTAATTCGGTCTCGCCCAGGAAGTACACCCCCCCCACCCCGACTTCCTCCTGTCTTCTCCTCCGGGCACCACAGCTGCTCTGACCTCTAATCTGCCCTGGGGCTTTCACATCCCCTCAGACTCCCAGTCTGTCCCAGTCGCAGAATGCTTTTCTAAATTCTGGGCACAAGAAGCATGTCCTCTTCAGGGATGTTTTGATGAAGAAGGGGATGAACAGGATGGGTTCAGATACTTGACAGTTCCATCTTTCTAGTCAAGAGTGCCAGGGCTTTAGAGAAGTATTAGAAAGCCCACCGCATTCATCTCAAGGCTTCCAGAAAAGTGAAACTTAGATCACAATAAAGCCACCTTCATTTGGAGTTTGGGGTCATTCAAACAGAGCCTGAGCTGAAATTTAATTTCGTCCTAGCAGTAAGGATTTGCTGAGCAAATTAATGCTAGAGTGTAAACAAGGCTTCCCAAGTACGCCTAAGAGCCTGTAAAGGATGACCCGCTTTCAAGGCTTGGAAGCAATCCTTTTTCATGCTAATTACAAACCCTTCGGTATTTGTGAAAGCGGGTCCCTCTGGGATTTCTATTTGCCAACAAGTTGTTTATTTCCAGTGTAAAGGGGGCGGTGGGTCTATGAATTATTGAGTAGCTACAACGGGCCTGCCTGTGCTCAGTGAGAGATTGTTCCTCTGTATCTTCACAGCCATCCTTGAAGCTAAGCATTGCCCCAGTCTGCACCTGTGGAATGGAGATTTGAACGCAAGGGGCAGAGCTAGTAAGTAGTGGAACCGGGATTCAAACTTGCGTGAATCTGATCTCCAGAACCCGTATGCTTTCCTCCAGCAGAACCACCCTTTGAACATGTTAGGTCTGCTTTTCTCTAAAATAAATTCCCAAAGTCAGTCTTCTCAATATTTCAAAATGGCTTGGCCCTAATTAGCCCTAATCAGCTAGCTTTTCTCAACTCTGTCTTCATTTCAGTAATGAGGAAAAAAAGAGGCATTCGTCCAAGAACCAAGCTGTCGAAGGAGAGAGAGGTTACAGCAGGTCTGGGCTTATAAAGTCCTAGTCCGCGGTGCTTCCTGAGACCTATGACACTGAAGGAGACCAGGTGGAAAAGCACTCCCTCTTTGTTACATATGTTTTGCTTTTGGAAAGATGTTTCCACCACTCGCAGGAGAGATGCCTCTGGCCTTATTGCCCATTGTCCTCCCGCAGTGCAGGCTGGGTAGGTGAGGAGCCCGCCTGGGAAGGGTAAGAAAGAGATGGGATGCTGCGTGACTAGGTTTAACCCTTGGCGCCCTTTTCCGGGTCTGCTGTCACTGTATACTAAGGTCAGAAAAACTAACAAAATGCCAGAAGATAACTGCATGTTCTCAGCAGTACCACAAAGCTCTACCCTCACCAGCGTGAGCCGACTTCTGCAAGTCACCTCATAACCTTCCCACTTATTTTTAAAGCATACACAAAACACATTTTAGTGCAATTAGAGAACTGGAGCTTTTGACCCAGAAATGAAACAGCTGTTGACTTCCAGTCTGCCCGTCATTAGAGAGGAGACTTGAAAAATCAGAAGCAAGTTCAAACTCTATAAGGTACAGTATTGAACTTCATATGTAGCTCATGGGCCCAGAGCTGCCCAGCAGCACATAATGCATGAAAAGAAACAGGTTTCAAACAGTTATAAGGCATGACATATAAATCAAGCCTTTAAAATATTTATTAATGCTGCATTTTTAATTGCCAAAAAGTATTCGCCGGAGAGCATAGTTATGACTCTTATTACCCATGGGACTGGCTGTTTGAACGCGAATAATCTTAACTGCTTGCACGCCCATTGGTACCCTTTCAGCTGAGGAGCCATTGAGTCTCAGCTTCAAGTGCAGAGGAAGTGCAAAGAGCCTCTGCACTTCAGAGCTGAGCTTGCTTTGCTAGGAGACCGTTGAGCAGAATCCCAGCGCGCTCTGATTCATTCTGCCTGCCGATTGGCGGTTCTCCTGGCCGCTGACGTCATCCTGTTGCTGGGTGGAAAACTTCTGCCGCACCGTCCTCGACACTGACTTCATTCAGATTGTCCTGAAGGGGACGGTGTACCCAGCAGTGAAATCAGATTACAGCTCAAATGGAATTAGAAGGTCTTCTTTTTGTGTGATCGTTTCAGTTACCTTACGCCTCTTAAATGATAGCGTGCTTCCCCCTCCCCCATAATCTAGCAACCCGTTTTGTGTGGCAGTGTCTCCTCCAGGCCACCCAACCCCCAGCACGCTCTAGAGCACCATTTTCCTTTGAGTGTAGATGGAAGGTGTTTTAAATACCTCCCAGTTGAGGCTGGCTTTCTGACTAGTTTACGTTTCCCTTTATCAACAGATTTGAAGTTATGTCCTTACTTGCCATAATGATTGTTAAGTAGTGCTTTGGACTTTCTATAATAAACCCTTTCTAGCTTTCATTTATTCTCCCAGTATTCTGTGAGGCACAGAAAACCAGGAGAAGTGAGGGCTCACTTGTCTATTGCCTTTTACAGATTGCAAAGCCCTTTTTATGTGCATCGTCTATTTGTCCCTCACAGCAATCCCATGAGTGAGGTACTAGTACCTCCCCGATTTTGTAGATAAGGAAACAAGCCTCCAAATATTAAATTCTTTACCAGCTACATAGCTCATAAATGACAAGGTGGGGGACTCAAACTCAGGCTTTCTGACCTTAATTTCTGAGTCCTTCCCACTCGGACATAGCATCTTCTGGTCCTGGGAAATTAAGTGGTTTGCAAGAGCCAGTGCAGAGTAAGGAGCTAAACCAGTGCCAGCACCCACCAATCCCCCCTCTCCCTACAGAGCCTTTGCTTCTAAACCTCTTGCTAGATCTCAAGAGGTTTTCTTTAGAGGTGTTCTTAGATACACATTTATTTTAGAAATTTCTAGGCTTTCACAAGCTTTTTACTTATTAAGTGCAGCTTTGAGGGGGAAAAAAATAGAAGCCTAATAATTTAGATGCACATTTGCATACGTTACATAATGCTTCTATAAGGGGTAAGAGTCTCTAGTTGCAGGCTTATTTTAACTTTTAATAGAATGACTTTGACAGAGCAGAAATAGCAGGCTTAGTACCCAGCTCAGGTGCTTAGATGTCAGAGACATTTTTGCCCTGGCAAGTGGGGCTCCTCCTCATCTCTGAGGAGACACTAGATTTCTCTTGTCGATCTCCAGCTGGGATGATTAACTGCTCTTTGCTTGGCTTTCATCTTGCCTGGCACAGATTTCTCTTTCATCACATTCATTGCTCCAAAGCCTTTCTCTCTTGAACTTTTCATACCCATTTGAAATAGTTCAGCTTCCCTAAGTTCCTTTTACATAAGCAGAGCAAAAAAAAAACTGGAGCCCCTCCATGGAACCCCTGGTTTGCCCAGGTGAAAACAATTCTCCCTCCCCCATCCTTATTTTTCAGTGAGACAGAATCCTTCAACAAAGGCTGAAGAGACAAAAATGTTGGAGGAGGGAACGTGGGAGTGAGGGGCACAGATGACTCAGACACCAAAGTGTAAGTTTTTATTTTCTCTCTCAATCTTTGTGGCTGCAGCCCCCAAACACATAGCACTAGGACTTATGTTTCACAACTGACATAGCTGATTTCATGGACTTTACATGCTTCTATCATTTTCCAAAGAGTTGCCTTTTTCCCTCTGGGGACATTGTGGGACCATGTGTCCCCCTCCATCCTCCTGTCTCTCGCTTGCTGTGTGTGACTGATGCACACACGTCACTCTCGATTTCAGCAAAATGCTCTCTCTGAAACTGGCTTCGTTTCACACTGCTCAGATGTTCATGTTTTCACTGCCTGTGAAAGTACAAACTTATTGATTTTTATCTTTCTGGGTTATTTTAAGGTAACAAATAATTTTTCATATTGAAAAATAGAATCGGTCTCATGGACACTCCAGAGTGAACCTAGACAGTTCTGACATCCAGATGTCCCCTCTCTGATCTGTGAACACAGCACACCTTCGCTCCTGCTATCCTTTTGCCTGAAATGTATGTCTTTAAAAATGCACAGTTAAGACAGTAAATGTTTGGGAAAAAAATCCTTGGCCACATAGCTAGTTGATGGCAGTCAAAGCTAAAATGAGATTCCTACCTCACTTAATTATTCAACAAGTATTTTCTTGCTGAAGTAATACATTAATGTAGGCTTAGAATTTTGTATGATATCCATCCAATTCCAGAGCTTTGGACATGAAAGTCCTCTCCTGGCATCCCAGGAGCTAGAGTCACCCTCCTTCTCCCATTCCACCCATCCCCCTGCTCAGCCTGTCACTCTCCATTGGGAGGGTCATTTTGTCTAGAAAGTGACAGAGAGAATCAGGTCCATAAGTGTACATCATGTTCTAAGCTAGACAGTCTCAAAGGGCACTTCTAGCACAGCATTCTAAGTCTCTGGGCCCTTTGCAGAATTGTGTGTGCTGGCTTAAGAGTCTGGGTGCTGGAATCAGGCCTTATTCAAACCTCAGGTCTGCAACACACCAGGAGCCTGGGAGGAAGGACAGAAAGCAATATAAATGTGTAGGCAATTTAATCTCCCCCATTTATGTCATTTTTTTAATAAGTCAAGAATATTCATATACATACCTCTTATAAATGAGGATTAAATAAGATAATGCCTGTGAAATCCATATTACAGAACTGGGATGTGGGGGTGTAGAAAAGTCCCAATAAATGTTACCAAGTATTTTTTTAAATTTCTTATACCATTTTTAAAGGTTACACTCCATTTACAGTTATTACAAAATATTGGCTATATTCCCCTGTTGTACAATACATCCTTGTAGCCTATCTTACACCCGGTAGTTTGTATTCAATACCTCCCTCTCCCGACCGCTAACCACTGGTTTCTTCTCTGTATCTGTGAGTCTGCTTCTTTTTTGTTATATTCACTAGTTTGTTGTATTTTTTAGATTCCATGTATAAGTGATATCATACAGTATTTGTCTTTCTCTGATTTATTTCACTTAGCATTATGCCCTCTAAGTCTATCCATGTTGCTGCAAATGGCAAAATTTCATTCTTTTTCATGGCTGAGTAATATTCGTGTGTGTGTGTGTGTGTGTGTGTGTGTGTGTGTATACCACATCTTTTTCCATTCATCTGTTGATAGACACTAGGTTGCTTTCATACCTTGGCAATTGTAAATACTGCTGCTAGGAACATTGGGGTGCACGTAACGTTTCGAATTAGTGTTTTTGTTTTTTGTAGGGGATATATACCCAGGAGATGAAATGCTAGGTCATATGGTAGTTCTATTTGTAGTTTTTTGAGAAACCTCCATACTGTTACCCACAGTGGCTTTGCCAATTTACATTCCCACCAAGAGGTTACCAAGTACTTTTGCCAAACTGACAGAATTTCAGATACAATTAGAAAAAATCAAGGTAGCAAGGTATTAATGAAAGCAAATTTCAAAAATGAGTTATCTGTAGTATCCCATGGTTAAAAAACACAAGTGCGGGAATTCGCTGGTGGTCCAGTGGTTAGGACTTGGCACTCTCATTGCCAGGCCCTGGGTTCGATCCCTGGTTGGGGAACTAAGATCCCACAAGCCGTGCAATGAGGCCAAAAAATAAATAAAAGAAAATATGAAACATGCAGGGATAATATGAAAAACTATAAATTTGTCTAGATGATTAACATCAAAAAGAAGGATTTTTTTATTTTTTATTTTTATTTTTTTTTGGCCTCACAGCATGTGGGATCCTAGTTCCCCAACCAGGGATCGAACCCGTGCCCCCTGCCTTGGAAGCGCAGAGTCTTAGCCACTGGACAGCCAGGGAAGTCCTTGATTGTTGTTATTAATGACCTTTGCCAAATTAAACCATGGTTGTCATTATATTTGGTATACCTGTTAACCAAAGCTCTGTTGGCAAAATCCAGCCAATATGTTGGGCACCATACAGTATTTTTTTCCTAGAGTCTTCCTATCTTGTAGCTAGAGATAAGTGTACTCTTTATAAGAATCCATAGCACTTGTGAATACCCACATCACAGTATGTGTGGCATCGCATTTTAATTTTGTTACCTATCTGACTCTCAGTATGGGGCTGACATACCCTGCCCATGAAATTGGGGGATTAGTTATGTGCAGAAGGGGTTACACATCTCTTTTCTCCAGATTTCACTGCATCACTTGCAGAATCTCTAGGATAAACTGAAGACACTAAAAACTTTTATGAAATATCAGGAAATGTTCCAGAAAGCAAAGGGTATGATACTGTGGCGCCGACTCTGGGGAATGAATGTGAGGCCTTGTTACTGACCCGTGTAGAGCTAAACTGGCCACAGACCTGGGAAAGGTCTGGAGGGCTAAACTCTATATTTCAATCCTTGAAATGTATCAAATAGCCTGGCTGTTTCTGAAAATTCATAAAAAATTATGCAGGATAAGTCACTGAATAAAGTGTGTATTGAGTGCCCACCATATGCAATACACTGTGCTCGCTGTTGGGAATATGGTGATGAGTAAAACAGCAGCCCCGTGATGATGGTCAGAGAGGTAACAAAATTAAAATGCAATGTTACAAATACTGTGACACAGGTATTCACAGGTGCTGTGGGTTCCCATAAATAGTGCACTTTAGCTACAAGATAGAGAGATTCTTCCCAGGAAAAAATACTATAAGGTGCCCAAGATGTATTGATTAATCAGTCAATACTCACCCAGAAGGGAAACTCTGTTACTACCGTGCTAAGAGGCTTAAGGTCCCTCTGACACCTGTCACCAATTTTTAATGTAGGGTCTTAAGTTTTCTTAAAAAGAGGACGTATTCATCAGATTGGCATGTGGCATAAAGTTGGGAGAGAGAGTTAGAAAATTGATGACCAAAGCAAGATTCAAAAAGATATCGCAGGTTGGGAGGATGGCCTGAAACCAAGAAAAAATGTGAAATTTTGTATAAAAATATACATAAGAACAGAAAGAGTGAAAACTGGCTCAGAAACAGCCTATATGGGAAGACTTAGGGAATGATTAACTGGAAGTTCTTCTTGGTCTGACTGCAAGCTTCTTTAACAAAGAAAAACGTCATTACTAAACTATGGTATCCTTGAGGACAGGAATCACATCTTAAATATTAAATACCCCTCCCTTGCCTTGCATAGGACCTAATACAGAGTGTGAGCTCTGTAAAACTTTCTTAAATGGAGTCAGAACTAAAGAGCCCAAAGTAGTAGTCTCCACGAATGAATGGGCTTTGGTCAGAACCATCAGGGAAGACTATCAGCTCTCCTCCTATGTACCACCTTCCTGATACTGCTCTGGGCTTTCTCCTCCTAGTTTCTTCTTGCAATAAAAATCAGAATCCTCTGCATGATTGACAAGTTGACCCCATCTCCCACCTGACCTCCAGCCCCACCTCACAGGACCTTCCTCACGCACTGCTCCAGCGCTTTTCATTCCTCCAAGGCCCCAGTGTCCCTTCCAGCCTGGTCTCTGATGGGAGACTCCACCCCACCCCACCCCCTCATACATATACACATGTGTTCCACTTGCTTCTCCTGGTTCACCCTGGCTTTTCACTGTAACCTTTGCAGGGAAACCTCCCCTGAACCCCCCAGCCCTGGGCATGTCCAAGTTCCTGATATGTCCCCTTTCTAGCACTTATCTCCATCATCCTCCAATGTTGACCATGGAATTCTTGTTTCAGATCTGCCTCCCATGCAAAAGTGTGAACTCTATGAAGGTGCAGCTGTCTTGTGTCTTCACCACTGAATCTCAGGTACCCAGACCAGTATTTCTCAAGCTTTAATGTGCCTATGAATGAACGAATGACCTGGGGGAATCTTGTTAAGCTGCGGATTCTGATCCAGTAGGCCTGGGGTGGGGCCCAAGAACCTGCTTTTCTTCCAAGTGATGCTAATGCTACGGGTCTTCTGAATCACTTTGAGTAGCCAAGTCTTACAGCACAGTTTGTCCCCATGTCCCCACTGCCTTTAATCCATCCCCTTCTTTCCATCCTTACAGCTATTGCCTTAATGGAATCCTTTTGCATCTCTTATCCAGATGATCTGATCTCCCAACTGTTCTTCCTGCCTCAGTTTCCTAGAGGTCCAACCCCTGGGTCTGACACCTTCAAAGTGTCTTTCTAATATGTAAACCCATCATGTTGTCCCTCTTCTTTAAAAACTTTAGAGATTCCCTGTCACCTTGTAGGAAAAAAGTCTAAGCTCCTCAGTATGGCATTCAAGGCTCTACCCTGCCTACTTTTCTGATCCTACCTCTTTTGTACCCCAATCTCATACCCCACACGCCTGACCTATCAAAGCCTTTGCAGTTCCACGGACTCACTAGGCTGTTTCATTCCTCCCTACCTTTGCTCAGGCTGCTGACTCTCCCAGAAATACCCTCCCCCTCCCCCAGCTCCATCTGCCTGTCAGAAGTCCACACTCATACTCTGAATTACCTCCCCTTGGTGGGAAGCATTTCCAAGGATTCCCCTCTCCAAGGAGAACTGGCAACTCCCTCATTTTCTTACCAAGTCCAAGCTCGTACTGCTCCCCACGTGACAGGTCAATAAATTGAGAGACAGTTTGCTGGGGCAAGGAGTAGGGACTTTATCTGAAAAGCCAGCAGGCCGAGAAGATGGTGGACTAGTGTCCCAAAGAACCATCTTCCCTGAGTTAAATTCAGGCTTCCTTAATACTAAAAGGAGAGGGGGTAAAGTCCTGGTTCCAGGATGTCTTAATTTCTTCTTTCCTGTAGCCATTTACAGGTGGGCCTGGTCAGGAGGTTTCCTGTGGGCTAAACAAAGGTATTTTAGCTTAACGCTCATCATATGGGAGGCAGGGTTCTCAGAGATGAGCCATTATGTATACCTGAAGCTATAGGCAACATCCCTTTAGTGATTAACTTGTAGCAAAAGCAATAGAATACGAAGGTTAAAGTAATTTGTTCTTCCCTATTACAATTTGGGTTTCACTGTAGCTGTCTATGCTGGACTGTCTTATTTACAGGGCAGCCTCTTCCTTCTGGGCAGTGAGTTCTCTGAGCACAAAACTTTCTCACCCATCCGTGTTACCCTTACACCTGGCACATGGGACACTTAAGGCATGTATAACACATATGAATGGATGTTATCATGCTTTGCTCCAGATGCCATATTTTAAAGGTGATGCTTTGACACAGTGGGGTCCTTCTAAGGAAGGCACAGCAGTACTGGTCCAGAATCCCCGTGACATGAGAAACAGTTCAAAGAACAGTCTCAACATAAATCCTGAAGAAAAGATGTGCCTGCACATTGTAGGTGCTCAATATTTATTGAATGAATGAACAAACGAGTCATAATAGCTCTCTTCATACGGAGCTGTCAGGTAGAAGAGAGCACACACGCATCCTGAGTTACCTGTAGCTCCCGAAGCTCCAACATTATATCTAAGGCAGAGATTTCGGTCCATTAAAATAATGAATTTCCTAACAAGACCAAGATGTACCAAACCGCACTTCCTCTAGGAGCCATCTAAATGATTTCTTTCTTTTACCAAGACAAAAACAAAGTAACACAACACATTCTCTGGACCAGTTAGAGTTATTTTTGTGGCAAATGACAGAAAAAAGTTAAGTTGTGGGTGATTTAGTGCCTCTAATGATGTATGTCATCAGGACCCTCTCTCTCCCGCTCTCTTTCCCTTTATCTCCCCATTCCCCACTTTCTCCTCTGTTGGCTTCAGTGTAGAGACTCCACACACAGCTCCAGCTCACTTCTCCCCAAAGCAAAGAAAGGACACGGTCCTCTGACAGGACCAGCTGGAACTGTAGCTGAACAAAGCCCAGTGGCCCCGGGAAGACGGTTCTCTGGTACACAGAGGATCACCTACCAGTGTAGGACCCAGTATACCTGGGGGAGGAGAATAAGATGGGACTGAGGGTGAAGGAGAGGGCAATTTCCTAGACTAACACTGGCTAAGAGTTACCCGAAGGAAAAATAAGAGCTGGAGGACAAAAACAGCACTTAGCCACCGCGGCCTGAACACTTGTCCCTATTCCAGAACTTATAACTGCATTCAGTATTACATTTGCCCATAATATAAATTCAGCTGACAAGCACTGGTTATTAAAAATTCCTGAGCAATTCAACCCACATTTTACTAACCTAAAAAGATTTCACTCTTCCTATAACATAGACTAGAAGACTTTTTCTGCGTTGACTTTCTTTATTCATTTCTTCAAAAAAAATGTTGTTACTGTATTGAGGATACAATGAGGAGGAAAACTGTCCTCATGAAGCCTATAATCTCACAGAGAAGGCAGCAAAGTAAAATGACAATCACAAAGCAGGTGACAAGTACTTTAAGAAAATAACTCGTCTCCATATTGCTGTATTGAGATAGAAAAAGATAAAGCGAAAGTTTCATCACACTCCTTTATGACCAAACATCGTTTTCTTTGTTAACACGACTAGCTGCCTCTCTGAGTTAGGATGTCAACTGGCTGAAATGTTATTTTGGCCGAAGTAATCTCAATGTTTCCCTGGCATAGCAGCAGAAGAAAAGGGATCCTCTTGCTTGGAGCGCTCAGTTTCAAAGCTGGAAGAACTCATGGATGTAACATTGCAGACACTGGAAATCAGCACCTTCAGAGCACAAAAAGCAACAGATCACTTCACGTGAAATCAGCAGCTCCTATCAGTGGCTGGGTCTATAAAGAATAAAAAAAGGAGGAAGTGAGGAGATTAGCAATGTCTTGATTCCCACACCATTTAATCCCTTGTGCCACCCGTACTTCCCACTTGGTCATCAGTTTCACTTATTTTTCTCAGGTTGATGTTTTGAACTTCTATCATGATCCCACAAAATATATGACCTCTCAGATGCCACCTTGGCTGTGGACATCCTTTTCTCTGTCCATAGTGACATGGCATACTACTCGTCTTTCAGAATCTGCAGTAGGTGAAAAGGTTTGGGTGATACTCTTTTCTCAGGCAGAGAATAACAGCACTTTCTTTTACTTGCCGCTCCAGCCTTGATCATATATTTCAGGTTATTTAGGTTTTGAGTGATGGCAGTGGTTGCTGAATTACAAAGCTCATCAGAATTCTGATCTCTGCTTCTCACCTTGTTTTTAAAAATTTTCCTGTCGCTTATTAAAATCTTAGTTGCTGTTGTTAAGTAGCAACTGTATTAACACTGAGTTAAAGAGACATCTAAAATAACTGCTCTGGATTATTTTGCTATCCCTTCTGCAGGAGGCATAGATGTGCTACACTCAGGTGATCCAAGAGGCAATGGGTTCCATTGTAATTGCTGTGGGCCCAGCCGGGCTGACATTTTAATTTCTGTCTCTTTTGTGGCTTCCATTATCCTGGGGGCCAAGGTAAGAACGTGCCTGGAATCACAATTTGTGGAAGGTTAGTGAAATTCTGGAACAGGGCCAGGACCATTCAGTGCTTGGGATGGATTTCTTGGAGTCTCTCCAAATGTATGTGTTGTCCATTAGTGCCACGTGGCCAGACCTGAGTTTAGAATAGAGAGAGTTAAGACAAAATTATGCTTACTGCAGCCTGGTTGTACAATGGAAAAAAACAGAACAGAGGTGAGTGGTCTGGAGAGGGTTGCTTCAGTGCTTTAGAAAGCTAGTTCCACAGAGGAATGCTCCCTGGGTGTATAAAGGGTTTAGGGTGCTTAGAAAGCAGTTCTTAAATAAATATAAAAGATGAATTACAGGGAAAATAATGGCTAAGACTGAAAAGGCTCTGGTTTGGGGAAAATGTTCTGCCTCCCAAAAAGAAGGTAGTTCTATGTAATGAATAAAAGCATGGCATTCTGGTTCAGCCTGGGTGGGTGTCCCAGCTTCACCAGTTATCAGCTGTAAGACTTTGAGAAAGTTAACTTCTCAGAAAAGCAGCAGTCTTGTGAAGTTACGGTTAAATGAGGTAATACATATCAAGTGTTTAGCATAATGCCTGAAACATAGAAAGTGTTATTTCAAGCCTTATAAGGAGACAACCTAAAATGTTATAATCCAGTGGCTTATAAGGTTTTGGGGTCTCAAACTACCTTGGGAATTTGATGAAAACTATGGATGCTTGTTCTTCAGGGGAAAAAAATGCACATATATAAAATTTTTATGCACGGTTTTAGGGAATTCAAATATACAAGGAAGTACAACCATACACTTCAGGTTAAGATTTTTTGTTCTAGGGCTACACTCATTCCCAAAAGAGAGAATAAAGACATCAGTTTTATTTATTTTTTATATTTTTTGATGATTTATAATTATAGTCTCAACTTTTTAGAATTGGAGGGAATTTTATCTAGTCTAAACCCCCCTCGACTCCCGCTTTTTAGGAATAATAATATTAAGGTCCTAGCAAAACTTGGTGTTTCAGATAAACAGGGAACTCTTTATCAATTTCACATTTCTATAATTAAAAAGATTAATTTTCTCTTTATCAGCTACCCTTCATGTTCCAGATGCTCCTTAAAATTTAGTATATTCCTACTCCATTTTTAGCCCTGTTCTCTGAAATACATTTACAGCCCTCAGAAGCTCACGTTCATTCAAAGCCCATGATATTTACAATGATCTTTTTTTCCCTTGTGTATATGAATTAGCATATTAAAATCGACTCTGCCATACCTGTTTGACATTGTGCTATTTGATCGAGAAGAGCCTTGCTGAAATGCGGTACTAGAGTAACAATTCCATCGGGCGGGAATTCAAATTAACAAAGACTTATCGGGCACCTACAATGGGACAGGCTCCATTCTGTGTACCTGGGATACATGAATGAAAAGAACTCAGACAGAGACGTGTGCCCTCAGGGAGCTTACAGTCTACGACGAAAATGATCTTTGCTTTTGGAAGGATTTGGCTGGGGTTGAGATTCTGTTCATGGGCAGGACCAGAGCTAACCTGAAAGGTTATTATCTACATGAATGTCACCCACGCCTCCATCACTGTTCCTCAGGGATACTTGCCTTCATTTGTTTCAACAATAGCTGACTCAGCACGGGCAGCACAAAACACAGAATGGCCAAAGTGTGCCTGGGCAAAATCCCACCATACCTTCCCCCTGGCCAGAGCATGAACTACATCAAGCAGCAAATAGGCCATGCTTAGGTAAGTCATCTCTAGGCTTTCCACTGCAAAAAATAGTTTAAGCTCTTCTCCTTTGCTTCCAGGATACTTTGGGTGACTTTTGAGGAGAATGTGAACAAGAGAGCAAAGGTACTGGGGTTGGCAGTTTGCTCTAGTGAGAAGGGAGCAGAAAGTAGGGCTGATGATATGGGAAAGAGTCAGATGAAATAAAAGGGATGGGAGATTGGAACATGAAAAATTGGAAGTAGGTCAGATAAGTGACACGCCAAAGGCAAGAGACATTAAAAGGCTCTGAAATCATGTGATCTTGTTGAATCTGCTTCTGGAGAAGCAGAGGTGACACAAAGTTGGTGTAGCTAACATGTCACCGGGATCCATGGGCTCTGAGGAATTCACCTAATCTCACTCTGAAATAGGGTAGAATGATGTCAATGAAGCCCTGAAGATAAAGAGCAAATAGAACAAAGCTGAGGGGGTGCGGAGCTGGCTCAGGAGCTGGCAGGTGGAGCTAGAGCCGCTCTTCACCCCCAGGTCGTTGTCCTGTCTCGGGGCTCAGATGGCTGGTCTTCACTGTGAAGATACTTTCGGCAGCTCCAGGGCTACAGAAATTAGGCCACCAACACACCCAAGCATCTGCCTTCCCTTTGCTTTTTCCACCTAGAAAAATCTTACCACTCCTTGTTACCCTCCACATCTAGAACCTTATCCTTGTCTGGCTAAATCTACTCCTTAGTTCTTTGAAAAAGGGGAGAAAATCTTCTTGATGTTCTCAGGAGGATCCAACTCAGACTTTGCTTCAGGCCCTTTTTACCTGAGATGTCACTGCACAAGCAACTAAGAACTATAGTGAAAAAGCAAAAATTATGTTCATGACATCTGAGGAAGGCGAAATCAACCTAAATGAGTTACATCATTTGTTCAGGAGAACAAAATCATTGTCTTATGACGTGGTAATGCGGTGACTTCTTTCTCGTGCACTCAGAATCTGCAAGCCGCAATACTTTTGTCAGATGAATCGCTTATCTCTTCTCCCAGTGAATGCTATGATAGACAACAGTATAAATATCCTGTAGATTGGGCCCTTGGTTTTGTAAACAACCATGAAATAAATAAGGCATTTTGCCTGATGACCAAGGCAGACTCATAAATAGGTTTCTATAAATGGAGGGTAATTGTAAAAGGCAAAGAGGAAAGAATCCATGGCTTGGTCCATGCTTTATATATCCTGCCCATTACACCTCCCAGAAGACCCTCTCAGCCCAGACCTATATTTAAAAGAAACTGGACCTATTTATAGTATGGTTAGGTTCTTCTAGAGTCATACAGAATACATGAGGTATATTATCTTTTGTGATTTTGTCCATCTCCCTAAAGGTAGTTACCTCCTGTAGAGTAAAACTGAGAATCATCAGCTATTGGCTAGTAGGCAAAGCTCTTGATGGCAAGAGCCAAGGCACTCTATCTTAGAACTCCAGCTCTTAAATGGGGATGATACGTCCCGTTCATTAACTGGCAAACTGCAGTTCTTCAGTTAAAAGCTTAAGGAATGGGACTTCCCTGGTGGTGCAGTGGTTAAGAATCCTCCTGCCAGTGCAGGGGACACGGGTTCAATCCCTGGTCCGGGAAGATCCCACATGCCATGGAGCAACTAAGCCCGTGTGCCACAACTACTGAGCCCACGTGCTGCAACTACTGAAGCCTGCGCACCTAGAGCCCGTGCTCCACAAGAGAAGCCACTGCAATGAGGAAGAAGCCCACACACCAGAACGAAGAATAGCCCCTGCTCAACACAACTGGAGAAAGCCCGTGTGCAGCAATGAAGACCCAACACAGCCAAAAATAAATAAATAATTAATTAATGAATTAAAAAAAAAAACTTAAGGAATGATTATGACTCACTATCTCTAGCTTGGCAAAAAAGAATTTGTTGGGAATTCCCTGGCAGTCCAGTGGTTAGGACTCCACCGTGCTTCCAAAAGCAGGGGGCTCCAGTTCAATCCCTGGTCAAGGAACTATGAGGAACTAAGATCCTGCAAGCTGTGAGGCACAGCCAAAAAAAAAAAAAGAATTTGTTGAGAGCAGGACACATAAAGGCATATATCCATGTGTGTGGACGCATACACTCACCTAATACGCGTGAGAGCCCAAGTCCCAGAGAAGATGGTCTTTCTTCATCTTCATCTAGAGAGAGGTTAGAATGGGGGTTACATTGTGGTCATTTAATTTCTCCAGACACTTAGGTTCTTCATTTTCCCACAGGCTCTCTGACACAGAATTTTCTGTCTTGTAATGTGATTGAACAGACTAACTAAAAGAAGACCAAAATGTACTTTGCGAACACAAGTGCAATAAAGATGTTTGATAATCAACCTTGCATGTTATCAAGTACTTGAGGCCCTTTTAAATCAAAACAAACAGTGGTAAATGGCATCAGGGAACCCAAAACATTAAAATTCAAGTAAATTTCAATTGTTATTGAACAAATATATTACTGTTGTATGAAAAATTTTAAAAATAATAATAGCTAACATTTATTGAGTGCTCATAATAGGAGGGACACTGTTCTATGCACTTTACATAAATTTTTTCATTTAATCCTCAAAAAACCCTACAAAGTAAGTACTAAAAAATGAAATTTGAAGAGTTTTTGAACAGTGACTTGATTATACAATACCGAGATGGAAAAATTTCACCCGTACAGAGTTCTTAGGTAATACATTTCAGGTCACAGCTGAAGTTCCACTTGTGTAATATATTTCCATTTGTTTCCATTCCTCAGCATTCCAATTCCCCATAGACATGTGACTCTCTAGATGTTCATGTCTTCTTGAAGAAACAGAAAATGCAAAGCGACAGGCCTTGAGTATACAGAAATAACTGTAGAGTTACTGCATCAACAGCAAGTCCAACACGACCACAACCCTTCTAGTATGGCCCAGGGAGAAGCACCACTTCCTTTAATTTCCCATCCACAAAGTTTCCAAAGGTGTGGCAAAAACAATCCTCACTGGTCAGGTGAAGTACCTCCTTTATTTTCCAAGGTCTTAGCAAATCCTAAGAACTATTTTACCTACAAGATAGAGAATGAGTTCAAGGGTGGCTGAGCTCAGAATAAGCCCAATATAAATGAGAGAGAGAGAGAGAGAAGGAGAAGGGGAAAGGGAAGAAGAAGAAGAAGAAGAAGAAGAGGGAGGAGGAGGAAGAGGAGGAGGAGGGGGAGGGGGGGGAGGAGTGGGGAGGGGAGGAGGGGGAGGGGAGGGGGAGGGGAGGGGAGGGGAGGGGGAGGGGGAGAAAAGAAGGAGGAGGAGAGGGAGGAGGAGGAAGGGGGAAGGGAGGGCAGAAGAGGGAGAAAGAGGGAAAGAGGGAAGGGGAGGGGGAAGGAAGGGAGGAAGGAGAGGAGAGAGAGAAAGAGAGAGACTTAGAAAGGGAAGAAAAAGCAGCGGCTCCTGCAGAGACAAGGCATGTGAGGCACAGGAATGGAAACCAAGAATATTCCAGATCTATTCTGGTTAGCTGAGTTGAGCTCCTCCAAGGCTAGTGATTGGCCCTATGGAAACAGATCACTTGTTGAGGCACATTCCTCACCTGGCAAGTTGAGTCAAATTAAAGCATTTATACCTGTTCATATATATATGCCTGGTCCCCTTTGTATTTCATAAAGACCACCACAGTGATCTTTAACCTGCAAACTGATACAAAGCTGCCCTCATTCACTTTATCTTTTTCTTGACTAACTACTTAGTTCTTGGAAACATTCAAGGACATTTAACTTTGATTTCTGTTTTTACTTTGTAAAAAAATCTTTTTGGTTCAAAAACTCTAGAAAATCATTAAACTGGGCCAGCAGGCATGAGGTCTGAATGAAGGATAAAGAGTGGAAAGGGAGAAAGCCTTTTGTCTCTCAAAGTTTTCTTCACAGGCAGTTGCTCACGTAGACACATTAGAATCACTTTGACATTAAACTTGGAGAGAAGCAGTTCGGCTAATAGATTACTGATCTCCATTCTCCAACTGGGAACACAAAACGTTCTAAAAAGTTTGAGAGCAGACTTTCTTAATGAAACATATGCTTAATGAAACGTAAAATTTTTCTATGTGCAAAAATCAAAATGCGGTTTTCTGGCTCAGCGCATTCCAGTTCTTTCTTTTGAATGTCTGACTTTTCACATCCATTTACTAATGAGAACTAAGAGTAATACTTCCTATTTGTAAGTGCTTGACATGTAAGGGAAGGAAGATGGTTTTAGTCTCTTTTGATTGAAAGAAACAGGCGCACTCAAGTTACTTCACAAAATTAGTGGTGGAAGGAGATTCAGATAGGGGTAGGGGCGGTTACAGGGATACATAGCAGGGACCAGAACTGGAAACACCCAGGATCGAAGGCACCTCTAAATACCAGTGTCTTAATGTCTTCGCTTTCTTTCTGTGCATTGTCTCTATGATTCTTTTCCAACCAGCTTCCTCAACCTTTACTCTCTATCTGTTCTGCCCCTTCATAGTTTTAGCGTCCATATGGTTCATGACATCCTCTCACAATCTGACTTTGCTGCCAACTGGCCTGGTGCCTTACTTTCCAATTGCTGAATTTCCCAGAAAGGCAACTGATCGGCCCAGATCATCATTTTAAGCTAGCCCATCCAGATGGCTGGCCAGGTCACAGAATGTCTGTCTTCCAGCAAGCATCTACCCCTTGGTCCACTCATCTGAGACAAGGGGCAAACACACAGTATAGAGCACCATTGTGTAGAATGAGGCCACAAGCAGAAAGATTTCCTTAGAGGAGAATCTGGATGGGACAGGTTGAGATAAAGATCTCTAGTTCGCTGGCAGATTATGTGAAAACCAGTTCATTCATCTTCTTTCTTAGAGGAGCTAATCTCAACCAATCACAATGGACCCAGACCATCCTTGATACAGCATGTAAGAGGAGCAATGGCAACTTACTTCTTTCCTCTCCCCTCTCCCTCAACTTTATCTCCATTACATCCATCACTTTACCTTTATGACTAACCAAGTGCCTAGGAATCATCAGACTTATATATCAAAACATTTGGCACTTCAACTTAGAGTGTCAACAAAAGTATTTTTCACATCCCAGGATCATTTAGTTTTATTTTAGAGTAACATGCCAGTGGGCAATAAAATATTAGAATAGGGAATAATGCGTATTTCTTTTCCTACTCCCATAGCATTGATCTCAGTAGGAATCCAACTACTGGAGGTGCTCACACTGTATTTGGTGGATGTTGGGAGATCTAAGTCAGTGGATCTCACAGTTTGGTAACCTATCACGGAGAATTAGTTCAAAGAATATCTACATTATTCTGAATGTACAATGCCAAGGCAGGATTGAATAATACTATAAACACTGGCATCAAGCAAATCTGGGTTCAAATCTCAAATGTCTTGTAATAACTGTGACTTTGACCAAACTTTTAATCCCTATAAATCATTTGAAAAATGGAGATAATAATAATCATTTCATAGGCATTTTATAAATATTAGGTAAGATAATGTATATAAGATATTGCAAAATGACTGATACATAGTAAGCATTCAATAAGTGGTAGTGGTTGCTTCTATCACTATATCTATTATGATTATAGTATCATTACCATGGATGTTGTGGGGATTAGAGAAAATAGGTTAGAGATATGAGGATTACCTTCAAATATTTTAGAGTCTTAAGAGAGATAAAATAGATGTACCTCTTAGAAATGGTGCCTACATTTAACTTGCACATGCACGGATGGAACTCATCATGGTGGTGGCCTGAGTGAGAAATGTCAAGTGTGAAATAATGATGTTAAATGATATTCTTTAATCTGGAAAAAGAAGTTAAATAGGGATAGTGCTTCTTAGAAAAAGAAAGGAGGATTGCTCCCAGCATAAAAGTTTGTCTACTGTACTGTAAAAAGTCAGGATTCATAGGAGTTTTATAACTGGAACAGGAACTATATGAAAAGGAGAATTGAAACAACAAGATGAGAGTTGCAGATGGAAAAGACCTACTGGCTGGAATATGGGGGAGTCACTGTCAGAAACAGTGGACACCCCGCCACTTGGGTTTCCATTTTACTTCCTCAGGGAGGCCTGGACCAGGTTAGATTCCCCTGCTCTATGTTCCCTTCCTGTGTTTTCCCTACTGTAATACTCATTACATATTGGCATTACTTGTTTGAAGTCCATCTTCTCTGCTAGATTATCTGTTCTGTAAGACCCTGACTCTCATGTTTATCACTTTATCTCCATGGCTAGCCAAGAGCCTGGCACATGGTAAGTACTCCACAGACATATGTTGAGGAAATTAATGTGTGACTGTGGGAATGAATTGAGTAATGAACGTGGAATTAAAAGGTGATTTCATTACATACCCTTCTGTATTGTTCTCTAGTATTTATAAGGGTTAATCCTATCCTCCTGTTGACATTGTAAATTGCATGGAGACACAGCAAGAATTCTGCATCATGTGTCTCCATCACTACCACTAAGGCATCCAGTTACAGGCATAAATGCTCAAAGGAGCTTTCTGAGTTCTTTGCTAATAATTCTCTTACCCTCTCTTCTCCATTTTCTATTTATCTTCTACACCAATGCAGAGATTATACCCCAGTCTCCCTATTAGATTATAAACTTATCTTTTGTTATTTTTTGTCGCCAGGACTTACTACTTGCTGAGGGTCCAATAAATAAATGAGCAAATAAAAGACTATCTGTACAGCATGTATTTCAAAGCATACTCTTCCAAAGTTGCAGCCTTCCAGAATCTTACAAGATGCTATTGTGATTCCAAGCTTGCAGCTCATGTGGGAATGCCAACATTTTATCTTTGAAAATGCTGTGTTTGTTACATTTATATAATTGTTGAAAGTTGCTTCTTGCTAACAAGGCAAATTTTACCTTTGCATGAAAATCATTTTACGGTTTTAAGACAACTTGGGAATTTTATTTGGTAAAAATATGTGTACTCGCTTTCCAGTTAACAAACTCTAATACATCCAACCATTTCATCCAACAAGCACTTTCAAGCACCTCCTCTTAGGTTCCAAGTACTTGAAATACTCAGATGAATAAGACTCATCCCTGGATGCTCCAAGTCTGTATGTAATTGTCACTTTCAGAAGGCCTGAAAGTTGAAGTATAGACTGTTTCCTTCTAAGGGTCCCTTCAATCCCACCTCAGTTCTACATGTTGATTTACTGCAAATCCTTCACAATAGAATACTATGTCATCTAAGATATCCGAGTCTAAAAATTATAACTCTTCTGTGCTCTTATTAATTGGATCCTACTCCCAAACTCCTTCACTCTCATGTGGATTTTTGTTTTATTCACCCACTTTCCTTTCTAACACCCAGACAGCCAGCATATTTCACAATGATCTTTCCTTAAAATATATAAAATTATTTCTCTATCTCAGTTTCCTTACATCTGAAAGAAGGATATTGAGAATTGGGGAGAGTGAATTTAGATTATCAAGGAGACGAACAGACTCACAGAAGAAATAAGGGAACAAAGGAAAACCAAGGCAACTCTGGGGATTTTTGGGACTAGAGCTGCTTTTACTTTCTCCCTGCTTACTTGCAGAAATTCTCCTACTTCTCCTATCCTACTAATCCTGCTTGCACTAGATTCTCATGGAAATCCTAAGACAAAACAAATTCACAGAATTTTAGAGCTTGGAAAGGTCTTTGCAATTCTCAGACACGGATTAACCACAAATTTATTAAAATTTAAACTTTAGTGTCCATCACTAGCACTGGCCCCTTCCAGGGCCCTTGGAGAGGCCAGAGCAATGTGTTCACGTGGTCATATTCTTAATTAAATTTCAAAAGCAAGCTATTTTAACCATTATTGGTAAAGACCATAGTCTCTTTTCACTTAAGTTACCTCTTTCAAACTCTCCTTCATGCTGGAAGAATTGGGAAGCCATGTGTATTTTTGTTATTCTGGCTAAGGGAACGTTAAGATGCAGACACCTTTAGCTTGGGTTTGGTGGGTTATATAGAGAGAGCAAGATCACAGTCATTTCAGTGTGTGGTTGTTGTTTTGAGTTGTCCCAACGTAAGAATGGGTTCTAGGAATATTTCTATCGCCCACCAGGCCAATTTACATGCATCAGGTCACAAAGATGTAGGTTGGAGGACATTTCATGATGCATAAGTATCCTAGGGCACTAGACTAGAGAAAAATATTGAATTACCTTTCTATTTTCTCCATCGAAGATAACATTTCAAAAATCATTGTCATATGAAGAGGAAATCAAAATATACAGCCCAAAATATGTAGGGAAAAAAGTAATACAGGGTTGTGTCAGGTAGTTAATTAATAGAGATCTGTTATTTATTTGGATTTTGTGATGTTTATAGTATTTTCAACTTTTTAAAGTTTATTGATTCTATTGCTGATTTTAAATAAGTATTTGGCTTCATAAATAATTTTGCATCCATAGTTTTATATTCTTTTATTAAGGCAGGTCCCCACATTATATAAGCTTCAATTTTCCTACAATCTGGATTTGGCCCTGACCCTACTTAATCACCCTTCCACATTTAATAGATAAGAAAACTGAGACCCAAAATCGCATCGTTTACAGCACTACTGAACTAAACCCTGGGTCCTCTGACTTTCTGTCCATTGCTATTTCTACTACCCTACATTCCCTTCTGAGAAGTACCTTGAAAATCAAAGATCTTCACAGAAAAAAAAAGAAACAAATAAAAAAGATCTCCTGACCACAGTATATAATAATAGTAAATATTTATATAGCATTTCTTATATGCTAGGTATTGTTTTACAGCGCTTTACATATAGCTTATTTAATCCTCAAAACAACTCTATGACTAAGCTAATATCAATATCCTCTTTTCAGATGGCAAAAATCGAGACATAGAAAAGTTAAGTAACTAGACCAAGGTCACACAGTACGTAGAGAACATAACATCCTTTGTATTGTGGCAGCTAGCAGCAAACATTTTCTGAGGGCTTGCAATATTCTAGTCACTTTGCTGAACACTACAGTGCGTTAATCTCATTCAATCTTCACAATCACTCTTTGAGGAGGTAGCATTATTACTCAGTCTTACAGATGAGGAAACTGAAACCTAAAGACAGTAAGTAACTTGCCCAAGGTCATATATCTAGTAAGGGGCAAAGTCAGTGCTCAAATCCATATCTGACTCCAGAGCCCAGGCTCTTAGTCTCCATGTGATAATGCCCATCAAAGAAAACACTCTCGGGCTTCCCTGGTGGCGCAGTGGTTGGGAGTCTGCCTGCCAATGCAGGGGACGCGGGTTCGGGCCCTGGTCTGGGAGGATCCCGCATGCTGCGGAGCAGCTGGGCCCATGAGCCACGATTGCTGGGCCTGCGAGTCTGGAGCCTGTGCTCCACAGCGGGAGAGGCCGCGATGATGGGGGGCCCGCGGGTGGAGGGTGGCCCCCACTTGCCGCAGCTGGAGAGGGCCCTCGCACATAAACGGGGACCCAACACAGTCATAAATAAAAATAAATAAATAAATAAGTAAAATTTAAAAGAAAAAAAAAAAAGAAAACACTCTCATGGTCCTTCTACTACTGCCACATTCCCCTTGGTCCCTTTCTCCTAAAGCTACAATTAGAATGGGGATGCGGGAAGACTTAGAATAAGGAGAGGGGTGAAGAGTGTAAAGGACATAATAGTCCCTTCTTAGACAACTATCCTTCCCATTGTGTACACACACACACACGTCAGGGTACCTAGCTATCCATCATGATATTCCTTTTTTAAATATATATTTTTTATGGAAGTATAGTTGATTTACATATCATGATAATCTTTACATCTGACCCCTTTCCTCAACTTTTGCTATAGCCAAGAGATGACAAGCTTCTTTTCAATTCATATTCTATGATAAAGTTAAGAGGGACAGTCAGCAGATCAGTAATTTAGGTATTTAGGTGCTGGAGACAGTTTATAGAGGTGGCGAATCCTTACAAAGATCAAGAAGATAATGTAAATAAAGTGGCAAAATAGAACCCAAAAGAGTGACAGAGATGTTGGTAAACTAGAAAGTGCATGTCCAAACCCAAATAGCAGGTACTGGGTTCCAGCAGACGCTTGCCATGTGGCAGTATGGGTCCAGTGTGATCAGATCTGACAAATTTTCAAGAGACGCCAGAAATCTAGATTTGGGGGCGGGAGGCGCAAAATCTCCTAAATTATAAATATTTAAAGTAATTCAATGTTTAAAAAGCACTGTGCTGGCTAACATCTTGCAGGCCAAACAAACAACAACAAACCCACATCTGAGGGTCTCGCTCGCCTTTGCAGTCTGCTTTACATGGGGTTAAATGCAGGAAACTCTGAAATAGGAAGTTAGAAGAGAAAGCCGACAGAAATTTGGATGTTGGTGGAATATTTGTTCTTTGAAAAATGAGCTTTGGTAAGAATAATTTTCTCGGTGGAGGTGGGTGATGGAGGGGGTGGGATGGGATTGGGCACCTAAGCAGTGGCCTTTTTGGAGCAGATCTTCTTAATTTCTCCTTTGGAGTAGTATTGGTCTTGGGCCGCAGGAATCTAATGAACAGCTCAAAGGGAGCAATCAATTTATAATTGTGTGAAGTACAAATTCCTTTGTGCACAAAACAAATTACAGTATTTGCAAATTTGTAAATAATGCAGGACTTTCCCTGAAATCCAAAGGCTTTGGGTGCCCCCAGGGGAAAGAAAAAGAAGTCTGAAGAAGCAAAAGGTTAGAAAATGACCTATTGTCTCAAGAAATGGAATTTAAAAAATATCTTTAGTAATTGATTTTTTTCAATCGAATCCTTATTTAGGAACTATAAAGGGGCCCATTCTTAGGTCAGTAGAATGAGAATATCTAGAGAAGTAAACAGTTTTAAGTCCAAAAGTCACAGCACGTTACTAACAGGGTATCTTCTTTCAAAAGCGCCGAGCATAAAAATGTGCCTCAACCCTCCCTCCCTACACCCTTGGTTTGTGGTAGGAAGTTTCATTTTATAAAAGAGATAGCAAGTCCCAGTTATGATCATTATGTACAATGTCAGAGAAGGAATTGGTGACAGATAAGGACACAAATCCAATCTCTCTGCTTTGCAACAATAGTTGATTTGTACCATTCAATTCACAAATATGTATTGGGATCCTTTTATAAGTTCCTGTAGCTGTTATTAGAGATTCAAAAGAGATGTTCTAGCAGAACTTATGGTGTACTGAGGAAAGTCAGAGTGAAAACTCCTTATTTTCTCCAAGATTTTTTAAGCACTTCTCTTAAAGTTGGTTGAGCTAGGAGTTGGGAGTGAATAAGTGAATGTAGTCCATCCCTGCCCTTAAGGGGTTCACCAGTCTAATGAGAACATAGAATATGAACCAATCATTTCAGTATTGAGCTTGATGTTAAGGAAGAGGTATAGGAAAGCACTTTGGATGCTTTGGCAAGTGCATATTTCTACCGGGAGATCTTTCAAAGAGAAAGAGATAGAGGGCATTCGAAGTAGAGGTAAGTGGACTATTGACTGGCCTTCTGTAGGAGAATGACAGATCAGATTTGTGCTTTCAAATGATTCTCTCCCCTGTGCTCTTATTCACTGTGAGTTGGTTGCAAATTGGTTAAACCTTTCCACAAAATCTTTTAGCAAATTGCATCAAAAGCCTTAAAACATATTCATATCCTTTAGGTTAGAAATTCCGTATCTAGGAATAAAAGATGCTGCCAGAAACTTACATATGAGGAAGCTTATCAGAGCATTATTTATAATCATGAGAAACTGGAAACAACCTACATGTTCCATAGTGGAGTAATGGTTAAATAATTTACGGTACATCCAAGCCATGTGATTTTATGCACAACTAGGAAAAAAAAGTCACATTTAAAAAAAAAAATAGTTCAAAACAAGCAAAAACTATTTTTAAATGATGTAAAATGTTTAATGAAGTGTCATTCTCATTTTGTAATTAAAAAATTAAAAAGTAGTGCTCCACATTGGTTGTTAATTTTCACCCAGATCCTACTTTCCTAAAGTTCTTTCTTGTTTTAGATCAACCAGACAACAAAAGGGGCGGAGTTTTTCCTTGCTCTGTACAAAGTTCAAAGAATGGGCTTTTGTTTCCTTCCCTCTTAACTAACAATGTGATCCAGGATTTGCAAGTCACTTATTCTCTAAGTTACAGTCTCCTTCTGGTATCCAGGCTAGCTGGGAAAGAAAGGGAGGTCAGGTGAGGAATGGAAGAGAAAGGAAGGGTCCAGAAGTTGAACATTACCGTGAGAGCGTAGAAGAAGGATGATGGGACTGAGGGTGTGAGAACCAGAAGAAAGGGTGGTCATTGTGTATTGAGAATGAGTTACTGGATTGGAGATTTCAGGGGTGGGACACAGACACATATATCGTGGTTCAATAGAAGAAATGTTACAGTGCAGTACATGGTTGACTGCCAAATAAATGACAGTATAGACAATGTTATAACAGTTTGGAGGATTTGGTGGAGAGGGCCATCACTTGGTCACATACATGTATATGACCATGGATCAATGAAGAGATTCCTCTAAAACCTCCTTTTAGCAATCTTTGTTAGAGGGTATAATTGTATAGGGCTGGCCTCTCTTGGCCTCCCTCTTGAGAGATTTAGTTATGGAAGAACTTAAAGGACTTCACTGTGAAAGAATTTTAGCTATTAAATAGAAGGAAAGGATATAAAAAGTATATGATAGAAAATAATTTGAAGTTAAAATACTGTTTGAGAAAACTCAGTCTCTGCACAAAAATTCACTTCATCCTTCAATTTCTCCTTTCCTTTAAAATGTATTCACATAAAATCTGCTTTACAAGCCAGGAATATAACTCAAGATATTTACCACTAAATGGGGACACATATGTGTTTCAGTTCTTAGGACAACTGAGACTTCCTTTCTCCCTGGATTTCTTGGATCTCTGCGTTGAAGTGTACGTAGTAATTTCTCCCTTTGCTGAATCTTCTTGCTTTTACAGTTTCTTCTAACTGCATGTTATACACCTTCCCCACGCCATTGCTATTCTAGGCTCTATAAATCTGCACAGCACCAAGAAAACTTTAGCTATCACTAGTTAAATGGATCAACACATTTACCCAACCACATAACTTAGACCCTTTGGGGGTTTTCCAGTCTATTTTAATCTATTTAAACCTGACACTGGCAGATTTCCATTTCCTTTGTTCCTTGTGTAGACTTGGTTTATGCCTGTTGGTCTCTAAAAGGGACAGAGAGGAGGCAGCTGTCGAAAAATGAGGAGATTGGCAGTTTTAACCACACAATTTGGTCTAATAGCTTTGATATGCTAAACTTGCTAGCTCCTCCAAGTGTACCTTTCTGATTTTGCATCACAACACTACACTGAATCCCTAAGGAAACCAGGGTAGTTTTTTAAAAAGAAAGGGAAGAAAAGAAAGAAATGCAAACCAGTGAAACCGTTCTTTTAAACCATCTCCACAGATTCATTCTGCCAACTGCAGGCCTTCACAAATCCTCGTACACCAGAGACCTGTAAAAAAGGAGAAGCAGAGAATACCGATCGTGTTCTCAACAGCGAAAACAGGTGATGTCATAACGCACAGTCCTATGTGGTCCCGGCCAAGGCCGGGTGGGGAGCTGGGGCGCCAGTGCGCACGGAGCTCCGCGCCAGTGGGCAGAGCAAGTTATCTCCGGGGTCCGGAGGGCACCGGTGAGGACCGGGCACCAATCAGGTTCTCGCTCGGAGCCTGCCTTTGTTCTCACTGGGGAGCAGGTTTCGGGGCGTCTCGCGTCGGGAACCAGCATTCGACTAGCATGCGCGCTGCTAGCTCCTCGGGAGACCTGGCTCCCCCACTCTCCTGTCCCCCACACCCTGCCAGCCTGAGCTTTCCCCAGTTACATCTGCGTTCTCTCCCCAGAGCGTGAACGCCAAAATCCTAAATCCATTTTTAGCTTCGGAAGAGGCAGGTCCAGCCCAACAGTTTTAAATGGCAATTTGTTCTCTGAACCTTCGCTCCCAGGCAGAGCTCCATGCTCTACGTTTATCTAACCAGCTGCCTCAGAAGGACTTTTGGGTGGAAGACAACCCTGTCTCTTTGGCCTTTTCGTGCTGGACAAATAAAGGAATTTTCGTTGCTGAGAGACTGCGAGAAGGGGCTTTAGATGGAGGAGGAAACCGCTCACCTACAGGTTTTGGGTCTTTTCTTCCCTCTAACTCGATTAATGGTACAAATATACTTCAACATCTATCCCCTACCCGCTGCCGAAGCCTCAGGTAACTGGTCTTTTGCAAAACAGGGCTCACGATAAATGATGCATAAAGTTCTTTGAGATCCTTGGATGCAAAGTGCTACGTGATTGCAGTCTTCTTTATAGCTAAGCTAAGATTTTGGTTAAGAGAAAGCCTAACCACTGCCCTGACGGTAAGAACGTTTTAGCTCCCCCCAACCCCCACCCTTTCTCAAGAAATCAGGAAATATTTAGCTCAGTCTTAGACCCACTAGCGAGCTCTACCTCCCAGTTATTTATCTCATTCCCTCACCATTTCTGCAGAGACCTAGAGCAGGGGCTGTGCCTTGTCTTAGGGGAGGGGCTGGGCTTCACGGGGTTATTTGCATATGACACACCCTCTTCCTCCTATTGGTGGAGCAGCACACTGTATTCCCTCCCACCCCACTACCTAACTAACCCGCCATCTCCCTTCAGTTCTGAGCCTCGGAGACAAACTTAACTTGCCCAGAGATTCAAGGCGTCTTCGGCCTCTCTGATTGGCCGGTGCAGCTCCCAGCCGGGCTCTAGTTGCTCATTGGCTGTGGGTTAGCGCCCGGGGGGCGTGGCCGGAGCGGTCCGATTGGCGGGAGGGGGCGGTGCCCGAGCGTGGAGGTGGTGAAGGTGGTGGGGAGGCGGGGGCGGGGCCGCACTGAGGCGCTGCGGCGGCGGCGGCGGAGGCGGCGGCGGCGGCAGCGGTGGCGGCTGCTCGTCCTAGCCTGGCGGGGGCGGGGGTCTGGAGGATGGGGGCGGGTGGAACAACGGGCCGGTGAGGAGCAGCCGCCACCGTCTCCGCCGTCGCTTCGGCAGCCGCCGCGGTGGTCGCTTCGGGCAGCCGCTCGCTCTCGGGGCGTCGCCTCCCATCCCGACATCCCGCCCGGAGGACGCTGAGGCTGAAGCGCGGCCGGCGGCTGGGGGACGGTCCGGCCCCTCAGCTGCGCGGGCGGCCGCAGTGACAGCCCGGCCCCAGCCCGCCGCCCGCCCTCGCCCTCGCCCTCGGTGCCCGCAGCCACGATGAACCGGGGCAGCAGCAGCCCGTCGGCCGCCGCCAACTACCTGCTCTGTACCAACTGCCGGAAAGTACTGCGGAAGGTACGGGCTCGGCCTGGGGTCCGGCCCGAAAAGGGCGCTTCCTGCCGGCCGCGGCTCGGGCTGCTCGGCCCCGGGGCGCACTCTTGGAGCAAGGCTCAAAGGGATCCCAGGGCACCTTCCCTACGCCGAGACCCAAAAAGGGGGCATGGGTTGAGACTGGAGGGTTTAGCCTGCAGCTGCTTTTGATCTCTGCCGGGACAGACGCTAGTTCCCAGGGGTTGGGGATTTGGGGGCGCGGGGGGTGCCTGTGGTCTGTTCCTCCGTTCACCTCCCTACCTTGCCACCTCCGGCCTGCTCCCAGGGCGGAGGGAGGGACGGACCTGTTCGATCCTCCTCCCAGTGCTCTTGATGGAGGTCGGTGTGAAATCAGAACTGCCTGGTCTGGTCCAGAGGAACCTGGCTCCCTCTTTGCTGTGCCTAACTCTTGCGGGTGTTGTTTTTGTTTATTCGGTTGCTTCTGCCTTCCTTGCACGCTTTCCCCGAACACTCCCTTTTTACATTCTTTGGATGGTCGTCTTGTGGCTACAGTTCGATCCTGAAAGGAACTGGTAAAGCAGCTTGAACTTTATGCCCATGGGAAATGCTATTCGACGTTACAGTTTCTCAAGCTGGGGTTGGGGGAGGTGGAGACTGAGGTGGACGTGAGTTATCCCTTTTTAGCACTTACTCATCCCCAGCACCCCGGTGTTGCTCCAGAAAAATCAGACGCACAATCAGCTTATTGCTTCCCAGAGTGACTGATAGAAAGTTTACTCCAGTATTGTTTAGCTTACTTGGCTTATTCGCTCCGTTAAGGCGGGTGGGGTGAGGGGGCTGTGAAAAGATGTCGTTTTAGACTGAGAAAAGCTTTTAATCAGACTTTAACAGCCGCCACTGGGTAATATTATAATCAGTTTATTCTTCTCGAGACTCTATTTTTACATTTCATTAAGTGGAAACAGTAGTTGAGGTGCTTCTGTTTGTCCAGTACAAATGAATTAAAATTGCTGAGCTGTGCAAATGCGTCGGGACTGAAAGACTAAGACGAATACGGCACCGTTTTTAGTCAATTTCTCTAAATACAGTTCAATTAGGATTGTTCTTTATATATTAAAAAAAAGAAAAAGAAAGAAAGCATGTAAGTAAGCAAGCTCAAATATTTGCGCTCTTTGTCCAAAAACTGTTTTTCTTCCTCTGTGGGTCAGGCCAAGTGCCAATCAAAGTTGTTTTTCAAGCCTCTTTTCCCTGCAGTAGGGCTGCTGCTTCCCCCCCCCCCCCATTTTATTTGCGAGCACGAAGAAAGCAAAAGGATTGCATATTTGAAGTTAATCAGACAGTGAAATATGCCTTAAATTGTGTTTATCGGATATGTTTTTCTTGAAACAGATTTTTATTAAATGTGCATGTTGGGTATGTGCAGTTATTTTTTTCCATAAACTCTGGGATCAAATTACAGTTGATACTTGCTCAGCTCATTGTAGGGCAGCTCGTGAGAAATGTAATGGATCAGAAGCGCAGAGCAGCTTAGTTGAATGTTAACTCTTTCACTTCTGGGCCAGATGGCATCTGAACTTAGCTTTTTAAAAAATGATGATGATGATTTTCCAACTTTAAAAGTGATGTTATGTCTTTAACATGAAAAAAAAAAAGTGTTGTTGAGACATGTTTGATTAAACTAAAGCCTGGTTTAAAAAAAACAGCTAATTTTTTTTTAACTGAATAAGGGAAAAAAGAGCTGTATTGACTTGGATTTTTTTTAATGGCTCTGGCAATTTGGTGGACTAATTAAATTTTTGGAGGTAGTATTAAGTTTCAAAATCTATTTTTCTTTTGAGAGAACCATGGCTGTGGATCCATGACCCTTTGCTAGCTTTCAAGACATCTTTATATCTTTCTCTTAGCTTTTAAGAAACTATTTCTATTTACCTAGAAAGAACATCCTCATTTCTAGCTGTTATTAAAAGACAGAGGTAGTATATGGAAAATGGATATTCACCATTTTCAGATCTTACAATTGCTATGCACACCTCTGCTAATTCCCAGTTTTTAGTAACTCCAAGGTATTTAATATTGATTCATGCAGTAGCATGAAATAACTTTAGATGGAAATGGGATTGTTTGAGCCAGTTATGGCATGACTTGGCAAACATTTGTAGCTTTTTAAGAGTGCCTTAAGTGCTCTTAAAAGATATCAAGTGTTTAGCATTTTAAGTTCTTCATCATTCTAAAAACAGCATGTAAGAGTTTTCTAATAAAGAAATGGTTTTCTTTTTGATAGAAAGTATATAACTCTAAGCAAAATTCATCTATAGCGCTCAAAATGGGATTCTCTGGATTTATCTTGTGTTTTCCACTTAATAAAGTGTTCAGTAATAACCATGTGAGTCACAGCATTTTGAATTTTAGTTCAGTGTAGTTCATGATGGAAGAATGAAAACCATGCACATCCAGTGTGAATTACTCTTGGCTGTTATAATCCTCATTAGTGATGGGGGAAGAGTCACCTTTATTTATGTGGCATGACACCTTTTTCTCTAAGTGGCTTAATTTGTTGCAATGTATTGAATTTGGAGGGAACTTCAAAAAGAACTGGATTCACCTTCAAAGAAAGTAATTTGGTTCAACCCAACATCTGAAAATTTAATTGTATATTGTATGAGAATTACATTTATTCTTAGAAGTACCTTTATGATTTTGATTCAGCGTCTTCCAAAAAAAAGAGACTTCTTCAGGTATTAAACATACCTAATTTGGTAACCTTAGGTCAGTAAAAAGAATGGAGAGGTAAACCACATAGGGAAAGAAATGAACAAACAAAACTCTCCTCAAATCTATAACTCCTACTTATTCTAACTTGCTCTGTTATCAGAAATAATTCAATAAAGGTTTTAATAAAAGAGGAAATGCTTCTGTTTACTTTGGACAAGTTAATGAGTTGTGAAGTGTAATACATTTTACTTGAAGAAATTCCACTGACAACTAGATAAATTTCAAAGTGGAGTGCCAAACTGCATTAAGAAAGGTAGGTAACTGTCAGTCCACTCGTCTTCCAATAAATAAAAGGGTGCATATTACAATGTATTTTGAGTATTGAGCAGTTAGTGCAACTGAAGTGAATAAAACTCTGCACTTTAAGTTAGAGGATTTACCATTTTATAATTCTTAATATGTTTAGGTAGTTCCAGTGATTTATCTTTGTTGGATATTGCACTTTTTCCCCTCTGCTTATACGATCGCTTCTTTTGACAACTTTTTGGTGAGTGAAGAGACTGGGAAAATAAAATGGGAAACATTAGTTTAAGCCATATGAACCTCATTTTTATAGTCAAAATTGTCAGTTAATAGCAGTCTTATATGGTTCAACCAAAAGAATGGTATTGCTTTGTGGATGAGTAGCTGTATTTCTCTTTGGTTAATCAGGTTTCTTATGTACATATTTTTGATTGTCAAAAGTAGATTTTTATTTAGTTTTATCTGAAAATGAACTAGACAGAGACCAAGCAGTGAATTTATGACAGCAAGCCATTATGCAGTGGTTTTCAAACTGCTTTTTATGGAGCCCTAAGATGCTTCAGTGTTCAAAAATACTTGAGTTGGATTAAATTTTAAGTACTTTTTAAAATTATAATTTAAAAATACAACCACCCAAAAATCTTTTGTTAAAAGACTATTCTTGTGCAGGCCTTGAATTAAAATTTGTTCTGCTCCCTTTGTACATATATTTGAACTTTTTTGTTAATAAGACATTGATCAGAAAGATTGTCATTGATTATGAAGGCACTGGCCTTTAAAAAAACTTCCTTCCTGTGCATATCTACTCATGTTTAATTTTCAGTTGTGAGAAAAACTTATCAGTAATTGTTCATTTATAACTAAAACACTTATAAAAACGCTTTTGTGTATTTATGTGTTTCATAGCTCAGATTCAATGTAAGGTTTCATTTGTAAAGGGATTCTACTGCTTCTATAACCTCCCCACCACCAAATAAATAAACTGCTAAAATATAACTGCAAATGTAGTGATACTGGGAGTCACAAGATATGCTCATCATTAGGTCTTTGACAGGTCTTTGAATTTTGGGCAAGTTAGTTAACTTCTTGAAGCCTAGTTTTCTCTGTAAAGTGTACATCATCTCTACTTGCCTTGCAGGTTGCTGCATAGCTGGAGAGAGGTAATATGTGTTAAAGTACTTTGTAAACCATAAAGTACAACTACAAATATAAGAAAGACAAGTCTATGTATTTTCCCTATTCCTAGAATAGGTCCTTTGTGTGTTGTGGCAATATATTTCAATACATACGGAGTGATTTGGTTAGTCTTCACTTTTCTGTCTTGTCTAATTATTGCCTGTAAGTGAGAGGTAAAGATATTATGCTTTTAATTAGAGTGATCAACATACTGATTTATTTGCATATTCTACCCCTCCCCCTCCTTAAATAGTAATCCAATGCATTGCTTTTTTTTTTTTTAATTTTATTTATTTATTTATTTATTTATTTATTTATTATTTATGGCTGTGTTGGGTCTTCGTTTCTGTGCGAGGGCTTTCTCTAGTTGCGGCAAGTGGGGGCCACTCTTCATCGCAGTGCGCGGGCCTCTCACTGTCGTGGCCTCTCTTATCGCGGAGCACAGGCTCCAGACGCACAGGCTCCAGACGCGCAGGCTCAGCAATTGTGGCTCACGGGCCTAGTCGCTCCGCGGCATGTGGGATCTTCCCAGACCAGGGCTCGAACCCGTGTCCCCTGCATTGGCAGGCAGATTCTCAACCACTGCGCCACCAGGGAAACCCTCAATGCATTGCTTTTGACGTTTCAAATAATTAAGTAAAATAAAATTGCCTTTTGGACACCTCAGCAGATGAGGGATATTGGTATTAAGTTTGAAACTACTAAGAGTTAAGGATGATTGTGCTTAATAGAAGTTGGGGCAAATCTGGGGTAAAGCAAAGAATGTTTAATTATTTTAATTTAGGAGAAGAGCTATGGAAGTAAAAAAATGTCTTAATCTTTTTCTCCCGATCTCTTCATCCTCTTTTTCCCCTTTGAAGGGACTGGGTTATAACTTATGTTTGGGTAGACCTTCACAATTTTTACAGTGCTTTCACATTATCAGTTGATTCTCATAAACTGAGAAAATTTAAAAGGCATGGACTCTGTCATACAACTCGTATGAAGTCCATTCAATTCTTAATACCGCCTCTGTAATAAGCTAAAAACTACATTCGAATTGTCCCCTGTAGTATTGAGGCCATCAGGGAATAGCCATCCCCCCCACCCCCCAGCTTCAGCATCTGTGGAATGCCTATAGGTACCTAAAACTCTCCAGGTAATATTAGTTGGAAATGTGACTTTTAGCCACTCTTTGACACGTTATTCCAGATCAACTGGAGGGGAAGGAGAAGAGTTAGCTGGCTATTTTTATTATCTCTTTAACAGTAGTTTGGTTAATTCTTTAATGAGGTAAAGCACAGTTCTCAAATATGATCTTCAGACCCTGGGAGTATCCAAGACCATTTCAGCGGGCCTGGGACGTCAAAACTATTTTCATGATCATACAAGACTTTATTTCTGTTTTCACTGTGCAAAAGCAGTGGAGGTAAAACTGTGCTGGCCCCTTAGTGTAACTCAAGGTAGTGGCACGAAACAATAATCACTGTTACATTTTGTTAAATCCTGACCCTTGAGTGATGAGAAGTATACTATGTGCTTCTACTGCACAGCAATCTGGTTGTCTCTAGGGAAAGAATCTGTGCAGTTGTTTTAGTTGCAGGCTAAACTAGCCACTTTTAAAATGAACCCCATTTTTACTTAAAAGAACACCTGTCAGGCAAACTTTGGTTTGGCAAACTTGGGTATTTGATAAAAATTTTCTTAAGATTGAGTAATGTGACCCTGAAGATTTAAGGAAAAACACTGACAATATTTATTGCCAGTGATAAAATTCAAGCTTTCAAGGAATAATTCGAATTTTGGAAAATGTATATCTGTCACCATTAGCCTGAAAGCTTCCCAGTTCTTAAAGGTTCTCCTTTTGAGAGCAAGGGTGATTAATGGGTGTGATTTTTTTTTATAGTATATTATATTACAAAATGTGTCAACGTTTGGAAGATCTGCATGATTCAATGAGCCAGTATCTTTTAAATGACCAGTGCATGAAGACATTGCTACTCAGGACCTTTCTTGCCTTTTCAGCTCAGAACCAACCAATTAGAGCACAATGGACATAATCTTTGCCATCTTGACCATTATTTTTACCACTGCCAATGAATATTGTCAGTTGTTTTCCTTGGATTTTCAGGATCACTTGACTCATTTTTGAGAAACTGTTTATCAAAATCATGCATGAGTAAAAAATCCATTCAAAATACAACAGAGACAAATGAAATTTAATATAATATAGAAAGTTAAGTTTACTGATTGGGCTTCAGATTCCACATTGTGACTCACCTTTCGGAAGCTCTACTTGTCAAGTTTTGGTGTAGTATCAAAGCAGAATATTCACAATTATCTCTTGCATTGTCCAACTACATATCTGTGTGAGGCCAGATTTTCCTTCCATACCTTCAATCAAAACCTATCACAACAGATTGAATACAGAAGCAGATATGAAATCCAGCTGTCTTACATTAAACAGACATTGAAGAGATTTGCAAAAATGTAAATCTCTTCTATTTCTTTTGTTCTGAAAAATAAAATTATTTTTATAAAAAACATGTGCCATGATAACATGTAGTGGATTTGTTATTATTTTAAATGAATTAATAGACATTCAAAATTTTCTGTTTTAACTTCTACACTAAATCCAACAGTAAATATTGACAGTTATAACGCACACATAAACAGAAGCTCTTTGGGGACCTCAAGAGGAGGTCCTCTTTGGAGTTCCAAGACCAAAACATTTGAGAACTGCTGAGCCAGAGATCCTGACAGCAGTGTATGTTGCATATACATGTAATTCTCTAGGGTGTCTATGGGGGAAATAAAAGGCTAATATCACTGGCAGAAAATGTAGATAAACCCAACCCAGTCATCTTTGTTCTATGTGGGGATCACTTGCAGACGCTGCCTAGCACCTTTCAGTGACATCTTAGAAGCTTCTCTAGTACCACAGGTACAGATGGTCCTTGATTGAGGAAGGTTCGACTTACAATTTTTTGACTTTACGGTGGTGCAAAGGTGATAGGCTTTCAGTAGAAACTGTATCTTTGAATTTTGATCTTTTCCTGGGCAAGTGATATGCTTTATGATGCTCTCTTGTGATGCTGGACAGCAGTAGCAAGTGGAGCTCCCCGTCTGCCATGTGATCATGAAGGTAAACAGCCAATTCACTTATAGCCATTCCAGACACATACAACCATTCTGTTTTTCACCTTCAGTACAGTATACAATAAGTTCCATGAGGTATTCAACACTTTATTATAAAATAGGCTTTGTGTTAGCTGATTTTGCCCAACTGTAGGCTAATGTAATTGTTCTGAGCACATTTAAGGTAGGCTAGGTGTATTAAATGCATTTTTGACCTAGGATATTTTTGACTTATGATGGATTTATTGGGATGTAACACAATAAGTGGAGTAAGAGCTGTAGTAAGACTTAGACTAGCTAGAGATATCTTTCTGTAAGTTTTGTGAGCATCCCTTTACCTGGTAGAAACTGGGGATGGACAAAAACAAAGCTCTTTGGCTCTAAAGGAATGCTCTCCTTAGTACTTACTGTACAACAGCTGAAGAATGGTCAGATCCAAAGATTATGTCCATTGTGCTCTAATTGGTTGGTTCTTGGCTGAAAAGGAAAGAAAGGCCCTGAGTAGCAAGGTTAGCCTTTTTTTCTTGAAAGCTGAGAAGTGTGGGAGAAGCAACAGAAGAAGAGACAAGAATCAGAAGAAAGAGGAGTATCAATGTAGACTACTGATAACTAGATTGTTTCAATAAAGAACAAGAAAACCACTACTGTAGACAGGAGATAGGACAGCTCTGAATGTGGAAGTCCCTAAATATTGCAGCCCTCTAAGGTATAGGGCATTTTCCACTTAGTGTGTGTGTGTGTGTGTGTGTGTGTGTGTGTGTGTGGTTGGGAGAGGGGGGGTTACCCTGTACACAAAGCTATGGCAGCCAACCACTACCTGTAATTCAGTGTGGTGTTGAAGGCATGGGCATAAGGATCTATCTGATTACATCTGGTGAGACCTACGAAGGACTACCAGTAGCTGACCTGTCCATTAGACATCACTGTGGTAGGAGTGGGGATAGAGGGAGGAGGTGGAATTCACAATACACAGTACATATGTTGCCAAGCCAAAACATTTAGTCATGTATTGTGTTAACAGTTACCTTAAATGTATAAGTAGATGTATAAACTATTTGAAAATATCTATCCTATAGCATCTAAACCTACAGTTAACATGTAGAATTTCTATTGTTCAAAATTTTTCTTAACACCTATGACATCTCTAAAAGAGTCTTTCCTAATCTTCAAACGTTTTTTTCTTCTGTCTTCTGGACTGCCATGCTACTCAAGTATACTGCATTTATTGCACTTTGCATGTTGAATTATAATTAAAATTTATATATATCTTTCCCCTACTAGGTTGCCTCTTACTTGGGATCAAGTTAATGGAAAGTTTATTTTTAGCAAATATTGGCAGTACATTTATATTGAATACAGTATAATCTAGCTAAGAAAATGACAACTCTTTTCTCACTTTCCAAGATTTGTCTGTTCTTTATAGCCATATTTTGTCCTCTTTATTGATAAGATTTATCTGAACACTTTGAGAAGTTTAATAACAAAAATTATTTTTTCATCTCTGTGACCATGAGAATGTTTCGATTAAATCTCATACCACTTTTTGGAGGGAGTTCTGATAGGCAGCAAGAGTGTTAGTTCACTAAGAGGATCAGGACACTGGCCTTAGCAGTTGGTCTCTCTCAGAAATGTAAAATGGCCATTGCTTGGATAGGGACACATGCTTCATCTCCTGGAATCTGCTAGAGTTCTCTAAGGGAAGGCTACTTTAAAGGAGTAACATTTAAACCTCAATTTCTCTGCAGGTCTCCTCCTGAGGTTTGTTTCACCAGAGAATTCTGGCTAAGCCTTTCCCTCTTCTACCTCCCCCAAGTCTTTTACTTTGGAATATTCCCAAGCCAGCTATGATCTCCTTGGCCACCAAGGAGATCACCCTTGGTAACTGTTAACCAGAGAATTCTTCATAGGCCTGGACTACCTCTTAGCTAGACTTTACTTTTTAGATCCTCCCAGAAGTTATTTATTGGTCTATGGGCCAGAATACTGACTGCCCCCCTAAGGGACACATGAATATTATGGGTTATTCAGTGGTGGGTTGCATTTTGCTGCTCAAAGCTAATAAGGAATGACAGCCATTTTACCTATGTTTCACAAAGAATGTATTGAACATAGCATATGCATAAGTATGACCAAATGTAAAACTGGCTGACTAGGGCCATGTTATTTCTTGTACCAGAGATTTTTTAAGGTATAGATTTGAGTAAGACTTACTTTCTCTACTAATTAATAGCTACTTGTACTGCAGGTATATGTTCTCATTTCTAGATATATATTTTATTTTTACATCTTCCTATATTGCAAAGATGGAACTAGGCAGTTGAAGAAATGAAATCTCTCTTTCTTTTTTTTAGATATATGCAGAATTAGAAAGGTCAAATTTACCTCACAGGTAACTAAAACTGGATTTTGTGGAAGATTATGGTAATTATCTGAGACTGTAGCTCTTAGTTTTGAAATGCATTTTATAATGTCAATAACAATAGTAGCTTCTATTGAATACCACCTATGTGCCATGGACTGTGCTAAGTATTCAGGCCCTACATGTGTATTATTATATTTAATCATCACAACAAACCTATAAAGAATTATTATTCACACTTTATGGATGAAGAAACTAGAGCTCAGAGAGCCTTAGTTACTTGCTTAAAATCATAGTACCAATAAGTGGCAGACTCAGGATTTAAAACCAGTCTAACTCCAAAGCCTGGCTCTTTATACAGCTATAAACACTGCATTCCCTTGTACTCCACATGTTTTCTTTATGTACAAGATTCAGAAAACGTAAAATTAATGAAACTTAATAGGACCTGATTACTTGAGATTAATAGAAGTGACTTCAAGTTCAGATATTTTCTACTACTTTAGTTTTACATGAAAAATGTAATTTTTTCTCTTTATAATATTAAATCAATGAGAATCAAACTGAAGTTCTCATTGAACAGTTTTGACCTATCTAGTTTATTGTTTTATCTATGTAAATCTATTGTTAATTTTGTGACCATTCTTATCCCAGGATATATATTTCCTAATTTCCCAACAAACTTTGACCAACACCTTTTGCCAACCAGCCATACATTAGTTCAATAACATTGATTCATTCAATACTGCTATAATGTCTGTGACCAACGACACTGTCTAGAAACATTTTACGTGTTGTGTCTCATAAAGAGGACCTCTAGGAAACATTCTCACTTTTTGGTAAATTTTTTTTTGCAGTAACAAAGAGTTAATTTAAGAAGATAAGAAGTAGCATGAATGATTATTTCCACTATTCATTTTATTAAATTAATTAATTAATTAATTTTTATTTTTGGCTGCGTTGGGTCTTCGTCACTGTGTGCGGGCATTCTCTAGTTGCGGTGAGTGGGGGCTACTCTTCGTTGAGGTGTGCGGCTTCTCAGTGGCAGCTTCTCATGTTGCAGAGCATGAGCTCTAGGCATGTGGGCTTCAGTAGTTGCGGCATGCGGGCTCAGTAGTTGTGGTTCGCAGGCTCTAGAGCGCAGGCTCAGTAGTTGTGGCGCACGGGCTTAATTGCTCCGTGGCATGTGGGATCTTCCTGGACCACGGATCGAACCTGTGTCCCCTGCATTGGCAGGCAGATTCTTAACCACTGTGCCACCAGGGAAGTCCCTCCACTATTCATTTTGGCTTCCTGTGTTAAGGCAACAATGATGATGAAAGAAAACAAAGAAACCCTCGGACTTCATCCTTCCACTGGCCTTCCCCTACCAACACGCCTACAATACTGTGTCTACAGAAGAGTTTTTTGTCTTACAAAGGGAGAGAGATTTGTGGGAAGACGTGGTTTTGCTATTTGTTAATTGGAACTCTTGAGAGTTTTCTATAGAAACACAGTTAAGATAGCTAGTTAGGTTCGGCAGTACTATTAATGTAACTAGTATTTTCAATAGTCATTTACTGATTAGGCTGGAAACCTAACTACTAGATATAACATTGTTTCCAGGGGAGGATACATTGTGAAATCGTAAGTAACTGCTTCACTGGAGCTATCTTTCCTAACTTGTATGCTTAACACTAAGAAGGGTAATGAATTTGACAAAAAGTATTTTTTAATATGTTCACTCTGAGGATATGTTTGGTTATTGGTTGTTGTGTCTAATAGGAAGACTGCAGTCTCATCCAATATTCAAGTAGGAGTTGATGGAAGGGATAAAAATTGGATGATAATCGGGATGTTGAGATAACCAAGGGCCAGTATCAAGCTGGCCTATCTTTGTTCACTTTGTACTCAATAAGACTCTAGTCCAGAATGGTGCATTTTAAACTGTTTCTACTACCCATTGTTGTCTTTAAGGTAATATAAATGAAAAAAATAATCAATTTTAACTCCCCAGCAAGTTTCCTTTTTATTTGAAATTAGGGATTTAACATGTGTATCTTAATTCTTTTGGTATAAATTAATAAAGAAAACAAATTAGCCCAGCAAATTTACTCCACTCAAAAAGAATTAAAACAAAACAAAAATCACCTAAGCTAAAGGTACCTTAGCACTAAACCCCAAGTGATGCTCAAATTCTTTTATCAAAACTTTTTTGTATAATATATTACTTGAAATTAATGAATTCTCAGATGGAGTGTGGAATCCTATTTGTGTTATAGTTTTATTATTTTTTTTAATATGACATATAGTTAATAATCTTGTGAGATATCAATTGTTTTATATTGTACAGCTATTAAAATGACTACAAGGTCTAGGTTCTAATATTCTTTACGCAAAGTACATTGATTATTGAGCACCCAAGATTAACATGAACTTATAAGTATTCTTTTGACTATGCAAGAGACCTATTTAATATTTAGTGCCCTTAAAAATGAGGGGAAATATATATTTTGGTAAATAGGATTGTAGAAACAATTTTCCTTTTTTGGTAAAAATATATGGATTACCATTTTACACTCATTCTGTGTCTCAATGCTATCACCCGTTAATGGCTTTCATATTCTTAAGCAGGCAAGAAATGTGAAGGCTGTAAACATTTATAAACCACTCACATACTTTGTGAATATCTTTCATTCATTTATTCATTCAACAGACATGAAGTGCCCCTGCCTGTTAGATGCAGAAAGAACACCAAGTGAGGACATCAGGGTTCTTGCCTAAGCAATGTGATGAGTTGCAACACACACCTGGATCTCACAAAGAGATCTTCAAGATTATGCCCCTCCCTTGGCAGATAGTATAGATCATGTTTGGCACCTGTTTCTATAAAGGAGTAGACAGTAGGTATTTTAGGCTTGCTGGCCCAAAGTAAGGGCTAGGTAGCTGTCTCTGTGACAACTACTCACTTCTGCCTCTGTGTTGTGAAACCAGCCATAGACAATTCATTAAAGAATGGATTCAGCTTTATTCCAATACAACTTTATTTAGGGGTCCTGAAACTGTAATTTTGTATAATTTTCACATGTCATGAACATTCTTTTGATTTTTTTTCAGTCATTTAAAAATATAAAACCCATTCTTAGCTCCCAAGCAGCAGAAAAAGAGGTAGCAAGCCAGATTTAGCCAGCAGTCAGAAGTTTGCTGACCTCTTGGTACAGAAGCAGTGCAAGGCATTTTGCATCAGAGACCTCGGTTAGGTGACCTTTCTGATAGACCTATTAAAAAGTTTTTCTATGTAATTCTACCTACTTTCAATCGTGTACAAAATTAATCAAAAGCAAACTATGTAATAAACATTACCATTTGAAAACATCTAACTGGAATGACCTGCCTATTTAGTACCTGGATAGATAGCATGTAATTTGGATGGATTGAAAGTAAAACTTTAAAAATCTGTAGATACTGAATATACTTGAAAGCACATTTGTCAGGTCATTTAGCACCTACAAACAGAGTGTTTTTTACCTCTTTTGAAATTGTCACACCTTGTTTGAGTTCAGTGGAAGTGCCATTAGTATTACAGAGGCTAACATTTTAATTAAAGTTACATTTCGAGAGTTTTCCAAAATCTAATATGAGTTGTTTGGATTGATATGTCATAGTGTACAACTAATCACTTAAGAATCTGTTTTTGTGCTGGCTAGAGTCCCTGTGTTAGTATCACAGAGCTCTGTTACTCATATTATCTTTGAGGTCTCACATGAAGAGAACATACAGTAGTTCCATAGACATTCCTTATGACTACAGATTGGCAGTGCAACAAGCATTGTAGTTTTTATAGTAAATAATTTTAAAGTGTTGAAATCTGTCTTATTCCATTAAAGTCCTAATTCCTTATCTACCTTCCTCAACCAACATTCACATAGCGGCACTCAAGAATATGTAAGTGAAATGAACATATGCTCCAGAGCTGACAAGAGTAGTACCTGAATGCAGAGATACGTGAATGTTGGTGTTGGAGGGTGTGTGTGAGGGGAGGATAATTCCATGGAAACAAACCCCTTTCTGGTGAGTAGAAGTGATGGCTATCAATAATTTAAACCTGGAAAACCATTAGCTATTCAAAATACTTTTTATGGAAATGAGCTTTAAAAATTTCACACTGAGCATTTAATCAGTGAATATAATATGGCACCATTTATCCAGGTCCCACATTTATAAAAGCATCAGTATATGATATTTTCCATGCTTGAGATCTAATGATACCCAGAGCAATGACACAGCTAGTGCAATGTGCAAGATTCAAACCTAGTCAGTCACTCAGAATTTTCATTGAAATGAAGATCGGTAACTATGCATTTTAATAATGTGTCCTCCAAACTAGATCTGGTAGGGAGTTCTACTGACCAACTCTTGTTATGATTGCATATGGTTATGATTATATACGGGAGAATTAAATGTACATAACCCATGTATTGATACGGATGATCATTCTTGTTCTTCTGTCTTATTAAGTAATCACAAGTCTGATGCACTTGGTTTAAAAAAACCAATTTCCATAATGTCTAAGCAGCAAATATTAATGGAACACATTTTACTTTTAATTGATGTTAAACTTCTCAAGGTAAGTACATGACATCTATGTGTTTTTCTATTGCTTCCTTTACTAATGATCTGGATCAAAGCTATTGCAGAGAACATATTTGTCACAGTGGCAAATGGAAAGATTTGATAATCAGTGATTACCTGGATGATAAGTTCATTTAACTTCAGATATTTTTAAGAAACAATTTCTTACTGAGTAAGAAACTAACTCAGGTTCCTGCCATCAATGTGCTACAGGGTGTTGCATCTTTTAGAGTGCCAGTAAAATTTGAAACTGTGTGGCAGTGTGCATTTAGTAATTTTAGCATTTAACAAACCACTGTGTTACCTTTCATGAAAGGTACTCTGATGTCATGAAAATGAAGTAATTTGTCCTCTAGAACTCCTAACTTGTCCATCACTTTTTTTAGTGACAGGTATGCATTTCATGACCATAAAAAAGGAGAGGAGTGCACTGTTACTATAAAAGGCCATTTCCTTTTATTCTATCTTTATAGTCATTTTAATGCATTTTAGTGTTTATGGGTAATTAACTATCTGACAGAGCTGTAGAGCACTTGAAAACTAAAACATAATGTGCTGTCAGTTTTGGATCAATCAATCCAAGATCAAGGATTTCTAAAAATGAAGATGTAAGTCAGTGGAAAAGCTAGATGGGACTCATAGAAACTCGATACATATACATTTTCTGGAGCATATGTTAATTGTCATAATTGATTTACAGTTATTTCTAAGAAAAATTTACATTCAAGTACTAAGTTCCTCTGCACAATTTAATAGTAGACACTTGTTTTTCAAGGATTCACAGGGGACACAAGCCATTTATTGCTGGTCAGGGATTTATCTTCCTGACTGTCATTGTAACCTCACAGCAGTTATCCAACCACTAGATAGCAATTTTTTAGGAATTAACATAGTCTTGATTGAATTAATAGCCTTTCCAAATTGCTATGATTTACTGTTTTTCCTGAGGGACTGAAGCTATGGTTTTCTTTAAAATGGTTCATTTGGGGAAAGATTGGAGTAATTTATTAACAAGGAATAACAATTCTCTAGTCTAAGGAGTTTGTTTGAGGTCTAGGACAATGGTTCTTGAAGTGTGGTCCTGGAGCAAGCAACATCAACATCACCTTCGACTTCGTTAGAAGTGCAAATTCCTGGACCCCATCCCAGACCCGCTGAATCGGAAATTCTGGAGGTGGGACCCATCAATCTGTATTTGAATAAGCCCCCCAGGTGGTACAGATGCACTCTACGGATTGAAAATTACTAGTCTAGGATTCTTAGCTAAATACTTCTACGAGTCAAAATTTATACATCCATTTTATGTTCAGTATGCGTTATCAATTATTTGAGAAATATGGTAAAGGAGGAAATTGTTTCCAATTAAATTGATTCTAAAGCTCTACTCTTTAGCGATAATAATGGCAAGTACCAGCTCTAGAATCAGGAAGATTTCTTTTCCCTGTTTTAAAAATACAGATTTGAGACTTTCAGGTACAATTTGCTCTTACCTTGAGAAAAATATGTCATTATGTTGTTGCTAGCTTCTGAACTTCAGCTTAAGGAAAAAAAGAGATGGGTTTTGGAAACTTGTTTATGACTGAAATCAAGTGAAAATACCTCCTGGAATTGCTTGTCTACATAAAAATAGGTGTTTTAGCACTAACACTGGTAGACTCTGATGGGTTTTATCATCTTAGGTGACTTTTATTGCAAGGAAGATTGATGTTTTAAGTTTTCATGGAAAATAAATTATCTTAGACATTTTTTTCTTAAACAGAAGGAGAAATGAATATATGTGTCTTAAAGACAGATTTAGAATTGCCACATTGTCTTTTTAAAATTATTTTGAGTCACTTAGATAAGATTTAATATGTATATAAATTATGAGTATTCTTTTTTACCTGTAAACTGGTAGCTTACTCTTCAGTTACAAATGGGATGTCAGGAAGCCTGAAAATTAAAACAAAACAAACTTAAGGAATGTATATTACACATGGGCCCTAGATAAAAGGATAAAAGATTGCTCTTTGAAAAGGAAAGATAGTTCCAGTTAGTTGCGGTTCATCTAGGATAGTGAATATAAGTACTTTTATTTTGTTGCATCTAATTTTGAGGTAATGGGAGTTTTCTTCATATTGTCTCTACCTTAGTACTAAAATTTTAACCTGTGTTGCTCTTACTCAGGAAAAATAATGGACTGTATTAAATTGTCCCCACCTACCCCACTCCCAAATTTCCCTTATGTGTTGGCTGCCCAAGAAGCGTTTTTAGTGACTTAATTCTAAACCATGGAGATCGATGCTTTTCTATTGACCACTTTTTTATCCTCCTTCTGTGAGGAAAGGACTAATGTAGTACCTTAAATAGAACTGTCTCCATGGCAATGGGCAGTCAGCTTTTGACTTTGAGACTTATAAAAAAGGAAATTTTAAAAGGCATTTTCATGGTCTAAAATAGCAGTACAGCAAAACTAAGGTATGAGACTATTTCCTGTCAGTTATTGCATGACTGATTAAGCTAGCATAACATATCTTTTTTTTACGTAGCACTTTTTGTCTGAGTATTTCAAAATGCTATACAACAATTCCTTCCCTTAATTAATGAGTGATAATTGTTACCTTCAGATTAATAGAAAATTTGAGGAGCTCAGATATAAGATTAGAATTGGGTCCCTGAGAAAAAAGGGTTGCCTAGGTCTGGCTGTAATTTTATTCTCATAAGGAATAAAAATACTGATTAAATTATGGGCCATTCTTAATTATATTTAAACAGAATTATCTCTGAAACACTGGAAACAATGACAAGATTAAAAATAAAAGCTTAGCAATTTCTGCCATCTTTTTCTAACTGGTTCCTACAATTGGGGATCTGTGCATTACTTCTCCTGTTAAAAGACTTCCCTGGTAACCGCCTCCCTTGTTGCCTCTTGCATCCACACCCACTTAAGAGGCAAAGCCCTGTAGTTCTCACTGTTGGGCCACCTAGCCTTCCCTAAATGTCAGGAGTGTGCTGTATAGTAGAGGGTAAAGAGTGAGACCACATTATCCTTTGTAATCTTCTTTTGTCCTTTTCTTTTCTGTATTCATTTCCTCCTTGACTAAGCCTTATCTTAGTATGGGGTTAATTTCCAGCTGAATCATCTCTCAACTTAAAAGTATCATCAGTAAATACTTAATACTCTGATGTTACCGTTAACAAGGGAATTGATTAAACAAATTATGTGACATAAATACAGTGGAGCACTAGACAACTCTCAGGATGTAGATCTATGTGTTGATGTGAACTGATGTCCATAATAGGTTATTGGCTGGAAAAAAAACCTTTTTTAAGGATATTAGGTTTTTCCTTTTTTAAAAAAAATAAAAAGATAATACAGAAGGAGAGACTCCAAAATAAATAGTATTTGTTTCTGGGTGGTGAGGTTACTGGAAATTATTTTTACCATCTGTTTCTCTTCATTGCCTTTTGTTTGTTTTAACAATAAATATGTCTTTTATAAAAATGTTAAGAGCTCTTAACATTTTGAAATAACAGAGTAGAACAAATTAAGTGAAGGATAGTGCTGAGAGCAAATCCAAGTGAGATGGTAAACTGAAGATGCCTTGAGTTGAAAACAAAAGTTCATGCATTTAATAGATATCCATCGGAGCTACGGATAAACTGCCGAGGGAATAGTAATGTGTGTGTAGGTGGCTAATGAGAACTTAGATATGTAGACACAGATGTATACAATCTGAAAATGAATGAAGGTATCGTAGCTATTTCTATACCATATTCCTTTATGTTATCATAGCAATCATTCCAGGATTTCCCTTTAGGAACCTTATGTACTTACTAATATTTAATCAGAAAACTAGTTTTTTCTCTTTAATTTAGAATTCAAAAGATAGTGCAATTGTATTCTTTTGCTTTTATACTGTATGGTAGATGAGACATTGTATTTTCAGAAGTGTATCAAATCTGTAATTTGAACATTATATATTAATCTAGAGGTGTTTTCAATTAAGACCTGAAGATAGGAAAAGATGCTTAATTTGTGAAATAATTTAATTTACAGTTACTTAATTGGTATTTATGTTCTAGGGTTTTTGAAGAATACAAAGGTATGCAGAATATGACCTAGATTTTAGAGAGCTTACTGTGTGGTTGGAAAGGAAGATCTTTTCTAAATTATTATGAAGGGAGGTAAAAATGGAAAACATATACCCTTTTGGCTTTTTATAGATAATCATAGATTATTATTTACCTTTAACAATTATGAAGGCATGAATAAAACTTCAATCACCCAAATATGCTAGTGTATCGACAAAAAGGTTAATCAAGTATTAAATATCAAATACTTGTTCTTATTTTTAAGGCAGAGTGATGTGATCTTGATGACTTTCTGCATTTTTAATGATTTTTTTAAATCTAAATTTTAATTCTTGAAAATGATCATCACATTATAGAGTATCTATAACCAATTATTTTGTAAATGAGTGTTTCTCACTTAAGTAACTTTATTTTCTAATTTTGTTTTCCATTTTTAATTGTCTGGGTCATTTATTGAGCAAAATATTGAATTAAGGGACTACTGTGAGTCAATTAATAGTTTTCTAAATCCAGTCTACTCTATAAATCTTTTCTTTGACTTGTTAGATAATGTTTAAACACTTTGACTAGTTACACTGAACTTTATGAACTTGGTGTTGCATAATTCTAATAATAGCAAACACATGTAGTAGATAATATGGCACTGTTTTAAGAGCTTGACAGGTATTAGCTCATATAATGTTTTTACTATCTGTTTCAATAGCCTCTTATTCACCCCATTAGTGAGGAAGGGATTCCTAGCTTTGGGTCATGGGGATCACCAAAGAAACAACACTCAACACTGGACAGGTGAAATCAACAGTTTATTAGTTACATATACCACAGCCCAGGGAAAGAAAACACCGCATGCCACGCAGGCCATAGGGAGGTTGCACTCAGGAGTGAGCAATCAGGGGCCGTGGGAGGGAGGTTTTGTAGTATCAAGAAAGTGAGGTACCTCCTGGTTCCTGTGGGAATCTGTGATTGTCTTGCTTGAGTAATTCCATGGCTGGTGGGGAACTGAAACCTGCCACTCAGAGATCAGCAGGAATTGCACCTGGTCCATTTGATAAGAAGGGTTATTTCGCCAAGGGACCTTATCTGCATGAGCAGAGTGGGGAGAGGAACTTGCGTTTGAGCCATTTGAGGTCTTCCTGATTTCATCAGATGTCTAGGCAGCACGTAATATTGAGCCTTAATTTTAGGCTTTACACTATACGACCCTATGAGGTAGGTACAATTATTAACCCCATTTCGTAGATGAGGAGATCAGGTACACAAGCTAACTTGCTTGAAACTATGATGACCACACCTCCAACTGTTGTCTTGTATGTTTACTTTCCCTCAACCTAGATAGAAATTCTCAATATCCAGAAATAAAAGGAAGGCATATAGAAATTCAATGTTTTACACCCATTTCTATCTCGTAAATAGAAGTGAACTGCTTTTGTGTTTGTTTGTTTACTAGTTGTCAGGAGTTTTCATGCATGTGCCCTGATGATTTTATTTCATTTCCCTTTATAAATCTATAAACTCTGATATAAGTGAATACGTTTGCATTTCTTGATTGAGAGTTGTTGGATATAGTCATTATCAAGAGAGGTAATAGATTTGGTTTTTGTCTTCTAAGAGCCTTTAAAAGCAGAAGAAATATTAAGATAATTTGGATTTTATTCTGTCTAGCATGGGAGGGAATGGTCTACTGATCTAGTGTTTCTATGAGTAACTTAGCTATATTTCTTATAAATATAAAAAAAAACTTTTGGGTGATAGAAATTTTGCTGGTTTACTTGATTCCAACTTTGGAATTTGCAAATGTGATTTGTCATATTTTTAAAAACATTCTTTAACTATACAACAGAAAGTAATTGATGGTTATCTGCAATATATATCCTGTTTTATCACTCTAATGATACCAGAACATCTCATTTTTCTTGATAAAATTGGGTATCTTTTTCTGTGGATTTGGTCTTCAAATAATGCAAATCAAATTATAAACTGCCTGAATTAACCCTGGTTTTGTTTTTACTTTTCTTTTTTATTATGGCTAAATCTTTGATATAAGGAAGATAAGTATTTATTTATAGAGTATTACTTATCATGAACTATATGACAATTAAAAGCAGAATTTCCACACTTGAGTTTTTCTCATTGCCTTCACCTTGCCTGTGAACTTCGTCAAATTAACTTTTTTTTTTTTTTAAATAAAAACAATTTCACATCTATTTATTAAATAGTCTTGAGTCGTCTGGTCCATAGGGATAATAAACTTTTTTAGTATTCCTTTCTGTCTTAATGAGAGCTGTGCTTCACTGATGTAGTGTCACAATGCAACATGCTGTTAATTCTGCTGTAACACTTATGCAGATTTGTTCCAATTGATGTATTAGGGAATCATTTGAGCATGATGGTGAATATTGCATTTGCTTATGGGCAATTTCATCCAAGAGAAATACTAGGTGAATTCAGAAAACCACACCCAGTTGACCTGAACTGCCTAGGAATACCCTAAACACACATGTTGCTCAAACATTCACCCTCCACCTCAGTTCACCAGTGTGTTTTGAGCTCTGTCCATCCACATCTGGTGTCACAACTTTCCATCTAATTTCAGATCGTCTTCCTTCCACTGCTTCATAACTCACAAGCTGTAGGCCCTCCAGCACGCACTTCCATAAACAATCTTCAGATCTTTTTCAAGGTAATGTGCTATATTTACTGTAATGCTTATATATTTTTTAGCAATTTAATGTGTGTGAAACTTTGATACTATTTTTTATTAGGTTCCTTTTTTAAAGTGTAAAACTGATGCATTTTTTTTAGTATTGTGCCCTTAACTTCACTTTCCCCATAAACCTGTGGTTTTATTGCATGATTTTGCACAGTGCAGTGAATTTTTAGGGGCACATATATTGTGTTATAGCAGAATGACTGTAATTGAAAAGGTCATCCTCTTTTTCTTTTTTTCCCCAAATTACCCTTGGCTTTTAGTTAATTCATTGTAATAGTGTGATTAGCTTAGTAAATTTACTAATTATAAATGTGATAAATCAGGCATAGAAACTCAGTAGATTTTTAAAAATAATTAGATCATTAGAGATCACAGATATCTTTAAAATATGTCACCTGTGAGGGCCCCAGAGGGAACTGTCATGTACTCATCACCTAAATTCATGGTTAAAAGCATAATTTATTATTGTAACATTATTAAAATTTATGTTTGGGGGAAATTATGGGGAAAAGGAAATTACAAAGTTGTAAAAAAGCATGATCTCTAGTAAATTTATATTTATGCATCTACATATGTATACTTAGAAAAACATTGGAAGGATAGAAATCACCATGTTAACAGTGGTAGTTTTTGTATGAAGAAATTATGAAGAATTTTTGTTTGTTCTCTGTGTTTTTCTTTATTTTCCATCATGAGTAAAAGTTAAGCTTTATAATGAGAAAAAAAGAAAAACTACAGAGGGGGGAAGAGCACACAAGTTGTGGGGTGCAGTATAGTACTAACAATAATGTAATTTATTTCTTAATGAAGATCATAGGAAAACATAATCCAGAGTGGAGGGAAATTAGTAAATCTTGCCAGAAATTCTGTCTAAAATTTGAATATAGGGCTACTTTTCATTTTGTGCCCACTATATTCTTGACACAGTACTAGATTTTTTTTCTTCATACCTTATCTCATTTAATCCTTATAACGTATCTTATGAAGTTGAGATACCATCCCCACTTGATGAAAGAATAAATTGAGGCTTGAAGAGATTAAATATTTACCTGCTGCCTTGGATGATGCACTATTATCAATATAATGCATTACTTTTTCTCTGAGGAAATGTGTATTTTTGAAACACTTTTGTTTATTTTTTATTTGTAATAAGAAAAACACTATCATATTGTTCTGTAAATTAGAAAAAAGCACTTTTTGGGGGGAAAATGTTGTTAACTTTTATAGAGAAGGACCCCATTGCCTTGAAACCTTGTAGAATATTGCCACTCAAGGCTTATGAATCTGTATTTCATGTTTTGCTGCTAAAGGAATAAATGTTACTTCAAGGCTTATCCGTGAAATTAAACTGGGCCCTCTGTTCCATATAGCATTCTTATTTGATATTTTCATGTTTTTCTCTGAGAAATCAAATAATAACATTAACAAAATACCAAAGAAATCATTGGCTATCGGAAATGCAGATGTCCCTTGGTACCTTGCAATTATTTAAAAAGTATTTGCCAACTAAATTCTGATGATTCAGTAATCACACGTCTATTCAAACTGTTATTTAAAATAATTGTATTCACATGGGTAAGAGTGTTGACTTCGTTAAGTTCACTTCTGCTCTTGAGTATAACATAAAATCACCATTTGATTCGTCTCTAAATCCTCTAAAAACTATCATTGGACTAGTTTTATTGATTTGGAAATGTACTTTGTCATGTGAACTTAATCCTTGGGTCTTATAACCACTTATATAATTGTGCTGAGAAAACTCAAGAGTTGTTCCCACTGTAATACACTCCTCTTAGAGAAAAGATAGTTTGGAGCACAGCTAGGGAAAAAAAAATTCTTTGCTTTATGAAGTAAAATTAAGCTTTGAAGGGCAAACAATAAAAACTCATGGGGAAGATCTGCAGCTTCAGCTTTTCCATTTGCATGCTTCTTTTTGGACCCACTGCCATACTTGGAGGAAGCAAAAGCATCTTCTTCTCCATGTGGAGAAGCAGCAAGACACCCATTAGACAGCCAGCACCAGCTGCCAGCGTTTGAGTGAGGCATCTTGACCTATCAGGCAATCTGTACGTGCTGATAATTATATACATGTTTGGCACAGCAATGATCATGTGGCTCTTCTTACAGAGGAGAAAAATCTTGTATCTTTTGGAGACTGCATTCTAGGGAAGAAACAGCTGTATCTGAAGACCTCTAAGATTATATAAACTCCCTAAAAATATGTTAGGGAAAATTAGAACTCACAAATATAGACAGGCCTAGTGATCCTTAATGCTGAAGCTAAAAATCTGTAATACATTTTTAAATAGAAATATCTGAGAACAACAAGTCCGTACATCATTTTGTGATGACTTTGAAAAATCATTTACGATATTTATAAAAGATTATAAAGATTATTAATCTATAAAGATTACTTACAACGCTTTCATCATTCACATAAAACAGCTTATCATAATCCCTTGATTTATTTGGGGGGAAAAGGAAACGAGAGAAAGAGGAAAACCTTTAAGCAACATGGATCCTGACAAGGAATGGATTTTTTTATTTTTAACTTTTTTGGAGTATGGTATGTTTTCTTAACTGGATGATTGAAAAGAATCTTAGATATACTTAAAATTAAAGTCATTCTGTTTTAAATATGTATACATTATATAATATATATTTATAATATAGGTTATCTTCTAATCTTGGCTTTATAACATTTTACCAAAAACTTTTTTAGTTTATTAATAGACTATAAGCAAACTGGTTATTTTTAAAATAACATTTATTTTAAACTAGTTAAAACAATGAGAAAGTAATTCTAAAACAAATTGGTTATTTTGCTTCTGAAAACTTTCTACCAGCATTTAGAGCCTCTCACAACATTGTGTATTACCAGAGAATGTTAATGCCAAAAGGCCCTTAGAGATCATCTTTCTCATTTTTTATTTTTCAAATGAGAAAAGTGATGCCCCAGAAACCGATCAAAGTCTCTCAGTGCTTGAGAAGGGAAAAGAACTCAGATTTTTCGTACCCTTTTCATTATATTACCTTGCCTATACCATTCAGTTACATATCATTCTGTTTATTATTGTTTGAGGTATATATGTCTAATTTCACCAGCTAGGTTGTAAGCTCCTTTTAGGTAGCTTTTATATTGATACTTTGTATATTCTTAAGAGAGCTATTACATAAGCTGTTTAACAATGAAGAATTCAGTGCATAACTGAATGGTTATGGATGGTTGTTTGATTTGAGTATGTGTTTTTAACTTAGAACGCTTAGTGCAGTGTTCTGGTTCCCATTAGATGTCCTTTTAATGCTTAAAAATTAGTAATGCTTAAATCACATGAATGATCGTTATTTATTTTGAGTTAACCAGAAGACAATTCAGTATGCTAACACTGAAGCCTTAAGTACGGGCCATCCTTAGTTAAAATAAGTTGTCAGTTAAAATAGAATAAGAAAGAACAGAACATTGCCTGGATAACATCTGTATGTAAGCTAACCCGGAGAGTGGGAGGAACTATCAAGAGAATGACAAATTAAAGAAAGTCTTCTTGATTATTAGAAAATAATTATTTTCACAGATCTCGACTGTAACATAATTGCAGCATGTTCCTTCAGTCAAAAACTACACTATGCGAATTTTGTTGCCAAAACAAATTCAAAAGCTTTGGATGTTGTGAAACAGCGGTCCCCAACCTTTTTGGCACCAGGGACAGATTTCATGGAAGACAGTTTTTCCGCGGGGGAGGGGGGATGGTTCAGGCAATAATGTGAGCGATGGGGAACGGCAGGTGAAGCTTCGCCGGCTCTACAGCCACTCACCTCCTGCTGTGCAGCTGGTTGTGGGGGACCCCTGTTGTAAAATAATTCTATTCATTTATAATAGGTGTGTGTGTGTGTGTGTGTGTGTGTGTGGTGTGTTTTTTAGGACTACCATGAGTCCAGGATGCCAAGAAACGATTTTTAAAGTGGTGGTTGTCCAAAAATTGTTACTTAGTATCATTAAATGTGTAATAGGCTCAGTAATACATAGGAAAATTGTGATCAGTCAACATTTATTGAGCACCTGATTTGAATTAATTATTCAAGTTAAGATGGAACACTTCTTTTATAATCAAATTGGTGATAGAGAAGATAAAGACATGTGTAAAGGTATGACCCAGAAAGGAGACAGTTCACTGGATTTGAATGATTCAATATAGTGTATGTAGGAACTCAGTTGGGCCTTATGAGATGAGTGAGCAACTTTGTAATAAATATGAAGAGGGGACATGGCATTCCACATGGAGGTTCAGGGATGAAGGAACAGAAATATGCAAAGGAGTATTTGGGAGTCAGCAAATCAGTGTAGCCGAAGTGAAGTGTTCATGTCGGGAACACTTGGAAAACAAACACTGGAAAGCTAGGTAAGGGCCAGAATGTCGAAAACCTTACCTTCTTTGTTTCTACTGTACTTCCCCCAATCCCCACCCCCCACTGGGGATAAAGTAATAGGCTAAAATCAGTAGTGGTGATGGAAACGGAAAGCATAGTAGAGTCACTGAAAGAAAGTTCGTGAGCAGGCGGTATGCGAACCTGGTATGAAGTTATTAAATGTTATGGTGTTATGCATGATAGGAAGTTTGGGTCTTTAAGTGCAGATTAAAATGATAAAGCACTTGACTCTTGCCAGCAATTTCATCTCCCTGAACCCCATATCCTTCCATATACCTGCCTTATAAATGTATATCTCTGGATTATTAGTATCAACCTCAATCCAAGCTGCCTCATTCTCCTGATTTCTTTTATACCAGTTGGTGTCACCGTTATTCATCCATCCATTCATCCAATTCCGAATTCTGCGAGGCATCCTAGACGTCTCTCACTATCCTCATAGCCAATCAGTCACTCAATTCCGTTTATTCTACCTCCTAAAAAGCTCTCAACATAATTCCTTTTCTTAATCCATACTGCTTAGTTAGGCCAAGTCATCTCTTTCCTAGAACTTACAGTAGCCTTATAATGGGCTTTATTTCCTCCAACTTCCCCACCCCAGTCCATTTTCCAACTGATGTCAGAAATGCTTTCTCGAAAGACAATATCCTTTTAATATTGTCTGTCATTTATATGAAGTCAAAACTCTTGGCATTCATGATATGGCTCTTGCTTATGTCTCAAGTATTATTCCCTGAGAAATATTCAGGGATCATATAGAAACAGCAATATAGTTCCCCAAATGTGTCATGTCTTTGTATTTTCTTTTCTTTTTTTTTGAACATCTTTATTGGAGTATAATTGTCTTTGTATTTTCTATTCCTTTTCCCTGGGATGTTGTACCCTCATGGACCTAGCCATCCTTTTCTAGGTAGTCTAACAAATCTTTATTTCTTCGTAAAGAATTATCCCATCTGGAGGGCAATTTTGATCCATCCTCTTGCAGAATTAGGCTTTCCTATCTTGGTCATCTCCATTAAAGCTCCTAACAGGTATTGTAACTGTGCATCCAAATTTATTCACCGCATGTTTCCTTGAGGTCAGCACCTATGCTTTATTTATCTTTATACTTCCAGTTCTTAGCCCAAGACCTTCCAGATAACCATCTTTAAAAAATCAAAAAAAAATGTTGAATGAATTAATAGTTCTTCTTTATAAAAGTTACAATGCTTAATCTTAGTAAGGTTTAAATATGCATAACACATTTTTTCCTCTTTAACTTGTAAACTACCAAAACTTTATTGTAATAATTGTCATTTATTAAATGCCTGTTTCATGTCAGGGACTTTTCTAGGCACCTTTAAAAAATTATCGTGAAAAATGTCACTCTGCACAAAAGCAGAAAGAACAGTGTAATGAGCCTCCAAAACCTATCACCAAATTCAATATTGGCAAGATTTTGCTACTCTTACTTTATCAATCCTGTGTTGTTGTTATTGTTGCTGAAGTAATTTAAATTAAATCTCAAAACTCATTTCCTTTTACCCCTACATATGTTAGTATGCATTTCTAAAATATACAGACACATTCTTGTATAGCTACAATGCCAGTATCACACTTAACAAAATTAGCAATAATTGCTTGATGTCATTTAATACCTCATCTTATTCAAGTTCCTGCCAATTGTTTAATGTCTTTTTCGAGGTAACTCTTTCTGAATTAGGTCCACCATTACATTTGGTTGTTAGGTCTTTTAAGTCTCTCTTAGTTCCTCCTTTTATTTTTGTTTTGTTTTTCATGGCTTTAACTTGTTGTTTTCAGCTGTCCTCTAGAATATTTTGTAACCTGGATGCTTCCTCATCTTGTCATTTCACTTGCTCCTCTAACCTTCCGTTTCCTATGAATTTGAAGTTGGGGCTGAAGGCTTGATTAAATTCAGGTTCAAATTATTTTTGTATATAGACATTTTCCTCATCCTATTTTATGGCTGTATTGATAGGTTAGATTCCTGCAGGTGGGATTGCTGGGTCAAAGGGTAGATGAATATGTAATTTTTCTAGACATTGTCAAATTCCTATGGGGGGGGAGGTTTGTTTGATTTTGCATTCCCACAGTTTTTGGGAATGCCTGTTCCCCTATAGTCTTGTCAATAAATATGTTGCCTAACTTGGATTTTTGTCAATCTGGTGTGTGAAATATAATATTTGCTTTTCTTTTTATGAGTTATTTCTTCTGTTAATTGCCCATTCTTTGTTCACTTTTTGATCTGGTTGTTGGTTTTTCCCTCATGATTTTCAGGAGCTCCTTATATAATTGATATATTAGCCATTGTCTGTGTTAAATTGCAAATATTTGTCTTCTGATTTTGTTTATTGTGTTTTTGTACCATACAAAAGGTTTTTTTTTTTTCTCTTTTCAGTGTGTGTGTGTGTAGTTGAATTATCAATTTTTTATGGTTTCTGGATTTTGAGTCATAATTAGGGAAGTTCCATTGGTTTTTCTATTTATGTGCTAACACCTCTAATTATAAAAGTACTATGTTTTACTATATGGTAGAGCTTGCACCCCTTCTACATTGCTCTTCTGTTATAGGGTTTTCTTGATCGTTCATGCTTAATTGTTTTACAATTAAGTTTATTTTACAAATAAGGAAATGAACACTTCCATAGAAGTTCTATGACCACGTAGTAATGAGAAAAGTAAAAAATAATAATTGTTCTTAATGGTTTCTTAACACTTTGTCTTCACGTAAAGGTTACTTTTAGCAATCCTTTTGCAACTGAAACTATTTATAAGGATACATAATTAAAAGGAGGAGAGACGAGAGTGTATTGGAAACATTTATATCAATCAGTGGTTCCCAAAGTGTGGCTGTGGACCTCTGGCTTTTAGCACAAATCAAAGCAGTGACATTACACTGAAATAATAATCATTATTTAACTCACCACCCTGTATTCACACACACACACACAAATCAGGTTCACTGAAGAGTATCCTTGATGAAACAGTAAAAATTATGCATTTTATTAAATCCTGACCATTGAATACTTATCATTTTAATAGTCTCTGTCTCAAAATGGAGACTATAAACAAAGCTCTTCTCCATGCCAAAGTATGGTGGCTGTCTTGAGGAAAAGCAGCTGTGTGACTGAGTTGTGAGCCAAACGAGTCATTTTTTTTGAATACCATTTTTATATGAAAAAATGACCGACTCATAGCTATGGTTATTCAGACTTGGGTATTTAGTAGACATTTTTATAAAAATGAACAAAGCGAATCCATCACTCCCAGGAAAACAACTGAAACGGTTTATTGCCAATGATAAAATTTGAACTTTGAGGAGAAAAGAATTTTGGAAAACAGGTATCTTGACCATGAGCTTGACCACTTCTCAAAACTTAAAGATTTTTCTGATATGAACAGTGCTGACATTAACACATTTTATTTTAAATAATATATTCAATGTGTCAACTTTGGAAAACCTGTCAAATGCAGTGATCCACTATTTTCTAAATGACCAATGGTTAATAATACAAAATCATGCATGGGTAAACAATCCCTTCAAAGTATAAGATAAAAAAATGGATTTTTTAAAAAAAATTTTGAATTTTATTTTATTTATTTTTTATACAGCATGTTCTTATTAGTTACCTGTTTTATACATATTAGTGTATACATGTCAATCCCAATCTCCCAATTCATCCCACCACCACCCCCACCCCCCTGCCACTTTCCCCCCTTGGTGTCCATACGTTTGTTCTCTACATCTGTGTCTCTATTTCTGCCCTGCACACCGGTTCATCTGTACCATTTTTCTAGGTTCCACATATATGTGTTAATAAACGATATTTGTTTTACTCTTTCTGACGTACTTCACTCCTTATGACAGTCTCTAGATCCATCCATGTCTCTACAAATGACCCAAATGCGTTCCTTTTTATGGCTGAGTAATATTCCATTGTATATATGTACATATGTACATCTTCTTTATCCATTCATCTGTTGTTGGGCATTTAGGTTGCTTCCATGACCTGGCTATTGTAAATAGTGCTGCAATGAACATTGGGGTGCATGTGTCTTTTTGAATTATGGTTTTCTCTGGATATATGCCCAGTAGTGGGATTGCTGGGTCATATAGTAATTCTATTTTTAGTTTTTTAAGGAACCTCCATACTGTTCTCCATAGTGGCTGTATCAATTTACATTCCCACCAACACTGCAAGAGGGTTCCCTTTTCTCCACACCCTCTCCAGCATTTGTTGTTCGTAGATTTTCTGATGATGCCCATTCTAACTGGTGTGAGGTGATACCTCATTGTAGTTTTGATTTGCATTTCTCTAATAAGTAGTGATGTTGAGCATCTTTTCATGTGCTTCTTGGCCATCTGTATGTCTTCTTTGGAGAAATGTCTATTTAGGTCTTCTGCCCATTTTTGGATTGGGGTGTTTGTTTCTTTAATATTGACCTGCATGAGCTGTTTATATATTTTGGAGATTAATCCTTTGTCCGTTGATTCGTTTGCAAATATTTTCTCCCATTCTGAGGATTGTCTTTTCGTCTTGTTTGTGGTTTCCTTTGCTGTGCAAAAGCTTTGAAGTTTCATTAGGTCCCATTTGTTTATTTTTGGTTTTATTTCCATTACTCTAGGAGGTGGGTCAAAAAAGATCTTGCTGTGATTTATGTCAAAGAGTGTTCTGCCTATGTTTTCCTCTAACAGTTTTATAGCGTCCAGTATTACACTAAGGTCTCTAATCCATTTTGAGTTTATTTTTGTGTATGGTATTAGGGAGTATTCTAATTTCATTCTTTTACATTTAGCTGTCCAGTTTTCCCAGCACCACATATTGAAAAGACTGTCTTTTCTCCGTTGTATATCCTTGCCTCCTTTGTCATAGATTAGTTGACCGTAGGTGTGTGGGTTTATCTCTGGTCTTTCTATCTTGTTCCATTGATCTATGTTTCTGTTTTTGTGCCAGTACCATATTGCCTTGATTACTGTAGCTTTGTACTGTAGTCTGAAGTCAGCGAGTCTGATTCCTCCAGCTCTATTTTCTTCCCTCAAGGCTTTGGCTATTCGGGGTCTTTTGTGTCTCCATACAAATTTTAATATTTTTGTTCTAGTTCTGCAAAAAATGCCACTGGTAATTTGATAGGGATTGCATTGAATCTGTAGATTGCTTTGGGTAGTATAGTCATTTTCACAATATTGATTCTTCCAATCCAAAAACATGGTATATCTCTCCAGCTGTTTGTGTCATCTTTGATTTCTTTCATCAGTGTCATACAGTTTTCTGAGTACAGGTCTTTTACCTCCTTAGGTAGGTTTATTCCTAGGTATTTTATTCTTTTTGTTGCAATGGTGAATGGGATTGTTTCCTTAATTTCTCCTTCTGATCTTTTGTTGTTGGTGTATAGGAATGCAAGAGATTTCTGTGCATTAATTTTGTATCATGGAAGTTTACCAAATTTATTGATTAGCTCTAGTAGTTTACTGGTGGCATCTTTAGGATTCTCTATGTATAGTATGTCATCTGCAAACAGTGACAGTTTTCCTTCTTCTTTTCCAATTTGTATTCCTTTTATTTCTTTTTCTTCTCTGATTGCCGTGGCTAGGACTTCCAAAACTATGTTGAATAATAGTGGCGAAAGTGGACATCCTTGCCTTGTTCCTGATCTTAGAGGAAATGCTTTCAGTTTTTCACCATTGAGAACGATGTTGTCTGTGGGTTTGTCATATATGGCCTGTATTATGTTGAGGTAGGTTCCCTCTATGCCCACTTTCTGGAGAATTTTTATCATAAATGGGTGTTGAATTTTGTCAAAAGGTTTTCTGCATCTATTAAGGTGATCATATGGTTTTTATTCTTTAGTTTGTTAATATGGTGTATCACATTGATTGATTTGCATATATTGAAGAATCCTTGCATCCCTGTGATAAATCCCACTTGATCATGGTGTATGATCCTTTTAATGTGTTGTTGGATCATATTTGCTAGTATTTTCTTGAGGATTTTTGCATTTATATTCATCAGTGATAATGATCTGTAATTTTCTTTTTTTGTAGTATCTTTGTCTGGTTTTGGTATCAGCGTGATGGTGGCCTCATAGAATGAGTATGGGAGTGTTCCTTCCTCTGCAAGTTTTGGAAGAGTTTGAGAAGGATGGGTGTTAGCTCTTCTCTAAATGTTTGATAGAATTCACCTGTGAAGCCATCTGGTCCTGGACTTTTGTTTGTTGGAAGATTTTTAATCACAGTTTCAATTTCATTACTTGTGATTGGTCTGTTCATATTTTCTGTTTCTTCCTGGTTCAGTCTTGGAAGGCTATACCTTTCTAAAAATTTGTCCATTTCTTCCAGGTTGTCCATTTTATTGGCATAGAGTTGCTTGTAGTAGTCTCTTATGATGCTTTGTGTTTCTGTGGTGTCCATGGTAACTTCTCCTTTTTCATTTCAAATTTTATTGATTTGAATCCTCTCCCTCTTTTTCTTGATGTGTCTAGCTAAAGATTTATCAATTTTGTTTATCTTCTCAAAGAAGCAGCTTTTAGTTTTATTGATCTTTGCTATTGTTTTCTTTGTTTCTATATCATTTATTTCTGCTCTGATCTTTATGATTTGTTTCCTTCTGCTAACTCTGGGTTTTGTTTGTTCTTCTTTCTCTAGTTCCTTTAGGTGTAAGATTAGATTGTTTACTTGAGATTTTTCTTGTTTCTTGAGGTAGGCTTGTGTTGCTATAAACTTCCCTCTTAGAACTGCTTTTGCTGCATCCATAGGTTTTGGATCATCATGTTTTCGTTGTAAGTTGTCTCTAGGTATTTTTTCATTTCCTCTCTGATTTCTTCAGCGATCTCTTAGTTATTTAGTAACGTATTGTTTAGCCTCCATGTGTTTGTGTTTTTTATGTTTTTTCCCCTGTAATTTATTTCTAATCTCATAGCGTTGTGGTTGGAAAAGATACTTGATATGATTTCAATTTTCTTAAATTTACCTAGGCTTGATTTGTGACCCAAGATGTGATCTATCCTGGAGAATGTTCCTTGTGCATTTGAGAAGAAAGTGTAATCTGCTGTTTTTGGATGGAATGTCCTATAAATATCAATTAAATCTATCTGGTCTATTGTGTCATTTAAAGCTTGTGTTTCCTTATTAATTTTCTGTCTGGATGATCTGTCCATTGGTGTAAGTGAGGTGTTAAAATCCCCCACTATTATTGTGTTACTGTCGATTTTCCCTTTTATAGCTGTTAGCAGTTGCCTTATGTATTGAGGTACTCCTATGTTGGGTGCATATCTATTTATAACTGTTATATCTTCTTCTTGGATTGATCCCTTGATCATTATGTAGTGTTCTTCCTTGTCTCTTGTAACATTCTGTATTTTAAAGTCTATTTTATCTAATATGACTGTTGCTACTCCAGCTTTCTTTTGATTTCCATTTTCATGGACTATCTTTTTCCATCCCCTCCCTTTCAGTCTGTATGTGTCCCTATGTGTGAAGTGGGTCTCTTGTAGACAGCATATATATGGGTCTTGTTTTTGTATCCATGCAGTGAGCCTGTGGCTTTTGGTTGGAACATTTAATCCATTCACATTTAAGGTAATTATTGATATGTATGTTCCTATTACCATTTTCTTAATTGTTATGGGTTTGTTTTTGTAGGTCCTTTTCTTCTCTTGTGTTTCCCACTTAGAGAAGTTCCTTTAGCATTTGTTGTAGAGCTGGTTTGGTGATGCTGAATTCTTTTAGCTTTTGCTTGTCTGTAAAGCTTTTGATTTCCCCGTTGAATCTGAATGAGATCCTTGCCAGGTAGAGTAATCTTGGTTGTAGGTTCTTCCCTTTCATCACTTTAAATATATAGTGCCACTCTCTTTTTGCTTGTAGAGTTTCTGCTGAGAAATCAGCTGTTAACCTTATGGGAGTTCCCTTGCATGTTATTTTTCATTTTTCCCTTGTTGCTTTCAATAACTTTTCTTTGTCTTTAATTTTTGTCAGTTTGATTTCTATGTGTCTCGGCATGTTTCTTCTTGGGTTTATCCTGCCTGGGACTCTGTGCTTCCTGGACTTGGGTGGCGATTTCCTTTCCCATGTTAGGGAAGTTTTCGACTATAATCTCTTCACATATTTTCTCGGGTCCTTTCTCTCTCTCTTCTCCTTCTGGGACCCCTATAATGCAAATGTTGTTGTGTTTAATGTTGTCCCAGAGGTCTCTTAGGCTGTCTTCATTTCTTTTCATCTGTTTTCTTTATTCTGTTCCATGGCAGTGAATTCCACCATTCTGTCTTCCAGGTCACTTATCTGTTCTTCTGCCTCAGTTATTCTGCTATTGATTCCTTCTAGTGTATTTTTCATTTCAGTTATTGTATTGTTCATCTCTGTTTGTTTGTTCTTTAATTCTTCTAAGTGTTTGTTCTTTAATTCTTCTAGGTCTTTGTTAAACATTTCTTGCATCTTCTTAATCTTTGCCTCCATTCTTTTTCTGAGGCCCTAGATCATCTTCACTGTCATTATTCTGAATTCTTTTCCTGGAAGGTTGCCTATCTCCACTTCTTTTAGTTGTTTTTCTCGGGTTTTATCTTGTTCCTTCATCTGGTACAAAGTCCTCTGCCTTTTCATTTTGTCTATCTTTCTGTGAATGTGGTTTTCCTTCCACAGGCTGCAGAATTGTGGTTCTTCTTGCTTTTGCTGTCTGCCCTCTGGTGGATGAGGCTATCTAAGAGGCTTGTGCAAACTTCCTGATGGGAGGGACTGGTGGTAGGTAGAGCTGGGTGTTGCTCTGGTGGGCAGAGCTCAGTAAAACTTTAATCTGCTTGTCTGCTGATGGGTGGGGCTGGGTTCCCTCCCTGTTGGTTGTTTGGCCTGAGGCGACTCAGCACTGGAGCCTACCTGTTTCTTTGGTGGGGCTAATGGTGGACTCTGGGAGGGCTCACCCCAAGGAGCACTTTCCAGAACTTCTGTTGCCAGTGACCTTGTCCCCACAGTGAGCCACAGCCACCCCCCACCTCCACAGGAGACCCTCCACCACTAGCAGATAGGTCTGGTTCCGTCTCCTATGGGGTCACTGCTCCTTCCCCCAGGTCCCGATGCGCACACTACTTTGTTTGTGCCATCCAAGAGTGGAGTCTCTGTTTCCCCCAGTCCTGTCAAAGTCCTGCAATCAAATCCCTCTAGCATTCAAAGTCTGATTCTCTAGGAATTCCTCCCTCCTTTGCCAGACCCCCAGGTTGGGAAGCCTGATGTGGAGCTCAGAACCTTCACTCCAGTGGGTGGACTTCTGTGCTATAAGTGTTCTCCAGTTTGTGAGTCACCCTCCCAGCAGTTATGGGATTTGATTTTATTGTGATTGCATCCCTCCTACCGTCTCATTGCGGCTTCTCCTTTGTTTTTGGATGCAGGGTATCTTTTTTTTTGAGTTCCAGTGTCTTCCTGTCAATGATTGTTCAGCAGCTAGTTGTGATTATGGTGCTCTCGCAAGAGGGAGTGAGCACACGTTCTTCTACTCCACCATCTTGAACCAATCTCAAACCAATGGATTTTTATGTAACAGAGTAAGAAGTTTATTGATGTGGTTTCAGATTCTACATTCCAACAAACTTAAAAGCTACTACTTGTCAAGTCTTAATGTGGTATCTGTGAGGCTGGATTTTCTTCATGTTGTACAACAAACAGATTGAATACAGAAGTGGATATAAGAATCCAGTTCTCTTTAATTAAGCCAGATATTTGCACAAATGTATAATGATGCTACTCTTCTTAGTAAATTTGTTTTGTTTTGTTTTGGAATCTGTAGTTTCAAAAAAATTCATTTGTGTTAAAATGTAATGGGTTTATTACTTCTATTTTTATTTTTAAATGAATTAATATTTAAATTTTTTCTGTGATTTAATTTCTAATATAATAATTATTGATAGATATCACTCACATTAACAAAAGCTTTTTGGGGTCAATAATTTTTAACAATATAAAGAGGTTCTGACATCAAAAAGTTTGTGAGCCATCTACTTACATGAGCATAGCAACTGGTTTTAATTCCGATTATAACAGGTTTTAAGTGTACCTGTATACATTAAAGCACAGTTTTGTAGTCCTCTGTTTATAGATTTAGGGATTGACAAAATAGAGATGAAGAGATGAAGTTCATGAGACAAATCCTATTTTGTATTCTAGGCAAAAATTAAAACACAATTGTTCCTTTCAAACTTCTGTTCTTTTCAATTGTATTGAAACTGAAGTTTAATATAATTCGATGTGAAACTGAACATACTTTAATTTGCTCAGTTGTGTTCCTGGCAGGCTGTGTGAAAGGTACTTTCTCAATTTAAATGAGAGCCTGAGTTCTTGTTATTTTTGACAACTCAGTGTATAAAGAAGTACTGGTTTTTCAAATGGCTAAATGCTTGTTTTGAAAATCTCTAGAAATCAATTGTATTTAATGTTTTTTTCCCTGATTACTCTAAGCTGAGCAAGTGACCTGTATTTTGTTAATCATTGTGTTTTGAAAAACCTGGAAACTGTCCTGTCATTCTGTTTCATTAGAATAACCTAGAGGCCTTTTGATTTTGTTACAACATGGGTGGTAGATACTAAATACAGATGTTTGACTTAAAACTCTACTTTTCCTTCATATACCAGGTAACTACATTCACAGCATATTTTTTGTTTCTCCAAAAGACTAGTAACTCTCAGCCATATACTTAGCAATATTAGAATGTTCTGTAACTGTAATTGTTTCTAATAGGAGTCTAAATTTCAAAAACTCCCAATTTTTATTTCTTTTAATCTAATTAGAACATAATTTTAATACGTAAAGCTTTCTAAAATTAAAAGCAAGTTTTACTATTACACATTACAGAACATTAAAAATTGTTTGAGGGAATTCCCTGGTGGTGCAGTGGTTAGGACTCTGCGCTTCCACTGCCAGGGGCCTGGGTTCGATCCCTGGTCTTGGTGAAATAAGATCCCACAAGCCTGCGGCACAGCCAAAAATAAATAAATAAATAAAAATTGTTTGTATGGAAGTAAAGCACTTCTTAATACTTTTGTGGGACCTGGGGAGTGATCTTATAATTAGTGGTAGAAAAGTATATTGTCTGTATGTTAATAAGGAAGCATTGAGTTAGGTAGCTATTATGAAGTTGCATTATCTCAGGTACAAGGCATAGTTCTCTTCTCATTTTCGTGGCCTTAGCCCAAAATTTTACAGCATGTTCAACAAGTATATTTTGTCATTCTGCATCTCTAAAGAAAGTGCTCAACACTTAAGAGCTTTTATGGGACCCTTGGTTGCTCAGGATCAGTGTCACAGCATGCAATATTATTACTGGTTTTTAAGAAAGTAGTACAAATTATAGGAAGTTGCAGGTCCTGCTTGTTTTAACAACATGAAAAGATAAACAAATGGAGAAAAGTGAATATTTGTCAGATAGGGAGCCCAGAGGGTACAAGGAAGGTAGTGGATTGATGTCCAGGACTGTGGTTATTAGTTTAATTTATTGGTATTTCTCAATAAGAGTCCAGAGAACTGCCTCGAGTCCACAGGATGCTCTTCCCTGCTGAAGGAAGAGAAAGGGGATGGAAGAGCCTGTACCAGACTCCTGTCTCCTCAGTTCAATTCAACAAATGTATGAGCGTTTACTATTTTCATGTTGCTGTACTGTAATGCTATAGATACCATGTTAGAAATTGATCCTGCTCTTTTAGGAGCTTACTTATGGTCTGAAGGGAGTGATAAGATAATGATATATGTTAATAGCTACAAGAGAGAAACAAAATATAATTGTGAATCTTAAGAAGAATAGATTTAAATTACTAGAAGAGCTTGAGAGTTGGTGGGAGTGGAAGAAGACCAAAAGAGTTGGTATTTGAGCTGGGTCTTAGAGGAAGAATGGGTAGAATTTCAATAGAGATAAAAAAAGGAGGGCAGAGCCTCAGGAAATGCTGGTTCAAATCTATCTAAATTCCATAGGACACAGAGAAGAGCTGCCATGTTAGAAATACCAATTTTTAATTTACAAGTAAACCTAACTTAATTGATTTACGCTACTCTGTGGTATTGCATGGAAAGTGGAAAACGAGGTGTATTCTTTGCTACTTGCCTCTGGATGGCACTGGACTTGAGCATGATTTTAAATTTACTTTCAGTTTAAAGGATTAGCTAATGGTGTAGTTTAAAGGCTATCCTAGGCCCATATTTGTTCTTCTTTGTAGGTTTGTGTCACTCTGTGGTTGTAGAGGGTAATTGTGGTCCTTTGTTTTTAGAAGTTTGCCATTTCATAGACAGGGTGTAAATATGAAAACTTACCTGCACTTTGAACAGGGTCACCCATGTGTTCTAATGAGTAAAATTTAAGGGATTTTGTTACTAGCCAAGGGGAAGCTCATTTAGAAACTCAAAGTTTAGGAACTTTGCTCTATGGATATTAATTTTTAATTCTTTTAGTGCTAGGATGAGGTCCATTCATCTTTGTGTACTTAATTGCATCTACTACAACAGCTACTGCTGATTTCTACTAGTAATAGTAGTACTCATGGCTACTGTTTCCAGAGTACTCAGTAGGTGAGTTTGTTTATCTTTAGGCCCACAAGTTAGTAAAACAGAATTTATCTAACTCTTCCTACCAAATGGCACACCGAGGTTTTTTGTTTTTTTAGTGAGAGTTTCTTAATTCATTTCCTGCAGCTCATTTTTTGAAAAGAGATGCTGTTATTCAAATGGCCATTATGTAAAACTTTCAAAAATGGACCTGAAGTTTACCTGACACCATACACCATACTAAAGTTGAAATACTCCAAGATGAACAAGGTACTGTCCCAACCCACTAGCACCTGACAGCTTAGTAGGGGGATGAGGAGGTAGGGAAATTGATAAATGCAGTACTTTTAGTGGAAATGTTTTGAGAGTTCAAGTTAAAAATCTTACTCAGTATGTGTTGTTGAAGAAGGCTGAAATTCATGTTATTAGTGACAAGATCTTTGCAGTGTTCCTCAAGTGACTATACCCAGTGGTGGAGCTGTTGCAGAAAGGGCTTGGTAGCCTTGGTTTTAATAGCTTGGTTAGAAGGGGAACTGAAATCTCAGGATCTTGGAGACAGGATTCCCCACTTATGAAGGGGAATTTCAAGTGCTCTTAAGAGTGTCTGCAAATTTCTGCCACACCCTACATGTGGGGCTGGGCTCCTGGTGCTCTTGGGGTCCCTATACCACTCTAGCTCCAAGGAATAGAAGAGATGTTGTGTGATTTGCAAGATTCTTGCCCTTGATGCTATTGCTGTTTTCTGCTTACCAATCTTTTCTCACTAAATGACCTTAGATCTCAGTTAGTTATTATAATACATACCTTTATTATATTGAAGGTCAATACATATTTTAACCTAGAGTAGGAGAAGTCACAATTTTATTAAACAGTCTTTTAGGCCATTTTGGAATGGTGGGAAGTAATGTATATTCCAGGTAATGACAGACATTTAAATTTGAGTTTACTATAAAATTAAAAATCTATTACAATTAATCTAATTTAAAACCCATCCTTTTCTCATTTAGGAATAGAGAGTTTTTAGAATATCTCTGTGTTCTTTTCCATTTGCCCTTTCCTTCTGAAATATGTAATATCATCAATTTCTATAAACCCAGTCATTATTCCTGAGATTGTCTGCTAAGGAATAAAAAGATGACATCAGCATTATTTCATAGCATAGAGCCACCTGCCCATCTCTGCCCTTTTTGCAGTGGTTTCTGCCAAAATGGAACATCTAAAAAGAATAGAAGGATAGTCAACAACTGTAATTTACTGTTTGTGTTGATAATTGCAGTTAGCTTTCTTATAGTCACAATTAAAATTTGTATTTGGGACATGTGTTTTATACTTAAGATATTTTGTCATTACAGTATGTTAAAAAAATGTTGAAGCTATTAAACTATCTTCTAAGGATACCTTTAAAAATCTTCAAAAATTGAGGGATTAGTATGTTAAGTGGAGTCAAATTTCTGTTTTGCCAGAAGTTTTTATATGTTGAACACATTTTTTTAACCTCTTAGTGTCTGTATGTGAAGTTAATTATACACATTACTCTCAATATTATTGTCTCCCATAGATATAAATTCATAAGCAGCTTTTACATTTTAATGGATAGAATTTGTATGTTTTTTGCTTTTCCATTTTTAATGAAATAAACTAAAGAAGAGAAATATAAAAATTAAATTGAATAATTTATTTTAAAGATATTTAATAGCTTAAAATGCAGCAATTAATTCTCCTTAGCAGTTGGCCTTTTAGGGGCAAGTAATTTGCTGATTACCTCTAAAGTCTCATAATTTTAAGAATTCCTAACATCCACGTAACTTTCTAGTGGGATTAATTTATATAAAGTGATCTAGTAAATTGCCTAGCAGTTAAGTGTCAAAATAAGCAATTTTCTAAATATAATTCATCTTTATCCTTTTAGTGTTTTGTTTTCCAGCACATAATTACTTAATAGGCATAATTTCACCTGATGAATTTCAAGCATAACTTCTTTCAGCTATAATAACACATCTGAAAAAAGAAACTTTCCTTATGTAGCATTCTTGAGATCACAACCCTTGTAAAATAATCTCTTAGGACACATGGAACTGATACATAAAAAGTATCAGTTCTTATTTTATAACTAGTTTTTCTCTTGATTGAAATTGTAGGATTTTATGGAAAAAAATTTAAGCAAATACTATGACTGCTGTCTAAGATATCTGAAGACAAATCACAATTAAATTTACTATTGTTTAAAATTTCTTAAATATTTTATACCCCCTTTTATTTTTAACATGCGTCAACATTTTAGAGAATTTCCTTTCTTCTTTTTAAGGTAGTGATTTGAAAGTTGTCATCAAATTAAGACTCTGAAGAATGGCATCTGCCAACTTTTCTGCCATCGTGGTTAATTTGTTGGTTTTATTGGTTTTCCAGTCTTACTATCCAAATAATTTTTTTATTTCTATGAAGTTACCTTAATACTTGTTTATTCTGCTTATGTTCATTCCTGAATTTTTAACCATTTTGTATCTTTGCATTATCCGAGTAGCTGAAATCAAGACTAATCAATGCTATGGAACAATGCTGTACCATAGAACTTTTGGCAATGATAGAAAAATCCAGCTTGGTACCCACTAGCTACATGTAGCTATTATACACTTTAAATGTGGCTACTGCAATCAAGACACTTAGTTTTTAACTTCTATTTAATGTTAATCAACTTAAATTTAAAGAGCCACATGTGACTAGTGGATACTCTAATGGACAGTACAGTTTTTAAAAAATCCAGGACTTGTTTTTTGGTTTTATTTTTTCACAGAAATGAAACAAGGTTTATGATTTCAAGGTCATTGTGTAAGACTCACTAGTATATGAGTATATGATCAAAGTCACATATTCCCCAGGATAAGATATTAGCTTTATACTTAAGAGAGGAAAACATGGCAATATTATTCCTCAAAATTAGTGTAGCTGTGGGTTATTTTCACTTCTAATATAGAACAACCCTGGAATTCTTCTATTAAGAGTAGCATCTGTTGAGAAAGTATATTACAGCTGTTCCAGTTTGGGGTGTTTTATTATGCTTTAGGGAAAATAGAAGAAAAATTTTAAAATGAGATATTATTTTGTCTTGTACTTTGCGTGTTTTTTTACACTTTTATCTGTTATCTCCTCAAAAGCAAGGGCCTGGAATTGACATGATTCTCAGCTGTGAGGGGAAAATATTTCTCAGCATGAGAGACACTCTTATGGTTGAGATGGAGCTGGGGAAAGGGTAACTGAAAGATTTTGTTGGGAAGAGGGAATTATACGATTTAGCAGCTGTTTGAATGCAGATTCCTAGGATGAAGAGTCAAAGATAACTCTGTAAATCGGAGCCAGGGTTACTGGTGTTGTGTGGTGATTTGTAACTTATAGAGGAAAGTGAGGAACAACCCGTTTAGGGTAGGAGATTAGTTTAAAACATGTTGAGTTTAAGGTTCCAAAATGCCCCAGCAGTTCGAAATGCCCCAAAGCCAGACAGAAGGGCAGAGCAGAGCTAGCTCTGAGCTCAACAGCAAAGATACAGCAGTCAGTCGCAGGGCTTGCTTGTTTTTCACATCACATGCCCTTCTCTCTCCTTAATCTGCTCCACCCTCCTCCCCCCAATATAGTGAAGCTCAACAGTTCAGTAGAGTTTTGTTTGTATCAAGAAGATGGACGCTATGGACGAGAACACTCACTTGAGAGAATGAACGTCAATGAAGGAAATGCAAGGTATGTCTAGGAAGAGTGTAGAAGTGTTCAAAGAAGTCAGCGGATTTGATGGCTCAGTGCTAGGAAAGCTGAGCTAGGGGAGAGTTGCCTAGCAAGAAGCAGATGTGAATTGTCCATGGAGGTGAGAAGGCCGGTGATTGCAAGGGTCGCATCTCAGCTGGGATCTGAAGAGTGTGGGCAGCTGTTGTTCAGTGGGTGTAACGTTTCAGTTATGCCAGATGACAAAGTCCTGGACATCTGTTTTCAGTACTGTACTGTGCACTTCGCTTGTTAGGAGGGTAGAGCTCATGTTATGTGTTTTTTTACCGTAATTTCTTAAAAGGGGAAAAAAGAAAGAAAAAAAAAGTCCTTGATATTTTTTGCAGACTGTAATATGTGCAGCCATTGAGACAAAGATTCTCAGAACTGGCTGATTTTGTTTTTTTTTCTTTTCCTGAATTGTTTCTGTCTGGATTCACTCTCAATTCGGTTGAGAGGATTTCTGCAATTACATTAAGATGCTTGGTTATGGGATTCAGTAGGTGTGACCGTCAGACCAATAACTCTGCAGAGCAGTCATTTAACATTTCAAAAAGGCATTAAAATGCCTGAAGATGTGGTTAAAAGAAAATCAGATGTAGTCTCGAGCAGCATTTCTGCGATGGTGGAACCTTCTGTGATGGAGATGCCTGCACAGGCCTGTACAGTAGGAGCCAGAGCCACATGTGGCTGCTGGGCACTTGAAATGTGACCAGCGTGATTAAGCCACTGGATTTTGAACTTTATTTAATTTTAATTAATTTAAATGTAGTCACATGTGGCTGATGGCTGCCATATAAGGCAACACAGGTCTGGAGACTTCAGAAAAGTGAATCAGGGCATGAATAAAGTAGGAACCCAGTTCTTGCGCATTTTGGATTTGAAATAAAAGCTGAGGAAAGGTATTACAAGGTATTACAGGAGACCAGAACTCCAGCTTATGGTTGTAAGGGGAATCTTTTGGATATGGTGCTATCCTATTTCTTTTGTGTTTTATTTTATCAACTTTAAAAACATACAGAAATAGAAAGTAGGTGGGGAATAAACTTTCAGGAAAATGAGTTTTAAGTAGAATTCACAAGCTGCCTTGATCGTTAAAAAAAATTTTTTTCACCTACATATAAATATACAAAACAGTTGGGCTTCCCTGGTGGCGCAGTGGTTGAGAATCTGCCTGCCAATGCAGGGGACACAGGTTCGAGCCCTGGTCTGGGAGAATCCCACATGCCGCGGAGCAACTGGGCCCGTGAGCCACAACTACTGAGCCTGCGCGTCTGGAGCCTGTGCTCCGCAACAAGAGAGGCCGCGACAGTGAGAGGCCCGCGCACCGCGATGAAGAGAGGCCCCCACTTGCCGCAACTAGAGAAAGCCCTCGCACAGAAACAAAGACCCAACACAGCCAAAAATAAATAAATAAATAAATTTATTAAAAAATATATATATACAAAACAGTCAACCGAGACAATAGTAGAGTCCTCACCAGAAAATATGCTTCTTTTACAGAAGCTGGAAGTCGGCTGATCCTTTCACTAGTGACGCCATTTTAAAAATATAACTGAAGAAGGATACATGCTGGTATAACTTTAAAATGTTAGTTTTCCCTTCTCTTCAGTGTATAAATAGCTCTCTTAGGTGAGGCCACATCATCTCTCCCCTGGGCTATTGCACTAGCTTCCCAGCTGGGGTTTTGTTTTGTTTTGTTTTTTGTTTTAGGGTGTTATTTTGTAGTTTTTTGGTTTTTGTTTTGTATTTTTTGTTTGTTTTTGTTTTTTTTGTCTCTGGCCCAGGGACCACATCACTCCCAGAACTGTATTATTAAACACATAGATCTGATCACAACTCTGCTTAAGGAATTTTACCTCAAATATGTATACAATTAAAAGTTTCAAACACATTTTTGAAGGCTGTTTTTCACTTTTGAAGTTAGTGGGTTAAGAACATTTTCTCAGCTGATGAAAATAGAATTGGTAAAACATTTCTGTTAGCATATTGGTAGTATGCAACAAGAACTTTAAAGATTTATAACCTAAACCCTAGTGAATCCACATCTGGGAATCTTCCTAAAGAAACCATCTTAAATACCACAAAATGTGCCCCCAAGTCTCTTTCTACAAAGATATTCATCATAGCATTATTTATAATAGTGAAAACTGTACATAACTTTAATGGAAAATGACTAAGTAAATGATAATTAATAAAATGATGTCTTCCCATATCACTTTGTATATGCATCTGCTATGGGCTATATCATATGATATAGTTAATGCATTTTTGCCGGTCTACTCCTTTTTTGTGTCCCCACTGTGCCTAGCACATTGTGAATGCTCAGTGAATACTTGCTGAATAAATGAACAAATGAATGTTGACACAAATGAAATCATGTCAGTTGCTTCTTATCAACTGGTTAAAATTAATAGATGTTATATTCTTTTAAGTGCAGTAGTGTGCAGTTCCATTTGTCATGAAACTGTATTTCAGATTTAATTCTCTGCTATTCCAGAAAATATTTTTGTAGACAAAATAACTATTTCAGACATTTAAAGGTAAATTCAGTTGATAAATATATCAAGTAATGATTTTTATAAATAAATCATATTAGTAATAAATCATTCTTTCTCCAAAGTCCCTTTGTACACTTTTAGTTTATTTTTCTCTCCCTATATTTTCTCTGAATTTTATGTATTTTTTTATGCACCTAATAAAAGCTTCCACTTATCTCCCTATTGGTATTTTTCCCCTCAAACCTGTGATTTGTCCTCACAATCAGTTCCTCTGACTGCTTTGTTTATTTGAAATGATCAACTGTCAAGGAAATTGCTTTTCACATACTAGAGCATTAGGCTATACTATATAGAGAGTATTCGAAATATTATTTTCTATAATTTACTAAGGCTAGCAAAGGGAAGAAATCTGTTATTTTCTTTTAAATTATTTTTCCAGGTAAATCTAGATGATAGTTGATGCAGACAAGAAATACCAATATTAGAAATTCTAAATTATTCCTTTTTACATGGAATCCTCTCATGTACTTCACCAGTAGATAGAGATCTATTTGTCATCGCTTCACAAATATAACCTAGATGCCTACTTCTTTCTGAAACATTAGCAGTTTGAGATGATCATTATTTACTATATTTATTTCAGTAGAACCCTGAAATTGTTGAAGACTGTGTGCCAAGCTCCCGAGGGCAGGGACCATATCTGTTTTGCTCGACCTATGTCTTCAGTCTATCACAGTATCTGATTAGGTTCTCAAAGAATTGTTGAATGTCTGACTGCTTCCTAATGAAGTCAGGGATTTAAATAACTGTTTTGTGTTTGGTAGGCTCTTGGATTGTAAGGAACAAAAAAAATTCAGGTTACCTTGTGGAGAAAAAAGAGGGAGGGGGAAGGGAGAGAAAGAAGAGATGATTAGACTTTATTTTCTCTTGTGAATCTGTAGAAACTCTAGTGGTTTTCCCATAGAGGCTGGTATCTGTTGATGCCACTCTGCTGCTACTTCATTGTTTTCTCTTTGCCTCTGCCTCTGAGAGCTATTTTGTGTCTCTTCTCTGTCAGATTACATTACTTTCCTATAACTCTAGTACTCTAGAATCTTACTGGTCCAGCCAATTACCCTCAACTCTGTCTGGGTAGAACTTTTTTCATCAAGGCACTCGTGGGCTGCAGATCAGCTTCTGTGTTGATTGGTCTAGTTGGCTGTGGCCAGGACACAAGGTCATGTGAAATAGTTATTGCCATCCTCGGATAGGAACCACCTAGAGCTGCTTCCTCATTTTAGCAGTTTCCTGAGGAGGGCTTGGTGGCAAGCTTAATATTAACACTCCTTTCCAGCAGACATCTGTTCCCATGTTCTTCAGTTTCCCAGTCTTTATAATATTTATAACCATGGCATAGTCCCTATTTTTATGTAATGACTTTGGAGGGCTTCTATTTCAGAACCTTAGGCTGTCACTTTTATTATAGAAAATTAAGTGGCCATTCCTCCTGTCTCTTCTCCTGGTTAAAAAGGATTTCAAAGCCTGAGAGTTCTTCATCATGCCTACGGAGAAGGAAGTTAGTCCCTGATTGGATTTTCCTGACTTAGAGATAATTGTACTTGAATGGGGACACCAAAACAATTTAACAAAAAAATTAAAAACTTAAAAAAATAAACACTCAGACCTACCTCTGGCAATCTAGCAGTTGTTAATACTAAATAGAATAGCAGTGGAACAATAAGCATTGCTATAGTCTCCATTTCTTAGATTAAATTAACTTCTGCTTCTCCAAGGTTTACCATTTTCCTACTTAAAGCTTCAAAACTTTATATTAAATATGCGTATTCCTATTTTATTCAGAAAGAAGAACACAAGTCAGATCATTGCTTTGGGTAGTTGTATGTAATCCTCTTAAAATTTAACCTTTCCTTTAGCTTTCAAATTGAGGTCTAACAGTGTACTAGTATACTATTAGATATGATTTTATTATGGAGGTTGATGGTTTCAGTCACGTCAAATATGGGCTAAAAAAATCTATGGTGCTGTAGAGTGTGACGGAGGGAAATGACATTTGGGGAGCCTACAGGGTACCCAGCACTGTGGTAAGAGCTTGTCTGTCCCATTATCTTGTTCATACAATGGCCATATGGGGTTTTTGTTGTTGTTGTTTGTGTTTTGCAATGGGGGGGGGGGAACCAAGACCTAACACTTACTCTGATTTTACGTAATTCTATTTATTTATTCCATTTATTTTAGTACCTTAGCAGTCAATTTGCACCAATTTAACTTTTCATAGAAAGTTATCATTAATACGTAAAACTTTTCTTCTAAAAATAGGATAAAAGAATCAGAGTATCTCAACCCTTGACAAGAGGACCAAGTGCCTTTATTCCAGAGAAGGAAGTAAGTTGATCTGTCTTAATATACATAAAGTATGATTTAAAAAATAGCTTAATTATGTCAAAGAATATCTCCATTTTTTTAATATGGAAGTAAACATGTGTTTTGCTCTTATTTCTTATTTATATGTCAGAAAACCACAGAGGTATTTTCTTTTCAACTTCACTTAAAAGACTGTGTGTGTAATAATCTGCCTTCTTATTTTGGAGTTAGGCAGTACTGCAAGGTTAGAATAATATAAATTTTACCATATTTGATTTCAAATATAACTTTTCTGAACAAAGCTGCTAACAATAACAAAACAATATTATTTTGAAGGTTTAAGGTTTTAAAATGGCTAGTGTTTCATGGTGATTGTAGGTTACATAAATGTTAAGAAAAGACATTTTGAAATGAAAAAGTGCGTTTCCCAACTAAACCTGTTGAAGAAAACATGATATTATATCACGAGCAGTAAATCTTTTCATTTGGTTCTAAGTCTCTGGTGGGACAGAATGTCACAGAATCTCCACTCCAAGCTGCACTTTTGATGAGGGTGGGAAGTTAAGATGGTAAATGTTGAAAGAAAGGATGTAAAATGACACAAAGGAGATTATAATCAATACAAGATTTGTGTACCTATTTAATGGGTATATATCTCTATGAAAGATCACAGCAATGTTTAGGACCTGTAGATTCCTAGATGCCGCTAAGTTATACTTGGGCTAAGAAAAGTTTAAGGACCACTAAATGAGTTTTCCTCTGCTTCAAGGAGTTATTAATTCATATTAACTATGGTTATATATACTGATTTACTATTGGCTGCAAAGATATCATTTATCTTAAAGCACCAGCATTATTCCTTTATTGTTCAGAAATTAGTCAACACATATTTATAGAGTACCTATTATGTTTCAGGCAACACTTAAAAGAAGGGATGAGTAGAATTTGAATAATAATACATGCCAGGCCATTGCCAGAGTCAGCAATTCCATCATGTTCATTTGCCTTTTTAGTGACCTTACCATTTACATGAAACTCCAAAGTTAACAGTAATGTTTCAGGAGCTCAGTGACTGTGGCTGATCTAGGTGGTGACCATGCATTAGAGAAACTGCTGTGCTTGTCCTATTTCCCTCATAGAACACAGGGCTGCTCTTAGCGGAGTGATTGCCTCATATATATATAAAGACTTCCTGAAACACAGCCATTTACACAGTATGTATTTGAAGACAATCTGGTTTGCAGAAGCAGCTGCTGTTTTCAGGCTCTGTTGCATCATATGAATCTATTAATGTATTTTAGGCATCAGTTAAACAGAAGAATCTGCTGCTGGAAAACAAAACAAAAACAAATATTCTGTCCCTAATTATATGTAGTTTATCTTGATCCTATCATATTTTTAACTATCATCTTGGTTCCCTGTAGTTGACAAAATGGGAGGAAATGGGCAAATGGAAATATATTTGGTTTTATAAAGAGCCAAAGTGGAATTGCCTCTTTTTTACACCATTGTAATTAACATTTCCTCACAACTTATACTTTTCAAACATTACATTTCCTTTGGGATTAAATTTTCCTCAGTCAGTAGTGTCTTCGTATAATTTATACTTATTTTCAGAAGAGACTGTGAAGCCAGCCCTGAAAAGTAAACAGAATTTCTTAAGAGCAGTGTGGATCTTTGGAAAGACCATGAGTCTGGACTTTAGGAGATTAGATTTTAGACCGGTCTCTGCTATTAAGTAGCTGTATGAGTTGAATTTAATCTTGAGTCTGTTTCCTTATCTAAAATAAGGGACACATTCTTCTTAGGTCTAGAACTCTAATTCTAAAATACCAATAAATAATGAACCAATCTGAGAAATACACATCTGATGTCCATTAATTCCCACAGAGCAGGGTCCTTTTAAGAGGTGCTAATAAGCTCTTAACACCTTCGTAGCCAATTCTTGGTATGACGCCCGAGCTGTCACTGTTTATAAAGCTATATGTAAATAATCTATTTTTGAGAAAGCTCTTTTGATTCTCTCCAATGCAGCATGTTCATTGTAATAATTTACCTTGTTTTTAGTAATTAATATGATAGGCTCAAAATAGGAATTCTAGTGTCCTTATTAATTTTTCAATTAACACTTTCCTACAAATTATCATATTTTTCTTTGTCCCTAAAAAGACTGCAGAAAGCTTTTTTTATGTTGAATAATGAAAACAAGCAAAGGATCAGTCTGAAAATACTTGTCTTCAGATATAGTGATTAATGATTAAGTATCTTCATAAGCTATTGAGATAAAATTGTAAATATATGTAATCAGATGCCAGTGCTTTTGCCTCCCCAATTTTGCCTTATGTGCCTGGCAAAGCAGATGGGAGCTTCTTTTCTCCAATTTCATAGCTGTGTGTATAATGTTTGATAATTTGACATTTGTTGTTTAATAAATTGTGGTCCCAGAGCCAAAAATGCATGGGCTTTCTTTTTCATTTCGGTTTCTAATATGAGCAACTACCTAATTTCAGTGTCTGTTCATATAAAAAGAACATTCATTTGCTCCAGTCGTGGCATAATGTATGTAAACCAAGAGTGTGTTTACAAAAATCATGATATTGTTTTGTTTCTTGATTGGAAGGTTGTCCAAGCCAACACAGTGGATGAACGTACTAACTTTCTTGTGGAAGAATACTCTACATCCGGTCGCCTGGACAACATCACCCAGGTCATGAGTCTGCACACGCAGTACCTGGAGTCCTTCCTGAGGAGCCAGTTCTACATGCTGCGCATGGACGGCCCCCTTCCTCTACCGCACCGGCACTACATCGCCATCATGGTGCGCTGTGTTCACGTGACATCATCCTCACTTGGTCCCTCTCCCTCCTAGTATTATATGTGTGTGCACAGCTAAGTATAATTAGGTAGAAATAAGAACAGAAAAAGCCTGTGAACTTTTGGATCCCAAGTCCATTGGATACATTTTGAATGCTTTAAGCCACTTAATGTACTGAATGTTTCTCATTTAATTATTAGTAAAGTCATTTTCCATGTTTAATCTCTTATGATTAAAGATGCTTGTAGGGTCCAAAGTAATATCTCTAGTAGCCCACAAGTTTTGTTTTTGCTCCTGATAGCTTCCTTTTATTATTAATATAAAACAGGTTGTTTGTGCCATTTTAGTCATTCTTTACAAGATGAACATCACTAATTTGGCCAAATAAGAGGAAAGTATCAGCCAGCACCAAAGGAGGCTCTGGATAAGAGAAGAATTCTTAAGTGAACTCTAATACTTCTAAGTTTAGTACTTGGTACAAACTAGTTAGCTAGTTAATGTTTGGGGGGGTGGGGAGAATTATAAATTGGTATGATAGGCAGCAGGAGTAAGAAGGGTAGAAGCAGTGCTACAGTTGGACTGTTGCTGGAGAAAAGAAGAAGAAGACAAGATGCAAGTGCTATATATTTGGAGAGGTTAGTGGAACTGCTGGGCTGGCAGAGTGAGCAGAGCCAGCCAAGAGTTCGTTTTTATCCAGTTTAATTTGTTTATGCTCTCACTGAAGTCTTAAACAACAAAAAAGGGCTGCATCCTGTGTTTTGTTAAATGATGAACTTGACAAAGATTACTCAGCTTAAGGTTTTGATGACAGTGAGGCCGAAAGCCAACTTAGAATGGTCACCAATGAAGAGAGAAATAAGATGTAGAAAATAGAATAAAACAATACTGTTTAATTGAGAAGCAGCCCTGAGGAAATGAGAGGTGAAAAGTCTGTTTTGCATGGATTTACCAACTTATCAAGGCTGATTTCTGGCTTGCAAATGAAACAAAGGTTCAGTGAGCTTCAGTTTCATCTCGATAGGAGGATGGGCACAGATAAGGCTGATTCACAGTTACCTCAAAGGGAGTACGAGAAATACTCAAATTAGCATACATTCTGAATTGGTACAGTACAAGTTAATGAGATTTTGTTGCGTTTTAAGTAGAATACAGTTGATATCATTTACCATAATGAAATGAACATGTATTTCCTTAACATAAATAGAAAATGAGTTCTAGGTTGACCCGTACCACTTCTGGATGGGAAGTAATTGGCTTCTTGTGACATTTGCTTATATAAAGTATCAGCTTTATATATTGATTCAAGAATCTATGACAGCATTGTGATGAAAGTTTTAGGAAGAGGATTCTGTAAGAAAAGAGTTATTAGCTATAAAAATTATCTCTATCTCAGTGATTGGCTTAGTAATAGTAGAATAAGACCATACCATAACTATTTTATCCACTAACTTTTTTCTTTGTGTTTTAGGCTGCAGCTAGACATCAGTGTTCTTACTTAATAAACATGCATGTGGATGAATTTTTAAAGACAGGAGGTATTGCTGAGTGGTTGAATGGTTTGGAATATGTACCACAAAGACTGAAAAATCTTAATGAAATAAACAAGCTGTTAGCACACCGACCCTGGCTGATCACAAAAGAGCACATTCAGGTACCGAGTGTTTCTTTCGGGGAAAAAAAAATAGTTTACTAACGATTCTCACTAAGAGTTAATTTTTTAGTTAAGTATTTTACTTAAGACCTAATTTTGAATACTTGCATATTAGGAACTTGAAAAATAAAAAAAAATAGTGTATTAATATGTGTAGGAAAGATAAATTTAGAAAGTCAGTGGGTTTAATTTAAATGTAAATGAATATTTCTCTTCAAGTAATCAGTAATTAGCTTGTACTAGTGCTTTAGCGAGTAGCTATAAGCAAAGTTGATTCCTGTTTTCAAGCAGTAGGTAGAACAAAGAAAATGCACTAGCAGGATAAGATACCTGGGTTCTAGTCTTTTAACTCTGTTACCCACAAGTTTGTGACCTTTAGTAAGTTAACTTCTGTGGGCCTGGGTAGTTCACCTTTCTATAAAATGAGGGGCCTAGATTAAATGAGTTCTAAACTCTTTTCTAGTTCTAACATTTCATAATTTTAAGATTTTGAAAAAATGGTTTTGCAAATAAAAATGATTTGCCAACTGATGTGTGTATGCTTACATGCCTCTAGAAACTAGAACTTAGATAAGAAAGAGAACTGTGATTGACTGGAGCACTTGCCCTGCAAAAGGAGTGTCTGTGAAAGGCCTCCAGGGTGAGGTTGTTGTATAATATGCTTAGCACTGTCCTTGGCACTTGGTCACTATTCAATAAGTAGGAGTCATCATCTAAATCATTATCAGTAGAAGCCTTAGGTATTTAAAATCCCTGCCTCTAATGCGTAGAAATGTCCTTGGTTTGGTTTTGTTTTGTTTTGTTTTTTCCTCGTTTTGTTAGTTGTTTGCCCAGTTAAACCAAACTTAGCTTTTGTCAGTGTGCGTACTCTCAGACTTTTATTATCTATTAGGGATTGTTTACAAAAATATGAACAAAGTTATAGCAATTTGAACATGTAAGGGAATGGAGATGTAGTTCTGGGCTACAATATAGCCCATGCTTCATGAGCATCGCACTTTTCAAAAAGTTTGAAAAGCAGAGAAAAATGTAGGTATACTCGGATTATAATACTACTACTTATGAAAATAAAAGAAGATATGTAAAAGTTACATTAGAGTGGTAGAATATGATTGATTTTCCCTTTTTTCCCCTGAGCTTTTGGTAATATATTAAATTTGTATATAGTTAAATAATGGAGAGTAAGGCAAAAGCAGTTTTTTGGTTTTGGGTTTTAGCTGTGAAGTGAAACAAATGAAAGTTTTACATTTGTGGTGGGGTGGTGGGGTGAAGGCGCAGCAGGACATATCCCCATGCATCCACACGCGCTGAGAAAGAGACAGACAGACAGATAGACAGAGACGGATGGGAGAGGATCCCTGACGGATTAACAGCTGGAATTGGTATTGGAGGGATTACTGCTTTTAATGGCTTCACTTATGATTCCATCATTCATCTGGCGGAGCCAGTAAAATAACATATAAAAAAGTGCTTTGATATTCTTTATGTCCTTTCAAATGTGAGCTAGTATTCTACAGTTTCTCTCATCTGCTATAGGTTCTTCCTCCGTCAGAGAAGATAACTAAAAGTTAACTTACTGAATAAATTTTTATGTGATTTTTAAGGTAGAGTCTCTACCTTAAAACCTTAAAATGAATGATTTTGCTAGAGAATCTTTAAAGTCCCTTCCCTACTTAAGGTAGCTTCAGTGTTCTTGGATTCTCTAAAATACCTTATTGAAATAGCATAATATTTAAAAGTGCTTTGGAAGCAGAAGTTGCATTGTGTATATAAGGAATTTCAGAGAAGCCACGATGTACTTCTGCTGTTAGGTTTGATAGGTTTAATGTAACATTGTTTGAGCAAAGCTGTATCTTTAATATATGGAACATTTTTAAAGGGAATTTTAAGTATTATAAATGGACATGTGAAATTTTATAGATTTTCCATACTTTCTAAAATTGCTTTGTAGCATTCTATGATTTTCACTTTTACTCTGATTTGCTTTCTCATTTCAGAAACTTGTCAAAACTGGAGAAAATAATTGGTCTCTGCCCGAACTGGTACATGCTGTGGTCCTACTGGCACATTATCATGCTTTGGCAAGCTTTGTTTTTGGTAGTGGCATCAATCCAGAAAGAGATCCAGAAATCTCCAATGGATTCAGGCTAATATCAGTCAACAATTTCTGTGTGTGTGATCTCGCTAATGACAACAACATAGAGAATGCATCTCTAACAGGCAGCAACTTTGGGGTTAGTTTTCCTAACTGTTTTCTTTACTACTTTGCCTTTTAACTTGCTACGTTAAAAATATCTAGAGAATTTATCTGATTAAACAGGATATTATGTACTTGAAATATTTCATATAATTTTTATTACTGTAAAAATTTAACCTGTACCTGAAGTTCTGAATTGTCTTAAGGAAACTTTTAAAGCAAATAGATTACAAATCATATTACAAATCATAAGGCTGCCTCAATTTTCAAAATAAGTGATAATGTAATTTAACATATACCAAATTCTAGAATTCTAGATTAAATAAATCCATTCATATAACCTTTCTGTATTTATAGCTGAAGCAAAAACACTACACTTCTGAAAATGTTTGATTTTGTCATATGATTTTCTTTGGAGTTCCTGGAAAACCCACTTAGGAACTTAATAACTCTGCTAGTGCCACTATGCATAAGGTGACATTGGGAGATGGAGACATTGACTGGAACAACTTTTAATATTAATAACACCCAATATTATCTTCTCTGGCTCCAGATCGTCGATTCTCTAAGTGAGCTAGAGGCCTTAATGGAAAGAATGAAAAGGCTTCAAGAAGAAAGGGAAGATGAAGAGGCATCTCAGGAAGAAATGACCACTCGCTTTGAGAAGGAGAAGAAAGAAAGTCTTTTTGTGGTCTCTGGAGATACTTTTCATTCATTTCCTCATTCAGGTGCTTTTTTATTTCACTGTCTTTGCCTTTTAGTTGTTCTTAGAACCCTGACAGACCACCTTCAGTATTTTCCATATGGATATGTCGAAATGATTTTACTACCATGTTCCTTTCATTTAGTTCTCCTCTACCTGACCCTGATGCCATTGCTTCCCCTCTTATGTTGGTGTATCTTTGAATATATTTCAGATTCAGTTGAGAGGTACTTCAGTTTTGTAGTTCATATTCTATCCTGGATAAAATGTTTTTCAGAGCAGACCAGTTGCTTATAAGGTTAGATAGGAATATTTAATCCATCCTACTTTTGTAATTTTTTTTAATGATAAGTATAATTCTGTTTCGACAGATGTCATTTGTAAGAAATATCTCTGCCTTTTTTGTGGGTGGGGAGTTATGTGGGAGGATTGTTCTCACACTGCCACTTTTTTCCAGATTAGTTCTAAAATTACACTGCACTTGCATTTGCATTTCTTTGGAGAAACCTTTGGAATTTTATAAGAATATATTATTTAGGTCATTTTCTTAGGTTGAATTTGGAGGAATTCATTCTGTATTAAAAGCTAGGCTTCTTTGCTCTAGTCTTAAAAACACATTTTTTTCCTAATACTCTGAGAGACTTTGAAATAGGAGGGAAACTTTCCAATTATGACTAAAAAAGATATTGAACACCACATAGTAAATGTTATTAAAATAGCATAGACTCAATAGACTTTGAAAGCTTAAACCCTTCAAAGTCATCAATCTACATAACATTTATTTTTAGAGTTCCCTTGGTTTAAAAGAGGGCTTCAAAATAACTAGTCATAAAGCTAGTCAGTCTCATAAATCCTGAAGGTAATTGATTTGGCCATGACTTGTTTGTTAAATATGGCGTTGACCAATAGCTCTCAGAATTTTTACCAGGAAGAACAAGAACCCCTTTTATCATTTCCCCGATGATTTTTTTTTTTATGAAAGATTTTATCTACCAAATTGAGTATATTTAGTAATAATTTCTCAGAGCTTCTAACCAGGAGGAAATGCCAAATATAAAGAAGCTTATTGTTTTGGTTATTGATTTACTATTCATACTACAAACATTTATTGTACCCTATGTAATCTCAGCAGGGTGGTAGGTACTAAGGTTTCCAGGCTAAATAAGGCATGATTCCTGCCCTCTGGGGGGCTCTCCTTGCTAGTGGGAGAGAAATAAATAATTACAATACATGGCAGAATGTGAAGGGTATATGGACCCAGTCGTGGTGGGGGAGGAGTGTGGACAGAAGGGGTCCTAGAGGAGGACTTCCTCCAGCTGCTTGGCTCGAAGCTAAATCTTAGAGACTGGAGTGCAAGGGAGTCTGACGGTGGCTGGGGGATGGGGAGTTGGTGGTGAACAGCATACCTGCCTGAGCCAAGGCACGGTGGTAAGGAAACAGGATGGTAGGTGCAGAAGCAAGTGGTTCTGCATTAGGACGTAACTCACGAGGTAGGTAATGTGAGGAGGAAGCTGATTAGGTAGGCAGAAGCCTTATCATGATGACCTTTCTAACCTTACAGAGCACGTAACCTGCCCTATTTTGGACATGTTGAGTTGCAATGTCTCTAAAGCTTCCAGTCTGGATACATCTAGTACAGTGCTTCTCAAACTTTAATGTGCACTTGAGTCACTGAGGAATCTTGTTGAAATGCAGATTTGTATTTGGTCCATCTGGGCGAGGACTTGAGAAGCCTCATTTCTATCACGTCTCTAAGTGATGCCTGTGCCTGCTGGTCAGCAAACCACACTTGGAGCAGCAAGCGTTGAGCAGGAGAGGGTTTTAAGCTCAAGATAAAGTTTTGGAAGTTATCAGCATATATTTGGGAGTTAAAATCAAAAGGTTATTTATAAAAATCATCCAGGGAAAACAAATGGGACAGAGGAAAGTAATGAGCCTTCTAGGTAAACCAATATTTTAAAATGTGATTGTATTAAGGTTAGTAATATCTATTCGCTTTTAGACATTAATTTTTGTGTGTATGTATGAAAAATTTTAATATACATCTCTTTATAACTGAAAGAGTAAGTAGACAAAAATCCAGAGAGTATTTAACTTATATAGCACACTTTAGCTAATTGACATGTATAAAACACTATATCCCAAACTGCAACATATACCATTTTTTCAAGTGCACATAGAAAATTTCCCAATGTCAACCATATACGGTTAATAAAACAAATATCAACAAATTTTGAGATTAAAACTTCATGGATCATAACTTTTGACTATAATGGAAGTAAGCTAGAAATCAGTAACAAAAATAACTGGAAACTTCTCAAGTGTTTAGAAATTAAGCAGTATACTTCTAAATAGCACAGAGTGAAAGAAAAAGTTACAATGGTTAGAAAATACTTGGAGCTGAATAGCAGTGAAACATGGCATAGACATTAATTTTTTAAAGCTTCTCTAAGACCATTAGAGCTTAAAGGACATATAAATGTTTTATTTCTTTTAGGTTTTTTTTTTTTAGTACTGAAAATATATTTTAGAATCCCAGTCTTTACTTTCTTGGACCCTTGAGCAAGGACTTCTAGCTTCTATAGTGAATTTTGACCAGCAAGTCTTAGACCCTAGCCAAAAATTATGTTCTGATTTTAACAGAAAAGGCTGCATCATTTATAAATTATTCAAGGACATAAATTGTTTCATTATTAACTCTTCACCATTCCCAGTACTAAATTTGCTGGTCACACAAAGATAACAGAAAAATGACTCAGTATGTGGCTAATTGAGTTATTTTTATAGACTTACTATGTTTTAAAATGGAAATAGAAATTAATTTTTCCCTATAACAAGTTTCTTGGTTTGATCAGTGTGATAAAAGCATTTCAGATTCCATGTAGAGATTCTAAGAATAGTTTTTCAAACCTCTTGGAGAAAATAAATGTTTAAAGTGTTCTACAAGGGGAGAATTCTGTAGCTTGATAACAGAGTTAACTAGCTTTTATTGTTATTTTTTTTTTCCAAGTTAGAATGGTGTTCCATTGCTGTAACATAGTATTTTCTGTAGTATATTAGTAGCCACATCTTAGGAGCAGAAGAATGCAGATAATATGTAAAATAATATTTTTAGTCCAGAGTTTGAAATATTTGTTTAGGTAGAATTAAGATTAGAGTTTTTAGATTTGTCGATCAGACACATTTTTTTTTTTTTAATTTAACTTCTTAAGGTAAATTTAGGAAAAAAATATTTGTAGTTTGAGAGAACTTTGTACATTTCCTTCTATGGACAAAATTGTCTAGAAAACAAATCTTGACTGACTCCTAATTTGAAAATGAATAGATGGATATTATTTGTAGGATAAATTCTATCATATTTGGTTTTACTCTTTATTGTTTATTTTAAAATGTTTAAAGTTCCTATGACAACTTAGAAATATATATGAGCAAAACAAAAGCTAAGAGCAAAGTCAAAGGAGCCAGCTGTGTAATAGTCAACTCCAGGATCGATGTCCGCCAAATGAGACCACCTGGTTGTACAGTGTGGGGGGGAAGATCACTTCAAGAGAGGAACTATTTTATAGAACTTATTTATCACTCACTGGTCTTGGTTTAACCCATAAGACTCCTAGTTTTCATAGCAGTCTCAGTGATTGCTACTACATTTTACATTTTTGGCTTCATTTATATTTATTATGTGATGGACTGAATTAAGGAAAGCATAAAACCTCGTCCATACATGTTAAGAGATAATGCATTGAAAACACCATTTTTTAAGTGTTTCTATTTATCTGAACAGAGACTGGAGCACAAGGAGACAGGGCAGTGGTTGTGGGGTTGGGTGGGAAGAAGCCTGAGCTTTCTCTTCGGAGAACTGCAGGTCACCTGAAAGCTTCAGATCAGTTTAAGTAGTTTAATGTTTACAAGTTTCCCACATCATCTTAAACTAACCCACACTGTATTCGTTACTGACACTCAGTACTGATAATGGTATTAGTAACTTACAGTTAGTTTTATTTCTTAAGTATATATTTATTTTCATATTATTTCTTAAGTATATTTCTTAAGTATATATTTCTTAAGTATATATTTATTTCTTAAGTATACATTCCTTTTCATATTAATGAAACAATGAAAAAATAGATATTAAGTACATAGCATAGTATCTGGTATATTGTAAGTACTCAACAAATGCTAGTTTCTTCTCTTTATGTGTAATAAGTTACATAAGATTTTAATAAGCTGTTTCCTAGGTTGGGTAGCCTGGGCACTTGAGCTTTCCTGCCTATATTAAGCACCCTAATTAGTCCATGCTAAGGGAACTAAGGACGGGTCAAAACTCATGAGAAAAGAATAATTGCTAGGATTTTCATGAATAGCAAAGATTAAAGATAATTCAGGTACTACTGGTCTATTAGGTCTTTCAGATGAATTACTGTAATTGCACTTGTATTTTAAGCTTCTCAAGACTGTCCACTTGAGGATTATAACTTTTTATTATGCCACAAAATTGTTTCATTACTATTATTTAATATTTATTTATTTATTAAATGTTAAAATTATTTAATATTAATTAAAACACTTATTAGGAAAATACTGTTCTTTATGTGGAAGAAACTAGTGTTTTATTTTGAAAAATATGTATTCATTTTCTAGAGTAGAAGGTAGTAAATAAGGGTTGTTCATTCCCTTTTAGTGTTTGAAATCAGAAAAAGAGTAATTATAAAGACAGAGTAACCTAGGAAAAAAAAAATAAGTTAAAAAAGAATTATCTTTAAACCAAATTAACACGCATTGGGCATTTACAATTTTTCAGTGGTAAATTTTTAATATTATCAACTATACAGAAGTCAACTGTCTTAAAATATTATGATAGTCTTCTGTCTTTCTGAATGCCATTTTGATAATATTCTAATCACAGTCTCAGAAGCACATTGTTTACTTCATATGTTGTATACCTTGTTGTTTTCATATACACAGAAAAGCGCATGTATCTTAGGTGTAAAACTTAATGAACTTTACACACAAACTGATCCTTCCTGTTTAACTAGCACCCAAATCCACTAAGGGAATAATAGTGGTACCCAAAAGTCTACTTTCCTCCCTGTTGTGAGCCCTTACCAGTTCTCCCTGGATGCCTCTTTGTAAGCTAAAAATGAACTCTATTGAACTAATTTTCACTGTGAATACATCCAGATGAAACACCATCTAATTTTAATAAAATTCATCTTAACATTAAACTCAATTTTAAGTGGTCTTTCACCTTCATCCCTTCTCTTTCCCCACATCCTACTTCATCCCCTGGAGAGATCAAAAAATTTTTTAAGCTTTATATTCAAAGGCCTGTGCTAGCTTCCTTTTCTAAATAAGTAAAACACTTGTATTGATCCTTGACTACTACTATTTAGATATTTAGTCAATTTTTTGCCTGGGTAACTACAGCTGAATGTTACGATTGCCAATATTTGGTAATGAAATTGTATTCAAAACTTCAGCTAAAGATATTTTATGTGAATTTAAGCCATGTAGTCAATATTGTCACTTTGGAAAGCCATGGAAAAGCTAAGCGAAAAAGTGGAGGAAAATGAAGCTGATTCATTTGTTCTGACTCCGTATGGTTTCCTTAACACTAGATTGTTCATTATTGTCCTTAGATTTTGAGGATGACATGATTATAACATCTGATGTCTCCCGATATATCGAAGACCCTGGTTTTGGGTATGAAGACTTTGCCAGACGAGGAGAGGAGCATTTGCCAACATTCCGAGCTCAGGTATGAGATGCCTTTAATTCGGAGAAACTGGAGAAGAGATACTGTCATTTTAATTGTGAAATGTTGAAATGTAAATAATTGACTTCTAAATAAATTAATAGAGCATTTCGATAGAATCTGTAAATATCTTTATTTAACCTAGTTTTCAGCCTTGTCTAATTTGATGTCCCAGTTGATGGATTATTATTTCAACATTAACCCCCTCAGAAGGCAAAAGGAAACTGCTTTATTCAGTTACTTGCATTATTACATGATAGTTGTATAATGTCCTTTTTTTGGAGAGGGTAGGGAGGAAATCGAGTGATATGTTCACATTATAATAAAAAGGCATTTTGTAATAAGATCATATACATCAGTAGTTATGGGCTTAAGGGCCACCCCCTCCCCAGCCCTAGAAAAGAGCCATAGTAGTGATGTGGTTCATAAAAAGAGTATGAGTGTGAATAAAGACAGACTCCTCCGTGCTTGCTTCATATGATCTGCTAACCATCCGTGTCACTGAGTAGGTTTAGTCACATAGGAATATTCCAAGGTCTTCTGGGGTCCTTCCAAATGAGGGCATAGTTTGCATAGTACTTGACCACAGGAGGTAACCAGAGTTCATCACCAGTGTGCCAAACCCTGGACCCACCGAGGAAACAGCACAGCACTCCCATCTACAAACTGATGTGAAGCGTTCTTGGTAAAGCTACAAACTTGGAATTAGTGAAAGAATTACAGACTTTGAAATATCTCCACTTAACTTGCTTCAGTAGTTATACTTAAAAACATAGACTTTAAATGGAGAGTGACCGTTTTGTAATTGGAGATACATTTTATTTTTTTAGGACTATACCTGGGAAAATCATGGGTTCTCCCTGGTGAACAGACTTTATTCTGACATTGGACATCTTCTTGATGAGAAGTTCCGCATGGTCTACAATCTCACCTATAACACTATGGCCACCCATGAGGATGTTGACACAACCATGCTGCGCAGAGCTTTATTTAACTACGTTCACTGTATGTTCGGAATCAGGTATGGTCATCATGGAGACAGTTTTATATGTTTCTAAGTGAAAATTCTGGCATGCGTCTTACTTCTATCCCATTGAGGAGTATATGCTTCTGGGGAGAAGATATTACATGTGGACTTCTGATTTTTAAAAATTAATTCTGTCTTATAGAAAAGCATTTATTTTTTGTTTAACTGTTACGAATCTTAACATGCATATATAACTATAGTAGTTAGAATCTACTAAGGAAGGAAAAGAATATCAGTAATCACTGGGGATAGGAGAGAATCACTCAATTTGAGAATCCTTACTGGATGAACTGGACATTTAAAAATGTATATATTATGTCCCTTTAGATAGCAATAAGAAGTGCTGGTTGGTTAGTTTTTGGAGGAGTGGTAATTAAGGTATAAATAAAACTAGGGTAGAGTCCTCCCTCATAAAGCTCACATAAGCTCACATAAGAACACTGAAACGAAACTGTAAGTCAATATAAATTAGTGGTCTCTAAATTTAGAAAATTAGAATTGAGAGGACAGGGAGTCAATGAGTGAATGAGACTGAATGGTCTAATCAGGAAAGCTCTTTTGGAGAACATCCTTTTTGAGCTGGGTTTTGAAGACTTTTATGGAGAGGGATTTGTAGAAAGAGAAAATCCCCTTCAGTCAACTGAATGAATACATTCAGTTGACTGAAGAAAATCCTCATTCAGTCAACTGAATGAATACATTCAGTTGACTCTATACTATATCCTTTCTGATACAGTATCAGAAAGCCTTTATGGAATGGAATTAAAATTCAATTTGTTAAGCAACGTGGTTTCTATAACTTTTAAAAAAATCCCAAATTTCCTGAAAAATCAACTAATAATGAAATAGTCCACCTAAAGGACACTATTACAATGGTAAATAATAAATCTGCTATTTGCCCATTTACCATTCTAGAAAGAATCATCACACTTTAAAACAGATATTGTACCAACCTAATTAAGAAAAATAAACACTGATAGATTTTAATTCAGTTGCAATAAATACTTATTATATTCAAGACTATAGATAACAAATATTATGGTGATTATATTTCTCTGTTGGATGCTACTAAATAAAGTTTATATAAAATCCTGGAGGCTTTTTTTTTTTAAACTAAGTGTTATGTTTGGGTTAGAAAGTAACAGAAACTATAGAAGAGAAATCCCACAAGCTCCCACTCCTACATTTACCCTTGTATCTGCCTCTGTGCCTGTTTGCTCTTTCTTCTCTCATATTATGGATGAACTCTCTACACTCCTCTGCTCTTGGGCATAGAATCCCATCTCCTCTCAGCTTCAAAAGATCCCTGTTCTAGCAATTCTCCCTTCTCCCTCCTGCATAATCAACTTTACTCTCTTAATCAGATCTTTCCCATCAGTATATAAACATGCTATTATTTCTCTCATCATCTCAAAAAAAAAAAAAAAATCCTTCCTTCATCCTTCTTTTCCCTCTGGCTGTTGCCTCATGTTTCTGCTCCCATGCACAGCAAATCTTCTTTGAAAAAGCTTTGTATGTCTACTGTCACCATTTTCTCATCTCCCATTCTCTTGTGAACCGACTGCAGTATCAGGCTTTTACTCCTGTTACGTCAACAAAGCTGCTCTTACTGAGGTTGTCCGTGACCTCTGCATAGCTCCTTGCCGTGGTCAGTTCTCAGTAGCATCTTCTTTGACTAGTCAGTAGCATTGGACGCAACTGATTATCCTCTCTTCCTTGAAATGGGAAGCCCTAGACTCCTGCGTTAGGGCTCAAATGTCAGCATCTCAGAGAAGCCTTCCTGCCCACTCTATCTAAAATCACGATTCCCCTCCCAGCCTCCAGTTGCATTTTATCGCCATAGCAGTTATCACTATCTGATACATTGTATGGTTTTCTTTTTCATTTCTTTCTTTTTTCTCCAGTAGAATTTAAATTCCACGGGTCCAGTGATTTTTGTCTATTTTGTTCATTTGTGTATCACCAGTACCTAGGGGAGTAACATGGTGGCACATAATAGACACTCAGTAACTATTTGTTAGGTGAATTAACGAATGAGCTTTTGGTATTTAATTACTAGATAATTATTGTGTCTTGGTATAATTTTAGAAATCAGAGATTTTGATTCTGTCATTCTAAATCTTGTTGTCATATTGCTTATAGGTATGATGACTATGATTATGGAGAAGTTAATCAATTACTTGAACGAAGCCTGAAGGTTTACATTAAGACAGTGACCTGCTATCCTGAGAGGACTACCAAGCGCATGTATGATAGTTACTGGCGTCAGTTCAAACACTCAGAAAAGGTGTGTTTCGTGACTAAACCTTTTACCGTAGACCAATATTCAATATAAGAAGTAATGATTATGAAAAAATTATACATGAAAATATTAATAAATTAGCTCCATCAAAGAAATGGAAGTGGCATCATCTGGCCATCTGTTTTTCTTTCAGTGATTTTAAATTAGGTTTTATTGAGTATTAAGTAAATTTTGGTTATGTATTTTGTCCAGTGTGCTGTATAAAGTAAAAGTTTAGCATTGACCTTTGAAAGATTGGATCTGAATATTGATATTTTAAAAGTACATTTGGGAAACTGTCCACCATCCTACTAGTAAAAATCAAACCTTCAGAGATGTTGTGTGAACTATAATTGTATATTATTGTATATTATTGTATGCCCAGAAGGCATATCCATTTAGAGATTCTTTCACTCTAGCCATTACAGTTACCCTCTTAGAACAAGGGTTTCTCATTCTAATTTGGTAATTTGGTATTTTGACAATATAATGGATTTGGATCTTTGAGCCAAATATGTTATTATATGAGGATATTTCTTTGGATTGAAATATATAGGAATCCTTATTTAAGACCTAATAAATGTTAAGGATCTTTACCAATATACTAGTACAGTATAAGTATGGCTATAAATCCTAGATCTTTGACCTTAAAGTCCACGAATCTTCCATTTGTATCACAGTTTCTAAGCTTGAGAGTAAGAAAACCTTTTTAGGGTCCTAATATTCACTCAATAACCATATGACTTTGATAAAGAACGTTATGACCTCAATCCCTAGCAGACAGTCTTAGAGCCGATTACACATCAGATAAATACCCATTTGCCTCCAGCATCTCTCCAAGATGGATCGCTATGCTCTGCTTATATGTTTGCATTAGATTTTCTCCCTTTACTAGGTGGTATCTAGAAATTCTCCTTACTCATCAAGAGAATAGATCCAACAATACATCTAACCTATAGAAAGATATCAAAATAATCTAAATATATCACAACATATTTCTTTGTAAAATTTTGAAAATATGTGGGTATATAATTTAACCTATCGGATGAGCTGTAACCCCCCCCCCCAAAAAAGTTAGGTGCTTGTTCACAGCTGTATCTGAAAGACTCTAGGCAAGCTATGCATATCTGAGTACCAGACACTAATTCCAAACTGCTTTAGGCTTCACATTTTCACTTTAATATCTCCCAAGTACAGGCATACCTCAAAGATATTATGGGTTTGGTTCCAGACCACTGCACTAAAGTGAATATCACAATAAGGGGAGTCACATGAATTTTTGATTTCCCAGTGCATATAAAAGTTATGTTTACACTATATTGTAGTCTATTAAGTGTATAATAGCATTATGTCTTAAAAAACAGTATACCTACCTTAATTTAAAAAAATGCTTTATCACTAAAAAGTGCTAACCATCATTTGAACCTTCAGTGAGTCATAATCTTTTTGCTGGTGGAGGGTTTGAAATGTTGTGAGGATTCCCAAATATGACACAGAGACACAAAGCGAGTAAACGCTGTTGGAAAAATGACGCCCATAGACTTGCTTGACGCAGCGTTGTCACAAACCTTCAGTTTGTAAAAAACACAGTATCTGTAAAGTGCCATAAAGCAAAGCATGATAAAACGAGGTATGCCTGTAAATAGTAAGAAATGTTTTTAAAAGCTCTGCAAGGAATAAGCATAGGCTATAAGAAACGTGGGGCTGAGTTTTAGCCATATAAAATTTTACAACTGGAAGAACGTGTAATTTGTAGGAAAATTGTGATTTGTAAAAATTAGTTTTATTTTATAACCCAAAAGGTTGACTGGCTTTACATAACATCTATCCTAACAAAATTATTGGACGTTTTTAAGACTTTAGGGGTCATTTTTACTGCTCACTTTTTTTTATAAATGCAGTTTTCTTATGAGTATTACATCATGTACATGCATGAATATGCCCAGGCATGTGTGTTTGTATATGTGTCTGTAATACCCATGAAAAACATTTGTGAATGTCTGATATATGAAAAAAAAAATTAAAGTTGTTTTCAGTTGTTTATAATGGTCACTAAATTGGTAACACTTTCATTTCTAGGTTCACGTAAATTTACTTCTAATGGAAGCACGGATGCAAGCTGAGCTTCTCTATGCTCTTCGTGCCATAACTCGGCATTTGACCTGAAGCATCATCCAGGGAAAATGTCATATATGTGTAAAGACCTTTTCACATAGGATATACATCAGAAGCTGTTTGTGATGTAGCATCAAACATTATTCAATTCTCTAGTGTCAAAGTTTTAGCCGTTTTTTTGGGGGCGGCTGTAATGTGCAATGATGTTATTTTCTTTTTCTTGATGCTTAACATGACTAACAATTGCAAAAATAATACTGAGGAGCACTACTTGGCATTGTTTATAGTTGGGTTTTTGGATACTGATCATAAATCATGAACCTGGTTTGTTAATGCTTAACTTCAGTGCTTTGGGGTTTGTGTGTATGTGTATTTTTGTTCTTTCCTTTTTTTTTTTTTTTATAATATGGAAAAGCGCTTACAATCTGCTCGAGCAATTGTTTTTCAGATATTGGAATTCAGCAATGAATGACCTCCTCTGGCCATTCTAGAATTTTAATGTTGTTTCCTAAATCTGGTGGAGGAGAAGCATGCGCTGTTGAACTAAGCTGCTCACAGGACACTCATCTGTGTCCCCAGGAGATTATTTGTCAGGCACTGTTTATTTTTTTTTTTGTTGTTCATTTGTTTGGTTTTTTTTTACTACTATTGGCGATAACATGAAATGTGATACAGCCATTGTCCATAATTTAATGTGAAATTGATCATGATGAATTCTATAGCATGCTACTGAAATGCCAAATTCAGCTAGTTTCTTTCTCTTCTGAAACAGAAGTTTCCGTTTTCCATATCAGATGTATATATTAAAAGTGGAATTATGCACAATCCTTTCTATCACTGACAGTAATCCTCAGTCATCAGAAATAATCAGTGCTTGCAGGGCTACTTGCAGTTCATTTAGTTGGCACATATAAACATGTACCCACATAAGACTGACCAAAAATTTTCTTTGCACATTTTTCTTTTCTCATAGTGTTTTCTATATTGCAGTAAGCGGAGGAAGGTTAATATACCTATATTTTTTCCTGCTAGGCTTTTAGAACTTATTTTCCATGGTTTTTCTTATGATAGGTAAAACAGTTTATTATTCAAAGGTAAAAATTGTGTTTCTATGCATTAATGTGATTGAACGACAACAACAAAAGAGTGCAATATGTTAAAAAAAATACTCAACAGACTTTCCCCCTATTATGTCACTGCAGAAGTGTCCTTTTAACAGAGAGCCATAAAGAAATTTGGTTCAGATTTCTTTATCGCCCAAGGCTTTTACCTTCCTGGGGTTGAACAATGTTCCTTTCATAATGCCAAAGCATCCCCTTCCCCAGAAAAATCTCTTTGGACAACTGGTTAAAAAAAGATCTCAAGTCTTAAGGGAAGAAAAAGCATCCCAAAAGTCACATTTTTGCATTGGTTTATGTTACTTGATTAGATTATCTTCACAGAGCACAACGTTATGTGTTTATAGCTTTAATTTATATTATGTTAATGAACCAGTGAAGTGCCTAAAGAGATGCTTACAGCTATCCAGTAGGACACGACTGCACTGCTTAAACACTTTTTGGTTAACTAAGGGTGACTTGAATTTTACACAAACATGCTAATTGTTTTAAAACAGATCCATTTTTTCATAGTGAATAAGATAGTTAAAATTTTCCGTTAGAGTTCCCACAAAGATTTCATTTTAGACTTACTTGTTATCTAGGATTTACTTTTCTTCTCTCATGAAAGAATTGTGGACTAGTGTTCTGTTCAGTTATTTTCCCCTTCCATTTATCATCCTTTTCTGGTACAATCCATTAGGTTGCTTTCTTTTAGGCTTTGTTCTAGATAAGAAAATAGAAAGATGACTGTAAACCTATGAATATGAGATAGTTCTGCATTTTTAGATTCCAGGATTTTGTTTGAAATCTTCCACTTGAGGAAAAAAATTGCTAATTTTTTTCAAGACAGGGTGGTTTATTTAAAGAGATTATTCAAAGAACTCATGTCAGATCTAGTCTGTTTTGTTTATTGCGTATACAATATGTTGATTTTATGCCATATCACATTATATAGATATGTGTTAACCACGAAGAAAGTCTTTAGGGCAATGGCAAAATACGAATGACAACATGCATGTCCATTTGACTTCCCTAATTTTAGAACTTTCAAGTTGAGGATATCCTTTACTCTTGACTTTTTTTTTCTTGTTTTTTTTTACTAGAATTCTTTCAGTTAATATCCCTATGTTTTTGTGCAGGTGACCTGTATTACAGGATAAAAAATGATTTTTATATATTGAAAAGGAGGAGAAATTCTCACAGAACACCATATGAGCTTTAGACCAAAAGGGGAAACAAGGTTTAAGTAACTAAAAAGGCCACTTAGTTTTTGTTTTTTGTGTTCCCCCCAGCCCCCCGGAAATGTAGGTAGTTGGAGTTGGGTTATGGAAATATTAGTGCCTTTACTAGATCTCTTTCCTAGCAAGGTTTCTTACTAGCTCAGCATCGATCTGTGTCATCACTAATCAGGAAAATCAGTTGACTTGGAACTAGAAACAAAAACAAAACAATATATTTATGAACCTCACTGAATCAGCCTAGAAAAGTTGACTTTGAAGGTGCCAAAGCACCTGCCAAGATGCAGCACGCACAGCCTTCCAGGTTGTGAAATCCATTGTACAGCGAGTTTGCTGTGAACTTCAGCTAATGCAAACTTGAAATTCTGATGCGGTTTTCCAGGGTGGTATTTTTTCAGAGTATTGAATTCACTATGTAGTAATTTATAGTATAGCCTTTTATATTAAAATGTGATATTTTTAAAAGAGATATCTGGTTCAATTGGTGTATTGATGTGACTATACGATCTGCCAACCCACCCCTTGGGCTCGCATTGTGCCAAACTGAGATGTGCAGGTGTGCGTGAGAAAAGCACACGTGAATGGGAAGTCTCTAACTCCGTTGCTTATTATTTTCAAAATAGTCTAATAATCCACTCATGTATATGCTTGGTGGATAGCCGTTTACTTTTGAATTTCAAGTTTTCCCACTTCCAGTTATAACTCTCAATTTCTCAGATCACCTTAGGAAAATCCAACTACTCTCCTCTCTGAAAGTATATCTTGAACCCAATCCCTTGACTGCGGGAGTGGCTAGGCAGGTGCCTCCTTGGAGCCTTCTGATGAGGCTTCCTCAGATGGACTTGTGATAATTGGAGGAAAACAGGCTTTTGAGACGGGACAACTTATTATTTCTTCACCTTTTTGAGCTAAGGATACTATCTCAGTCTCAGGAAGAATCTTTGTCCCATTTGGGGACTTTTTAAAATAAAGAATGGCTAGTGTGGAATCTGGGGCATGGCCTTGGCCTGTAATTATGACTTTAAACCCAAATAATAGTGACAGAGCAACACAGGACTGTCTTAGAACAGAAAACTCGATGTCAGCTTTATGTCAAAATCGTATTTGAACCAGAGCCCCTATTCTAATTGTACTATAAAGTCCCTTAAATTGGGATTGACCTATATACACTAACTAATATGTGTAAAATAGATAACTAATGAGAACCTGCTGTGTAGCACAGGGAACTCTACTTCATTTCGCTGTACAGTAGAAACTAACACAACATTGTAAAACAAATATACCCCAATACAAAATAAATTAATTAATTAAGTCCCTTAAAAATTTTAAATGCTTCTAACAACTAGTTAACATTATTCCTGAGCAACTTTTTTTCCCACCTCATAGAGTTTTTAAATCCAAAATCTTAGATCTTTATACCACAGCAAAATGAAATTATCAACGAACAATTAAAGATCTGTACTTAAAAATAGTTCACCACTTTCATGCAGAGCGCATGCATATATGATGGTAAGATTCTTTTAAACTCTAAGGACAATTCGTCAGGGAAAAAAAGAATTTCAGTGCATATTATAAAAATGATTTGCACTGTGCTAGTAAAATGAGGTTTTTGTTTTGTTTTATGTTGTGTTTTAAAGACAGTTCTAAATCATTCCTCTGGAAAGCAAGACCTTAAACTCTTCTCTTTATCTAAGGGGACTTTTTCTTCTTTTATGCAAATAGACGGTCTTGCATGAAGTGAAAATTATGCAACAATAATGTTATATAAATAGTACAGGAAATTTGCTAACAGTATAATTCAACAGCAAACTGAAAGGTATATGGCTCCTCTATTCAGATCGAGTTTTAAGTTACCTAATTTCATAGTCAGAAACTATTCTAGGTGGCCATAGTCATAAACTATGTTTCCCGATTATATCCCTCTGGAGACAGAGAATCAAATAATCTTTCCTTAAAACAGTACTGTAACATGAATGTATTCATCTCAGTCAACAGAACTTCAGTGCCCCCGTATGTGTAGATTACTTCCATGCTAATTTGGCTTCGTTAGTAGTATCCACTCAGGTGAGACCTAGAACAAAAATACCTGGGGTGAAATGGATCATAGAGGTAGAGGTACCTGTCAAGGCAGAACCCTGTGAGGAAGGGTCTTTCAAAGAACACATGGACCATAAGTCTAAGAGCGTGACTGCCCTCAGCATCACACACCTAATCTAAAGGAGCACTTCCTATTGTGGGAGCTTCTGCCTACATTCAGCCCGTCCTTTTCCGCCTGCTTTCTCTTTCTCCAAGTGCCTCGACCTCTACCAAGCTCGCTCTCTTCCCCTCCCCTCAGCCCATCTTGGTCTGAGCGCCTTTTCACAATCCAAATGAAACACCACCAGCCACCTGCTGATCGTCACCAGCATTTACTTTCCCCAGTTACTTTTTCTCCATCCATGAGGAATATGACTTGTCCCAACTCCCTCGAAATCCCTCTACCATCTAGCTATATCTTGGCTAACCTTTGCCCTAGACACCTTACCAGATCTAATGCAGCACCACGTGTAATCTCGTCCATCCCATACTGTTCTACCCTCTCCCAGCTGCCAAAATATCTTGCTCTCCTCTACCTCATCCCCAAAGAGCCTATAAACTCAGAGTATCCAACCTTTTCATGGATTCACTCTCCGTTGTTCAGTAATACTACTTCCATATTTTAAATAAATCATAGAAGATTTTTGCCTTCTATCAAAGTAGGAATCTTTATATTTATACATGATACAGAAATTGAACTATTTCTACCATGCAGAATTTAGCATTTAGCAGGATTTTAAAGTGATTGAATTGCCATCTTAACCTGGATCTATATTTGGTTAGTCCAAGTTATTTGAATGTAAAGTGAAAATTCTCCAGCAATCCAGATTGATCTGTAACCTATCAATGGAACAGGAAGTTTCTGGCATACGAATGGGTGGTGTTTCAGACATTTGTTTTATTGGTGTCATTTGGGTCTTGAAACACATTTCCAATAGAAGGACATATGATAAAGGATGTTTAGGTGGTCCCATTGGATCACAGAAGACCATTTGATTTATAATATAGATAAAATGCCATAAAATTGGCTACATAATGGTTTGATCAAGCTTCCCTAGGTTAGACTAAGCTTCTAACCCCTATTCCTACCCTATTCTCATGGGGGAAAATGAGCTACGGGATGAAAAGGGAATGCACTGCCTTCGTAGTCCGTATAACCATGGCTGCACTTCCGGTATATACAGACAGTATCATTGAGGAACAGGAAACGCACAGAAGAGGAAGAAGCAGCAGTTCTTCCTCTATAGCCAGTGCCCGCTCAGTGTGGTCCATAGATGAACACTGTCAGGCTTCTAACGTGGGGCGTGTTTATCTACAGACGCTTGTCTGACCTGAAGACAAACCCCCCTTGTTTGAAAGTACAGATTATTATGATCTACAGTGGTATTTGGATGGCCTTCCACGCCCGTTCATGAACAACCCAACCTGATAACAGAGTCTAGTCAATTCCTTTAAGGGCCCAGAAATGAATAGATGCCCAGTTAAGAAATGAGACTTGAATGATGGAGACTGAAAGGATGGTTTTTATTAAATCATATGTCATGAAGTGTTCATTCTAGCTTTAAATTAATTATGACTGCACCACCATGAATTCCAGAGTTGAAAACAGAAGGAATTTGGGGGCGGTGGGTGGGGGGATGCATATCTGATTCTTTTCAATGCTTGTGGAAATCTTTGAAATAATAAAATGCATACTATAAAATAGCCATTAGAACAAACACCCCATTTTACAGCTCATAGGACAGCATCAAATGTTAGTAAGTCTAAATATGATAAATGTAATTTTTGGTATGTAAATTTGCTAAAACAGTCTATTTTCTTGCACCCCTGAGTTTAACCTCTTGAAAATGAATGTATAATTTTAACAGAAAGAATATCAAAAGGAGAGACACTCTCTAGTCTTTAATGTTAAAATATTGTTTATGAATGCTGATTAGCTTAAGTATATGCATTATGACACTTACTGAATGAAACTGATTATACGTCTCTTTCTCGAGTTAGTCATTACAAATTGTCAACTGACTCCCAAATCTGATAAGGAAGGATCAAAAGGTAGGATAAAGGAAATGTATCAGTTGGGTAGCCAAGAAATTTCCTTCGTAATGTTGAGACTGTCCTCTCCTTTCTGAATTCCACTGGTTCGCTAAAATAAAGGGTAAGCGTTAAATGGTACCCTTGTTCATCAAGGAAAGAAAGTCATCCCAACTCTATATCTACTGCAGATAATTTCTTTTACATCCATATATCTTCCCTGGAAAGAAAATGCAGTTTTTCCCTTCCTCTTTCTCCTCACATTTACTCTTTTCAATCTGATAAGATAGACACAGAAAGCAAACCACAAGCCAGTTTGGCATCTTCTCCATGCTAATAGAATACTCACAGCCACATGCACAGTTGGAGCAAGGTTACAAAGAACCCTGTCAGGTCAACTTGGAACATGGCCTTGCTACTTGGATTAGCTCCTTCAAACCTGAAAATAACTTTCCTGGTCATGGAAGAACTGGATGTATCCTTTAGCTTATGAAATAGGATTTGAACTTGAAATCTCTTTTTTTTTTTTAACCTGATTTTGCAGAGCAGCTACATCATGAATGTATATATTAAGACTCTGTAGCTGAATTGCACATGAAATCAGATTGCCAACTTCTTATCTTTCAATTTTAGACATCATTTTATCCTTACGTTGTGAGTGATATATGTAGCATGCTGTGAAACGTCTGTTATAGTTCTTTAATTCATCAGTATTAATACAGAGTTATCTTTTGCGTTCCTTGGTACTTTTTATTCCATGTAATCAGAAGCTGTGATGTTTTGCCTTTGTAGTCCTGTGCTTTGTTACTGTAATTTTTTTTTACGAAGCACGTGACTTTGGACTAACGTGAGGCGGATGACGTGATCTTTAAGACTGCTATATATCTATCAGTCTCTTACTATATAAGGTTTTCAATTAGAATAAGCTTTTATCAAATAGATCATTGATGCAATTTCGGATTCACACAATTTTCAGTGTCAAATGGCGGTCTTACATTTATAGTTTCAATTCTGAAAATAGCAAACTTGCTAAACAGCCACTTTAAACTTGTTCTGGCAAATCAGACCCTGCTGTAGATATAGTCTAAGTTAGTTAACCATATAAGCCTTTTCAACTATTATGCCCTCCGCATAAGTCAGCAGTTAAGAAGATTATAGAACCCATGAAAGCTTTTTGTATGTATAACTAGGTTTTATTTTTCTTATGTTGCTGATTCTACAGTTCTGACTAAAGCTGACCTGAATGGATCAGTTTTTGTGTAATATTCTAGTGCTTTAATGCCTCTTTTTTTTTTTTTTTTGGAGGGATGGGTAATATTATTTGAACAGATGCAGAAGGAACTGTTGGTGAGTCAAGGCAAACGCATTTGAAATAAAGGAACTGTGTATTAACATGTTAACAATTCATAACTGCACTTTTTATGACATTTTGAAAATCTATTTATAGGTACAGAACAATGGGTTTTGTTAAACTGTATCACATTTATACTTGCAGAAATTTATTTCATTGTTATTAGTAGGAATTTTATTGGTTCAATAAAATTGGCAAAACTGAACACTGTTTGCTTTTATGTATATATATTTAAATTAATATTAGAGTAGCATTCTTTCCTAGGTTTGTTTCTGCTTAAATTATTGGACATGCATTCTGAAAGACATCAGCATTGTAAGAGTCGTTGTTTTCCCCTTATTTCTTCCTGACCCACAGTTTTCTTGGCATATTTCTTACAATCACTTGATACTGCATTAATGGAACACTGCAATAGTGTAAGTTGTGCAAAACGTACAGTTATTGTTACCTTTGAAAATGTCCATTGTGATCTCAGCAAAAGGCAAATTAGTTTCACTATTATCTCTTATTACCCAAAAATAGTAAGGTAGAATGAGGAAAGGGGCATTGAACCTTCGGTCAGAGCTTGAATTCAAAGCTCGTTTTTCACATTCTACTAGCTTTGTGACCTTAAGTAATTTGATCTCTAGGAACCTCGATTTCTGTACCACCATCTGAGGGGCATAATGCCTTCTTGAGATGGTTGTTTGAGATTAGGTGAAGTGTAATAATGTATTTGAAATATGCAGTACAGTGATGACTCTGAGCGAATAAATGAGAAAGCCCAGAGAATACTCTTGTTGCTAATTGAAATAAAGAGTTAGGAAGGAGAATTTGGGGGGAGGGAGGTTTATACGTGTGTAATGTGAGGTGATAGTAAGACTCCCAAGTAGAAATGTAAAATAGTCTTTGGGAAAGTTATAGAGGATGTACAAAGCCTTTTGTGCAAGGTATTCCAAGGAGAGCCCTTTTTATTTCTCCTAGCTCGCTGATTACATAGAAATTCATAGCAAAGGCAAGAACTCTCCCTTTGTGCCATGTGTCCAGCTGTACTGGGAGATCAGCAAAAACCAGCTTCTTGCTGATTAGAGTCTGTCTTTTTCAATAATATGCAACCTCTGGGGGAGATAAAGGACAGGACACATCAGACCAAACTCAGCCAACAGCTAAGTTTGCACTTCTCCCCCAGTTCAAAATCCAGCTTTTTGACACTAGTTCCCTAGGAATTGATTAATAACTTTGAGCCATTTTTAAAAGTAAAATGAAACTCCTTGTTTATGTGTGTATTTGATCTTTTCACATATATGATCTCATTTAATCCTCATAATAACTTTGTAAAGAAATGATAACATTTTACAGAAGAGGAAACTAAGTCTTGAGAGCTTTGCCCAAGAGTTGGCACCTAGAATCAGCACAGTGGGAATCTGAACTCTGTCTTTCTGATGCCACTTGTATACTAAACTTCACTACCTTAATTCAGCCTAAGCTTCTTAAGTTAATGATATAAATGACTATGCTCTCAACATGACATTTTAACTGAAAAATAAAAGGATAGTCCATGCTCCAAACAAGAGGTTAGATAACTTACCTCTCTGGCTAACTGGCAACTTTTTTTTAATTTTAAAAAATAGATTTTTTTCCTCCAGTCCTGAATGGGCCTTTCGATTTAAAAGATGGTCCCCGAGGGACAGGTTCACAGACCAATATATAAAAACAGGTCTTGTCAATTTAAAGGCCAAAAGTTTCTCCAAAGAGAACAATAAGCCTGATGCTAAAGAAGACTCAGGAAAGCTTACAACCGTGTTACTTTTTTATTTTTAGGACCATTCTGTATGGTGGAAGTTACCAATGCAAAGTCATAGTTTCTAATGTATGTAATTTTCTTCTCCCATAACCTCACGTACTTGACATGTTTCAAAACACAGGTGGGCCCACATCTTTCCATAGAACTCTTTTTTATATATATAAATTTACTTAATTTATTTATTTATTTATTTCGGCTGCGCTGGGTCTTCGTTGCTGTATGCAGGCTTTCTCTAGCTGCAGCGAGCGGGGGCTACTCTTTGTTGCGGAGCACGGGCTCTGGGCACGCGGGCTTCAGTAGTTGTGGCACACGGGCTCTAGAGCACAGGCTCCAGTAGTTGTGGCGCACGGGCTTCGTTGCTCCGTGTCATGTGGGATCTTCCCGGACCAGGGATCGAACCCGAGTCCCCTGCATTGGCAGGCGGATTCTTAACCACTGCGCCACCAGGGAAGTCCTTTTTTTTTTTTTTTTTTAATTCATCCATAAAACTCTTTAAAAGGAATTTGAGACAAGAATTCTTAATACTCCCTCTTACACTGGCCTGCTTCTAAAATAAACATTAACGAACCCTTCATCTTCACATCAAGAGGAAACTCAGGAAGACTCTCCTGGTTACAGTACTTTCACCGCCCACTGACTGTCTCCTTTATTTGCTGAGGCAGCAGTGCCAACCACTCCACACACACCAGCTGCTTCGCACACCAACCACTTGACCGTGGCCCATCGCTAACTCCCTCCTGCCCTGTGCTGTGGCCACCAGCTCCACGCAGGCTGGGGCCAGGTTTTCCCAGAGACAGTGGGAAAGCACCTCTTAGGTCTGGCTTCCCGCCCCGGGGCTGCTCTGAGTGCCTGTGGCAGGGTGCCAGGTGGACCTGCCTCGACGCTGATCATGCACAACCGCAAGTGCAGGGGGTTAACAGTTAACCCCTGAGCAGTGACTCACTGGAGACAAGGGATGAGTGTTTCCTTCTTTCCATCTCCCAGGTTGCAGTTCGGAGACTCAGAGGGCCTGGTGGAATCGAATACCAGTCTACTCTTTTCCTCCTTTTCCTATTTCACTCCCCCGGTTCCTCCACTCCGGCCACTTGATCTCAAATAAACCTTGGTCTCGGGCCTTGCTTCCTGGAAGTCCACTCCAAGATAAGGCAGTGCAGTGCTGTGCAGGGGTTTAGCGAGCAGGTCCTAGAATAAATTCAAACCTCAACTCCACCATTGTGAACTATCTGGACTTGAACAAACTACCTGCTCTTGTGGTTCCTCCGTTTCCTCATCTGTAAATACAGATAACAGTAACAGCAAAGAAGACATAGTCCTTGTCGTTAAGAAGGGGGAAGTGTGGGTAAGAAGAGGGTAAAAGAGACAACATCAGACAACATAGGAAAGAAGATAATAGCTTGTAATGTGGGGTCATAAAAAGAGCCATCGTTTATCAAGTTATCATGTGTCCTATCTAAATGTTAGGAACTTTAAATACATTATTTTATTATAACCCCCCTGCAAGTAGGTATTATCCCCATTTTAGAGAGTTAAAAACAACCTTCCTTCCTAGGTAATGAGCATTCAGCTAAACTACCTTTGTTTAGCTCACAGGAAACATCCTGACCAGGTTCACCCGTGAATGACTGCAGGGAGGAAGAGATTAACACATCTCCTCCGGAGGCTGATGGGAGCCAGGATGTGTTTGACTTTCCTCCCTCCCCTTTTAGTATAAAAGGAGTCTGAATTCTAACTCAGGCAAGATGGTTCTTTGGGCCACGAGTCCACCGCCTTCTCGGTCTGCTGGCTTTCCGAATAAAGTCGTTATTCCTTGCCTCAACAACTCGTCTCTCGATTATTGATTGGCCTGTCATGCGGCGAGCAGTATGAGCTTAGACTCAGTAACCAGACGCCAAATAAAGAGGAGGGTCGTGCATTTTTGTCTGCTGTTAACAGTGATGGTTTTTAAAACAGTGACTATTGAAAAAGGCACTTCTAGAATTGCTACGATTTGGATTTGCAGAGATTGAGGAACTACATGTTTAGGCAAGGAGGCCGGAGGGAGCAAAAGCCTGCTGCAACATGCAGTGCACGTGCGCGGGACCTACATTAGAAGATGAATTTGGGAATTGTAATTTGGTCAGATGTGCAGGGTCTGAAAGGTCAGGCTAAAGGACTTGTATTCATTCATTTGGAAAAGGAGATGAAAGCCATTTTCAATGGGTCTTTAGCACAGGGATGGATGTGTCCCACTTTAAAACAATAGCATCTCCTTGGCAACCAGAGCCCAGCTAGAATTTCAGGGCAGCATGGAAACAGGATCTGCACGGTCACTGTCATGCCTTCTTTGGGACGTTTTCTGAATATCTTGAATAATTTCCTGAATACTTTTGCACATCCCCCTGGATGATGTATTCCAGGCCATGACTGGTTAAAGCCTAACATACTCGAAGCAGACAGTTGCCATACAAGGCCTTACCTTCCCACCTATGTGCACAGAGACTCTTTCGATGCCCAGAACCAATGTGAGACCCTTCAGAACTTGGTGCCTTCTAGCCATGCAATACCTAAACAGATAAAGATTAAGTGATGGATGTGGTAGATTGTTTGTATAAATGGCACCAGTTGATGTCCTCCCTGGACCCACACGCTTTGGAATGTGACTTTACAGCTTATCTTATTAAGAGGTAGGGTCTGTTTCTCCACCTCCTTGAATGTGGGCTCTTCCTGTGACCAAGTTGGCCAACAGCGTGGCAGAAGTGGCATTGTACAAGTCGCAGAGCTAGGCTCTAAGAGGCCTTGCACGCTTCCACACTCTCTCAGAATCTGGCCACGCCTGGGCTAGCCTGCTGGAGGACGAGCCACTTGGAGCAAGCTGAATTGCCCCAGGGGTTCTGGCCAAGATGTGGGAAAGCCCAAGCAAGATCAGTTAAGTCATTTAGCCTGACTGCTAGCCTGACAACTGACTGCTGACCCAGGGGGGGCGCCTCACCCAACCCAGTTCAGATCAGCAGAATCACCCCGCCAACCCACAGACTCATGAACAGCATTATATTGTGCACCACTGAGGTTTTATGGTTGCATGTTACACAGCATGGCTGTGGCAGTAGATAACTGCTATAACATCAGTGCTGGAGGTGGTTAGCACTTCATCCACAGAGAAACTGCATTGGAAAAATTATTCTTATATCACAGTCTATGAAGGATAGCCTTGAGAATAGTTGTAGGGATTCTCATTTATAATCTCTAAACTAGAGTCAGTGTCGTTGGTAACAACAAGCAGCCCTTTACTCATCCCTGTCCTCAGAATGTCCATCTTCATGGGGTGAAATGTATCACATTCCTGTTAAGCTTGTTCTTAGGTCTTCATCCTCAATATTTTGGATCCAAAGTGTGACTGTACTCGTAACGGGGCTGGTGAGGTTAGGGCCAAAATACCCAAACTTTATAAGAATCACTGAGGAGCTTGTTAAAAATCCAGGTTCATGGAACCATCCCCATTAATTCTGATTTAATGAATATGGGCAGAGACCAGGAATCTCCATTTTTTTTTTTTTTTTGAATTTTATTTTATTTATTTTTTTATACAGCAGGTTCTTATTAGTTTTCTATTTTATACATATGAATCTCCATTTTTAAAAAGTATCCCTGGTAACTGGGGGTGGCATGGTCAGACTTTGAGGGGAAAATGGTTCAGGTTACAAGACGAGCTTTCCAGTTCTGAATGTAATAAAACTATAATATGGGGTCATGCAACCGGGTAATAATTGAAGTCTGTGAGAAGAAAAAAAGCAAACCAATCCACAGGAAGACAAGTGGACACAGAAAGTAATCATGAATCAGGTACAAGGAAAAGAAATATTTTTCTCCTGGCCTTTCACTACAGTTTCCTGCGCTACTTCTATTTCTACCTCAAGTGAAGTTTAGGCTAGATTAATAGTTCTCAACCATGTTGCACCTAGAATCACGTGAGGACTTTAAAAATACTGATATCCGAGAACCCCACACCCACCCCGAGATTCTGGTGGAATTAGTCTGAGGTGCAAGCAAGACCTTTGGTTTTGAAAAGCTCTCCTGGTGATTCCAACGTCCAGCACATTTTGAGAACCAGTGGACAAAATTAGTAACACCTCCCACCAAGTAGATCTCTGCCTAACAGTGGAAAGAAGCACAGCCCAATTTATGACCTCCAGGCAGAATGGAGAGAAGACAGCTGGATTAGGCAGAGAAGGAAAGGAATTCTCATCTGCTTCTAAAATCATACTTTATGGCAGAGTCTTAGAAGTGCTGGGACAGTGAGTGTGGAAACATACACCCAGTTCACATGACCCCAGGAAAAGAAGTCAAGTGCCCACGCTTGCTTGCGGGCAGAACAAGTTTTGCATACTGAAGTCATTCTAGATGTCTCTGTCTCTATATGCAGTGTGTACACTTAAAAGTGTGGTATACAGGTTACATCGTGTCTTTTTGATAATTAACTCTCTCCCTCTAAATTTGTGGTAAGAATGCTTGTCTGGTATTTCAGATATTTCTTGAATGCACAGATCCTGTGTGACACCATGAAAATAAGACTTAGGGGAATTCTTTAAAAACTAAATGGACTCTGGAAGATCACAAGTCTAAGCAATGGTTCTCAGACCTTCTCCCTGTGCATCGAAATCTACAGGGAAGCTTCTTAAAAACAGAGATTCCTGGAAACCACCTGAACTTACTGAATCAGAATGGGAGGTCAGGGGCCAATACAATTTCCCTTTTTACAAGCTCCCCACACAAATTTTTATGCACTCAGCACCACAAGAGTCTCCTTTTGAGAACCATGTATCTTTGGGGACAGGCCCCCTTAGGGGGTTTTTACACAGAGTTACACAGCCTTAAATCCACTTTGACTGTCTCCACCCTCTCTCCATGTTCAGTATATGACTGGGAAACCAAAGAAGGTTGCCATGTTATCAAAGCAGCAAGTCAAAAGGCATCCAGAAGAAGCTGCCTCAAAGATGGGTTCCCCACGGTGAAAATGAGCTCCCCATTATCAACTTCGGTTACAAATGTCTACTGAAATGGAACTTCTCAGTCTAAAGGCAAAAACACTCAGTGCTCTGGATACACATTTCTGAATTGCTTCCCAGAAAGGCTGTGCCAGTTTACACCTTGCCAATGTGCATGAGATGCCCTTCCCTATGGTCGCAAGCACTTCAGACGATCTGTGTCTCCTACATGAGTTTGCCCAGCGCTGGCCTTGATGGGATAAGATAGAAATACACTGTGCCTGGACCAAGGAGTCAGTGAGGGGCAAGGCTCAGACAGCCATGGGACTTCTGAGCCAGAGAGAAGGACTCTGACCCCCTGATTGATTGTCTGTGCTTTTCAAGAGAAGTGTGGCTCTCAGCCCGGAGGGGCTGTGGCGGCCCCAGCTGCTTGGCAGAAGGTTGGCGTGCTGCCTATGGAAGCAGCTCCTCTGGGCTGAGGCCGGGGCTGACTCCATGGAGAGGGCCCCCAGGTGGGGTAAGGGAGTGGCTGAGAGGGTGGGAGGTCGACAGAGGCGGCAAGGTTGAAGGCTTCAGAAGACCCTGCCCTCTAACGTCAGGTGACACAGCCAAGTTACCCCCGTGCCCTCTATCTCAGCTTCCTGGTGCTGCTATGGGACTCCCGGTGGCTTGGGGCTATGCCTACCCGACTTCTCCTACAGCAACATGCCCACGTCTCTGAGGGGTAGATTCTAGCCAACTCCTTCCATGGAGCACTTGCTATGTAAAACAGTCTGTACCTAGAACTCTTCTTACTCAGTTCTGGTGGGCCTCAAAGGATTTAGAAGTTGGCGAGGTGCCCCCGTATTCCAAAGTGAAACAATGGCGCATGAACTCAGCCGTAGCAAGAGAGGTCATCCCACACCTGTCTGTGATCCTTAACCTCAACCCCGCTCCTGGCTATGAAAGAGCTGAGGCTGAAAAGGCAGGAGGAGATTTCTTTACAAAGAGCTATGTTTGAGCTCCCCACAGAGACCTTTCTGAGGCATTTACACACGTCCGGTGGGGTTTAAAGAGCCCCGTGGACAGTGCTCGCCTCCAATCTAGAAGAAAGCACACACAGGCTAGATTACAACTCAAGTTGCCCAGGTTGGGATTTGGCAGGGGACGGTGCGTGAGCTCTCTTAGGCCAGAGAAGACCTTGGAAGATGAGCTGGCTGGAGCCATCCTGAAGGGATACCGTCTAAGAGGGGGCCTGCCAGAGGAAGGTGGGATCACAAGAGGTCACCCAGAGAGTGCATGTCCTGAGTCAGTCCCCGTGTGGTCAAGGCTGTTTCAAATTGTGTGTGGAGGAGGCGGGGATGACGTGGTCGGATCTGCATTGCAGGAACATTCTGGCTGGAGCATGGAGACTGCAGGGGACCAGAGGAGCAGTAAGAAGGCGTGTTAATAAGCCAGTCAGGTGAAAGGAGCAGGTATCATGGACCGGGACGGGGACTGCAGAGATGGTGAGAAGTAGATGGATCTAGGAGGTGCGAAAGAGGTCAAAGTGATTGAATTGGGGGGAGGGTAAACAAGGAGGAGGCACCCACGACTCCTTGTTTCCTGCTTTGCCCATGTGGCTGCCTGATGGAGCCATGGACTCAGAGAACCCTGGAAAAGGGCCACATTCCAGGGAAGAGACCATGTGTTTTGCCTCAGTCATGGGAATTCAGGGTGACTTGAAGACACACAGACAAAAATGCCAAGTAAGCAAATGGAAGCTTTGGACATGGGTGAGATGTCTTAGGAAAAAGAGTGAGACATGAAGGCAGCCTAAGAGCCCACCTTGAGAAACTCAACAGTCAAGGCCAGGACGAGGAGAAGAAACCAGTGCTGGGAAAAGAGGAAGAGAAGGAGCTGCCAGAGACCTGACCAAAATGCCATGTGTTGCACCTGTTCTCAACGCTGGCTGCACAGCAGGGAATAAAACAGATGAGTTCCCTGCCCGCACGGAGGTTACAGTCAGGGGCAGGGGGCAGGGAAGAGTAAGAAAGAAAATCTTAACATTTTAGAACTAGAAATTGGAATAAATGTTGTAAGGGGAAAGACAGGGAACAAGAGTGAATTGTGGGGCAGGGAAGGGTTCTCGGAGAAGGTGACATTTATGCAGATTAGCTCACCTGCATAGGATGCTAATTTGGGGCAGCTGTCCCGGGGCAAACGTCACCGGGATCCCTGGCGACTTCTTAAACCCTTGGCATTGGAGGTGCCAGTGCACAATGAAGAGGGAAGTGTTTGGAGAAGGGGAACTCCCTCGTGCCTGTTATCTGCTTTCCCACTGGAGAATGTTCTTCCCTCCCCAGCTCCTTCCCTGCAGCTGCCAGGGCCCCAGTGACTAAGTGTCTTCAACTAGAGAGTGTCTCCCCAAAGAACGGGAGAGGACCTGCAGAACTGACCCAGGACACAAACGCCCGGCTGGCCATGAATGGGTGGGAGAGAAGCTGGTACAAGCCCTGGTCCAGTCGGAAGGTGTTTGGGCTCTTGTTCAAGGCCTGAGACCTGAAGACCTGGCTGGCACTGGCCCCTAAGGGAGCCAAGTCCTTGTTCAAAGCCAAGTGCCCCAGAGGGTGTCAGGTACCACTCAGCCCTGCCAAGCAGTCTGCAAAGAAATGCTAACTGGGGTTGCCATGGTGATTTCTGTGCTACAGGCACGCGGGTGGGGTTGGGGTGTGGGTGTCACCTGGCGGTACCTCTGGGGCCTGAGCCTTGGGAATACAGCCCAAGAGCTCCTCACCTGCCCAGGCTGCCTGAAAGACACCCTGGCCAAAGGGTGAATTTATACACTCAAAGCCCCTGTCACACTGCTCTATTGGATTTCTATAATTGATTTTTTTCTAAGTAAACAGTATAGTATTACTTATATACAATCCCATTAACTAAGCAAATAGGAAGCCTTGTTTTAAGGCAGCCTCCTTAAGCACTGTGAGAAAGCGCGAAGCCACAGTGAAGAGATTAGGTTCTGGGGTCAGACAGACGCAGGTTCAAAACTCCAGCTCCACCACCTGCCAGCCCTGCCCCCTACCGGTTCAGTGACAGGCAAATTCCGAAACTTCCTTCCGCCTTCCTTTGGTTTTATAGGATGAGGATGACAGAACCTTCTTTGCAGGGATGTTGTAAGAATTCAACGAGATGATATCTGTAAGGGACTTGATAATAATAGTAATGATAACGATGCTAACATTTATCAAACACTTCAGGTACATCGAACGTGGTCAAAGTGACTTACCCGAATGAATTAATGACCTATGGAACTTGAGATTCTTAAGTTGAGATCCTGAAGATCCTTTGCCAATCGTAGCCTGACCGCACCTTTCTGGACTCGTTTTGTGATTTTACTCCCTCCCCAAGCCAGATACAAGTCCTTGGCTACAGCTGCACCGGCCTCTCTGCTCCTCCTTCAAGCCGCTGCCTTCTCTCATGCCTCTGACCACGCTCCCCGCTCCCTGGGTTCACTCAGCGCCACCTTGGTCTACCAAACTCCTACTCATCTTTCAGGGTGCAATGCAAATGTCACCGGCTCTTTGAAGCCTCCCCTGACGCATCTAGGCAGTCAGCTGCACCCTCCTCCGTGCTCCCACGCACTTCCTGCACACCTTCTGAATGATAATAATAAACACAAGTGCCAAGCACCGTGCTGAAGTCCTTTATTTTAGCTCATTCAATCCTCACAGGCACCCTATAACATAGGTTTGGTAATGAACCCCGTTTTAGGATGCAAAACTTAAGGCCCAGAGAAGCTAAGTAACTTGCCCAGTGCCACGTAGCCCATAAGCAGCAGAGCCAGGGCACAGGCCTTCTGACTCCAGAGCTGGTGCTGGTAACCACTGCACCAGACTGCTTCTCCCTGCCGCTGGGGGCCCAAGCCCACCTCCTCCAGCAGGTGGGGAGAGCCAGAGATTGCGCTGCATTCATTTCAGCAACCCTGCCATCCAGCATAGCAGCTGGCGCCCAGGCACATGCAAACTCCCCCTCCACACAACCCCACACACACTAAACTAGACTATTTAAGGAAAAACCACTAATCCAGTAAACTCACCCATGTGTCCTGGTCTCTTTTTCTTTCTGCCCTTGATTAGGAAACTCAGCTCTGAGTCCTGTCCAAGGGGCCCAGTAGAATCTCTTTGAAGTTGATGAATAATAAAGAGCTTCCTCAAGTTTATTGAATTAAAAACAAACAAACAAACAAACAAACAAACAGAAAACAGCTATTTTTTTCCCCCGGGGAGAAGTCTGGAGCCTAATGATAAAATAGAGACATATTATTTGTCATGACACCTTTTCCCATTGAAAGGAAGGGAATCCATTTCTAAAGAAAAGAGTAATAACAGAATTCATTAACCGGGCTTCCAGAAAGGTCCTGGTAACCGGGCTTCCAGAAAGGTCCCTCTCTGTCCGGGCGGCTCCCAGAGGCAGCTGTGAGGCCAGAGGAAGTCTTAAACAGAGAGCTTGAGAGGGCACTGCTGGCCACAAAGTCATAGCAGCAGCCCAGGGCCCCCAGCCCAGCTCAGCACCTCTCAGCCAGCGCTAGCTGGGGAGGCCAGGAATCGCAATAAGGGGAGAATATTTGAAAAATCTTTGGAGTTTGAAAGACTGAAAGGTTGCCCAGCCGGTGCTTGTCCCTTTGTTTGTTTGTTTGTTTGTTTCCCAAGTCTAGTGTCTAATTTGGGTATTTCCAGGATTCTTGCCCTTTCCTCGTTGGAAGCAGATCATGTCTGGGGCCAACCGGTCCTTTGCTCCAAGTCACCCATGTTCCTCGGGACTTTTTCCCACTTAGAAACAAAAGGTGGGGCTTTGTCAAGATTCAGTGGCATTCCTCTCAAAGCCCCAAGTCTGCCTCAGTTCAGCGTGCACAAGAGGAGGTTTTTGCAGGTGCTATGGCTAATTTCCTAATAAAGCAGGCCAAAAAAGAACCAACATCTTTCAAATTCAGGTCCTAATCAGCTCTTTAAAAAATGTACTTTTTTTTTAAAAGGAATTCCTTTATTTTATTATTTTTATTATTTATTTATTTAGTTAGTTTTAGCTGTGTTGGGTCTTCGTTTCTGTGCAAGGGCTTTCTCTAGTTGCGGCAAGTGGGGGCCACTCTTCATCGCGGTGCGCGGGCCTCTCACTGTCGCGGCCTCTCTTGTTGTGGTGCACAGGCTCCAGACGTGCAGGCTCAGTAGTTGTGGCTCACGGACCTAGTAGCTCCGCGGCATGTGGGATCCTCCCAGACCAGGGCTCGAACCCGTGTCCCCTGCATTGGCAGGCAGACTCTCAACAACTGCGCCACCAGGGAAGCCCCAAAATGGATTTTTAAGCCAAGGCTTATATTTGGACAAAAGCCTCAGATTTGAAAAATGCTTGAAACTAGAATCAGGAGGGGACGGGGGTGTGGTAAGGAAACATGGGAGTGGGGAAGCACTGGTACAGGGTTTTGCCTTCAGTCTGCAGTTACTGAGTTCAGGAGTTTGCACCTTCCTGGTCCCATTGCTAAGTATACCCTGAGCACATATTTGTACCAAAACTCAACACGGAAATCAGAGTTATATGTCACAGGGTTGCTGTCCTTGTGTGATTTACCATCCCACCAAGGACAGGAGACCAAAAATAAGCAAAGATCTGCGTATAAAGGTCTTGGCTCATGGTAAGGGTCTCTCAAAGTCACTTCCTGGCCTCCCTTTGGGCTGCTGGAGAGGAGAATAATGTGACCACTGGTGGCGTCTCTAGGTAGAGAGGAGCATTCTGACCTCGGAAAGAGAAAGATCACTGTGGATCTGAGTGGCCAGCAGGACTGGTGAGGTGGAAGATGGCCAGGGGGTCCATGATGAGTGAGAATTGGCTGGTGGGGGGCAGGGGTGGGTGGGCAGGAGGAGGGTGGGAGTGGAGGGCAGAGCTCTCGATCAGGGACCGCCGATGCCAGGCGCAGTGGCTGGGCCTCGCCAGAGTCTCACATAGGAGCCAGACTCTGACAGTCATGTATGTGTTATGTGTGTACGTGCGTATGTCTGTTTGTTTGCTTGCTTTTTGCTTTAATATTTTATTTAAAATCCTTAATAATATTACAATATTCTGAATTTGAATGTCTAGAGTGGGGGAATATGTGCTCTTCGATTTTCAATTTAGTTCCAGGCCCCGTTCCTATTACTCATCAATCAATTCATACGTTTATGTCCTCTGCCCACACCCCACAGAAGCTTATGGCCTCAGCCCTATAGCTAACAGGGCAATTGGACATCTTCAGAATGATGTAAATGGTGTTCAGAACTGTCACTTGCATGTAGAGTTGCCAGATAAAATACAGGTGCTCAGTTAAATCTGAGTTTTAGATAAACAGAAACCTTTTTTGGGGGGGGGGGCATGCCACGTGGCATGTGGGATCTTAGTTCCCCAACCAGGGATTGAACCTGCACCCCCTGCATTGGAAGCACAGAGCCTTAGCCACTGGACCACCAGGGAAGTCCCCTAGATACACAGAAACATTTTAATATGTCCATACAATAAAAATTATTCAGTTTTTCTAAATTTCCAATATAACTGAACATCTCGTTTTTGGTTTTTGCTATATCTGGCGACCTTACTCCTATAGCATATGTCAAATTAATGGGAAGAAAGAGAGGATAAGAACAAATGCAGAAGTTGTACAGCCCCAGAAAGAGACAGATAACAGCTCCTATAATAGGGCAGATGGCTGGATTGGAGATGAACGATGTTCTGAAAAAGGAAGGAGCAGAACATGCAGCCTGGTTAGAGACATGGGGCCAAAGCAGAGAATAACCCAAGAGTCACAGAAATGCAATTCACGCTATAGCTCCACCGTAAGTGGGTAATTAGATGAGATGCTCCCAGCCTCGGTTTCCCCATTACCACCTCCTAGCCTGTGGAGAGGAGTAAAAAGATCATGGAATTGCCTTACAAGTGCTGCACAAACAGGAGTTGTTATCACAAAGGCCCCAGCTCTGTTCTTCCCCACATACACCACTGCTCCAGCCAGGCGTCTTCCATGCTGCCCAATTATTTTGAGCACAGGGTAAATGTCCCCTTGTTCCATCTCCCCGCTGCCCACTCTTCCACATGGGCACTTATAAGACTCAGGAGTTTCCTGTCCTTGGCAAACTGGATGACCTTTCCTCTGCTTTTTAATGAGCCGTTGGTAAATGTTTATTAGGGCAGAGATGGGGACACAGTCCCACAAGCCAGAAGCTCTGACGATCCAGGTCACCATCAGCCCATCACCAAACAGCCTCTGGGTCGCAGCGAATGTACTTGGACCTACACCTGGCTCCTCTACCTGGCAGAAACCTGCTTTGCAGACGACGCAGGGCAGCGGCCCTGAAACTGACCCTCCCCTCCCCACTTTCTGTGACTTGGGACAGATCGTGTGGCTTTTCCATCCAAACATAAGGTTTCACTTTGTTACTGGATGTCCTTTTATTTTCGTTGTTTTTTTCCTTTCTTCATATCCATGTTATAACTAGTGCTAACACTGCAAGTGTCTAAACAATTTCTTTCTGAGTTACACTTGATGGAGACCTAAGACCTCTCTCTCTTGCTCAGATTCCTTCAAGTCACTTGCCCCACCCTCAGAAAGCTTTGCCTTCCTTACGTGCACGCCCAGACAGGGGCTCAGGACGGGAGCTGCACTTTTCCTTGGCCTCTGTTGCCACCTGCAGGATCATTTGGGGGAGAGTTCAAGGACCCTGGATGGCGGCGCAAAGAGAAGGCAAAGGCAGCATGGAGTCTTTGGGCTTCACCGGTTGTCAAGAGATTTCATAAGGCACGACCTCATCGCCTCTCTGGCGCTCCAGATCCAATACTTAATTAGCTGGATGGCTTTGCGCAGTCACTTCTGTGAGTCTATTTCCTCACCTCTGAAACAGTATTTGATATCCATAAAATCGCTTTGATAGTGATTATTGAGGGGTCACTCATTCATTTATGTGTTTATGAAGCAAACACCACATCGGATACAAAGACATGAAAAAAAAATAAGATCTCCTAGAGGAAGTCACAGTCTTACAGTGGCATCAGTCAGACACCTAGGAAACTGTCCGTTGTTGTGACAGAGGTATGACCAAAGTGTTGTGGGAACTAAGTAGTGACTAACTCTGTCTGGTGCAAGCAGGGAAGGTTTCACAGTGGAAGTGACATATGAGCTGGATTTGGAAAAACAAACTGGAGTTGACCAGAATTCGGAAGAACGCACAGGAGTCACCCACCATAGAAAGAAGTGGGGAAAGGACATTCCAGAGAGAGGGAGCAATGAACCAAAATGCTTTGACCCAGCTTGCTCTAGAAAGTTCCCAAGGAATGAATGAACTTTCACATCCTGCAGCAGCCTTGGTAGGAGAGAAGTGTGAGGAGAGAGAATTTTTCCAACTTCAAAGCCAGGAGGCAGCCGCTCATGCTGCCTATGGCAAGGCCCAGTCCTGGCAGGAATCTAGGATGCAAATGAGGAAGAGGAGCTACCGGATGGGAAAAAGATCATTCAAGGCAGGATTGGGAGGTTTGCTCATGACCCGGGCACTCACCACGTGGCCTTGGCTAAGTGATCCATCCTCTCCATGCTTCAGTTTCCTTATCTGCAAATGGAGATAATAATACCCACCTCAAGAGTGTCCTTGCAAGATGCAAGCAAAATCATTAACCCAGTGCCTGACACAGACATACGCAGATACATTAGCCAGTGGAATTACTATCAGAGGTGAGCCTTCAGGAAGTTATTTTACCTCCCCAAGCCCACGTTCCTCACCCATAAAATGAGAATAACAATGTTTGTCCTGCACGCATCAGGAATTTATTGTGACAATACCATCAAGAAATATAAGCTGTAAAGTTCATATAAACCTGAGTTACAAACAAGAGAGAAGAGGATGAGATCGTCGCACCTACGTTTTTAAGATACACTGAGCGGGGCTTCCCTGGTGGCGCAGTGGTTGAGGAGAATCTGCCTGCTAATGCAGGGGACACGGGTTTGAGCCCTGGTCTGGGAAGATCCCACATGCCGCGGAGCAACTAGGCCCGTGAGCCGCAATTGCTCGCAATTGCTGAGCCTGCGCGTCTGGAGCCTGTGCTCCGCAACAAGAGAGGCCGCGATAGTGAGAGGCCCGCGCACCGCGATGAAGAGTGGCCCCCCGCTCGCCGCAACTGGAGAAAGCCCTCGCACAGAAACGGGGATCCAACACAGCCATAAATAAATAAATAAATAAAATTAAAAAAATACACACTGAGCGCCTGCTACTTGTAAGGCATTTTCACTTTCATGACCTCATTTAACTTTTCCTGAAGACAACCTTCTGAGGTGAGTACCACGTTTATTTTCATTTTACGTGTGATGCAAGTAAGAGTCAGAGAGGTTGGTCTGTCCATTTACCAGATGCTCTTTGAGCAGGCCCTGTGCCTGAGCCATGAGCCAGAGAGGATCATGGGAGCTGGAGCCGAGCAGGCTCCCTTGTGATGCGCACGATGGCGCCTCGGGCTCAGGGCTTGGGCTCCTGTGTCCCACTCATCCTCTCGCTGATCTCTCCAGCCTTAGGGTTTTCAGCACCGCCTATATGTATCCCGACAACCCTCCCTTTCCATCTCCAGCCCAGCCCTCCCGAGACATGAGTGTCCGCCTAGCCAACCTCTCCACTGGCTTTTCCAATAGATACCTCACCCTGAATATGCCCAAAATTCAGCTCTACTCCACCTTTTCTCCACAGTCTTCCAGTCTCAGTCAGCAGCAGCTCTATCCTTCCAACTGCTTGGAGTCATCTTCGATTTCCTTCACACCCCACAGGAGGGCAGGAATCTTTTTTCTCCTACTTTGAAAACTACATCCAGAATCTGAGCACCTCTTTCCACCCCTGCCTGGAGGGAACCTCCCCAGATCATCACCATGGCCCTCATTTTGTTGTTACCTCCTATTCGCAGCCAAGTGTGATCCTTGTGAAGAATAAGTATCCACCTGTTGGGCAAAACCCACGAATGGCTCCCCGTATCATTCACGTTAGAGCCCATAAAATGTCTGCAAAGCCCTATACAATCGGCCCCCTTCCAACAGACATGCTCTAGTTATTATATTTATTGCTTATTGTCTGACTACAAGCTCGGCCAGGGGTCCTATACTGGCACATAGAAATATGTCTTGAATGGATAAAATGACTGTACAAGTGTTTGATTACATATAGGAAGTGCTATGAACAAGATGTGCTTCTCTAAAAGGAGATTCACAGGGAGAGAGCCAGAATCCAGCTGGATCTTACAGCTCCAAGCCCAGAGCTCATCCCCTAAGGAAGACAGTGTGCAACCCTGTGCCTGGCACAGAGCAGGGGCTCCCACAAGCTAGCTGAACTGGAAACTGAAGGGATTTCAGAAAGCAGGGAAAGCCTTCCCTCACCCTCTTTCAGAGGCTGCCCAGCCGTCCTGCTCTCTCTTTCTCTGTCTCCTTGCATGCGCCCATGCACACGCCCCAACGCCGTGCCTCCCTGGGCCTGCTTTCCTTCAGGTGGGCGCCTTGTGGCTCCTTAAAATGTAAACAGCTCTCAGGAGGGGGAATAAAAAGGACAGTCACCCGGACAGAGCTCACACTGGCTGTGCTAGAGAGGAGATGCGCGGGGAGCCTCTCCCCTAAGCCTTACTGCAAGTGAGGGGGAGGCCAGCACTGCTGGATCTTCTGGAGGACCCCGATGAGGAAAGGGAACATCACGGGAAGGAATGGCTGTAAACACGGAAGACCTAAGTCCCACCTCAGCGGCTGGGCGGAGAGAGGAGACGTGCCTAGGAGCCCTCGAGAACTTGGAATAAGCTTGCCCTCTGCCGGTGAACCTGTGAAATCGGCCCACAGAGGAAGAGTGCAGAGATAGATGTGCAAAAAACAGCCCGAGTAAACCGTAACCTGAGTGCGTGTATTAACACACCTCGGATGGGGCGCATCACAAAAGAGAGGAGGAAGGGGACACGGATCTAGGCAAGGGCGAGCCTTATGGGGCTCACGGAAGTATCTGGTCACGTTGAGATGGGTTAACAGACTGTCCGAGCCTAATGTCCCCGTACCTTTGATTCATCTAACTCTCCAGCTCTGAGTTCACCGTTTTCCAGCAACTTCGCCGGCTCCGGCCTCCCACTGGGCTTGCCAGCAGCGAGGAGAGGCACCCGCAGGCGAACTCACAGGTGTGGACCCCAGCCTCCCTTTCTTGTTGTACGTGAATAAATGACGTTCCGCATGGTCAGCACCGCCCAGCCCTTCCCGGGCGGGTCACCAGGGATGTGCGGGCGCCGCGCACAGGTAGGACCCAGAGAGGGCGAGCGGGGCTCGGATCCCGGAGCCGAGGGCTGGCCAGCCGCCTTCCCGAGCTGGGATCGGGCCCCACCCGGGTCTTCAGCGGGTCCAAGGGAGGCCCAGAGGGTAACGCAGAATTGGGTAGATGAGAGCGCAACTTTCTGGGAAGAGTCTAAGGCTTCCTTCCCTCTGACGCTCAAAGGCTACCAGCCCTGGGAAGGGGAGGAAGGACACGATCCGGCCAGCGGGAAGGAGCCTGGCTCTCCCATCTGGACTCGGCCTACGTCTCTGGGCTCATCCTCTCCGCAGTGCCGAGTGTCACCAGAGATGCAAGGAGCGGGTGGGTGTCGGGAGCGGCGGGGGCAGGACCCCGGACCTGCAGGCGGGCACGGCCGACAGCGATCACAGCGCAGAAAGATTCTCTCAGATCCCCGTGCCCTCCTCTTTCGAGCCCGAGCCTCTGGAGGGGAGCCCCGGAGGCAGCGGACAACCCCCCAGAGAACCGGGTGGCGACCCAGCCGCCCTCCTCCAAGCGGAGACGCCCTCCCCACCATCGCCGTCGTGGGACTTGGGGGTTGTCAAAGGAGGCGCCGGGTTTCCTTGTAGAAGGGAACGATGTGTGTGCGTGTGTGTGTGTGTATTTTCCATCTCCCGGTACTACAGTGGGGTGAGGGTGGGTTAAGTTTATCCCGCTTTCGGGCCTGTGACCGTAGCATCTTTTTCAGGCGCCGAAGAAAACAGGCTGAGTGGGGCTGGGAAAGGCGCGCACTTGCCGAGAGCAAGGGGCCTGGAGGTCACCTGGCCGCCTCCCCAGGGACCTCGGAGCTTGGTGTGGCCACACTGCCGGCGGGACAAGACTCGATCCCGCCCAGGAAAGGGAGCGGCTTTCTCTCCGGCCCACCCCAAGGGAAAATAAACGGTCTCTGGCACTTTCCTGCATTCCTGATTTTTAACAAAACTATTGTTGGAGGTTGGCCCCTGTGCTGGCTCCTCGGCGGGAGCAAACCTGCCCACTCCCGGGCCCGCGGCGGAGCCAGCGCCATCCAGCCGGCAGGCCGGGAACAATGTCTCTTTGTAGCGGGCCCTCGAGGCAGCTGCGGCCCGCCACGCCCAGGGCCCTCCCCTTAGAGAATTCCGAAAGCAGTCGCAAGCCCCGCTCTTCCTCGAGGTCTCGACCTGGGAAGAAAGCAAAGCATCCTTCCTAATCCTTCCGACGGGGTGAGAGAGAAGGGAACTAGCTTTTCCTGCGCTCCGTGTGTGCCAGCCCTTGAATCCTCCGCGGCAGCCTTGTCCAGAGGAATTATTACCCGCCTTTAGTTTATGTGCCTGGTGCCAGGTCCCACAATGGTAAATGGCAGAGGGGATCTCAAACTCAGCGCTGTTTAAGACAAATTATATATACATATTTTTTTTTCTTTTCACCACCCAGGGTTGAGGATGAAAGCCATTTTGACATCGTTCCTGGCATTTGCTTGACTCCAGTTCTTCCATATGCCCCAGGAAATAACATCTTTCCACCCCCTCTTTCACCCACCTCCTTGGTTGCCTGATAGCAGTGGTCACTGTGTGACTGTTTGGGGGGTTTCCTGCCTCCTCGTTCGGTTCTGAGAGAACAGTGCCTTCTGCTGGGTGGGCTTCCAGAATGGTCCTCTTCTCTCCGGCTCTGGCTTGTCAGCCCTCACTCAACGCTCGCACCCATCTCTCAGTGCCCTGCCAGGACCTGGGAGCACCGAGTCCCTCCCATCCACCTTGAGGAAGGGCAGAGCCTCAGGGCTCCCATCCTTTGAGGGACTATTGGAGCATCCACAGGCATCCACACTGGATAGAGCCAGTCCCAGGCCAAGGGTGATTGCCAAAGACACGGGGCAGTGGGTGCTGGCTGTGTGGTCGCTAAGGGACTACAGACCCAAAGTAGAGACTGAATGGCTTCTTGGGTGAATACTGACATGGGGGTGCTGGTTATTTGCGGGGAGGCAAAGATGCGGTGCTTGCACTCACAGCTCCGTACATTACAAACGTCTTCCCCGACCCCACCCCACCCCTTTTCCTGCATTCTTCCTCTATTTGCACTGGCTGTGAACCACTTCTTGCCAAATGACTCAGTACAGATGGGAAATTTAATTTATTTGAGGGAGGCCTGTATGCTATCTGGATACCAACAGTCACCAAAAAAAAAAAAAAAGAAAGAAAAAATTTGAACTACCTAAATAAAGATAAAATGCCCAGTACTGGTAACTGATCCATGCAAAATTTGCAGCCCCTGATGGACCCTGAATGTTTGGATCAATCAAAAGCAAGACCAGGGCAATATATGTGGGGTTCATGGATCTCAGTAATTTTGAGGCAAGACGGTCAAGTGAAAAGTGTGTAGGCTCCAACCTGGCTTAGAATACCAGTTCTGACACAAGCTGTGTGATCTTGGACCAGTTACTCAAGCTCTCAGAGCTTCAGATTCATCTTCTACAAAAATAGAAATAATAATTCTTTATTTTGGTGCGGTTATAGTGAAGAGTAAAGGAAATAACATATTTGAAAGTTCCTGTAGTACAGAGAGTGTTCATTTTATTGTTGAAAATTCTATTAGTAGGGGCTTCCCTGGTGGCACAGTGGTTAACAATCTGCATGCCAATGCAGGGGACATGGGTTCGAGCCCTGTTTCGGGAAGATCCCACATGCTGTGGAGCAACTAAGCCTGTGTGCCACCACTAATGATCCTGTGCTCTAGAGCCCGCGAGCCACAACTACTGAGCCCATGTGTCATAACTACCGAAGCCCACGTGCCTAGAGCCTGTGCTCCGCAACAAGAGAAGCCACCACAATGAGAAGCCCGCGCACCGCAACGAAGAGTAGCCCCTGCTCGCCGCAACTAGAGAAAGCTCGTGCGTAGCAACAAAGGCCCAACGCAGTCAAAAATAAATAAATAAAAATAAAATTTTAAAAATAAATTAAAAAAGAAAGTTCTGTTAGAATTGAAGCCAAAAATGATTTCTGTGATCACGTGTTCAAAACCTCTGGAAAGACAAGCCATCAGAGGTCTTTGGGTGCCTCAAGCAGGATCTGCAGGTATGAGAAGGGAGAAAGAGAAGGTAGAATGAGGTCTGGGGGTTCAGGGACTTATTTCCCTCTTGGTTTCCCAGTTTGGGTGCAGAGGGAGGAAGCATGGTGTTGTGGCAGCATGAGTATGTTTTGGCAACATTTCAAAAATTGTCCCCCTTTTCTGATCAACCTGCCCAACTCCAGTCTCTTCCCTTCTCTCCTCCCTTCACTCCTTTCTCCTTCTCTCCCTGTTTCTTCCCACAACCATGAGATCGCAATTAGTCCTTTTGAATCTCAATTTCCTCCTCTGAAAAGCTTGTAATAAGAGTAGTTCAAAGACCTAAATGTAAGGCCAGACACTATAAAACTCTTAGAAGGAAACATAGGTAGAACACTCTGACATAAATCACAGCAATATCTTTTTTGATCTACCGCCTAGAGTAATGAAAATAAAAACAAAAATAAACAAATGGGACCTAATTAAATTTAAAAGCTTCTGCACAGCAAAAGAAACCATAAACAAAATGAAAAGGCAAACCAGAGAATGGGAGAAAATATTTGCAAACGAAGCAACCGACAAGGGATTAATCTCCAAAATATAATAAATTCATGCAGCTCTATGTCAAAAAAAAAAAAAAAAGAACAACCCAATCAAAAAATGGGCAGAAGATCTAAATAGACATTTCTCCAAAGAAGACATACAGGGAATTCCCTGGTGGTCCAGTGGTTAGGACTCGGAGCTTTCACTGCCAAGGCCTGGGTTCGATCCCTGGTTTGTGAACTAAGATCCCACAAGCCAAACAGCATGGCCAAAATAAAAAGAAAGAAAGAAGAAGAAGAAGACATACAGATGGCCAAAAAGCACATGAAAAGATGCTAAACATCAATTATTATCAGAGAAATGCAAATCAAAACTACAATGAGGTATCACCTCACACCAGTCAGAATGGGCATCATCACAAAATCTACAAACAATAATTGCTGGAGAGGGTGTGGAGAAAAGGGAACCCTCTTGCACTGTTGGTGGGAATGTAAGTTGGTACAACCACTATGGAGAACAGTATGGAGGTTCCTTAAAAAACTAAATATAGAACTACCATATGATCCAACAATCCCACTCCTGGGCATATATCCAGAGAAAACCATAATCCTAAAGTATACATGCACCCCAATGTTCATTGCAGCACTGTTTACAATAGACAAGACATGGAAGCAACCTAAATATCCATCAACAGAGGAATGGATAAAGAAGATGTGGAACATATACACAATGGAATATTACTCAGCCATACAAAAGAATGAAATAATGCCATTTGCAGCAACATGGAAGGACCTAGAGATTATCATACTAAGTGAAGTCAGACAAGAGAACGACAAGTATCTTATGATGTCACTTATATGTGGAATCTAAAAAAATGGTACAAATGAACTTATTTACAAAACAGAAACAGAGTCACAGATATAGAAAACAAACTTATGGTTACCAGGGGGGAAATGGGGAGAGGGATGAATTGGGAGATTGAGATTGACATGTATACACTACTATATATAAAATAGATTAACTAGGGACTTCCCTGGCGGTCCAGTGGTTGGGACTTCGCCTTCCAATGCAGGGGGTGCAGGTTCGATCCCTGGTCGGGGAGCTAAAATCCCACATGCCTCGCGGCCAAAAAACCAAAACATAAAGCAGAAGCAATATTGTAACAAATTCAGAAAAGACTTAAAAAAAAATTGGATAACTAATAAGGATCTACTGTACAGCACAGGGAACTCTACTCAGTACTCTGTAATGACCTATATGGGAAAATAATATTAAAAAGAGGGTTATATGTATATGTATAACTGAGTCACTTTGCTGTACAGCAGAAGCTAACTCAACATTGTAAATCAACTGTACTCCAATAAAAATTTTTTTTTAAAAAAGAGTAGTTCATAGGGTTGTAATAAGGATTAAGTGAGATAACATATATTCGATAAATCAGTCCTATTTCCCTTAAGTTGTCTCATCTTTTCCTCTTCCCTCTTGACTTCTTATTCTCCCTGCTCTCCTTCTTGCCGTTTCCCACAGAGACTGAACGTTGAGGACTGGGAAACATGCGGTTCCTTTATTCCATCCCACCCTCTTGGGCAGCTGCCCTTTATAGATGACTGTCTTTATGATTAACAATCTCCCACCACCGGCCTCTATGCGCGAACAGCTCCTGAATTATTTACTTTTAGGAACTCTTCACTGGGTGTGTGTCACAACTTGGAATCCTAGAGTAAATCAATTCAATACTGTAAGTTGATTCAATGTGGGGTCATGCCTAAACTCAACAACATTAAAAATGTACCAGCTTGCCCTGAGGGCTCCTAGGACAGGTTACATACAGGAAATTGGAGTGTTCATCTTAGCACTTTGTTTGGGCTTAGAGATCTGGCTTCTCCGTTTGAGGAGGGCCCTGAATATTCTAGAGCCCTGCAGGAAAGACTCTCCTGGCCCAGAGCTAGGGCTGGCTGCCCTTACCCATCACGGTCCCTCCCCTCTGTGATGCTGCCTCCCTTTTACAGTTCCATCTGGATTGACCGCTAATGCATTTGTTTATTCTGCAACCATCTACCGTGATGCCTGCTATGGTGGATAGGTGGTAGTAAAGGTCCAGACCCCTTGCCCCTAATCGGGACAACTCTGAAGGGCTATCCCAGCTTCAGGGGGCTTCATGGGCCTGCTGAGTTCTTTGTTCTGACTGCATCACAGCCCACCTTCTCTTTTGCCTTGTCCCGTGTCTTTGCCTTCCCTCACAGGTGTGGTCCCTGAGCACTCCTCAGTTAACTTCCTTCACGCTAATCTCATCTCAGAGTCTGATCCCTGGGAGCCCAACCTGCGCCATGCAGCTGCATGGAAAGCACACAGAAAGTGGGCTGGGACACACCTGTGTTTAAATCCTGCCTCTGTCACTTAGTGACTGTGTGACTTTAGACAAGTTATTTAACCTCTCAAAATTTCATTTTTCATCTGAAGGAAAAAGATTCTTGTGAGGATTAAATGAGTTTAGTGTGTAAGAACGTGGACCACTGCAGTAACTCAACGAATGTTAGTCCTTCCTTAAATAGTTATGTCTCAAACATGACATCCCAGATCCCACTAGAACTGTATTTCTAGTTTATAAATTATTATTATATTTCTAGTTTATAAATTTTAGTAGAATTTCTGGTTTTATATTCTTGAAATTAATCCTGTATCTTTGAAAGGGGTGACTCTTTCATTATTAAAGTTCTAGAACACTGTCTTAGGTCAAGCATAATGGTGAAGAAATCAGAAGGACTGTGGATTTGGTGATCCTAAATAAGCAAGCTAACCATATCGCCTAGCTAATCGTTGCAAAAGTTCCTCACCTGTAGAACGGATTATTAATAGTACATACTTAGGGCAGATGGTATCTTTCTGAAATGCCTACAACAGTGTTTCCCATCCCCACTGCTCTTCTGAAATGATCTTGCCCTCAAAAGATGGAGTCTAGCTCTCATCCTCTTGCATCTGGGCTGGCCTCAGTGACTTGCTTGAACATTAGAATGTCACAGAAGCAATTTCTGGGATTTCCAAGGCTAGATCATATGAGGCTAAGTCATTTTGTCTGGGTCTCTTATAATGTGCCCCGTTGGAACCCAGCCACCATACTGTGAGAAGCCCAAGCCCTGGGAGAGGTCGTGGTGTAGGCATCTGCCGACAGCCAGCATCACTGCCAGCCAAGTGAAGGAGCCACCTTTGATGTCCAGCACCCCTGGGCCTTCAAATGCATGTGGTCCCAGTCAACATCTGACTGCAGCCCCGTGAGACCCCGAAAAGTATGGCCCCACTGAGCCCAGCCAACCCACAAACCATGACGGATAATAATAAATTGTTGTTTTAAGCCATTAAATTATGGGGTGGTTTGTCATGCAGCAACAGGAACCAAAATACTACCTCCTAGGTTTGTTGTGAGAAGTAAATGAGGTAACGCATGCAAATTGATCAGCAAAGTGCTTGGTGAAGGATTACTACACTTATAGAAAAAGGCAATCTGATTTATATGGGAGCTAAAACATGGGTACAAATAAACTCAATCCTAAGCAGGCATCATCTGATTCAATATTTAGTGAGCACCTGTCACATGGCGGGCTCTCTCTATAATCAGAGAACCTCAGAGTAGAAAGGAATCTTCTAGTTCAACCTCCCACCGAGTGAGGACATTCCTTCTTGAATGTTTGCTTAACCCAACAATTATTTATTAACCCCTGCTCTGTGCCGGGAAGGGTGGTAGATGGTAATGTTGGGAAATCAGACACAAAGATGCCTAAGACAGTCCAGGGCCAGAGGCGAACACGTGGACAGTTTCTGCACAGCGTACCATCTGCGGAGAAGAGGGACAGGTTCCCCCGCATTGAATGGGGTGAATCATTTCACTGTCGGCCGGCTCTGGTGATCTCACCTCCCTGTGCACTGGCTCCTGCTGCTGTGTTTTCTGTGTATCAACCTGTAGTTTGAACGGCAGTTCTCAGGCTCTTTGCCTTCTTGCTCCATATCCTGAAATTGACTATTTACACATCCACTTACCCACCTCTGCTCATGCTGACTCTCATCAAGGGCACTTGAACACCAGCATGGGCTCTTTGAGGGCAGTACCTGGGTCTTCTTCACTGTTGGGGCCCCAGCTCCTAGAGCAACCAGGAGGAAAGGAGGCAGAGAAAGGGCAGGAGGGGGAGGAGGAGGACGAGGGGGAGGAGAAGGGGGAAGAGAAGGAGGGGAGGAGGAGGGGAGAAAACAAAAGACAACAAAAACAAACAAAATTGCATCCTGTTATGTGTGGGTTCAGAAAAATGCCAAAAATTCCTTTAATTCAAGTCGATTTCAAACAAGGACAGCAGGGAAAATTACCAGCGTAAGCCGCATTCTCGAGCTTCGAGTGAGTCTAAGTTTTTAATGGGCTGGGGTTTTAATAGGCAGGTGAAACCAGTTTCTGAAAACCCTGAAGAAGTTCACTCTGAGTTCATTCCAGCCAGGTAGTTAATAGCTGCTACAGTTTATGAGCTGTCACTGTTTCCCACACAGAGCCCTGCTTTATGGCTTCTTAAAATTACCTTTAGGGCTTCCCTGGTGGCGCAGTGGTTGAGAATCTGCCTGCCAATGCAGGGGACACGGGTTCGAGCCCTGGTCTGGGAGGATCCCACATGCCACGGAGCAACTGGGCCCGTGAGCCACAACTACTGAGCCTGCGCGTCTGGAGCCTGTGCTCCGCAACGGGAGAGGCCACGACAGTGAGAGGCCTGCGCACCGCGATGAAGAGAGGCCCCCGCTCGCCGCAACTAGAGAAAGCCCTTGCACAGAAACGAAGACCCAACACAGCCAAAAATAAATATAAATAAATAAATAAATTTTTTTTTAAAAATTGTTTCACAAACCATGAGCTTTACACAAACATACGGGTTAGAATTTTTATTTTAAATGATAAATATAAGTTCTGTGGCACATCTGAGAATGCTATGGTCTTCTCTTGAGAAACAGGAAGAGAACACTGTATAACCCACCAGGGCAGAGCACACAGCCACCTGATCTGGGTCTTTTCTTCCCAGCCTAACTCACCTGCTGAGAGCCCCGCCCACACCTCACAGGTATGGGGCGCAGGAGCCCTGGGCATGAACAGACCAACATTTGCTTCATTTCTTTATAGTTTCCCTTTCATATAAGTCAGACCCCTTCTCCTGCTCATTCTCTTCCTCCTTATTTGAAAATGTTATCACTTGTTTGTATTAGTGTTTCTCTGCATGGCTGTAATTATAGTTTACGTGAAACATAGCACAGGGTTCTTTTATTTAGCAATTTGTTTATTTTTTGTTGTTGCTACAGTGTATTCATATCATGGAGGGGAGGGGTAGAATCTGTATCATCAGCTCTGGAGATAATGCAGTCTCCTCCACAAAATGACCAAAACTTTCCTATGGAGGAAAATACAGGAAATCAGAACAGAATGAAAACTTGGTGGGGAAAGGGCAGAGCTTTTCATTAGGAAGAGGGGGAGGAACGTTTCCTTCTTCAGAGATGAGTGGGGACCTCCTCGTTGGAGAGTTGGGAATCACTGTGTAGTCTGGGGTCAGTGGGATGCACTTGAAGATGCTGGGGTGACCCCCAGAAGCAGCGGAATAAACCCCAGAAGCTGGTGGACCTCTGGGGCCTGGGAGTGAACTGCAGTGTTTGGCGGATGGATTTCTGGGCCTAGGTGTGGACCCCAGCAGGTGAAGGACGCACCCAGGAGCTGGGTAATAGACCTAGAAGTTGGTGGTGGATTCCTGGTGCCAGGATTAGATCCAGGGAGCTGCAGAGGTAACAGGGTAGCCAGGCGGTACAAGGTTGGGGGCAAAAATTCAGAGCAGTGATGGCCAAGGGGAAAAACTATCTATCAGTAGAAGCAGGGCCCCTTCATACCAGGAGGGCCAGTGGTGGCTTCTCCCTCTTAAAGTGGAAGTGAAGGGAAAATAGTTCCAGTGTGTCCAAAACTTGCCTGGACAGCCTCTCTGCTCAACACCTCGAAGGTGATTGTCTTGTGAGACCTTATCAGTGGGTGCTTTCAGTACCCATCTGGGGGTTCAGTCCTCTGTTCCTTAGCGAAATGAAGCAACGGCAGGGCATGGTGCCCTTGGCAAGCTCTAGATAGTCAATCTGGAAAAGAAGGAGGCTCTGCAATCCACCGTTAAACTTCTCTGCGTGGTTATTTTATAGCCCAAAGGGCTGATTTTCATTAACTTCTTCGTCACCTTGACCTTGTCCAGCACTGGCTGAGCTGCAGACCCCTTGGCTGATCTCTGTACCAATTTGGTTTGCTTTTTCCCTTATATATTAGGTAACTCACCTCCTTGTTATAAAGGGTCGAGTAGACTTGCATTCGTATGAGCCCAAGTTATTGTTCCTAAAATGTGGAATCTTGTTTGATGTCACTGATCTTTACAGCCAACTTCCAGACATGATCTCTGTGCTGTTGCTTGTTCTCAGAGCAGGAGGACACCCCCAAACTCTGGTCTTGACTCTACCCCTCATTGACGCCAGAAGTTCAAGCTGAGGGCCTTTGTGATTTTTTTTTTCTCTAATAAATGTGCATTTGTTTAATTAAGAAAGGTAAAAGAGAAAAACCCTAACCGTAACAAACTCTCGATGTCCTAAGAGTATTGAAAACTCAGTGTTTCCTCTATATTGAAATATCTGAGAAGCTGAGGGTGCCCCTAGTCAGAACTCCAGTCCCAAGTTCTTCTAGGATCACAGTTGGTGCCCAATTAATTGCTGCTGGTCTGGGGGAGGCCCGATTGTTAGCTGAGGCAGATGCAGCAGCTCGGTCTCTACACCCCTATGACCATACCCTCAGTCACAAGAGTTACATATCCTCAACACTCCTCTTACCGGCAAGTTCTTCCACTACCTTCTTGCTTACAGACCTACAAAATGCTTTAGTTCAAAAATACTGGATCTGTCTCCTCCATCCTGTGATATCCAGGCCGGATTTCAAATCTGTTGGGAGGAGGTGCCAGGCCACTGCCACAAGGCTTCCCTTTCTTTTTCATGTTCTCCTTGGGCTTATTATTCTCAATGAATTTGGCCATAGATCCGCCTGTTTTTCCCTGAGCATCCAATCCAATTAACATTCCAGTGGCATCTGCATCTCCATCTTTGTTTCCTCTACATTCTGTTGTTCTGGCTCCTTACCCCACTTGGCAGACTCCCAATCTTCTCTGCTTTTCTCCTTTGCTCCGAACAATCCAGTTTCAAGTTCCTCATCTGATTGGGTTTATCTTAAAATATGGCTTTGGCATTTTAGAATTCATCTTCAAACTCCATGATTCCTTCATCTCACTTCCTAAGGTTCTATGATTCTCACTGTGTGTCAGTTAATACCAAGTCTGTTTGAGCCCCAGAAAGCCTGTACTCAGCCTTATTTCCAGGAGGTTGACCCATCCAGAATGAGTGAGGTCAGATTTGAATCAGAAAAGCTGGTCTCCTGTTTCCTTTGGAGTCAGAATCAAAGCTCCATGGTCAAGGTCTATCCTACAATGAAGATAGGTCTGGGTCAGAGGCCACCCTGCTTTCATTCCAGTGGGAAGTAGATCCCAAGCCATAACTTCCAGATAAAGTTTATCCGAAATTCCCTATGGCTGGGAAAAGAGCCTTTGAAGTCATGAAGCTTCTTACTTCCAGAATAGGATTTTGCTTGTTTTTATTTTTTCATGGAGAAGAGAGTCTAAATTATATTTATATTTACTGTCCTTTGAAAATGACTGATGAGAGAGTCCTCAGCTCGTCCAAAGTGGAAAAAACTTGCTGGAGGCTCTTTCTAATATCTCACTACTTCTTTTGGTTTGGGGCAGGAAGTAATGGACATGAAAAGCCAAAACTGGGGAATCATGACAGGTCCTCCTGGGTTGCAAAGAAGTGTCTGAGGAGTCAAAAGCCCTCCTGGATTGAGATGTGTCTGGTCAGTATGGAGAGAGATCGATCTGGGAAGTCATGATGAGCTCTCCTAGGAAGAGCTGCATCTGGGGAATGTTGATATGTTCTCCTAGTTTGCATTGTTCCTGAGGAGTCAAGAGCCCTCTTAGACTGCGATGTGTCTGGAGGGTCATGATGGACCCCCCTTGAGTGAGATGGGTCTGAGATATTTTGCTGAGCTCTCCTAGAATGAGAAGGATCTGGGAAATCATTACATCCCTGCTAGAGAGAGATGGATCCACGGAGTCCGGACAAGAAATCCTATGAAGAGTCAGACCTTCATTCTTGCTTCCATTTGGCATTGGTCCAAAAGGCCTCCATCTGTTTTCCCATCTGTCTCATACCCCTCAAGCGAGTCTCCATCATCTTCCTCCTTCTCCTTTCCCAGTTTAGTGGTAAAGATAGCTCACATCATGATCAACTCACATCATGGTGCACAACCTTCATCTTCCTCCCACTGGCCCTGCCAGGCTTCAGCTGCTTTTTGCAACACTTGCAACTGAAAGATTGCAAAGATCTCTTAGGTAAAAGTGACACTTCAAATGCATGACTGCTGAGAGTGGTAGAGCCCTGTCCAGGGTGGTAGCATGTCGGGCTCCTGAGCTTTAACGGGCAAGGAGGAGAAACCACACCGGAGGGTGTTAAGTCCCAGAGCAAGATGATCTTCTAGAGAGCCCTGAGGGAAATGCAGCAGGGTGGGGCTCCACTAGGAGCCTCAGGGCTTCAGGAAACACTTCACGTAGTCCCTAAGAGGATCACCTCTATTTTGTTAAGCAATGCATATAATGGGGTCAAGTTTAGCCGTGATCCAAACAAGCTATCTACGAAACAGAAACAGACTCAGGGATATAGAGAACAGACTTGTGGTTGCCAAGGGGGAGGGTATTGGGGGAGGGATGGAGTGGCAGTTTGGGATTAGCAGATGTAAGCTATTATATATAGAATGGATAAACAACAAGGTCCGACTGTATAGCACAGGGAACTTTATTCAATATCCTACGATAAACCAGAATGGAAAAGAATATTTTTAAAAAGAATGCATATGTATGTATAACTGAATCACTTTGCTGTACGGCAGAAATTAACACAACGTTGTACATCAGCTCTACTCCAATTAAAATAAAAAAATGTTTAGCCATGATCACAGTGTTTACCTACATCCAGCTAAGCCTGACTAGATATTAGGTCATTGTCCAATTGATTGACTGGGATACTCATTCAAGAGAAAGAATATTTGCGTGATGAGGGTTAGGAATAAAATCATTTTCAGGGATAAGATCTGTTTACATTTTTCAGTAAGTAAATCTAAACAGGTCCTAGAGTTTCTTCGCCGTTCAATGCGTTTTCATTAAAACACGACCTCCCTCAGTAGGAGTGGATAGGAGTGGACATAGTTGCTCATTATTGAAAGTTGATTTCTTCTTTACTCTTCTCACTGACTCAGTCTAAGCCAGCCCCTTAAAGTTGTTTTTACTTTGCCTTGCAAAGAAAGCAATAGTGTGCTCTTACATAATGGTAGCGTTTGGAGAAGTGCCTACAGAATATCTAGTTTCTCTAAGTGAGTGATTCTGCGGTTCAGTCTTAATGTAAGTGTCCTGGTGAGAGAGGTGTGTTGATGGTCAGATCGCCTTCCTTATCTTCTTTGTTCACCCCAGCAGCTTGGAAGTTGGAGCCCTGCTCGGAGCAGCATAAAACACCTCTCCCAAGAAGAACATGGTTCTGGGGCTTTGGCATGCGAGCACTTGCAACAGTATCAGAAATCCGAAGCTGGACTTCACTTCTGGCCTCCGCGGCCTGCCGTGGAGTTAGGAAGGAAGACACGATTGCTCACAACACTGCTGGTGTAACAGAGGCTGTTTTGGAAGCACCTTCTATGGGCCCATCAGTGGGCCAAACGCTTTTCATCTGTTTTCTCACTCACAACACAATACTAGCTGGTAATAAATGAATAATTCTCCAGGGTCACATTGTTCTGGGAACACGTAAGTAAACAAGCTGGGAGGCAAGGGCACTTGATGAACTGACGGATCAGAGGGTCAACCTGATCGTGAGTTCCTTAAGGATGGATTCCTCATGTGACTCAATTTTATTCCTGCAGACCAAGGCCCTGGAAGACTCAGAGGACAGTTTCTGGGCAGGTTAAACAGGCTGAAGGGAGCAAGAGGGGCTTAGGAGGCAGCATGGGCTAGCAGTTGAGCCAAAATCCTTCGGCCTTCTCAAGGGAAGATTGGATTTTCTCTGAGATTTCTCTGAATTTTCCATCTGGACCATTTTGCTGCAAACTGGCAAGGCTATGAGATTTCCCCAAGACTACCTGGGCACATCCTCTCTTTTTTTTTTTTTTTTTTATTTTATTTTTTAAAATTTTATTTATTTATTTATTTATGGCTGTGTTGGGTCTTCGTTTCTGTGTGAGGGCTTTCTCTAGCTGTGGCAAGCGGGGGTCACTCTTCATCGCGGTGCGCGGGCCCCTCACTATCGCGGCCTCTCTTGTTGCGGAGCACAGGGTCCAGATGCGCAGGCTCAGTAATTGTGGCTCACGGGCCCAGCTGCTTTACGGCATGTGGGATCTTCCCAGACCAGGGCTCGAACCCGTGTCCCCTGCATTAGCAGGCAGATTCTCAACCACTGCGCCACGAGGGAAGCCCACATCCTCTCTTTGATGGAACACAGCCCTAATATTTTCAGGGTCCCCACAGTTCTTATGATCAGCACTACTCAATCTTGGTTTGCCTGCAGATGACTCTTCACAGTCTTTTGAAATCAAAGAACTCAAATGTAGGGGCTGGAATTGCTCAGGGAAGGCCAGAGTTAAGCACCTGTTCACATGGGGGATGAAATGGGCAGACCCCCTGTTCTACAACCTCACCTCTAGTCAGAGTGGCTGAAGGCATTTGTGAATCTGCGTCCCCTCTTAAAGATAAGTTTTTTGGTAATAATTTTGCATTACAAAATCATTTCCCTTCTCAAAATGGGAACTTACGTTATTTTGAAATCCTTTACCCATTTAAGAAAATTTTGACAGTAAAAATACATATCAGTAAAAGATGTCATTTGGGAAAGATTGCATTCCTAATTTGCCTTTCTATAAACTCATTCCTTACAAAAAGATAAACTGTGACTTTATTTTTTTTAATTTATTTTATTTATTTATTTTTGGCTGCGTTGGGTCTTCGTTGCTGCGCGCGGGCTTTCTCTAGTTGCGGCGAGCGGGGGCTCCTCTTCATTGCAGTGCGTGGGCTTCTCAGTGCAGTGGCTTCTCTTGTTCAGGAGCACGGGCTCTAGGTGCGCGGGCTTCAGTACTTGTGGCACGCAGGCTTAGTAGTTGTGGCTTGCGGGCTCTAGAGCGCAGGCTCGGTACTTGTGGTGTACGGGCTTAGTTGCGTCGCGGCGTGTAGGATCTTCCCACACCAGGGCTCGAACCCGTGTCCCCTGCATTGACAGGCAGATTCTTAACCACTGCACCACCGGGGAAGCCCAAACTGTGACTTTATATAACAACGAAACTTTGGCAACAATGTTCTTCTTAGGCATTTTTGTAATATGTACATATTAAGGATGTTTGCTGTTTGCCATGTTACATTTATCAGTCTTCTGCCCCTCTCCCCGACCAACTTGTACTGTAAGGCGTACAAATACACATCTGTATTTTTGGTCTACCCTCCGTGCCAAACAAACATCCTAGAGGACATGAAGTGTTCAACAGATGAATATTAACCAGAAACTCTAAAGGCAGATCACCCTACATTTTGCAACCTATCTGAAAACCCTAATCTTATTTCATTAGGCTTATTTTCAGATGCTGAGGGAAAATATCTGTTTTGAAAACCCTATCACAAACATCCAGTCTCATCTCCAGATAGCACAGAAAATTCTAGAACAAAGACCCATTGTCTCCTGATTCCTGGCAGAGCCCTGCCTGATTTGGGATTGAGAGAGAATGTCTGCAGAGGGCACCTGAGACATTTACTAAAATATTGAGCAGAGAGACATCCCTTTGTGGGAGAAAGCTTAGCTGGTTCTAACTGTGGGCTCTGAAGCTGGATTGTGGCATGTCAAGACCCAAGTTCACTCCTGGCTGTGTGACTTTGGACAAGGTGTTAACCTCCCTAATCCTCAGTGCCTTCCTTTGTAAAATTCCTTTGTAAAAAATAGATGTGCACGTCAGCAGAATGTCTAGAGTGTAAGTGTTCAATGAATTTTAGCTATTATTGTTATGTTATGATTTCAGTACCGGCATGTCATGTACACAGCAAATCTAGTTTCTGGAAACTGTGCAGTGATGTCATTCCTCAGGTTTATCCAGTTTCCTACCAATTGAGTCTATGCCTTTGCTTCTCCGTTCTATAAAACAATGAGATAAGCATGTAAATAATCATCCCTTTGTGCTTATAAGGCATGATCACATCCGTGTTCTTATTTGGTCCCCACAATATCTCTGTGGAAGTAAATGAGAAAGACCTTGTTATCTCCATTTTACAGGTGAGGCAAAAAGAGGTTAAATGACTTTCCCAAACTAATACTAAATACAGAATAGAATGGGACTTAAAGCAATATCTTTCTCACTGTGTCTCTGGGCTGAGTAGAAAGAGCCTTGGCAAAACATCACCTCCTTAGTTCGAGTTCCTGACTGCCATGTTCACTGGTCTATGCCACTGGCCAAGTTTCGCTGCCATCACTGGGAGCATCGGGCTGGGAGGGGGGTGGGATTTCTCCTCCGCTTCCTGGGATTCTGGATCCACACTTTGCTGCCTTAGCTTTGAAGCCTAAGCATCTGGTATCAGCCTCTCATCCTGCCCAAGGTTGTACCGACAAGTGTTACTAGAAGGCAGCTTGCTGGGGCAAATCACACCGTTCCTACACATACAAGCCCTCTCAACTGACATCTTTATCTACGTTAAATACCATCAACATTCTCACCCAAGGCAGCTTTGAAAGGAAAGGAAGTCACAAGAAGGCATCAGGCTGCCTGGAGGAGATGGGTAAACATTGGGGGTGAAGGGATGTTTCTATTCTGTGAAAGTCCAAGGTAGCTCCAGCTTCCAAGCAGCCAGACCTGACCCCTGGGCACTGAGGCAATGGATTTGAGCACTTTGCATCCTTTTGGATGAGAATCAGCTCTGGTGGGACCCTTCCTTTGTGCTCTAGTCCACAAAGTAGGGAAGGACTCTCTCAAAGTACCTGGCACAGGACAACTGTAATGACCTAAAATCATAAAACCAACCATGGCTGTACAACAGAATTGTACATGAAGTTTTTAATAAATACCTATGCCTAGACCAATTCAATCAGAATCTTGCACCTGAGATCCAGGTATCAGTATTTTTGTAGTTGTATTGATATACATTGTATTGTATACGTTATCTTATTGGTATATAATAAACAATTTGTCAGCATAAGTATACATCACCGCAATCAAGATAATGAATACAGACATCACCACCACCTAAAGTTTCCTCATGCCCTGTGTAATCCTCCCCCATCCCACCACCAGGCAGACATTGATCTGCTTTCTGTTGCTATAGATTAGTTTCCGTTTTCAAGAATTTTATGCAAATGTAATCATATGGTATTTTCTTTTTCTTCGGTCTGGCTTCATTAACTCAGAATTATTTTGAGATCTACCCATGTGGTTGTGTGTCAATCCTCTTTCACTGCTGAGTAGTATTCCATTCCTTTGTGTGGATATACCTCAATTTCTTTATCTATTCACCTGTCACTGAACATTTGAGTTGTTTCCAGTTTGGGACTATTATAAACAAAGCTGCTCTGAACACCCATGTACAAGTCTTCGTATGGATGTATGTTTTCTTTTCTCTTGGGTAAATATTTAGGAGTGGAGTGACTGAATCATACAGTGGGTACATGTTTAACATTTTAAGATGTTGCCAAACAGTTTTGCAAGTGCTTGTACCAGTTTACATTTCCATCAACAGTTAATGAGAGTTCCAGTTGCCCTACAGCCTCACCATTCTTGTGGGTGTGGGTGTATAATATATTTCATTGTGATTTTAATTTGAATTTCTATAATGACTAATGATGTTGAGAGCATATTTCATGTGCTTTTTTCCTGTTTTGACATACATAGATCTTTTTTTTTTTTTTAATAAATTTATTTATTTATTTATTTTTGGCTGCATTGGGTCTTTGTTGCTGTGCGCGGGCCTTCTCTAGATGCAGCGAGCAGGGGCTACTCTTCATTGCGGTGCACGGGCTTCTCATTGTGTTGGCTTCTCTTGTTGCAGAGCACGGGCTCTAGGTACGCGGGCTTCAGTAGTTGTGGCTCGCGGGCTCTAGGATTGCGGGCTCAGTAGTTGTGGCGCACAGGCTGAGCTGCTCTGCGGCATGTGGGATCTTCCTGGACCAGGGCTTGAACCCGTGTCCCCTGCGTTGGCATTCACATAGACACAATGTGCAGTGCACAACCTGTACAACCTTATATGGTAATCCTGAACAACCTTAAATCTAAGATCTAGGTTCTGAACCTCACCTTCTAACTGTGTTATCCTAGGAAAGTCAGTTGAATCTCTGACTCTTGGTTTAAAATCTATACAATTTGTATAATTAGCACTCACCGGATGAATATAAATGAAATGAGATGACGTTAGGGATTAGCAAACCCAGGTGGCTATAGGAGCTAAAGCAAGTAACTTAAATGAGCAAAGTGGTTCAGAGAGGTGATCAAGAAAAAATGGGGTTCATGACAAACTGTCTAATCAGCTCTAGATGATTATGGCCTTAGAAAAATGCTGGCCCAGAGTTACCAGAGCTTCTATTTTTTAAGAGAAGTCAGAAATCAAAATAGGTGTGGTTCAGATGTCCACTGATAAATGTGAAAGGACCTTATAAATCACAGCACACCTTATATATTGAAAGGGCATCACTCTGTCTTAAATCAAGCTGTGAGTCAGTCCATGTGGGTCTATTGTAGGTGTCTGTCCCCATGGTGTTTCAGGGGAAGCTAACCAGGGCTGTGTAGAATTCTCTTTGTTGGTTTGGACACCGCACCCTGAGGTATTTTCTCATATTTGAAAGCTCAGCTGTGGGCTCTAATGAGCTTCCAGAAGTGATGGGCTTTTAGAAAGGGATTTACACTAGGACACATGAGAGATTGAGTGGGACACCACTATGATATTTTATTAATTTACACTGAAAAATAGAACTGATTTGTAGACTGGAACACTTCCATCAGCATCGTAATACATCACGTTCTTAAGCTACACAGGAAATCGAAACATAATTCAAAGCCACTTTGTAAAAACTTTGCTGAAATAAAGCATTGTCGAGGGGGGTTGAAGTCAATGTGTTCGGTGTACACTCGCCTTGGAGGCAAACCATCATCCGAAGCCAGGTCACAATCAAAAGTTTCTTTGGTGGGAATGGGATAGAAAAAGAGGTGTTGTTAGGTAGGTCGAAGTTTAATGGCGTTGAGCCAAAAATAATGATGCATTCATTTTGCAGGGCGGGTTATGTAGTCTTTGGATTTGGAAATATCCAAAGCTCAAATTGCCAAGCCTTGTCCTCTCCTGGAGAGTACTCATCTGGGCAGAGTCAGTGTCTGTCTCGGCAAATTTTCTTTCCCTGCCATACGATGACTGAGCACCTCCTTTTGTGCTGGAAATGCTTTTTCTATACATGTCGTAATGCCCTCAGCTGGATTCTGGAGTTGTGGTGTGTGTGGCCAGCTCCGGAGAGCAGACTCTGTTCTTCCCCACTCTGCTTTCAGTGATGTTACATTGGCAGCTGGAAATCAGGCATGGTGAGGGTGTCTATACCAGAGAAATTGGCAAACATTACAAATCAGGGTCTTTTTTCCCCTCAGCAAGCTGGTTGTTCACCATTAACTAGCACACTACAGGTGATGAGCCTTATTTCAGGTGTATATTTCTACTTTGATCTATTATGGGCTGATCTTCTATTGGACAAGTAGAGGGCAATTTGTTGGCATTATTTCTAAGATCTTAGAGGACACCTCGCTTTGTCCCTAGCCCTCACAATACAGGGCTCGCCTAGGCCAGGCTCCAGCCCCGTGGGAAGCTGGTCTAAGGCACTTCCTGACCCTCTCAGCACAGTGCTTCCCACCACGCCTCTCACCTGGCAAAACAATTACTGCCTGTGGGAGTTGATCCAGCTAGTGGGAAGGATTTCATAGGATCATTTATTCTAAGTTGCTAGTATTAACACAATGGGCTGCTCTTTGTATTTTCATAGGAAAGAGACAGCCTAAGGGAAGGGAGCCAAGGGGGGAGATTTCTGGCAATACTGCAGGCTGCTGGGGGTGGGAGCAGGTTGGTTATTTGAGAGCATGAGTGTTACGACATTTCTTAAATGCTCTCAGGTTGGCTGCCACCTAAGGGTAACCCCGCTCATCAATTTTGCAAGTCGGGGAAGAACTGATGACAATCATAATAATGATGACGGTGATAATGATGACGATGTTGATGATATTCTGCTGTCATCCCAATAATGTCCCAGGAGATTTCTCCGACTTTTGGGGAACCCTCAAATAGGAGAGAGAAATTGATAAAACTTATCTCTGTGACTCACTGACGTGAAAGTACTTGTTGAAAAGCAAAGATTTATTACTTGCAATTTGGCAAGAGCCTAAAGACGGTCCTGTGATGGCATCCAGAAAAGGCACCGTGACTCACAGGAAGTAAACTCAGATCTCCTGGGTCCCCTCCCCTTTGACCAGCCTACTGGTTCCTCACTCCTGGAACTTTCACTTCCCTGGAAGTTTCCTTCTAAATGCCATGAACAGGATACACCTGGATATGCCTCATTAACAAATAGCTTGGCGAATCAGAGACTTGAGACAACCTCCAGAATCATAATCCCAGGAGCTGCTGTCTGGTGTCTTGGGGACAGTGACAGTGGCAGGCCCGGGCTGGCCTCCGGTTGGCAGGCTGCCAGGGGAGGTCTGGGTGTTTCCGCCGGTTCTCAGGGACTCCCTTGGCACCCATTTCTTGTTCAGCGCTTATTATTTATTACTTATTATTTATTATTTATTACTTATTATTTATTATTTATTACTCATATGGTGTCTTCTTTTTAATGCCTAATATGTGAGGGACTCGGCTGATTCATACGGAAGGAAAGCAAACAGGCATGAGGTGAGTGCAGCGCAGTCTACTGAAGACGGATTTCACTGACTTTAAGAACATGGGACTTGGGCTTCCCTGGTGGTGCAGTGGTTAAGAATCCGCCTGCCAATGCAGGGGACACGGGTTCAAGCCCTGGTCCAGGAAGATCCCACATGCCGCGGAGCAACTAAGCCCCTGTGCCACAACTACTTAGCCTGTGCTCTAGAGCCTGAGAGCCACAACTACTGAGCCACGTGCCACAACTACTGAAGCTTGCGCATGCTCTGCCACAAGAGAAGCCACCGCACTGAGAAGCCCGCGCACCGCAATGAAGAGTAGCCCCCGCTCACGGCAACTAGAGAAAGCCCGTGCGCAGCAACGAAGACCCAATGCAGCCAAAAATAAATGAATACCATAAGTAAATTAAAAAAAAAGAAGAAGAACATAGGACTTAAGGATAGACAAGATGCAGAATTCTGAGGACCTGAAGTTCAGAGCCTTTTCAGGGCATAGCGTACAATGCTTACCGTCAAACCCAATTTTTGGCTAAGCCATGTACACTTTCTGGATAACTGCTTTAATTTTCATTTGTGTCTACTCACCTTTTTTAAAAAAGAACTATGCACTGATTTTTCAGAAAAAAGAACCAAACCTGGAGCCTTCTATAATAATAAATCTTTATATTTCTGTGATACTTTATAGTTTACAAAGCATATTATCCCATTTGATTCTTTTGATTCTTTTTTTTTTTTTTTTTCGGCCTCGCCTCGCGGCTTGCAAAGATCTTAGTTCCCGGACCAGGGCTTAAATCCCGGCCCTCGGCAGTGAAAGCGCAGAGTCATAACCCCTGGACCACAAGGGAATTCCCCTCATTTGGTTCTTACATAAACCTTTTGAGGTTGATATTATTATTAACCACATTTTATAGATAAGCCATTAAATCTCACAGAAGTTTGGAGACTTTCCCAGAAGTGTCATAGGAGAACTAAACGTTGAACCCGGGTCTACAGAATCCAGAGTGCAGGCTTACAAACAAACAACAAACAAAACCAACCCCAAGCCCTATACCGTAACTCTTTGTAGAAGCACTGAAGTGCAGAATTCAGGGCAAATTTGATCTTGAGCTCCTTTTTTTTTCTTCCAAAGATGCCTGAAATCCTGGAAGCTCTTGTTAGGACATGGCCTCTCCTATAACACGGAGTCTTCGGGATGGTTCTAGATAGTGACGTTCCAAATCAGAGTAGCACTGATACACACAGTACTGGATGGAACGTCTCTCTGCACCCACAAAGTAAAAAGTAAATAAATAAATAAACCTAAAAAACTCGTTTTTTTTTTAAACTGAATATTGTTCCATCTCAGCAAGTGTGCCCTTTCCTATCCAAAAGAGGAAGAAATACTCCCTAAGGAACTCTAGACTCCTGCTGTCAAAGTCTAGACGACTGTGGGTACACCTGTCAATACTCCAGTGTATGCAATGTTTGGGAAGATCAGACGAATCCCTGCAGATGAAAGTACTGCTGCAAACTCTAGGGTTCTATGTAGGTGAGTCTGCCACCTTCAGATGAAAAGAAAACCAATAAACTTGTTTAGATGGGCAAGGAGTGTCCAAACTTGTATTTAGGAAGGACTTATAGACATATATGAGAATCTTAATGAGAGCTGGTTTGAAACATCTCTAGGTATCACCTTATCCCAACCGCCAACAAATTATTTTACTCTCAAAGCCCTTTTCATTAAGCATGAATTACATTTTTCTATACTTTTTCTTATTTCTCAAAGCTATTATTTATTCTGTACAAGGTTCCACTATACATCACACATTCTCCTCCTCTTGCTTACAGAGTAAACAAGTGTACACCAGCCCTCTGGCTCAGGTTCACAGGTCTTCCCTGGACAAGGGTGTCAGGCCAGGTAGACTCATATAAGTTTAGCTCTGGGTTGTTGCATGAGCCAAAGTCCTTTTGTTACCCTCATGAACCTCTCCCACTGCCCAGGAGCCTTCAGGTTGTGTTAAGTGCCCATGAGGCAGGACCCCTCCTGGCTAGGGCTGCCCGAGGAACTGTCCATCGGAAGGCGCTCTGGTTGGAAAAGTGATCTCTCTGGGGATGTAACTAGATCAAGATAAAATGAAGCAAGCCTGGTCCTGAAGGGTCAAATCTTAGAAACTCGCAAGGTACCTAATACGTGCATCAGTTACAGCAGGAGGCAGAGGGATGAAAAGATACCTGGCAAAGTGGTCAAGAAGAGGGGTGGAACTTGCCAATGAAAAGGGTGGTTCAGGAGCTAAGTCCACAAGCTCTGGGCATCTGCCAACATGACCCTTCTAATTTTAATGTTTGAACCAGAGTGATCCATTAAGTGGGCCAAGTTAGGACACAGAGAATAAGTAGACCTCTTATAATTTCTTAATTATTTACCAAAATTATCTTTTGGTTCATTTGATTAGTATGGATTCTTCTTTGTAAAAATAATCTCATTTTTGAAAGGTATGCCATCTTCAGAGAGAGCATGCAGTTTTATATCCTACTCAAGCCTCCAAAGTACAAATGTGTTGTCAGCATCTGCTTTGGATGGGATGAAATCACCCAAGGATGGCACTGAGGCTGACGGGCAGGGCCTCTTGGAGGCTGTACCTGGTGAAAGCGAGTTGGTGGAGGAAGGAGGGTGGTCATTCTAGTGCAAGGTCTAAGGATTAACTATGAGGGCCCAGAAATTCTATCTAATCAATACTGAGGATCAGTTAGTCTTCTGGCACTAATTCATAATGTCTTAACTCATAAGAGACTGAAGAATAAATAGTATTGACTATTTATAGGGAGGGTCATCATCCTTTTCAGCCACTAATGTGTACATGCTCTCTGTCTAGTTAACTCTCTTCCAAGTGATAGGGTTCTTGGGAAGCTGAATCTGTTATAAAACTATGGACTTAGCAAGGAAGGGTCTGGAGGGGAAATGCTTCTCTACTCCAGAGACAGACCAGAAACGCTCATGCCTCCCTTCCTGAATAGGTGCTAAAAAACATGCAGAGTTCCTGCTCTCAGAATCTCCTTTCTCTAGACTCTAGGTCCAGCCGTCGCCTGTCTCTTCAGGTATCTTGACACCGCTGATGAGGCTCTGGATTCCTTCATTTTCATTCATAACCTCAACTCCCAGACCGTACTTTAACCCTTCCAGCTCTGATCTAGAAACATTCTGAGGTCTAAGGCAACTTCATCATTTCATCCAAGATGTATGGATATTATGACCAATAGCTATATCGACAACAATTAACATTTACTGGGCACTCACCATGTGACAGGCATGGGGATAAATGTTTTATCATCATTAACTCACTGAATTTTCATAACAACTCTCTGAGGTAGGTACTAATAATTAGCCCCATTGCACAGACGAGGAAGCTAAAGCTTTGGGTGGTAACTTGCCCAATATCCCATGGTTGTTAAGCAGTGAAGCCAGGATTCAAGCCTAAGTCATTTGGACTCCAGAGCCTGCGCTCTTAACCATTAGGCAACACAGCCTCCAGGAGTGACCTTGATCCCCTCCTGAGAGCATCTCGCTGTGAACTCCTACTCACTGCACACAATCAATGAGGACAAGTGGTCATGAGTGCTTTCTTTGTTGAAATTTAAGCTTAAAAGCAATAGGTTTCGAGTGTAATTATTAGAAATCAAGCCATAATCTGGGAGTAAATAACAACAGAAAGAGACAATGAGAATTCTGTCTGAGAACCCATTTATAAAGGTCAAGGAGTCCACACTATATGGCTCATAGTGTAACACTGTGAAAAGCTTGTACTGTGTGATGAGTTTAGGAGAAATGCTGAACAAGACACAGAATCACACATAAGACCCTGCCCACACTGGGAAGGCAGCCAAGAATTCCTGCCACCTCCACCCCAGGGCTGGGTGCCCTAATAAAGGCCACAGAGAGGACCACCTCCCTCCAGAGACTGCTTGTCATTTCTCACACTGGGGGGGGGGGGCTTCCTAATGAATAAACAAATCAGAGTGTTTCTATAACTTGCTATGTGATTCAGAGTCAGTGAAGCAATAAGCCCCGGGTGCTTCAAATATTTCATGTCCCAAATAGCTTTTCAGAGAAACAACATGGAAAAGAAGTTCCAGGGCCTGTTTCACTGATCTAACCTTCTCTGCTTTCTCACCTATGATTCAAAATTAAAAAAAAAAAAAAAAAATCCAGATGGGAGTGGAAGCAGCTTGAGTTAATGTCGATCAAGAATAAAATGGGAAAAAAATTAAAATCACAGATAACCCCCCAAACCTCATTACAACCATCAGGATTCTCCCCCTTTAGATATTTTCCAGAATGGTTGATGCATTGTCAACAATTACTTTATTGAGCATTGCAAGGTGCACAGCATTGTACATAGCTTTAAAATGTCAAATTGACTTTTGTCACACCCTCTGTAAAGGATTCCCCAATGTCCATGGTTTCGTGGTTTTTCCTGCTGTGCTCCAGGGCTCATGCTGCTAGTACCATTGCAGGCTTACCATGATGTGGTACATGGATCAACTAACTGCACCATGTCCTCACCACTAGATGTTTGAACTCCTCAAACATGGGGTCCATGTATCGTCGACCTCTGCAACTCTGCTGTTCAAATACACGTTTGATGGATGAATGACTGAATGAATGACCAGTGTTTCGCTCTAGTTCCTTCTCCTGACACCGTCGTCTGCATTTAGGGGCAAGTGCTGACGCTGAGAAGCAAACACTCAAAAGGCACAATGGAAAAGAAAAGTGTCCAAAGACATGTCTGATCCAGACTAGAAAATCAGCTCCACAGTGATGAAGAGTTGGCTGACGTCCCCAGAGGCCTGAGACTATAATGGAGCCACAGAAAAATCTTCAAGCCAGAGATGGGGCTCATCAACCCAAACTCCCACCCAAAAGCCCAAAGTAGATCATCGGGAACAGGCCAGCAGTCCAGCCACCTGCTGGAGCCAGGGAACCAGAGGCACAGCCAATACCAGTGGTCCAGAGCAAAGGGTCTCAGCCACCTAAACTTAGGGATATTTTTTCCTTTCCAGATTTCAAAAAAGGCCACACCATAATAAATAAATAAGACGCTAAACAACTGGAACTGAAAAGGAAGACATTTTCAAATGGTTCTCAAGCAGCAGTTCAAATACCTTGCTCCTTCCATGGTGCCAAGGGACTCAGGCTACCATGGATGCCCTCTTTGGGTCTTTCAGTATGCAAGTAAGTACTCTGAGGGGATATCGAGTCCATGGGAGGCAGTAAGCATGGTCTTATGCACGGATGGCTAGCCGTTTCATCATATAGGCCAAACCCATCTGATTCTTCAGAGCCTAGTCTGTTTGATGGATGAGGGAGAAAACTCTGCCCTGGTCCAGGGAGGCAGCTGGACCACAGATCTGACATCCCAGGTGTGACGGGACATATGCAGAAGACCTTGGCTCCTGATATGCCATCAGCTAGCAACAGGCCTCAGCTTCCTCATCAAATGAGGCTTTGGTCAGACCATCTCGCTGGTCCCTTCTGAAATTCCCTTTCTTTCATCCAGCAGGATTCTTGACCCATCAGTACCAAGGCAAACCCTTGCTCCTCCATGTACTTTCATGCTGCTAAAACGAAGGAAAGCCCGACTACAGATTTTTATGCTAACAGAAGTGTTGGTAAAATACTGCTTAAGAGTCTTAGGTAATCTGGTGCATAGCTCCCTATGACACGTTCGCAGTCTGGTGTCATACTACCCTACCTTGCATCACAAATTGATCAGGATGGCAGCTTGCTGGCTGCTCTTCCACTCTGGGTCCAATTCAATTATTTCTCTACAAAATGTAACTCTCATTACACTCACATTTCTTGTCCACCAACTTGATGCAAATGGTTGACCCACCCTTCTCTCCTTGTTGCCTTTCTGGACCCCAAGTTTCTGCATCAAACTTTCAGATGCATGGTGGCCTGCAATCCCCAAATCAGTAGTTTACCCTTGGTCCTTTTCTATTATAACCCACAACAATTCTTTAGAAAACTCAGAAAAATCCAGGTGATTCCATCTCAGCTGTGGAAGGCAGAGCAAAGTCTGGGACCTTCAGCTTCCTCCTGTTAATCATTTTCAGTGCAAGATTTAAAATGACAAGTGCTTCAGATGTATACATATGTCAAAACTATACACTTAAATATATGTACTTTATTGTATGCCAATTATACTTAAATATATGTACTTTATTGTATGCCAATTATACCTTGATAAAGTTGTTTTAAAATAAAAAGAAAAAAAAGAAAAAAAAAAAGAAAAAAAATGACAAGTGCTTGATCAAAAAATTGGGGATTAGCTCTCACATAGAACTTGAAGTAATGGGAGAGTTATGTTTTCTAGCCTCAGACACACTAAAAAATAATTTCCTGAGATAATGATTCTGAATCAAGGTTATCCATATGTAAACTTATATATATGTATATGGATTTCTTTTTTCCGAGATGGCCAGAAAAGTTTTTATTTTGGGGCTCTTTTTTATGCCTTTACACCAAAGCAATCATTTAAGGACAGAAGTCAGAGTGTTTTACTAGTTTCTACTTTTGGTATTGGGTACTTGTTTGAAGTGTAAGAAAGGATGATCTAGTATGTTGCAGAATATGAATTTTCATATTAGCTTAACATGTAGGTCTTTGAGCTCTGTCTTCTCAGCCAGAGATTTAATATATGTCAAGTTAATCCCAGCTTGGCTAAGGATATCCTCGGACCTACAGCACCTACTCAGAGCAGGGGTCTGACCTGTGCACTCCCTTTTTTTTACCTGGGAGGACTGTACTATAGCATTCAAGGGGCAAACAATCTTAGTCCTTGCATTCAGAATTTGTTATGCCACGTTTGCCATAAAATGCTTATCATTACCTAAAAGAAAAAATGCAGCAAAATTCAAATTTGAAGAAAAAAAACAAAACAACCTTACAGGTCCTTGGGAGCCATGGAAAGCTAAGGGATATAGCAGATTCTATGTCCTAAGAAAGTGATTTCAACAGGGAAGCATGTCTTTACCTCACCAAGTCAGCTGAGTTGGGGAGAAAAAGAAGCAAAATGATAACAAATTGGCCAGGAATATTTATACCAGCTTTGTCTTAAGTCTCAGAGAGTAATAGGAGGAACAAGACTCCTTTCTACTTTTCTTGGAAAGCCATTGGTTTAAAGTCGTCCTCCTTTCCTGTAATTTTTAATTATCACAAATGAACAGCTGAGTCTCTCACATGGTCACCTGTATCAGAGTGAATAACTGAAGGTGATGGCTTGGAAGTTCACCCACATCACAGCAGGCGACCTACACATAATCTCACCTTGAACACTTCCTCTTGGGTGAAGTCAAAATTGTATCATCTTCCTTTGCAAAAACAGGCAGACACCCCCCACCAAAGGCCAAAATATTACGATAATTGACAGTGAACAGAAACCCATTATATAGGCAAAATATTCCAGCTTTCTCTATTTAAAAAAAAGAAAAAAGAAAAAAATCAAATTCACTGTGACTGGGCACTCGGTTTTTTTTCTATAACTCCCCAGGATTGTCGAAAGTAATCTTGTAGCCAATCTGCTTGCCGACAGTAAAAATGACCTTAAATAGGCCACCCATGGTGCCAAAAGCAGTGTCAAAGAACAGAGAGATGATGCCACCAAGGCCCGTTGCAATGTCCCTGCACACAATTGGAACTGCGCCTATGGTGTACACAGGAAAAGTGGCCACATCCACAAGGACTCGGACAGGGATGCCCACGATACGGCAAACAACCTTCAGCAGGCAACAAAGGATCCGGAGAATGGCCCTGGTGATCCTGACCGTGACTTTGAGTACCTTCCAGGGAATGCTGGCCAACTCCTCCCCGATGGCCAAGAAGTAGGAGATGGTGGTTGACCCCAGGCGGTAAAGACAACTTTCTAGACCTTGAGTCACCTGTTTGGTGACATACCACAAGAAATACACAAGGTACTTCAGGATTCTGACTGCCAGGAAATAAATTAATTGGCAAAGCTTGATGAATGGGGTAGCAGTGAAGCCCAAGAGTTTTCCCAAAAGGCTACTCTTTTCCCCAGATGCCTCTGGAGGCAGCAGAGTGGACCTGGTACTCCTTGTGCTGGAGAGGGTCCCAGAGTCCCCTTCAGAGTCTACCCTCCGCTCCTCATCCTGGACTTGGTTGACCATTTCCAGGATTTTTTTCATCTTCTCTGTGTCTTGTTCACTTTCCCCACAGTTGTTCTGGAACAGCTGAGGCTTGAATGGAAGCAGTTTCTCAAGTTCTTTCACCATCACGTCTTCTATGACCTCTCGGTCCCGGGTGTGCTTGACAAAGCCCATGGCCCAGCCTCCTCCAGGGACAGCACAACAGGCTGCCAGCCAAACAAACTCCGGGATGGTCACTTTGTCTTTGACCTTGAGGTCTGAGGGCACAGCACCTGTGATGATGTAGAGCTCTTCCCCATCGCCACACTGTGGGGTCAGGGCCCGGTCCATTAGGCTGTTGAGATTCACGTACCACCGTTTCAGGAAGGATGGGGTCATTGGAGCTGCATTTGTGAGAGTGAACGTGGCCGTGTCGGGGTCACTGCTGAGGGAGAACGGGTACAGCTGTCCTGTCTGGTAATCAGAACCCAGGTAATCTGCACGCAAGGCTTGCTTGCTTCCCAGATTGTTCACAGAGCTGATGGCATCAGCCTCATCCATCACCTCCTCAAGGCTGCTGTTGGGGTCATCAATCTGAAAGAAGAAAGCAAGGTTGAGATGCGTCCCTGTTCACAGCAGACAGGATGTCCTTGGATCATTCTGCCAAGACTCGAGCAAAGTCCTTATTACACCAACACTTCCAAGGCTTAGGTTTGGAAGTGTACACACACTTCATTGTAATCCCACAATCCTGGTGTCTGAAAGCATCTTTCAAATAGGCTGTTTCCTATTTCACTCTCTGTGTACACTCCACTCCTGCCCTGCAGTAATACCCTATCACACACTCACAAATATACCATCAGGACATTGGTTTTCAGTCTGCTGTGGTTTTATAAATTTCATAGCCCTTTTTGGGAATATTTTTCCATGAGATTCAAATCGATTTTAAAAATGAAAACAAGGGGAAAAGTAAATCTCAGCAGGCTCATAAAAATCATAACTAATTCAGATAATCAGCCACCAATGTTAGCTGCAATTTAAAGAACATATTCCTAAATGAAATTTACACACTTTGGGATATACGAAAAACATTCAACTCTAATCAGAGCATGTAAATCAAATGCGGTGGGGCGTGGGCTTCCCTGGTGGCGCAGTCGTTAAGAATCCGCCTGCCAATGTAGGGGACACGGGTTCGAGCCTTGGTCCGGGAAGATTCTACATGCCACGGAGCAACTAAGCTCGTGCGCCACAACTACTGAGCCTGCGCTCTAGAGCCCGCGAGCCACAGCTACCGAGCCTGCACACCTAGAGCCTGTGCTCCGCAACAAGAGAAGCCACCGCAATGAGAAGCCCACGCACCGCAATGAAGAGTAGCCCCCGCACCACAATGAAGAGTAGCCCCCGCTCGCCGCAACTAGAGGAAGCCCGTGCGCAGCAACGAAGACCCAAAGCAGTCAAAAATAAATAAATTAAAAAATAAATAAATTTTAAAAATAAATAAATAAACCAAACAGGGGAAAATGTATAGATTATTGTCAGTTATTAGATACTTCCCAGGCCAAGGTAAAATTTGACCAACTTCTCTTCGAATTTCATCTCCTCATAATATTTGCTATCATTAACAACGCATTTTCTGTCCAGGCCAATCTAGCTATGTGTTATATATCAATAATGATCAATATATACATCCCTCTTGGTTCTGGTTTTTTTCTTTTCTTTTTAAATTCAGCAGTATAATACATACTTTCACTTTGCCAATCTGAAAAGATGAAAGGAAGGAGCTCAGGATTAACCCAGAACTCTATTTTTTGCTCCCAAACTAGACTGTAAATTCCTTGACACCAGGGACCCTGTATATAGGACCCAGTCAAGGACTGACACATACTAGAATCTCAAGGCACTCTTGTTAATCTGAGATGGTCATCACTGCAGTATTTATAATAGCAGGAAGTTGAATCAACCTACATTTTCAAAAACTGGGAACAGTTAAATAAATGGTGTTATATCCATTAAAGAAATATCTCAAAGCCATTAAAAAGCACTTGTAATAATGGGGAAATATGTGTTATAATGTTGAAAGGAAAAGGCAGATTATAAAATTAAATGATAACGATTTCTTAAATTCTAAAAATAGGCATGAAAAAACTTTGGAAGGAAACACATGAAAATGTCCACAATGGTTGTTTGACTCCCAAGGGTGCAAGTGATACTTCTTTTTTTCCTCTATTTTCTTGTTTCTCTCCCTGTACCTCTCCTACCCACATTAACCCACAAATCATTTATATGTTATTTTCAAAAGGAAAAAACAAAAAAGAAACCAACTAAAATAAGTAAATTCTTACTAATTGATTCCCTAGGTTTAGACTCGCTAAACCTGTCTCTAAACCCAAGGGAGTCAAGGTCATGTGATTGTTGCACCTCCTGTCAAGAGGGCAACGAACTCTGCATTTCTCCAGCTCTGCAATGGCAAATGTAGACATGCTCATGCATGTATGTGTAGGGTTAGCAGGGCAACAGATGAGCAAGTTCGTATGAAAGCAGGAATATTCACTGAAGTCTAATGATGAAGTAAGCCATAGCCTCACCCTTCAAGGTTGTTCTGTCCCTTCCCCCAGTCTTAGAATTAGAAATGCTCCTGGATGTTCTCCACTCCTACCACATCCTCACAGGACAGAAATAAGAAGCACGTTCATTTTGTAGAGCTGCTGCCGCTGCTCTTCTATAGCTGAAAGATACACCCCATGGAAATATCAACTTCATTCCTGAATCATGAGATAAGATATGGCAGAGCCAAGATTGTGGAGCCTTGGGTGGAAGGTCAGGAATTTTAGGATGCATGTTTCTCCATGGTTACCAGGGAACTGTGTCTGCATTTAGCCTGGTGTAGCTGCTTTATCCCATCCAGCGGAAGTCTGGAGCTGGTTTTTTAATTGGTAGCTGTGTGACAGAGCACAGGTCAACACAGTGGTTCGTCTTCTGCCCGAGAGCCACCCAGGGATTAAATAATGCCTACAAGGACAGAAGGCAGGCTGGAACACGAGAAAAGAGATTCTTGGATGAGCAAGGGGAAGGAACAAAAGAGAGCCAGGCAGGAAGAGAAAAGGGGAGGGAAAAAAGACAGGGGGAAGACAAAAAGAAAGAAAGAGAGACTTGTGTGTGTGTGTGTGTGTGTGTGTAAGAGACAACACAATATCCTGCTCTTAGGCAGAAACCAGGACTGTGGGTTGATTTACTCCCAAACTTCAGAGCATGGTCTCCCAGCTGCCAAGGTCAGAGGAGACTGAGCTGGTTGCTTCTGCATCTTCTCATGCCGCTTGAGTTAAAGGGGCTGCCGTGTTTAAGCCTTTTCTGCCCACAGTTCACAGGTACATGGGAAATGGGCCAGTATGAACTGAAGGGGTTGGAAGGCCAGGGCCCAATTCCACAATGGGCCCTGTGTACCTCCCTGCCCTGGGCCTCCCTAGGCAAAGCAGAAACTAAACAATATGCTCTGGATGTGCAGGCAGAAGAGAGCACATCTTCCCTCCCCTTCCCCTTGCTTTCTTCAGAACCCCATATCCATGGTCACTGTATTCTTATGAACCCCAAATTTGGCCCTATGGTTTGATGATAAGGTAGACTGTAGTGTTTGAAATCAAGACAGAATGCCTGAATTCTGTACCTACATAGTGATATAACAGGAGGTCAAGAACTAATTTTTTTTTAACTGCCAAGTAAATGCTTTCAATATAACATCCTACAGAAGGTATTTTTTATCTGATTTTACAAACGGGGAAACTAAAACACGGAAAGATGAAGTAACTTTGCCAAAGATCTCCAATAATAAGCAGGACAGGATCTGAACTGAGGTCAGTCTTTTTATTCTTAAGGCACATGTTCTTTATTACTAAACCACATTTTCCCCCATCTTAAAGGACACTGCTGTACCAGTTTTCTCCACCAGAGAGTAAAAAAAAAACACTGAAGTCTCCTTTTCTCTCCGTGTCACAGAATAAATGAAGTTCCTTAAGGTTGCAGGGAGAGAAGCTGATGTCTGAGCCCCTGGGGTTGCAGTCCCCAGAATGGAGACAGAGTGGAAAGGAGAAGGTAAAATGGTACGTGTACAGACTGGCCCTCATGCTTCCTTTCTGCCTTTGCCCAGAGCACATGGAGGCTGAGCCTCTAGCTTCACAGTCTCAGAAATGTGGCAGCACAGGCAGCAGGCAACTGGCCAGAGTAGTTTCCAGAGTACTACTACCCTTAGAAACTGGTCATCTGGCTGGTTCCCCCAGAAGCACTGTTCCTATTAGCACCTCACTTGGCTACTCGCTTTTTTTTCTCTACATCAGCAGCTGTAACAGAGAACAGTAAACACAGCAAAACTTCACGGAGGAAGACTGTGTCAGGCATTCTAGGCTTGTCTTGTCTGGCCATAGTTCAATACACTAATGTATATAATGTATAAAATTAGCATGGATGCTACCAGTCAAAATTAAAACATAAAATAAATAATAGAGAAATTTCCCAAGGCTTATCTAATACAGTCTTAAATCTCTGACAAAAATACCAAAGAATGTTTTATGAGACCACATACTGATCTTCAATGAACCCTCTATTCTCTCCTTTGAGGATTCAATTACATCAAAGCCTCTCCTTCTATCCTTTTTGTGACTTATGTTCTTTTTCATACTTTATACCTTATTAACTTTCTATATTGCATTCCAGGTGAGTCCCTAGATCTATCTTCCAATTCACTAAATCTCTCTTTAGCTATGTTTAGTTTACTGCCTACTTTGTTGAGATGTTTTTCTTTTTTCTTTTTGTTTTCCATTTCAATGAATCTTTTTTTCTTTTCTAGCATTTCTATTTGGTTCTATTTCATAGTCTCCTTTTTTATTTATTTTTTCCTCTCTTGAGGAATTCTTTTTTGTCTTTCAATAGTTTAGACATTCTTAAAGTCCATTTAAGATCTGTCTATTTTATTTGGTTTTTCAGTTTATTTTGTTGCTCCTATTGGTTGACTTCAAGGTGGTGTGTATACTTAAGTGCTTTGCAGTTTTTGCTCATAAGCTTGTCTTCATAAGAGGTCCATGATGTTTTGTTGAAAAAAAAAAAAAAAAGGCAAAAAGGAAAACAAAAACAAATCTAATAGGATTGCTTTCACAGTTGCCTCTGCCAGGGCCCTAAAGAGTTCAATGATTCTGGACTAGTTTCTGAGTTATTTTCTCAGTTCAGGGTTTCCACATGGAGAAAGCAGTGCACATTTGGACCCATACAAAAGAAAGATAATGGCTTTAAGCTTATTTCTGGAGGGTAACTATTTCCACTAATGACATGATGTGGGCAACTACTTCCTATAACAACTTGCAGGTAGTTTTCCTGCCTGGTTCACCAGTGCTGCAACAGTTTGCCAGCCCCCAGCTGAACCTGGCGAGCCTAGTTGCAGACCCATGTCATGATTTGGTTATGTAATCTTGATTCCTGTCCCCAAGCAGGTTAGAGTCCTAGCCCCTACCATCCCTGTGGCTTCCCACACATAGCTTTGGCTATTGATTTCTTATATATTTCTGGCACCTGAAAATTCTTCTTACTTTTTTGCTGAAATATGAATTTAATTTAAATACATATATATAATATTTTTTAATACAACATTTCTATGTGTTTGTAGTGGAAGGAGAGGCATTCCACATCTGCCCAGAAACTTTGTTTTTCCCCGTCTAAGGTTTATAAAGTTTCTCCTAAAGTATGCCTTGTTTCCTTTTATGACTTATTATGGATTTATCATCCCCAAATTTACTTACTTTGCTTAAATCTCCTTTTTTCAATTTAGACCACCTACTGGATACCTGTTTGGTGTAAGTAGAACAGTATCTTCCAACACCTTTACTGATGTGTCAAGAACTTTACAGGCTGAAATCTCTCACTAAGAATAGGATATAGGGACTCCCAGACCTTTGCCAAATCACATCAGCCAGCTTACAAACAATCCGATTCTGTCTGGTTTTTGTTTGTTTATTTTTACCAATTCCTTTGCATTATCTATCACCTATAATTCTCTTGTCTGTTCATGTAGGCATTTCTGTCTTGCTGAAATTTATTTCCATTGATTTTGTATTTGCAACTTAGAGTCATTAAAAAAATGGATATTCCATTATGAAATCACTTTACCATATAATTTATAAAACATATTAAATCCCAGGCCCTTATAATAGTCTGCTAACTAATCTCCACTGAGAGAAATGCCCATGATGATTTCTACTTCCTGTCTTAAAACCAGTTTTTTAACTTATGGCAAAACTTTCTTTTGATCTCAAGATGACTAATGTTCTAATGTCATTTGTTAAAGAGTCATCTGAAAATCTAAATAAAATTGGTATAACAGCTCCCCCTCATCATCATGCTTCCTAACTCTACAAAACAACCATTATGTCTTGGTAGACTCTCGCCTTCTGAAGGAATGGCGAGGTGTGTCTGTAACTAAAATACCTGATTCGTGTATGGAACACTGTACTAAAAATAATAAGAATATTTGATTTAAAAGTCGAATATATTCTTTGAGACACTGTCACATAAAGGGCAGGTGTTTTTTTCCATGCTCTCTGTAGACATAGTTTAATGATCTGGTTATAGTAATTACAGTAAATTACCGACAACACTGCTCCCTAAAGACAAAAACACAACTATGATGTAAGATGCAATTTCAGATTACAATTTCTGGGTTGCACTTGCCCTTTTGCAAGCACCACTAATCTTTCTCTTTGGTTTCCCAGCGGAATCGCTGGATGAAGGCACAGGCACAAAGCTCTCTGTGTAATCCACCTCCCTGTTGACCTAGTCCTCCTGGGCTGCTGATATAATTTGATACAGTTCCTGGGTTTAATGGAAAATTTTTTTTCCTAATCACAACATGCTAGGTAGGTTTTAGAAGAATGAGTGCTCCCCAACCACCAGCATCCTGCCCCATAAATAATCTTATAAAAAAATTCCTCTTCAAATTTAGTACCAAAAAAAAAAAAAAAAAAACAAAACTGTTTCTCTCTCTCAACTAGTTGGTCTGTTTCCTTTAACCAGACAGCCAAAGCTATTTAAACCCATGGGATTTCTTTTTTTGCTTTGGAATTAAATGAATTCCTGCTAATATGCATGTAAGAAAAGTAGACTAATAGAAAATTGAGGAGAGCTGGAGGGAAAATAGGCACCCATTCAACAATATGTATTAAGCATATTTATGTGTGATCACTACTGTAGGAGAAAGCAGTAGGACTGGTAATAATAACACCACCAACACTTATCAAGTACTACATGCCAGGCCCTATTCTAAGAATTTCACTTGTACTAAATCAGTAAGTGGCGGCACTAAGTATTCACTCATCTAAACTCATGAAAACTAGGTACTTTTATTATCACATTTTGACAGGTAGAGAAACTGAGGCACGTGAAGATTAAGTAGCTTACTCAAGGTCACACAGTTAGTGAGTGGTGATGTCACGGCATGAACTCAGGAAGTCCATCCCCACAGCTGCAGCTCTTAATCACTGTTTCATATGCCTCAAAATAGGCCTCTACATCAAGAAACTCACGAGCAACTTAGGGAAACAAGATACGGATACATACAAAGTTAAATAGGAAACCAAGAAAAAACAACAGTGCAATGCAGATAAAGTTAAGTGCCAAATAAATGTGATGAAGAAAAAGAGCAATCGGATCCAGAGGAAGGAAGGGCACAATAAATGAGGTCAGAGAAGATATCTTACTTTTTGGAGAAAACAAAAGCTGAGGCAGGGTTAGAAGGATGTGCAAGATTTTGATAAACTTAGAAAAATAGAAAGGTCAGTAAGGCTTAACGAGACGTCTACACAAAGGCTTGAGGGCAGAGACAAGCAGCCTGTGAAAATGTGACTCTGAGTAAGGAAAAGTGAAAGGTTTAATTGGAAGGGATAGCAGGGGGCCAGACTATAAATGATCTGACATACAGATAACTGATCATAGAATAATTATAACTGCGACTCATCGAGCGCTCTCTATGTAGCAGGCACCATGGTAAGCGTTTTACAGAACGTATCTTTTTAAATCCTAACAGGATCCCTATTACCTCCTTTGTAGAAGATGTAACTGAGGCTCAGTCGTTGAGTAGCGTGCGGATGTCACACTGTCGGTGAGGGAGGGTGAGGTCGCGAACCCACGTGGTGTGACTTCAGCGACCTTAACGCACTACTGCTTCATTCTGCTTTCTGGGTGTTTTCAATGCTATGCTTCCAAGTCTAATCTTGACCTGTACACAGGGTACATTCCCTGATGGCTTCTGAGGCTGGAGCGTCATTAGGGATGTGTAATTCCAGGGAGATATACACCTGCCGGCACTGGCCAGGAAAGCCTGGACCACAAGGCAGATGAGGGAATGGATAGGGAAGGACATGGGCGAGATTCTGGAAGGAAGGAGCGTCGGGATGTGAAGGCTGATGCAGGAGGGTCCCTGGAAGGTAAAAGATGATGTCCAAGGCTGGAGCCGAGGTCACCCGGAAATAAGGGGCAGTGGAGGGAAACTGGACAGGCTGATCTTTACAGGAGACTACATTGACAGGCAGAAATATTTGATAGCAGCTGGAGATACAGAACTGGAGCTTGGGCACAAAGGCGAGGTTGGCCACAGAGGAGTAACAAAGGCTCAACCTGGTGCACACACTTTCTGGGGTCCGGGCACTGTGGTGTGACTCACATAAGATTTGCACTGCAGGGGACTTCCCTGGTGGTCCAGTGGGTAAGACTCCACGCTCCCAATGCAAGGGGCCTGGGTTCGATCCCTAGTCGGGGAACTAGATCCCGCATGACACAACTAAGAGTCCACATGCCACAACTAAGAAATCTGCATGCCGCAACTAAAAGATCCCATGTGGGACTTCCCTGGTGGCACAGTGGTTAAGAATCCGCCTGCCCATGCAGGGGACACGGGTTCGAACCCTGGTCCGGGAAGATCCCACATGCCGCGGAGCAACCAAGCCCAAGAGCCACAACTACTGAGCCAGCGTGCCACAACTACTGAAGCCCGCGCACCTAGAGCCCGAGGACCACAACGAAGAGTAGCCCCCGCTCACCGCAACTAGAGAAAGCCCGCACATAGCAACGAAGACCCAATGCGGCCAAAAAAAAAAAAAAAAAAAATCCCGTGTGCCTCAACAAAGATCGCACGTGCCACAACTAAGACCTGACACAGCCAAAATAAATAAATAGATAAAAATAAATAAATCTTAAAAAAAAAAAAAGACTTGCACTGCAGTGCATGTAACCCCGTGGTGCCTTGTGGACAATGAGAAGTGAACCACTGGATGCTTCTATTGATATTTTAATAGTTATGCATTTATGTTTAACGTGTTCTGGGAAGATATAACCAGCATTTCCTACACATGATTTCATGGATATGATTATTTAGCATAAGACTAAATTTATTTTCCAATGAGTTGATTTAAAGTCAATGCAAAGACCAAATTTCAAGTCAATAGTAGTATAGGTGGACTCTTGTGAAGCAGGTCTGCAAATGACTATCATTTAGAAAACACTGCACTGCTGCATCCCATTGGCTCTTCATACAACCCTACCGGGTAAGTATTATCATCATCTCCATTTTACACACGGGAAAATTAAAACTCAGGTAAGTGACAGCTACAAGCTCACCCAATTCATAAGTGGCACAGCCAAGCCTACGCCCAGCATTACAGAATCAAAAGCTCCTAGCCCTGCCCATGCCTCTAGGTGAGGAAGGGAGGCCAAAAGCCACAGGGAAGCCACACTAGAGGATGGGGGAGAGGGGAGGGAGGGGATGAAGGGGCAACTGGGCAACTGATGGAGCCTAGGAGAATTAATCTTCTAGTGTCACATCAAAGTCAAGGGAGGACAAAGCTTCTCCTAGAGGAGGATCACAGTGTGTGGCACCTGCTCGGAGAGGAAAGGGAAGTATGGAGACAAAGCCTGAGGGCTTTGATGATTAAAGAGTCCTTAGTGAGGCTTCAAAGGGCGATTTCCACAGGGGGCTCAGGAAGGAAGACAGGCGGTGGAAGTGACTGGATATGGGCAAGAGGAGGCTGCAGACAGACCTCCATTTGAGAAGTTTTTACATAAAGGCAGGAGAGGAACACAGCCTTAGCTGGAGAAGCAGGGCTTACAGGTTTAAGCAAAGATTGTCCTCCAGCCCCCCACCTGCATCCAAGGAAGAGGGGGCATTGGGAGGGTGGGGCCAGTGAACAGAAGCCTCAGAAGTCCCTGAGGGTTCCTGGGCTGTGAAATCCACGCACACCTCAGAGACCAATTTCACCCGGTACAGATTTGCCATGGGGGAATTGGTCACTGGTTGGGGCGGGGGGGGGAAGGAGGAGCTGCTGGGGACAGGGGCAGTGGTCTGCAGGACACAAACACGAAGCTTCGGCACTTGTCAGTGTCCGGATGGGACGGGGCCGAGGCTTGCAGGTGACAGCTAACGGCCCTGCTGATGTGAGGGGACTAAGCAAGCGCAGTGAGGAGCAAGGTTGGCTCGGGGCACGTGGGGACGGGGAGAGGACTGGGTGCGTTGTGCCAGCAGCCGGCAGGTGGAGGGGTCAGGGGTGGCCCTGCTGCTGCTGAGCGGCTGCCAGGAGTGTGGACAGTGCTGAGGATTGTGGAACGTGAGGGAACCATCCCGCTGGGCAGGCTGATCTCCAAAGACAAGGTGGGGAAGGGTCTGCCCTTTACACCAGTGAGCTAATTCCGACACATTGAAAGAATGATCTCCCTTGAGCTCCACAATAACCTACACGTGCACATAGGATGTCCTCCAATTTGCAGACGAGAAAAGAGGGGCTCCAGAGAAAACGGACTGTCCTCTAGTTCTGCTCCAGGCTTTCCCCCTGGGAAAGTTGGTCCTCGAGAAGGATGATCAAAATGGTGGTGAAACTTTGCACTGATTCACCCTGGGAAGGGTGGAGTTTCCTTCCTCAGCAGAAGCTTAGGCTGAAGCTAGATAAGCACATGCTGGGAATGATTCAGACAAGATCCTGTGATGGGGGAGACCTAGTGAGCTCCTATCTAACTCTGTGGGGACAGAGAGGCTATTTCCTTTGGGGTTTGTTTTATTTTTCAACAAGAGTTAAATCATTAGACAAGTTGAACAGTGGGTGTTCCAATTTTGTTTCTGCTGTGTGAACTATGATACACACACACACACACACACACACACACACAGAGACATTAAAGAGTTGCTGTCATCCTGTTGCCCATCACCAGGTGGGTCAGAGGGCCCCCCCTTACAAGGAACTAAAACTGCAGCTGAAATCGGAACATCAGATAATCTTATCAGAGCTGGAGCTGGTCGCTGCAGACAGGCCCTCTGCACACTCCCACAAGTCAGAATGAACTAGATCTGAGGACCCACCAGGAAAAATACCCAGCTTGGGAAAGAGCTGCCTTTCAGAAAAGAAGCAGGAGGCCAGAGGGGCCACAAGAGCCACGGAAGGACGTCTGGGGAGGAATAAACCACCAGGCCTTTCAGCTCTCAGGAAAGGCATAAACAGAGTTCTGACCCACCCATTTAAGAAAAAAAAAAAAAAATCCTCCCTGCTTGGCATCTAAAATATTCTTTATCCTCTTGGGAACAGAAACAGCTTTAGAAGAATTAGAAGGATGCTTTTTCCTTTTTTTTTTTTTTTTAAGGAATGAGAAATGCAGGGCTTTCCATTTCCTGAACAGCCTTCCTCCCCCTGAATCACCCTTCCTCTGGGCTCCCCACGCTGCCCACACACCTCCCTGCTTTTGGGGAGGAGCAAGCATCTCCAGCTGTCCTTGTGCCGTGCACATCGTAGGCGCGCGGCACAGACAGCGTGGGGTGAACCGTGCAGAAGGGAGACAAACGGCCTGAGAGTTCTCTCCTCCTAAGTCGGAAGGTGGTGGAACAGAGGAGGGAATGAAACGATGTTCCACTTCCATTTCAGACCTTCCTTTGTCTTCAGAATTTGAAAAAATAAAAATGAAAGGGGGGACGTTCAAAAAAAAAATGGCCCAATCCTAAACTGGCACTGGGTACGGGCAAGGGAGGCCTGAGAAGAGGCCAGGGGGTGGCCTGGAGAGCAAACAAATTCCCGTGGAACTCCTCCGGTTGCTCCTCCCTCCCGGGAGCCTGAGAAAGTGCGCCGGCGCCTTTAAGACCTCTCCAGACCTCCGGTACCTTCTCAAGTTACAACACCCCTGGTCATCTTCCTCTTTACTCACTGAAGCCAGTTTTCCATTCTGTGCTCTTGTTTTCTTTTCCAGAGCAATTATTCTTAGCATTTGACAATGTGTTACAGAATTCAAACAAGTCAGTTAAATTGAGACATCTCCATTTCTAATTTTTTCCACCTTCTGTGTTCAGAGATCAGAGGTTCTTAGAATCACCTGGAAGCTTTAAAAAGCTTGAGTGGGGGGGTTAGTGCTTGGAGATCAGCACGGGATGTTTTTTTTTTTAAAGTTTTCCAGGTAATTCTAAATGGAAAACCCCTGGGCTGGGTCCCTATCACATTCTCCTTTGTCTCTGGTGGAATTAAGCCCCTGCCTGGACAGCTATTACAAGAAATTAGTGATATTTCCTTAAATCTAGAGTTCCCCAAATTCAGTCTGTATTAGAAGCAACTTGGTCCCTGGTCGGAGAACTAAGATCCCTCATGCTGCGCAGCGCGGCCAAAAAATAAAAAAAATAAATCATTTAAAAACGTAGATTTGTGTGCTTCACACCAGAGGTGTATTCTGTAGGCCTGGGGTGGGGCTCAAAAGTGCATTTTTTTTTGAAATTTTTTATTTATTTTATTTTTGGCTGTGTTGGGTCTTCGTTGGTGCGCACGGGCTTTTCTCTGGTTGCGGCGAGTGGGGGCTACTCTTCGTTGCGGTGCACGGGCTTCTCACTGCGGTGGCTTCTCTTGTTGCGGAGCACGGGCTCTAGGCACGCAGACTTCAGTAGTTGTGGCACACAGGCTCAGTAGTTGTGGCTCACGGGCTCTAGAGCGCAGGTTCAGTAGTTGTGGTGCACAGGCTTAGTTGCTCCGCAGCATGTGGGATCTTCCCGGACCAGGGCTCGAACCTGTGTCCCCTGCATTGGCACGTGGATTCTTAACCACTGCTCCACCAGGGAAGCCCCCAAAGTGCATTTTTAACCACCACCCCAAGTGACGCTGATGCAGGGGGTCCATGGACAGCAGCGAAACACAATTGCTTACTGCATCATTTCTGGTAGTGGCCCAGCTGGGCTTAATTTATTCACACGCTATTAATACTTTCCAAGAGGTATTATCCACAAACTACAAGAGCTGGAATGATAATGCCAAGAAAGAGAATAAAGTACTATAGGGCCATTCGGATTCTCCACCCATCAGAGCCGCTAATATTCTGATCCCCAAAATGGATAAACATGAATTTCCTGCCTTATTCATATGTGAAGTGAGAAGTCTCTTTTTGCTTATTTATACTTTTGGGGTCATATCTCACTACTCTTTCTAACATCTTCAGTAGCATCCTATACTTCTGGGTTAAATGACAAACCAGTACAGTCATGACTCCCCCCACCCCCAATTTCTCCAACCTCCTCTCTCAAGTCTTCCCTTACCTTCAACCAGAAAAGGACAATCCCTGTCCCCCAACCGAGTCAGTTACATGGTTGTGATGTAAATGCTGCCCTGCTTCCCTCTGTACTGCCGCCCATGTCAACACTGGTGGAGGGGGGCCTTCACCATTCCCCTCCGCTACTTATATCCTAGCTGGGTGCCTGGGCCCAGCTCCAACCTCACCACTCCTGTGTTGGGTGGTCTCCTTTGGCCCCCCAGATCCACTCTCCACTCTCTCCTGTGCTCTGCTCTGTGTCCCAGGAGGCTGATTTCTAGGGACCACATCATCTGAGCTCTCTTGCCCTCTGGCTTCTGACTGGGGCAGCCAGTGGGAGGGGGGGAAGAGAGTGGATGTATTCCCTTGCTCCCTCCCCACCTGGTTGCTGTGGTCCTGGCTCTGGCCGAGTTCCTCTGCAGTCACAGCTCTCCCCAGGCTCCCCGCTGACCCCACAGGCCTGGGATGGTGACAGCTTCCTGCGATGGCTAGGCCCTGGGTACTTCACCATATCTTGTTGACTCCCTTAATTCTCTGCAAATAGTTTCTTCATTCTATTCTGTCAGTTAAACTACTTTGAGAGGTCTACCTGTTTCCTTCCCAGACACTGGCTGATATAGCCTCAGTAAGACCCTTCCCAAGACCCCAGCTCACACAGTCCTAGGAGATCACACCCACCTCGGGGCCTTTTGTAGCATGAATTACACACATGGTTGGTATGCAGAATGGGTTCTGTTGAGTAGTGAGGGTCCCTTGAGTAGTCTAATCTGGCTGCCCACTCTGGGCCCTCCCAGCCAACCACCAGGTATGCCAACCCTGTCAGCCAATGCACCACATTCAACCCCTACTTCTGAATTAACCAAGTACTTCTGACACTATCTCTAAAAGAGTGGTATTTCTTAGCACATGACCCTCTCCTACCCACCTCCTTGCCAGGCATAACCAAGGGACAGCCAGCCTGGTAGGGACAGCAGCCTACCAGATGGCTCTCTTGGGTTCCCGATCCAAGAAGCTCAAAGCCTGACAACAGTCAGGGTGTGAAGGTTGCTAGATGGGCGTTAGGACTGGCAGCCAGCCTGACCCATGGGAAAGCAGAAGAACTGGTTAAGAGAGAAAGGACAGAGGAGAGTGGGAGAAAGATCCTGAAGACTCTGTGGGACTGTTTGATTTCTAGAAGCTTCCCTGTTCTGGATCCTTTGAGGCCTGTTCCTGTGCCTGTGAATTTACCAGTGATCTCGTACAACGGTCCTGCCCTTCACCCAAATAAGCCTGGGTAAGCTTATGATTCATGTATCAAAAAGCCTGAAACCTCAGGAGTCTTACTCTTATGAGGACTCAAGTAAACCGGGGCAGGGACTTTGCAGGCCGGGAACCGAACCATCTAGACACCTGGATTAAATCTCAGGCACAAAGGAAGAGACACGTGTGCCTTGGTTGCAGAAGATCTGGAACAGATCAGAGGGGCACCCGGGAACTGAGAGAAGGCGCTTCTACTAAATTCTTCAACAGAGGAGAGTATCAGTGGGCAAAGGAACACAGAGGATAATGCAGGAGCAGCTGAACTCAGAGAAAGTGGAGACCCGTCACAGGCAAGGCGGCAATGAAGCAGGAGTACGGGGGAAGCAAGGGCATTTCAGCAATAACACTGGGTCAGACCTAAGGGCACGGTAACCCTCATCCTGGTTGTCTCCAAGGCAGGCACAGGCTGGGAAGCAAAGGTTACTTATTCATTCCACATGCTTAACATACACGTATTGAGAGTGTAGACACAACGCAGGCATACTGAGCCTCCCTAACTCGTCCATAGGGTAGGGATGATTTATGAGCTCCGGGCCACAGATGAGGACTGGGGCTCCTTGAGATTCAGTAACATTTCCAAGGTCAACCAGCTGGTAACTGACAGAGCTGGCACTCAGCCCAGTTTTGTCTCACTACAAAACCAATCTTCTTAACAGCTCCGTATGCCCAATCCTTGCCCCTTCAGGCCTAAGAGTCTGGTAGAGAGTTAAGAGAGTTAAGTAAACCACTTCTTATGCCTGATCTGCCTTCCCGACTAAGTTAACAAGACACCTGAGGGCAGGGCACATATTTCTGGGCTCCTATTTCTGGGCTTAGACCCAAGAACTCAATAAATGGTTGTGATGCTGACGACAATAAAAAACACTGATAGAAGGATCAACCAGCAGCCGAGGTCTGGGCACTCAGCCTTTGCAACGCTAACATTCTCCCCCTGCCGCCCAGGAATGAATAAAGGGATGAACAGATAATAAACAGGGTGAGCTTGTTTCTGCCACTGAAGATCCCTCTAATTACACGCCTACCTCTTAAACCCCAATTCGTTGACAGAGAAGAGAACAAATTGATGATAAACTCTTGTTGCTGATTGGCTGTGACCACATGTATTAGGTAAATGAGTGAGAGGAAACTCCTAGGCTCTGACTGGCCTGGAACAGGAGGCCCCAGGAGCAGAAGGGCATCCAATATGGAAGCAGAAAAGCAAGAGCAGTGACAAGCCTGGTCAAAGAGCTCCCTGGGTGCAGAACGGCGGCCTATGAGGTACCACTATCAACTCAATTACGCATCACCCTCATCTGAAAACTGGGGAAGGCGCATAGCCGATCTCCACACAAGACTGTAACTAACTATAAGAGATGGCCCTTCTCCAAAGCCAACAGGCAAAATGTACCCTTCATCTTAAAGATCATTAGAGAAGGGGACTTGATAGCCCTTGGACCCATTTCCACAGCATCATAGCTCTCATGTCAGGAAATGATTTATTTGCATCCAACCTCAACCCTCCTCAAGCTGTTGAAGCTTAAGACCTCTTGTGTTTAGCACAAAAGAGACAGCATCTGCTTCTCAATGTTGTGTCACATATATCCTCTGAGGCTAGTAAATCTGCCCCCAGGCAAAATCATTTCCATTTCTTTGACCTCTTCTCTTGGGTTTTGTGAGCTTTTCAAGTTCCTCTAAAGGTGAGACTACTTGGCAGCAGGGTTTAGTGACCGAACAGAACACCAGATTGGAAATGAGGAGATCTGTCAGCTCTGTCACTTACTGGCCTTGTGACTTCGGGCAGACCAGTGACTCCCCGGGCCCCTGTCTCTTCTATAAGAGGAGAAGGATAACACGTCCTGTGCTCAGGAATGAGGGGAGGGGGAAGAAAGTAGGATTATTTCAGGCCATCAGTCAGTTATACATGATACAGACTTGAAAGAAAAAGGTGATGAAATAGACTTTGCATTTCAAGTCCCCAGGCCTTCTATTTCTAGCGAAAATGCTTAATGAGACAAATTGTTTATGTTTCTGTGCAGAATTGCTCATCAAAAAGTGTGCTGACTGTTTGAGAGGCTCATTAGACGTGGCTTCACAGAGTCCAAAAGGGTGCTAAGCCTTGACTAGAATAAAGGACGTGAGAGTGCACATGTCTCTCTATATGTAATGGAAATTTCTGGAACGTTACGCACACACATACACCCATACACACAAACTGTGAAGACTGGCTATCTGTGAAAAGTTGATCTTTTTCTTTATATACTTCCAAAATGCTCAGAAGAATCTTTTTACCATAAGCACATATTACTTTTATAATCCTAAAAAAACCCTAAATATGATAAAGAACCGCCACCAGCACCCCATTAAAAAGGTTCATGGAAATTGTCCGTAGGTCTAGATCTAAGGCTGCCATGCCATAACAGGAATAAGACTGCACAGCTTTCAAATTTCACTGCTGTTGTTCAACCTGTACCTGCTGGATGCTCACAATTCAACAACATTTATTAAGCACTTACTCAGTGCTGGCATCATGCTAGACCAGGAGTTGGCAAACTACAGCCTGTGCACCAAATCCGACCCACCACCTGTTTCATAAATAAAGTTTTCTTGGAACATAGCCACACCTACTCATTTATGCATTGTCTGCGGCTGCTTTTGTGCTAGAACAGCTGAGTTGAATAGTTGCAAAAGAGACCATATGGCCCAAAAGTCTAAACTATTTACTATTTGGCCCTTTACAGTAAAGGTTGCTGGCCAGTGTGTTAAGCAATGAGGATTCGATGGTGAGTATGATAGGTCTGAGCCCTGCCCTCATGGAACTTACAGTCTAATCGGGGTCACTCAATTAGTCACACAAACAAATGTATAATTGTACCACACTAGCAAAGAAAGGTGTGTTTGGTGCCACTGGAGAGTATTATGGGCAGTTGACCTAGGTGGGAATATCACGGAAGACAAAGAAGCCCATCGGGTACAAAGGTCCTATGATGGGCGAGAACATAGAAATAAAAAACAACAAAAACAAAAACAAAATAGAAAGAAGCCAAAGTGGCCGGAGGTTAAGGCCTGGCAATGTGTGACGCCAGATAAGGCTGGGAGGGGAATGGGAGACCAACCACGCAGGACTCTGGAGACCCTGATAAGGACTTGTCTTTATCTGAAGAGAAATGGGGAGCCCTGAAGGGTTTCCAGTGAGGCCACTGGAGATACAATGAGATGAATGTTTTGAATTTCTCTGGCTTCCAGGTGGAGAAAGGCTAAAGGAGACCCAGGTGGGATGGGTTCGCCAGTCAGGAAGCTGTTTTGCAGAGGCCTGGATGAAGATGGTCGCAGCTTGGACCTCAGGGTGCAGATGGTAGGGATTAGACGGGTGAAGTCTGTCAACTGAGGTGCAGAAGCAAGACCATCAACCATCCCAAACGGTCCACTTGGCTGTGAAGGAGGTGTCCAATGTTATCATGGGTTCCATGGTTCCAGATACAATAGAAATACCCAAGAATGACAAAAGACCTTCTTATGGTTCACAAACCCAGCTTTCCTTTCCCTGTGCTTCCGTGTGTCCTGAGGCGATGATGGATGCCCAGTCTTTCAGACACATAAACCGTGGCCATTTCCTTACATGGTCCCTGTTCAATCATGCATCCTGGGCAATTCAACCACCCCTAAAATGAAGGTGCAAGTCAACTGGAACATGTAATCTAATTTATGTTTTCAAATCCTATTTCATCCAACCATTTACTCTGCAAAAGGAGAAGTACTCATATTTTCAGTTTTGATTAAAAATATTAAATGCCCGGGGCTTCCCTGGTGGCGCAGTGGTTGAGAATCTGCCTGCCAATGCAGGGGACACGGGTTCGAGCCCTGGTCCGGGAAGATCCCACATGCCGCGGAGCAACTAGGCCCGTGAGCCACACCTACTGAGCCTGCGCTCCGCAACAAGAGAGGCCGCGACAGTGAGAGGCCCGCGCACCGCGATGAAGAGTGGCTCCCACTTCCCGCAACTAGAGAAAGCCCTCGCACAGAAACGAAGACCCAACACAGCCAAAAATAAATAAATTAATTAATTAATTTAAAAAAAAAAACGCAAATGAGTTTAAAAATAAATAAATAAATATTAAATGCCCTCATTTGACCTCCTTTGAATGAGCCACACATCTGTCAGGCACTGGGTAAATAAAAGCATGACTGGAATACTAAATGGTGCTTCTATTTTGGGTTCACCCTACGAGTTGGTTTCTTTTTTATTTCTCCTTCCTTTCAGTGGCCAAATAGATATGCCAGCAGGCAACGAATTATTGCTGCCATAGATGTCAAGTTCTACTAACCAAAAGGGTACGTGACCACTCAGGAGACAAGATACACAACATGAAGGAAAAACATTTTTGAACTAACAGGAATTCTAGGAGCAAGATCAGATCACTAGCAGTGAAAGCTGCTGGCAAACGGGAGGACTTATTTTCTCATATTTCCACTTGCAGAGCTGACAGTTTAAAAGGAAAAGGAATTAAAACCCAACGAATAAAATCTTTATTCCTCAAGCAAAGCTCCATTCAATCACCATGAGCTATAACTGAGATTTCCAGAATGGTGTGTTAGAAGCCAAGCCAGACATCATCCAAAGAACTGGATTAGTTCAGTAAAATAAAAATAAGATAACAAATCAGTCAATTTGGAATCCAGAGAGAAAATACTGACACTGTCAGTGGAAAGCAGCATGGTAGAGCAGAAAGAGAGCTAAGAGCTCTGGAGTGGGACAGCCATAAGCTCCAATCCAGACTTTGCCATGTAGCAGCTGTGTGACCTTGGATAAGTTATTTAACGACGTTGAACCTCAGTTTCCTAAACTATAAACCATGGGTCACAGGACCTAGAGCTGTTCTGTGAATGAGTTAATTTGTGAAGATCCTTGCACATAGTAAGGGATCAGTAAATGACAGAGTTCCTTTCCTGGATTGTCCAAATTTAAGTCTGGACTGAAAGAATGGTGCACAGCTCCATCACCACTAGACTGTTCCAGGACAAAACGTCACTAAAATGTTCTGCCGATACAGGGCAAGTACCGTAACTTGCTCCTGAGAAAAATATGTGCTCTGACTTGTCCTACGACTGTTGGGAAAGAGAAATGGAGTAGAAATTAAGATTTCCATATAAAAGATGAGAATTGAAGTCCTATGACCATTAATGCGGTGGATCCATGGGAAGTCAAAGATCTCCATGGTTCATCAAAATTGCTCCGGACTAGGAGCAACTAGTCATGAGTTCAAATCCAAGCTGTGTGGCCTTGGGCACAACAATTAACCTCTCTGAGCTAGTTTCCTCATTTCTACAATGAAGAGAATAAGATCTACCTCACAGTATTTTTGTAAGATTAAAGAAGTATAAGCAGAATATAAAACCAGTTCCTTCCAATATTCACGTTTACAAAATGACAGGGTCTTGAGGACTTCCCTGGCGGTCCAGTGGTTAAGACTCTGCACTCCCACTGCAGGGGGCACGGGTTTGATCCCTGGTCGGGATAGTAAGATCCCACATGCCGCGTGGCATGGCCAAAAAAAAAAGATTGTTTTTTTTTTAAATGACAGGGTCTTATATGTTGGCTTCTAGCATGAATAGACAACATCCTTTGCAAAGGCATCACTAGTACCTTATCTAAAAATTCTTCCATTAAACGGAAATGAGCTGAGCAACTAAAAGGTTTGAGGCTCCCTGTACTAAACCAGAACCCAGTTCACAATTTTGACTGCAAACCCTCCGGACCATCTCTGTCCTGCTAATAGGGACACACTGTCTCATCTCTTTCTTGCCTTCTCCCCATTCTCAATTTAAAGGTGACCACATTCCACATAAAACCCACAACATCCCCTCTGTCTTCTCTGTTTCCTTTTTTTAAAAATTTTTTTTGATGTGGACCATTTTTAAACTCTTGATTGAATTTGTTACAATATTGCTTCTGTTTTATGTTTTGGTTTTATTGGTCAGGAGGCACGTGGGATCTTAGCTCCCCGACCAGGGATCGAACCTGCACCCCCCGCACTGGAAGGCAAAGTCTTAACCACTGGACCTCCAGGGAAGTCCCTCTGCTTCCTTTTAAAGTTCTCATTATGTCCTTCAGAAGGCCCCTCAGATGAGGGATCCTGTCATCTGATGCTAAAGAGATCGAAATCATCTGGGGTAGTTCCAAAGGCCGGAGCTAGAACAGGTGGGGTGGATTTAGAGGAAGGTTCCAGCTCTGCATATGGAATACGTTTGGAACAGTGACTGCTGGCTAGCTGAGAAGCAAGCTTCTAAAGCAGGCAGCTCTCCACCAAGAAAGCTCAAGCAGAATATCTCACCCACTGCTGCCTGATTGAACCTCCGAACATCAAATGATTTTATTCAACACTTACTGAGTGCTTTCTATGTCCTAGGCACTAGAAATGCAAGCCCTCAGTCTCTCCGCTGGAGAGACGGACCCACGAGCAGGTAGTTATAAAACAATGTGGTAAGTACAAAAATAGAGAAATTACAGGGAGCATTGTGGGGTGGACCTAACTCAGGAAGTGGACCTCACTCAGGTGGGCTGTTCTTTCTGGAGGAGGTGACACCTCAGCAGCCTTAAAGGATGGAGTAGGGAGGCAGTGAGGGGCAAGAGGGGGGCAGTGTAGAAAGGGCATTTGGGGCAAAAGGAATCAGCATGAGCAAAGGGACAAATGTGACCAACAGAATGGTTTATGAGAGGCACTCCAGGCAGCTAGATAATGCTAGAACAGTACATGAGGGTGGGGAGGGGTAGGAGACAGGCCGGAGCTACAGACAGGAGCCAGGGCACGGGGCCCTTGTAAACTGCATTCTGTAAGGTGGAATTCTGGGTCCCTGTGTTTTTAAGCACAAGAGTGCTTAAAACACCCTAAAGCTTTTAAGCACGAGTGACTAAGTTTCTATCATCTTCGATTTAGGAGGTTTTCGGTTGTTTTTATTTTTTCCCAAAGGCAAACTGCAGGACAGCCTTGCGAGCTGCTGAATTGAGCTTCAGGAGCCTCAGGGTCAGAACAGCCCTACCTGATTAACTACCGAAGGCAAGTACCCAGCTCCTTTGGTCCCCTGCCTCTTCCTCCTCTATCTGCTGGGGCTCTTGGTAACACTAACCTCCTAAAGAGGTGATGTGGGCACAAGGTGACTCAGCACTACAGAGTGCTTGGAAGCAGCCAGAAGTCCACGCTGAGCCCTGAGCATCTTTCTGCAGTGGGCACACTGGCTGGGAGGCAGGCCTCAGGGGGGCAGGTTTGCTGCAGTGTGCTCCAGAGCCTGCCAGCATGGCAATCGGGCGGCTTCTCCCCCCTCTCTCCTTCCTTGCCTCCTTCCTAATAGCCCCTGGCTCCTGGCTGACTCGACTGGACACTGGGGTGGGGAGGGACGGGCAGCACAAGGCTGTCTTGCAGAGAAAAGCATCCTTCCAGCTGTGCTCAGCCACTGGACCCTTCCCACCTCCCCAGTCGGGAACTCGGGCCTCCTGTGCTTTTCTGAACCACTGCACCTCTCACCTCTCAAGCTGCCATTTGGAATCATTCCCTCCCACCCCACCAGCTCCTTCCTCCTTCCCCATCCTATTTTACCTCTCCAGTCCTATCCCTCATTACCAGGGCCCACGGTCTCCACTGCCTATGTGAAGGTTCTGTCCGTTTCCTCTCTGCTGAATGAGTCATGTTCCTTTGGGCTCCTTCAATAACTGCATAAATGGCTCTGCTCCACCCCCCTGCCCCAAATCTTCCTTGATCACTCCTCCGTACCCGACCCCTCCCTTCCATCACTCCTCTTTATTTTGAGCACTTGAGTCATCTACTCACTGAGTCATCTACTCACTTGTACTGGTTTAACTGCACCAACCACGCCCCACACACTAATCCCTGACTCGGCCATGCGTTTCTCACGCGGCATGTCCACTCTGCTGGGAATGTCTTCGTCCTTGTCTCCCTTCTGAACTCCGCCTCATCCTTCCAGGCAAAGCACAAATGTCACCCTGACCCAAAGGCTTACCCCGTCACCTCCAAGACGGATTAAATCCAATAAGACTTCTTCTACCTTTTTAAACTGAGGATGTTTTGCTTATGTCATAATAACAGCTAGGACCGATATGCCAGGCACGAGAACCTTATATGGAGTAATTCATTCAATCCTCAAAATCACCCTGTTATTACCTCTAAGTCAACCAGCCCAAGGTTACAGCAAGTCAGTGGAAGAACTGAGGCTTAAACCCACGCAGCGTGGCTCTAATCAGAGGTGTTGCCACCTCTTCACCCGGCAGACCAGGAAGCCTTTGAGTCCCAGAGCTCCACTCTGTTCCCCTGGCACCCCAGGTGCCTGGCACACAGTGGGTGACTACTAAATGTGGTAGTTCTGGATTTAACTGAAATTTGTTCAGCATGCATCCCACGTCTTCCTCACATGTATGTTCTGTCTCCCCAAGCCATCCATGAGATCCTCGGTGAGAAAGGACCAGGTCATCTATTTTCCTCACAGGTCTGCAATCACATGCATACTGGGGAACTGGGGGAAACACAGAGAGCTCTAGGGGGTGCAGATGGGGGCAAACTAACTTTAGGTTAATATATGCCTTAAGTGTGTATACTTTACAAAGGCTTTTTCACATGCCTGATCTCATAGGTCCTGACATCAACAGGCTGTGGGGAAGGTAAAGAGACAGAGGTGCAGATGGCCTGAGATCTGGTCAAGGTCTTAGAGCCAGAAATAACTGAATGATATTATAGAAATTACAGCCCAGGGCTCTGAATAAAACAGCTGAAAGCCAGTCCCCTGCTCACAATGCCTAGGCAGCTGTGGCCATCAAGAATGGGCAGGCTGATGTAAGTCAACTATACTTCAATTAAAAAAAGTACAACAAAAAAAGATCAAGGTCAACCAGTTCTAAAAAAAAAAAAAAAAAGAATGGGTGGGCTGAGTGTTCAGCTCCTCCCCCAGATCGGGTGTCCTTGGTCGCTGGGAAAGGGGAGCCTGGCAAGGTGTTCTCCACGGGAGGCTGGCTGAGCAGACCTAGGGCAGGGTGTGTGAAGGCAGGTTCAGCAGGACCTCTGGGAGCCTCTTGGAGTGTTTGGTCACTCTCACCAGACAGAACAGAAAACCCTGAGAGATGACACGATTTCCAAGTGGTCTAATAATGTAGATATGAAGAGCCAGGAGAAACAGGTTTGTTCTTCCCATGAGTAGGAGGTAGTCAATGTCCCTACTATTTGTAACTATCCCATCGCATTTCTAAAAATCCATACCTTTATTTCATTGTCCTAACCCAACATTAACTTCAGATCGAATTTACTCAATGTCCTGTGCAGAAGGGAAGGCTTTTCAGGCTCAGGTGGCCTCTGCAGAAGAAAAGCTTTTCCCTAGTAGGAAGGGCAGTGAACTTCTAGCCAAAAGACCTGCCCCATCTTTATGCCAGTCTCATCGCCCCGCTGAGCCTTGATCTCCACTTCTGTAAAATGGGCATGAAAATGCCCACTCACCCACCCATCCCACAGAATTGTGGCAACGACCTGTGAGCTCCCAGCCTAGGCATCCCGAAGATCTGAGTGGTCTCTTGGGTCTCCGTCTCACAGTCCTCATTATTCAGGAAGTGAATGAGACACTGCAGATGTCTACTCTGAAGTGCAGAGAGAACCACCTCCCACTGGGGGCCTCGGAGCCCTGAGGCTTAAACGAAGGCTCGCAGATCTCCCAGCTCTGGCCGTGGCTTTGACAGGGGACGAGGCGGTCTGTAACTCCGGGGGCGCGGTGGGGCGGGTGGAAACCCGGGTTTCCCGACCCTGGCACCGAAGGCTGGGGCTGCCCTTCCCCGCCCTACCGCTCACGGTGGCTGCAAAGCGCCCTGGGAGGCCAGCCCAAAGGCCGGGCTTGGGAAGCGCCTCGCTTACCTGCGGCTCCACCAGCCAGCGCTGCTCGGCGGCGCCCAGGGGCGCGGGGCGCGCGGCGCGGAACGCCGAGTACACGGGGATACGGTCCCGGGTGCTGTACAGGGTGGCGAAGCGCTCGGCGCCCTCGGAGCGCTGACAGATCTTCACGTGGGCAGCGGCCGCCAGCCCCGCGGGCGGGGTCCCGGCGTAGAAGAATCGGTCGCATTCGCCGAAGCCGGCTTCCTGCTCGCGCACGAGCCGGCTCTCCAACAGCCCGGCCAGAGCGAGGAGGCCGCCCAGCGCCAAGCAGCGCGCGGGGCCCATGGCGCGTCTGCGGGCCGGGCCGGGAGAGCGCGAGGCGGCCGAGCGGGACCGCGGCGGAGTCGGAAGCCGGGGGCGGCGCGGCTGAGCTAGCGCTCTGCGGGCCGGGCTGGGCGGCCCCGGCGACGGGGGCGGGTCCGCGTCCCGAGGCCGCGCCTCCCTCGCACCCTCCTCCCTGAAGATGGCTGCGCAGGCCCGGGGCCGGGCGCGGGGATGCGCCCGGACTTGCACCGCCTGGTTTCTGCAGTCTGCGGTCGCAGGCTCGGGGACGCGCGCTCCCAAGACTAAAAGGTATGAACCGGGTCGGCTTAATCGGAGGAAACGGGAAAGAACCGTCCCCGGGGCTGGGAGCCTAGAAGCCTCCTGCGCCAGCGCGCCCCAGGGATCCTCAAGGATGCAAAGAGGCGGCGTGAGATGCCCTCAGAACTGTGGCTCTTTGGGTCTGATGGGCAGGGAGACCCAGTGACATCCGACGGAAATCAGTCTTCCCCTTCCCAACGAAATGCTCATCCGCCAATACACGGACACAACTTTGATGAAGTTTCAGCAGATCAGAAGCCAGGAGACCCAAGTTAAAAATCCTCTTCTAGGAAATTCCTAACCTAGGGAAATAGGACAGCTCTTGTGGTTTACTCGGTACTGCGAGGCTTAGAATCAAAACCAAAACCAAGAAAGAAACGAGACCGGCCAACATCACTGGTTGGTAGGTTGGTTGATTCATTATTTCTTTCCTGAGTGCCTATGTGCCAACATGGGTTCGGCGACTGGGTACAGTGGTAAACAAGAATAGGGTCCCTGCGGTCCTGCAGACGAAACCTAGTGGGAAAGCTTGTCGTTAATCAAAGAAGCAGGCTATTAAAGGAATAATGACACACACTGAACGTGGAGCTGTGAGAACCTGCCCTTCCGGGGATTCAGAGTTGTTTGCCTGAAGAGTGTTGTCTGGACTGAGACCAAGAGGTTGACATGAACTAGGCAAAGAGGAAAGCAGCATGTGCTAAGGGGTCTCCCTGCAGAAGGGAACGTGATATGTTGGGGGAATTTAAGGAAGGTGGGTGTGGGTAGAGAACAGAGACCTGGGAGAAGATTATGAGAAATAGGGCTGAAGGAGGCGGGAGACACAGAATTCCGGGGATCATAGGCTAGAGGCCATCAAACATTTTTCAGCAGGACCCGGACCCTATTGAGAAAACAAGCTTCATGTAATAATCCTTATGCTTAAAATTGACATTGCAATCTAGTATTTCTGTTGCGTTCTATTTTGTTCCCCTTTAAAAAATATGCTGCTGGTAACCCACAAAGTTGTTTCTATGACCCAATAATGGCTCATGTCCTGCAGTTTGGAAAGATATATTATATAAATCATGATGAGGATTTTGATCTTTCAATGGCGGAGACACAATCACATTTGCTTTCTGGGCAGAAATGGGCAGATTGGAGTGGCCCAGAATGAATGAAGAAAAACATCTATAAAGATCCAGATGAGAGATGGTAACTTGGACTGGGGTGGTGGTAGAGACAGAAGCAGAGTGCCTACTAAGGTGCCTTCACTCACATCTTATTATTTAATCTTATTTCCTCAGTGTGCCACGTGGGGAACTGGACCAGAGCGTTCAGATGCTTGTCCAAGATGGCATATCCTGAGCCAGATTTCAGCTAGGCCTGTCTGCTTCCTAAGCCTGGCCTTTCCTCTAAGTCACAGCAAATCCGTGAGGTGAGCCTATAAAATAGGAGAGATATTGTCAGAAGAACACATTCTGGAGCCTAAGAACCAATTCCTTGGAGGCTTCAATACCTGAAAAGGTTGACTATGTTTGGGCCCTGAAATGAAACCTAAATTTATTTCTTAATTAAAAAAAAAAAAAAACAAGACACATACAGTGAGATGTCACAGTAACAACTAGACTTGGAGTCACATGTTCCTTCTGCATCCAAACTATCATTTTCAATTTTCAAACTTTATTCTGAGTTTGGCCACTTCTGTACATCTTCAATACTGTGGCCTAAGTCAGTAACCATCAATTCTCACCTGTATTACTTAGATGTTCTAACTACTTCTCCTGCCCCCAAGGGGTTCACAGAACAATTAAGGTGATTAGTTAAATATGCAGATTATATCATGTCAAGTGCTGTTTTAAACTTCCAATGCCTTCTCATTTCAAGTTGAAAAAAACTCAAAATTTAACATGAGCTACAAGGTCCTACATACCCTGGACCCTGCCTCCCCCTTCTCTATGCCCCAGACACAAATGAGCTTCCTCTCTATCCACACAAAAACACCAAGCTCTATGTTAGGGCTGTTAAACTTGTTGTTTCATCCAAGTGGAAATCAGCTCTGGACCTTCCTTCTTGTCACTTGGGACTCAGAAAGGTCTCCTGCTCTATGAAGTATTCCCTGACCACCGGAACCACACTGCCCATTCTGCACTAGCATCCCATGCCCTTTAATCTCTTCACAGAACATATGCCCACTTGAAATTGTCTTGTTCCTTTATTTGTGGATTTGTCTATTGGGATGTATCAATGACTTAACCATGTGAAATATACATACAGCATTGAGAAGGCAGTGGAGACTTGGAGAGAAGATTTTCACAGGCTGGCACTTTTTGTCCTCTGTTTGCTCATCTCTCCTAGCAACATGGATCAGCCAAGTCCCAGGTGATTTCCACCAAATCATCCTTCATATAGGGCTGCAAATCAAATCCCCCAACCCAGCCAGCCAGCTGGAACCCAACAGTCAACCCCAAACTCACTCACCAACATCACACAAGGCAACAAGCTCATAAAAATAAGTTTTGCTTGAAATGTTTTGATATAATTATTAAGAAAAGTGCAGAAAAAACGACCACCTCTCAGTTGACTGAATGAACAACACAAAAAATAAAGTCGATTTTAACATTCTGGTTACCTTTAATATATTTAATAAAGTCAGATTTTAACATTCTGGTTACCATACTGGCAGAGAACACATTTTCAATACATCAAAGACTCAGAAAGATTATCAGTTATTATCTTACTCTCTGCTAACCTAATTGGTCAAAAGGGCCTAGTTTGGAAAGAAAAGTGGGAAGGGGAGGGGGAAGAGGAAAAGGAGAGAGACTGGAGAGTAATAAAAGCCCAGGGTTGTTTAGAAGTTCAGCAGCATCCAGAGCTGGTCCACAGGATGGGAGTGTGAGGTAGATTGGGCTCTGGCGACCTCAGCAGGACCTAGTTCCCAGAGACACTAGAGTGTCCAGTGCATGAAACCTCAGTTTGTGACACAGGAGTTAGCAGTGTCCAAAGATTCCAGGGTCTGGAAGGAAGAACAAACTTTGGAGAATTTGGTAAACACCACGGACCCAGCACGTCCAGCGGCAGCACAGGAGGCACTCTCACGCAAGGCTAGTGACCTGCAAATACCCAAAGCGCTGAAATGTAAATGCGACCAGTCTCAAAGGATCCCCACACAGGAGCAGTGGGGTAGAAAGGCATCCCCTGGGCTTAGGGGACAGGGCCACAACCACAGCCAGAAGCCGTGGCGGGATGCTGGAGCCCAGGGCTGAGCGGGGCAGCGCTGTCCGGCGAGGGTGCATCCACAGGCAGGGGCTGAGCCTCTGGGTCCTGATCTGTGTCTAACGAAAGCCTCCTCTTAGCCCTGGGGGGAGCAGCTGCCTCCTGAGTGCCCTCTTCCCAAGGACGACGACGAGGGCCACATCTTCCAGCTGGGTGGCGATCCGGGGCGGATGGACCTGGGGTCGGCGGCTGGGTCGGGCCGGGCTCCCCGGAGGTGCTGGTGGCCGCATCCCTGAACTGGGCGGCAGAGCAAGAACCCCGGGCCGGCGAGGGGCGCCGGCACACAGCACGCACAGGGACTCGGTGGCTGGTCCCACCGCCCGCGGCTACAGCCCTACGGGGGCGCAGAGCGCGGCGGGGCAGGTGGTGCCTCGTGGCGAGAGCGGCTCCCAGGGACGCGCGGACCTCCCTCCAGGCGTTCAAGACCTGGCTGTCCGGCGCCGTGGGCTGCGTGTGGTCCACCACGGTCCGGTCCTGCCCGCGCTTCCACAGCTCGTAGCGCTCCGGTTGCAGGATGCGCACGAAGGCGTCCATGGAGAAGGCGACCCGGGCCTCCCCGCAGCTGCACTGCGAGGCCACTTTGCCATAATCTATCCAGCGAGGGGAGGCGAAATTGATGGCTTCCGCGCAGTTGAAGCCATGGTTGAAGCCAGAGTGGTAGCCATAGGGAAAGGTCACGATGAACTCTCCAGCCTCCTGAGTGACCCGATCGAAGGGGATGCCGTTGTCCTTGAGGACCGTGGGCGAGATGAGAGCCACCTTGTGCCGCAGGAAGGCCTCACAGCCCCGCGCGCTGCCCGGGAACAGCTCCCTGGCCAGGCGTTCCAGGCGCCGGCCGTGCTCCGGGGGCACCGCGTACCACGTCTTGGGCTCCCCGAAGTGCAGGTAGTTGATGCTGTAAAGGTCCATGTCCTCCGTGTGCCAGGCGAAGGCGGTCTTCCACATGCCGAAGTACAGGTAGGGGGTGTTGACGCCTTCGATGACCACTCCGCACTCCTGCTCCAGCAGGTCCTGAATGGTTCCCAGGTGTCCAAGGTTCCACTGCTCCGTGTTTTGATCGAATAAGGAGCCACTGACGTCCGCACCATATACTGGTGAATCATAGAGGTGTGTTTTCCAATATTTTCGCTCCAGGTCCTCAAAATCAAAATAGAATGGAGTCTGGTGTTTTTCACTGTTTGTTAAGTGGCGATACTGTCTAATGGTCACGACTTTCTTCTTTTTGTGGTGTTGAGTAAACACACCTGCCTTTCCAGTGGTCACCTGTTGCAGGGAAGCAGCTATTAAGATGTCATCAATATCATCGTACGTCTGTCTGGCTTTCCATCCTTTCGGTGAAATTACCTTGGCTAGGCCAGCTCGGTGTGCACCTTGCGACTCCATGTAAACAATATATTTATTGAAATCTTCAAATTCTTCCATGGTTGGGTGGAAGGTCATAATCTTCCAACTTGGGTTCTGGCTACCAAAGTGCTTAGACTGCATGACGGCAATCGAATAAGCAAGGGAGTCCCAGCTTCTTAGGTATGCTTTGGATACCTGAGAATGCTGTGGAGTAATCTCTTCCCTATACTTTATTTTTAAAGAAGTTTAGATATATCTGAGAGGCAGGAACTCAGACTTGAACTTTTAAACAAAGGAGGTGGTAGCTTCTCCAGGCTTGTCAATCCACCAGAAGGACTCCGCTCTTGTCAGCATTTTGGAGCCAAAGAAAATAGACTATTTCCCAGAGGAGAGGGCTCTCTGAACCAAGTCCTGCCTCAGCCTGCAGCTCTGTGAGTTTCCTCTGTTAGGGATATAAGTGCCTGAGGCCTCACCAGATTCCCAGGCTTGAGTGCATGGGTGGCTTCTCACCTCACTGTAGCCGAACGTCTCTTCATGGAAGTTTCCAAGCCAAACCTAAAGAAAGTACAAAATATCGAAAATAAGGGGATAACAAAACAAACTGATTTAACATCAAGTTAAAGAAAATTGTATAGCAATCTTAATTTCAAAGTTTAAATTTAAGGGCAAAAAGTACACTCTTTTGGTAAACATGTAAACTGGTGCAGCTATGGTGCATACTATGGAAAACAGTATGGCAGTTCCTCAAAAATTTTAAATATAAGCAACATATGATGCTGCAGTCTCACTTCTGAGTATATGTCCAAAGGAAATAAAAACAGAATATCAAGGAGATATCTGTCCTCCCTCATTCTCTGACTATTATTCACAATAGATAATATATGGAAACAACGAACATGTCCAGCGATGGTTGAATGGTTACAGAAGATGTGGTACATATATACAATGGAATAATACTCAGCCATAAAAAGAATGAAATTTTGTCCTTTGTGACAACATGGATGGTCTTGGAGTGTATTATGCCCAGTGAAATAAGACAGGGAAAGACAAATATGGCATGGCATCCCTTTTATGTGGAATCTTAAAAAAAAAAAAAAAAAAGTAAAACTTACAGAACCACAGTAGAAAAGTGGTTGCAGGGGAGGGCAGGGAAGGGAGGGTAAAAGGGTACACAGTGAAGAAAGTCTCAGGAGCTAATGTTAACCATGGTGATTATAGTTGATAACACTGTGATATATAGTTGAAATTTTCTAGAAGGGTAGGATTTAAATGTTCTTACCAAAAAAAGTAAATATATGAAGTAACTGTTTTAATTAACTCGATGGGGGGAATCCTTTAACAATGTATATCAATTCACCACAAAGTTCACTGAATATTTTACAATATTCTAAGTCAATTATACAGAAATAAAGCTGAAATTTAGAAATAAAAAATTAGGGCAAATCATAAGACAGAAAAAGAGGACTATCTAACTGAAGTGTAAGGACATTAAGCAAGCTTGAAAATAAAGGAGTTAAGCACTCAACTCAAGAAATTGGATGGCTTAACCCAAAAGATAAATTAGGGAAAGGAAAACAATGATATAAGCTGAAACAATTACAAAAGAAAACATAACACCCAATAGAAATGATGACTGAAACCAAAATGCAATTTGTAGGCCATTAAAAGTGTAAAAACATAAGCATAAGAGAAAAGAGAGAAAAGGACAAGCAAATCACATTATAATAAAATAAGGGAACACAGATAAAAATCTACCATTATAGAAAGTGTGGCTATGTAAACAAAAGCAGGAAAAAATTACAAAACACAAATGTACACATCTTTAACAAGCATTATACTTAATGTGTAAATACTTGAAACATTCTAATTAAAATCTAATCATTAATTTGCATTGATAGACAAATTATTAGAAATATAGGGTTCACTCAGAATGAGAGAAAATATTTGCAAATGAGGCAACTGACAAAGGATTAATCTCCAAAATTTACAAGCAGCTCATGCAGCTCAACATTAAAAAAACAAACAACCCAATCCAAAAATGGGCAGAAGACCTAAATAGACATTTCTCCAAAGAAGATATACAGATTGCCAACAGACACATGAAGAATGCTCAACATCGTTAATCATTAGAGAAATGTAAATCAAAACTACAATGAGATATCATCTCACACTGGTCAGAATGGCCATCATCAAAAAATCTACAAGCAATAAATGCTGGAGAGGATATGGAGAAAAGGGAACTCTCTTGCACTGTTGGTGGGACTGTAAATTGATACAGCCATTATGGCAAACAGTATGGACGTTCCTTAAAAAACTAAAAATAGAACTACCATATGACCCAGCAATCCCACTACTGGGCATATACCCTGAGAAAACCATAATTCAAAATGAGTCATGTACCAAAATGTTCATTGCAGCTCTATTTACAATAGCCAGGACATGGAAGCAACCAAAGTGTCCATCAACAGATGAATGGATAAAGAAGATGTGGCACATATATACAATGGAATATTACTCAGCCATAAAAAGGAATGAAACTGAGTTATTTGTAGTGAGGTGGATGGAACTAGAGACTGTTATACAGAGTGAAGTAAGTCAGAAAGAGAAAAACAAATACCGTATGCTAACACATATATATGGAATCTAAAAACAAAAAAAAAAATGGTCATGAAGAACCTAGGGGCAAGATGGGAATAAAGATGCAGACCTACTAGAGAATGGACTTGAGGATATGGGGAGTGGGAAGGGTAAGCTGGGACAAAGTGAGAGAGTGGCATGGACATATATACACTACCAAAAGTAAAATAGATAGCTAGTGGGCAGCAGCCGCATAGCACAGGGAGATCAGCTCGGTGCTTTGTGACCACCTAGAGGGGTGGGATAGGGAGGGTGGGAGGGAGACGCAAGAGGGAGGGGATATGGGGATGTATGTATATGTATAGCTGATTCACTTTGTGATAGAGCAGAAACTAACACATCATTGTAAAGCAATTATACTCCAATAAAAAAGGAAAATCTGTATCTGTATTCTATAAGGAATTTTAATTTCAATTCTGTCTGCTCTTATAATCTGTGCATTATGAATTATTTTTCTGAATGGATACACATCTGCATATTTTCTTCTTCATCATGTAAAATGATAAAAATAATTTACATGTGGAAAAATGTAGCATGAACTACCAAAGTGACCCAGAAGGCACATATGATAGTGATGAGTAACTATAATAAAGAGAATATATCTTCAAAAAAAAAAAAAGAGTAAAAAGGTTTTAATTCCTTCAATAACAGAAATACATGGCCCCAATGAAGAAATCTAAAAATGATATGCATGCAATGCTTGTACTTTATATGCATAAATAAATGAGAATTTTACCAGGGGAAAAAAGTTGCTTTCTGTTATAAAATGTCATCCTTTTCATCTTTATGCTTTAAAGGAAAAAAAAAAAAAAGGCCTAAAAAGTGCTTGCCTTCTGCTAGTCTAACACCTTAATTCCAAATGATGATACACTAGGACCCAGAAAATGGTTTCCTTGAAGGATTCAGCCTCTGAAGGAAACAGGCTGTGCTCAAAGTCTGGCTATATATGTCCCACAGCAATTTCAATTCAATCAGTACCACCCGAATTCAAATACCCTCATATCCAATGAAAATCTCTAATTTGATCCCACATAATTTTCAAGTCCCTTCCAATTGACACACTCCTTACCCAGTTCTAGAAACCCTCTCATTCCCATTAGATCGCAGTTCACTCAATGAGGTGCTTTTTCCTGAAAATCTTTGTGATTTTTCCCAAGAAAATATTAAGAAAAAAATTAACTTCACAAGTAGGAAAAAAGTTTAAAAATAAAAACTCAAGGAAAGGATATCCCAATGTATAGTTCCCTCTCTCTCGCTCTCTCTCTCTCTCTCTCTATGCATAAATAGTGTCATTTTTTAAAACTTCTGGTAGAAAAAGAACTCTTTTGCTCATAAGCACAAATTACAGAAATAAAGTGACCTACCTTCTACCAACAAAATCTTGATTCCAGTTGGAGATATTCAAGGACCCAGAGAGAGAGACAGTGTTCTCTGGGCAGCTGGCCTCCAAATGCAGACCCATGTCCTGATGGCTCTGGCTTTCTACCCCGGCAAAGGTATAATTTGATCAGCACCAATCATCGGAAATTACTCTGCTTGGTCAGCCCACTTTGTCTGTGCCCTTTTGATTTTTTAAACCAATCTTACAGCGAGCTAAGAGGTTGAAAATAAAAGGATTGGGAAAGTCAAACCAAGCAAATATTAAACAAAAGAAACCTGGTCTAGCAGCAATTAATATCGAATGTATTTATTAGGTAAAAGAAGGACAGCGTATAGTTATCAAAAAGAAAAACTCATGGGAAAGGTTACAGTGATGCACTTTATGCACCTAGACACACAGCACTGAGACATAGAACACAAAGACTGAGAATTATTAGTAAAAGTGACATATTTGCAATCATGGTGGGAGATTTTTTTTTTTCAAACACCGTTCCCTCAGAAACTGATAGATGAGGACAGAAGAAAATTTAATGTTATAAAAGTTTAAACAAAAATTTAACAACTTTGATTATATTACCTGCAGCAACCACATAGCAAAATGTTTTTCAACACATATAATCATTTACAAACATTTACCACTGTAAGACCACATAATAAATCTCAATAAAAATTCCATAGAATCAACATATTGAGTACCATCTTGATCAATCTTTTATTTCAATCATGAAATAAAATTGAAAGTCAATAATCAAAAAACTGAACACAACCATATTCATTTAAAAATGAATATCCATATAACATCTACAACAATATCCGTAGAATAGCTAAAAATCTATTGATTTTTATGTTGTATGAAAGTAGTTAGTAAAAACTAAACCAAAATACCTCAGAATTATTTGAAAGAAGAAAAAGATAAAAATGATAGAACAATTCAAAAAACAAAAGGGAAAACAACCATATACAAAAATATAAAAGATTAATAAAAGAGAAGTCTGTTATGTAAAAAATAAAATAAAGAAACAACTGGTTAATAAATTATCTAGTCCTCCCTGCTAAAGGGAGTGCTCCCTGAGTGTGAGAAGCAGGTGCAGAGTGGCAAGTGGGGATGGGAGTCAGGGAGGGGCAGTGATTTTATACAGGAGGACTCTGCCAAACACCATTTTAACCAGGTCAACATCAAGAGTCATAAACTGGGAATTCCCCAGCAGTCCAGTGGTTAGGACTCCGCGCTTTCACTGCCTAGGGCCCAGGTTCGATCCCTGGCCAGGGAACTAAGATCCCACAAACTGCAAGACGTGGCCAAAAAAAAAAAAAGTCATAAATTACTTTGATAGTATAGGTCCTTGATATGATGTGATTGAAATGTGATAAAATTCCCCCTGTAATCCTCCTCCAAAAAAATACAGAAACCCAAGATAATCATAAGAAAAGCATCAAATTCCACTAGAGGGGCATCCTACAATATACCTGACCAGTATTCCCTCAAACTGTCAGGTTTCTATACAAACTTTTGGTCAAAAACAAGGAAAGTCTGAGAATCTGTTACAACCAAGAGAAACCTAAGGAGACATGAAAACTAAATGTAATTTGATATTTTAGATGAGATCGTTGAACAGAAAAAGGACGTTGGGTAAAAGGTAAGGAAATCTGAACAAATGATAGCCTTTAGTAGACAATAACATATTGACATTGGTTCACTAATTGTAATCAATATACCATGGGAATTAAGAAGTTACTAATAGGGGGACATGTGAGTGGGGTCGGGTCAATACTCCCTGATCCACGTGCTCAATGTTTTGTAAGTCTAAAACTGTCCAAAAACTTACGTATTACTAAATATAATATTGTAAATAATAAATAAACAGGAGAAGGCATCAATAAACAATATTAGAATGAAAAAAATGAGAAACATATCTGAGTTTTGGAAACAGTCTACAATATAACACACTACAAACCAAATGATTTTATGAACCACTATGTGACAATTTTTTAGAGCACTTTTAAAAATATTTTAAATTATGAAATATAAAGTGTTCACAGAAATCTGTAAAGCATATATGTACACTTCAACAAATAACTATAGAGTGAACAGAAGTGGAGCCACTACCCAGGTCAAAAAATGTAACATTGCCAGGCACCTGGCTGCCTGACTTGTGCTCTTTTTCCCAGATTACAGCCCCTTCTGCCTCCTACACTGACCTTATCCTAACTATTCACGTAGTAATTTTGGTAAACATTATAAAATTAAAACTCTGTCCATTTTTGAAAACTTTATATAACCTTGAGGAAACACAAATGTATTTATGTACTTTAGTGTATTTTTGTTGTAATTTTTCATCATTTACGCCGTTGCATGCAGCTAGACTTTTCTGTTTCAGGGCTGTAAGGTATTCAACTATATAAACTTTCTACTGTTGATGGGGCTTTGGGTTGTTTCCACTTTTGGCCTCTTACAAACAGCGTTGCTCTGAAAATTCTCTGACGAGTATACTGGCCATAGAATATGTAAACTGCAACTTGCCAAATTTTTTCAACACATTTTACCAGTTTACGCACTAGCTGCATGCAAGGGTGCTCATCGCCCCTCACTTTTGCAGACCTTTGGTGATTTTCTGCCTTTATAGTTTTAGCCGATCAGGTGAGGGAACAGGGGTACTTCATAATGATTTGCATTTACTTGGTTCCTAATAGGAGTGAACCAATTTTCTGATGATTATTGTCTGATTGGAGGTGCCCCTTCAGGAAGTGCCTCATCAAGTATTGTGTCCATTTTTCTGCTGGGTTGTCTGTCTTGGTAGTAGTTATATGTTCTGCTTATTACTTCTTTACTGGGTATGAGTAACGCGATATCTGTTCTCACTCTTTGATTTGTCTTTTCACTCTCTTTTTCATTGTTTTTGATCCACAGAAGTTTCTCTGTACCTCTAACAGAACAAATATTATTAAAAATAGCTAATATATGGTGACTATCTAATGCCAGACACTGTTCAATGCACTCTGCCTAGAATAATTTATTTATGCCTTATCTTCATAATGACCGTATAAGGGAAATCCTATGAACCCTATTTCTCATATGAGGAAACCGCATCAAGGAGATATTAAGAAACTTGCTCAAGGTGACAGATCTAGTAAGTAGGGAAGTATTCAAACAAGAATCTCCGAGATGATTCCTTAAAAGAAGAACAAAGAGGGGTGATTTCTCCTCTACCGAACTGTGGTATTTGAGCTGCAATGGACAAATGTATCTGCATACAGAATAGAGAGGCCAGACACAGACACATGGATATGTGGGAGTCTGCCTATGATGGAGGTAGCGTACCAAACCAATGGGGAAGGATGGGCTATTCAATATGTGGTAGTGGCATTGGCACTATTTTGGGGGGGGGGTGGGACTGGTGCTTGACCTCATACCACTTACATAAATAAATTTGAGGTGCATTACAGATGGATAAAACACAGAATTTTAAGAGAAAATATTGAAGAAGGTCTTTATGAACTCAGGGTGGAACAATGGCTTAAAGAACCAAAAGCACCATGATGGGAACGTCTGATATATTTAAATGATTCCAAACTAATGACTGTGATGGTTAATTTCACATGTAGACTGGGCTAAGAGATGCCCAGATAGCTGGTAAAGCATCATTTCTGTGTGTTCTGCATGGCTCTTCAGGGAAGAGATTAGCACTTGCATCAGTAGGCTGAGTAAAGAGCTCCTTCACCACTGCAGGTGCGATCACCCAAACCACTGAGAGCCCAAATTCAACAAAAGAGCAGACTAGGGGTGAATTTACTCTCTCTGCTTGAGCAGACGCATCCGTCTTCTCTTGCTTTGGGACATCTGACATGGGCACTCATGGTTCCCAGGCTTTCGAACCCAGACCCAACCATATTCCCCGTTCTCCATCTTGCAGACGGCCCACCTGACAGATCGTGGAATTCCTCAGCCTCCATAACCAAATGAATGAGTTCCTCTACTAAGAGCTATACATATATCTCCTATCGGTTCTATTACTCTGAAGAACCCTGACTAATACTATGACGTAAAAAATTAAAAGAACTTACAGTCTAGGAGAAGTTTGTCATCATACATGAAATAGACAATGAATTAGTATCCTGAATATCATATAACTTCTACATAACAACAACAAAAAATAGTCAAACCAAAAAAAGTAGGCAGAGCTTTAGAGTAGGTAATTCAGACAAGAGGAAATCCAAATGGCCAATAAATACAAGAAGATGTGCAGGATCACTAGCAATCAGAGAAGCTGTTCTCTGCCCATTTTGATTAGGTCTGACAATATAAAAAGTGGGTCAAGATATGGAGAAACCAAAACTCTCCCACACTGCCAATAGAGGTGGAAATTGGAGGGCAAGCTGGCTTTTCCTAAAAAGTTAAAAGTGAACATAAATACAACCCAGGAATCCTATATACAAAGCTGCTCTGTAAAGCGTAGCTCGAAATAACAAAGATTTGCAAATAACCCTATTGTCCATCAGCAGCAGAACGAATAAAATAAAATAAATTACACAGATCTAGTGGACTTTGTTGAACTAACTAGGGACTATAGATAGGAAAGTCTTTAGATCTTGTAACTGTAATATTGACTTTTTAAAAAGGTGATGGTGCGGGTATGTTGTTAAAACCACACGACATACTACCTTCGATTTCGTAGCCTTTTGTCTACAAACTTGATGAATATACACTGGACTTGTGATTGTTATTTCTCAGAAGTGGAGAGAGGCCTAGGAGAGATCGTGGCAGTAAGAACGAAGATGGCTCTATCCTTGCCTTTATTTAATTGTCATTGTCAATGTCCCTTGCTTTTCCAAGATTAAGTATAGCAACAACTTACTGGACATGGAAGAACAGCTGGATCTGGGCATCTTTTCCTGAGAAGAGTGGTCCAGGTTGTGAGTATCCAAACTGAGTGTGCCAGTTGACTTGAAATAAAATAGAATTTTCAATACAATTGCTTGATGAACCCCCTTCATTACCACCCCCAGCTCCTGATCCTTTCAAGAAGCCTAATTTTTTTTTAATGGAAGTATAGTTGATTTGCAATATTGTGTTAGTCGCAGGTGTACAGAAAAGTGATTGTTATATACGTATTTTTTCAGATTATTTTTCATAATAGATTATTACAGGATATTGAATACAGTTCCCTGTGCTATATAGCAAATCCTTGGGTTTTTTTGGTTTTGTTTTTGTTTTGATTTTTTGTGCAAATCTTTGTGCTTATCTGTTTTCTGTACAGTCGTGTGTATCTGTTAATCCCATACCCCTAATTTATCCCTCCCCTGCTCCCTTTCCCCTTAGCTAACCACAAGTTTGTTTTCTATGTCTGTGAGTCTGTTTCTGTTTTGTATATAGATTCACTTGTATTGTTTTTTAGATAACACATATAAGTGATATATTTGTCTTTTTCTGTCTTACTTACTTCACTTAGTATGATATTCTCTAGGTCCATCTATGCTGCTGCAAGTGGCAATATTTCAACTTTTTGTGGCTGAGTAATATTCCACGGTATGTATATACCTCTTCTTCTTAAACCAATCATCTGTTGATGGGTACTTGGTGTGTTTCCATGTCTTGGTTATTGTAAATAGGGCTGCTATGAACACTGGGGTGCATGTATCTTTTCGAATTAGACTTTTCGTCTTTTCCGGATATACGCCTAGGAATGGGACTGTTGGATCATATGGTAGCCCTATTTTTAGTGTTTTTAAGCAACCTCCATACAGTTTTCCATAGTGGCTGAACCAATTTGCATTCCCACCGAAAGTGTAAGAGGGTTCCCTTTCATCCACACTTCTCCAGCATTTATTATTTGTAGACTTTTTGACGATGGCCATTCTGACAGGTGTGAGGTGATACCCCTCTGTGGTTTTGATTTGCATTTCTCTAATAATTAGCGATGTTGAGCATCTTTTCATGGGCCTGTTGGCCATTTGTATATCTTCTTTTGAGAAATGCCTACTTAGGTCAAGAAGACTAATTTAGGAACCAGTATACTGGTAAAACTAAACTGTATTTTTAACATTGCTACTCTTTATTGGGCAAAGGAAATTTTGTTTCAAGTATAAAAGTGGGTGAATACATAAGGAGTATAGTGGAAGAAATATTTTCTGAAGTTTATTTTTGTTTCTTGGCCTTCAAAACCCCCAATTTGGTTATCCTAGGTTATTTGGAGCGTGTATCTGCCGGGAAGAGATTGTGATATCCCTGAAATATAACAAGGAAAATTTCAGTTTCTAAAATTTAAAATAGCAATATGAGCCAGAATACTGTCTTCATAGAGACTTTTCAGAGTTCCCTTATTTCTCTGCACTGCCATATCCACAACTGACCTAAATGAAAGGACCAAAAGCCCTCAAGATCTCAGTTCCTTATCACATGAAAGTTTACTCCTTGCTCATATGAGATCTACTATGGTCCAGTTGCTCTCCAGGGCTGCTGCCTTCCCAGTAATTCCAGTCTGCTTCCATCATGTGGTCCCACCGTCTCAATACAGGGCTTAATCATCTTTCCAGCCAAGCATCTCACTGCCATCCTCCACTGCGGATCCTGAGTTCAGTCTCTCAGCTTCAGTTTTCCACAGAATATACTACCACACAGTTGCCTACCTGCATGGTGATAGGGATGAGATGTGGGCTTTTGCTACTCCTCAAAAAGAACTTCAAAGAAGCCTTACTTTTTCATTAGTCCTGCCTGTAGTCTGACATGGTGCTTCAAATTCCAGATTCTTACTGAAATTCTGTAGGGGAGAGCTGGAGGGAAGAGAGATGTGGTTTGATTCTCTGAAGTGTTTCCTTCTGCATCCAAACTATCATGTTCAATTTCCAAAATTTATTCTGAGTTTGGCCACTTCTGTGCATTTTCAACACTATGGCCTAAGTCAGTAACCATCAATTCTCACCTGTATTACTTAGATGTTCTAACTACTTCTCCTGCCCCCAAGGGGTCCACAGAACAATTAAGGTGATTAGTTAACTATGCAAATTATATCATGTCAAGTGCTGTTTTAAACTTCCAATGCCTTCTCATTTCAAGTTGAAAAAAACTCAAATATTTCACATGAGCTACAAGGTCCTACATACCCTGGACCCTGCCTCTCCCTTCTCAGTGCCCCAGATACAAATGAGCTTCCTCTCTATCCACACAATAACACCAAGCTCTGTGTTAGGGCTGTTACACTTGTTGTTTCATCCAAGTGGAAATCAGCTCTGGACCTTCCTTCTTGTCACTTGGGACTCAGAAAGGTCTCCTGCTCTATGAAGTATTCCCTGACCACCGGAACCACACTGCCCATTCTGCACTAGCATCCCATCACCTTTAATCTCTTCACAGAACATAGGCCCACTTGAAATTGTCTTGTTCCTTTATTTGTGGATTGGTTAATTGGGATGTGTCAATGACTTAACGATGTGAAATATACATACAGCATTGAGAAGGCAGTGGAGACTTGGAGAGAAGATTTTTCACATGCTGGCACTTTTTGTCCTATGTTTGCTCATCCCTCCTAGCAACTTGGATCAGCCGAGTGCCAGGTGATTCCCACCAAGTCATCCTTCAGATCGGGCTGCAAACCAAATCCCCCAACCCAGCCAGCCAGCTGGAACCCAACAATCAACCCCAAACTCACTCACCAACATCACACAAGGCAACCAGCTCATAAAAATAAGTTTTGCTTGAAATGTTTTGATATAATTATTAAGAAAAGTGCAGAATAAACGACCACCTCTCAGTTGACTGACTGAACAACACAAAAAATAAAGTCAGATTTTAACATTCTGGTTATCTTTAATATATTTAATAAAGTCAGATTTTAACATTCTAGTTACCATACTGGCAGAGTACACATTATCAGTACATCAAAGACTCAGAAAGTTTATCAGTTATTATCTGAGTCTCTACTGACCTAATTAGTCAAAAGGGCCTAGTTTGGCAAGAAAAGCGGGAAGGGAAGGGGGAAGAGGAAAAGGAGAGAGACTGGAGAGTAATAAAAGCCCAGGGTTCTTTAGAAGTTCAGCAGCATCCAGAGCTGGCCCACAGGATGGGAGTGTGAGGTAGATTGGGCTCTGGCGACCTCAGCAGGATCTAGTTCCCAGAGCCACTAGAGTGTCCAGTGCATGAAACCTCAGTTTGTGACACAGGAGTTAGCAGTGTCCAAAGATTCCAGGGTCTGGAAGGAAGAACAAACTTTGGAGAATTTGGTAAACACCACGGACCCAGCACGTCCAGCGGCAGCACAGGAGGCACTCTCATGCAAGACTAGTGACCTGCAAATACCCAAAGCTCTGAAATGTAAATATGACCAGTCTCAAAGGATCCCCACGCAAGAGCAGTGGGGTAGAAAGGCATCCCCTGGGCTTAGGGGACAGGGCCACAACCACAGCCAGAAGCCGTGGCGGGATGCTGGAGCCCAGGGCTGAGCGGGGCGGCGCTGTCCGGCGAGGGTGCATCCACAGGCAGGGGCTGAGCCTCTGGGTCCAGAGCTGTGTGTAACGAAAGCCTCCTCTTAGCCCTGGGGGGAGCAGCTGGCTCCTGAGTGCCCTGTTCCCAAGGACGACGACGAGGGCCACATCTTCCAGCTGGGTGGCGATCCGGGGCGGATGGACCTGGGGTCGGCGGCTGGGTCGGGCCGGGCTCCCCGGAGGTGCTGGTGGCCGCATCCCTGAACTGGGCGGCAGAGCAAGAACCCCGGGCCGGCGAGGGGCGCCGGCACACAGCACGCACAGGGACTCGGTGGCTGGTCCCACCGCCCGCGGCTACAGCCCTACGGGGGCGCAGAGCGCGGCGGGGCAGGTGGTGCCTCTGGCCGAGAGCGGCTCCCAGGGACGCGCGGACCTCCCTCCAGGCGTTCAGGACCTGGCTGTCCGGCGCCGTGGGCTGCGTGTGGTCCACCACGGTCCGGTCCTGCCCGCGTTTCCACAGCTCGTAGCGCTCCGGTTGCAGGATGCGCACGAAGGCGTCCATGGAGAAGGCGACCCGGGCCTCCCCGCAGCTGCACTGCGAGGCCACTTTGCCATAATCTATCCAGCGAGGGGAGGCGAAATTGATGGCTTCCGCGCAGTTGAAGCCATGGTTGAAGCCAGAGTGGTAGCCATAGGGAAAGGTCACGATGAACTCTCCAGCCTCCTGAGTGACCCGATCGAAGGGGATGCCGTTGTCCTTGAGGACCGTGGGCGAGATGAGAGCCACCTTGTGCCGCAGGAAGGCCTCACAGCCCCGCGCGCTGCCCGGGAAAAGCTCCCTGGCCAGGCGTTCCAGGCGCCGTCCGTGCTCCGGGGGCACCGCGTACCAAGTCTTGGGCTCCCCGAAGTGCAGGTAGTTGATGCTGTAAAGGTCCATGTCCTCCGTGTGCCAGGCGAAGGCGGTCTTCCACATGCCGAAGTACAGGTAGGGGGTGTTGACGCCTTCGATGACCACTCCGCACTCCTGCTCCAGCAGGTCCTGAATGGTTCCCAGGTGTCCAAGGTTCCACTGCTCCGTGTTTTGATCGAATAAGGAGCCACTGACGTCCGCACCATATACTGGTGAATCATAGAGGCGTGTTTTCCAATATTTTCGCTCCAGGTCGTTAAAATCATAGTGTGGTGGAGTCCGGTATTTTTCAGTATTTGCTAAGTGGTGGTATTCACCCACGGTCATGGCTTTCTTCTTTTTGTGGTATTGAGTAAACACACCTGCCTGCCCAGAAGTCACCTGCTGGAGGGGAGCAGCTATTAAGATGTCACTGATATCATCATAGGTCTGTCTGGCTTTCCAGTCCTTGGGTGGAATGATCTTGGCCACGCCTGCTCGGTGTGCACCTTGGGATTCCATATAAGCAATGTATTTATCGAAATCATTAAACTCTTCTTTGGTTGGATGAAATACCATTATTCTACAACTTGGGTTCTGGGCCCAGTTGGACCTAGACTTCATAGCTTTCATTAATAAGCAAGAAACTCCCAAGTTTTGATTTATGTTCTGGATAGGGGAGGATGCTGGAAAACACTACTTTTTCAAAAATGGGTTGGACTATATCAGCAGGAACCCGCAGTAGACTTTAATGCAATGAGTTGATAATATTTCTTAGGCTTGCTGATTCTCCAGGGGACTCCACGCTGGGCAGAAGCCTTGCTCAGGACTGATGCTGGCTGAGCCTGCAAGTCTCTGATGTCCTTGGTTGACACTTGGCTCTGTCCTCTTGAGGTCTAGTGAATCACCCAGCCCTGGCTGGGTATCCCAAATGTAGTGTCTTCAGGGCAGTATTGGAAACTAAACCTAAAAAGAAAAAGAATAGAGAAAGGTTGAAAACTAATGTTTGGAAATAGTTACTAGGGAACTACAAACAAGACACCACCATGGACTTTAATTGCATATTCAAATAAAGGCTAAAATTTCATAAGATTGACAATACAAGAAATGGTGTTGTTGTGAACAATGGAAATTCTTGTACTCTAGTAAGGAGAATGGAAATCATTACATTCACTTTGAAAACCTATTTGGACAGTATCCAGTAAAATTGAACTTACACATGTTCTATGATTCATGCCTAGGATATGTGTATGTCTGTGCAGTGAAAGTCAATTCCAAGAATGTTCAGAAAAACATGATTTCAGTAGCCAAACACTGGAAACAACTCAAATGCCAGTCAACATTAGAATGGATAAGTACATTGTAGTATATTCACACAATGGAATACAATACAGCAATGAAGATAAACAAGAACTACATGAAAATATAAGAATAATTCTATAAACATAATACTAAGCAAAATTATCCAGACTCAAAAGAATACCTATTCTCTGCTTCTATTTATATAAAGATAAAAAGGAGGCAACGTAATCTATGTTAGAAGTCAGAGTAGTGGTTACCTTTGTGAAAGAGAGAGGTTGTGAGTGGAGGTGTGAGGAAGTCTCTAGAATGATGTGAATATTCTGTTCTGAACCCAGCTGCTGGTTACACAGCCATCAGAATGGCTCCTTGTCATAATTCATCAAGTTATGATGATTTTCACAAATTTCTGTGAAATAAATTTGTTTAAATGTATTTAAATTATTTAGATAAATTTTAAAATATAGTTTAGGGTGAAAAGCATTAAAGGAGACAGATCTCTTTCATCGTACCAAAAGGAAAAGGAAGGGTGATTGAAAATATATGAACTAAACATTCAATTGAAAAGGCAACAAAATAGAAGAAGAGAAAGAAAGGGTATGAGTAAAAAAATAACAAAGAATAAAGACAAAAGTAATGAAAGAAAACACATACAAGACAGAACACTGATGACCAAAAATATTCTTGGAAGAAATTAATAATAGCAATAAACCATGGGCATAACTGAGCATAAGAAAGTAGGGGAAAATAAACCACTAGGAATGAAATAGTGTACAAAAGAATGTTTAAAATCTCAAAAGAGAATCTTAGGAGAAACTTGACAGCAAAATTTTCAAAAGATAAGAGAAAAGAATAAATGTCTGGAGAGGAAACATATCCAAAATGGATGCAAGAAACACCAGAAAGCTTGAATAATACTCCAGTATAAGAAGTTGGTTCAAAGTATGACCCCTGAAAGTCCAGGAAACACATCATTTTACATGTGAATCTAGAAAAGTTTCAAGAAACAGTTAACTCTTATTGTGCAAATTGTTTCAGAGTATAGAAAAAGTTGGAAAGCTACTCAGATGAGGCTATTCTGATCTCTGATAGCAAAACGAAAAAAGGACAATAAAAAATAAAGCTACAGGCCATCTTTGTTTATAAGCATAGAGGAAAGCATAAAATGGAATGTTATCCAACGAAATACAGCAATATAATAAAAGAATAATACATCATGACCAAATAGAATGCAAGGATGACTCAACATTGGAAAATTTAATGATATAATTCAGAATATTAACAAAGTAAATGAAAAATATCATCATCTTATAGGTACCACAAAACCATTTGATGAAATGCAAAATCCATTCATGATTTTAAAATTCTTACTTGCAAAGCATCAAGAGAAACTTGTTTGGTAAGATGAAGAATTTCAAGGTACAAACTAGCAAGGATCAGTCTTAACAGTGAAACAAAAGTAACATGCTCATTAAAGTTAGGAAAAAGAGATGCATCAACATGAAAAGTTACTCAACATCACTAATTATTAGAGAAATGCAAATCAAAACTACAATGAGGTATCACCTCACACCAGTTAGAATGGACATCATGAGAAAATCTATAAACAACAAATGCTGGAGAGGGTGTGGAGAAAAGGGAACCCTCTTGCACTGTTGGTGGGAATGTAAATAGATAGAGCCACTATGGAGAAGAGTATAGAGGTTCCTTAAGAAGCTAAAAACAGAATTACCATATGATCCAGCAATCCCACTTCTGGGCATATACCCAGAGAAAACCATAATTCAAAAAGGCACATGCACCCCAATGTTCATTGCAGCACTATTTACAATAGCCAGGTCACGGAAGCAACCTCAATGCCCATCGACAGACGAATGGATAAAGAAGTGGTGGTACATATATACAATGGAATATTACTCAGCCATAAAAAGGAACGAAATTGAGTCATTTGTTGAGACCTGGATGGATCTAGAGACTGTCATACAGAGTGAAGTAAGTCAGAAAGAGAAAAACAAATATAGTATATTAACGCATGTATGTGGAATCTAGAGAAATGGTACAGATGAACCGGTTTGCAGGGCAGAAGTTGAGACAGAGATGTAGAGAACAAGCGTATGGACACCAAGGGGGGAAAACTGCGGTGGGGTGTGGGTGGTGGTGTGCTGAATTGGGCGATTGGGATTGACATGTATGCACTGATGTGTATAAAATTGATGACTAATAAGAACCTGCAGTATAAAAAAACAAACAAACAAACAAAAAACAACTAATACTAAACTTTCTTTGGGTTATTTGTATGGAAATATGTTAATATAAAGGTTTCAGACATTACATGAAATTTCCAGAAATCTTATATCTTCTGGTCTAATGTTATAAGTCATAATTCTAGTTATTACTTTAAAATGTATATCTCAGAAATAACAAAATTTCCTTGTCAATTGCATTATTATGAACTTTCATCCAATCTTTAACCGTGGTCATTTTCAAGTCTTCTGTCATTTACAGACAGTTCTGGGTGTACTCTGATGCTTTTGCAAAAATGTTCCTATAAAAGGGTTTCATCTTCAAGAAATTCATGGAGAAGACTCTGACAAGTACAGGTTTCTGGTAACTGACTATACTGCTGAACTGAATGAATAAGCATGTTCAGAACACTAATGGAAAACTGATGAATTCATAAAAGTGCTAACAAAAGATCAAGATGAAAGAACAATTAATTAGGTGGGACTGAGTCAACTTATGAGGATGATTTAATTTTTGTGACTTTCTGTTTGAATTAAAAAAAAAAGAAATCCCACAAGGACTCAGAGGCAAAAAATATACAAATCAATTTCCACTGCAAAGTAAAGGAGTTGTTACAGTGGAGGATTACTGGACTGAATGTCAATATTATGACATAGTATGAGTGAGTTTCGTGTTGGGTAATTGCAATCGTTGCTTTTGTTGTGGTCATCCATTTACAATGCTTGGTGTCAGTTTATTTATCCCTTATAAAAATAAAATACAGTGTGTGTGTGTGAAAAGAAAAAAACATATTGAAAACAATGTGAAAAATAAATCTCACCATGTACACTCCACTTTCAACTTGAACTTTGTAGAGCAAATGTAATAGTTATGATTTAGGACAGAAAATATATGTGTACAAATAAGAAAACAAAAAAATAACCAAAGCAAACTATCTCATTAACCCAATTTCACGTGCTCCCTTATTACTGTTTCCTAATCCTCTTAAGCTCCCCTAATTTCCACCATTCAAATATTCTCTCTCACTTTCCCCTGTCCTCAAACTTCAGGCGCACCTATTCCACCCCACTTAGAATCCTCCGAATGTCCAAAAAGTCCCTAAGTGATCTGGCCCACCATCACCTCTTGACCTCACCCCTTTCTACCCTGCTCCTTGCTCTCTCATTCCAAACACATTCCTGGCTGTGTCTCAAAAAAGGCCGGTATACTCTTGCCTGATGGTCTTTGCACCCAGGCAACTCTCAAGCCTCAGCCCAAACATCACCTTTTCAGGGAAGTCTCCTCTGATTGTCTTGCTTTGGGTAAAAGTAGAGACGATTTTCCTTCCAGGAAAACAGGTACTCTCTCAACAAAACATTTCCAAATGAAACTTGAACTGATGGTCACTACCCATGTATCTCTTCCAGATATACTCACATCAGCGCCATGGTAACTCCAACATTCCTGATTGCATCACAATGGAATCCAACTGGCTCTTCCAACTGTCTACTAAAAGGCCTCCTTTTTAAAGTTATCAGCCCACAAAACACAGGTATTTTACCTGAAATTTTTCCTTTAAGATTTCTTACAAGAAAATAAATGAGATCTAAATATTATACAAATTTAAGGGTCCTTTTAGGTCCAGAGGGATTTCCCTGGGAAAGCTGCCAGAATGGGAAGAGCTAGCACAGTTGTCAGGGCATTAAACACCACTAGTATTGGGTCAGCACAAGAACCAGGGAGAGGAGAAGAAAACCATGCTAAAGAAATCGGTGAGGAAGAGCTCAAATGCCTTTAGAGAACAAAGGCATTTCATCTTCCTCACCCTGTAGTCTCCCCAATAAGACTTCGAAAGATCAGCTTGCCTGCCATTGTTCCAAGTAATAGAAACTCCCCACATTTCCTATGGTCTGCAAGAGGTGCCAGAGGTCCCTATATCTTATCTGGGGTCCATTCAAGACAAGAGGAAGCTGGGGCTGGGGCCCAATCCTCTACCACCCCTCTCCCCAAAGAGGTCAGCACAATTTGGCTTCAACATAAAACATTTCTCCTTTGGATCTGGGATCAGGGACAAAAAAATAGCCAAGGAAGGGCTTGCTCTCTGTGACCCCTGCTGGTAGCTTTTGTAAGAGTGCATCAAAGGAATGTTTGCTGCAGACCTGAATACTGGTGGCAGGGGCCCTTTGAGTGAGCGGTAGTAGCTCTTTGTACCTCTGCCCTGGAGCCTCATGCACCATGGAACATGCAGAAGGTAGGTAATGGAGGATTAAAACACTCTTCTCTTTTTCCAACTTTAATGTCAAAGGATAAAAGAAACAATCTCGAGGTTTCTATAGAATTTGTTGGTAATAAATGGTGGGGTGGGGAAGTGGTTGACAATCTAGTTCATCCTTGAGGGAGTGCGACAAATGCAGTTAACCTAGCCTCTAAAGATTGGGTGGAAGTCAAATAATCTCTCTCTTCCTATTCCAGAAACACCTGATGAGCACTCAAGGGTCTTGGGGATAGATTGTTATGAAGGAGAAGCATTGTTCAAACATGACCCTAGATGTTCATCCTAAGATGCCTGAACAATAGGCTAGCCTAGACTCCTTCCATGACTGGAGGGCTATAGCATCCAAAAGGGCGCAAGTTCCCCAGGTGCCTTCTAACGTACAGGGCTACTGGCTTTCCCGGACAGCTCCTGTAAATGGCTGGCATGATATCTAGGCCGCTTAATTCCCCTAGCAGTCCGAAGCTCCCTTTCCTAATAAGGTTGCTGTCTTCAAAGCCCTATATGAAGGAAGAGCACTGGGGAAGGGACCTCCACTAGAACAAAACCCTCCTCAACATGGGATACCTCTCCATGTAGACGCTGAAGAAATGCAGACCCGATGTGTGCCTTGGTCTTGATGTGTTTCCTGAACTCATATTGTATGAGTCTGTGTAACTGTCCACCATTGAAAAGGGGACCCAAAAGATGGGAAGAAAGCAAATAGTAAGGTTTCATCAGGGTTCGGGTTTTCCAGCCATGTGTATCTCAAGGAGAGAGGAACAAGTGTCTTGATGGATTGGATGGAGGGATAAGAGAGTGATTACAATGATGGACCAGTAAATTTATCCTGGGTAAAAAAGGAAATGAGAACATGAGGGCAATGATGGAGAATGAAACAGTGCTTGATTCATGGGCTGAATGTCTCCATTAGGTGAAATACTTGTATTAGAACCCTAGGAAATGTAAGCTAGCAAGAGAATGGGATGCTTGAAACATAGCTGGTACTCTCAGTATTCCCATTTTATGGAGGAAGAAACTGAGGTGTAGAAAAATTTATATTTAACTTCATAGCTTGTGTTCTCAATCTCTAGAGTTATTTTTGTGCTTGTCTTATCTTCCATATAAAACTGCTTTGAGAGCATTGTCTAGGTCTTGTTCATCATCAAAATTTCCAAGGGATCTTGGTACTCTATATGGTGCACACTCCAAAAATTTTTATTAAAAAATAAGTAAAATCATTTGGTGCACACTGCAGTCTCTCTCCTCTTGGTTACACCCCATCTTTCTCCCTACTCTCCTATCTCAGGGGAAGAGAAGGTACTCCCCCTCTCCAGAGCTAATCTTGCCATTTAAACTCCTTATATTGACACCTCCTATGCATTCCAAAACTACGGTTAATTAAATGATCACTATCACCTCTGTAAAGACTTAAATCATCAGTCATCAGTCTGTTTCCTGATTTAAGCTACATCCTTTCTCTTACCTTCCTTTCAATACCGAACATGCAAAACATAAGCAAAAATAATCTACCTTTACAAAAACATTTCCTCATCTCTCTCGTCTTCTGATTCTGACCCCACTTCTCCACTGAAATTGATCTCTGTCAATCATCACATTGTCTCCCAAGTGCGCCTCCATGGGTTACACTTTCTCTCTCTACATCTTTGATTGATGGAACACCTCCTTCCTCCTCAAATGTCTCTGACCTCTAGGGTACTGATAGTGTTCTCCGGTTCTTTTCTTTCTCCTTGGTTCCACTTCTTTTTCCACTATACAAATGCAGTCTTATTTCAAAGCTCAATTCTCATCTCTCTTTTAACTCTTTTTATTTCTCCCTTTCAATTTCCTTTTTCTGTTCATGGATTTCTTTAGTATCACACTCTCTCTCTTTAAAGATATTATTTATTGCCATAGCTTTCTCTAATAGCACTGACTTTCTCCTGCATTTCTGATTTGCTTTTCCTTCTTGACTGACCACTGAGCCCCTGAAAACCAACTTGTTTAGTACAAATTGATCATCTCTCTCCTGAAATTAACTTCCTCCTTTAGAAATCTTTTTTTCTAAGGATGGGAATACAGTATCCTAGATACCGTTGGCTATTACATCTCCCTCTCCCTAGACCTATAGTCGGTGATGTCAGGGGATCCCACGACAGTCTACTGTGAGGCCCCAGGGACACCTGTATACCCCAGGGAGGCTTCCTGTGCTCTCCTTCCTTATATAAGGACCCAAGAATCCAGCTTGCCTACCTCTCCTCCTTATAGCTGTCACCACTCAAGCTAGACCCTGAGGATCTACAAGTACCCGTCACCTGTATCATGTGATAATCTCCCCATCTCACCGTAATTTTTAATCTTAAAAATTCTTCTATAATGATTTTATTTAAAACTATATAAATATATAATCAAATTTTTCATTCTATATGAAAACTTCCTTAGAGAAATGAAAAGAGAAGAGTGAAACAATTTACAAGGAAAATTAATGTCAAAAATTTAAATACCATGCTGAGGGTCTTTCCCCTAATAAACCCTAAAATGCTGATTATGAATATCACACAGGCCCTCATTTCTTATTAAATTCTTAATAGACAACCAAAACAAGCCTTGAGTTGAGTATTTGCTTTTGTTTTTCTTTTTGTTGGCTTTGCCACGTGCCATGTGGGATCTTCGTTCCCTGACCAGGGATCAAACCCGTCCCCCTGCAGTGGAAGCACAGAGTCCCAACCACTGGACTGCCAGGGATGTCCCCTGTATTTGTTTTATAAACTAAATTATTTCCTTTTTACATTTCTAAGGATTCTAGGACGTATGCGGCCGGGCTACCATCTATATAAAATAAATAATCTAGATACACATTAATCTTCAGATATTGAGCATCCAAAGGAAACACTCTGATTCTGTAAGTGTAACTCTGTGCTCAAATCAAAACGTCTCAGAATTTGCTGGGTACAATTACAGTGATCCTTCAGTGCTCCAGACAAATGTCTTCTCTACGGGTCTCAGATGGTTGCTTTTACTGTGAAACCGCCTCCATGTTTCTTTCAGTTGGAGCCACAGGTACTAGTTGAGAATAAGTACCCTTACATTTCAGTTACTCTTCCATTTTACCCTTATTCTTGGTATCCCCAGTAACACAGAAATTCTTCCTCTAAGGAAACTTGACAATTCTGACAATTGAAGAAAAGAATTTTTATCAGAATGATTAGACTTGATGGATTTCTGGATATTAGGAGTCTTTCAAAAACAATTCCACTAAGCTTTCCTGGGGTGTGTGTGTGTGTGTGTGTGTGTGTGTGTATGAGTGTGTTTTAAACTGGGGAAGGTAAGAAGTGAAGTAAGTTTAATAAGTCCTCTCACTGTGGCCATTGTCCAGATTGCTTATTGTACAGATTGCTCAACAATTTCAGGACAGCAGGAAAGCCTTCTTGTATTTCATGTTCCGTGCATATTTCAAAGCTATTCTTTCAAATGAGGATTGTTGACAGAATGCCTCAGACGTTAGCCATTGTTTCCGCTGACAGCCAATATCTAAATGCTGTGTTTAATAAATTTCTTCTCACATTAGAAAGTCTACCTACCGTTTATTGAAAATAATTATAACCATCATATTTGATGGCTAAATAAATTCTATTGGATGGAGATATGTGACTCAACTTTCCCCCTATTATTGGACAGTTATTTTGTTTTCTACTTTTCCACAAGTTTTACTAATCCCTTATAAATATCCTATATTTCAGTACCTAGATCAGTATATTTGGTAAAATATTAGTTAAATAATGAAATTCCTTGGATTAGATAACTAGAAATGGAATTACTGCATTGCAAGAGTTAAACATTTAAAATCCTTAACATGTATTGCCAAAACTTTCCAGAAACATATCACTTTACATCCTCACCATTAACTTTACAATGAAAAGAAATCTCTAATAATTTGGTAAGAAAATTATTGTGAAAAATTTTGGTGAAAAAGTGTAGCTCAAGTTTTAATTTATACTTCTTAGATTACAACTAAGATTGACTTTTTTTTCTTCAATGAATGGTAGCCATTTGTATTGCTTCATATCCTTTGCCCATTTTTCCCCAATATGGTTCTAGTGTTTTTTCTCATCTACTTACATGAACATTTTATATATTATGTGACTATTCTGCATATTTTACACAGTATATGAACATTTTACTTGTCATGTGAATATTTTCCATATTAAACCCTTTGTTTAATCTGTTCATAGATTTTTCCCAGTTTGCCATTTCTTTAATTTATATTTAATTTTAATTTTAAATGGTTTTCACATATATTTCAGTTTAATATATTAAAATGTTGAGTCGGCCTTTTCCTTTGTAATGCCTTTCATGTCCTTTATGTTTAGAAAGTTAGAAAGTTATTTGCCCATCCAGGGACAGATAAATATTCTCTTATGGGGTTTTTCCTTTTTATATGATAATTGTACTTTTAATTTTGATGTTAATTATACCTTTAATTCTAACTGGGGTTTTGGGTTTGTTTTATTAACTTGTTTTATTGTTTTGTGAGTGTGGTACGAGGAATAAGGGAGATGTAAGTATGATTCCTAGGCCTAGTGTGCTGTGTTCCTCTCTATTAGTTTATAAGAGCTTTTCTTTGTCCCAGTGCTCTTAAATGTTTTCCGTCTCAAAATTCTGGTTCTTTAGTTTTATGAAAGCTTTTTAGTTTCTTCTTTGACAACTTCCTCTAGTTTCTCCCTCTGTACATTAACTCCTGTATTTGGATATCAGACCTCATGGGCCGTACCTCCAATTTTTGTGTCTTTTCTTCCTCCAATTTTCTATCCCTTTATGACTATGCTTTACCTTCTGAAATTTTTTCTCATCTTTATCTTGTAAACCTACTTCTATTGTCTTTTTCATTTCTCCTATCAAACTTCTAATTTTTAACAGCTCATTTCTGTCCCCTTAGCTTTTTCAAGTGTACATAGCTTCCTTCCCTGTCCCCCACCATTGTCCTCTTTTTGTTTCACAGGTGCACTTATTTCATCTCTCAGAAAATACTAAAACCAGACACATATTGAGAAAGCAAGCTTCATGTAATAATCCTTATGCTTAAAATTGACATTGCAATCTAGTATTTCTGTTGTGTTCTATTTTGTTCCCTTTTAAAAAATATGCTGCTGGTAACCCACAAAGTTGTTTCTATGACCCACTAATGGCTCATGTCCTGCAGTTTGGAAAGAAATATTCTATAAATCATGTTGAGGCTTTTGATCTTTCAATGGCCGAGACACAATCACATTTGCTTTCTGGGCAGAAATGGGTAGACTGGAGTGGCCTAGAATGAATGAAGGAAAACATTTATAAAGATCCAGATGAGAGATGGTAGCTTGGGCTGGGGTGGTGGTTGAGACAGAAGCAGAGTGCCTACTAGGGTGCCTTCACTCACATCTTATTATTTAATCTTATTTCCTCAGTGTGCCACATGGGGAACTGGACCAGAGCGTTCAGATGCTTGTCCAAGATGGCATAATCAGTGAGTCCTGAGCCAGATTTGAGCCAGGCCCGTCTGCTTCCTAAGCCTGGCCTTTCCTCTAAGTCACAGCAAATCCATGAGGTGAGCCTATATAATAGGAGAGAAATTGTCAGAAGAGCACATTTTAGAGCTTAAGAACGAATTCCTTGGAGGCTTCAATACCTGAAAAGGTTGACTATGTTTGGGCCCTGAAAGGAAACCTAAATTTATTTGTTAAATAAAAAAAAAAAAAAGACACATACAGTGTGATGTCACAGTAACAACTAGACTTGGAGTCCCCTTTGATCTGGAGTTGATGACCCTGGTCACGAGGTACTTGTCCCTCAGCCAGGTCATCCTTACCCTTGTACACCTCTGCCAGGTCCTCCATGGGAGGCTGTGAGGATTATGGTTTTCATGGGATTTCTTAATATTTATCTTACTATCTAGGATTATACATGTTCCCCAATGTCGATTCATGTTGTCAACTCTAAACACAATTAAACAACTGGAAATCAATCCCTCTCTTTCTCATGTTCTTTATACATGCTCTATTATGCTGCTTGTCATGTAAGGGTATTAATCATTCCTCTGTCTGTCTTCTCTACTAGATCGTGTACTTCGTGGGACAGGGTGGTCCCTTCTTAGTCTCTGGGTCCCATTGGCCACCACAGAGTCTGGAGTAATAGATGTCAAATTTGATAATTATGTTGTGTTTGAGAATATGCAGAATATAAAATTAAATTCTCAGTTTTTATGACTAAAGCATTTATATGATTTTAATTCACTGTTTTTCAAACTTTCTTGATCCCTGCACCCTCCTTTGATAAGCATAACTATCTCTGCCACTACTCCCCCACCCCCTTCGGCAAATTCTAGTTTTTCCCCAGACCCCTGTCAGTGACCAACACGCACATAACACAGAACATTTGCACATCCCACAGCCAGGGCGATTTTGTCTACTTTAGTTCCTTTTAGTCTATAGTACAAACAAGAGAGCTTCTTTTTGTTTGCCTGCTTTCCAAAGATAAGTTATGTGATGATATTGAGTTTACTTTTGCAAATTACAAACGTCCTCACCCCAAGACTCTAGAACACAGTATCTCATGGGAGTACCTTGATCTAATTAAAGTTTTTGCTGACAGCTCATTCTAGGGGAAGCCTGTCTTTCACAGCATCTTTATGAGCGATCATTCACTGTCTCCATTTGATCACCTCTGGTCCCTTTTCTTTGCCACTGATGCTCTTCTCCTGGGGATGAGGTTTCAAACCAGATCCTCTTAGGCCTCTGCACTCACACCCATGCCAATCCAACATCTGTCGGTAGCTGTCAGCAAAGACCTGAAGGGGAAGAATAATGGCTGATGTGGAATAAAATGACACTCTACTTGGATTTCAGTGGTTTGGTTGATTCTGTTCCAAGCTGTTTGAAGACATGAGTCAAAATCGACCCTTCTCCAGCCCTGCAGTTCTCACCACCTCATCTCTCATACCCAGTTTTTCATCCCTTCATCCCTGCCAATCCATTCTGCAGCTGGAGTGACTTCCTAACATAAATCTAATGACATCATCCTACTCTTACAGCCCATCAATCGCTCCCCATTTGCCTTAGGATGAAACCTTGCTCCCTACCTGACCCCCAAAACCACTGAGATCTGATCCCTCCCTCTTGGGCCTCACCTGGGCCTGTGCCACCTGGCCGTCTATGCTCTGAGCAGTGCTATTCAACTTCTTGCAGTTTCTACCACAGACAGTGCTCTCTCTTGTCCCTGAGACTTTGCATCATAAAATACTTCCCTTGGCCTGGAATTCTCACCTTGTAATCCCATCCCTTCATCTCTTTCATTTAGCTTTTTTTTTTCTCTTAAACACAATCCAGCTAAACATTAGTTCCTCAAGTCATCCATCTTCCTAACGAGCATGTCCTCACTCACCCCTTGCCCTCCTCCTGCCTTACGTGATGTTAAGGGCCCTTTCTGATTGTGCCTTTTGTTTTTGCAGCTTGTGGCATCTTAGTTCCCTGACCAGGGATCGAACCCAGTCCCCCTACAGTGGAAGCATGGAGTCCTAATCACTGGACCACCAGGGAATTCCCTGACTGTGCCTATTAATCCCAGTATTTCCCCTGTATCTAACTGCTACCTTCCCCCTCAGACATAAACATCGTGCCTGCTATACAGTAAGTATTCAATACAGTGAGTAAATAAATGAATAAAAGAAAGGGAAAAATACCCTTCCATGAAATTTCATTTGGAGTCTCATGGCTCTAGTTCATTCATTCATTTTCAAAATGTTTTAAAAACGTCTACCATGAGCACTGGCTAGATGCCGAGTGTTCAGGGAGGAACGAGGTTAGACTTGGTCCCTGCTCTCATGCCAGCACCTCGCAGGGCTCCATGGGTAACCAGAAAAGAAAGCAGAAGTCACCTGATGCTCTGCCTTAGACAGGGGAGGGCAACGCTGGGGAACTTTCACGCCACGAGTGAGTTCTGTAACGTAGACTTCATGCTGTGTCACCTCTAGCCCAGGGAAAGACAGATACAGAACTTTGTACCACAGAACTTGAAGTAGGTAGGGAAGACAAACAGACAGACAGACAAGGAGTTCCGATACAGTGTGAGAAGTGCTCTTTAAGAGAGCTATGTGCTATGAGGGCAGAGAAGGGTCGCTGAAGCTACTCTGGGGAGAAGTAACTCTGGAAAGACAGTAGCAATGGGGTAAAATCATACTTAATCATGAGATATGGTGAAACTGTGGCTTGTATACTGGAATAATGATTAAATTTCTAGGTCCCTGAAGCTACTTCTTTGTCACTCCTCTCTGTTGATTGTCAAACACTTGTATGAAATTGACAGGTAAGGAGGAAATTAACCCCATTTGGATTATGAGGAGAGGCAAGGAGGCTGAGGAGTAGCTCCTATTTGGGTGAGGATGTCTGATTTATTTTCCTAATCATGACTAAACCTAAGAAAGCATACCAGGCTCAATCCTCAAGTGAGAAGCAGAAGACCTCAGAGTCCAAAGTGGTGGTTGACACCCAAGCCAACAGGAGGCTGAATCACGCTGTCCTGAAACTGTGGACAGAACTGTCTTCTTTCTATCAAAGCTACACCCTGGATGGTGTCTAGAAGTAACGCTAGACAACTGCAGTCCTCATAGAAGGAGCCATGTGTCCACAGACGCGCCCTCACCCCATGAGCTTGCACTAAAACAGACACATGCTCCATAGAACTCCTGAGCACTTCCGGATTGCTCAGCTTTGGGATATTGGTCCAGATGTTAGGGGACAACTGCAGACAGGAATAACTTTGAGTCTCCTCATGCAGAGAAACATTTAAAATAACTTTTCTGAAACTTTTTTTTTCCGGCTTTCCTTATCTGCAGGGAGAAGAGTGTAGTGGTTATGAGCTGGGCCCTGGAGTTCGACTGTCTGGGTGCAAATGCAGTGTGATCCTGGGCACATTGTGGACCCTCCCTATGCCTCAGTTTTCTCATCTACAAAATGAGGATAAGGATAGAACCTACCTCCTAGAGTTGTTTTAATTATGACAACATGCATTAATATATTAATATCAATATTTCATTGATTCTAAGACATGCATTTTTCACATTTTAACATGTCTGAAATTGAGGTGCAACTTACAGTCAATAGCATACCATAGTTTAGTTGCCTCAGTGGTATGAAAAATCATGGTGTAGCTTATAATCAGTGGCATCTTAGATGTGATGAAATTCAGGATACAAAGAGCTTAGAACAATACATAGCACATAAACTGTACTAAATGAATAGTTAATAGATGATATAGATATAAAATGTATATAGCTCTTCTAACTTCACCAGAGCCAACCTATATATCTCATTTTTAAACGAATATCCAAGATAGCAATGGCAAATGATAACATGACTGACCCATTTCCCAGGAAAGAGAGAAGCTGCTCTTCATACTTGGCCTGGAGTTGGTGGAAGCATCTGGTACCCATTCCTTTATCTTAGCCAAGATCTCAGAAAGGTGATATAACTGAGACCCACTGAGATGTGGATACCTTGGACAAGTAAAAATTTGATGCCTCTTTAGATCAACATTCTTTTCCTAATCATTTATTAGAGCGACTGGTACTCTGAGACACAGCAGAGAAGTAGGATCTTAAAGTCACTGAGTATTTGAGGCCTTTGTCTTTGCTTTATTAATCTGCTCCACATGGACCCAGGGCCCAACAATGAGGGCATCTGTTACAGATCTAATATTAGCAACAAACACAAGTCACGTCATCTTGCATAAAGAAAATAATGAGGGAGAAACATTCGGTCACTAGCAGAGACGTGGCACCCTTAAACAAGGGGCTGTGTCTAACGCTGGGGCTATCTGTCATTCAGGGAGGGCACAAAAGAGGGGAGGGAGAAGATTGGAGAGTGTAAACCGTCCTTTCTTTCCTTCCGTTCTGCTGTCCTAGGGAAATACGACTGCCCTGCACAAGTCCTACCATATCTGGGCCCAGGTCAGGCAGAGAGGTCCCCTGTCCCCCTAGGAGGACATCCAGAGGTCTTAGGTGGTGAGTGTCAGAAACAGCCATGCTTAGGCCTCTGGAAGGTGTGCCTTCAGCAGAGGGGCTACCAAACTAACAAGTCATTGGATTAAAATCCCTTGGCCACGTGGCTTAGGGGACACCGGGTGTCTCCCCTTTTCTAGCAGCTCCAAAGGTCCAGCGAGATCATTTGGATTAGGCTCCATGGCTTGTGGAATCTCTGCAATCCCAATGGGCTGTTTAGAGCAGGGGACAAGTCTGTGCTGAGGAAATGTTTTATTTGCCTATCAGAACTTGGAAGTTTTTTGTTAACTAGCTGTCACCATTTACATTTTTTTTCCATAAAACCCCAAGTTGTTAGCTTCTCTGGAAAATTCAGAAAATGACAACCCCATGACGCTCATTCCCACAAAACAATAGTAGCCTGGCCCCCAGGAGAGTCCTTGGCCTTACGATGGGGCATGAGCCGTCCTCCTCACAGCAACAGTCACTTAGATAACCAGCCTGAGCCGGGTGGGAAAGGGAATTTTCTACCAGGAGTCAAGGGTCTCGCAGGAAAGGTCAGCAGGCTCTGGGTGCTGTGAGCAGTGGGCAGGAGTGGATGAAGGAAGGAGATAAACCCCATTTCAAGGAAATACAAACTCCCACCGCCCAAAAGCCAAGCCCCAGGTACACGGGCCTGACAGAGAGACTGCCAGCCAGCCCAGCCTGGACACTGTGACCCACAACCAGAGAAACACACATTGGCCAAGAAGCCTGCACAGAGCCTTGTCACGTGTCCTTAGTTGGAATGAAGACGGGGAATGGCGGGGGTGGGAGAGAAGAATGTGTTCTCTCCGTGTCCCTCCATCCTTCCACTGGGCCTGACGAGAAAAAAAAACAAACCCTCTCACTGGCACTTGCTGAAGAAACTAAACTCCCATCCACCCCTGCAGCCTGACTCCCCATAGACCAAAAGTTAGATGGGTGGGTGTCAACCATGACTGCACAGCAGTTGTAACATTTTTACTGCAGCCAATGCAGCCGAAATTTTGGGGTGGTGAGGGGATGGGGGGAGGGTCTAGACATCAGTGTGTTTCAAATGTGATTCCAGTGGGTTGAGGACCAGCGCACTGCAGCGGTGCCTCTCCACCTTGAACATGCCCCTGACTCACCTGGGATCTAGTTTCAAATGCAGATTCTGTGTCGTAGGTCTGCGGCCAAAGTCTGAGCTCCTGAACTTCACCAAAGTCAAAGGCGATGTCCGTGCTGTGGATCCTGGCCACTCTTTGAGTGATAAGAAGCTATAGCCTTTTCCAAGAGGCACAGGAAAAGACGTTCAACATCGCTAATTATTAGAGAAATGCAAATCAAAACTGCAGTGAGATATGACATCACACCAGTCAGAAAGGCTATCATCACAAAATCCACAATTAATAAATGCTGGAGAGGGTGTGGAGAAAAGGGAATTCTCTTACACTGTTGGTGGGAAAGTAAATTGGTATAGCCACTGTGGAGAACAGTATGGAGGCTCCTTAAAAAACTAAAATAGTGTTACCATATGATCCCACAATCACAGTACTGGGCATATATCCGGAGAAAAACATGGTCTGAAAGGATACATGCACCCCAATGTTCATTGCAACACTGTTTACAATAGCCAAGACATGGAAGCAACGTAAATGTCCATCCACAGGGGAATTGCTAAAGAAGGTGTGGTACATATATACAATGGAATATTACTCAGCCATTAAAAAGAATGAAATAACGCCATTTGCAGCAACATGGATGGACCTAGAGATTGTCATACTGAGGGAAGTAAGTCAGACAAAGACAAGTATTGTGTGATATCGCTTATATGTGGAATCTAAAAAAAAATGATACATATGAACATATTTACAAAACAGAAACAGACTCACAGACTTAGAGAACAAACTTACGGTTACCGGCAGGAAGGTGGGAAGGGATAGTTAGGGAGTTTGGGATTAACATGTACACACTGCTATGTTTAAAATGGATAACCAACAAGGACCTACTGCATAGCACAGGGAACTCTGCTCAATATTACCTAACAACCTAAATGGGAAAAGAATTTGAAAAAGAATAGATACAGGTATATGTATAACTGAATCACTTTGCTGTGCACCTGAAACTAACACAACATTGTTAATCACTTATACTCCAATATAAAATAAAAAGTTAAAAACAAAGAAGAAGAAGAAGCTATAGCTTTTTCCTTTGTCATTCTCCTTTCAACTACTTTAGCAGGGACAACCCCAAGTCTGTCACCTCTAAGTTTGAAAGTGATAATAGTAATGAATAATATTATTAAAGTAATATAAAATAAGTAATAATAATAACTTCAATAATAGCTAGACTTTGTTGTGTGCTTCTCGTCGAACACTGTGCTGAAATCACAGTTTTTAAGAAAAAATCTTCAACTAGATGTGAAATAATAGCTTGTTTTTGCCTCAAGCTGGTTACTACTCTAAGTCTCTTACTTATATTAAGTCAGTTGAGCTTCACAACCATCCTATTGCTGTGAGTACTGTTATTATGATGTCCAGAAGCAGCCCGCCGAGGTCACACGGTTTTATGAGCGCAGCCCTGGTGTTTGGGCACAGGGTGTGTGCTGGGCCCCGCTGGCTCTCCCAGGAGCAGGGGCCTAGGAGTGCCGAGTCACTTGCCCGTCGCCCTAGCAAAAGGCAGAGCCGGGCTTCCAATCTCCATCTGCCCGACTCTACAGACTGAGCTCTTGGAAAGAAAAGTGAACGATGTATACAAATTGGGAGTCAGGGTTCTTGGCACATTGTAGACACTCATAATATGGTAACCACGTTTCCTGCCTCTAGCCTACTTGTTTTTACCTTTCTCCTAGAGTAGCCAGTGTGAACTGTAGACAAGCAGTTACCGGGGTGTCTTTATCCATTTGGGCTGCTATCACAAGATACCATAAACTGGGGGGATTGAACAACATGTTTTTTCACAGTTCTGGAGGCAGGAAGTCCAAGCCTAGGGTGCCAGCATGGTCAGCTTCTTGGTGAGGGTTCTCTTCCTGCTTTACAGACAGCCACCTTCTTGCTGCACCCTCACACGGTGAAGAGAATAATCATCTCTCTTTTCAGAAGGGCATTAATCTCATTCATGAGGGCTCCACCCTCATGATCTAAAGACTTCCCAATGGCCCCACCTGCAAATCCCTAATTGGAGATTAAGGTGTCAACATATGAATTTTAGGAGGACACATTCGGTCCATAGCAAGGGGGCAGATAGTGGGAAAATGGAATGGAACACAGGAAATGGAATTGAAATGCCCCGGCTCCCTAAAGGAGCCAAGGAATGTCAATGTCATGGGCGGACGAAGGGGGGGATTTGACAATAAGCCACACTCACTCCTAGAGTGAAGCAGCCAGTGGGGGCATTCAAAGCCAGTCCCATCCCCCTGCAGCCCTGGTAAGAAAGGAATGCCTGGAGCAGCCATCATTCTCCCAAAAAGGTGACCTGTGCCCATTGGTCAGGTTAGATTGAGAAAAGTGAACAAGAGAGCTGCCATGAGCCCGAGAACAGACTGAAACAGCTCTGAGAGCCCCAAGAGGCTTTGGCCCTGAACTTGAGTCTGACTGTTCCCAGTAAAGGATACCTTTCTTCAGAGGCTCTAAAACCAGCAGTTTGGGGGAGAGCCTGGCTATGGTTATGGTAGCTGGGAAGAAGCTGTGGCGTGGTGAAACTGCCTAATTGCCTGTCTGTCTCCAAGCAGGTCATAAACTTCATATTATGTTCCGTTAGCATGTAGTACTAGCCTGGCACGGTGATGGGGATTAACAATATATGTTGCATCATTGAATGAAGGTCTCATATTGAAATAAGAGAAACAGAGTTTATTCTCTGGCTCTGTAAGTTATTTCAACCCCCACCTTAGAACTGGACATCTTATTTTAAAAGACATTTAACATGGAAGCAATTATGCTATAATAGGAAATATTTATTTATTTTAGGTGTTTCTTATGATGCTAGCTCTTTTTTCATTTCTATTGGTGGTTTCAAGTCATTCACTTAGTCGACAATTTTCATTGAGTCCTCACTAAACAGAGAAAGCCAAGAAAGATAATTATCAACTGTATTAATCTGGTTCAATCCATGAGCTAAACTATAGTTTAATAAAGTTCTCAGGGTCCTAGACGGTCGTGTGTAAGTACAGTCAAGGTGATATACCACAAGAGAGGTGAGGTTAGGTCACCTGGTTACTAAGGAGTTTCTCCGGAAAAAGAAACTTATGCAATAGACCCTTGACATTCCCAGGGAATGGATCCTGAGCTCTTTCTCTGCTACTTCTTAATCCTAGCTCTTTCCTAAAAATTATCCTTATCTGGAGCCAGGATTTCCCGTGCATAGCCTCAAATTCTAAATCTATAGCCCGTTCAACTCTGACACCTGATCTCTCACCTGGCAGCTGTTTTTCCAGAGAATTTCTCCTGAAGTCTCCTGAGGAGCTTCCTTCATTGCTCTCCACATTATTTGCATATGGGCCTCAGCACAATTCCAAAATATTGACTGCATTGATTTGGAGTTGCTCATAAGTAGCTGGGATGGCTGTTGTCAACTTAGTGAATGCCAGTGATCTGCTGGGTCTGTTAAAGTCCCACCTAATTCAATACGAGTCAGAAACGTGACATGTCAGCTGATACAGCAGGAAACCAGAACCTACAGACCTTCTGCTCTCAGGATTTGCCTTTGGGAGGAAAGACAGAGCCATTTCCAGGGATGGCTGTGAATTATCAGCGCTTTCAAAGACTCTGTGGCCCCCAAATTCCTCCATCCCCAGCTCACCTAAAACTCCAATGGTCCCGATCACTCAGTGGGAGGAGTTTGCATTAACTGAGTTATGACATATTGTGCCTTCCCCCCGCCTCAGCTCCCGCCGCCTCTGTCCTGCCCTCCAGCCACGTTGCTAATCTGTGAGCACCTTAAGGCTGCCCCCACCGCAGGTATTTGCATGTGTTGTCCCTCTGCCTAGAATGATGCTCTCACTCCCTTGTCCACAGGGCACACTCGAAGACCACACTCCCAAGAGGCCACCCTCTCTGACATAGCAGTCCTGTCACTCTCTAACCCCTTACTCTGCTTTATTTTTTCTCCTAGCCCTTATGACTGCTTGACTTGTTATGTCTCTCTTTATAATGGGAATATAAGATCCAGGAGAACTGAAACTTTGCCTTTTTCACTGTTGTGCCCCAATTCCGCAAACAGTGCCTGGTACATGGTAAGTGCTTAGTAAACATGTGCTGAATAAATGAATGAATGAATAAGTGAGTGAGTGAACGGGCCCTGAAATATATAGGCACCATGTGAATCTTTTGAGAAGAGGCTCTCTGAGAGATGGGACAAAGAAAAGATGCTCTCTGAGGTCTACAGGCCTGGACGTAGCTCTGTGTTAGGTAGAGGGGCCTGAACAATTAGGGCACGAGGATACTGGATGCCAGGATCCTAGAAAAATCCAGAAACCCGGCCACACAAATGTTGCATTTTCATAGAGTGGCACCTCCAACATGTTACCCATGTCCAACAGGGCTCAGTTGTGCCCTTCCTCTGTCCTCCCTGAAATTGCTTATCCCCCTAACACCCACCACTTGCTGAGGAACCGTGAGAAGGGTCTCATTATTACCCTGTTATCACTGCAGGTCAATGACAAGGAGCTTGTGAGGCATTTCAGTTTGAGAGGCTGGTGAGCAGAGCGGGATGGGCAAGGGCTGTTCCTCACCAGGATCTGTTCAACTCAGATCAGCGTCCATTCCACTTATCTTGGTAGCCAATTCCTAGCATCTGTTTGTGGTTTCCTATTTAAAGTGATGAAAGGTAACACAAACATTGGGGGGAAAAGCAACTTCAAAACCCATATATGGGGCTTCCCTGGTGGCGCAGTAGTTGAGAGTCTGCCTGCCAATGCAGGGGACACGGGTTCGGGCCCTGGTCTGGGAAGATCCCACTGCCGTGGAGCAACTGAGCCCATGCGCCACGGCTACTGAGCCTGCGCTCTACAGCCCGTGAGCCACAGCTACTGAGCCTGCGTGCTGCAACTACTGAAGCCTGCACGCCTAGAGCCCATGCTCTGCAACAAGAGAAGCCACTGCAGTGAGAGGCCCGCGCACCACGACGAAGAGTAGCCCCCCGATCGCCACAACTAGAGAAAGCCCACGTGCAGCAACGACGACCCAATGCAGCCAAAAATAAAATAAAGTAATAAATAAATTTATTTTAAAAAAACAAAAAAAAACCAAACCCATATATGGTCACCCATCTAACGACATAAATATCATGGTGAAGTTATTTCTAAATATCTGGAAAGGAATCCTTACTCACATGGAAACTGAATTGGTGTAATGGTTAATCTCCATGAATAATTCATTGTGGCCAGGTAGTCAGACAAATCCATAACTGATGCTTTTTATAAATCTTAGAGGAGTCCCAAGACCCGAACTCCAACCTCTACAAGTTACGTTTAAATACAGGTTCTAATGTTCATCTTACAACTTTGGGTCCTAAGTAATAGTGATAATAGGTAATATTTAGTTAGCACAAATTATGTTTGCCCGGATCTGAACTTGTTATGTGCAAACTCTCTCAGAGGTGCAATGTGGCTAAGAGCTCATTTTGCCTAAACTGGCAAGTGGAGAGCCATCGAAACCTGATTTGTTGAAAGACTACTAAACAAGTTGGTGTAGGAGTCTGAATAAGGGCTGGGTCCTCTGGCTCTTGACTGATTGTGAAATCTTTACCTTGCCTTTGTAACACTGTAACAAGGAGAAATACCCCAAGGAGTGGAATTTGCAAATGGGTATTTGTGACCTTTTGTGCAAACATGAGGTAGATCAGGAGCAAAAAGAAACAAAAAAAAAAGATAAGTTTTCTACCGGTAAGAATAATCGGCAGTTTCTTACAAAACTAAATATAGTCTCACCATACAATCCAGCGATTGCACTCTTTGGTATTTACTCAGATGAGCTGAAAACTTACATCCACACCAAAACCTGCACACAAATGTTTATAGTAGTTTTATTCATAATTGCAGAAAAACTTGGAAGCATCCAAGATGCCCTTCAGCAGGTGAGTGGATAAATAAAGGGTGGTACACCATACAATGGAATATTATTCAGCAACAGAAGGAAATGAGCTATAAAACCACTAAAAGTGGAGGGAACTTAAAGGCATATTATTGCGTGAAAGAAGTCATTTGGAAAAGACAAAACTATGGAAGCAGTAAAATGATCAGTGGTTGTCGGGGGAGGGGGGAGGGGGGGATGAATAGGCAGAGCACAAAGGAATTTTAGGCAATGAAACTATTCTGTATGGTATTATAAGTGTAGATACACGTCATTATACACTGGTCAAATCCATAGACTGTACAACACCAAGAGTGAACCATAAATTAAACTACGGACTCTGGGTGATAATGAGGTGTCAGGGCAGGTTCATCGATTGTAACAAATGTTCCTTTCTGCTGTGGGTGATGGTGGAGGAGCCTGGGAAGGAGTATGTGGGAATCCTCTGTATTTTCCACTTAATTTTGTTGTGAACTACTCTGAAAAAATAAAGTCTATTAATTAAAAGAAAAGTAACGTGTAAGCCTGGGGGGCGGTGAGGAAAACAACAGTAGAACTGAGCATCAGAGAAGGAATATGAGCGGATGTCCTTGGCCTTGGGCGGGCCCTAGAGGACAGCAGAGTGTATGAATGCACATCAAATTAACTGAGCACCTCCTACATGCCTGTCACATTTACATCCCCAGTATCTTCACAAAACTCTCGCACTGTAATTCTGGCTCAGAGAAAATCAATGATTTTTTGGCTGAAGGTCCCACGACTAGAAAGTAGCAAAGCGCAGGTTTGAATGCCATTTCTGCTGACTCGAAGTCCAGTTCTCCCCTCTAAGTAACTGCTGGAAAGGTCCAAGCAGTGACTACGGAAAAGTTTGCTTTACGAAAGACATCACGCTTTAGATTCAACTTTGCACCTATGCATACAGAGTGGGTCCATGGATGGACTGAGTTTGTGGATGGAGGGAAAACACAAAACCACATCAACAGCATCACATTTATTTACTTCACCATTAAAAGAAAAAGAAGAGGCTGCAGGGGAGGCGATAGGGAAGGAGTACTGAATAGAGAATCATTATTACTATCCAGAGTAATAGCCTTTCTGGAATTTCCCATACCAAGGACAAAATTTCATAGTGGACAGGGTCAGGTTCTCCTGGGAGTCACCCTCTCTGCCATGATGAGGAAGGAAAGCTTCTGCAGCCCTGGAGAGGGGCCAGGGAAGGTGGCCTCACAGTCTGGTGACAATGCAGACCTCCCCAAGTCTCCTTTCTTCTCTGCGGTGCATGCCAGAGACACGGCCCATCTTCCTCACCTCTTCATGGCCACACTCATCTTATTCTTCCATCTCCAAGCCCGGCTGGAAAGGAAGATAAAGTCTCCCCACCTCCCTACTTCCTTGCTGCTCCAAGAAAACAAAGTCTTCATTCCATATTGCTTCAGGGAAACAGAAGGCAACACACACACACACACACACACACACACACACACACACACACACACACACACACACACAGAGTTTCAGTACCTTACAAGTCTCTGGTCTTAAAGCTACTATTCTAAACCCCAACTCCCTTCCCAGCTGGTAATTATAGGTCCCCTTTACAGCCCCCACCCAGCCACCGATTTTTAATCTCCTAAGGGTGCTCACCTGAAATCTCCCTTATTCTGACCCAGATTTTTCCAAAGGTCATGCAGAGCCCTATTCCCAGACCACTTTGCCGTAATCGATCCAGCGCGGGGCGGCGGGGGTTGGGGGGGCGAAATTGATGGCTTCCGCGCAGTTGAAGCCATGGTTGAAGCCAGAGTGGTAGCCATAGGGAAACGTCACGATGAACTCTCCAGCCTCCTGAGTGACCCGATCGAAGGGGATGCCGTTGTCCTTGAGGACCGTGGGCGAGATGAGAGCCACCTTGTGCCGCAGGAAGGCCTCACAGCCCCGCGCCCTGCCCGGGAACAGCTCCCTGGCCAGGCGTTCCAGGCGCCGGCCGTGCTCCGGGGGCACCGCGTACCAAGTCTTGGGCTCCCCGAAGTGCAGGTAGTTGATGCTGTAAAGGTCCATGTCCTCCGAGTGCCAAGGCGAAGGTGGTCTTCCACGTGCCGAAGTACAGTTAGGGGGTGTTGACGCCTTCGATGACCACTCCGCACTCCTGCTCCAGCAGGTCCTGAATGGTTCCCAGGTGTCCAGGTTTCCACTGCTCCGTGTTCTGATCGAATAAGGAGCCACTGACGTCCGCACCCTATACTGGTGAATCCTAGAGACGTGTTTTCCAATATTTTCGCTCCAGGTCCTCAAAATCAAAATAGAATGGAGTCGGGTGTTTTTCACTGTTTCTTAAGCGGCGATACTGGCTAATGGTCATGACTTTCTTCTTTTTGTGGTGTTGAGTAAACACACCTGCCTTTCCAGTGGTCACCTGCTGGAGGGAAGCAGCTATTAAGATGTCATCAATATCATCGTACATCTGTCTGGCTTTCCTTCCTTTCGGTGAAATTACATTGGCTAGGCCAGCCCGGTGTGCACCTTGCGACTCCATGTAAACAATATATTTGTTGAAATCTTCAAATTCTTCCATGGTTGGGTGGAAGGTCATAATCTTCCAACTTGGGTTCTGGCTACCAAAGTGCTTAGACTGCATGGCGGCAATCGAATAAGCAAGGGAGTCCCAGCTTCTTAGGTATGCTTTGGATACCTGAGAATGCTGTGGAGTAATCTCTTCCCTATACTTTATTTTTAAAGAAGTTTAGATATATCTGAGAGGCAGGAATTCAGACTTGAACTTTTAAACAAACGAGGTGGTATATTCTCCAGGCTTGTCAATCCACCAGAAGGACTCCGCTCTTGTCAGCATTTTGGAGCCAAAGAAAATAGACTATTTCCCAGAGGAGAGGGCTCTCTGAGCCAAGTCCTGCCTCAGCCTGCAGCTCTGTGAGTTTCCTCTGTTAGGGATATAAGTGCCTGAGGCCTCGCCAGATTCCCAGGCTTGAGTGCATGGGTGGCTTCTCAACCTCACTGTAGCCGAAAGTCTCTTCATGGAAGTTTCCAAGCCAAACCTACAGAAAGTACAAAATATCGAAAATAAGGGGATAACAAAACAAACTGATTTAACATCAAGTTAAAGAAAATTGTATAGCAATCTTAATTTCAAAGTTTGAATTTAAGGGCAAAAAGTACACTGTTTTGGTAGACATGTAAACTGGTGCAGCTATTGTGCATACTATGGAAAACAGTATGGCAGTTCCTCAAAAATTTTAAATATAAGCAACATATGATGCTGCAGTCTCACTTCTGGGTATATATCCAAAGGAAATAAAAACAGAATATCAAGGAGATATCTGCCCTCCCTCATTCTCTGAGGTATTATTCACAATGGATAATATATGGAAACAACGAACATGTCCAGCGATGCTTGAATGGTTACAGAAGATGTGGTACGTATATACAATGGAATAATACTCAGCCATAAAAAGAATGAAATTTTGTCCTTTGCAACAACAGGGATGGTCTTGGAGGGTATTATGCCCAGTGAAATAAGACAGAGAAAGACAAATATGGCATGGCATCACTTATATGTGGAATCAAAAAAACAAAAAAAAAGTAAAACTTACAGAACCAGAGTAGAAAAGTGGTTGCGTGGGAGGGCAGGGAAGGGAGGGTAAAAGGGTACACAGTGAAGAAAGTCTCAGGAGCTAATGTTAACCATGGTGATTATAGTTGATAACACTGTGATATATAGTTGAAATTTTCTAGAAGGGTAGGATTTAAATGTTCTTACCAAAAAAAGTAAATATATGAAATAACTGTTTTAATTAACTGAATGGGGGGAATCCTTTAACAATGTATATCAAATCACCACAAAGTTCACTGAATATTTTACAATTTTCTAAGTCAATTATACAGCAATAAAGCTGAAATTTAGAAATAAAAAATTAGGGCAAATCATAAGACAGAAAAAGAGGACTATCTAACTGAAGTGTAAGGACATTAAGCAAGCTTGAAACTAAAGGAGTTAAGCACTCAACTCAAGAAATTGGATGGCTTAACCCAAAAGATAAATTAGGGAAAGGCAAACAATGATATAAGCTGAAACAATTACAAAAGAAAACATAACACCCAATAGAAATGATGACTGAAACCAAAATGCAATTTGTAGACCACTAAAAGTGTAAAAACATAAGAGAAAAGAGAGAAAAGGACAAGCAAATCACATTATAATAAAATAAGGGAGCACAGATAAAAATCTACCATTCCAGAAAGTGTGGCTATGTAAACAAAAGCAGGAAAAAAGTACAAAACACAAATGTACACATCCTTAACAAGCATTATACTTAATGTGTAAATACTTGAAACATTCTACTTAAAATCTAATCATTAATTTGCATTGATAGACAAATTATTAGAAATATAGTGTTCACTCAGAATGCGAGAAAATATTGGCAAATGAGGCAACTGACAAAGGATTAATCTCCAAAATTTACAAGCAGCTCATGCAGCTCAACATTAAAAAAACAAACAACCCAATCCAAAAATGGGCAGAAGACCTAAATAGACATTTCTCCAAAGAAGATATACAGATTGCCAACAGACACATGAAGAATGCTCAACATCGTTAATCATTAGAGAAATGTAAATCAAAACTACAATGAGATATCATCTCACACCGGTCAGAATGGCCATCATCAAAAAATCTACAAGCAATAAATGCTGGAGAGGGTGTGGAGAAAAGGGAACCCTCTTGCACTGTTGGTGGGACTGTAAATTGATACAGCCATTATGGAGAACAGTATGGACGTTCCTTAAAAAACTAAAAATAGAACTACCATACGACCCAGCAATCCCACTACTGGGCATATACCCTGAGAAAACCATAATTCAAAACAAGTCATGTACCAAAATGTTCATTGCAGCTTTATTTACAATACACAGGACATGGAAGCAACCAAAGTGTCCATCAACAGATGAATGGATAAAGAAGATGTGGCACATATATACAATGGAATATTACTCAGCCATAAAAAGGAATGAAATTGAGTTATTTGTAGTGAGGTGGATGGACCTAGAGACTGTCATACAGAGTGAAGTAAGTCAGAAAGAGAAAAACAAATACCATATGCTAACACATATATATGGAATCTAAAAAAAAAAAAGAAAAATGGTCATGAAGAATCTAGGGGCAAGATGGGAATAAAGATGCAGACCTACTAGAGAATGGACTTGAGGATATGGGGAGGGGGAAGGGTAAGCTGGGACAAAGTGAGAGAGTGGCATGGACATATATACGTTACCAAATGTAAAATAGATAGCTAGTGGGCAGCAGCCGCATAGCACAGGGAGATCAGCTCGGTGCTTTGTGACCACCTAGAGGGGTGGGATAGGGAGTGTGTGAGGGAGATGCAAGAGGGAGGGGATATGGGGATGTATGTATATGTATAGCTGATTCACTTTGTGATAGAGCAGAAACTAACACACCATTCTAAAGCAATTATACTCCAATAAAAAAAGAAAATCTGTATCTGTATTCTATAAAGAAGTTTAATTTCAATTCTGTCTGCTCTTATAATCTGTGCATTATGAATTATTTTTCTGAATGGATACACATCTGCGTATTTTCTTCCCCATCATGTAAAATGATAAAAATAATTTACATGTGGAAAAATGTAACATGAACTAACAAAGTGACCCAGAAGGCACATATGATAGTGATGAGTAACTATAATAAAGAGAATATATCTTCAAAAAAAAAAAAAGAGTAAAAAGGTTTTAATTCCTTTAATAACAGAAATACATGGCCCCAATGAAGAAATCTAAAAATGATATGCATGCAATGCTTGTACTTTAAATGCATAAATAAATGAGAATTTTACCAGGGGAAAAAAGTTGTTTTCTGATATAAAATGTCATCCTTTTCATCTTTATGCTTTAAAGGAAAAAAAAAAAAAAAAGGCCTAAAAAGTGCTTGCCTTCTGCTAGTCTAAAATCTTAATTCCAAATGATGATACACTAGGACCGAGGAAATGGTTTCCTTGAAGGATTCAGCCTCTGAAGGAAACAGGCTGTGCTCAAAGTCTGGCTATATATGTCCCACAGCAATTTCAATTCAATCAGTGCCACCCCAATTCGAATACCCTCATATCCAATGAAAATCTCTAATTTGATCCCACATAATTTTCAAGTCCCTTCCAATTGACACACTCCTTACCCAGTTCTAGAAACCCTCTCATTCCCATTAGATCGCAGTTCACTCAATGAGGTGCTTTTTCCTGAAAATCTTTGTGATTTTTACCAAGAAAATATTAAGAAAAAAATTAACTTCACAAGTTGGAAAAAAGTTTAAAAATTAAAAACTCAAGGAAAGGATATCCCAATGTATAGTTCCCTCTCTCTCACTCTCTCTCTCTATATATATGCATAAATAGTGTCATTTTTTAAAACTTCTGGTAGAAAAAGAACTCTTTTGCTCATAAGCACAAATTACAGAAATAAAGTGACCTACCTTCTACCAACAAAATCTTGATTCCAGTTGGAGATATTCAAGGACCCAGAGAGAGAGACAGTGTTCTCTGGGCAGCTGGCCTCCAAATGCAGACCCATGTCCTGATGGCTCTGGCTTTCTACCTGGGCAAAGGTATAATTTGATCAGCACCAATCATCGGTAATTGCTCTGCTTGGTCAGCCCACTTTGTCTGCGCCCTTTTGATTTTTTAAACCAATCTTACAGCGAGCTAAGAGGTTGAAAATAAAAGGAGTGGGAAAGTCAAACCAAGCAAATATTAAACAAAAGAAACCTGGTCTAGCAGCAATTAATATCGAATGTATTTATAAGGTAAAAGAAGGACAGCTTATAGTTATCAAAAAGAAAAACTCATGGGAAAGGTTACAGTGATGCACTTTATGCACCTAGACACACAGCACTGAGACACAGAACACAAAGACTGAGAATTATTAGTAAAAGTGACATATTTGCAATCATGGTGGGAGATTTTTTTTTTTCAAACACCGTTCCCTCAGAAACTGATAGATGAGGACAGAAGAAAATTTAATGTTATAAAAGTTTAAACAAAAATTTAACAACTTTGATTATATTACCTGCAGCAACCACATAGCAAAATGTTTTTCAACACATATAATCATTTACAAACATTTACCACTGTAAGACCACATAATAAATCTCAATAAAAATTCCATAGAATCAACATATTGAGTACCATCTTGATCAATCTTTTATTTCAATCATGAAATAAAATTGAAAGTCAATAATGAAAAAACTGAACACAACCATATTCATTTAAAAATGAATATCCATATAACATCTACAACAATATCCGTAGAATAGCTAAAAATCTATTGATTTTTATGTTGTATGCAAGTAGTTAGTAAAAACTAAACCAAAATACCTCAGAATTATTTGAAAGAAGAAAAAGATAAAAATGATAGAACAATTCAAAAAACAAAAGGGAAAACAAACATGTACAAAAATATAAAAGATTAATAAAAGAGAAGTCTGTTATGTAAAAAATAAAGTAAAGAAACAACTGGTTAATAAATTATCTAGTCCTCCCTGCTAAAGGGAGTGCTCCCTGAGTGTGAGAAGCAGGTGCAGAGTGGCAAGTGGGGATGGGAGTCAGGGAGGGGCAGTGATTTTATACAGGAGGACTCTGCCAAACACCATTTTAACCAGGTCAACATCAAGAGTCATAAACTGGGAATTCCCCAGCAGTCCAGTGGTTAGGACTCCGCGCTTTCACTGCCTAGGGCCCAGGTTCGATCCCTGGCCAGGGAACTACGATCCCACAAACTGCGAGACGTGGCCAAAAAAAAAAAAGTCATAAATTACTTTGATAGTATAGGTCCTTGATATGATGTGATTGAAATGTGATAAAATTCCCCCTGTAATCCTCCTCCAAAAAAATACAGAAACCCAAGATAATCATAAGAAAAGCGTCAAATTCCAGTAGAGGGGCATCCTACAATATACCTGACCAGTATTCCCCCAAACTGTCAGGTTTCTATACAAACTTTTGGTCAAAAACAAGGAAAGTCTGAGACTCTGTTACAGCCAAGAGAAACCTAAGGAGACATGAAAACTAAATGTAATTTGATATTTTAGATGAGATCTTTGAACAGAAAAAGGACGTTGGGTAAAAGGTAAGGAAATCTGAACAAATGATAGCCGTTAGTAGACAATAACATATTGACATTGGTTCACTAATTGTAATCAATACACCATGGGAATTAAGTTACTAATAGGGGGACATGTGAGTGGGGTTGGGTCAATACTCCCTGATCCACGTGCTCAATGTTTTGTAAGTCTAAAACTGTCCAAAACTTACTTATTACTAAATATAATATTGTAAATAATAAATAAACAGGAGAAGGCATCAATAAACAATATTAGAATGAAAAAAATGAGAAACATAATCTGAGTTTTGGAAACAGTCTACAATACAACACACTACAAACCAAATGATTTTATGAACCACTATGTGACAATTTTTTAGAGCACTTTTAAAAATATTTTAAATTATGAAATATAAAGTGTTCACAGAAATCTGTAAAGCATATATGTACACTTCAACAAATAACTATAGAGTGAACAGAAGTGGAGCCACTACCCAGGTCAAAAAATGTAACATTGCCAGTCACCTGGCTGCCTGACTTGTGCTCTTTTTCCCAGATTACAGCCCCTTCTGCCTCCTACACTGACCTTATCCTAACTATTCACATAGTAATTTTGGTAAATATTATAAAATTAAAACTCTGTCCATTCTTGAAAACTTTATATAACCTTGAAGAAACACAAATGTATTTATGTACTTTAGTGTATTTTTGGTGTATTTTTTCATCATTTACGCCGTTGCATGCAGCTGGACTTTTCTGCTTCAGGGTTGTAAAGTATTCAACAATATAAACTTTCTACTGTTGATGGGGCTTTGGGTTGTTTCCACTTTTGGCCTCTTACAAACAGCGTTGCTCTGAAACTTCTCTGACGTGTATACTGGCCATAGAATATGTAAACTTCAACTTGCCAAATTTTTTCAACACATTTTACCAGTTTACGCACTAGCTGCATGCAAGGGTGCTCATCGCCCCTCACTTTTGGAGACCTTTGGTGATTTTCTGCCTTTTTAGTTTTAGCCGATCAGGTGAGGGAACAGGGGTACCTCATAATGATTTGCATTTACTTGGTTCCTAATAGGGGTGAACCCATTTTTCTGATGATTATTGGCTGATTGGAGGTGCTCCTTCAGGAAGTGCCTCATCAAATATTTTGTCCATTTTTCTGCTGGGTTGTCTATCTTGGTAGTAGTTATCTATTCTGCTTATTAGTTCTTTACTGGGTATGAGTAACACGATATCGGTTCTCACTCTTTGATTTGTCTTTTCACTCTCTTTTTCATTGTTTTTGATCCACAGAAGTTTCTCTGTACCTCTAACAGAACAAATATAATTAAAAATAGCTAATATATGGTGACTATCTAATGCCAGACACTGTTCAATGCACTCTGCCTAGAATAATTTATTTACGCCTTATCTTCGTAATGTCCCTATAAGGGAAATCCTATGAACCGTATTTCTCATATGAGGAAACCGCATCAAGGAGATATTAAGAAACTTGCTCAAGGTGACAGATCTAGTAAGTAGGGAAGTATTCAAACAAGAATCTCCAAGATGATTCCTTAAAAGAAGAACAAAGAGGGGTGACTTCTCCTCTACCAAACTGTGGTATTTGAGCTGCAATGGACAAATGTATCTGCGTACAGAATAGAGAGGCCAAACACAGACACATCGATATGTGGGAGTCTGCCTATGATGGAGGTAGCGTAGCAAACCAATGGGGAAGGATGGGCTATTCAATATGTGGTAGTGGCATTGGCACTATTTTGGGGGCAGGGTGGAATTGGAGCTTGACCTCATACCACTTACATAAATAAATTTGAGGTGCATTACAGATGGAGATAACACAGAATTTTAAGAGAAAATATTGAAGAAGGTCTTTATGAACTCAGGGTGGAACAATGGCTTAAAGAACCAAAAGCACCATGATGGGAACGTCTGATATATTTAAATGATTCCAAACTAATGACTGTGATGGTTAATTTCACATGTAGACTGGGCTAAGAGATGCCCAGATAGCTGGTAAAGCATCATTTCTGTGTGTTCTGCATGGCTCTTCAGGGAAGAGATTAGCACTTGCATCAGTAGACTGAGTAAAGAGCTCCTTCACCACTGCAGGTGGGATCACCCAAACCACTGAGAGCCCAAATTCCACAAAAGAGAAGAGTAGGGGTGAATTTACTCTCTCTGCTTGAGCAGACGCATCCGTCTTCTCTTGCTTTGGGACATCTGACATGGGCACTCCTGGTTCCCAGGCTTTCGAACCCAGACCCAACCATATTCCCCGTTCTCCATCTTGCAGACGGCCCACCTGACAGATCGTGGGATTTCTCAGTCTCCATAACCAAATGAATGAGTTCCTCTACTAAGAGCTATACATATATCTCCTATCGGTTCTATTACTCTGAAGAACCCTGACTAATACTATGACGTAAAAAATTAAAAGAAATTAGAGTCTAGGAGAAGTTTGTCATCATACATGAAATAGACAAAGAATTAGTATCCTGAATTTCACATAACTTCTACATAACAACAACAAAAAATAGTCAAACCAAAAAAAGTACTCAGAGCTTCAGAATAGGTAGTTCAGACAAGAGGAAATCCAAATGGCCAATGAATACAAGAAGATGTGCAGGATCACTAGCAATCAGAGAAGCTATTCTCTGCCCATTTTGATTAGGTCTGACAATACAAAAAAGTGGGTCAAGATATGGAGAAACCAGAACTCTCCCACACTGCCAATAGAGGTGGCAATTGGAGGGCAAGCGGGCTTTTCCTAAAAAGTTAAAAGTGAACATAAATACAACCCAGGTATCCTATATACAAAGCTGTTCTGTAAAGCATACTTTGAAATAACAAAGATTTGCAAATAACCCTATTGTCCATCAGCACCAGAACGAATAAAATAAAATAAATTACCCAGATCTAGTGGACTTTGTTGAACTAACTAGGGACTATAGATAGGAAAGTCTTTAGATCTTGTTACTGTAATATTGACTTTTTTAAAAGGTGATGGTGGGGGTATGTTGTTTAAACCACACAACATTCTACTTTACGTTTCGTAGCCTTTTGTCTACAAACTTGATGAATATACACTGGACTCCTGATTGTTATTTCTCAGAAGTGGAGAGAGGCCTAGGAGAGATCGTGGCAGTGAGAACAAAGTTGGCTCTATCCTTGCCTTTATGTAATTGTCATTGTCAATGTCCCTTGAATTTCCAAGATTAAGTATTGCAAAAACTTACTGGACATGGAAGAACAGCTGGATCTGGGCATCTTTTCCTGCGAAGAGTGGTCCAGATTGTGAGTATCCAAACTGAGTGTGCCAGTTGCCTTGAAATAAAATAGAATATTCAATAGAATGGCTTGATGAACCCCCTTCATTACCACCCTCAGATCCTGATCCTTTCAAGAAGACTAATTTTTTTTTAATGGAAGTATAGTTGATTTGCAATATTTTGTTAGTTGCAGGTGTACAGAAAAGTGATTGTTATATACATATTTTTTCAGATTATTTTTCATAATAGGTTATTACAAGATATTGAATACACTTCCCTGTGCTATATAGCAAATCCTTGGGTTGTTTTTGTTTGGTTTGTTTTGGTTTTTTTTTTTTTGCAAATCCTTATTGCTTATCTGTTTTCTGTACAGTAGTGTGTATCTGTTAATCCCATACCCCTAATTTATCCCTCCCCTGCTCCCTTTCCCCTTAGCTAACCACAAGTTTGTTTTCTATGTCTGTGACTCTGTTTCTGTTTTGTATATAGATTCACTTCTATTGTTTTTTAGATTACACATATAAGTGATATATTTGTCTTTTTCTGTCCTACTTCACTTAGTATGATATTCTCTAAGTCCATCTATGCTGCTGCAAGTGACAATATTTCATACTTTTGTGGCTGAGTAATATTCCACGGTATGTATATACCACTTCTTCTTAAACCAATCATCTGTTGAGGGGCACTTGGTTTGTTTCCATGTCTTGCCTATTGTAAGTAGGGCTGCTATGAACACTGGGGTGCACGTATCTTTTCAAATTAAGAGTTTTCATCTTTTCCGGATATAGGCCTACGAATGGGATTGTTGGATCACATGGTAGCTCTATTTTTAGTTTTTTTAAGCAACCTCCATACAGTTTTCCATAGTGGTTGAACCAATTTGCATTCCCACCGAAAGTGTAAGAGGGTTCCCTTTCATCCACACCCTCTCCAGCATTTATTGTTTGTAGACTTTTTGATGATGGCCATTCTGACAGGTGTGAAGGGACACCTCTCTGTGGTTTTAATTTGCATTTCTCTAATAATTAGCGATGTTGAGCATCTTTTCATGGGTCTGTTGGCCATTTCTATATCTTCTTTTGAGAAATGCCTACTTAGGTCAAGAAGACTAATTTAGGAACCAGTATACTGGTAAAACTAAACTGTATTTTTAACATTGCTACTCTTTATTGGGCAAAGGAAATTTTGTTTCAATTATAAAAGTGAGTGAAAAACATAAGGAGTATAGTGGAAGAAATATTTTCTGAAATTTATTTTTGTTTCTTGGCCTTCAAAACCCCCAATTTGGTTATCCTAGGCTATTTGGCGTGTGTATCTGCCGGGAAGAGATCGTGATATCCCTGAAATATAACAAGGAAAATTTCAGTTTCTAAAATTTAAAATAGCAATATGAGCCAGAATACTGTCTTCACAGGGACTTTTCAGAGTTCCCTTATTTCTCTGCACTGCCATATCCACAACTGACCTAAATGAAAGGACCAAAAGCCCTCAAGATCTCAGTTCCTTATCACATGAAAGTTTACTCCTTGATCATATGAGATCTACTATGGTCCAGTTGCTCTCCAGGGCTGCTGCCTTCCCAGTAATTCCAGTCTGCTTCCATCATGCGGTTCCACCGTCTCAATACAGGGCTTAATCATCTTTCCAGCCAAGCATCTCACTGCCATCCTCCACTGCGGATCCTGAGTTCAATCTCTCAGCTTCAGTTTTCCACAGAATATACTACCACAAAGTTGCCTCGCTGCATGGTGATAGGGATGAGACGTGGGCTTTTGCTACTCCTCAATCAGACCTTCAAACAAGCCTTACTTTTTCATTACTCCTGCCTTTAGGTTTACATGGTGCTTCAAATTCCAAAATCTTACTGAACTTCTATAGGGGAGAGCTGGAGGGAAGAGAGATGTGGTTTGATTCTCTGAAATGTTTCCTTCTGCATCCAAACTATCATTTTCAATTTCCAAAATTGATTCTGAGTTTGGCCACTTCTGTGCATCTTCAACACTATGGCCTAAGTCAGTAACCATCAATTCTCACCTGCATTACTTAGATGTTCTAACTACTGCACCTGCCCCCAAGGGGTCCACAGAACAATTAAGGTGATTAGTTAAATATGTAAAGTATATCATGTCAAGTGCTGTTTTAAACTTCCAATGCCTTCTCATTTCAAGTTGAAAAAAACTCAAATATTTCACATGAGCTACAAGCTCCTGCATACCCTGGACCCTGCCTCTCCCTTCTCTATGCCCCAGACACAAATGAGGTTGCTCTCTATCCACACAAAAACACCAAGCTCTATGTTAGGGCTGTTACACTTGTTGTTTCATCCAAGTGGAAATCAGCTCTGGACCTTCCTTCTTGTCATTTGGGACTCAGAACGGTCTCCTGCTCTATGAAGTATTCCCTGACCACCGGAACCACACTGCCCATTCTGCACTAGCATCCCATCCCCTTTAATCTCTTCACAGAACATATGCCCACTTGAAATTGTCTTGTTCCTTTATTTGTGGATTTGTTTATTGGGATGTGTCAATGACTTAACCATGTGAAATATACATACAGCATTGAGAAGGCAGTGGAGACTTGCAGAGAAGATTTTCACAGGCTGGCACTTTTTGTCCTATGTTTGCTCATCTCTCCTAGCAACTTGGATCAGCCAAGTGCCAGGTGATTTCCACCAAGTCATCCTTCAGATAGGACTGCAAACCAAACGCCCCAACCCAGCCAGCCATCTGGAACCCAACAATCAACTCCAAACTCACTCACCAACATCACACAAGGCAACCAGCTCATAAAAGTAAGATTTGCTTGAAATGTTTTGATATAATTATTAAGAAAAGTGCACAAAAAACGACCACCTCTCAGTTGACTGACTGAAGAACACAAAAAATAAAGTCAGATTTTAACATTCTGGTTACCTTTAATATATTTAATAAACTCAGATTTTAACATTCTGGTTACCATAACGGCAGAGAACACATTTTCAATACATCAAAGAAGAAAGATTATCAATTATTATCTTAGTCTCTACTGACCTAATTGGTCAAAAGGGCCTAGTTTGGCAAGAAAAGCGGGAAGGGAAGGGGGAAGAGGAAAAGGAGAGAGACTGGAGGGTAATCAAAGCCCAGGGTTCTTTAGAAGTTCAGCAGCATCCAGAGCTGGCCCACAGGATGGCAGTGTGAGGTAGATTGGGCTCTGGTGACCTCAGCAGGACCTAGTTCCCTGAGACACTAGAGTGTCCAGTGCATGAAACCTCAGTTTGTGACACAGGAGTTAGCAGTGTCCAAAGATTCCAGGGTCTGGAAGGAAGAACAAACTTTGGAGAATTTGGTAAACACCACGGACCCAGCACGTCCAGCGGCAGCACAGGAGGCACTCTCACGCTAGGCTAGTGACCTGCAAATACCCAAAGCTCTGAAATGTAAATATGACCAGTCTCAAAGGATCCCCACGCAGGAGCAGTGGGGTAGAAAGACATCCCCTGGGCTTAGGGGACGGGGCCACAACCACAGCCAGAAGCCGTGGCGGGATGCTGGAGCCCAGGGCTGAGCGGGGCAGCGCTGTCCGGCGAGGGTGCATCCACAGGCAGGGGCTGAGCCTCTGGGTCCTGATCTGTGTCTAACGAAAGCCTCCTCTTAGCCCTAGGGGGAGCAGCTGGCTCCTGAGTGCCCTCTTCCCAAGGACGACGACGAGGGCCACATCTTCCAGCTGGGTGGCGATCTGGGGCGGATGGACCTGGGGTCGGCGGCTGGGTCGGGCCGGGCTCCCCGGAGGTGCTGGTGGCCGCATCCCTGAACTGGGCGGCAGAGCAAGAACCCCGGGCCGGCGAGGGGCGCCGGCACACAGCACGCACAGGGACTCGGTGGCGGGTCCCACCTCCCGCGGCTACAGGCACACGGGGGCGCAGAGCGCGCCGGTGCAAGGGGTGCCTCGTGGCGAGAGCTGCTCCCCGGGACGCGCGGACCTCCCTCCAGGCGTTCAAGACGTGGCTGTCCGGCGCCGTGGGCTGCGTGTGGTCCACCACGGTCCGGTCCTGCCCGCGTTTCCACAGCTCGTAGCGCTCCGGTTGCAGGATGCGCACGAAGGCGTCCATGGAGAAGGCGACCCGGGCCTCCCCGCAGCTGCACTGCGAGGCCACTTTGCCATAATCGATCCAGCGCGGGGAGGCGAAATTGATGGCTTCCGCGCAGTTGAAGCCATGGTTGAAGCCAGAGTGGTAGCCATAGGGAAACGTCACGATGAACTCTCCAGCCTCCTGAGTGACCCGATCGAAGGGGATGCCGTTGTCCTTGAGGACCGTGGGCGAGATGAGAGCCACCTTGTGCCGCAGGAAGGCCTCACAGCCCCGCGCGCTGCCCGGGAACAGCTCCCTGGCCAGGCGTTCCAGGCGCCGGCCGTGCTCCGGGGGCACCGCGTACCACGTCTTGGGCTCCCCGAAGTGCAGGTAGTTGATGCTGTAAAGGTCCATGTCCTCCGTGTGCCAGGCGAAGGCGGTCTTCCACATGCCGAAGTACAGGTAGGGGGTGTTGACGCCTTCGATGACCACTCCGCACTCCTGCTCCAGCAGGTCCTGAATGGTTCCCAGGTGTCCAAGGTTCCACTGCTCCGTGTTTTGATCGAATAAGGAGCCACTGACGTCCGCACCATATACTGGTGAATCATAGAGGCGTGTTTTCCAATATTTTCGCTCCAGGTCCTTAAAATCAAAGTGTGCTGGAGTCCGGTATTTTTCACTATTTGCTAAGTGGTGGTACTCACCCACGGTCATGGCTTTCTTCTTTTTGTGGTATTGAGTAAACACACCTGCCTGCCCAGAAGTCACCTGCTGGAGGGGAGCAGCTATTAAGATGTCACTGATATCATCATAGGTCTGTCTGGCTTTCCAGTCCTTGGGTGGAATGATCTTGGCCACGCCTGCTCGGTGTGCACCTTGGGATTCCATATAAGCAATGTATTTATCGAAATCATTAAACTCTTCTTTGGTTGGATGAAATACCATTATTCTACAACTTGGGTTCTGGGCCCAGTTCGACTTAGACTTCATAGCTTTCATTAATAAGCAGGAAGCTCCCAAGTTTTGATTTATGTTCTGGATAGGGGAGGATGCTGGAAAACACTACTTTTTCAAAAATGGGTTGGACTATATCAGCAGGAACCCGCAGTAGACTTTAATGCAATGAGTTGATAATATTTCGTAGGCTTGCTGATTCTCCAGGGGACTCCACGCTGGGCAGAAGCCTTGCGCAGGACTGATGCCGGCTGAGCCTGCAAGTCTCTGATGTCCTTGGTTGACACTTGGCTCTGTCCTCTTGAGATCTAGTGAATCACCCAGCCCTGGCTGGGTATCCCAAGTGCAGTGTCTTCAGGGCAGAATTGAAAACAAAACCTAAAAAGAAAAAAAATAGAGACAGGTTGAAAACTGATGGTTGGAAATAGTTACAAGGGAACTACAAAGAAAACACCACCATGGACTTTAATTGCATATTCAAATAAAGGCTAAAATTTCATAAGTTTGACAATACAAGAAATGGTGTTGTTGTGAACAATGGAAATTCTTGTACTCTAGTAAGGAGAACGGAAATCATTACATTTACTTTGAAAACCTATCTGGACAGTATCCACTAAAATTGAACTTACCCATGTGCTATGATTCATGCCTAGGATATGTGTATGTCTGTGCAATGAAAGTCAAGTCCAAGAATGTTCAGAACAACATGATTTCAGTAGTCAAACACTGGAAACAACTCAAATGCCAGTCAACATTAGAATGGATAAGTACATTGTAGTATATTCATACAATGGAATACAATACAGGAATGAGATAAACAAAAAATACATGAAAATAAAAGAATAATTCTATAAACATAATACTGAGCAAAATTATCCAGACTCACAAGAATACCTATTCTTTGCTTCCATTTATATAAAGATAAAAAGGTACCTATAAGATGATGATATTTTTTGGTACCAACGTAATCTATGTTAGAAGTCAGAGTAGTGGTTACCTTTTTGAAAGAGAGAGGTTGTGAGTGGGGCTGTGAGGAAGTCTCTAGAATAATGTGAATATTCTGTTCTGAACCCAGGTACTGGTTACACAGCCATCAGAGCGACTCATTGTCATAATTCTTCAAGCTATGATGATTTTCACAAATTTCTATGAAATAAATATTTTTAAATTTATTGAAATTATTTAAATAAATTTAAAATTATAGTTTAGGGTGAAAAGCATTAAAACAGAATGATATCTTTCATTGTACCAAAAGGAAAAAGAAGGGTGATTGAAAATATATGAACTAAACATTCAATTGAAGAAACTATAAAATAGAAGAAGAGAAAGAAGGGGTAGGAGTAAAAAAATAACAAAGAATAAAGACAAAATTAATGAAAGAAAACACAAACAAGACAGAACACTGATGACCAAAAATATTCTTGGAAGAAATTAATGATAGCAATACACCATGGGCATAACTGAGCATAAGAAAGAAGGGGAAAATAAACCACTAGGAATGAAATAGTGCACAAAGGAATTCTTAAAATCTCGAAAGAGAATCTTAGGAGAAACTTGACAGCAACATTTTCAAAAGATAAGAGAAAAGAATAAATTTCTGGAGAGGAAACATATCCAAAATGGATGCAAGAAACACCAGAAAGCTTGAATAACACCCCAGTATAAGAAGCTGGTTCAAAGTATGACCCCTGAAAGTCCAGGAGACACATCATTTTGCATGTGAATCTAGAAAACTTTCAAGAAACAGTTAACTCTTATTGTGCAAATTGCTTCAGAGTATAGAAAAAGTTGGAAAGCTACTCAGATGAGGCTATTCTGCTCTCTGATAGCCAAACGAAAAAAGGACAATAAAAAATAAAGCTACAGGCCATTTTTGTTTATAAGCATAGAGGAAAGCATAAAATGGAATGTTATCCAATGAAATGCAGCAATATAGTAAAACAATAATACATCATGACCAAATAGAATGCAAGTGTGATTGAACATTGGAAAATTTAATGATATAATTCAGAATATTAACAAAGTAAATGAAAAATATCATCATCTTATAGGTACCAAAAAGGAATTTGATGAAATGGAAAATCCATTCATGATTTTAAAATTCTTACTTGCAAAGCATCAAGAGAAACTTTTTTTTGTAACATAAAGAATTTCAAGGTAAAAAATAGCAATGATCATTCTTAACAGTGAAACAAAAGTAACATTCTCATTAAGTTAGGAAAAAGAGATGCATCAGCATGAAAAGCTGCTCAATATCACTAATTATTAGAGAAATGCAAATCAAAACTACAATGAGGTATCACCTCACACCAGTTAGAATAGGCACCATTAGAAAATCTACAAACAACAAATGCTGGAGAGGGTGTGGAGAAAAGGGAACCCTCTTGCACTGTTGGTGGGAATGTAAATAGATAGAGCCACTATGGAGAACAGTATAGAGTTTCCTTAAGAAGCTAAAAATAGAATTACCATATGATCCAGCAATCCCACTACTGGCCATATACACAGAGAAAACCATAATTGAAAAAATACATGCACCCCAATGTTCATTGCAGCACTATTTACAATAGCCAGGTCACGGACGCAACCTCAATGCCCATCGACAGACAAATGGATAAAGAAGTGGTGCTACATATATACAATAGAATATTACTCAGCCATAAAAAGGAACGAAATTGAGTCATTTGTTGAGACCTGGATGGATCTAGAGACTGTCATACAGAGTGAAGTAAGTCAGAAAGAGAAAAACAAATATCGTATATTAACGCATGTATGTGGAATCTAGAGAAATGGTACAGATGAACCGGTTTGCAGGGCAGAAGTTGAGACAGAGATGTAGAGAACAAGCGTATGGACACCAAGGGGGGAAAACCGCGGTGGGGTGTGGGTGGTGGTGTGCTGAATTGGGCGATTGGGATTGACATGTATGCACTGATGTGTATAAAATTGATGACTAATAAGAACCTGCAGTATAAGAAAACAAACAAACAAACAAAAAACAACTAATACTAAACTTTCTTTGGGTTATTTGTATGGAAATATGTTAATATAAAGGTTTCAGACATTACATGAAATTTCCAGAAATCTTATATCTTCTGGTCTAATGTTATAAGTCATAATTCTAGTTATTACTTTAAAATGTATATCTCAGAAATAACAAAATTTCCTTGTCAATTGCATTATTATGAACTTTCATCCAATCTTTAACCGTGGTCATTTTCAAGTCTTTTGCCAGTTACAGACAGTTCTGGGTGTACTCTGATGCTTTTGCAAAAATATTCCTATAAAAGGGTTTCATCTTCAAGAAATTCATGGAAAAGACTCTGACAAGTACAGGTTTCTGGTAACTGACTATACTGCTGAATTGAATGAATAAGCATGTTCAGAACACTAATGGAAAACTGATGAATTCATAAAAGTGCTAACAAAAGATCAAGATGAAAAAAAATTAATTAGGTGGGACTGAGTCAACTTATGAGGATGATTTAATTTTTGTGACTTTCTGTTTGAATTAAAAAAAAAACAAATCCCACAAGGACTCAGAGGCAAAAAATATACAAATCAATTTCCACTGCAAAGTAAAGGAGTTGTTACAGTGGAGGATTACTGGACTGAATGTCAATATTATGACATAGTATGAGTGAGTTTCGTCTTGGGTAATTGCAATCGTTGCTTTTGTTGTGGTCATCCATTTACAATGCTTGGTGTCAGTTTATTTATCCCTTATAAAAATAAAATACAGTGTGTGTGCGTGAAAAGAAAAAAACATATTGAAAACAATGTGAAAAATAAATCTCACCATGTACACTCCACTTTCAACTTGAACTGTGTAGAGCAAATGTAATAGTTATGATTTAGGACAGAAAATATATGTGTACAAATAAGAAACCAAAAAAATTACCAAAGCAAACTATCTCATTAACCCAATTTCAAGTGCTCCCTTATTACTGTTTCCTAATCCTCTTAAGCTCCCCTAATTTCCACCATTCAAATATTCTCTCACTTTCCCCTGTCCTCAAACTTCAGGCGCACCTATTCCACCCCACTTAGAATCCTCCGAATGTCCAAAAAGTCCCTAAGTGATCTGGCCCACCATCACCTCTTGACCTCACCCCTTTCTACCCTGCTCCTTGCTCTCTCATTCCAAACACATTCCTGGCTGTGTCTCAAAAAAGGCCGGTATACTCTTGCCTGATGGTCTTTGCACCCAGGCAACTCTCAAGCCTCAGCCCAAACATCACCTTTTCAGGGAAGTCTCCTCTGATTGTCTTGCTTTGGATAAAAGTAGAGACGATTTTCCTTCCAGGAAAACAGGTACTCTCTCAACAAAACATTTCCAAATGAAACTTGAACTGATGGTCACTACCCATGTATCTCTTCCAGATATACTCACATCAGTGCCATGGTTACTCCATTCCTGATTGCATCACAATGGAATCCAACTGGCTCTTCCAACTGTCTACTAAAAGGCCTCCTTTTTAAAGTTGTCAGCCCACAAAACACAGGTATTTTGCCTGAAATTTTTCCTTTAAGATTTCTTACAAGAAAATATATGGGATCTAAAGGTTATACACATTTCAGGGTCCTTTTAGTTACAGAGGGATTTCCCTGGGAAAGCTGCCAGAATGGGAGGAGCTAGCACAGTTGTCAGGGCATTAAACACCACTAGTATTGGGTCAGCACAAGAACCAGGGAGAGGAGAAGAAAACCATGCTACAGAAATCGGTGAGGAAGAGCTCAAATGCCTTTAGAGAACAAAGGCATTTCATCTTCCTCACCCTGTAGTCTCCCCAATAAGACTACGAAAGATCAGCTTGCCTGCCATTGTTCCAAGTAATAGAAACTCCCCACATCTCCTATGGTCTGCAAGAGGTGCCCGAGATCCCTATATCTTATCTGGGTTCCATTCAAGACAAGAGGAAGCTGTGGCTGGGGTCCAATCCTCTACCACCCCTCTCCCCAAAGAGGTCAGCACAATTGGGCTTCAACATAAAACATTTCTCCTTTGGATCTGGGATCAGGGACAAAAAAATAGCCAAGGAAGGGCTTGCTCTCTGTGACCCCTGCTGGTAGCTTTTGTAAGAGTGCATCAAAGGAATGTTTGCTGCAGACCTGAATACTGATGGCAGGGGCCCTTTGAGTGAGCGGTAGTAGCTCTCTGTACCTCTGCCCTGGAGCCTCATGCACCATGGAATGTGCAGAAGGTAGGTAAGAGAGGATCAATACACTCTTCTCCTTTTCCAGCTTTAATGTCAAAGGATCAAAGAAACAATCTCGAGGTCTCTATAGAATTTGTTGGTAATAAATGGTGGGGAGGGGAAGTGGTTGACAATCTAGCTCATCGTTGAGGGAGTGTGACAAATGCAGTTAACTTAGCCTCTAAAGATTGGGTGGAAGTCAAATAATCTCTGTCTTCCTATTCCAGAAACACCTGATGAGCACTCAAGGGTCTTGGGGATAGATTGTCATGAAGGAGAAGCATTGTTCAAACATGACCCTAGATGTTCATCCTAAGATGCCTGAACAATAGGCTAGCCTAGACTCCTTCCATGACTGGAGGGCTATAGCATCCAAAAGGGCGCAAGTTCCCCAGGTGCCTTCTAACGTACAGGGCTGCTGGCTTTCCTGGACAGCTCCTGTAAATGGCTGGCATGATATCTAGGCCGCTTAATTCCCCAAGGAGTCTGAAGGTCCCTTTCCTAATAAAGTTGTTGTCATCAAAGCCCTATATGAAGGAAGAGCAATGGGGAAGGGGCCTCCACTAGAACAATACCCTCCTCAACCTGGAATGCTTCTCCATATAGACCCTGAAGAAATGCAGACCCGATGTGTGCCTTGGTCTTGATGTGTTTCCTGAACTCATATTGTATGACTCTGTGGAATTTGCCTCCATCGACAAGGGGACCCAAAAGATGGGAAGAAAGCAAATAGTAAGGTTTCATCAGGGTTCGGGTTTTCCAGCCATGTGTATCTCAAGGAGAGAGGAACAAGTGTCTTGATGGATTGGATGGAGGGATAAGAGAGTGATTACAATGATGGACCAGTAAATTTATCCTGGGTAAAAAAGGAAATGAGAACATGAGGGCAATGATGGAGAATGAAACAGTGCTTGATTCATGGGCTGAATGTCTCCATTAGGTGAAATACTTGTATTAGAACCCTAGGAAATGTAAGCTAGCAAGAGAATGGGATGCTTGAAACATAGCTGGTACTCTCAGTATTCCCATTTTATGGAGGAAGAAACTGAGGTGTAGAAAAATTTATATTTAACTTCATAGCTTGTGTTCTCAATCTCTAGAGTTATTTTTGTGCTTTTCTTATCTTCCATATAAAACTGCTTTGAGAGCATGGTCTAGGTCTTGTTTGTCATCAAATTTTCCAAGGGATCTTGGTACTCTATATGGTGCACACTCCAAAAATTTTTATTAAAAAATAAGTAACTAAAATCATTTGGTGCACACTGCAGTCTCTCTCCTCTTGGTTACACCCCATCTTTCTCCCTACTCTCCTATCTCAGGGGAAGAGAAGGTACTCCCCCTCTCCAGAGCTAATCTTGCCATTTAAACTCCTTAAATTGACACCTCCCATGCATTCCAAAACTACGGTTAATTAAATGATCACTATCACCTCTGTAAAGACTTAAATCATCAGACATCAGTCTGTTTCCTGATTTAAGCTACATCCTTTCTCTTACCTTCCTTTCAATACCGAACATGTCAAAACATAAGAAAAAATAATCTACCTTTACAAAAACATTTCCTCATCTCTCTCCTCTTCTGATTCTGACCCCACTTCTCCACTGAAATTGATATCTGTCAATCATCACATTGTCTCCCAAGTGCGCCTCCATGGGTTACACTTTATCTCTCTACATCATTGATTGATGGAACACCTCCTTCCTCCTCAAATGTCTCTGACCTCTAGGGTACCGATAGTCTTCTCCGGTTCTTTTCTTTCTCCTTGTTTCCACTTCTTTTTCCACTATACAAATGCAGTCTTATTTCAAAGCTCAATTCTCATCTCTCTTTTAACTCTTTTTATTCCTCCCTTTCAATTTCCTTTTTCTGTTCATGGATTTCTTTAGTATCACACTCTGTCTCTTTAAAGATATTATTTATTGCCATAGCTTTCTCTAATAGCACTGACTTTCTCCTTCATTTCTGATTTGCTTTTCCTTCTTGACTGGCCACTGAGCCCCTGAAAACCAACTTGTTTAGTACAAATTGATCATCTCTCTCCTGAAATTAACTTCGTCCTTTAGAAATCTTTTTTTCTAAGGATGCGAATACAGTATCCTAGTTACCGTTGGCTATTACATCTCCCTCTCCCTAGACATATAGTCGGTGATGTCAGGGGATCCCACGACAGTCTACTGTGAGGCCCCAGGGACACCTGTATACCCCAGGGAGGCTTCCTGTGCTCTCCTTCCTTATATAAGGACCCAAGGATCCAGCTTGCCTACCTCTCCTCCTTATAGCTGTCACCACTCAAGCTAGACCCTGAGGATCTACAAGTACCCGTCACCTGTATCATGTGATAATCTCCCCATCTCACCGTAATTTTTAATCTTAAAAATTCTTCTATAATGATTTTATTTAAAACTATATAAATATATAATCAAATTTTTCATTCTATATGAAAACTTCCTTAGAGAAATGAAAAGAGAAGAGTGAAACAATTTACAAGGAAAATTAATGTCAAAAATTTAAATACCATGCTAAGGGTCTTTCCCCTAATAAACCCTAAAATGCTGATTATGAATATCACAGAGGCCCTCATTTCTTATTGAATTCTTAATAGACAACTAAAACAAGCCTTGAGTTGAGTATTTGCTTTTGTTTTTCTTTTTGTTGGCTTTGCCACGTGGCATGTGGGATCTTCGTTCCCTGACCAGGGATCAAACCCGTCCCCCTGCAGTGGAAGCACAGAGTCCCAACCACTGGACTGCCAGGGAAGTCCCCTGTATTTCTTTTATAAACTACATTATTTCCTTTTTACATTTCTAAGGATTCTAGGAGGTATGCGGCCGGGCTACCATCTATATAAAATAAATAATCTAGATACACATTAGTCTTCAGATATTGAGCATCCAAAGGAAACACTCTGATTCTGTAAGTGTAACTCTGTGCTCAAATCAAAACGTCTCAGAATTTGCTGGGTACAATTACAGTGATCCTTCAGTGCTCCAGACAAATGTCTTCTCTACGGGTCTCAGATGGTTGCTTTTACTGTGAAACCGCCTCCATGTTTCTTTCAGTTGGAGCCACAGGTACTAGTTGAGAATAAGTACCCTTACATTTCAGTTACTCTTCCATTTTACCCTTATTCTTGGTATCCCCAGTAACACAGAAATTCTTCCTCTAAGGAAACTTGACAATTCTGACAATTGAAGAAAAGAATTTTTATCAGAATGATTAGACTTGATGGATTTCTGGATATTAGGAGTCTTTCAAAAACAATTCCACTAAGCTTTCCTGGTGTGTGTGTGTGTGTGTGTGTGTGTGTGTGTGTATGAGTGTGTTTTAAACTGGGGAAGGTAAGAAGTGAAGTAAGTTTAATAAGTCCTCTCACTGTGGCCATTGTCCAGATTGCTTATTGTACAGATTGCTCAACAATTTCAGGACAGCAGGAAAGCCTTCTTGTATTTCATGTTCCGTGCATATTTCAAAGCTATTCTTTCAAATGAGGATTGTTGACAGAATGCCTCAGACGTTAGCCATTGTTTCCACTGACAGCCAATATCTAAATGCTGTGTTTAATAAATTTCTTCTCACATTAGAAAGTCTACCTACCGTTTATTGAAAATAATTATAACCATCATATTTGATGGCTAAATAAATTCTATTGGATGGAGATATGTGACTCAACTTTCCCCCTATTATTGGACAGTTATTTTGTTTTTTACTTTTCCACAAGTTTTACTAATCCCTTATAAATATCCTATATTTCAGTACCTAGATCAGTATATTTGGTAAAGTATTAGTTAAATAATGAAATTCCTTGGATTAGATAACTAGAAATGGAATTACTGCATTGCAAGAGTTAAACATTTAAAATCCTTAACATGTATTGCCAAAACTTTCCAGAAACATATCACTTTACATCCTCACCATTAACTTTACAATGAAAAGAAATCTCTAATAATTTGGTAAGAAAATTATTGTGAAAAATTTTGGTGAAAAAGTGTAGCTCAAGTTTTAATTTATACTTCTTAGATTACAACTAAGATTGACTTTTTTTTCTTCAATGAATGGTAGCCATTTGTATTTCTTCATAACCTTTGCCCATTTTTCTCCAATATGGTTCTAGTGTTTTTTCTCATCTACTTACATGAACATTTTATATATTATGTGACTATTCTGCATATTTTACACAGTATATGAACATTTTACTTGTCATGTGAATATTTTCCATATTAAACCCTTTGTTTAATCTGTTCATAGATTTTTCCCAGTTTGCCATTTCTTTAATTTATATTTAATTTTAAATGGTTTTCACATATATTTCAGTTTAATATATTAAAATGTTGAGTCGGCCTTTTCCTTTGTAATGCCTTTCATGTCCTTTATGTTTAGAAAGTTAGAAAGTTATTTGCCCATCCAGGGACAGATAAATATTCTCTTATGGGGTTTTTCCTTTTTATATGATAATTGTACTTTTAATTTTGATGTTAATTATACCTTTAATTCTAACTGGGGTTTTGGGTTTGTCTTATTAACTTGTTTTATTGTTTTGTGAGTGTGGTACGAGGAATAAGGGAGATGTAAGTATGATTCCTAGGCCTAGTGTGCTGTGTTCCTCTCTATTAGTTTATAAGAGCTTTTCTTTGTCCCAGTGCTCTTAAATGTTTTCCGTCTCAAAATTCTGGTTCTTTAGTTTTATGAAAGCTTTTTAGTTTCTTCTTTGACAACTTCCTCTAGTTTCTCCCTCTGTACATTAACTCCTGTATTTGGATATCAGACCTCATGGGCCGTACCTCCAATTTTTGTGTCTTTTCTTCCTCCAATTTTCTATCCCTTTATGACTGTGCTTTACCTTCTGAAATTTTTTCTCATCTTTATCTTGTAAACCTACTTCTATTGTCTTTTTCATTTCTCCTATCAAACTTCTAATTTTTAACAGCTCATTTCTGTCCCCTTAGCTTTTTCAAGTGTACATAGCTTCCTTCCCTGTCCCCCACCATTGTCCTCTTTTTGTTTCACAGGTGCACTTATTTCATCTCTCAGAAAATACTAAAACCAGACACATATTGAGAAAGCAAGCTTCATGTAATAATCCTTATGCTTAAAATTGACATTGCAATCTAGTATTTCTGTTGTGTTCTATTTTGTTCCCTTTTAAAAAATATGCTGCTGGTAACCCACAAAGTTGTTTCTATGACCCACTAATGGCTCATGTCCTGCAGTTTGGAAAGAAATATTCTATAAATCATGTTGAGGCTTTTGATCTTTCAATGGCCGAGACACAATCACATTTGCTTTCTGGGCAGAAATGGGTAGACTGGAGTGGCCTAGAATGAATGAAGGAAAACATTTATAAAGATCCAGATGAGAGATGGTAGCTTGGACTGGGGTGGTGGTTGAGACAGAAGCAGAGTGCCTACTAGGGTGCCTTCACTCACATCTTATTATTTAATCTTATTTCCTCAGTGTGCCACGTGGGGAACTGGACCAGAGCGTTCAGATGCTTGTCCAAGATGGCATAATCAGTGAGTCCTGAGCCAGATTTGAGCCAGGCCCGTATGCTTCCTAAGCCTGGCCTTTCCTCTAAGTCACAGCAAATCCATGAGGTGAGCCTATAAAATAGGAGAGAAATTGTCAGAAGAGCACATTTTAGAGCTTAAGAACCAATTCCTTGGAGGCTTCAATACCTGAAAAGGTTGACTATGTTTGGGCCCTGAAATGAAACCTAAATTTATTTGTTAATTAAACAAAAAAAAAAAAGACACATACAGTGTGATGTCACAGTAACAACTAGACTTGGAGTCCCCTTTGATCTGGAGTTGATGACCCTGGTCACGAGGTACTTATCCCTCAGGAGGTCATCCTTACCCTGGTACACCTCTGCCATGTCCTCCATGGGAGGCTGTGAGGACTATGGTTTTCATGGGATTTTTTAATATTTATGTTACTATCTAGGATTATACATGTTCCCCAATGTCGATTCATGTTGTCAACTCTAAACACAATTAAACAACTGGAAATCAATCCCTCTCTTTCTCATGTTCTTTATACATGCTCTATTATGCTGCTTGTCATGTAAGGGTATTAATCATTCCTCTGTCTGTCTTCTCTACTAGATCGTGTACTTCGCGGGACAGGGTGGTCCCTTCTTAGTCTCTGGGTCCCATTGGCCACCACAGAGTCTGGAGTAATAGATGTCAAATTTGATAATTATGTTGTGTTTGAGAATATGCAGAATATAAAATTAAATTCTCAGTTTTTATGACTAAAGCATTTATATGGTTTTTATTCACTGTTTTTCAAACTTTCTTGATCCCTGCACCCCCCTTTGATAAGCATAACTTATCTCTGCCACTACTCCCCCACCCCCTTCGGCAAATTCGAGTTTTTCCCCAGACCCTTGTCAGTGACCAACATGCACATAACACAGAACATTTGCACATCCCACAGCCAGGGCGATTTTGTCTACTTTAGTTCCTTTTAGTCTATAGTACAAACACGAGAGCTTCTTTTTGTTTGCCTGCTTTCCAAAGATAAGTTATATGATGATATTGAGTTTACTTTTGCAAATTACAAAGGTCCTCACCCCAAGATTCTAGAACACAGTATCTCATGGGAGTACCTTGAACTAATTAAAGTTTTTGCTGACAGCTCATTCTAGGAGAAGCCTGTCTTTCACAGCATCTTTATGAGCGGTAATTCACTGTCTCCATTTGATCACCTCTGGTCCCTTTTCTTTGCCACTGATGCTCTTCTCCTGGGGACGAGGTTTCAAACCAGATCCTCTTAGGCCTCTGCACTCACACCCATGCCAATCCAACATCTGTCGGTAGCTGTCAGCAAAGACCTGAAGGGGAAGAATAATGGCTGATGTGGAATAAAATGACACTCTACTTGGATTTCAGTGGTTTGGTTGATTCTGTTCCAAGCTGTTTGAAGACATGAGTCAAAATCGACCCTTCTCCAGCCCTGCAGTTCTCACCACCTCATCTCTCATACCCAGTTTTTCATCCCTTCATCCCTGCCAATCCATTCTGCAGCTGGAGTGACTTCCTAACATAAATCTAATGACATCATCCTACTCTTACAGCCCATCAATCGCTCCCCATTTGCCTTAGGATGAAACCCTGCTCCCTACCTGACCCCCAAAACCACTGAGATCTGATCCCTCCCTCTTGGGCCTCACCTGGGCTTGTGCCACCTGGCCGTCTATGCTCTGAGCAGTGCTATTCAACTTCTTGCAGTTTCTACCACAGACAGTGCTCTCTCTTGTCCCTGAGACTTTGCATCATAAAATACTTCCCTTGGCCTGGAATTCTCACCTTGTGTTCCCATCCCTTCATCTCTTTCATTTAGCTTATTTTTTTTTTCTTAAACACAATCCACCTAAACATTAGTTCCTCAAGTCATCCATCTTCCTAACGAGCATGTCCTCACTCACCCCTTGCCCTCCTCCTGCCTTACGTGATGTTAAGGGCCCTTTCTGATTGTGCCTTTTGTTTTTGCAGCTTGTGGCATCTTAGTTCCCTGACCAGGGATCGAACCCAGTCCCCCTACAGTGGAAGCATGGAGTCCTAATCACTGGACCACCAGGGAATTCCCTGACTGTGCCTATTAATCCCAGTATTTCCCCTGTATCTAACTGCTACCTTCCCCCTCAGACATAAACATCGTGCCTGCTATACAGTAAGTATTCAATACAGTGAGTAAATAAATGAATAAAAGAAAGGGAAAAATATCCTTCCATGAAATTTCATTTGGAGTCTCATGGCTCTAGTTCATTCATTCATTTTCAAAATGTTTTAAAAACATCTACCATGAGCACTGGCTAGATGCCGAGTGTTCAGGGAGGAACGAGGTTAGACTTGGTCCCTGCTCTCATGCCAGCACCTCGCAGGGCTCCATGGGTAACCAGAAAAGAAAGCAGAAGTCACCTGATGCTCTGCCTTAGACAGGGGAGGGCAACGCTGGGGAACTTTCACGCCACGAGTGAGTTCTGTAACGTAGACTTCATGCTGTGTCACCTCTAGCCCAGGGCAAGACAGATACAGAACTTTGTACCACAGACCTTGAAGTAGGTAGGGAAGACAGACAGACAGACCAGACAAAGGGGTTCCGATACAGTGTGAGAAGTGCTCTTTAAGAGAGCTATGTGCTATGAGGGCAGAGAAGGGTCGCTGAAGCTACTCTGGGGAGAAGTAGCTCTGGAAAGACAGTAGCAATGGGGTAAAATCATACTTGATGAGATATGTTGAAACTGTGGCTTGTAAACTGCAATAATGATTAAATTTCTAGGTCCCTGAAGCTACTTCTTAGTCACTCCTCTCTGTTGATTGTCAAACACGTGTATGAAATTGACAGGTAAGGAGGAATTAACCCTATTTGGATTATGAGGAGAGGAAGGAGGCTGAGGAGTAGCTCCTATTTGGGTGAGGATGCCTGATTTATTTTCCTAATCATGACTAAACCTAAGAAAGCATACCAGGCTCAACCCTCAAGTGAGAAGCAGAAGGCCTCAGAGTCCAAAGTGGTGGTTGACACGCAAGCCAACAGGAGGCTGAATCACGCTGTCCTGAAACTGTGGACAGAACTGTCTTCTTTCTAGCAAAGCTAAACCTTGGATGGTGTCTAGAAGTAACGCTAGACAACCGCAGTCCTCATAGAAGGAGCCGTGTGTCCACAGGCACGCTCTCACCCCATGAGCTTGCACTAAAACAGACATATGCTCCATAGAACACCTGAGCACTTCCGGATTGCTCAGCTTTGGGATATTTGTCCAGATGTTAGTGGACAACTGCAGACAGGAATAACTTTGAGTCTCCTCATGCAGAGAAATATTTAAAATAACTTTTCTGAAACTTTATTTTTTCAGCTTGCCTTATCTGCAGGGAGAAGAGTGTAGTGGTTATGAGCTGGGCCCTGGAGTTCGACTGTCTGAGTGCAAATGCAGTGTGATCCTGGGCACATTGTGGAACCTCCCTATGCCTCAGTTTTCTCATCTACAAAATGAGGATAAGGATAGAACCTACCTCCTAGAGTTGTTTTAATTATGACAACGTGCATTAATAAACCATGTTTCATTGATTCTGAGACATGTATTTTTCACATTTTAACATGTCTGAAATTGAGGTGCAATTTACAGTCAATAGCATAGCATAGTTTAGTTGCCTCAGTGGTATGAAAAATAACGGTGTCGCTTATAATCAGTGGCATCTTAGATGTGACGAAATTCAGGATACAAAGAGCTTAGAAAAATACATAGCACATAAACAGTACTAAATGAATATTTAATAGATGATATAGATATAAAATATATATAGTTCTTCTAACTTCATCAGAGCCAACCTATATAGCTCATTTTTAAACAAATTTCCAATATCGCAATGACAAATGATAACATGACTGACCCATTTCCCAGGAAAGAGAGACGCTGCTCTTCATACTTGGCCTGGAGTTGGTGGAAGCATCTGGTACCCATCCCTTTATCTTAGCCAAGATCTCAGAGAGCTGATATAACTGAGACCCACTGAGATGTGGATACCTTGGGCAGGTAAAAATTTGATGCCTCTTTAGATCAACATTCTTTTCCTAATCATTTATTAGAGTGACTGGTTCTTTGAGACCCAGCAGAGAAGTAGGATCTCTGACAGTGAGGCTCAGAAATCCAGCTCTCACCCCAAAGCTGCATACACCAGGGAACAAATCCAAAGCCCTAAGTTACCCAACTGCTCTTCTTAGGAGGATAGTGATCATTGGACTGCCATTCACCAAGTGACTAATGAGAGTCTTGTTTTCCAATTACAGACCCCGCTATCCCTAAGAGAAGATGCAATAAACACATTTTCTAAATACCAGCAAATTTCCAGTGATGCTCTAGTGACGCTTGGAGACTGGTTCTATAAGCAACTCCTAAGCCTCCCCTACCTACTTTAATTCAGCTCAACTCTGGACCCCAAAAGGAGTTTATTCAGGTGACAGACACGCAGACATGAGTGAAAGTTATATATTTAGACAGGGCATCAAATGGACCTTCCCTGGCCTTTTGTTTCTTGCTGATTGTGTATTCCCTTTTAAAATGTATTCGACTGTCAATGGGAGAAAGCAGAACATTCTGTTTTAAACTTCCACATTTTAAATTTTGTTCATTTTCAATAATCTGTGTATCTTTCATCTGTATTGTTTTATTTAACTAAAACAAACATATATTGCCTTTGTATTATGAACGTTTTTTTACTTTCCAGGAAAAAAGGAAAATGAAGTTCTATTAATATGTTTATAATAGAAAGAATAATTATAAAAGTAGAATAAAAAACTAATGCATGTTATGATCACAGTGTGTGAACATACGCAAAGGATAATAAAAGACTGAGAAAAGCTCAATAATTGCCTTTGCACGATAGGTAAGTAAAATCATTTTGTTTTATTTTTGTGTATTTAGAATTTTATACAGAAAACCTATCTGACAAGAGAAAAAATGAAATTCTTTTTCAAAGCAAATAGTATTAAATTCAGTTGAAGTTTGGAAACCACTGTAGCTTTTGTAAATATACTTTTTTTAAAAACTCACAGGAGTATTTCATTTTCGCTAGCTGTTCATAGATCACCAAGGCACTGAGTCATTTTATAATACAAACAGGAAATGGAGGTTCTGATGAAGCAAGATGACCAAAATCCACCTTCTCCAGATATGGATAAACTGCTTGGCTTGGCTCTCTTGCCTAACCCCTGTTAATATTATTTAGTATTTTCATGGTCCTTTCAGGATGATATAACAAAATATCATAGTGGCTTAGAAACAAGCATTTATTTCTCACTGTTCTGGAGGCCAGGAAGTCAAAGATGGAGGGGCCAGCAGAGTCAGTGTCTGGTGAGAACCAACTTCCTGGTTCATAGATGGCCATCTTTTTGCTGTATACCCACATGGCAGAAGGGGCAAGCAAGCTCTCTGTGGTCTCTTTCTAGAGGCACTAATCCCTTTCATGAGGGCTCTACTCTCATGACCTAATCACTTCCCAAAAGCTCCACTTCCAAATACCATCACTTAAGTTTCAACGCATGAACTTTGGAGGGAGACAAACATTCAGTCTATGGCAGTAATGTTGAAGACAACAGTCTGTTCAGTGCATGAAGGAGGACCATTTAACTTAAGTAGATGGTCTCTTTTTTCCCAAATATTGATGTGGATAGAGGAGACACTTATTTATTCATTCAGCAGACACTGAGTGCCTTCCTCCCCACTGTGGGCTAGGCTCAGTGCTAATTGCTGGAGACACAGAGTGTATAAAACATGGTCTCAGCTGTCCTGGAACTCACAATCTCAGCTTTCTACCAGGTCATCTTGATTTTCAACATGGAACTTTAAACATTTATTTCAGAAATCTATTTGCCTAAGTATCTATTCCATTATAACCACTTATGAATTTAAAATAATTGCTGTTTATTTTTATCACTGCAGAATATATTAAGGAAAACATTCAGTCCTATCTCTGTCTATATGTGTCTGTCTTAGTCTGAATAGAACAGCATCTGGCAATTGCAAAAGAACTCCAGAAGTGCAGATAAATGGAAAAAGCAGAGGTCTGGGTATCAGGGGACTTTGATTTAAATCTAAGCTCTGCCATTTATCAGCTTTTGGAGCTCTCTGAGCCTTAAATCCCTCATTTGTAAAATGGGAATAATAAGACCTACCGCACATTTTTGACATGAGAATGAAATGAACTAAACAATGTGAAGCACTTAACCTATAGCAAAACTGAACAAACGCTAGTTTGTTTCCTCCATATAGTTTCACTGTAGGTAGGTGGCCAGTCTTTCATTTGGGGGAAAAAAATGCAATTACAAAAATCTGGAATTTACAAGACAGGTATTTTTAGGGCTCTGGTTCTCTTTTCAGAAAGATTAAACTCAGATTAGAAATAGGTTGGCTGCAGGATTCACCTTGACAGTTCAATTCCAAATCAAGATAGCACAGAACCTTTGCAGCACAACCCTCCAGAGACCAAAAAAACCCTTGATCCACTGGCCTTGACCAAGTCTCAGGTAGCCTTCCGAGGCACTAGCTTTGGGATCACTGTGGGCAGAAAGTGCTCATTAGGACAAACCCTGCTGTGTGTGGGTCCATGTAGCAGGTGAGACAGTCAGACGCGATCTCCACCTCGCTGTGCAGCAGTAACTTCGCCAAGGTTCAGGCAACTAAATAAAAATATGGAAAAAAAAAAAAAAACACGTTCAGCAGATATTGAAAAACACAACACAGGGTGTGGATTGGGAGTTTGGGATTAGCAGATGCTAACTATTATGTATAGAATGGATCAACAACAAGGTTCTACTGTATAGCACAGGGATCTATATTCAATATCCTGGGATAAACCATAATGGAAAAGAATATGAAAAAGAAGGTATATATATATATATATATATATATATATATATATAACTGAATCACCTTTCTGTACAGCAGAAATTAACACAACATTGTATTGATAAATCAACATACTTCAATAAAATAAATTAAAGATAAAACACAAACACAAATTATCGTGCAATAAGAAGATGAGGGAGGGGCAAAGAAAGTCCCAGTGGTCCATGCTAAGACCCAGGAGGTACATGGGAGGTGACCACCCTCCTCTGATCTGTCTTCAAAGGCTTTATTGAGAAAAATGGAAAGGAGCCAAAAGAACCACGACATTGGCCATGTTCACTGAACTATCTACTGTCTCCCTAGACTTGCTACCTGGTTCCCCTGTCTCCTAATTTTGTCCACCAGTGGTGACTAGATGACCTGTCATTTTAACCACATTACTGTTTGTCTCCACATGAAGATGCCTCTTCTTGATGCTTTATGCTCCCTGCCCATTTACCCCAAGAGCTCTGCCTACAATTGCAATGGCATTTAGACTGTGGTCTCATTTCCTGGTCTCTCACAGGCCTGTCCCCTCACCTTACCTAACACAGTGTAAGGCCCCTGTCCCTTGCAGCAAATTCTGCTCTTCAAGTCACTGAGTATTTGAGGCCTTTGTCTTTGCTTTATTAATCTGCTCCACATGGACCCAGGGCCCAACAATGAGGGCGTCTCTTACAGATCTTATATTAGCAACAAACACAAGTCACATCATCTTGTATGAAGACGATATTGCGGGAGAAACATTCAGTCACTAGCAGAGACGTGGCAGCGTTAAACAAGGGGCTCTGTCAAACGCTGGGGCTGTCTGTCATTCAGGGAGGGCACAAAAGAGGGGAGGGAGAAGATCGGAGAGTGTAAACTGTCCTTTCTTTCCTTCCGTTCTGCTGTCCTAGGGAAATACGACTGCACTGCACAAGTCCTACCATATCTGGTCCCAGGTCAGGCAGAGAGGTCCCCTGTCCCCCTAGGAGGACATACAGAGGTCTTAGATGGTGAGTGTCAGAAACAGTCATGCTTAGGCCTCTGGAAGGTGTGCCTTCAGCAGAGGGGCTACCAAACAAACAAGTCACTGGATTAAAACCCTTGGCCACGTGGCTTAGGGGACGCCGGGTGTCTCCCCTTTTCTAGCAGCTCCAAAGGTCCAGCGAGATCATTTGGATTAGCCTCCATGGCTTGTGGAATCTCTGCAATCCCAATGGGCTGTTTAGAACAGGGGGCAAGTCTGAGCTCTAGAAATGTTTTATTTGGCTACCAGGACTTGGAAGTGTTTTTTAACTAGCTGTCAACATTTACATTTTTTTTTTTTTTCATACAATCCCAAGTTGTTAGCTTCTCTGGAAAATTCAGAAAATGACAACCTCATGACGCTCATTCCCACAAAATAATAGTACACTGGCCCCCAGGAGAGTCCTTGGCCTTACGATGGGGCATGAGCCGTCCTCCTCACAGCAACAGTCACTTAGATAACCGGCCTGAGCCGGGTGGGAAAGGGAATTTTCTACCAGGGTCAAGGGTCTCACAGGAAAGGTGAGCAGGCTCTGGGTGCTGTGAGCAGTGGGCAGGAGTGGATGAAGGAAGGAGATGAACCCCATCTCAAGGAAATACAAACTCCCAGCGCCCAAAAGCCAAGCCCCAGGTACACGGGCCTGACAGAGAGACTGCCAGCCAGCCCAGCCTGGACACTGTGACCAGCAACCAGAGACACAGAAACATTGGCCAAGAAGCCTGCACAGAGCCTTGTCACGTGTCCATAGTTGGAATGAAGATGGGAAATGCCGGGGGTGGGAGAGAAGAATGTGTTCTCTCCGTGTCCCTCCATCCTTCCACTGGGCCTGACAAGGAAAAAAACAAACCTTCTCACTGGCACTTGCTGAAGAAACTAAACTCCCATCCACCCCTGCAGCCTGACTCCCCATAGACCAAAAGTTAGATGGGTGGGTGTCAACCATGACTGCACAGCAGTTGTAACATTTGTACTGCAGCCAATGGAGCCGGAAATTTGGGGTGGTGAGAGGATGGGGAGAGGGTCTAGACATCAGTGTGTTTCAAATGTGATTCCAGTGGGTCGAGGACCAGCGCACTGCAGCGGTGCCTCTCCACCTTGAACATGCCCCTGACTCACCTGGGATCTAGTTTCAAATGCAGATTCTGAGTCATAGGTCTGCGGCCGAAGTCTGAGCTCCTGAAGTTCACCAAAGTCAAAGGCGATGTCCGTGCTGTGGATCCTGGCCACGCTTTGAGTGATAAGAAGCTACAGCCTTTTCCAAGAGGCACAGGAAAAGATGTTCAACATCGCTAATTATTAGAGAAATGCAAATCAAAACTGCAATGAGATATGACATCACACCAGTCAGAAAGGCTATCATCACAAAATCCACAATCAATAAATGCTGGAGAGGGTGTGGAGAAAAGGGAATTCTCCTACACTCTTGGTGGGAAAGTAAATTGGTATAGCCACTGTGGAGAACAGTATGGAGGTTCCTTAAAAAACTAAAAATAGAGCTACCCTATGATCCCACAATCACAGTACTGGGCATGTATCTGGAGAAAAACATGGTGTGAAAGGATACATGCACCCCAATGTTCATTGCAACACTGTTTATAATAGCCAAGACATGGAAGCAACCTAAATGTCCATCGACAGGAGAATGGCTAAAGAAGATGTGGTACATATATACAATGGAATATTACTCAGCCATTAAAAAGAATGAAATAATGCCATTTGCAGCAACATGGATGGACCTAGAGTTTGTCATACTGACTGAAGTAAGTCAGACAAAGACAAGTATTTTATGATATCGCTTATATGTGGAATCTAAAAAAAATGATACATATGAAAATATTTACAAAACAGAAACAGACTCACAGACTTACAGAAAAACCTTACTGTTATCGGCAGGAAGATGGGAAGGGATAGTTAGGGAGTTTGGGATTAACATGTACACACTGCTATAATTAAAATGGATAACCAACAAGGACCTACTGCATAGCACAGGGAACTCTGCTCAATATTACCTAACAACTTAATGGGAAAAGAATTTGAAAAAGAATAGATACAGGTATATGTATAAATGAATCACTTTGCTTTATACCTGAAACTAACACAACATTGTTGTTCACCTATACTCCAATATAAAACAAAAAGTTAAAAAAAAGGAAAAAGGAAAAGCTATAGCCTTCTCCTTTTTCATTCTCCTTTCAAGTACTTTAGCAGGGACAACCCCAAGTCTGTCACCTCTAAGTCTGAAAGTAATAATAGTAATGAATAATATTATTAAAGTAATACAAAATAAGTAATAATAATAACTTCAATAGTAGCTAGACTTTGTTGTGGGCTTCTTGTCAAACACTGTGCTGAAATCACACTTTATTAAACAAAATCTTCAACTAGATGTGAAATAATAGCTTGTTTTTACTTCAAGCTGGTTACTACTCTAAGTCTCTTACTTATATTAAGTCAGTTGAGCTTCACAACCATCCTATTGCTGTGAGTACTGTTATTATCATGTCCAGAAGCAGCCTGCCGAGGCCACACGGTTTTATGAGCGCAGCCCTGGTGTTTGGACACAGGGTGTGTGCTGGGCCCCGCTGGCTCTCCCAGGAGCAGGGGCCTAGGAGTGCTGTGTCACTTGCCCGTCACCCTAGCAAAAGGCAGAGCTGGGTCTCCACTCTCCATCTGCCCGACTCTACAGACTGAGCTCTTGGAAAGAAAAGTGAACGATGTATACAAATTGGGAGTCAGGGTTCTTGGCACATTGTAGACACTCATAATATGGTAACCACGTTTCCTGCCTCTAGCCTACTTGTTTTTACCTTTCTCCTAGAGTAGCCAGTGTGAACTGTAGACAAGCAGTTACGGGGGTGTCTTTGTCCATTTGGGCTGCTATCACAAGATACCATAAACTGGGGGGATTGAGCAACATGTTTTTTCACGGTTCTGGAGGCAGGAAGTCCAAGCCTAGGATGCCAGCATGGTCAACTTCTTGGTGAGGGTTCTCTTCCTGCTTTACAGACAGCCACCTTCTTGCTGCATCCTCACACGGTGAAGAGAATAATCATCTCTCTTTTCAGAAGGGCATTAATCTCATTCATGAGGGCTCCACCCTCATGATCTAATGACTTCCCAATGGCCCCACCTGCAAATCCCTAATTGGAGATTAAGGTGTCAACATACGAATTTTAGGAAGACACATTCGGTCCATAGCAAGAGGGGAGAGAGTGGGAAATCGGAATGAAACACAAGAAATGGAATTGAAATGACCCGGCTCCCTAAAGGAGCCAAGGAATGTCAATGTCATGGGCGGAGGAAGGGAGGGATTTAACAGTAAGCCACACTCATTCCTAGAGTGAAGGAGCCAGTGGGGACATTCAAAGCCAGTCCCATCCCCCTGCAGACCTGGTAAGAAAGGAATGCCTGGAGCAGCCATCATTCTCCCCAAAAGGTGACCTGTGCCCATTTGTCAGGTACGATTGAGAAAAGTGAGCAAGAGAGCTGCCATGAGCCCGAGAACAGACTGAAACACGTCTGAGAGCCCCAAGAGGCTTTGGCCCTGAACTTGAGGCTGACTGTTCCCAGTAAAAGATACCTTTCTTCAGAGGCTCTGAAAGCAGCAGTTTGGGGGAGAGCTTGGCTATGGTTATGGTAGCTGGGAAGAAGCTGTGGCGTGGTGAAACTGCCTAATTGCCTGTCTGTCTCCAAGCAGGTCATAAACTTCATATTATGTTCCCTTAGCATGTAGTACTAGCCTGGCACGGTGATGGGGCTTAACAATATTTGTTGAGTCAATGAATGAAGGTCTCATATTGAAATAAGAGAAACAGAGTTTATTCTCTGGCTCTGTAAGTTATTTCAACCCCCACCTTAGAACTGGATATCTTATTTTAAAAGACATTTAACATGGAAGCAATTATACTATAATAGGAATTATTTATTTATTTTTGGTGTTTCTTATGATGCTAGCTCTTGTTTTCATTTCTATTGGTGGTTTCAAGTCATTCACTTAGTCGACAATTTTCGTTGAGTCCTCACTAAACAGAGAAAGCCAAGAAAGGTAATTATCAACTGTATTAATCTGGTTCAATCCATGAGCTAAACTATAGTTTAATAAAGTTCTCAGGGTCCTAGACGGTCGTGTGTAAGTACAGTCAAGGTGATATACCACAAGAGAGGTGAGGTTAGGTCACCTGGTTACTAAGGAGTTTCTCCGGAAAAAGAAACTTATGCAATAGACCCTTGACATTCCCAGGGGAAAGATCCTGACCTCTTTCTTTGCAAATTCTTAATCCTAGCTCTTTCCTAAAAATTATCTTTATCTGGAGCCAGTATTTCCTGTGCATAGCCTGAAATTCTAAATCTATAGCCCGTTTAACTCTGACACCTGATCTCTCACCTGGTAGCCGTTTTTCCAGAGAATTTCTCCTGAAGTCTCCTGAGGAGCTTCCTTCACTGCCCTCCACATTATTGAATATTTCCCAGCACAATTCCAAAATATTGACTGCATTGATTTGGAGTTGCTCATAAGTAGCTGGAATGGCTGTTGTCAACTTAGTGAATGCCAGTGATCTGCTGGGTCTGATAAAGTCCCACCTAATTCAATACGAGTCAGAAACGTGACATGTCAGCTGATACAGCAGGAAACCAGAACCTACAGACCTTCTGCTCTCAGGATTTGCCTTTGGGAGGAAAGATAGAGCCATTTCCAGGGATGGCTGTGAATTATCAGCGCTTTCAAAGACTCTGTGGCCCCCAAATTCCTCCATCCCCAGCTCACCTAAAACACCAATGACCCCAATCACTCAGTGGGAGGAGTTTGCATTAACTGAGTTATGACATATTGTGCCTTCCCCCCGCCTCAGCTCCTGCCGCCTCTCTCCGGCTCTCCAGCCACGTTGCTAATCTGTGAGCACCTTACGGGTGCCCCCACCACAGGTATTTGCATGTGTTGTCCCTCTGCCTAGAATGATGCTCTCACTCCCTTGTCCACAGGGCGCACTCGAAGACCACACTCCCAAGAGGCCACCCTCTCCGACATAGCAGTCCTATCTCTCTCTAACCCCTTACTCTGCTTTATTTTTTCTGCTAGCCCTTATGACTGCTTGACTTGTTATGTCTCTCTTTATAATGGGAATATAAGATCCAGGAGAACTGAAACTTTGCCTTTTTCACTGTTGTGCCCCAATTCCACAAACAGTGCCTGGTACATGGTAAGTGCTTAGTAAACATGTGCTGAATGAATGAATGAATGAATAAGTGAGTGAGTGAACGGGCCCTGAAATATATAGGCACCATGTGAATCTTTTGAGAAGAGGCTCTCTGAGAGATGGGACAAAGAAAACATGCTCTCTGAGGTCTACAGGCCTGGACGTAGCTCTGTGTTAGGTACAGAGGCCTGATCATTTAGGGCACAAGGATACTGGATGCCAGGATCCTAGAAAAATCCAGAAACCCGGCCACACAAATGTTGCATTTTCATAGAGTGGCACCTCCAACATGTTACCCATGCCCAACAGGGCTCAGTTGTGCCCTTCCTCTGTCCTCCCTGAAATTGCTTATCCCCCTAACACCCACCACTTGCTAAGGAACCGTGAGAAGTGTCTCACTATTTCCCTGTAATCACTGCAGGTCAATGACAAGGAGCTTGTGAGGCGTTTCAGTTTGAGAGGCTGGTGAGCAGAGCGGGATGGGCAAGGGCTGTTCCTCACCAGGATCTGTTCAACTCAGATCAGCGTCCATTCCACTTATCTCGGTAGCCAATTCCTAGCAACTGTTTGTGATTTCCTATGTAAAGTGATGAAAGGTAACACAAACATTGGGGGAAAAAGCAACTTCAAAATCCATATATGGGGCTTCCCTGGTGGCACAGTAGTTGAGAGTCTGCCTGCCAATGCACGGGACACGGGTTCGGGCCCTGGTCCGGGAAGATCCCACATGCCGTGGAGCAACTGAGCCCATACGCCACGGCTACTGAGCCTGCGCTCTAGAGCCCGCGAGCCACAGCTACTGAGCCTACATGCTGCAACTACTGAAGCCCGCGCGCCTAGAGCCCATGCTCTGCAGCAAGAGAAGCCACTGCAGTGAGAGGCCCGCGCACCACGACGAAGAGTAGCCCCCCGATCGCCACAACTAGAGAAAGCCCACGTGCAGCAACGAAGACCCAATGCAGCCAAAAATAAAATAAAATAATAAATAAATTTATTAAAGAAAAACAAAAAAAACAAACCCATATATGGTCACCATCTAACGACATAAATATCATGGTTAAGTTATTTCTAAATATCTGGAAAGAAATCCTTACACACACGGAAACCGAATTGGTATAATGGTTAATCTCTATGAATAATTCATTGTGGCCAGGTAGTCAGACAAATCCATAACTGATGCTTTTTATAAATCTTAGAGGAGTCCCAAGACCTGAACTCCAACCTCTACAAGTTACATTTAAGTACAGTTTCTAATGTTCATCTTACAACTTTGGGCTCCTAAGTAATAATGATAATAGGTAATATTTATTTAGCACAAGTTATGTTTGCCCGGATCTGTACTTGTTATGTGCAAACTCTCACAGAGGTGCAATGTGGCTAAGAGCTTGTTTTGCCTAAACTGGCAAGTGGAGAGCCATCGAAACCTGATTTGTTGAAAGATTACTAAACAGGTTGGTGTAGAAGTCTGAATAAAGGCTGGGTCCTCTGGCTCTTGACTGATTGTGAAATCTTTACTTTGCCTTTGTAACACTGTAACAAGGAGAAATACCGCAAGGAGTGGAATTTGCAAACGGGTATGTGTGACCTTTTGTGCAAACGTGTGGTAGATCAGGAGCAAAAAAAAAAAAAAAAAAAAAGATCAGTTTTCTACCAGTAAGAATAATTGGCAGTTTCTTACAAAACTAAATATAGTCTCACCATACAATCCAGCAATTGTACTCTTTGGTATTTACTCAGATGAGCTGAAAACTTACATCCACACCAAAACCTGCACACAAATGTTTATGGTAGTTTTATTCATAATTGCAGAAAAACTTGGAAGCAACCAAGATGTCCTTCAGCACGTGAGTGGATAAAGGGTGGTACATCATACAATGGAATATTATTCAGCAACAGAAGGAAATGAGCTATAAAACCCCTAAACGTGGAGGAAACTTAAAGGCATATTATTACGTGAAAGAAGTCATTTGGAAAAACAAAACTATGGAAGCAGTAAAATGATCAGGGGTTGTCGGGGGAGGGGGGTGGGGGAGATGAATAGGCAGAGCACAGAGGATTTTTAGGCAATGAAACTATTCTGTATGGTATTATAAGTGTAGATACACGTCATTATACATTGGTCAAATCCATAGACTGTACAACACCAAGAGTGAACCATAAATTAAACTACGGACTCTGGGTGATAATGAGGTGTCAGGGCAGGTTCATCGATTGTAACAAATGTTCCTTTCTGCTGTGGGTGATGGTGGAGGAGCCTGGGAAGGAGTATGTGGGAATCCTCTGAATTTTCCACTTAATTTTGTTGTGAACTACTCTGAAAAAATAAAGTCTATTAATTAAAGAAAAGTAATGTGTAAGCCTGGGGGGCGGTGAGGAACACAGCAGTAGAACTGAGCATCAGAGAAAGGATATGAGCGGATGTCCTTGGCCTTGGGCGGGCCCAAGAGGCCAGGAGAGTGTATGAATGCACATCAAATTAACTGAGCACCTCCTACATGCCTGTCACATTTACATCCCCAGTATCTTCACAAAACTCTCGCACTGTAATTCTGGCTCAGAGAAAATCAATCATTTTTTTTGCTGAAGTTCCCACGACTAGAAAGTAGCAAAGCGCAGGTTTGAATGCCATTTCTGCTGACTCGAAGTCCAGTTCTCCCCTCTAAGTAACTGCTGGAAAGGACCAAGCAGTGACTACGGAAAAGTTTGCTTTACAAAAGACAACATGCTTCAGATTCAACTTTGCACATATGCATACAGAGTGGGTCCATGGATGGACTGAGTTTGTGGATGGAGGGAAAACACAAAACCACATCAACAGCATAACACTTATTTACTTCACCATTAAAAGAAAAGAAGAGGCTGCAGGGAAGGTGATAGGGAAGGAGTACTGAATAGAGAATCATTATTACTACCCAGAGTAATAGCCTTTCTGGAATTTCCCATACCAAGGACAAAATTTCATAATGGACAGAGTCAGGTTCTCCTGGGAGTCACCCTCTCTGCCATGATGAGGAAGGAAAGCTTCTGCAGCTCTGGAGAGGGGCCAGGGAAGGTGGCCTCACAGTCTGGTGACAATGCAGACCTCCCCAAGTCTCCTTTCTTCTCTGCGGTGCATCCCAGAGACACGGCCCATCTTCCTCACCTCTTCATGGCCACACTCATCTTATTCTTCCATGTCCAAGCCTGGCTGGAAAGGAAGATAAAGTCTCCCCACCTCCCTACTTCCTTGCTGCTCCAAGAAAACAAAGTCTTCATTCCATATTGCTTCAGGAAAACAGAAGGCCACACACACACACACACAATTTCAGTACCTTACAAAGCTCTGGTCTTAATGTTCCTATTCTAAACCCCAACTCCCTTCCTGCCTGGTAATTATAGGTTCCTTTTAGAGTCCCCACCGAACCACCCATTTTTAATCTCCTAAGGGTGCTCACCTGAAATCTCCCTTATTGTGACCCAGAGATTTCCAAAGGTCATGCAGAGCCCTATTCCCAGACCACTTTGCCATAATCGATTTAGCGCGGGGGGGGGGGGCGAAATTGATGGCTTCCGCGCAGTTGAAGCCATGGTTGAAGCCAGAGTGGTAGCCATAGGGAAAGGACACGATGAACTCTCCAGCCTCCTGAGTGACCCGATCGAAGGGGATGCCGTTGTCCTTGAGGACCGTGGGCGAGATGAGAGCCACCTTGTGCCGCAGGAAGGCCTCACAGCCCCGTGCGCTGCCCGGGGAAAAGCTCCCTGGCCAGGCGTTCCAGGCGCCGGCCGTGCTCCGGGGGCACCGCGTACCAAGTCTTGGGCTCCCCGAAGTGCAGGTAGTTGATGCTGTAAAGGTCCATGTCCTCCGTGTGCCAGGCGAAGGCGGTCTTCCACATGCCGAAGTACAGGTAGGGGGTGTTGACGCCTTCGATGACCACTCCGCACTCCTGCTCCAGCAGGTCCTGAATGGTTCCCAGGTGTCCAAGGTTCCACTGCTCCGTGTTTTGATCGAATAAGGAGCCACTGACGTCCGCACCATATACTGGTGAATCCTAGAGGCGTGTTTTCCAATATTTTCGCTCCAGGCCCTCAAAATCAGAGTAGAATGGAGTCTGGTGTTTTTCGCTGTTTGTTAAGTGGCGATACTCGCTCATGGTCATGACTTTCTTCTTTTTGTGGTGTTGAGTAAACACACCTGCCTTCCCAGTGGTCACCTGCTGGAGGGGAGCAGCTATTAAGATGTCATCGATATCATCGTACGTCTGGCTGGCTTTCCATCCCTTCGGTGGAATTACCTTGGCTAGGCCAGCCCGGTGTGCACCTTGCGACTCCATGTAAACAATATATTTGTTGAAATCTTCAAATTCTTCCATGGTTGGGTGGAAGGTCATAATCTTCCAACTTGGGTTCTGGCTACCAAAGTGCTTAGACTGCCTGGCGGCAATCGAATAAGCAAGGGACTCCCAGCTTCTTAGGTATGCTTTGGATACCTGAGAATGCTGGGGAGTACCTCTTCCCTATACTTTCTTTATTTTTAAAGAAGTTTAGATATATCTGAGAGGCAGGAACTCAGACTTGAACTTTTAAACAAAGGAGGTGGTAGCTTCTCCAGGCTTGTCAATCCACCAGAAGGACTCCGCTCTTGTCAGCATTTTGGAGCCAAAGAAAATAGACTATTTCCCAGAGGAGAGGGCTCTCTGAACCAAGTCCTGCCTCAGCCTGCAGCTCTGTGAGTTTCCTCTGTTAGGGATATAAGTGCCTGAGGCCTCACCAGATTCCCAGGCTTGAGTGCATGGGTGGCTTCTCACCTCACTGTAGCCGAACGTCTCTTCATGGAAGTTTCCAAGCCAAACCTAAAGAAAGTACAAAATATCGAAAATAAGGGGATAACAAAACAAACTGATTTAACATCAAGTTAAAGAAAATTGTATAGCAATCTTAATTTCAAAGTTTAAATTTAAGGGCAAAAAGTACACTCTTTTGGTAAACATGTAAACTGGTGCAGCTATGGTGCATACTATGGAAAACAGTATGGCAGTTCCTCAAAAATTTTAAATATAAGCAACATATGATGCTGCAGTCTCACTTCTGAGTATATGTCCAAAGGAAATAAAAACAGAATATCAAGGAGATATCTGCCCTCCCTCATTCTCTGACTATTATTCACAATAGATAATATATGGAAACAACGAACATGTCCAGCGATGGTTGAATGGTTACAGAAGATGTGGTACATATATACAATGGAATAATACTCAGCCATAAAAAGAATGAAATTTTGTCCTTTGTGACAACATGGATGGTCTTGGAGTGTATTATGCCCAGTGAAATAAGACAGGGAAAGACAAATATGGCATGGCATCACTTTTATGTGGAATCTTAAAAAAAAAAAAAAAAAAGTAAAACTTACAGAACCAGAGTAGAAAAGTGGTTGCAGGGGAGGGCAGGGAAGGGAGGGTAAAAGGGTACACAGTGAAGAAAGTCTCAGGAGCTAATGTTAACCATGGTGATTATAGTTGATAACACTGTGATATATAGTTGAAATTTTCTAGAAGGGTAGGATTTAAATGTTCTTACCAAAAAAAGTAAATATATGAAGTAACTGTTTTAATTAACTCGATGGGGGGAATCCTTTAACAATGTATATCAATTCACCACAAAGTTCACTGAATATTTTACAATATTCTAAGTCAATTATACAGAAATAAAGCTGAAATTTAGAAATAAAAAATTAGGGCAAATCATAAGACAGAAAAAGAGGACTATCTAACTGAAGTGTAAGGACATTAAGCAAGCTTGAAAATAAAGGAGTTAAGCACTCAACTCAAGAAATTGGATGGCTTAACCCAAAAGATAAATTAGGGAAAGGAAAACAATGATATAAGCTGAAACAATTACAAAAGAAAACATAACACCCAATAGAAATGATGACTGAAACCAAAATGCAATTTGTAGGCCATTAAAAGTGTAAAAACATAAGCATAAGAGAAAAGAGAGAAAAGGACAAGCAAATCACATTATAATAAAATAAGGGAACACAGATAAAAATCTACCATTATAGAAAGTGTGGCTATGTAAACAAAAGCAGGAAAAAATTACAAAACACAAATGTACACATCTTTAACAAGCATTATACTTAATGTGTAAATACTTGAAACATTCTAATTAAAATCTAATCATTAATTTGCATTGATAGACAAATTATTAGAAATATAGGGTTCACTCAGAATGAGGGAAAATATTTGCAAATGAGGCAACTGACAAAGGATTAATCTCCAAAATTTACAAGCAGCTCATGCAGCTCAACATTAAAAAAACAAACAACCCAATCCAAAAATGGGCAGAAGACCTAAATAGACATTTCTCCAAAGAAGATATACAGATTGCCAACAGACACATGAAGAATGCTCAACATCGTTAATCATTAGAGAAATGTAAATCAAAACTACAATGAGATATCATCTCACACTGGTCAGAATGGCCATCATCAAAAAATCTACAAGCAATAAATGCTGGAGAGGATATGGAGAAAAGGGAACTCTCTTGCACTGTTGGTGGGACTGTAAATTGATACAGCCATTATGGCAAACAGTATGGACGTTCCTTAAAAAACTAAAAATAGAACTACCATATGACCCAGCAATCCCACTACTGGGCATATACCCTGAGAAAACCATAATTCAAAATGAGTCATGTACCAAAATGTTCATTGCAGCTCTATTTACAATAGCCAGGACATGGAAGCAACCAAAGTGTCCATCAACAGATGAATGGATAAAGAAGATGTGGCACATATATACAATGGAATATTACTCAGCCATAAAAAGGAATGAAACTGAGTTATTTGTAGTGAGGTGGATGGAACTAGAGACTGTTATACAGAGTGAAGTAAGTCAGAAAGAGAAAAACAAATACCGTATGCTAACACATATATATGGAATCTAAAAACAAAAAAAAAAATGGTCATGAAGAACCTAGGGGCAAGATGGGAATAAAGATGCAGACCTACTAGAGAATGGACTTGAGGATATGGGGAGTGGGAAGGGTAAGCTGGGACAAAGTGAGAGAGTGGCATGGACATATATACACTACCAAAAGTAAAATAGATAGCTAGTGGGCAGCAGCCGCATAGCACAGGGAGATCAGCTCGGTGCTTTGTGACCACCTAGGGGGGTGGGATAGGGAGGGTGGGAGGGAGACGCAAGAGGGAGGGGATATGGGGATGTATGTATATGTATAGCTGATTCACTTTGTGATAGAGCAGAAACTAACACATCATTGTAAAGCAATTATACTCCAATAAAAAAGGAAAATCTGTATCTGTATTCTATAAGGAATTTTAATTTCAATTCTGTCTGCTCTTATAATCTGTGCATTATGAATTATTTTTCTGAATGGATACACATCTGCATATTTTCTTCTTCATCATGTAAAATGATAAAAATAATTTACATGTGGAAAAATGTAGCATGAACTACCAAAGTGACCCAGAAGGCACATATGATAGTGATGAGTAACTATAATAAAGAGAATATATCTTCAAAAAAAAAAAAAGAGTAAAAAGGTTTTAATTCCTTCAATAACAGAAATACATGGCCCCAATGAAGAAATCTAAAAATGATATGCATGCAATGCTTGTACTTTAAATGCATAAATAAATGAGAATTTTACCAGGGGAAAAAAGTTGCTTTCTGATATAAAATGTCATCCTTTTCATCTTTATGCTTTAAAGGAAAAAAAAAAAAAAGGCCTAAAAAGTGCTTGCCTTCTGCTAGTCTAACACCTTAATTCCAAATGATGATACACTAGGACCCAGAAAATGGTTTCCTTGAAGGATTCAGCCTCTGAAGGAAACAGGCTGTGCTCAAAGTCTGGCTATATATGTCCCACAGCAATTTCAATTCAATCAGTACCACCCGAATTCAAATACCCTCATATCCAATGAAAATCTCTAATTTGATCCCACATAATTTTCAAGTCCCTTCCAATTGACACACTCCTTACCCAGTTCTAGAAACCCTCTCATTCCCATTAGATCGCAGTTCACTCAATGAGGTGCTTTTTCCTGAAAATCTTTGTGATTTTTCCCAAGAAAATATTAAGAAAAAAATTAACTTCACAAGTAGGAAAAAAGTTTAAAAATAAAAACTCAAGGAAAGGATATCCCAATGTATAGTTCCCTCTCTCTCGCTCTCTCTCTCTCTCTCTCTATGCATAAATAGTGTCATTTTTTAAAACTTCTGGTAGAAAAAGAACTCTTTTGCTCATAAGCACAAATTACAGAAATAAAGTGACCTACCTTCTACCAACAAAATCTTGATTCCAGTTGGAGATATTCAAGGACCCAGAGAGAGAGACAGTGTTCTCTGGGCAGCTGGCCTCCAAATGCAGACCCATGTCCTGATGGCTCTGGCTTTCTACCCCGGCAAAGGTATAATTTGATCAGCACCAATCATCGGAAATTACTCTGCTTGGTCAGCCCACTTTGTCTGTGCCCTTTTGATTTTTTAAACCAATCTTACAGCGAGCTAAGAGGTTGAAAATAAAAGGATTGGGAAAGTCAAACCAAGCAAATATTAAACAAAAGAAACCTGGTCTAGCAGCAATTAATATCGAATGTATTTATTAGGTAAAAGAAGGACAGCTTATAGTTATCAAAAAGAAAAACTCATGGGAAAGGTTACAGTGATGCACTTTATGCACCTAGACACACAGCACTGAGACATAGAACACAAAGACTGAGAATTATTAGTAAAAGTGACATATTTGCAATCATGGTGGGAGATTTTTTTTTTTCAAACACCGTTCCCTCAGAAACTGATAGATGAGGACAGAAGAAAATTTAATGTTATAAAAGTTTAAACAAAAATTTAACAACTTTGATTATATTACCTGCAGCAACCACATAGCAAAATGTTTTTCAACACATATAATCATTTACAAACATTTACCACTGTAAGACCACATAATAAATCTCAATAAAAATTCCATAGAATCAACATATTGAGTACCATCTTGATCAATCTTTTATTTCAATCATGAAATAAAATTGAAAGTCAATAATCAAAAAACTGAACACAACCATATTCATTTAAAAATGAATATCCATATAACATCTACAACAATATCCGTAGAATAGCTAAAAATCTATTGATTTTTATGTTGTATGAAAGTAGTTAGTAAAAACTAAACCAAAATACCTCAGAATTATTTGAAAGAAGAAAAAGATAAAAATGATAGAACAATTCAAAAAACAAAAGGGAAAACAACCATATACAAAAATATAAAAGATTAATAAAAGAGAAGTCTGTTATGTAAAAAATAAAATAAAGAAACAACTGGTTAATAAATTATCTAGTCCTCCCTGCTAAAGGGAGTGCTCCCTGAGTGTGAGAAGCAGGTGCAGAGTGGCAGGTGGGGATGGGAGTCAGGGAGGGGCAGTGATTTTATACAGGAGGACTCTGCCAAACACCATTTTAACCAGGTCAACATCAAGAGTCATAAACTGGGAATTCCCCAGCAGTCCAGTGGTTAGGACTCCGCGCTTTCACTGCCTAGGGCCCAGGTTCGATCCCTGGCCAGGGAACTAAGATCCCACAAACTGCAAGACGTGGCCAAAAAAAAAAAAAGTCATAAATTACTTTGATAGTATAGGTCCTTGATATGATGTGATTGAAATGTGATAAAATTCCCCCTGTAATCCTCCTCCAAAAAAATACAGAAACCCAAGATAATCATAAGAAAAGCATCAAATTCCACTAGAGGGGCATCCTACAATATACCTGACCAGTATTCCCCCAAACTGTCAGGTTTCTATACAAACTTTTGGTCAAAAACAAGGAAAGTCTGAGAATCTGTTACAACCAAGAGAAACCTAAGGAGACATGAAAACTAAATGTAATTTGATATTTTAGATGAGATCGTTGAACAGAAAAAGGACGTTGGGTAAAAGGTAAGGAAATCTGAACAAATGATAGCCTTTAGTAGACAATAACATATTGACATTGGTTCACTAATTGTAATCAATACACCATGGGAATTAAGAAGTTACTAATAGGGGGACATGTGAGTGGGGTCGGGTCAATACTCCCTGATCCACGTGCTCAATGTTTTGTAAGTCTAAAACTGTCCAAAAACTTACGTATTACTAAATATAATATTGTAAATAATAAATAAACAGGAGAAGGCATCAATAAACAATATTAGAATGAAAAAAATGAGAAACATAATCTGAGTTTTGGAAACAGTCTACAATACAACACACTACAAACCAAATGATTTTATGAACCACTATGTGACAATTTTTTAGAGCACTTTTAAAAATATTTTAAATTATGAAATATAAAGTGTTCACAGAAATCTGTAAAGCATATATGTACACTTCAACAAATAACTATAGAGTGAACAGAAGTGGAGCCACTACCCAGGTCAAAAAATGTAACATTGCCAGGCACCTGGCTGCCTGACTTGTGCTCTTTTTCCCAGATTACAGCCCCTTCTGCCTCCTACACTGACCTTATCCTAACTATTCACGTAGTAATTTTGGTAAACATTATAAAATTAAAACTCTGTCCATTTTTGAAAACTTTATATAACCTTGAGGAAACACAAATGTATTTATGTACTTTAGTGTATTTTTGTTGTAATTTTTCATCATTTACGCCGTTGCATGCAGCTAGACTTTTCTGTTTCAGGGCTGTAAGGTATTCAACTATATAAACTTTCTACTGTTGATGGGGCTTTGGGTTGTTTCCACTTTTGGCCTCTTACAAACAGCGTTGCTCTGAAAATTCTCTGACGAGTATACTGGCCATAGAATATGTAAACTGCAACTTGCCAAATTTTTTCAACACATTTTACCAGTTTACGCACTAGCTGCATGCAAGGGTCCTCATCGCCCCTCACTTTTGCAGACCTTTGGTGATTTTCTGCCTTTATAGTTTTAGCCGATCAGGTGAGGGAACAGGGGTACTTCATAATGATTTGCATTTACTTGGTTCCTAATAGGAGTGAACCAATTTTCTGATGATTATTGTCTGATTGGAGGTGCCCCTTCAGGAAGTGCCTCATCAAGTATTGTGTCCATTTTTCTGCTGGGTTGTCTGTCTTGGTAGTAGTTATATGTTCTGCTTATTACTTCTTTACTGGGTATGAGTAACGCGATATCTGTTCTCACTCTTTGATTTGTCTTTTCACTCTCTTTTTCATTGTTTTTGATCCACAGAAGTTTCTCTGTACCTCTAACAGAACAAATATTATTAAAAATAGCTAATATATGGTGACTATCTAATGCCAGACACTGTTCAATGCACTCTGCCTAGAATAATTTATTTATGCCTTATCTTCATAATGACCGTATAAGGGAAATCCTATGAACCCTATTTCTCATATGAGGAAACCGCATCAAGGAGATATTAAGAAACTTGCTCAAGGTGACAGATCTAGTAAGTAGGGAAGTATTCAAACAAGAATCTCCGAGATGATTCCTTAAAAGAAGAACAAAGAGGGGTGATTTCTCCTCTACCGAACTGTGGTATTTGAGCTGCAATGGACAAATGTATCTGCATACAGAATAGAGAGGCCAGACACAGACACATGGATATGTGGGAGTCTGCCTATGATGGAGGTAGCGTACCAAACCAATGGGGAAGGATGGGCTATTCAATATGTGGTAGTGGCATTGGCACTATTTTGGGGGGGGGGGTGGGACTGGTGCTTGACCTCATACCACTTACATAAATAAATTTGAGGTGCATTACAGATGGATAAAACACAGAATTTTAAGAGAAAATATTGAAGAAGGTCTTTATGAACTCAGGGTGGAACAATGGCTTAAAGAACCAAAAGCACCATGATGGGAACGTCTGATATATTTAAATGATTCCAAACTAATGACTGTGATGGTTAATTTCACATGTAGACTGGGCTAAGAGATGCCCAGATAGCTGGTAAAGCATCATTTCTGTGTGTTCTGCATGGCTCTTCAGGGAAGAGATTAGCACTTGCATCAGTAGGCTGAGTAAAGAGCTCCTTCACCACTGCAGGTGCGATCACCCAAACCACTGAGAGCCCAAATTCCACAAAAGAGCAGACTAGGGGTGAATTTACTCTCTCTGCTTGAGCAGACGCATCCGTCTTCTCTTGCTTTGGGACATCTGACATGGGCACTCCTGGTTCCCAGGCTTTCGAACCCAGACCCAACCATATTCCCCGTTCTCCATCTTGCAGACGGCCCACCTGACAGATCGTGGAATTCCTCAGCCTCCATAACCAAATGAATGAGTTCCTCTACTAAGAGCTATACATATATCTCCTATCGGTTCTATTACTCTGAAGAACCCTGACTAATACTATGACGTAAAAAATTAAAAGAACTTACAGTCTAGGAGAAGTTTGTCATCATACATGAAATAGACAATGAATTAGTATCCTGAATATCATATAACTTCTACATAACAACAACAAAAAATAGTCAAACCAAAAAAAGTAGGCAGAGCTTTAGAGTAGGTAATTCAGACAAGAGGAAATCCAAATGGCCAATAAATACAAGAAGATGTGCAGGATCACTAGCAATCAGAGAAGCTGTTCTCTGCCCATTTTGATTAGGTCTGACAATATAAAAAGTGGGTCAAGATATGGAGAAACCAAAACTCTCCCACACTGCCAATAGAGGTGGAAATTGGAGGGCAAGCTGGCTTTTCCTAAAAAGTTAAAAGTGAACATAAATACAACCCAGGAATCCTATATACAAAGCTGCTCTGTAAAGCGTAGCTCGAAATAACAAAGATTTGCAAATAACCCTATTGTCCATCAGCAGCAGAACGAATAAAATAAAATAAATTACACAGATCTAGTGGACTTTGTTGAACTAACTAGGGACTATAGATAGGAAAGTCTTTAGATCTTGTAACTGTAATATTGACTTTTTAAAAAGGTGATGGTGCGGGTATGTTGTTAAAACCACACGACATACTACCTTCGATTTCGTAGCCTTTTGTCTACAAACTTGATGAATATACACTGGACTTGTGATTGTTATTTCTCAGAAGTGGAGAGAGGCCTAGGAGAGATCGTGGCAGTAAGAACGAAGATGGCTCTATCCTTGCCTTTATTTAATTGTCATTGTCAATGTCCCTTGCTTTTCCAAGATTAAGTATAGCAACAACTTACTGGACATGGAAGAACAGCTGGATCTGGGCATCTTTTCCTGAGAAGAGTGGTCCAGGTTGTGAGTATCCAAACTGAGTGTGCCAGTTGACTTGAAATAAAATAGAATTTTCAATACAATTGCTTGATGAACCCCCTTCATTACCACCCCCAGCTCCTGATCCTTTCAAGAAGCCTAATTTTTTTTTAATGGAAGTATAGTTGATTTGCAATATTGTGTTAGTCGCAGGTGTACAGAAAAGTGATTGTTATATACGTATTTTTTCAGATTATTTTTCATAATAGATTATTACAGGATATTGAATACAGTTCCCTGTGCTATATAGCAAATCCTTGGGTTTTTTTGGTTTTGTTTTTGTTTTGATTTTTTGTGCAAATCTTTGTGCTTCTCTGTTTTCTGTACAGTCGTGTGTATCTGTTAATCCCATACCCCTAATTTATCCCTCCCCTGCTCCCTTTCCCCTTAGCTAACCACAAGTTTGTTTTCTATGTCTGTGAGACTGTTTCTGTTTTGTATATAGATTCACTTGTATTGTTTTTTAGATAACACATATAAGTGATATATTTGTCTTTTTCTGTCTTACTTACTTCACTTAGTATGATATTCTCTAGGTCCATCTATGCTGCTGCAAGTGGCAATATTTCATCTTTTTGTGGCTGAGTAATATTCCACGGTATGTATATACCTCTTCTTCTTAAACCAATCATCTGTTGATGGGTACTGGGTGTGTTTCCATGTCTTGGTTATTGTAAATAGGGCTGCTATGAACACTGGGGTGCATGTATCTTTTCGAATTAGACTTTTCGTCTTTTCCGGATATACGCCTAGGAATGGGACTGTTGGATCATATGGTAGCCCTATTTTTAGTGTTTTTAAGCAACCTCCATACAGTTTTCCATAGTGGCTGAACCAATTTGCATTCCCACCGAAAGTGTAAGAGGGTTCCCTTTCATCCACACTTCTCCAGCATTTATTATTTGTAGACATTTTGACGATGGCCATTCTGACAGGTGTGAGGTGATACCCCTCTGTGGTTTTGATTTGCATTTCTCTAATAATTAGCGATGTTGAGCATCTTTTCATGGGCCTGTTGGCCATTTGTATATCTTCTTTTGAGAAATGCCTACTTAGGTCAAGAAGACTAATTTAGGAACCAGTATACTGGTAAAACTAAACTGTATTTTTAACATTGCTACTCTTTATTGGGCAAAGGAAATTTTGTTTCAAGTATAAAAGTGGGTGAATACATAAGGAGTATAGTGGAAGAAATATTTTCTGAAGTTTATTTTTGTTTCTTGGCCTTCAAAACCCCCAATTTGGTTATCCTAGGTTATTTGGAGCGTGTATCTGCCGGGAAGAGATTGTGATATCCCTGAAATATAACAAGGAAAATTTCAGTTTCTAAAATTTAAAATAGCAATATGAGCCAGAATACTGTCTTCATAGAGACTTTTCAGAGTTCCCTTATTTCTCTGCACTGCCATATCCACAACTGACCTAAATGAAAGGACCAAAAGCCCTCAAGATCTCAGTTACTTATCACATGAAAGTTTACTCCTTGCTCATATGAGATCTACTATGGTCCAGTTGCTCTCCAGGGCTGCTGCCTTCCCAGTAATTCCAGTCTGCTTCCATCATGTGGTCCCACCGTCTCAATACAGGGCTTAATCATCTTCCCAGCCAAGCATCTCACTGCCATCCTCCACTGCGGATCCTGAGTTCAGTCTCTCAGCTTCAGTTTTCCACAGAATATACTACCACACAGTTGCCTAGCTGCATGGTGATAGGGATGAGATGTGGGCTTTTGCTACTCCTCAAAAAGAACTTCAGAGAAGCCTTACTTTTTCATTAGTCCTGCCTGTAGTCTGACATGGTGCTTCAAATTCCAGATTCTTACTGAAATTCTGTAGGGGAGAGCTGGAGGGAAGAGAGATGTGGTTTGATTCTCTGAAGTGTTTCCTTCTGCATCCAAACTATCATGTTCAATTTCCAAAATTTATTCTGAGTTTGGCCACTTCTGTGCATTTTCAACACTATGGCCTAAGTCAGTAACCATCAATTCTCACCTGTATTACTTAGATGTTCTAACTACTTCTCCTGCCCCCAAGGGGTCCACAGAACAATTAAGGTGATTAGTTAACTATGCAAATTATATCATGTCAAGTGCTGTTTTAAACTTCCAATGCCTTCTCATTTCAAGTTGAAAAAAACTCAAATATTTCACATGAGCTACAAGGTCCTACATACCCTGGACCCTGCCTCTCCCTTCTCAGTGCCCCAGATACAAATGAGCTTCCTCTCTATCCACACAATAACACCAAGCTCTGTGTTAGGGCTGTTACACTTGTTGTTTCATCCAAGTGGAAATCAGCTCTGGACCTTCCTTCTTGTCACTTGGGACTCAGAAAGGTCTCCTGCTCTATGAAGTATTCCCTGACCACCGGAACCACACTGCCCATTCTGCACTAGCATCCCATCCCCTTTAATCTCTTCACAGAACATAGGCCCACTTGAAATTGTCTTGTTCCTTTATTTGTGGATTGGTTTATTGGGATGTGTCAATGACTTAACGATGTGAAATATACATACAGCATTGAGAAGGCAGTGGAGACTTGGAGAGAAGATTTTTCACATGCTGGCACTTTTTGTCCTATGTTTGCTCATCCCTCCTAGCAACTTGGATCAGCCGAGTGCCAGGTGATTCCCACCAAGTCATCCTTCAGATCGGGCTGCAAACCAAATCCCCCAACCCAGCCAGCCACCTGGAACCCAACAATCAACCCCAAACTCACTCACCAACATCACACAAGGCAACCAGCTCATAAAAATAAGTTTTGCTTGAAATGTTCTGATATAATTATTAAGAAAAGTGCAGAATAAACGACCACCTCTCAGTTGACTGACTGAACAACACAAAAAATAAAGTCAGATTTTAACATTCTGGTTATCTTTAATATATTTAATAAAGTCAGATTTTAACATTCTAGTTACCATACTGGCAGAGTACACATTATCAGTACATCAAAGACTCAGAAAGTTTATCAGTTATTATCTGAGTCTCTACTGACCTAATTAGTCAAAAGGGCCTAGTTTGGCAAGAAAAGCGGGAAGGGAAGGGGGAAGAGGAAAAGGAGAGAGACTGGAGAGTAATAAAAGCCCAGGGTTCTTTAGAAGTTCAGCAGCATCCAGAGCTGGCCCACAGGATGGGAGTGTGAGGTAGATTGGGCTCTGGCGACCTCAGCAGGATCTAGTTCCCAGAGCCACTAGAGTGTCCAGTGCATGAAACCTCAGTTTGTGACACAGGAGTTAGCAGTGTCCAAAGATTCCAGGGTCTGGAAGGAAGAACAAACTTTGGAGAATTTGGTAAACACCACGGACCCAGCACGTCCAGCGGCAGCACAGGAGGCACTCTCATGCAAGACTAGTGACCTGCAAATACCCAAAGCTCTGAAATGTAAATATGACCAGTCTCAAAGGATCCCCACGCAAGAGCAGTGGGGTAGAAAGGCATCCCCTGGGCTTAGGGGACAGGGCCACAACCACAGCCAGAAGCCGTGGCGGGATGCTGGAGCCCAGGGCTGAGCGGGGCGGCGCTGTCCGGCGAGGGTGCATCCACAGGCAGGGGCTGAGCCTCTGGGTCCAGAGCTGTGTGTAACGAAAGCCTCCTCTTAGCCCTGGGGGGAGCAGCTGGCTCCTGAGTGCCCTGTTCCCAAGGACGACGACGAGGGCCACATCTTCCAGCTGGGTGGCGATCCGGGGCGGATGGACCTGGGGTCGGCGGCTGGGTCGGGCCGGGCTCCCCGGAGGTGCTGGTGGCCGCATCCCTGAACTGGGCGGCAGAGCAAGAACCCCGGGCCGGCGAGGGGCGCCGGCACACAGCACGCACAGGGACTCGGTGGCTGGTCCCACCGCCCGCGGCTACAGCCCTACGGGGGCGCAGAGCGCGGCGGGGCAGGTGGTGCCTCTGGCCGAGAGCGGCTCCCAGGGACGCGCGGACCTCCCTCCAGGCGTTCAGGACCTGGCTGTCCGGCGCCGTGGGCTGCGTGTGGTCCACCACGGTCCGATCCTGCCCGCGTTTCCACAGCTCGTAGCGCTCCGGTTGCAGGATGCGCACGAAGGCGTCCATGGAGAAGGCGACCCGGGCCTCCCCGCAGCTGCACTGCGAGGCCACTTTGCCATAATCGATCCAGCGCGGGGAGGCGAAATTGATGGCTTCCGCGCAGTTGAAGCCATGGTTGAAGCCAGAGTGGTAGCCGTAGGGAAACGTCACGATGAACTCTCCAGCCTCCTGAGTGACCCGATCGAAGGGGATGCCGTTGTCCTTGAGGACCGTGGGCGAGATGAGAGCCACCTTGTGCCGCAGGAAGGCCTCACAGCCCCGCGCGCTGCCCGGGAACAGCTCCCTGGCCAGGCGTTCCAGGCGCCGGCCGTGCTCCGGGGGCACCGCGTACCACGTCTTGGGCTCCCCGAAGTGCAGGTAGTTGATGCTGTAAAGGTCCATGTCCTCCGTGTGCCAGGCGAAGGCGGTCTTCCACATGCCGAAGTACAGGTAGGGGGTGTTGACGCCTTCGATGACCACTCCGCACTCCTGCTCCAGCAGGTCCTGAATGGTTCCCAGGTGTCCAAGGTTCCACTGCTCCGTGTTTTGATCGAATAAGGAGCCACTGACGTCCGCACCATATACTGGTGAATCATAGAGGCGTGTTTTCCAATATTTTCGCTCCAGGTCCTTAAAATCAAAGTGTGCTGGAGTCCGGTATTTTTCACTATTTGCTAAGTGGTGGTACTCACCCACGGTCATGGCTTTCTTCTTTTTGTGGTATTGAGTAAACACACCTGCCTGCCCAGAAGTCACCTGCTGGAGGGGAGCAGCTATTAAGATGTCACTGATATCATCATAGGTCTGTCTGGCTTTCCAGTCCTTGGGTGGAATGATCTTGGCCACGCCTGCTCGGTGTGCACCTTGGGATTCCATATAAGCAATGTATTTATCGAAATCATTAAACTCTTCTTTGGTTGGATGAAATACCATTATTCTACAACTTGGGTTCTGGGCCCAGTTGGACCTAGACTTCATAGCTTTCATTAATAAGCAAGAAACTCCCAAGTTTTGATTTATGTTCTGGATAGGGGAGGATGCTGGAAAACACTACTTTTTCAAAAATGGGTTGGAGTATATCAGCAGGAACCCGCAGTAGACTTTAATGCAATGAGTTGATAATATTTCTTAGGCTTGCTGATTCTCCAGGGGACTCCACGCTGGGCAGAAGCCTTGCTCAGGACTGATGCTGGCTGAGCCTGCAAGTCTCTGATGTCCTTGGTTGACACTTGGCTCTGTCCTCTTGAGGTCTAGTGAATCACCCAGCCCTGGCTGGGTATCCCAAATGTAGTGTCTTCAGGGCAGTATTGGAAACTAAACCTAAAAAGAAAAAGAATAGAGAAAGGTTGAAAACTAATGTTTGGAAATAGTTACTAGGGAACTACAAACAAGACACCACCATGGACTTTAATTGCATATTCAAATAAAGGCTAAAATTTCATAAGATTGACAATACAAGAAATGGTGTTGTTGTGAACAATGGAAATTCTTGTACTCTAGTAAGGAGAATGGAAATCATTACATTCACTTTGAAAACCTATTTGGACACTGTCCACTAAAATTGAACTTACACATGTTCTATGATTCATGCCTAGGATATGTGTATGTCTGTGCAGTGAAAGTCAATTCCAAGAATGTTCAGAAAAACATGATTTCAGTAGCCAAACACTGGAAACAACTCAAATGCCAGTCAACATTAGAATGGATAAGTACATTGTAGTATATTCACACAATGGAATACAATACAGCAATGAAGATAAACAAGAACTACATGAAAATATAAGAATAATTCTATAAACATAATACTAAGCAAAATTATCCAGACTCAAAAGAATACCTATTCTCTGCTTCTATTTATATAAAGATAAAAAGGAGGCAACGTAATCTATGTTAGAAGTCAGAGTAGTGGTTACCTTTGTGAAAGAGAGAGGTTGTGAGTGGAGGTGTGAGGAAGTCTCTAGAATGATGTGAATATTCTGTTCTGAACCCAGCTGCTGGTTACACAGCCATCAGAATGGCTCCTTGTCATAATTCATCAAGTTATGATGATTTTCACAAATTTCTGTGAAATAAATTTGTTTAAATGTATTTAAATTATTTAGATAAATTTTAAAATATAGTTTAGGGTGAAAAGCATTAAAGGAGACAGATCTCTTTCATCGTACCAAAAGGAAAAGGAAGGGTGATTGAAAATATATGAACTAAACATTCAATTGAAAAGGCTACAAAATAGAAGAAGAGAAAGAAAGGGTATGAGTAAAAAAATAACAAAGAATAAAGACAAAAGTAATGAAAGAAAACACATACAAGACAGAACACTGATGACCAAAAATAATCTTGGAAGAAATTAATAATAGCAATAAACCATGGGCATAACTGAGCATAAGAAAGTAGGGGAAAATAAACCACTAGGAATGAAATAGTGTACAAAAGAATGTTTAAAATCTCAAAAGAGAATCTTAGGAGACACTTGACAGCAAAATTTTCAAAAGATAAGAGAAAAGAATAAATGTCTGGAGAGGAAACATATCCAAAATGGATGCAAGAAACACCAGAAAGCTTGAATAATACTCCAGTATAAGAAGTTGGTTCAAAGTATGACCCCTGAAAGTCCAGGAAACACATCATTTTACATGTGAATCTAGAAAAGTTTCAAGAAACAGTTAACTCTTATTGTGCAAATTGTTTCAGAGTATAGAAAAAGTTGGAAAGCTACTCAGATGAGGCTATTCTGATCTCTGATAGCAAAGCGAAAAAAGGACAATAAAAAATAAAGCTACAGGCCATCTTTGTTTATAAGCATAGAGGAAAGCATAAAATGGAATGTTATCCAACGAAATACAGCAGTATAATAAGAGAATAATACATCATGACCAAATAGAATGCAAGGATGACTCAACATTGGAAAATTTAATGATATAATTCAGAATATTAACAAAGTAAATGAAAAATATCATCATCTTATAGGTACCACAAAACCATTTGATGAAATGCAAAATCCATTCATGATTTTAAAATTCTTACTTGCAAAGCATCAAGAGAAACTTGTTTGGTAAGATGAAGAATTTCAAGGTACAAACTAGCAAGGATCATTTTTAACAGTGAAACAAAAGTAACATGCTCATTAAAGTTAGGAAAAAGAGATGCATCAACATGAAAAGTTACTCAACATCACTAATTATTAGAGAAATGCAAATCAAAACTACAATGAGGTATCACCTCACACCAGTTAGAATGGACATCATGAGAAAATCTATAAACAACAAATGCTGGAGAGGGTGTGGAGAAAAGGGAACCCTCTTGCACTGTTGGTGGGAATGTAAATAGATAGAGCCACTATGGAGAAGAGTATAGAGGTTCCTTAAGAAGCTAAAAACAGAATTACCATATGATCCAGCAATCCCACTTCTGGGCATATACCCAGAGAAAACCATAATTCAAAAAGGCACATGCACCCCAATGTTCATTGCAGCACTATTTACAATAGCCAGGTCACGGAAGCAACCTCAATGCCCATCGACAGACGAATGGATAAAGAAGTGGTGGTACATATATACAATGGAATATTACTCAGCCATAAAAAGGAACGAAATTGAGTCATTTGTTGAGACCTGGATGGATCTAGAGACTGTCATACAGAGTGAAGTAAGTCAGAAAGAGAAAAACAAATATCGTATATTAACGCATGTATGTGGAATCTAGAGAAATGGTACAGATGAACCGGTTTGCAGGGCAGAAGTTGAGACAGAGATGTAGAGAACAAGCGTATGGACACCAAGGGGGGAAAACCGCGGTGGGGTGTGGGTGGTGGTGTGCTGAATTGGGCGATTGGGATTGACATGTATGCACTGATGTGTATAAAATTGATGACTAATAAGAACCTGCAGTATAAAAAAACAAACAAACAAACAAAAAACAACTAATACTAAACTTTCTTTGGGTTATTTGTATGGAAATATGTTAATATAAAGGTTTCAGACATTACATGAAATTTCCAGAAACCTTATATCTTCTGGTCTAATGTTATAAGTCATAATTCTAGTTATTACTTTAAAATGTATATCTCAGAAATAACAAAATTTCCTTGTCAATTGCATTATTATGAACTTTCATCCAATCTTTAACCGTGGTCATTTTCAAGTCTTCTGTCATTTACAGACAGTTCTGGGTGTACTCTGATGCTTTTGCAAAAATGTTCCTATAAAAGGGGTTCACCTTCAAGGAATTCATGGAGAAGACTCTGACAAGTACAGGTTTCTGGTAACTGACTATACTGCTGAACTGAATGAATAAGCATGTTCAGAACACTAATGGAAAACTGATGAATTCATAAAAGTGCTAACAAAAGATCAAGATGAAAGAAAAATTAATTACGTGGGACTGAGTCAATTTATGAGGATGATTTAATTTTTGTGACTTTCTTTTTGAATAAAAAAAAAAAAGAAATCCCACAAGGACTCAGAGGCAAAAAATATACAAATCAATTTCCACTGCCAAGTAAAGGAGCTGTTACAGTGGAGGATTACTGGACTGAATGTCAATATTATGACATAGTATGAGTGAGTTTCGTGTTTGGTAATTGCAATCATTGTTGCTTTTGTTGTGGTCATCCATTTACAATGCTTGGTGTCAGTTGATCTATCCCTTATAAAAATAAAATACAGTGTGTGTGCGTGAAAAGAAAAAAACATATTGAAAACAATGTGAAAACTAAATCTCACCATGTACACTCCACGTTCAACTTGAACTGTATAGAGCATATGTAATAGTTATGATTTAGGACAGAAAATATATGTACATATAAGAAAACAAAAAAATAACCAAAGCAAACTATCTCATTAACCCAATTTCAAGTGCTCCCTTAATACTGTTTCCTAATCCTCTTAAGCTCCCCTAATTTCCACCGTTCAAATATTCTCTTTCACTTTCCCCTGTCCTCAAACTTCAGGCGCCCCTATTCCACCCCACTTAGAATCCTCCGAATGTCCAAAAAGTCCCTAAGTGATCTGGCCCACCATCACCTCTTGACCTCACCCCTTTCTACCCTGCTCCTTGCTCTCTCATTCCAAACACATTCCTGGCTGTATCTCAAAAAAGGCCGGTATACTCTTGCCTGATGGTCTTTGCACCCAGGCAACTCTCAAGCCTCAGCCCAAACATCACCTTTTCAGGGAAGTCTCCTCTGATTGTCTTGCTTTGGATAAAAGTAGAGACGATTTTCCTTCCAGGAAAACAGGTACTCTCTCAACAAAACATTTCCAAATGAAACTTGAACTGATGGTCACTACCCATGTGTCTCTTCCAGATATACTCACATCAGCGCCATGGTAACTCCAACATTCCTGATTGCATCACAATGGAATCCAACTGGCTCTTCCAACTGTCTACTAAAAGGCCTCCTTTTTAAAGTTATCAGCCCACAAAACACAGGTATTTTGCCTGAAATTTTTCCTTTAAGATTTCTTACAAGAAAATATATGGGATCTAAAGGTTATACACATTTCAGGGTCCTTTTAGGTCCAGAGGGATTTCCCTGGGAAAGCTGCCAGAATGGGAGGAGCTAGCACAGTTGTCAGGGCATTAAACACCACTAGTATTGGGTCAGCACAAGAACCAGGGAGAGGAGAAGAAAACCATGCTAAAGAAATCGGTGAGGAAGAGCTCAAATGCCTTTAGAGAACAAAGGCATTTCATCTTCCTCACCCTGTAGTCTCCCCAATAAAACTACGAAAGATCAGCTTGCCTGCCATTGTTCCAAGTAATAGAAACTCCCCACATCTCCTATGGTCTGCAAGAGGTGCCCGAGATCCCTATATCTTATCTGGGTTCCATTCAAGACAAGAGGAAGCTGTGGCTGGGGTCCAATCCTCTACCACCCCTCTCCCCAAAGAGGTCAGCACAATTGGGCTTCAACATAAAACATTTCTCCTTTGGATCTGGGATCAGGGACAAAAAAATAGCCAAGGAAGGGCTTGCTCTCTGTGACCCCTGCTGGTAGCTTTTGTAAGAGTGCATCAAAGGAATGTTTGCTGCAGACCTGAATACTGATGGCAGGGGCCCTTTGAGTGAGCGGTAGTAGCTCTCTGTACCTCTGCCCTGGAGCCTCATGCACCATGGAATGTGCAGAAGGTAGGTAAGAGAGGATCAATACACTCTTCTCCTTTTCCAACTTTAATGTCAAAGGATCAAAGAAACAATCTCGAGGTCTCTATAGAATTTGTTGGTAATAAATGGTGCGGAGGGGAAGTGGTTGACAATCTAGCTCATCCTTGAGGGGGTGTGACAAATGCAGTTAACTTAGCCTCTAAAGATTGGGTGGAAGTCAAATAATCTCTCTCTTCCTATTCCAGAAACACCTGATGAGCACTCAAGGGTCTTGGGGATAGATTGTTATGAAGGAGAAGCATTGTTCAAACATGACCCTAGATGTTCATCCTAAGATGCCTGAACAATAGGCTAGCCTAGACTCCTTCCATGACTGGAGGGCTATAGCATCCAAAAGGGCGCAAGTTCCCCAGGTGCCTTCTAACGTACAGGGCTACTGGCTTTCCCGGACAGCTCCTGTAAATGGCTGGCATGATATCTAGGCCGCTTAATTCCCCAAGCAGTCCGAAGCTCCCTTTCCTAATAAGGTTGCTGACTTCAAAGCCCTATATGAAGGAAGAGCAATGGGGAAGGGACCTCCACTAGAACAAAACCCTCCTCAACCTGGAATGCTTCTCCATATAGACGCTGAAGAAATGCAGACCCGATGTGTGCCTTGGTCTTGATGTGTTTCCTGAACTCATATTGTATGACTCTGTGGAATTTGCCTCCATCGACAAGGGGACCCAAAAGATGGGAAGAAAGCAAATAGTAAGGTTGCATCAGGGTTCGGGTTTTCCAGCCATGTGTATCTCAAGGAGAGAGGAACAAGTGTCTTGATGGATTGGATGGAGGGATAAGAGAGTGATTAAAATGATGGACCAGTAAATTTATCCTGGGTAAAAAAGGAAATGAGAACATGAGGGCAATGATGGAGAATGAAACAGTGCTCGATTCATGGGCTAAATGTCCCCATTAGGTGAAATACTTTTATTAGAACCCTAGGAAATGTAAGCTAGCAAGAGAATGGGATGCTTGAAACATAGCTGGTACTCTCAGTATTCCCATTTTATGGAGGAAGAAACTGAGGTGTAGAAAAATTTATATTTAACTTCATAGCTTGTGTTCTCAATCTCTAGAGTTATTTTTGTGCTTGTCTTATCTTCCATATAAAACTACTTTGAGAGCCTTGTGTAGGTCTTGTTCGTCATCAAATTTTCCAAGGGATCTTGGTACTCTATATGGTGCACACTCCAAACATGTTTATTAAAAAAATAAGTAACTAAAATCATTTGGCGCACACTGCAGTCTCTCTCCTCTTGGTTACACCACATCTTACTACCTACTCTCCTATCTTAGGGGAAGAGAAGATACTCCCCCTCTCCAGAGCTAATCTTGTCATTTCAACTCCTTAAATTGACACCTCCCATGCATTCCAAAACTACGGTTAATTAAATGATCACTATCACCTCTGTAGAGACTTAAATCATCAGTCATCAGTCTGTTTCCTGATTTAAGCTACATTCTTTCTCTTACCTTCCTTTCAATACCGAACATGTCAAAACATAAACAAAAATTATCTACCTTTACAAAAACATTTCCTCATCTCTCTCCTCTTCTGATTCTGACCCCACTTCTCCACTGAAATTGATCTCTGTCAATCATCACACTGTCTCCCAAGTGCGCCTCCATGGGTTACACTTTATCTCTCTACATCATTGATTGATGGAACACCTCCTTCCTCCTCAAATGTCTCTGACCTCTAGGGTACTGATAGTCTTCTCCGGTTCTTTTCTTTCTCCTTGGTTCCACTTCTTTTTCCACTATACAAATGCCATCTTATTTCAAAGCTCAATTCTCATCTCTCCTTTAACTCTTTTTATTTCTCCCTTTCAATCTCCTTTTTCTGTTCATGGCTTTCTTTAGTATCACACTCTCTCTCTTTAAAGGTATTATTTATTGCCATAGCTTTCTCTAATAGCACTGACTTTTTCCTGCGCTTCTGATTTGCTTTTCCTTCTTGACTGGCCACTGAGCCCCTGAAAACCAACTTGTTTAGTACAAATTGATCATCTCTCTCCTGAATTAACTTCCTCCTTTAGAAATCATTTTTTCTAAGGATGGGAATACAGTATCCTAGTTACCGTTGGCTATTACATCTCCCTCTCCCTAGACATATAGTCGGTGATGTCAGGGGATCCCACGACAGTCTACTGTGAGGCCCCAGGGACACCTGTATACTCCAGGGAGGCTTCCTGTGCTCTCCTTCCTTCTATAAGGACCCAAGTATCCAGCTTGCCTTCCTCTCCTCCTTACAGCTGTCACCACTCAAGCTAGACCCTGAGGATCTACACGTACCGGTCACCTGTATCATGTGATAATCTCCCCATCTCACCCTAATTTTTAATCTTAAAAATTCTTCTACAATGATTTTATTTAAATCTATATAAATATATAATCAAATTTTTCATTCTATATGAAAACTTCCTCTAGAGAAATGAAAAGAGAAGAGTGAAACAATTTACAAGGAAAATTAATGTCAAAAATTTAAATACCATGCTGAGGGTCTTTCCCCTAATAAACCCTAAAATGCTGATTATGAATATCACACAGGCCCTCATTTATTATTGAATTCTTAATAAACAACTAAAACAAGCCTTGAGTTGAGTATTTGTTTTTGTTTTTGTTTTTGTTGGCTTTGCCACGTGGCATGTGGGATCTTCGTTCCCTGACTAGGGATCAAACCCGTCCCTCTGCAGTGGAAGCACAGAGTCCTAACCACTGGACTGCCAGGGAAGTCCCCTGTATTTGTTTTATAAACAATTATTTCCTTTTTACATTTCTAAGAATCCTAGGAGGTGTGCGGCCGGGCTACCATCTATATAAAATAAATAATCTAGATACACATTAGTCTTCAGATATTGAGCATCCAAAGGAAACACTCTGATTTTGTAAGTGTAACTCTGTGCTCAAATCAAAACTCAGAATTTGCCGGGTACAATTACGGTGATCCTTCAGTGCTCCAGGCAAATGTCTTCTCTATGGGTCTCAGATGGTTGCTTTTACTGTGAAACTGCCTACATGTTTCTTTCAATTGGAGCCACAGGTACTAGTTGAGAATAAGTACCCTTACATTTCAGTTACTCTTCCATTTTACCCTTATTCTTGGTATCCCCAGTAACACAGAAATTCTTCCTCTAAGGAAACTTGACAATTCTGACAATTGAAGAAACGTATTTTTATCAGAATGATTAGACTTGATGGATCTCTGGAAATTAGGAGTCTTTCACAAATAATTCCTCTAAGCTTTCCTGGTGTATGTGTGTGTGTGTGTGTGTGTGTGTGTGTGTGTGTGTGTTTTAAACTGGGGAAGGTAAGAAGTGAAGTAAGTTTAATAAGTCCTCTCACTGTGGCCATTGTCCCGATTGCTTATTGTACAGATTGCTCAGCAATTTCAGGACAGCAGGAAAGCCTTCTTGTCTTTCATGGTCCGTGCATATTTCAAAGCTATTCTTTCAAATGAGGATTGTTGACAGAATGCCTCAGACGTTAGCCATTGTGTCTGCTGACAGCCAATATCTAAATGCTGTGTTTAATAAATTTCTTCTCACGTTAGAAAGTCTACTTACCGTTTATTGAAAATAATTATAACCATCATATTTGATGGCTAAATAAATTCTATTGGATGGAGATAGGTGACTCAACTTTCCCCCTATTATTAGACAGTTATTTTGTTTTTTACTTTTCCGCAAGTATTACTAATCCCTTATAAATATCCTATATTTCAGTACCTAGATCAGTATATTTGGTAAAACATTAGTTAAATAATGAAATTCCTTGGATTAGATAACTAGAAATGGAATTACTGCATTGCAAGATTTAAACATTTAAAATCCTTAACATGTATTTCCAAAACTTTCCAGAAACATATCACTTTTCATCCTCACCATTAACGTTACTCTGAAAAAATATCTTTAATAATTTGGTAAGAAAATTATTGTGAAAAATTTTGGTGAAAAAGTGTAGCTCAAGTTTTAATTTATACTTCTTAGATTACAACTAAGATTGACTTGTTTTTCTTCAATGAATTCTAGCCATTTGTATTGCTTCATATCCTTTGCCCATGTTTCTCTAATATGGTTCTAGTGTTTTTTCTCATCTACTTACATGAACATTTTATACATTATGTGAGTATTCTGCATATTTTACACAGTATATGAACATTTTACTTGCTCATGTGAATATTTTCCATATTAAACCCTGTGTTTAATCTGTTCATAGATTTTTCCCAGTTTGCCATTTCTTTAATTTATATTTAATTTTAATTTTAAATGTTTTTCGTATATATATCCGTTTAATATATTAAAATGTTGAGTCGGTCTTTTCCTTTGTAATACCTTTCATGGCCTTTATGTTTAGAAAGTGAGAAAGTTATTTACCCATCCAGAGACAGATAAATATTAACTTATGGGGATTTTCCTTTTTATAGGTGAATTGTACTTTTAATTTTGATTTTAATTATACCTTTAATTCTAACTGGGGTTTTGGGTTTGTTTTATTAACTTTTTTATTGTTTTGTGAGTATGGTACGAGGAATAAGGGAGATGTAAGTATGATTCCTAGTCCTAGTGTGCTGTGTTCCTCTCTAATAGTTTATAGGAGCTTTTCTTTGTCCCAGTGCTCTTAAATGTTTTCCGTCTCAAAATTCTGGTTCTTTAGTTTTATGAAAGCTTTTTAGTTACTTCTTTGACAGCTTCCTCTAGTTTTTCCCTCTGTACATTAACTCCTGTATTTGGATATCAGACCTCATGGACCGGACCTCCAATTTTTGTGTCTTTTCTTCTTCCAATTTTATATCCCTTTATGACTGTGCTTTACCTTCTGAAATTTTTTCTTATCTTTATCTTGTAAACCTGCTTCTATTGTCTTTTTCATTTCTCCTATCAAACTTCTAATTTTTAACAGCTCATTTCTGTCCCCTTAGCTTTTTCAAGTGTATATAGCTTCCTTCCCTGCCCCCCACCATTGTCTTATTTTTGTTTCACAGGTGCACTTCTTTCATCTCTCAGAAAACACTAAAACCCGGACCCATATTGAGAAAGCAAGCTTCATGTAATAATCCTTATGCTTAAAATTGCCATTGCAATCTAGTATTTCTGTTGTGTTCTATTTTGTTCCCCTTTAAAAAATACGCTGCTGGTAACCCATAAAGTTGTTTCTATGACCCACGAATCGCTCATGTCCTGCAGTTTGGAAAGATATATTCTATAAATCATGTTGAGGCTTTTGATCTTTCAATGGCCGAGACACAATCACATTTGCTTTCTGGGCAGAAATGGGCAGACTGGAGTGGCCGAGAATGAATGAAGAAAAACATGTATAAAGATCCAGATGAGAGATGGTAGCTTGGAGTGGGGTGGTGGTTGAGCCAGAAGCAGAGTGCCTACTAGGGTGCCTTCACTCACATCTTCTTATTTAATCTTATTTCCTCAGTGTGCCACGTGGGGAACTGGACCAGAGCATTCAGATGCTTGTCCAAGATGGCATAATCAGTGAGTCCTGAGCCAGATTTGAGCCAGGCCCATCTGCTTCCTAAGCCTGGCCTTTCCTCTAAGTCACAGCAAATCCATGAGGTGAGCCTATAAAATAGGAGGGAAATTGTCAGAAGAGCACATTTTGGAGCTTAAGAACCAATTCCTTGGAGGCTTCAATACCTGAAAAGTTTGACTATGTTTGGCCCCTGAAATGAAACCTAAATTTATTTCTTAATTAAAAAAAAAAAAAACAAGACACATACAGTGTGATGTCACAGTAACAACTAGACTTGGAGTCCCCTTTGATCTGGAGTTGATGACCCTGGTCATGTGGTACTTGTCCCTCAGGCAGCTCATCCTTACCCTTGTACACCTCTGCCATGTCCTCCATGGCAGGCTGTGAGGATTATGGTTTTCATGGGATTTTTTAATATTTATCTTACTATCTAGGATTATACATGTTCCCCAATGTCGATTCATGTTGTCAACTCTAAACACAATTAAACAACTAGAAATCAATCCCTCTCTTTCTCATGTTCTTTATATACATGCTCTATTATGCTACTTGTCATGTAAGGGTATTAATCATTCCTCTGTCTGTCTTCTCTACTAGATCTTGTACTTCAGGAAACAGGGTGGTCCCTTCTTAGTCTCTGGGTCCCATTGGCTACCACAGCATCTGGAGTAATAGATGTCAAATTTGAGGATTCTGCTGTGTTTGAAAAAATGCAGAATATAAAAATAAATTTTCAGTTTTTATGACTAAAGCATTTATATGATTTTTATTCACTGTTTTTCAAACTTTCTTGATCCCTGCGCCCCCTTTGATAAGTATAACTATCTCTGCCACTACTCCCCCACCCCCCTCAGCAAATTCGAGTTTTTCCCCAGACCCTTGTCAGTGACCAACACGCACATAAGACAGAACATTTGCACATCCCACAGCCAGGGCGATTTTGTCTACTTTAGTTCCTTTTAGTTTATAGTACAAACAAGAGAGTTTCTTTTTGTTTCCCTGCTTTCCAAAGATAAGTTATATGATGATACTGAGTTTGCTTTTGCAAATTACAAAGGTCCTCACCCCAATATTCTAGAACACAGTACGTCATGGGAGTACCTTGATCTAATTAAAGTTTTTACTGACAACTCATTCCAGGGGAAGCCTGTCCTTCACAGCATCTTTATGAGCGATCATTCACTGTCTCCGTTTGATCACCTCTGGTCCCTTTTCTTTGCCACTGACTCTCTTCTCCTGGCGACGAGGTTTCAAATCGGATCCTCTTAGGCCTCTGCACTCACACCCATGCCAATCCAACATCTGTTGATAGCTGTCAGCAAAGACCTGAAGGGGAAGAATAATGGCTGATGTGGAATAAAATGACATTCTACTTGGATTTCAGTGGTTTGGTTCATTCTGTTCCAAGCTGTTTGAAGACATGAGTCAAACTAGACCCTTCTCCAGCCCTGCAGCCCTCACCACCTCATCTCTCATACCCAGCTTTTCATCCCTTCATCCCCGCCAATCCATTCTGCAGCTGCAGTAACTTCCTAAAATAAATCTGATGACATCATCCTACTCTTACAGCCCGTCAATCGCTCTCCATTTCCCTTAGCATGAAACCCTGCTCCCTACCCGACCCCCAAAACCACTGAGATCTGATCCCTCCCTCTTGGGCCTCACCTCTGGCCTGTGCCACCTGGCCGTCTATGCTCTGAGCAGTACCATTCAACTTCTTGCAGTTTCTACCACAGACAGTGCTCTCTCGTGTCCCTGAGACTTTGCATCATAAAATACTTCCCTTGGCCTGGAATTCTCACCTTGTAATCCCATCCCTTCATCTCTTTCATTTACCTTTTTTTTTTTTTTAAACACAGTCCAGTTAAACATTAGTTCCTCAAGTTATCCATCCCCTTAACAAGCATGTCCTCAGTCACCCCTTGCCCTCCTCCTGCCCTACATGATGTTAAGGGCCCTTTCTGATTGTGTCCTTTATTTTTTGCAGCTTGTGGGATCTTAGTTCCCTGACCAGGGATCGAACCCAGTCCCCCTACAGTGGAAGCATGGAGTCCTAATCACTGGACCACCAGGGAATTCCCTGATCGTGTCTATTAATCCCAGTATTTCCCCTGTATCTAATTGGCACCTTCCCCCTCAGACATAAACATAGTGCCTGCTATACAGTAGGTATTCAATACAGTGAGTAAATAAATGAATAAAAGAAAGGGAAAAAATCCCTTCCATGAAATTTCATTTGGAGTCTCATGGCTCTAGTTCATTCATTCATTTTCAAAATGTTTTTAAAACATCTACCATGAGCACTGGCTAGATGCCGAGTGTTCAGGGAGGAACGAGGTTAGACTTGGTCCCTGCTCTCATGCCAGCACCTCGCAGGGCTCCATGGGTAACCAGAAAAGAAAGCAGAAGTCACCTGATGCTCTGCCTTAGACAGGGGAGGGCAACGCTGGGGAACTTTCACGCCACGAGTGAGTTCTGTAACGTAGACTTCATGCTGTGTCACCTCTAGCCCAGGGCAAGACAGATACAGAACTTTGTACCACAGACCTTGAAGTAGGTAGGGAAGACAGACAGACAGACCAGACAAAGGGGTTCCGATACAGTGTGAGAAGTGCTCTTTAAGAGAGCTATGTGCTATGAGGGCAGAGAAGGGTCGCTGAAGCTAATCTGGGGAGAAGTAGCTCTGGAAAGACAGTAGCAATGGTGTACAATCATACTTAATCATGAGATATGTTGAAACTGTGGCTTGTAAACTAGAATAATGATAAAATTTCTAGGTCCCTGAAGCTATTTCTTTGTCATTCTTCTCTGTTAATTGTCAAACACTTGTATGAAATTGACAGGTAAGGAGGAAATTAACCCCATTTGGATTATGAGGAGAGGCAAGGAGGCTGAGGAGTAGCTCCTATTTGGGTGAGGATGCCTGATTTATTTTCCTAATCATGACTAAACCTAGGAAAGCATACCAGGCTCAACCCTCAAGTGAGAAGCAGAAGGCCTCAGAGTCCAAAGTGGTGGTTGACACGCAAGCCAACAGGAGGCTGAATCACGCTGTCCTGAAACTGTGGCCAGAACTGTCTTCTTTCTAGCAAAGCTACACCTTGGATGGTGTCTAGAAGTAACGCTAGACAACCGCAGTCCTCATAGAAGGAGCCATGTGTCCACAGGCACGCTCTCACCCCATGAGCTTGCACTAAAACAGACATACGCTCCATAGAACTCCTGAGCACTTCCGGATTGCTCAGCTTTGCGATATTGGTCCAGATGTTAGGGGACAACTGCAGACAGGAATAACTTTGAGTCTCCTCATGCAGAGAAGTATTTAAAATAACTTTTCTGAAACTTTATTTTTTCGGCTTTCCTTATCTGCAGGGAGAAGAGTGTAGTGGTTATGAGCTGGGCCCTGGAGTTCGACTGTCTGAGTGCAAATGCAGTGTGATCTTGGGCACATTGTGGAACCTCCCTATGCCTCAGTTTTCTCATCTACAAAATGAGGATAAGGATAGAACCTACCTCCTAGAGTTGTTTTAATTATGACAACGTGCATTAATATACCTTGTTTCATTGTTTCTGAGACATGCATTTTTCACATTTTAACATGTCTGAAATTGAGGTGCAATTTACAGTCAATAGCATAGCATAGTTTAGTTGCCTCAGTGGTATGAAAAATAATGGTGTCGCTTATGATCAGTGGCATCTTAGATGGGATGAAATTCAGGATACAAAGAGCTTAGAAAAATACATAGCACATAAACAGTACTAAATGAATAGTTAATAGATGATATAGACATAAAATATATATAGCTCTTCTAACTTCATCAGAGCCAACCTATATAGCTCATTTTTAAACAAATGTCCAAGATAGCAATGGCAAATGATAACATGACTGACCCATTTCCCAGGAAAGAGAGAAGCTGCTCTTCATACTTGGCCTGGAGTTGGTGGAAGCATCTGGTACCCATCCCTTTATCTTAGCCAAGATCTCAGAAAGGTGATATAACTGAGACCCACTGAGATGTGGATACCTTGGACAGGTAAAAATTTGATGCCTCTTTAGATCAACATTCTTTTCCTAATCATTTATTAGAGCGACTGGTACTCTGAGACCCAGCAGAGAAGTAGGATCTCTGACAGTGAGGCTCAGAAATCCAGCTCTCACCCCAAAGCTGCATACACCAGGGAACAAATCCAAAGCCCTAAGTTACCCAACTGCTCTTCTTAGGAGGATAGTGATCATTGGACTGCCATTCACCAAGTGACTAATGAGAGTCTTGTTTTCCAATTACAGACCCCGCTATCCCTAAGAGAAGATGCAATAAACACATTTTCTAAATACCAGCAAATTTCCAGTGATGCTCTAGTGACGCTTGGAGACTGGTTCTATAAGCAACTCCTAAGCCTCCCCTACCTACTTTAATTCAGCTCAACTCTGGACCCCAAAAGGAGTTTATTCAGGTGACAGACACGCAGACATGAGTGAAAGTTATATATTTAGACAGGGCATCAAATGGACCTTCCCTGGCCTTTTGTTTCTTGCTGATTGTGTATTCCCTTTTAAAATGTATTCGACTGTCAATGGGAGAAAGCAGAACATTCTGTTTTAAACTTCCACATTTTAAATTTTGTTCATTTTCAATAATCTGTGTATCTTTCATCTGTATTGTTTTATTTAACTAAAACAAACATATATTGCCTTTGTATTATGAACGTTTTTTTAATTTCCAGGAAAAAAGGAAAATGAAGTTCTATCAATATGTTTATAATAGAAAGATTAATTAGAAAAGTAGAATAAAAAACTAATGCATGGTATGATCACAGTGTGTGAACATACGCAAAGGATAATAAAAGACTGAGAAAAGCTCAATAATTGCCTTTGCACGATAGGTAAGTAAAATTATTTTGTTTTATTTTTGTGTATTTAAAATTTTATACAGAAAAACTATCTGACAAGAGAAAAAATGAAATTCTTTTTCAAAGCAAATAGTATTAAATTCAGTTGAAGTTTGGAAACCACTGTAGCTTTTTAAATATACATATTAAAAAAACTCACAGTCGTATTTCATTTTCACTAGCTGTTCATAGATCACCAAGGCACTCAGGCATTTTATAATACAAACAGGAAATGGAGGTTTTGATGAAGCAAGATGACCAAAATCCACCTTCTCCAGATATGGATAAACTGCTTGGCTTGGCTCTCTTGCCTAACCCCTGTTAATATTATTTAGTATTTTCATGGTCCTCTCAGGATGATATAACAAAATATCATAGTGGCTTAGAAACAAGCATTTATTTCTCACTGTTCTGGAGGCCAGGAAGTCGAAGATCAAGGAGCCAGCAGAGTCAGTGTCTGGTGAGAACCAACTTCCTGGTTCATAGATGGCCGTCTTTTTGCTGTATACCCACATGGCAGAAGGGGCAAGCAAGCTCTCTCTGGGCTCTTTCTAGAGGCACTCATCCCTTTCATGAGGGCTCTACTCTCATGACCTAATCACCTCCCAAATGCTCTACTGCCAAATACCATCAGTTAAGTTTCAACGCATGAACTTTGGAGGGAGACAAACATTCAGTCTATGGCAGTAATGTTGAAGACAACAGTCTGTTCAGTAGGTGAAGGAGGACAATTTAAAATAAGTAGATGGTCTCTTTTTTTGCAAATATTGATGTGGATAGAGGAGACACTTATTTATTCATTCAGCAGGCACTGAGTGCCTTCCTCCCCACTGTGGGCTAGGCTCAGTGCTAATTGCTGGAGACACAGAGTGTATAAAACATGGTCTCAGCTGTCCTGGAACTCACAATCTCAGCTTTCTACCCGGTCATCTTGATTTTCAACACGGAACTTAAACATTTATTTCAGAAATCTGTTTGCCTAAGTATCTATTCCATTATAACTACTTATGAATTTAAAATAATTGCTGTTGATTTTTATCACTGCAAAATATATTAAGGAAAACATTCAGTCCTATCTCTGTCTATATGTGTCTGTCTTAGTCTGAACATGACAGCATCTGGCAATTGCAAAAGAACTCCAGGAGTGCAGATAAATGGAAAAAGCAGAGGTCTGGGTATCAGGAGACTTTGATTTAAATCTAAGCTCTGCCATTTATCAGCTTTTGGAGCTCTCTGAGCCTTAAATCCCTCATTTGTAAAATGGGAATAATAAGACCTACCTCACATTTTTGACATGAGAATGAAATGAACTAAACAATGTGAAGCACTTAACCTATAGCAAAACTGAACAAATGCTAGTTTGTTTCTTCCATATAGTTTCACTGTACGGAGGTGGACAGTCTTTCATTTAGGGGGGAAAAAAACGCAATTACAAAAACCTTGAATTTACAAGACAGGTATTTTTAGGGCTCTGGCTTTCTTTTCAGAAAGATTAAACTCAGATTATAAACAGGTTAGCTGCAGGATTCACCTTGATAATTCAATTCTAAATCAAGATAGCACAGAACCTTTGCAGCACAACCCTCCAGAGACCAAAAAAACCCTTGATCCACTGGCCTTGACCAAGTTTCAGGTAGCCTTCTGTGGCACTAGCGCTGGGATCACTGTGGGCAGAAAGTGCTCATTAGGACGAAACCTGCTGTGTGTGGGTCCATGTAGCAGGCGAGACAGTCAGACGCGATCTCTACCTCGCTGTGCAGCAGTAACTTCGCCAAGGTTCAGGCAACTAAATAAAAATTTGGAAAAAAAAAACACGTTCAGCAGATATTGAAAAACACAACACAGGGTGAGGGAGGGATGGATTGGGACTTTGGGTTTAGCAGATGCTAACTATTATGTATAGAATGGATGAACAACAAGGTCCTACTGTACAGCACAGGGATCTATATTCAATATCCTGGGATAAACCATAATGGAAAAGAACATGAAAAAGAATGTATATATATAACTGAATCACCTTACTGTACAGCAGTAATTAATGCAACATTGTATTGATAAATCAACTTTACTTCAATAAAATAAATTAAAGATAAAACACAAACACAAATTATCTTGCAATAAGAAGATGAGAGAGGGGCAAAGAAAGTCCCAGTGGTCCATGGTAAGACCCAGGAGGTACATGGTAGGTGACCACCCTCCTCTGATCTGTCTTAAAAGGCTTTATTGAGAAAAATGGAAAGGAGCCAAAAGAACCACGACTTTGGCCATGTTCACTGAACTATCTACTGTCTCCCTAGACTTGCTACCTGGTTCCCCTGTCTCCTAATTTTGTCCACCAGTGGTGACTAGATGACCTGTCATTTTAACCACATTACTGTTTGTCTCCACATGAAGATGCCTCTTCTTGATGCTTTATGCTCCCTGCCCGTTTACCCCAAGAGCTCTGCCTACAATTCCAATGGCATTTAGACTGTGGTCTCAATTCCTGGTCTCTCACAGGCCTGTCCCCTCACCTTACCTAACACAGTGTAAGGCCCCTGTCCCTTGCAACAAATTCTGCTCTTCAAGTCACTGAGTATTTGAGGCCTTTGTCTTTGCTTTATTAATCTGCTCCACATGGACCCAGGGCCCAACAATGAGGGCATCTGTTACAGATCTAATATTAGCAACAAACACAAGTCACATCATCTTGTATAAAGAAAATAATGAGGGAGAAACATTCGGTCACTAGCAGGGACGTGGCAGCATTAAACAAGGGGCTGTGTCACACGCTGGGGCTGTCTGTCATTCAGGGAGGGCACAAAAGAGGGGAGGGAGAAGATTGGAGAGTGTAAACCGTCCTTTCTTTCCTTCCGTTCTGCTGTCCTAGGGAAATACGACTGCCCTGCACAAGTCCTACCATATCTGGTCCCAGGTCAGGCAGAGAGGTCCCCTGTCCCCCTAGGAGGACATACAGAGTTCTTAGATGGTGAGTGTCAGAAACAGCCATGCTTAGACCTCTGGAAGGTGTGCCTTCAGCAGAGGGCTACCAAACTAACAAGTCATTGGATTAAAATCCCTTGGCCACGTGGCTTAGGGGACGCCGGGTGTCTCCCGTTTTCTAGCAGCTCCAAAGGTCCAGCGAGATCAGTTGGATTAGCCTCCATGGCTTGTGGAATCTCTGCAATCCCAATGGGCTGTTTAGAGCAGGGGGCAAGTCTGAGCTCTGGAAATGTTTTATTTGGCTACCAGGACTTGGAAGTTTTTTTTCAACTAGCTGTCAACATTTACATTTTTTTTTCATAAAATCCCAAGTTGTTAGCTTCTCTGGAAAATTCAGAAACTGACAACCCCATGACCCTCATTCCCACAAAACAATAGTAGACTGGCCCCCAGCAGAGTCCTTGGCCTTACGATGGGGCCTGAGCCGTCCTCCTCACAGCAACAGTCACTTAGATAACCAGCCTGAGCCGGGTGGGAAAGGGAATTTTCTACCAGGGATCAAGGGTCTCACAGGAAAGGTCAGCAGGCTCTGGGTGCTGTGAGCCGTGGGCAGGAGTGGATGAAGGAAGGAGATGAACCCCATTTCAAGGAAATACAAACTCCCACCGCCCAAAAGTCAAGCCCCAGGTACACGGGCCTGACAGAGAGACTGCCAGCCAGCCCAGGCTGGACACTGTGACCCGCAACCAGAGAAACAAACATTGGCCAAGAAGCCTGCGCAGAGCCTTGTCACGTGTCCATAGTTGGAATGAAGATGAGGAATGGTGGGGGTGGGAGAGAAGAATGTGTTCTCTCCGTGTTCCTCCATCCTTCCACTGGACCTGACGAGAAAAAAAACAAACCCTCTCACTGGCACTTGCTGAAGAATCTAAACTAAACTCCCATCCACCCCTGCAGCCTAACTCCCCATGGAACAAAAGTTAGATGGGTGGTTGTCAACCATGACTGCACAGCAGTTGTAACATTTGTACTGCAGCCAATGGAGCCAGAATTTTGGGGTGGTGAGAGGATGGGGCGAGGGTCTAGACATCAATGTGTTTCAAATGTGATTCCAGTGGGTTGAGGGCCAGCGCACTGCAGCGGTGCCTCTCCACCTTGAACATGCCCCTGACTCACCTGGGATCTAGTTTCAAATGCAGATTCTGAGTGGTAGGTCTGTGGCCAAAGTCTGAGCTCCTGAACTTCACCAAAGTCAAAGGCGATGTCCGTGCTGTGGATCTTGTCCACGCTTTGAGTGATAAGAAGCTACAGCCTTTCCCAAGAGGCACAGGAAAAGACGTTCAACATCGCTAATTATTAGAGAAATGCAAATCAAAACTACAGTGAGATATTACATCACACCAGTCAGAAAGGCTACCATCACAAAATCCACAATTAATAAATGCTGGAGAGGGTGTGGAGAAAAGGGAATCTCCTACACTGTTGGTGGGAAAGTAAATTGGTATAGCCACTGTGGAGAACAGTATGGAGGTTCCTTAAAAAACTAAAAATAGAGTTACCCTATGATTCCACAATCACAGTACTGGGCATATATCCAGAGAAAAACATGGTCTGAAAGGATACATGCACCCCAATGTTCATTGTAACAGTGTTTACAATAGCCAAGACATGGAAGCAACGTAAATGTCCAGCGACAGGGGAATGGCTAATGAAGTAGTGGTACATATATACAATGGAATATTACTCAGCCATTAAAAAGAATGAAATAATGCCATTTGCAGCAACATGGATGGACCTAGAGATTCTCATACTGAGTGAAGTCAGACAAAGACAAGTATTGTATGATATCGCTTATATGTGGAATCTAAAAAAAAATGAGACATATGAACATATTTACAAAACAGAAACAGACTCACAGACTTAGAGAACAAACTTACGGTTACCGGGGGGAAGGTGGGAAGGGATAGTTAGGGAGTTTGGGATTAACATGTACACACTGCTATATTTAAAATGGATAACCAACAAGGACCTACTGCATAGCACAGGGAACTCTGCTCAATATTACCTAACAACCTAAATGGGAAAAGAATTTGAAAAAGAATAGATACAGGTATATGTATAACTGAATCACTTTGCTGTGCACCTGAAACTAACACAACATTGTGGATCACTTATACTCCAATATAAAATAAAAAGTTTAAAAAAAAGGAAGAAGAAGCTATAGACTTTTCCTTTGTCATTCTCCTTTCAAGTACTTTAGCAGGGGCAACTCCAGGTCTGTCACCTGTAAGTCCGAGAGTAATAATAATAACGAATAATATTATTAAAGTAACACAAAGTAAGTAATAATAATTTCAATAATAGCTAGACTTTGTTGTGTGCTTCTCGTCGAACACCATGCTGAAATCACACTTTTTTAAAAAAAATCTTCAACTAGATGTGAAATAATAGCTTGTTTTTACCTCAAGCTGGTTACTACTCGTAGTCTCTTACTTATATTAAGTCCGTTGAGCTTCACAATCATCCTATTGCTGTGAGTACAGTTATTATCATGTCCAGAAGCAGCCTGCCGAGGTCACACGGTTTTATGAGCGCAGCCCTGGTGTTTGGACACAGGGTGTGTGCTGGGCCCCGCTGGCTCTCACAGGAGCAGGGGTTTAGGAGTGCTGTGTCACTTGCCCGTCGCCCTAGCAAAAGGCAGAGCTGGGCTTCCACTCTCCATCTGCCTGACTCTATACAGACTGAGCTCTTGGAAAGAAAAGCGAACGATGTATACAAATTGGGAGTCAGGGTTCTTGGCACATTGTAGACACTCATAATATGGTAACCACTTTTCCTGCCTCTAGCCTACTTGTTTTTACCTTTCTCCTAGAGTAGCCAGTGTGAACTGTAGACAAGCAGTTACGGGGGTGTCTTTATCCCTTTGGGCTGTTATCACAAGGTACCATAAACTGGGGGGATTGAACATGGTTTTTCACAGTTCTGAAGGCAGGAAGTCCAAGCCTAGGGTGCCAGCATGGTCAGCTTTTTGGTGAGGGTTCTCTTCCTGCTTTACAGACAGCCACCTTCTTGCTGCATCCTCACATGGTGAAGAGAATAATGATCTCTCTTTTTAGAAGGGCATTAATCTCATTCATGAGAGCTCCACCCTCATGATCTAATGACTTCCCAATGGCCCCACCTGCAAATCCCTAATCGGAGATTAAGGTGTCAACATATGAATTTTAGGAGGACACATTCGGTCCATAGCAAGGGGGGTGATAGTGGGAAAACGGAATGGAACACAGGAAATGGAATTGAAATGCACCGGCTCCCTAAAGGAGCCAAGGAATGTCAATGTCATGGGCGGAGGAAGGGAGGGATTTGACAGTAAGCCACACTCACTTCCTAGAGTGAAGCAGCCAGTGGGGGCATTCAAAACCAGTCCCATCCCCCTGCAGCCCTGGTAAGAAAGAAATGCCTGGAGCAGCCATCATTCTCCCAAAAAGGTGACCTGTGCCCATTTGTCAGGTACGATTGAAAAAAGTGAACAAGAGAGCTGCCATGAGCCCGAGAACAGACTGAAACAACTCTGAGAGCCCCAAGAGGCTTTGGCCCTGAACTTGAGGCTGACTGTTCCCAATAAAAGTTACCTTTCTTCAGAGGCTCTAAAACTAGCAGTTTGGGGGAGAGCCTGGCTATGATTATGGTAGCTGGGAAGAAGTTGTGGCGTGGTGAACCTGCCTAATTGCCTGTCTGTCTCCAAGCAGATCATAAACTTCATATTATGTTCCCTTAGCATGTAGTACTAGACTGGCACGGTGAGGGGGCTTAACAATATTTGTTGAGTCAATGAATGAAGGTCTCATATTGGAATAGGAGAAACAGAGTTTATTCTCTGGCTCTGTGAGTTATTTCAACCCCCAGCTTAAAACTGGATATCTTATTTTAAAAGACAATTAACATGAAAGCAACTATGCTATAATAGGAACTATTTATTTATTTTAGGTGTTTCTTATGATGCTAGCTCTTTTTTTCATTTCTATTGGTGGTTTCAAGTCATTCACTCAATCGACAATATTCATTGAGTCCTCACTAAACAGAGAAAGCCAAGAAAGATAATTATCAACTGTATTAATCTGTTTCAATTCATGAGCTAAACCACAGGTTAATAAAGTACTCAGGGTCCTAGAGGGTCATGTGTAAGTACAGTCAAGGTGATATACCACAAGAGAAGTGAGGTTAGGTCACCTGGTTACTAAGGAGTTTCTCAGGAAAAAGAAACTTATGCAATAGATGGTTGACATTTCCAGGGAATGGATCCTGAGCTCTTTCTTTGCAAATTCTTAATCCTAGCTCTTTCCTAAAAATTATCCTTATCTGGAGCCAGGATTTCCCACACATAGCCTCAAATTCTAAATCTAAAGCCCATTCAACTCTCACACCTGATCTCTCACCTGGTAGCTGTTTTTCCAGAGAATTTCTCCTGAAGTCTCCTGAGGAGCTTCCTTCACCGCCCTCCACATTATTTGAATATGGGCCTCAGCACAATTCCAAGATATTGACTGCATTGATTTGGAGTTGCTCATAAGTAGCTGGAATGGCTGTTGTCAACTTAGTGAATGCCAGTGATCTGCTGGGTCTGTTAAAGTCCCACCTAATCCAATACGAGTCAGAAACGTGACATGTCAGCTGATACAGCAGGAAACCAGAACCTACAGACCTTCTGCTCTCAGGATTTGCCTCTGGGAGGAAAGATAGAGCCATTTCCAGGGATGGCTGTGAATTATCAGTGCTTTCAAAGACTCTGTGGCCCCCAAATTCCTCCATCCCCAGCTCAGCTAAAATACCAATGGCCCCAATCACTCAGTGGGAGGAGTTTGCATTAACTGAGTTATGACATTTTGTGCCTTCCCCCCACCTCAGCTCCCGCCACCTCTCTCCTGCTCTCCAGCCACTTTGCTAATCTGTGAGCACCTTAAGGCTGCCCCCACCGCAGGTATTTGCATGTGTGTCCCTCTGCGTGGAATGATGCTCTCACTCCCTTGTCCACAGGGCGCACTCGAAGACCACACTCCCAAGAGGCCACCCTCTCCGACATAGCAGTCCTGTCACTCTCTAACCCCTTACTCTGCTTTATTTTTTCTCCTAGCCCTTATGACTGCTTGACTTGTTATGTGTCTCTTTATAATGAGGATATAAGCTGCAGGAGAACTGAAACTTTGCCTTTTTCACTGGTGTGTGCCCAATTCCACAAACAGTGCCTGGTACACGGTAAGTGCTTAACAAACATGTGCTTAGCTGAATGAATGAATGAATGAATAAGTGAGTGAGTGAACGGGCCCTGAAATATATAGGCACCATGTGAATCTTTTGAGAAGAGGCTTTCTGAGAGATGGAACAAAGAAAAGATGCTCTCTGAGGTCTACAGGCCTGGACGTAGCTCTTTTTTAGGTAGAGGGGCCTGAACATTTAGGGCACGAGGATACTGGATGCCAAGATCCTAGAAAAATCCAGAAACCCGGCCACACAAATGTTGCATTTTCATAGAGTAGCATCTCCAGCATGTTACCCATGCCCAACAGGGCTCAGCTGTGCCCTTCCTCTGTCCTCCCTGAAATTGCTTATCTCCCTAACACCCACCACTTGCTGAGGAACCGTGAGAAGGGTCTCACTATTTCCCTGTAATCATTGCAGGTCAATGACAAGGAGCTTGTGAGGCATTTCAGTTTGAGAGGCTGGTGAGCAGAGCAGGATGGGCAAGGGCTGTTCCTCACCAGGATCTGTTCAACTCAGATTAGCGTCCATTCCACTTATCTCGGTAGCCAATTCCTAGCAACTGTTTGCGGTTTTCTATGTAAAGTGATGAAAGGTAACACAAATATTGGGGGAAAAATCAACTTCAAGACCCGTATATGGTCACAATCTAACAACATAAATATCATGGTGAAGTTATTTCTAAATATCTGGAAAGGAGTCCTTACACACACGGAAACTGAATTGGTGTAATGGTTAATCTCTATGAATAATTCATTGTGACCAGGTAGTCAGACAAATCCATATCTGACGCTTTTATAAATCTTTGAGGAGTCCCAAGACCTGAACTCCAACCTCTACAAGTTACATTTAAGTACAGGTTCTAATGTCCATCTTACAACTTTGGGCTCCTAAGTAATAATGATAATAGGTAATATTTATTTAGCACAAATTATGTTTGCCTGGATCTGAACTTGTTATGTGCAAACTCTCGCAGAGGTGCAATGTGGCTAAGAGCTCGTTTTGCCTAAACTGGCAAGTGGAGAGCCATCGAAACCTGATTTGTTGAAAGACTACTAAACAAGTTGGTGTAGGAGTCTGAATAAAGGCTGGGTCCTCTGGCTCTTGACTGATTGTGAAATCTTTACCTTGCCTTTGTAACACTGCAACAAGGACAAATACGACAAGGAGTGGAATTTGCAAATGGGTATGTGTGACCTTTTGGGCAAACATGCGTTAGATCATGAGAAAAAAAAATAATCAGTTTTCTACCGGTAAAAATAATTAGCAGTTTCTTACAAAACTAAATATAGTCTCACCATACAATCCAGCAATTGCACTCTTTGGTATTTACTCAGATGAGCTGAAAACTTACATCCACACCAAAACCTGCACACAAATGTTTATAGTAGTTTTATTCATAATTGCAGAAAAACGTGGAAGCAACCAAGATGTCCTTCAGCACGTGAGTGGATAAATAAAGGGTGGTACGTCATACAATGGAATATTATTCAGCAATAGAAGGAAATGAGCTATAAAACCACTGCAGTGGAGGAAACTTAAAGGCATATTACTACGTGAAAGAAGTCATTTGGAAAAGACAAAACTATGGAAGCAGTAAAATGGTCAGTGGTTGTCGGGGGAGGGGGGGCGGGGAGCGGGATATGAATAGGCAGAGCACAGAGGAATTTTAGGCAATGAAACTATTCTGTATGGTATTATAAGTGTACATGTCATTATACACTGGTCAAATCCATAGACTGTACAACACCAAGAGTGAACCATAAATTAAACTACGGACTCTGGGTGATAATGAGGTGTCAGTGCAGGTTCATCGATTGTAACAAATGTTCCTTTCTGCTGTGGATGATGGTGGAGGAGCCTGGGAAGGAGTATGTGGGAATCCTCTGTATTTTCCACTTAATTTTGTTGTGAACTACTCTGAAAAAATTAAGTCTATTAAGTAAAATAAAAGTAACGTGTAAGCCTGAGGGGGTGGTGAGGAAAACAACAGTAGAACTGAGCATCAGAGAAGGAATATGAGCGGATGTCCTTGGCCTTGGGCGGGCCCTAGAGGACAGCAGAGTGTATGAATGCACATCAAATTAACTGAGCACCTCCTACATGCCTGTCACATTTACATCCCCAGTATCTTCACAAAACTCTCGCACTGTAATTCTGGCTCAGAGAAAATCAATGATTTTTTTGCTGAAGATCCCACGACTAGAAAGTAGCAAAGCGCAGGTTTGAATGCCATTTCTGCTGACTCTAAGTCCAGTTCTCCCCTCTAAGTAACTGCTGGAAAGGTCCAAGCAGTGACTACGGAAAAGTTTGCTTTACGAAAGACAACATGCTTCAGATTCAACTTTGCACATATGCATACAGAGTGGGTCCATGGATGGACTGAGTTTGTGGATGGAGGGAAAACACAAAACCACATCAACAGCATAACACTTATTTACTTCACCATTAAAAGAAAAGAAGAGGCTGCAGGGAAGGTGATAGGGAAGGAGTACTGAATAGAGAATCAATATTACTATGCAGAGTAATAGTCTTTCTGGAATTTCCCATACCAAGGACAAAATTTCATAATGGACAGAGTCAGGTTCTCCTGGGAGTCACCCTCTCTGCCATGATGAGGAAGGAAAGCTTCTGCAGCTCTGGAGAGAGGCCAGAGAAGGTGGCCTCACAGTCTGGTGACAATGCAGACCTCCCCAAGTCTCCTTTCTTCTCTGCAGTGCATGCCAGAGACACGGCCCATCTTCCTCACCTCTCACCTCTTCATGGCCACACTCATCTTATTCTTCCATCTCCAAGCCTGGCTGGAAAGGAAGATAAAGTCTCCCCACCTCCCTACTTCCTTGCTGCTCCACGAAAACAAAGTCTTCATTCCATATTGCTTCAGGAAAACAGAAGGCTACACACACACACACGCACACACACACAATTTCAGTAACTTACAAAGCTCTGGCCTTAATGTTACTATGCTAACCTCCAACTCCCTTCCCAGCTGGTAATTATAGGTCCCCTTTAGAGTCCCCACCCAACCACCTATTTTTAATCTCCTAAGGGTGCTCACCTGAAATCTCCCTTATTCTGAACCAGATTTTTCCAAAGGTCATGCAGAGCCCTATTCCCAGGCCACTTTGCCATAATCGATCCAGCGCGGGGGGGCGAAATTGATGGCTTCCGCACTGTTGAAGCCATGGTTGAAGCCAGAGTGGTAGCCATAGGGAAAGGTCACGATGAACTCTCCAGCCTCCTGAGTGACCCGATCGAAGGGGATGCCGTTGTCCTTGAGGACCGTGGGCGAGATGAGAGCCACCTTGTGCCGCAGGAAGGCCTCACAGCCCCGCGCGCTGCCCGGGAAAAGCTCCCTGGCCAGGCGTTCCAGGCGCCTGCCGTGCTCCGGGGGCACCGTGTACCAAGTCTTGGGCTCCCCGAAGTGCAGGTAGTTGATGCTGTAAAGGTCCATGTCCTCCGTGTGCCAGGCGAAGGCAGTCTTCCACATGCCGAAGTACAGGTAGGGGGTGTTGACGCCTTCGATGACCACTCCGCACTCCTGCTCCAGCAGGTCCTGAATGGTTCCCAGGTTTCAGAGTTTTCATCATATAGGGAGCCATTGATTTTTTTTTTGAATTTTGTTTTATTTATTTATTTTTATACAGCAGGTTCTTATTAGTTATCTATTTTATACTTAATAGTGTATATATGTCAATCCCAATCTCCCAATTCATCCCCCCACCCCCCTTCCCTACTTGGTGAAGGAGCCATTGATTTTTAACACCATAATTTGGTAGTAAGTATAAACGTTTCTTTGAATATTTTCGCTCCAAATTTTCCAAATCCAACTATGCCTGAATCTGATACTTTTAGCTTTTTCCTAAAACTGGAGATGCTTGCTCACCGCCGGGGCTTTTCTTTTCCTGTGTTTAGTAAACACACCTCCTTCCCCCTCGCCCCCTGTTGGACGGACTGGCTATTACAATGGTATCAGACGTCCGATTTTCCATTTCTTAACGGGGCCTGTTCTGTGCGAGTCTTTGGATTCCATGTAAGCAATATATTTGTGAAATAATTTTTTTTCACGACTGCATGAAACGTCATTATTGTAAAATTTAGGTTCTACATGGCATGTTCCTCAGATGCTATGGTTTTAAATTAATAAGCCTCAAACTCCCAAATCCCAAGGTCTGTTCTGGATATAGCTGAAGTTGCTGAGATACACATGAATCATTATCATATAAAACATAAGCATTAACTACTACAACGGTAAAACCTCTCATATATGTCACTCACCACCAACAATTGTCACCTGAACTCTAAGCAACTAAAATTTTAAAAAATATCTCCCAGCTTTCCAGTTCATTCAGGCACCAAATCTTAGATTCAGCAGTTTCTCGCAAAAGGAAATGCGATTTCAGTAGCTGAGACATGGAAGCAACCTATATTGTCCATTGACAGAAGAAAGGATAAAGAAGATGTGGTACATATATACAATGGAATATTACTCAACCATTAAAAAGAATGAAATAATGCTATTTGCAACAACATGGATGGACCTAGAGATTGTCATACCGAGTGAAGTAAATCAGACAATGATAAATATCGTATGATACCACTTAAAAAAAAAGGACACAAATGAACTCATTTACAAAATAGAAACAGAGTTAGAGAATGAACTTATGGTTACCGGGAGGGAAGGGTGGAGAGGAGGGATAGGGAGTTTGGGCTTGACATGTACACACTGCTATATTTAAAATGGATAACCAACAAAGACCTACTATATAACACTGGGAACTGTGCTCAATACTATGTAATGACCTGAATGAGAAAAGAATTTGATAAAGAGGGGATACATGTATAAGTATAACTGAATCACTTCGCTGTACACCTGAAATTAACACAACATTGTTAATCAACTATATTCCAACATAAAATAAAAAGTTAAAAAAAATTAGTGAAGATTTATATTATGGATATGATTGAGGGAATAATTTTATTCAGTCGGCTCTGATATAATTCCATTGTCTGCAGACCAATCATAGACTCCAAAATGTTCTTTTCCACTACTAGTAAACTCAGTTTGTTATCATCTCACTAAAGGAAACTATTTTGAGTGAAACTATTTCTTTGAAACCTGAACATGAAAAGATAAACTTCATAAAATTTTTTAAATATAAAAAATATACAAATCACTTTTCACTGCAAAGTAAAGGAGCTGTTACTGTGGAAGATTACTGGACTGAATGTCAATATTATGACATAGTATGAGTGTGTTTCATGTTTGGTAATTGCAATCATTGTTGCTTTTGTTGTGGTCATCCATGTACAATGCTTGGTGTCAGTCTATTTATCTCTTGTAAAAATAAAATACAGTGTGTGTGTGTGAAAAAAAAAAAAAGAAATAAAAGATGGAATGGCTGGGGAAAAAAAAAAGTTCTGGATGAGCCAGTAGCCAAGTACCATATTAAAAAAATAAAATAAAATAAAATAAAATAAAATTTAATCACCAAAATAAAAAGTAAAGATTAAAAAAATGTTAACTCCATCTCAAAAGTAAATAGTTCTTGCCTTAATCTCTTTTACATATTCTTTTTAAAATAAGAAACAAGAGTAGAGGAATAAACAGGAGATTGTTTAATAATGTGAAATCCTAACTTCACATGAGCATTTTTCAAGATCCAGAATATGCTTTCCCCTTTGGACTCAACCTCAAAATGAAGCAGCATGGACTGATGGTCTAGTTCTATGTGCCCCATCAAAAACTGAATTCACTCAGCACCATTCCTTTCCAATCCCTCAGCATCCTCCAAAATAATTGATGTCCAACTCTGGTCCACTCCTTCAGTTTCCCATAAAATGAAAATATTTTGCCTGATACAAACCTGTGTTTAAAACTTTTAACTTGACAACATAGCATATCACGTATGAGACAATAACTATGTATTACATATATATTTATATATTTATGTATAAATAATATGTATATTACTTACACATATATATTCTTTTTTAATCTAGGAGAAATAAGAATTCCGTCTATCACAGCTTCCAATGTAAAAATTATAAAAGATGTTCCCACAACTGAAAAACAAACGCTTTAAACTTCTAACAGGAAAGCTTCTCCCTTTCTATAAATTTCACACATTTAACAAGAAAAAAAGAGTAATTTTTAGTAAGGAGAGAAAAAGATAAGAAACTCTAGCTAGATGATTTAGCTTAATCATTTACTCAAATAAACATGAATTGAGTGACTACCATGCTTAAGTATCAAAATAGGTTCAATGGGGAATATAAAAATAAATCAAGACTTAGACCTTCCTGAAAAGATGTCTATTTCCATGGGGAAGATAAGTCAAGTACAGAATTAGCATTCATCAATAAGTTGGATTTGAATACTCACCCAAGATTTACAAAATGGTGACCTTAAGTATTTTATTCAACTTTTCTATCATTCTGTGTCTTCATCTATTTAAAGAGGATAATAGTAGTTTCTACCTCATAAGGGGATTCTGTGTATTGTGCTGATCTTGAGGCTTGGTATGGTGCCTGGCATGTTGTCTGTGCTCAGTGATTATAGATAGTGTGTTATAGAAGATCAGAGAGGTCTGGGACAATGAGGGAAACTTCACCAGTAAGTAGCTGCCTAAAAAGGAAAGGAGAAATAAAATGGAAGTTCCGAGAAAGGTAGGAAGTTTGAAATAATGAGTAGGTAAGGGTGACCATTGACATAAGCAAGAAAAGTATGAAAGTTCTCAAGAGAGTTTTCTTACTTTGTTCAGCAAGCTGACCTCTCAGCTTCTTCACCTCCTCCCCATTTTTAAATGATTTTCCTCTCCACCTCAACTAAGTCGCCCTTGTCATCTGACCCTTTCTGAAATCTTGATTTTAGGAATCCTACTCTGGAACAAATGCTGACTACCCTTTTGCACACAACAGTACCCAACACTTTTTTACCTAATAGAGAATCACTGAATGTTTGGCCCTTCTGTGGTTCTGTCCTTTTACTTTTACTCATTTTATTTATTTCTTTATTTATTATTTTTCCTTTATTTATTTTTGGCTGTGTTGGGTCTTTGTTACTGCACGTGGGCTTTCTCTAGTTGTGGCGAGTGGGGGCTACTCTTTGTTGTGGTGTGCAGGCTTCTCATTGTGGTGGCTTCTCTTGTTGTGGACCACAGGCTCTAGATGCATGGGCTTCAGTAGTTGTGGCACACGGGCTCAGTAGTTGCAGCTTGTGAGCTCTAGAGCACAGGTTCAGTAGTTGTGGCATGTGGCCTCAGTAGATGTGGCTTGCGGGCTCTAGAGCACAGCCTCAGTAGTTGTGGCACACAGGCTCAGTAGTTGTGTCTAGAGGGCTATAGAGCGCAGGCTCAGTAGTTGTGGCACACGGGCTTAGTTGCTCCACAGCATGTGGGATCTTCCTGGACCAGGGCTCAAACCCGTGTCCCCTGCATTGGTAGGCTGATTCTTAACCACTGTGCCACAAGGGAAGCCCTATGTTTACCATTTTAGATGGACAAAAGAGTTCTGACTGAGTTCTGCTTCAATCCCCTCACCATCTTGATTTAGGAAAATTAATTCTGCCTCCTCACTGCATAAATGCTTTTCACCATTGGTAAAATGTCCCAAGAAGTAAAATGTGGGCAGCACTGAGCCCTGCTAAGGTGAAGAGTAAGAGAAAAAAGACAGGTATAAATAGCCTCTTCCTTGGGTTTTGCAGGAACCAGGGTTTTCACAACCATCAAAAAAAGTAAATTTTGTCTCTTCCTTTCCATCATTTACAGCTGTAATATTTTGCATTGCTTAATACTTCTAATTCTATTTTAATTACTGGCAGAAATGTTACATATGTTTTCCTCTTTAGTAAATTGCTGGCTTTTGGGATAAAATATTTAACTAGATAAACAGAGAAACTGTTTTCAGTTTAAGGAAGTATTCATGGATTCCTCTGTGGGGGCATGTTTTAAACAGAACTGAGCATTGAATTCTATCATATGCCCATCAGCATCTATGAAAATGATTATATAACTTTTTTTCTTGGATCTATTAATAAGTCACTTTACTAGGCTTTCTTATTTTAAACCATCATTGTTTTCCTGCAATAAATGTCATTCAGTCATTATGTTATTCTTTTAATGTAGTTAAAATTTTAATTTAAAACTTTTGCATTGAAAATTGGTTAAAGATGGTGGAGTAGAAGGACATGCTCTCACTCCCTCTTGCGAGAGCAAGAATCAGAATCACAATTAACTGCTGAACAGTCATCGACAGGAAGACACTGGAACTCACCAAAAAAGATACCCCACATCCAAAGACAATGAAGAAGCCACAGTGAGATGGTAGGAGGGGCGCAATCACAATAAAATCAAATCCCATAACTGCTGGGTGGGTGACTTACAAACTAGAGAACACTTATACCACAGAAGTCCACCCACTGGAGTGAAGGTTCTGAGCCCCACCTCAGGCTTCCCAACCTGGGGGTCCAGCAACGGGAGGAGGAATTCCTAGAGAATGAGACTTTGAAAGCTAGCGAGATTTGATTGCAGGACTTCAACAGGACTTGGGGAAACAAAGACTCCACTCTTGGAGGGTACACACAAAGTAGTGTGTGCATCGGGACCCAGGGGAAGAAGCAGTGACGCCATAGGAGACTGAACCAGACCTACCTGCTAGTGTTGGAGGGTCTCCTGCAGAGGCAGGAGGTGGCTGTGTCTCACCGTGATGACAAGGACACTGGCAGCAGAAGTTCTGGGAAGTAATCCTTGGTGTGAGCCCTCCCAGAGTCGGCCATTAGTCCCACCAAAGAGCCCAGGTAGGCTCCAGTGTTGGGTCACATCAGGCCAAACAACCAACAGGGAGGGAACCCAGCCCCACCCATCAGCAGGCAAGCAGATTAAAGTTTTACTGAGCTCTAGTTACCAGAGCAACACCCACCTCTACCCACCACCAGTCCCTCCCATCAGGAAACTTGCACAAGCCTCTTAGACAGCCTCATCCACCAGAGGGCAGACAGCAGAAGCAAGAAGAACTACAATCCTGCAGCCTGTGCAACAAAAACCACATTCACAGAAAGATAGACAAGATGAAAAGGCAGAGGGCTATGTACCAGATGAAGGAACAAGATAAAACCCCAGAAAAACAACTAAATGAAGGGCAGATAGGCAACCTTCCAGAAAAAGAATTCAGAATAATGATAGTGAAGATGATCCAGGACCTCGGAAAAAGAATGGAGGCAAAGATCGAGAAGATGCAAGAAATGTTTAACAAAGACCTAGAGGAATTAAAGAACAGACAGAGATAAACAATACAATAACTGAAATGAAGAATACACTAGAAGGAATCAATAGCTGAATAACTGAGGCAGAAGAACAGATAAGTGACCTGGAAGACAGAATGGTGGAATTCACTGCTGCAGAACAGAATAAAGAAAAATGAATGAAAAGAAATGAAGACAGCATAAGAGACCTCTGGGGCAACATTAAACGCAACAACATTCGCATTATAGGGGTCCCAGAAGGAGAAGAGAGAGAGAAAGGACCCGAGAAAATATTTGAAGAGATTATAGTCGAAAACTTCTCTAACATGGGAAAGGAAATAGCCACCCAAGTCCAGGAAGCACAGAGTCCCAGGCAGGATAAACCCAAGGAGAAACACACCAAGACATATAGTAATTAAATAGGCAAAAATTAAAGACAAAGAAAAATCATTGAAGAGCAGCAAGGGAAAAATGACAAGTAACATACAAGGGAACTCCCATAAGGTTAACAGCTGATTTTTCAGCAGAAACTCTACAAGCCAGAAGGGAGTGGCATGACATATTTAAACTGATGAAAGGGAAGAACCTACAACCAAGATTAATCTACCTGGCAAGGATCTCATTCAGATTCAATGGAGAAATCAAAAGCTTTACAGACAAGCAAAAGCTAAGAGAATTCAGCACCACCAAACCAGCTCTACAACAAATGCTAAAGGAACTTCTCTAAGTGGGAAACACAGGAGAAGAAAAGGACCTACAAAAACAAACACAAAACAATTAAGAAAATGGTAATAGGAACATACATATCAATAATTACCTTAAACGAGAATGGATTAAATGCTCCAACCAAAAGACACAGGCTAGCTGAATAGATACAAAAACAAGACCCATATATGTGCTGTCTGCAAGAGAACCACTTCAGACCTAGGGACACATATAGACTGAAAGTGAGGGGATGAAAAAAGATATTCCATGCAAATGGAAATCAAAAGAAAGCTGGAGTAGCAATTCTCATATCAGACAAAATAGACTTTAAACTAAAGACTATTACAAGAGACAAAGAAGGACACTACATAATGAGCAAGGGATCAATCCAAGAAGAAGATATAACAATTGTAAATATTTAAGCACCCAACATAGGAGTAACTCAATACATAAGGCAAATGTTAACAGCCATAAAAGGAGAAATCGACAGTAACACAATCATGGTACAATAGTACAATCATAGTGGGGACTTTAACACCCCACTTTCACCAATGGACAGATCATCCAAAATGAAAATAAATGAGGAAACACAAGCTTTAAATGACACATTAAACAAGATGGACATAATTGATATTTAAAGGACATTCCATCCAAAAACAACAGAATACTCTTTCTTCTCAAGTGTTCATGGAACATTCTCCAGGATAGATCATATCTTGGATCACAAATCAAGCCTTGGTAAATTTAAGAAAATTGAAATCGTATCAAGTATCTTTTCCGACCACAACACTATGAGACTAGATATCAATTACAGAAAAAAAAACTGTAAAAACGCAAACACATGGAGGCTAAACAATACGCTACTAAGGAACCAAGAGATCACTAAAGTAATCAAGGAGGAAATCAAAAAATACCTAGAAACAAATGACAATGAAAACACAATGGTCCAAAACCTATGGTATGCAGCAAAAGCAGTTCTAAGAGGGAAGTTTATAGCAATACAATACTACCTCAGGAAACAAGAAACATCTCAAATAAAAAACTTAATCTTACACCTAAAGCAATTAGAGAAAGAACAAAAAAACACACAGTTAGCAGAAGGAAAGAAATCATAAAGATCAGAGCAGAAATAAATGAAAAAGAAATGAAGGAAACAATAGCAAAGATCAATAAAACTAAAAGCTGGTTCTTTGAGAAGATAAACAAAATTGATAAACCATTAGCCAGACTCATCAAGAAAAAAAGGGAGAAGACTCAAATCAACAGAAGTAGAAATGAAAAAGGAGAACAACTGACACTGCAGAAATACAAAGGATCATGAGGGATTACTACAAGGAACTATATACCAATAAAATGGACAATGGAAGAAATGGACAAATTCTAGGAAAGGTATACCCTTCCAAGACTGAACCAGGAAGAAATAGAAAATATGAACAGACCAATCACTAGTAATGAAATTGAAACTGTGATTAAAAACCTTCCATCAAACAAAAGTCCAGGACCAGGTGGTTTCACAGGTGAATTCTATCAAACATTTAGAGAAGAGCTAACACCCATCCTTCTCAAACTCTTCCAAAAAATTAAGGAGGAAGGGACACTCCCAAACTCATTCTATGAGGACACCAGTGCCCTGATACCAAAACCAGACAAAGATACCACAAATAAAGAAAATTATAGACCAATATCACTGATGAATATAGATGCAAATATCCTCAACAAAATACTAGCAAACAGAATCCAACAACACATTAAAAGGATCATACACTATGAGCAAATGGGATTTATCCCAGGGATGCAAGGATTCTTCAATATATGCAAATCAATCAATGTGATACACCATATTAACAAATTGAAGAATAAAAACCATATGATCATGTCAATAGATGCAGAAAAGGCTTTTGAAAAATTCAACACCCATTTATGATAAAAACGCTCCAGAAAGTGGGCATTGAGGGAACCTACATCAACACAGTAAAGGCCATATACAACAAACCCACAGCAAACATCATTCTCAATGATGAAAAACTGAAAGGATTTCCTCCAAGATCAGGAACAAGACAAGGATGTCCACTCTCACCACTATTATTCAACAGTTTTGGAAGTCTTAGCCATGGCAATCAGAGAAGAAAAAGAAATAAAAGGAATCCAAATTGGAAGAGAACAAGGAAAACTGTCACTGTTTGCAGATGACATGATACTATACATAGAGAATCCTGAAGATGCCACCAGAAAACTACTAAAGCTAATCAATGAATTTGGTAAAGTTGCCGGATAGAAAATTAATGCACAGAAATCTCTGGCATTCCTATACACTAACAATGAAAGATCAGAAAGAGAAATTAAGGAAACAATCCCATTCACCATTGCAACAAAAAGAATAAAATACCTAGGAATAAACCTACCTAGGGAGACAAAAGACCTGTATGCACAAAACTATGACACTGATGAAATAAATTAAAGATGATACAAACAGATGGAGAGATATACCATGTTCTTGGATTGGAAGAATCAATATTGTGAAAATGACTCTACTACCCAAAGCAATATACAGATTCAATGCAATCCCTATCAAATTACCAATGGCATTTTTTACAGAACTGGAACAAAAAATCTTAAAATTTATCTGGAGAAAAGACCCCGAATAGCCAAAGCAGTCTTGAGGGAAAAAAACGGAATTGGAGTAATCAGACTCCCTGACTTCAGACTATACTACAAAACTACAGTAATCAAGACAATATGGTACTGGCACAAAAACAGAAATATAGATCAATGGAACAGGATAGAAAGCCCAGAGATAAACCCACGCACCTATGGCCAACTAATCTATGACAAAGGAGGCAAGGATATACAATGGAGAAAAGACAGTGTCTTCAATAAGTGGTGCTGGGAAAACTGGACAGCTACATGTAAAAGAATGAGAGTAGAACACTCCCTAACACTATACACAAAAATACGCTCAAAATGGATTACAGACCTAAATGTAAGGCCAGACACTATAAAACTCTTAGAGGAAAACATAGGAAGAACACTCTTTGACATAAATCACAGCAAGATCTTTTTTGATCCACCTCCTAGAGTAATGGAAATAAAAACAAAAATAAACAAATGGGACCTAATGCAACTTAAAAGCTTTAGCAAAGCAAAGGAAACTACAAACAACACGAAGAGACAACCCTCATAGTGGGAGAAAATATTTGCAAACGAATCAATGGACAAAGGATTAATCTCCCAAATATATAATTATAATTAATTATAATTTATATTGATTGTAATTATATTAATTATAATTATATTGATTATAATTTATAATCAATATTAAAAAAACAACCCAATCCAAAAATGGGCAGAAGACCTAAATAGACATTTCTCCAAAGAAGACATACAGATGGATAAGAAGCACATGAAAAGCTGCTCAACATCACTAATTATTACAGAAATGCAAATCAAAACTACAGTGACTTTCACCTCACATCAGTTAGAATGGGCATCATCAGAAAATCTACAAACGACAAATGCTGGAGAGGGTGTGGAGAAAAGGGAACCCTCTTGCACTGTTTGTGGGAAAATAAATTGATATAGCCACTATGGAGAACAGTATGGAGGTTCCTTCAAAAACTAAAAATAGAATTACCATATGATCCAGCAATCCCACTAGTGGACATATACCAGAGAAAACCATAATTCAAAAAGGCACATGCACCCCAATATTCATTGCAGCATTGTTTACAATAGCCAGGTCATGGAAGCAACCTAAATGCCCATCGACCTATAAACGGATAAAGAAGATGTGCTACATATATACAATGGAATATTATTCAGCCATAAAAAGGAACGAAATTGGGTCATTTGTCGAGAAGTGGATGAATCTAGGGACTGTCATACAGAGTGAAACAACTAGAAGTCTGCAAACATACACCAATGAAATGACAGAATTGAGGACTACTGTGGTCACTGTGCACATGGAGCAGAACGGGAGGAAATATTACAAGAAAAGAAAATGAATATTTCAGTAGGGTTGGCAGCAACAAAGATCTGGTTGCTTCAGGCTACTTCCTAAAATGAGAGATAACAGGAAGTACAAACCCAAGCCTAAAGCAAATAGATGAAAACAGCATAGAACATTATATGTTCTTAGCATAGATTCTACATTGTAGAAGACTCTTGTAGAAAATACACAGAAGAGTATTTTACAATGTGGGTCTAAACACACTATATGATGCAGAAGATTTCTTTGTGTAACATGGCATTTTTCTTCCTCAACAAATATCTACCAGCTATCTCACATGACTTTCATCATTAGACATGTCCCTCCCCCTTCTGTCTTACTCCAAGGTACCGTGGTATATTTACACATTATAAATATCTTAAATATTTACAGATCTACTAATATGTCACAAGATAGCAGGATGAGAGGTGTTAATGAACTATTAAGGGAAATTGCCAACAGAAGTTTCTGGTTTGCCTCTCTCTGTTGATTTTCCATAAGCAAAGGATTAAACTACTCTTTAGGAAAAAAACAAAAAACAAAAAAAAACTTTTGCATAGATGTTCATAAATAACTTTTGTCTATTACTCTCACTATGCAATTTGTCAGGTTTTTCTATCAATGTTGTGCTTACTTTAAAACTTTGAATTTTTTCTTCTTTTTGAATGCCTAAATAGGTTTGAAAAGATCTGCAGGTTAAAGGTTTCACACACTTCCCCCATGAAACTACCTGGTACTAGTGATTTTTGAAGAGGCATATCTTTTGGCATCTTTCTGTATTTCTTACATAGAAATTTATGTCTTAGATTTTATTTTTTTTATAATTACTTTTTAAATTTTTATTTGTTTATTTATTTATTTTTGGCTGCTTTGGGTCTTCGTTGCTCTGAGCAGGCTTTCTCTGCTTGCGGTGAGTGGGGGCTACTCTTCGTTAAGGTGCGCGGCCTTCTCATTGCGGTGGCTTCTCTTTTCGCAGAGCACAGGCTCTAGGAGTGTGGGCTTTAGTAGTTGTAGCACTCAGGCTCAGTAGTTGTGGCTCGCGAGCTCTAGAGTAAAGGCTCAGTAGCTGTGGTGCACGGGCTTAGTTGCTCCATGGCATGTGGGATCTTCCTGGACCAGGGCTCGAACCCTGGGCGGATTCTTAACCACTGTGCCACCAGGAAAGTCCTTGTCTTAGATTTTCTATCTCTTCTGAAATCTGTTTTAGTTAATTAATTTTTCTAGAAAAGTATCCAGTTGAGCTTTTTGTTGACTTCTTAGTTATATTATTTTACAGTTTTTCTAACTCATTTATTTCTGCATATGTCCTTATTAATTCCTTCCTGCTACTCTCTTTGTTTGTTTTTCCCTAACTTTATGAGACAGAAGCTTAATCCATGTAATTGCATACTTTTAATTTTATGGATAAAAATACTTAAGGCTGTAAATTTTCCTCAGTATTATTTAACTGAATCTCATATATTCCTAGGTATTTCATTCATTTTTAAATCTAAAAACACTCCAATAATGCTTATTGTGTCCCAGGCATCAGTCTTAGCACTTTGCAAATATTAACTCATAGAATCAACCTACCCCATCATATGAGGTAGCTACTATTACTATCCCACTTTACAGTTGAGGAAACTGAGTTATCATGAAGTTAAATAATTTGCCAAAGTCATACAAACTGGTAAGAATAAAGCTGGGATTCAAAATCAGGCAGTCTGGCTCTAGAGTTTATACAGTCAACAAATATTTATTCTATGTCCTTGTCTCCAGGGTATTTAGCTATTGTGGTTTATATCCCTCTAACCTACAGGTCTTTTCACTGAGAATTTTTAACTTTCCAGGAAGGACCTATACATCTCCCAATTTTTAAAGTTAATTTCTAGTTTTATTGCATGATAATTAACGAGTTTGATTTTTTTCCCTTACTTTGGAATTTATTGGTATTTTCTATTCACCCAAATGTATTGTCAGTTTTTGTGATTGATCCTTTGGTAATGACAAAACTGAGTACTCTATTACCAGGTATGTAAATTCTACCTTACTGTTAATGCTGTCGAAGTTTTCTACATCCTTAAGCTTGTCCATTTGTTCTCTCTTGCACTAAGTAAGGTAAAAGGGGGTTCCATGCCCTCTGTAGGTACAATAATGTCCCCAAATGCCTACATGTTCACCGACCCAGAAGCTCCCCAAACTTCATCCTTCTGGGGTTTTATGGAGGCTTCATTACATATGCACAATTGATTAAATAAGTGGCCACTGGTGATTGGTTCAACTTCCAGCCCCTTCCCCTCCTTGGAAGTCTAGGGTGGGACTGAAAATTCCAACACTCTAATCACGGGGTTGGTTCCCCTGGCAATCAGCCCTCACCCTTAAGTGACCTAGGGGCATTCCAACAGCCACCTCATTAACATAACAAAATCATAAAACATAACTCTCTTTACTTAGGAAATTCCAAGGATTTTAGGAGCTATTGACCAGAAACAGAGATGAGGACCAAATATATATTTTATATTATAAATCACAATATCACATAAGGTGACTTAAATTCTCCTATTTTTAATACATTTATTTCAACTTGTTTGATTTTCTGTAATTTATACTTCATCAAAGCTGCATGGGTATTCATGACTGCTACACCTTCATGGGGAAATTTAGCCTTTAGAGCCCTTTCATGCACCTTTGAGCCTCAGTTATACTTTGTCTGATACAAGATGCATGACTTCTGCTTTCTGTTTGCATTTTGCTTGGTATAGTTTTGTCTGTTCTTTTCATTTTAACTCTTCTGGATCACTCTGTTTTAGACTGTTAAAAGGTAAACTGAAGCATATTAAACATTTTAAGAGTTTATTTATGCAAAATTCAATTCAAATTTGGCAGCATTCAGCCTAGCAGGAAGGAGCACCGAGGAGCTGTCTAAAATAAAAGATGTAGGCAGAAGGGAGTGGGAACAAGGAAGTTATACTAAGCAAAAGAGTGGGTTGGTTATTGCAAGGTTACTTTCCTTTAGGGGATAATTCTGATTTTTAAAATATATTTTAAGGATGTTACCTTTCTTTGTTTTGCAGATACACATCGGGATAACAACTTTAATAAACATCAATAAAGTTAAAAAATCGATGAGACAAAACTAGCGAACAGACCCAAATGGGCAAAGGTCTAGTTTAGGCCATGAGCAGCGGCCTGGGAAGACGGGGGTGTGAGACTCACAGGCTGTGTGTGATGTGAGAAGCTCCTGAGGCTTGCTTGTGGCTGCAGCACTATCCACTGGGAACCACGGTCAGTGACTCAGAGGCCCAGAGGAAGCTTGGGGATGGAAGGGGCTCAGCCAGATCCTCAGCATCATCCAGTGTTGCCCCAAATTATTATGGGGCCTAGAGGCACACCACTGCAAGGAGGTCCCCTGAGGGTGCCATCAGAAGCAAGCAGTGTCCATACCATCTAAGCCAAGGCAGAAGCCAAAGGCCCATCAATGTTCAGGAGTGGGATGAGAATACCTGAGAGGTACAACATTCTATGGCAGCTGTCCTCGTGGGAAGGTCCACTTCAGAGGCTGCTAGGAACCCTGGTTGTCATGGTAGGAGAAAGCATCTGGCAGCTTGGGAAATGTGTCATTTCTAGGAGATAAAGCATCTCCACTGAGGACAGGCCCAGCCCAGATTGCTGCTTGGCTGGGAGCTTCTGTGCTTTCTGGGGTGGAGGGTCAGATAAAGTCACATTTAGCAAATTCTTCAGTAGTCATGGGCTCACAGATTGAAGACCATCCATTGGTGAGGAATTCCTCCCAGGACTCAAGAGATGCAGGTGCCTCTAGCTTTAGCCCCAGGGGGTCACAGTCAAGGGTGCGGGAGACTGGTCTCTGCAGCTGGGACAAGACTCTTAGAGGCATAAGAGTGGTCCAACCTTACAACCTCACAGAAGTTCACGGGGACCCTGCAGTTCCCAGCATTGTCCCTGGGGAACACTCTCAGAGTCCCAATGACGTTGGGAGGAATCAAAGGGACGCTGTCAAGGAAACTGGATGTAATACCCTCCAGAGATGACAGGCATGGACCAGGGTGCATCGGGTTTTCGGAATCCAATGGAGGACCCAAGGGTTGAAGGTCAGGGGCACAGCAGCACCCGGAAGCCTTAGAAGGATGCTGGAGCCACGGGCTCAGCAATGCACGGTTGTCCATCAAGGGTTCGCCAGCAAACAGGAGCTGAGATGTGAAGTCCAGAGATGTGCGCATTGTGTCTAAGGAGAGGCGCCTCTTAGCCAGGGCCCGGACAGTCCGGTCCCGAGTCCCCTCTTCCCGAGGACGACGACGAGAACCGTATCGGCCAGTTAGGTGGAGATCCGCAGCACATGGAGCTGGGGTCAGAGGTGGAGTCAGGCCGGGCTCCGCGGAGCTGTAGGCAGCAGCAGCCCCGAGCTGGGCGGCAGAGCAAGAACCCCGGGCCGGCGAGGGGGGCAAGGAGGCAAGACCCACAGGGGCTCGGCGGCGGGTCCCATGGCAGGCGGCCACGGGCAGACAGTGGTGTGAGGCGCTGCGGGACGGACAGTGCCTCTGGCGGAGCGTGCCTCCCCTGGGCGCGCGGACCTCCCTCCAGGCGTTCAGGACCTGGCTGTCCGGCGCCATGGGCTGCGTGTGGTCCACCACGGTCCGATCCTGCCCGCGTTTCCACAGCTCGTAGCGCTCCGGTTGCAGGATGCGCACGAAGGCGTCCATGGAGAAGGCGACCCGGGCCTCCCCGCAGCTGCACTGCGAGGCCACTTTGCCATAATCGATCCAGCGCGGGGAGGCGAAATTGATGGCTTCCGCGCAGTTGAAGCCATGGTTGAAGCCAGAGTGGTAGCCGTAGGGAAACGTCACGATGAACTCTCCAGCCTCCTGAGTGACCCGATCGAAGGGGATGCCGTTGTCCTTGAGGACCGTGGGCGAGATGAGAGCCACCTTGTGCCGCAGGAAGGCCTCACAGCCCCGCGCGCTGCCCGGGAACAGCTCCCTGGCCAGGCGTTCCAGGCGCCGGCCGTGCTCCGGGGGCACCGCGTACCAAGTCTTGGGCTCCCCGAAGTGCAGGTAGTTGATGCTGTAAAGGTCCATGTCCTCCGTGTGCCAGGCGAAGGCGGTCTTCCACATGCCGAAGTACAGGTAGGGGGTGTTGACGCCTTCGATGACCACTCCGCACTCCTGCTCCAGCAGGTCCTGAATGGTTCCCAGGTGTCCAAGGTTCCACTGCTCCGTGTTTTGATCGAATAAGGAGCCACTGACGTCCGCACCATATACTGGTGAATCATAGAGGCGTGTTTTCCAATATTTTCGCTCCAGATCCTCAAAATCAGAGTAGAATGGAGTCTGGTGTTTTTCACTGTTTGTTAAGCGGCGATACTCGCTCACGGTCATGGCTTTCTTCTTTTTGTGGTGTTGAGTAAACACACCTGCCTTTCCAGTGGTCACCTGCTGGAGGGGAGCGGCTATTAAGATGTCATCGATATCATCGTACGTCTGTCTGGCTTTCCATCCTTTCGGTGGAATTACCTTGGCTAGGCCAGCTTGGTGTGCACCTTGAGACTCCATGTAAACAATATATTTGTTGAAATCTTCAAATTCTTCCATGGTTGGGTGGAAGATCATAATCTTCCAACTTGGGTTCTGGCTACCAAAGTGCTTAGACTGCATGGCGACAATAGAATAAGCAACGGACTCCCAGCTTCTTAGGTGTGCTTTGGATACCTGAGAATGTTGGGGAGTACCTTTTCCTTATATTTTCTTTATTTTTAAAGAACTTTTGATATATCTGAGAGGCAGGAACTCAGACTTGAACTTTTAAACAAACGAGGTGGTATCTTCTCCAGGCTTGTCAATCCACCAGAAGGACTCCGCTCTTGTCAGCATTTTGGAGCCAAAGGAAATAGAGTATTTCCCAGAGGAGAGGGCTCTCTGAGCCAAGTCCTGCCTCAGCCTGCAGCTCTGTGAGTTTCCTCTGTTAGGGATATAAGTGCCTGAGGCCTCGCCAGATTCCCAGGCTTGAGTGCATGCGTGGCTTCTCACCTCACTGTAGCAGAAAGTCTCTTCATGGAAGTTTCCAAGCCAAACCTAAAGAAAGTACAAAATATTGAAAATAAGTGGATGACAAAACAAACTAATTTAACATCAAGTTAAAGAAAATTGTATAGCAATCTTAATTTCAAAGTTTGAATTTAAGGGCAAACAGTACACTCTTTTGGTAGGCATGTGAACTGGTGCAGCTATGGTGCATACTATGGAAAACAGTATGGCAGTTCCTCAAAAATTTTAAATAGAACCACCATATGATGCTGCAGTCTCACTTCTGGGTATATATCCAAAGGAAATAAAAACAGAATATCAAGGAGATATCTGCCCTCCCTCATTCTTTGAGGCATTATTCACAATGGATAAGATATGGAAACAACCAACATGTCCAGCGATGGGTGAATGGTCACAGAAGATGTGGTACATATATACAATGGAATACTACTCCACCATAAAAAGAATGAAATTTTGTCATTTGCAACAACATGGATGGTCGTGGAGGGTATTATGCCCAGTGAAATAAGAGAGAGAAAGACAAATATGGCGTGGTATCACTTATATGTAGAATCTTAAAAGAAAAAAAAAAAGTAAAGCTTACAGAACCAGCGTAGAAAAGTGGTTGCAGGGGAGGGCAGGGAAGGGAGGGTAAAAAGGTACACAGTGAATAAAGTCTCAGGAGCGAATGTTAACCATGGTGATTATAGTTGATAACACTGTGATGTATAGTTGAAATTTTCTAGAAGAGTAGGATTTAAATGTTCTTACCAAAAAAAGTAAATATATGAAGTAACTGTGTTAATTAGCTAGATGGGGGGAATCCTTTCACAATGTATATCAAATCACCACAAAGTTCACTGAATATTTTACAATTTTCTAAGTCAATTATACAGCAATAAAGCTGAAATTTAAAAATAAAGAATTAGGGCAAATCATAAGACAGAAAAAGAGGAATATCTAACTGAAGTGTAAGGACATTAAGCAAGCTTGAAACTTAAGGAGTTAAGCACTCAACTCAAGAAATTGGATGCTTAACCCAAAAGAAAAATTAGGGAAAGGAAAACAATGATATAAGCTGAAACAATTACAAAAGAAAAATTAACACCCGATAGAAATGATGACTGAAAACAAAATGCAATTTGTAGACCACTAAAAGTGTAAAAACATAAGCATAAGAGAAAGGAGAGTAAAGTACAAGCAAATCATGTTATAATAAAATAGGGAACACAGATATAAATCTACCTTTATAGAAAGAGTGCCTATGTAAACAAAACAGGAGAAAAGTACAGAACACAAATGTACACATCCTTAACAAGCATTACCCTTAATGTGTAAATACTTGAAACATTCTAATTAAAATCTAATCATTAATTTGCATCGATAGACAAATTATTAGAAATATAGGGTTCACTCAGAACGGGAGAAAATATTTGCAAATGAAGCAACTGACAGAGGATTAATCTCCAAAATTTACAAGCACCTCATGCAGCTCAACATAAAAAAACAAAAAACCCAATCCAAAAATGGGCAGAAGAACTAAATAGACATTTCTCCAAAGAAGATATACAGATTGCCAACAGACACATGAAAGAATGCTCAACATCGTTAATCATTAGAGAAATGCAAATCAAAACTACAATGAGATATCATCTCACACCGGTCAGAATGGCCATCATCAAAAAATCTACAAACAATAAATGCTGGAGAGGGTGTGGAGAAAAGGGAACCCTCTTGCACTGTTGGTGGGAATGTAAATTGATACAGCCACTTTGGAAAACAGTATGGAGGTTCCTTAAAAAACTAAAAATAGAACTACCATACGACCCAACAATCCCACTACTGGGCATATACCCTGAGGAAGCCATAATTCAAAAAGAGTCATGTACCAAAATGTTCATTGCAGCTCTATTTACAATAGCCAGGACATGGAAGCAACCGAAGTGTCCATCAACACATGAATGGATAAAGAAGATGTGGCACATATATACAGTGGAATATTACGCAGCCATAAAAAGGAACGAAACTGAGTTATTTGTAGTGAGGTGGATGGACCTAGAGACTGTCATACAGAGTGAAGTAAGTCAGAAAGAGAAAAACAAATAGCGTATGCTAACACATATATATGCAATCTAAAAAAATAAAATAAAATAAAATGGTCATGAAGAACCTAGGGGCAAGATGGGAATAAAGATGCAGACCTACTAGAGAATGGACTTGAGGATACGGGGAGGGGGAAGGGTAAGCTGGGACAAAGTGAGAGAGTGGCATGGACATATATATATACACTACCAAATGTAAAATAGATAGCTACTGGGAAGCAGCAGCATTGCACAGGGAGATCAGCTCGGTGCTTTGTGACCACCTAGAGAGGTGGGATAGGGAGGGTGGGAGGGAGGGAGATGCAAGAGGGAATAGATATGGGGACATATGTATATGTATAACTGATTCACTTTGTTATAAAGCAGAAACTAACACACCATTGTAAAGCGCTTACACTCCAATAAAGATGTTAAAAATTAAAAAAGAAATATAGGGTTCAACGAAGTTTCTAGACACTGATTATCATACAAAATCTATAGATCCCATACACCAGTTAACAGTCAATTATAAAGTGAAAGAGTAAAATGGTTTTAATCCCTTTAATAACAGAAATACATGGCCCCAGTGAAGAAATCTAAAAATGATATGCATGCAATGCTTGTACTTTAAATGCATAAATAAATGAAAAATTTACCAGGGAAAAAAAGTTGCTTTCTGATACAAAATGTCATCCTTTTCATCTTTATGCTTTAAAGGAAAAAAAAAAAAAAAAAGGCCAAAAAAGTGCTTGCATTCTGCTAGTCTAAAATCTTAATTCCAAATGATGATACACTAGGACCCAGAAAATGGTTTCCTTGAAGGATTCAGCCTCTGAAGGAAACAGGCTGTGCTCAAAGTCTGACTATATATGTCCCACAGCAATTTCAATTCAATCAGTACCACCCCAATTCGAATACCCTCATATTCAATCAAAATCTCTAATTTGATCCCACATAATTTTCAAGTCCCTTCCAATTGACACACTCCTTACTCAGTTCTAGAAACCCTCTCATTCTCATTAGATCGCAGTTCACTCAATGAGGTGCTTTTTCCTGAAAATCTTTGTGATTTTTATCAAGAAAATATTAAGAAAAAATTAACTTAAAGTTGGAAAATACTTTAAAAATAAAAACTCAAGGAAAGGATATCCCAATGTATAGTTCCCTCTCTCTCGCTCTCTCTCTATATATATATGCATAAATAGTGTCATTTTTTAAAACTTCTGGTAGGAAAATAACTCTTTTGCTCATAAGCACAAATTACAGAAATAAAGTGACCTACCTTCTACCAACAAAATCCTGATTCCAGTTGGAGATATTCAAGGACCCAGAGAGAGAGACAGTGTTCTCTGGGCAGCTGGCCTCCAAATGCAGACCCATGTCCTGATGGCTCTGGCTTTCTACCTGGGCAAAGGTATAATTTGATCAGTACCAATCAAAGGTATTTGCTCTGGTTGGTCAGCCCACTTTGTCTGCGCCCTTTTGATTTTTTAAACCAATCTTACAGTGAACTAAGAGGTTGAAAAGAAAAGGATTGGGAAAGTCAAACCAAGCAAATATTAAACAAAAGAAACCTGGTCTAGCAGCAATTAATATCGAATGTATTTATAAGGTAAAAGAAGGACAGCTTATGGTTATCAAAAAGAAACACTCATGGGAAAGATTACAATGATGCACTTTACGCACCTAGACACATAGCACTGAGACATAGAACACAAAGACTGAGAATTATAAGGTAAAACTGACATATTTGCAATCATGGTGGGAGGTTTTTTTTTTCAAACACCGTTCTCCCAGAAACTGATAGACAAGGAGAGAAGAAAATTAATAATGTTATAAAAGTTTAAACAATAAATTTAACAACTTTGATTATATTACCTGCAGCAACCACATAGCAAAATGCTTTTCAACACGTATAAAACATTTACAAAAATTTACCACTGTAAGACCGCATAATAAATCTCAATAAAAATTCCATAGAATCAACATATTGAGTACCATCTTGATGAATCTTTTATTTCAATCATGAAATAAAAGTGAAAGTCAATAATAAAAAACTGAACACAAACATATTTATTAAAAAATGAAATCCACATAACATCTACAAAAATTTCCATATAATTGCTAAAAATCTATGGATTTTTATGTTGTACGCAAGTAGTTAGTAAAACCTAAACCAGAATACCTCAGAATTATTTGAAAGAAAATAAATATAAAAATGATAGAACAATTCAAAAAACAAAATGGAAAACAGCCATATACAAAAATATAAATGATTATTAAAATAGAAGTCTGTTACTTAAAAAATAAAGACAGAAGTGGTTAATAAATTATATAGTCCTCCCTGCTAAAGGAAAGGAGTGCTCCCTTAGCATGAGAAGCAGGTGCAGAGTGGCAAGTGGAGTTGGGAGTCGGGGAGGGGTAATGATTTTATAGAGGAGGACCCTGCCAAACACCATTTTAACCAGGTCAACATCAAGAGTCATGAACTGGGAATTCCCTGGCAGTCCAGTGGTTAGGTCGCCGCACTTTCATTGCCTAGGGCCCAGGTTCGATCCCTGGCCAGGGAACTAAAATCCCACAAACTGCGGGACGTGGCCAAAAAAAAAAAAAAGTCATAAATTACTTTGATAGTATAGGTCCTTGATATGATATGATTAAAATGTGATAAAATTCCCTCTGTAATCTTCCTCCAGAAAAATACAGAAACCCAAGATAATCAAAAGAAAAGCGTCAAATTCCACTAGAGGGGCATCCTACAATATACCTGACCAGTATTCCCCCAAACTGTCAGGTTTCTATACAAACTTTTGGTCAAAAACGAGGAAAGTCTGAGAATCTGTTACAGCCAAGAGAAACCTAAGGAGACATGAAAACTAAATGTAATTTGATATTTTAGATGAGATCTTGGAACAGAAAAAGGACGTTGGGTAAAAGGTAAGGAAATCTGAACCAACGATAGCCTTTAGTAGACAATAACATATTGACATTGGTTCATTAATTGTAATCAATATACCATGGGAAGTAAGATGTTACTAATAGGGGAACATGTGAGTGGGGTCGGGTCAATACTCCCTGATCCACGTGCTCAATGTTTTGTAAGTCTAAAACTGTCCAAAAACTTACGTATTACTAAATATAATATTGTAAATAATAAACAAACAGGAGAAGGCATCAATAAACAATATTAGAATGAAAAAAATTAGAAACATAATCTGAGTTTTGGAAACAGTCTACAATACAACACACTATAAACCAAATGATTCTATGAACCACTATGTGACTTAATTTTTTAGAGCACTTTTAAAAATATTTTAAATTATTAAATATAAAGTGTTCACAGACATCTGTAGAGCATATATGTACAGTTCAACAAATAACTATAGAGTAAACAGAAGTGGAACCACTACCCAGGTCAAGAAATGTAACATTGCCAGGCACCTGGCTGCCTGAATTGCGCTCTTTTTCCCAGATTACAGCCCCTTCTGCCTCCTAGACTGACCTTATCATAACTATTCACATAGTAAATTTGGTAAACATTATAAAATTAAAACTCTGTCCATTTTTGAAAACTTTATATAACCGTGAAGAAACACAAATGAATATATGTACTTTAGTGTATTTTTGGTGTATTTTTTCATCATTTACGCCGTTGCATGCAGCTGGACTTTTCTGTTTCAGGGCTGTAAAGTATTCAACCATATAAACTTTCTACTGTTGATGGGGCTTTGGGTTGTTTCCACTTTTGGCCTCTTACAAACAGCATTGCTCTGAAAATTCTCTGACGTGTATACTGGCCATAGAATATGTAAACTGCAACTTGCCAAATTTTTTCAACACATTTTACCAGTTTACGCACTAGCTGCATGCAAGGGTGCTCATCGCCCTTCACTTTTGCAAATTTTTGGTGATTTTCTGCCTTTTTAGTTTTAGCCGATCAGGTGAGGGCACAGGGGTACCTCATAATGATTTGCATTTACTTGGTTCCTAATAGGGGTGAACCCATTTTTCTGATGATTATTGGCTGATTGGAGGTGCTCCTTCAGGAAGTGCCTCATCAAGTACTGTGTCCATTTTTCTGCTGGGTTGTCTGTCTTGGTAGTAGTTATATGTTCTGCTTATTACTTCTTTACTGGGCATGAGTAACACGATATCTGTTCTCACTATTTGATTTGTCTTTTCCCTCTCTTTTTCATTGTTTTTGATCCACAGAAGTTTCTCTGTACCTCTAACAGAACAAACATTATTAAAAATAGCTAATATATGGTGACTATCTAATGCCAGACACTGTTCAATGCACTCTGCATAGAATAATTTATTTATGCCTTATCTTCATAATGACCCTATAAGGGAAATCCTAGGAACCCTATTTCTCATATGAGGAAACCGCATCAAGGAGATATTAAGAAACTTGGTCAGGGTGACAGATCTTGTAAGTAGGGAAGTATTCAAGCAAGAATCTCCAAGATGATTCCTTAAAAGAAGAACAAAGAGGGGTGACTTCTCCTCTACCGAACTGTGATATTGGAGCTGCAATGGACAAATATATCTACGTACAGAATAGAGAGGCCAGACACAGACACATGGATATTTGGGAGTGTGCCTACGATGGAGGTAGCGTACCAAACCAATGGGGAAGGATGGGCTATTCAATATGTGGTAGTGGCATTGGCACTATTTTGGGGGGTGGAATTGGAGCTTGACCTCATACCACTTACATAAATAAATTTGAGGTGCATTACAGATGGATAAAACACAGAATTTTAAGAGAAAATATTGAAGAAGGTCTTTATGAACTCAGGGTGGAACAATGGCTTAGAGAATCAAAAGCACCATGATGGGAATGTCTGATATATTTAAATGATTCCAAACTAATGACTGTGATGGTTAATTTCACATGTAGACTGGGCTAAGAGATGCCCAGATAGCTGGTAAAGCATCAATTCTGTGTGTTCTGCATGGCTCTTCCGGGAAGAGATTAGCACTTACAACAGTAGACTGAGTAAAGAGCGCCTTCACCACTGCAGGTGGGATCACCCAAACCACTGAGAGCCCAAATTCAACAAAAGAGCAGACTAGGGGTGAATTTACTCTCTCTGCCTGAGCAGACACATCCATCTTCTCTTGCTTTGGGACATCTGATATGGGCGCTCCTGGTTCCCAGGCTTTCGAACCCAGACTCAACCATATTCCCCGTTCTCCATCTTGCAGACGGCCCACCTGACAGATTGTGGGATTCCTCAGCCTCCATAGCCAGATGAATGAGTTCCTCTAATAAGAGCTATACACATATCTCCTATCGGTTCTATTAGTCTGAAGAACCCTGACTAATACAATGATGTAAAAAATTAAAAGAAATTACAGTCTAGGAGAAGTTTGTCATCATACATGAAATAGACAATGAATTAGTATCCTGAATATCACATAACTTCTACATAACAACAACAAAAAATAGTCAAACCAAAAAAAGTAGGCAGAGCTTTAGAGTAGGTAATTCAGACAAGAGGAAATCCAAATGGCCAATAAATACAAGAAGATGTGCAGGATCAGTAGCAATCAGAGAAGCTGTTCTCTGCCCATTTTGATTAGGTCTGAAAATATAAAAAAGTGGGTCAAGGTAGGGAGAAACCAGAACTCTCCCACACTGCCAACACAGGTGGAAATTGGAGGGCAAGCTGGTTTTTCCTAAAAAGTTAAAAGTGAACATAAACATAACCCGGTTATCCTATATACAAAGATGTTCTGTAAAGCATTGTTTGAAATAACAAAGACTTGGAAATAACCTTATTGTCCATCAGCCGCAGAAGGAATAAAATAAAATAAATTACACAGATCTAGTAGACATTGGTGAACTGACTAGGGACTATAGATAGGAAAGTCTTTAGATCTTGTAACTGTAATATTGACTTTTTTAAAAGGTGATGGTGGGGGTATGTTGTTAACACCACACGACATACTACTTTCGGTTTCGTAGCCTTTTGTCTACAAACTTGATGAATATACACTGGACTTGTGATTGTTATTTCTCAGAAGTGGAGAGAGGCCTAGGAGAGATCGTGGCAGTAAGAACGAAGGTGGCTCTATCCTTGCCTTTATTTAATTGTCATTGCCAATGTCCCTTGCTTTTCCAAGATTAAGTATAGCAACAACTTACTGGACATGGAAGAACAGCTGGATCTGGGCATGTTTTCCTGAGAAGAGTGGTCCAGATTGTGAGTATCCAACTTGAGTGTGCCGGTTGACTTGAAATAAAATAGAATTTTCATTACAATTGCTTGATGAACCCCCTTCATTACCACCCCCAGCTCCTGATCCTTTCAAGAAGACTAATTTTTTTTTTAATAGAAGTATAGTTGATTTGCAGTATTGTGTTAGTCACAGGTATACAGAAAAGTGATTGTTATATACATATTTTTTCAGATTATTTTTCATAATAGATTATTACAAGATATTGAATACAGTTCCCTGTGCTATATAGCAATTCCTTGGGTTTTTTTGGTTTTGTTTTTGTTTGTTTTGATTTTTTGTGCAAATCCTTGTTGCTTATCTGTTTTCTATACAGTCGTGTGTATCTGTTAATCCCATACCCCTAATTTATCCCTCCCCTGCTCCCTTTCCCCTTAGCTAACCACAAGTTTGTTTTCTATGTATGTGAGTCTGTTTCTGTTTTGTATATAGATTCACTTGTATTATTTTTTAGATAACACATATAAGTGATATATTTGTCTTTTTCTGTCTTGCTTACTTCACTTAGTATGATATTCTCTAGGTCCATCTATGCTGCTGCAAGTGGCAATATTTCATCTTTTTGTGGCTGAGTAATATTCCACGGTATGTATACACCTCTTCTTCTTAAACCAATCATCTGTTGATGGGTACTTGGTGTGTTTCCATGTCTTGGTTATTGTAAATAGGGCTGCTATGAACACTGGGGTGCATGTATCTTTTCGAATTAGACTTTTCATCTTTTCCGGATATACGCCTAGGAATGGGACTGTTGGATCATATGGTAGCCCTATTTTTAGTGTTTTTAAGCAACCTCCATACAGTTTTCCATAGTGGCTGAACCAATTTGCATTCCCACCGAAAGTGTAAGAGGGTTCCCTTTCATCCACACTTCTCCAGCATTTATTATTTGTAGACATTTTGACGATGGCCATTCTGACAGGTGTGAGGTGATACCTCTCTGTGGTTTTGATTTGCATTTCTCTAATAATTAGCGATGTTGAGCATCTTTTCATGGGCCTGTTGGCCGTTTGTATATCTTCTTTTGAGAAATGCCTACTTAGGTCAAGAAGACTAATTTAGGAACCAGTATACTGGTAAAACTAAACTGTATTTTTAACATTGCTACTCTTTATTGGGCAAAGGAAATTTTGTTTCAAGTATAAAAGTGGGTGAATACATAAGGAGTATAGTGGAAGAAATATTTTCTGAAGTTTATTTTTGTTTCTTGGCCTTCAAAACCCCCAATTTGGTTATCCTAGGTTATTTGGAGCGTGTATCTGCCGGGAAGAGATTGTGATATCCCTGAAATATAAAAAGGAAAATTTCAGTTTCTAAAATTTAAAATAGCAATATGAGCCAGAATACTGTCTTCATAGAGACTTTTCAGAGTTCCCTTATTTCTCTGCACTGTCATATCCACAACTGACCTAAATGAAAGGACCAAAAGCCCTCAAGATCTCAGTTACTTATCACCTGAAAGTTTACTCCTTGCTCATATGAGATCTACTATGGTCCAGTTGCTCTCCAGGGCTGCTGCCTTCCCAGTAATTCCAGTCTGCTTCCATCATGTGGTCCCACCGTCTCAATACAGGGCTTAATCATCTTTCCAGCCAAGCATCTCACTGCCATCCTCCACTGCGGATCCTGAGTTCAGTCTCTCAGCTTCAGTTTTCCACAGAATATACTACCACACAGTTGCCTACCTGCATGGTGATAGGGATGAGATGTGGGCTTTTGCTACTCCTCAAAAAGAACTTCAAAGAAGCCTTACTTTTTCATTAGTTCTGCCTGTAGTCTGACATGGTGCTTCAAATTCCAGATTCTTACTGAAATTCTGTAGGGGAGAGCTGGAGGGAAGAGAGATGTGGTTTGATTCTCTGAAGTGTTTCCTTCTGCATCCAAACTATCATGTTCAATTTCCAAAATTTATTCTGAGTTTGGCCACTTCTGTGCATTTTCAACACTATGGCCTAAGTCAGTAACCATCAATTCTCACCTGTATTACTTAGATGTTCTAACTACTTCTCCTGCCCCCAAGGGGTCCACAGAACAATTAAGGTGATTAGTTAACTATGCAAATTATATCATGTCAAGTGCTGTTTTAAACTTCCAATGCCTTCTCATTTCAAGTTGAAAAAAACTCAAAATATTTCACATGAGCTACAAGGTCCTACATACCCTGGACCCTGCCTCTCCCTTCTCAGTGCCCCAGATACAAATGAGCTTCCTCTCTATCCACACAATAACACCAAGCTCTGTGTTAGGGCTGTTACACTTGTTGTTTCATCCAAGTGGAAATCAGCTCTGGACCTTCCTTCTTGTCACTTGGGACTCAGAAAGGTCTCCTGCTCTATGAAGTATTCCCTGACCACCGGAACCACACTGCCCATTCTGCACTAGCATCCCATCACCTTTAATCTCTTCACAGAACATAGGCCCACTTGAAATTGTCTTGTTCCTTTATTTGTGGATTGGTTTATTGGGATGTGTCAATGACTTAACGATGTGAAATATACATACAGCATTGAGAAGGCAGTGGAGACTTGGAGAGAAGATTTTTCACATGCTGGCACTTTTTGTCCTATGTTTGCTCATCCCTCCTAGCAACTTGGATCAGCCGAGTGCCAGGTGATTCCCACCAAGTCATCCTTCAGATCGGGCTGCAAACCAAATCCCCCAACCCAGCCAGCCAGCTGGAACCCAACAATCAACCCCAAACTCACTCACCAACATCACACAAGGCAACCAGCTCATAAAAATAAGTTTTGCTTGAAATGTTTTGATATAATTATTAAGAAAAGTGCAGAATAAACGACCACCTCTCAGTTGACTGACTGAACAACACAAAAAATAAAGTCAGATTTTAACATTCTGGTTATCTTTAATATATTTAATAAAGTCAGATTTTAACATTCTAGTTACCATACTGGCAGAGTACACATTATCAGTACATCAAAGACTCAGAAAGTTTATCAGTTATTATCTGAGTCTCTACTGACCTAATTAGTCAAAAGGGCCTAGTTTGGCAAGAAAAGCGGGAAGGGAAGGGGGAAGAGGAAAAGGAGAGAGACTGGAGAGTAATAAAAGCCCAGGGTTCTTTAGAAGTTCAGCAGCATCCAGAGCTGGCCCACAGGATGGGAGTGTGAGGTAGATTGGGCTCTGGCGACCTCAGCAGGATCTAGTTCCCAGAGCCACTAGAGTGTCCAGTGCATGAAACCTCAGTTTGTGACACAGGAGTTAGCAGTGTCCAAAGATTCCAGGGTCTGGAAGGAAGAACAAACTTTGGAGAATTTGGTAAACACCACGGACCCAGCACGTCCAGCGGCAGCACAGGAGGCACTCTCATGCAAGACTAGTGACCTGCAAATACCCAAAGCTCTGAAATGTAAATATGACCAGTCTCAAAGGATCCCCACGCAAGAGCAGTGGGGTAGAAAGGCATCCCCTGGGCTTAGGGGACAGGGCCACAACCACAGCCAGAAGCCGTGGCGGGATGCTGGAGCCCAGGGCTGAGCGGGGCGGCGCTGTCCGGCGAGGGTGCATCCACAGGCAGGGGCTGAGCCTCTGGGTCCAGAGCTGTGTGTAACGAAAGCCTCCTCTTAGCCCTGGGGGGAGCAGCTGGCTCCTGAGTGCCCTGTTCCCAAGGACGACGACGAGGGCCACATCTTCCAGCTGGGTGGCGATCCGGGGCGGATGGACCTGGGGTCGGCGGCTGGGTCGGGCCGGGCTCCCCGGAGGTGCTGGTGGCCGCATCCCTGAACTGGGCGGCAGAGCAAGAACCCCGGGCCGGCGAGGGGCGCCGGCACACAGCACGCACAGGGACTCGGTGGCTGGTCCCACCGCCCGCGGCTACAGCCCTACGGGGGCGCAGAGCGCGGCGGGGCAGGTGGTGCCTCTGGCCGAGAGCGGCTCCCAGGGACGCGCGGACCTCCCTCCAGGCGTTCAGGACCTGGCTGTCCGGCGCCGTGGGCTGCGTGTGGTCCACCACGGTCCGGTCCTGCCCGCGTTTCCACAGCTCGTAGCGCTCCGGTTGCAGGATGCGCACGAAGGCGTCCATGGAGAAGGCGACCCGGGCCTCCCCGCAGCTGCACTGCGAGGCCACTTTGCCATAATCGATCCAGCGCGGGGAGGCGAAATTGATGGCTTCCGCGCAGTTGAAGCCATGGTTGAAGCCAGAGTGGTAGCCGTAGGGAAACGTCACGATGAACTCTCCAGCCTCCTGAGTGACCCGATCGAAGGGGATGCCGTTGTCCTTGAGGACCGTGGGCGAGATGAGAGCCACCTTGTGCCGCAGGAAGGCCTCACAGCCCCGCGCGCTGCCCGGGAACAGCTCCCTGGCCAGGCGTTCCAGGCGCCGGCCGTGCTCCGGGGGCACCGCGTACCAAGTCTTGGGCTCCCCGAAGTGCAGGTAGTTGATGCTGTAAAGGTCCATGTCCTCCGTGTGCCAGGCGAAGGCGGTCTTCCACATGCCGAAGTACAGGTAGGGGGTGTTGACGCCTTCGATGACCACTCCGCACTCCTGCTCCAGCAGGTCCTGAATGGTTCCCAGGTGTCCAAGGTTCCACTGCTCCGTGTTTTGATCGAATAAGGAGCCACTGACGTCCGCACCATATACTGGTGAATCATAGAGGCGTGTTTTCCAATATTTTCGCTCCAGGTCGTTAAAATCATAGTGTGGTGGAGCCCGGTATTTTTCAGTATTTGCTAAGTGGTGGTATTCACCCACGGTCATGGCTTTCTTCTTTTTGTGGTATTGAGTAAACACACCTGCCTGCCCAGAAGTCACCTGCTGGAGGGGAGCAGCTATTAAGATGTCACTGATATCATCATAGGTCTGTCTGGCTTTCCAGTCCTTGGGTGGAATGATCTTGGCCACGCCTGCTCGGTGTGCACCTTGGGATTCCATATAAGCAATGTATTTATCGAAATCATTAAACTCTTCTTTGGTTGGATGAAATACCATTATTCTACAACTTGGGTTCTGGGCCCAGTTGGACCTAGACTTCATAGCTTTCATTAATAAGCAAGAAACTCCCAAGTTTTGATTTATGTTCTGGATAGGGGAGGATGCTGGAAAACACTACTTTTTCAAAAATGGGTTGGACTATATCAGCAGGAACCCGCAGTAGACTTTAATGCAATGAGTTGATAATATTTCTTAGGCTTGCTGATTCTCCAGGGGACTCCACGCTGGGCAGAAGCCTTGCTCAGGACTGATGCTGGCTGAGCCTGCAAGTCTCTGATGTCCTTGGTTGACACTTGGCTCTGTCCTCTTGAGGTCTAGTGAATCACCCAGCCCTGGCTGGGTATCCCAAATGTAGTGTCTTCAGGGCAGTATTGGAAACTAAACCTAAAAAGAAAAAGAATAGAGAAAGGTTGAAAACTAATGTTTGGAAATAGTTACTAGGGAACTACAAACAAGACACCACCATGGACTTTAATTGCATATTCAAATAAAGGCTAAAATTTCATAAGATTGACAATACAAGAAATGGTGTTGTTGTGAACAATGGAAATTCTTGTACTCTAGTAAGGAGAATGGAAATCATTACATTCACTTTGAAAACCTATTTGGACAGTATCCAGTAAAATTGAACTTACACATGTTCTATGATTCATGCCTAGGATATGTGTATGTCTGTGCAGTGAAAGTCAATTCCAAGAATGTTCAGAAAAACATGATTTCAGTAGCCAAACACTGGAAACAACTCAAATGCCAGTCAACATTAGAATGGATAAGTACATTGTAGTATATTCACACAATGGAATACAATACAGCAATGAAGATAAACAAGAACTACATGAAAATATAAGAATAATTCTATAAACATAATACTAAGCAAAATTATCCAGACTCAAAAGAATACCTATTCTCTGCTTCTATTTATATAAAGATAAAAAGGAGGCAACGTAATCTATGTTAGAAGTCAGAGTAGTGGTTACCTTTGTGAAAGAGAGAGGTTGTGAGTGGAGGTGTGAGGAAGTCTCTAGAATGATGTGAATATTCTGTTCTGAACCCAGCTGCTGGTTACACAGCCATCAGAATGGCTCCTTGTCATAATTCATCAAGTTATGATGATTTTCACAAATTTCTGTGAAATAAATTTGTTTAAATGTATTTAAATTATTTAGATAAATTTTAAAATATAGTTTAGGGTGAAAAGCATTAAAGGAGACAGATCTCTTTCATTGTACCAAAAGGAAAAGGAAGGGTGATTGAAAATATATGAACTAAACATTCAATTGAAAAGGCTACAAAATAGAAGAAGAGAAAGAAAGGGTATGAGTAAAAAAATAACAAAGAATAAAGACAAAAGTAATGAAAGAAAACACATACAAGACAGAACACTGATGACCAAAAATATTCTTGGAAGAAATTAATAATAGCAATAAACCATGGGCATAACTGAGCATAAGAAAGTAGGGGAAAATAAACCACTAGGAATGAAATAGTGTACAAAAGAATGTTTAAAATCTCAAAAGAGAATCTTAGGAGAAACTTGACAGCAAAATTTTCAAAAGATAAGAGAAAAGAATAAATGACTGGAGAGGAAACATATCCAAAATGGATGCAAGAAACACCAGAAAGCTTGAATAATACTCCAGTATAAGAAGTTGGTTCAAAGTATGACCACTGAAAGTCCAGGAAACACATCATTTTACATGTGAATCTAGAAAAGTTTCAAGAAACAGTTAACTCTTATTGTGCAAATTGTTTCAGAGTATAGAAAAAGTTGGAAAGCTACTCAGATGAGGCTATTCTGATCTCTGATAGCAAAGCGAAAAAAGGACAATAAAAAATAAAGCTACAGGCCATCTTTGTTTATAAGCATAGAGGAAAGCATAAAATGGAATGTTATCCAACGAAATACAGCAGTATAATCAGAGAATAATACATCATGACCAAATAGAATGCAAGGATGACTCAACATTGGAAAATTTAATGATATAATTCAGAATATTAACAAAGTAAATGAAAAATATCATCATCTTATAGGTACCACAAAACCATTTGATGAAATGCAAAATCCATTCATGATTTTAAAATTCTTACTTGCAAAGCATCAAGAGAAACTTGTTTGGTAAGATGAAGAATTTCAAGGTACAAACTAGCAAGGATCATTTTTAACAGTGAAACAAAAGTAACATGCTCATTAAAGTTAGGAAAAAGAGATGCATCAACATGAAAAGTTACTCAACATCACTAATTATTAGAGAAATGCAAATCAAAACTACAATGAGGTATCACCTCACACCAGTTAGAATGGACATCATGAGAAAATCTATAAACAACAAATGCTGGAGAGGGTGTGGAGAAAAGGGAACCCTCTTGCACTGTTGGTGGGAATGTAAATAGATAGAGCCACTATGGAGAAGAGTATAGAGGTTCCTTAAGAAGCTAAAAACAGAATTACCATATGATCCAGCAATCCCACTTCTGGGCATATACCCAGAGAAAACCATAATTCAAAAAGGCACATGCACCCCAATGTTCATTGCAGCACTATTTACAATAGCCAGGTCACGGAAGCAACCTCAATGCCCATCGACAGACGAATGGATAAAGAAGTGGTGGTACATATATACAATGGAATATTACTCAGCCATAAAAAGGAACGAAATTGAGTCATTTGTTGAGACCTGGATGGATCTAGAGACTGTCATACAGAGTGAAGTAAGTCAGAAAGAGAAAAACAAATATCGTATATTAACGCATGTATGTGGAATCTAGAGAAATGGTACAGATGAACCGGTTTGCAGGGCAGAAGTTGAGACAGAGATGTAGAGAACAAGCGTATGGACACCAAGGGGGGAAAACCGCGGTGGGGTGTGGGTGGTGGTGTGCTGAATTGGGCGATTGGGATTGACATGTATGCACTGATGTGTATAAAATTGATGACTAATAAGAACCTGCAGTATAAAAAAACAAACAAACAAACAAAAAACAACTAATACTAAACTTTCTTTGGGTTATTTGTATGGAAATATGTTAATATAAAGGTTTCAGACATTACATGAAATTTCCAGAAACCTTATATCTTCTGGTCTAATGTTATAAGTCATAATTCTAGTTATTACTTTAAAATGTATATCTCAGAAATAACAAAATTTCCTTGTCAATTGCATTATTATGAACTTTCATCCAATCTTTAACCGTGGTCATTTTCAAGTCTTCTGTCATTTACAGACAGTTCTGGGTGTACTCTGATGCTTTTGCAAAAATGTTCCTATAAAAGGGGTTCACCTTCAAGGAATTCATGGAGAAGACTCTGACAAGTACAGGTTTCTGGTAACTGACTATACTGCTGAACTGAATGAATAAGCATGTTCAGAACACTAATGGAAAACTGATGAATTCATAAAAGTGCTAACAAAAGATCAAGATGAAAGAAAAATTAATTACGTGGGACTGAGTCAATTTATGAGGATGATTTAATTTTTGTGACTTTCTTTTTGAATAAAAAAAAAAAAGAAATCCCACAAGGACTCAGAGGCAAAAAATATACAAATCAATTTCCACTGCCAAGTAAAGGAGCTGTTACAGTGGAGGATTACTGGACTGAATGTCAATATTATGACATAGTATGAGTGAGTTTCGTGTTTGGTAATTGCAATCATTGTTGCTTTTGTTGTGGTCATCCATTTACAATGCTTGGTGTCAGTTGATCTATCCCTTATAAAAATAAAATACAGTGTGTGTGCGTGAAAAGAAAAAAACATATTGAAAACAATGTGAAAACTAAATCTCACCATGTACACTCCACGTTCAACTTGAACTGTATAGAGCATATGTAATAGTTATGATTTAGGACAGAAAATATATGTACATATAAGAAAACAAAAAAATAACCAAAGCAAACTATCTCATTAACCCAATTTCAAGTGCTCCCTTAATACTGTTTCCTAATCCTCTTAAGCTCCCCTAATTTCCACCGTTCAAATATTCTCTTTCACTTTCCCCTGTCCTCAAACTTCAGGCGCCCCTATTCCACCCCACTTAGAATCCTCCGAATGTCCAAAAAGTCCCTAAGTGATCTGGCCCACCATCACCTCTTGACCTCACCCCTTTCTACCCTGCTCCTTGCTCTCTCATTCCAAACACATTCCTGGCTGTATCTCAAAAAAGGCCGGTATACTCTTGCCTGATGGTCTTTGCACCCAGGCAACTCTCAAGCCTCAGCCCAAACATCACCTTTTCAGGGAAGTCTCCTCTGATTGTCTTGCTTTGGATAAAAGTAGAGACGATTTTCCTTCCAGGAAAACAGGTACTCTCTCAACAAAACATTTCCAAATGAAACTTGAACTGATGGTCACTACCCATGTGTCTCTTCCAGATATACTCACATCAGCGCCATGGTAACTCCAACATTCCTGATTGCATCACAATGGAATCCAACTGGCTCTTCCAACTGTCTACTAAAAGGCCTCCTTTTTAAAGTTATCAGCCCACAAAACACAGGTATTTTGCCTGAAATTTTTCCTTTAAGATTTCTTACAAGAAAATATATGGGATCTAAAGGTTATACACATTTCAGGGTCCTTTTAGGTCCAGAGGGATTTCCCTGGGAAAGCTGCCAGAATGGGAGGAGCTAGCACAGTTGTCAGGGCATTAAACACCACTAGTATTGGGTCAGCACAAGAACCAGGGAGAGGAGAAGAAAACCATGCTAAAGAAATCGGTGAGGAAGAGCTCAAATGCCTTTAGAGAACAAAGGCATTTCATCTTCCTCACCCTGTAGTCTCCCCAATAAAACTACGAAAGATCAGCTTGCCTGCCATTGTTCCAAGTAATAGAAACTCCCCACATCTCCTATGGTCTGCAAGAGGTGCCCGAGATCCCTATATCTTATCTGGGTTCCATTCAAGACAAGAGGAAGCTGTGGCTGGGGTCCAATCCTCTACCACCCCTCTCCCCAAAGAGGTCAGCACAATTGGGCTTCAACATAAAACATTTCTCCTTTGGATCTGGGATCAGGGACAAAAAAATAGCCAAGGAAGGGCTTGCTCTCTGTGACCCCTGCTGGTAGCTTTTGTAAGAGTGCATCAAAGGAATGTTTGCTGCAGACCTGAATACTGATGGCAGGGGCCCTTTGAGTGAGCGGTAGTAGCTCTCTGTACCTCTGCCCTGGAGCCTCATGCACCATGGAATGTGCAGAAGGTAGGTAAGAGAGGATCAATACACTCTTCTCCTTTTCCAACTTTAATGTCAAAGGATCAAAGAAACAATCTCGAGGTCTCTATAGAATTTGTTGGTAATAAATGGTGCGGAGGGGAAGTGGTTGACAATCTAGCTCATCCTTGAGGGGGTGTGACAAATGCAGTTAACTTAGCCTCTAAAGATTGGGTGGAAGTCAAATAATCTCTCTCTTCCTATTCCAGAAACACCTGATGAGCACTCAAGGGTCTTGGGGATAGATTGTTATGAAGGAGAAGCATTGTTTAAAAATGTCCCTAGATGTTCATCCTAAGATGCCTGAACAATAGGCTAGCCTAGACTCCTTCCATGACTGGAGGGCTATAGCATCCAAAAGGGCCCAAGGTCCCCAGGTGCCTCCTAACGTACAGGGCTACTGGCTTTCCCGGACAGCTCCTGTAACTGGCTGGCATGATATCTAGGCCGCTTAATTCCCCAAGCAGTCCGAAGCTCCCTTTCCTAATAAGGTTGCTGACTTCAAAGCCCTATATGAAGGAAGAGCAATGGGGAAGGGACCTCCACTAGAACAAAACCCTCCTCAACCTGGAATGCTTCTCCATATAGACGCTGAAGAAATGCAGACCCGATGTGTGCCTTGGTCTTGATGTGTTTCCTGAACTCATATTGTATGACTCTGTGGAATTTGCCTCCATCGACAAGGGGACCCAAAAGATGGGAAGAAAGCAAATAGTAAGGTTGCATCAGGGTTCGGGTTTTCCAGCCATGTGTATCTCAAGGAGAGAGGAACAAGTGTCTTGATGGATTGGATGGAGGGATAAGAGAGTGATTAAAATGATGGACCAGTAAATTTATCCTGGGTAAAAAAGGAAATGAGAACATGAGGGCAATGATGGAGAATGAAACAGTGCTCGATTCATGGGCTAAATGTCTCCATTAGGTGAAATACTTTTATTAGAACCCTAGGAAATGTAAGCTAGCAAGAGAATGGGATGCTTGAAACATAGCTGGTACTCTCAGTATTCCCATTTTATGGAGGAAGAAACTGAGGTGTAGAAAAATTTATATTTAACTTCATAGCTTGTGTTCTCAATCTCTAGAGTTATTTTTGTGCTTGTCTTATCTTCCATATAAAACTACTTTGAGAGCCTTGTGTAGGTCTTGTTCGTCATCAAATTTTCCAAGGGATCTTGGTACTCTATATGGTGCACACTCCAAACATGTTTATTAAAAAAATAAGTAACTAAAATCATTTGGCGCACACTGCAGTCTCTCTCCTCTTGGTTACACCACATCTTACTACCTACTCTCCTATCTTAGGGGAAGAGAAGATACTCCCCCTCTCCAGAGCTAATCTTGTCATTTCAACTCCTTAAATTGACACCTCCCATGCATTCCAAAACTACGGTTAATTAAATGATCACTATCACCTCTGTAGAGACTTAAATCATCAGTCATCAGTCTGTTTCCTGATTTAAGCTACATTCTTTCTCTTACCTTCCTTTCAATACCGAACATGTCAAAACATAAACAAAAATTATCTACCTTTACAAAAACATTTCCTCATCTCTCTCCTCTTCTGATTCTGACCCCACTTCTCCACTGAAATTGATCTCTGTCAATCATCACACTGTCTCCCAAGTGCGCCTCCATGGGTTACACTTTCTCTCTCTACATCATTGATTGATGGAACACCTCCTTCCTCCTCAAATGTCTCTGACCTCTAGGGTACTGATAGTCTTCTCCGGTTCTTTTCTTTCTCCTTGGTTCCACTTCTTTTTCCACTATACAAATGCCATCTTATTTCAAAGCTCAATTCTCATCTCTCCTTTAACTCTTTTTATTTCTCCCTTTCAATCTCCTTTTTCTGTTCATGGCTTTCTTTAGTATCACACTCTCTCTCTTTAAAGGTATTATTTATTGCCATAGCTTTCTCTAATAGCACTGACTTTCTCCTGCGCTTCTGATTTGCTTTTCCTTCTTGACTGGCCACTGAGCCCCTGAAAACCAACTTGTTTAGTACAAATTGATCATCTCTCTCCTGAATTAACTTCCTCCTTTAGAAATCATTTTTTCTAAGGATGGGAATACAGTATCCTAGTTACCGTTGGCTATTACATCTCCCTCTCCCTAGACATATAGTCGGTGATGTCAGGGGATCCCACGACAGTCTACTGTGAGGCCCCAGGGACACCTGTATACTCCAGGGAGGCTTCCTGTGCTCTCCTTCCTTCTATAAGGACCCAAGTATCCAGCTTGCCTTCCTCTCCTCCTTATAGCTGTCACCACTCAAGCTAGACCCTGAGGATCTACACGTACCGGTCACCTGTATCATGTGATAATCTCCCCATCTCACCCTAATTTTTAATCTTAAAAATTCTTCTACAATGATTTTATTTAAATCTATATAAATATATAATCAAATTTTTCATTCTATATGAAAACTTCCTCTAGAGAAATGAAAAGAGAAGAGTGAAACAATTTACAAGGAAAATTAATGTCAAAAATTTAAATACCATGCTGAGGGTCTTTCCCCTAATAAACCCTAAAATGCTGATTATGAATATCACACAGGCCCTCATTTATTATTGAATTCTTAATAAACAACTAAAACAAGCCTTGAGTTGAGTATTTGTTTTTGTTTTTGTTTTTGTTGGCTTTGCCACGTGGCATGTGGGATCTTCGTTCCCTGACTAGGGATCAAACCCGTCCCTCTGCAGTGGAAGCACAGAGTCCTAACCACTGGACTGCCAGGGAAGTCCCCTGTATTTGTTTTATAAACAATTATTTCCTTTTTACATTTCTAAGAATCCTAGGAGGTGTGCGGCCGGGCTACCATCTATATAAAGTAAATAATCTAGATACACATTAGTCTTCAGATATTGAGCATCCAAAGGAAACACTCTGATTTTGTAAGTGTAACTCTGTGCTCAAATCAAAACTCAGAATTTGCCGGGTACAATTACGGTGATCCTTCAGTGCTCCAGGCAAATGTCTTCTCTATGGGTCTCAGATGGTTGCTTTTACTGTGAAACTGCCTACATGTTTCTTTCAATTGGAGCCACAGGTACTAGTTGAGAATAAGTACCCTTACATTTCAGTTACTCTTCCATTTTACCCTTATTCTTGGTATCCCCAGTAACACAGAAATTCTTCCTCTAAGGAAACTTGACAATTCTGACAATTGAAGAAACGTATTTTTATCAGAATGATTAGACTTGATGGATCTCTGGAAATTAGGAGTCTTTCACAAATAATTCCTCTAAGCTTTCCTGGTGTATGTGTGTGTGTGTGTGTGTGTGTGTGTGTGTGTGTGTTTTAAACTGGGGAAGGTAAGAAGTGAAGTAAGTTTAATAAGTCCTCTCACTGTGGCCATTGTCCCGATTGCTTATTGTACAGATTGCTCAGCAATTTCAGGACAGCAGGAAAGCCTTCTTGTCTTTCATGGTCCGTGCATATTTCAAAGCTATTCTTTCAAATGAGGATTGTTGACAGAATGCCTCAGACGTTAGCCATTGTGTCTGCTGACAGCCAATATCTAAATGCTGTGTTTAATAAATTTCTTCTCACGTTAGAAAGTCTACTTACCGTTTATTGAAAATAATTATAACCATCATATTTGATGGCTAAATAAATTCTATTGGATGGAGATAGGTGACTCAACTTTCCCCCTATTATTAGACAGTTATTTTGTTTTTTACTTTTCCGCAAGTATTACTAATCCCTTATAAATATCCTATATTTCAGTACCTAGATCAGTATATTTGGTAAAACATTAGTTAAATAATGAAATTCCTTGGATTAGATAACTAGAAATGGAATTACTGCATTGCAAGATTTAAACATTTAAAATCCTTAACATGTATTTCCAAAACTTTCCAGAAACATATCACTTTTCATCCTCACCATTAACGTTACTCTGAAAAAATATCTTTAATAATTTGGTAAGAAAATTATTGTGAAAAATTTTGGTGAAAAAGTGTAGCTCAAGTTTTAATTTATACTTCTTAGATTACAACTAAGATTGACTTGTTTTTCTTCAATGAATTCTAGCCATTTGTATTGCTTCATATCCTTTGCCCATGTTTCTCTAATATGGTTCTAGTGTTTTTTCTCATCTACTTACATGAACATTTTATACATTATGTGAGTATTCTGCATATTTTACACAGTATATGAACATTTTACTTGCTCATGTGAATATTTTCCATATTAAACCCTGTGTTTAATCTGTTCATAGATTTTTCCCAGTTTGCCATTTCTTTAATTTATATTTAATTTTAATTTTAAATGTTTTTCGTATATATATCCGTTTAATATATTAAAATGTTGAGTCGGTCTTTTCCTTTGTAATACCTTTCATGGCCTTTATGTTTAGAAAGTGAGAAAGTTATTTACCCATCCAGAGACAGATAAATATTAACTTATGGGGATTTTCCTTTTTATAGGTGAATTGTACTTTTAATTTTGATTTTAATTATACCTTTAATTCTAACTGGGGTTTTGGGTTTGTTTTATTAACTTTTTTATTGTTTTGTGAGTATGGTACGAGGAATAAGGGAGATGTAAGTATGATTCCTAGTCCTAGTGTGCTGTGTTCCTCTCTAATAGTTTATAGGAGCTTTTCTTTGTCCCAGTGCTCTTAAATGTTTTCCGTCTCAAAATTCTGGTTCTTTAGTTTTATGAAAGCTTTTTAGTTACTTCTTTGACAGCTTCCTCTAGTTTTTCCCTCTGTACATTAACTCCTGTATTTGGATATCAGACCTCATGGACCGGACCTCCAATTTTTGTGTCTTTTCTTCTTCCAATTTTATATCCCTTTATGACTGTGCTTTACCTTCTGAAATTTTTTCTTATCTTTATCTTGTAAACCTGCTTCTATTGTCTTTTTCATTTCTCCTATCAAACTTCTAATTTTTAACAGCTCATTTCTGTCCCCTTAGCTTTTTCAAGTGTATATAGCTTCCTTCCCTGCCCCCCACCATTGTCTTATTTTTGTTTCACAGGTGCACTTCTTTCATCTCTCAGAAAACACTAAAACCCGGACCCATATTGAGAAAGCAAGCTTCATGTAATAATCCTTATGCTTAAAATTGCCATTGCAATCTAGTATTTCTGTTGTGTTCTATTTTGTTCCCCTTTAAAAAATACGCTGCTGGTAACCCATAAAGTTGTTTCTATGACCCACGAATCGCTCATGTCCTGCAGTTTGGAAAGATATATTCTATAAATCATGTTGAGGCTTTTGATCTTTCAATGGCCGAGACACAATCACATTTGCTTTCTGGGCAGAAATGGGCAGACTGGAGTGGCCGAGAATGAATGAAGAAAAACATGTATAAAGATCCAGATGAGAGATGGTAGCTTGGAGTGGGGTGGTGGTTGAGCCAGAAGCAGAGTGCCTACTAGGGTGCCTTCACTCACATCTTCTTATTTAATCTTATTTCCTCAGTGTGCCACGTGGGGAACTGGACCAGAGCATTCAGATGCTTGTCCAAGATGGCATAATCAGTGAGTCCTGAGCCAGATTTGAGCCAGGCCCATCTGCTTCCTAAGCCTGGCCTTTCCTCTAAGTCACAGCAAATCCATGAGGTGAGCCTATAAAATAGGAGGGAAATTGTCAGAAGAGCACATTTTGGAGCTTAAGAACCAATTCCTTGGAGGCTTCAATACCTGAAAAGTTTGACTATGTTTGGCCCCTGAAATGAAACCTAAATTTATTTCTTAATTAAAAAAAAAAAAAACAAGACACATACAGTGTGATGTCACAGTAACAACTAGACTTGGAGTCCCCTTTGATCTGGAGTTGATGACCCTGGTCATGTGGTACTTGTCCCTCAGGCAGCTCATCCTTACCCTTGTACACCTCTGCCATGTCCTCCATGGCAGGCTGTGAGGATTATGGTTTTCATGGGATTTTTTAATATTTATCTTACTATCTAGGATTATACATGTTCCCCAATGTCGATTCATGTTGTCAACTCTAAACACAATTAAACAACTAGAAATCAATCCCTCTCTTTCTCATGTTCTTTATATACATGCTCTATTATGCTACTTGTCATGTAAGGGTATTAATCATTCCTCTGTCTGTCTTCTCTACTAGATCTTGTACTTCAGGAAACAGGGTGGTCCCTTCTTAGTCTCTGGGTCCCATTGGCTACCACAGCATCTGGAGTAATAGATGTCAAATTTGAGGATTCTGCTGTGTTTGAAAAAATGCAGAATATAAAAATAAATTTTCAGTTTTTATGACTAAAGCATTTATATGATTTTTATTCACTGTTTTTCAAACTTTCTTGATCCCTGCGCCCCCTTTGATAAGTATAACTATCTCTGCCACTACTCCCCCACCCCCCTCAGCAAATTCGAGTTTTTCCCCAGACCCTTGTCAGTGACCAACACGCACATAAGACAGAACATTTGCACATCCCACAGCCAGGGCGATTTTGTCTACTTTAGTTCCTTTTAGTTTATAGTACAAACAAGAGAGTTTCTTTTTGTTTCCCTGCTTTCCAAAGATAAGTTATATGATGATACTGAGTTTGCTTTTGCAAATTACAAAGGTCCTCACCCCAATATTCTAGAACACAGTACGTCATGGGAGTACCTTGATCTAATTAAAGTTTTTACTGACAACTCATTCCAGGGGAAGCCTGTCCTTCACAGCATCTTTATGAGCGATCATTCACTGTCTCCGTTTGATCACCTCTGGTCCCTTTTCTTTGCCACTGACTCTCTTCTCCTGGCGACGAGGTTTCAAATCGGATCCTCTTAGGCCTCTGCACTCACACCCATGCCAATCCAACATCTGTTGATAGCTGTCAGCAAAGACCTGAAGGGGAAGAATAATGGCTGATGTGGAATAAAATGACATTCTACTTGGATTTCAGTGGTTTGGTTCATTCTGTTCCAAGCTGTTTGAAGACATGAGTCAAACTAGACCCTTCTCCAGCCCTGCAGCCCTCACCACCTCATCTCTCATACCCAGCTTTTCATCCCTTCATCCCCGCCAATCCATTCTGCAGCTGCAGTAACTTCCTAAAATAAATCTGATGACATCATCCTACTCTTACAGCCCGTCAATCGCTCTCCATTTCCCTTAGCATGAAACCCTGCTCCCTACCCGACCCCCAAAACCACTGAGATCTGATCCCTCCCTCTTGGGCCTCACCTCTGGCCTGTGCCACCTGGCCGTCTATGCTCTGAGCAGTACCATTCAACTTCTTGCAGTTTCTACCACAGACAGTGCTCTCTCGTGTCCCTGAGACTTTGCATCATAAAATACTTCCCTTGGCCTGGAATTCTCACCTTGTAATCCCATCCCTTCATCTCTTTCATTTACCTTTTTTTTTTTTTTAAACACAGTCCAGTTAAACATTAGTTCCTCAAGTTATCCATCCCCTTAACAAGCATGTCCTCAGTCACCCCTTGCCCTCCTCCTGCCCTACATGATGTTAAGGGCCCTTTCTGATTGTGTCCTTTATTTTTTGCAGCTTGTGGGATCTTAGTTCCCTGACCAGGGATCGAACCCAGTCCCCCTACAGTGGAAGCATGGAGTCCTAATCACTGGACCACCAGGGAATTCCCTGATCGTGTCTATTAATCCCAGTATTTCCCCTGTATCTAATTGGCACCTTCCCCCTCAGACATAAACATAGTGCCTGCTATACAGTAGGTATTCAATACAGTGAGTAAATAAATGAATAAAAGAAAGGGAAAAAATCCCTTCCATGAAATTTCATTTGGAGTCTCATGGCTCTAGTTCATTCATTCATTTTCAAAATGTTTTTAAAACATCTACCATGAGCACTGGCTAGATGCCGAGTGTTCAGGGAGGAACGAGGTTAGACTTGGTCCCTGCTCTCATGCCAGCACCTCGCAGGGCTCCATGGGTAACCAGAAAAGAAAGCAGAAGTCACCTGATGCTCTGCCTTAGACAGGGGAGGGCAACGCTGGGGAACTTTCACGCCACGAGTGAGTTCTGTAACGTAGACTTCATGCTGTGTCACCTCTAGCCCAGGGCAAGACAGATACAGAACTTTGTACCACAGACCTTGAAGTAGGTAGGGAAGACAGACAGACAGACCAGACAAAGGGGTTCCGATACAGTGTGAGAAGTGCTCTTTAAGAGAGCTATGTGCTATGAGGGCAGAGAAGGGTCGCTGAAGCTAATCTGGGGAGAAGTAGCTCTGGAAAGACAGTAGCAATGGTGTACAATCATACTTAATCATGAGATATGTTGAAACTGTGGCTTGTAAACTAGAATAATGATAAAATTTCTAGGTCCCTGAAGCTATTTCTTTGTCATTCTTCTCTGTTAATTGTCAAACACTTGTATGAAATTGACAGGTAAGGAGGAAATTAACCCCATTTGGATTATGAGGAGAGGCAAGGAGGCTGAGGAGTAGCTCCTATTTGGGTGAGGATGCCTGATTTATTTTCCTAATCATGACTAAACCTAGGAAAGCATACCAGGCTCAACCCTCAAGTGAGAAGCAGAAGGCCTCAGAGTCCAAAGTGGTGGTTGACACGCAAGCCAACAGGAGGCTGAATCACGCTGTCCTGAAACTGTGGCCAGAACTGTCTTCTTTCTAGCAAAGCTACACCTTGGATGGTGTCTAGAAGTAACGCTAGACAACCGCAGTCCTCATAGAAGGAGCCATGTGTCCACAGGCACGCTCTCACCCCATGAGCTTGCACTAAAACAGACATACGCTCCATAGAACTCCTGAGCACTTCCGGATTGCTCAGCTTTGCGATATTGGTCCAGATGTTAGGGGACAACTGCAGACAGGAATAACTTTGAGTCTCCTCATGCAGAGAAGTATTTAAAATAACTTTTCTGAAACTTTATTTTTTCGGCTTTCCTTATCTGCAGGGAGAAGAGTGTAGTGGTTATGAGCTGGGCCCTGGAGTTCGACTGTCTGAGTGCAAATGCAGTGTGATCTTGGGCACATTGTGGAACCTCCCTATGCCTCAGTTTTCTCATCTACAAAATGAGGATAAGGATAGAACCTACCTCCTAGAGTTGTTTTAATTATGACAACGTGCATTAATATACCTTGTTTCATTGTTTCTGAGACATGCATTTTTCACATTTTAACATGTCTGAAATTGAGGTGCAATTTACAGTCAATAGCATAGCATAGTTTAGTTGCCTCAGTGGTATGAAAAATAATGGTGTCGCTTATGATCAGTGGCATCTTAGATGGGATGAAATTCAGGATACAAAGAGCTTAGAAAAATACATAGCACATAAACAGTACTAAATGAATAGTTAATAGATGATATAGACATAAAATATATATAGCTCTTCTAACTTCATCAGAGCCAACCTATATAGCTCATTTTTAAACAAATGTCCAAGATAGCAATGGCAAATGATAACATGACTGACCCATTTCCCAGGAAAGAGAGAAGCTGCTCTTCATACTTGGCCTGGAGTTGGTGGAAGCATCTGGTACCCATCCCTTTATCTTAGCCAAGATCTCAGAAAGGTGATATAACTGAGACCCACTGAGATGTGGATACCTTGGACAGGTAAAAATTTGATGCCTCTTTAGATCAACATTCTTTTCCTAATCATTTATTAGAGCGACTGGTACTCTGAGACCCAGCAGAGAAGTAGGATCTCTGACAGTGAGGCTCAGAAATCCAGCTCTCACCCCAAAGCTGCATACACCAGGGAACAAATCCAAAGCCCTAAGTTACCCAACTGCTCTTCTTAGGAGGATAGTGATCATTGGACTGCCATTCACCAAGTGACTAATGAGAGTCTTGTTTTCCAATTACAGACCCCGCTATCCCTAAGAGAAGATGCAATAAACACATTTTCTAAATACCAGCAAATTTCCAGTGATGCTCTAGTGACGCTTGGAGACTGGTTCTATAAGCAACTCCTAAGCCTCCCCTACCTACTTTAATTCAGCTCAACTCTGGACCCCAAAAGGAGTTTATTCAGGTGACAGACACGCAGACATGAGTGAAAGTTATATATTTAGACAGGGCATCAAATGGACCTTCCCTGGCCTTTTGTTTCTTGCTGATTGTGTATTCCCTTTTAAAATGTATTCGACTGTCAATGGGAGAAAGCAGAACATTCTGTTTTAAACTTCCACATTTTAAATTTTGTTCATTTTCAATAATCTGTGTATCTTTCATCTGTATTGTTTTATTTAACTAAAACAAACATATATTGCCTTTGTATTATGAACGTTTTTTTAATTTCCAGGAAAAAAGGAAAATGAAGTTCTATCAATATGTTTATAATAGAAAGATTAATTAGAAAAGTAGAATAAAAAACTAATGCATGGTATGATCACAGTGTGTGAACATACGCAAAGGATAATAAAAGACTGAGAAAAGCTCAATAATTGCCTTTGCACGATAGGTAAGTAAAATTATTTTGTTTTATTTTTGTGTATTTAAAATTTTATACAGAAAAACTATCTGACAAGAGAAAAAATGAAATTCTTTTTCAAAGCAAATAGTATTAAATTCAGTTGAAGTTTGGAAACCACTGTAGCTTTTTAAATATACATATTAAAAAAACTCACAGTCGTATTTCATTTTCACTAGCTGTTCATAGATCACCAAGGCACTCAGGCATTTTATAATACAAACAGGAAATGGAGGTTTTGATGAAGCAAGATGACCAAAATCCACCTTCTCCAGATATGGATAAACTGCTTGGCTTGGCTCTCTTGCCTAACCCCTGTTAATATTATTTAGTATTTTCATGGTCCTCTCAGGATGATATAACAAAATATCATAGTGGCTTAGAAACAAGCATTTATTTCTCACTGTTCTGGAGGCCAGGAAGTCGAAGATCAAGGAGCCAGCAGAGTCAGTGTCTGGTGAGAACCAACTTCCTGGTTCATAGATGGCCGTCTTTTTGCTGTATACCCACATGGCAGAAGGGGCAAGCAAGCTCTCTCTGGGCTCTTTCTAGAGGCACTCATCCCTTTCATGAGGGCTCTACTCTCATGACCTAATCACCTCCCAAATGCTCTACTGCCAAATACCATCAGTTAAGTTTCAACGCATGAACTTTGGAGGGAGACAAACATTCAGTCTATGGCAGTAATGTTGAAGACAACAGTCTGTTCAGTAGGTGAAGGAGGACAATTTAAAATAAGTAGATGGTCTCTTTTTTTGCAAATATTGATGTGGATAGAGGAGACACTTATTTATTCATTCAGCAGGCACTGAGTGCCTTCCTCCCCACTGTGGGCTAGGCTCAGTGCTAATTGCTGGAGACACAGAGTGTATAAAACATGGTCTCAGCTGTCCTGGAACTCACAATCTCAGCTTTCTACCCGGTCATCTTGATTTTCAACACGGAACTTAAACATTTATTTCAGAAATCTGTTTGCCTAAGTATCTATTCCATTATAACTACTTATGAATTTAAAATAATTGCTGTTGATTTTTATCACTGCAAAATATATTAAGGAAAACATTCAGTCCTATCTCTGTCTATATGTGTCTGTCTTAGTCTGAACATGACAGCATCTGGCAATTGCAAAAGAACTCCAGGAGTGCAGATAAATGGAAAAAGCAGAGGTCTGGGTATCAGGAGACTTTGATTTAAATCTAAGCTCTGCCATTTATCAGCTTTTGGAGCTCTCTGAGCCTTAAATCCCTCATTTGTAAAATGGGAATAATAAGACCTACCTCACATTTTTGACATGAGAATGAAATGAACTAAACAATGTGAAGCACTTAACCTATAGCAAAACTGAACAAATGCTAGTTTGTTTCTTCCATATAGTTTCACTGTACGGAGGTGGACAGTCTTTCATTTAGGGGGGAAAAAAACGCAATTACAAAAACCTTGAATTTACAAGACAGGTATTTTTAGGGCTCTGGCTTTCTTTTCAGAAAGATTAAACTCAGATTATAAACAGGTTAGCTGCAGGATTCACCTTGATAATTCAATTCTAAATCAAGATAGCACAGAACCTTTGCAGCACAACCCTCCAGAGACCAAAAAAACCCTTGATCCACTGGCCTTGACCAAGTTTCAGGTAGCCTTCTGTGGCACTAGCGCTGGGATCACTGTGGGCAGAAAGTGCTCATTAGGACGAAACCTGCTGTGTGTGGGTCCATGTAGCAGGCGAGACAGTCAGACGCGATCTCTACCTCGCTGTGCAGCAGTAACTTCGCCAAGGTTCAGGCAACTAAATAAAAATTTGGAAAAAAAAAACACGTTCAGCAGATATTGAAAAACACAACACAGGGTGAGGGAGGGATGGATTGGGACTTTGGGTTTAGCAGATGCTAACTATTATGTATAGAATGGATGAACAACAAGGTCCTACTGTACAGCACAGGGATCTATATTCAATATCCTGGGATAAACCATAATGGAAAAGAACATGAAAAAGAATGTATATATATAACTGAATCACCTTACTGTACAGCAGTAATTAATGCAACATTGTATTGATAAATCAACTTTACTTCAATAAAATAAATTAAAGATAAAACACAAACACAAATTATCTTGCAATAAGAAGATGAGAGAGGGGCAAAGAAAGTCCCAGTGGTCCATGGTAAGACCCAGGAGGTACATGGTAGGTGACCACCCTCCTCTGATCTGTCTTAAAAGGCTTTATTGAGAAAAATGGAAAGGAGCCAAAAGAACCACGACTTTGGCCATGTTCACTGAACTATCTACTGTCTCCCTAGACTTGCTACCTGGTTCCCCTGTCTCCTAATTTTGTCCACCAGTGGTGACTAGATGACCTGTCATTTTAACCACATTACTGTTTGTCTCCACATGAAGATGCCTCTTCTTGATGCTTTATGCTCCCTGCCCGTTTACCCCAAGAGCTCTGCCTACAATTCCAATGGCATTTAGACTGTGGTCTCAATTCCTGGTCTCTCACAGGCCTGTCCCCTCACCTTACCTAACACAGTGTAAGGCCCCTGTCCCTTGCAACAAATTCTGCTCTTCAAGTCACTGAGTATTTGAGGCCTTTGTCTTTGCTTTATTAATCTGCTCCACATGGACCCAGGGCCCAACAATGAGGGCATCTGTTACAGATCTAATATTAGCAACAAACACAAGTCACATCATCTTGTATAAAGAAAATAATGAGGGAGAAACATTCGGTCACTAGCAGGGACGTGGCAGCATTAAACAAGGGGCTGTGTCACACGCTGGGGCTGTCTGTCATTCAGGGAGGGCACAAAAGAGGGGAGGGAGAAGATTGGAGAGTGTAAACCGTCCTTTCTTTCCTTCCGTTCTGCTGTCCTAGGGAAATACGACTGCCCTGCACAAGTCCTACCATATCTGGTCCCAGGTCAGGCAGAGAGGTCCCCTGTCCCCCTAGGAGGACATACAGAGTTCTTAGATGGTGAGTGTCAGAAACAGCCATGCTTAGACCTCTGGAAGGTGTGCCTTCAGCAGAGGGCTACCAAACTAACAAGTCATTGGATTAAAATCCCTTGGCCACGTGGCTTAGGGGACGCCGGGTGTCTCCCGTTTTCTAGCAGCTCCAAAGGTCCAGCGAGATCAGTTGGATTAGCCTCCATGGCTTGTGGAATCTCTGCAATCCCAATGGGCTGTTTAGAGCAGGGGGCAAGTCTGAGCTCTGGAAATGTTTTATTTGGCTACCAGGACTTGGAAGTTTTTTTTCAACTAGCTGTCAACATTTACATTTTTTTTTCATAAAATCCCAAGTTGTTAGCTTCTCTGGAAAATTCAGAAACTGACAACCCCATGACCCTCATTCCCACAAAACAATAGTAGACTGGCCCCCAGCAGAGTCCTTGGCCTTACGATGGGGCCTGAGCCGTCCTCCTCACAGCAACAGTCACTTAGATAACCAGCCTGAGCCGGGTGGGAAAGGGAATTTTCTACCAGGGATCAAGGGTCTCACAGGAAAGGTCAGCAGGCTCTGGGTGCTGTGAGCCGTGGGCAGGAGTGGATGAAGGAAGGAGATGAACCCCATTTCAAGGAAATACAAACTCCCACCGCCCAAAAGTCAAGCCCCAGGTACACGGGCCTGACAGAGAGACTGCCAGCCAGCCCAGGCTGGACACTGTGACCCGCAACCAGAGAAACAAACATTGGCCAAGAAGCCTGCGCAGAGCCTTGTCACGTGTCCATAGTTGGAATGAAGATGAGGAATGGTGGGGGTGGGAGAGAAGAATGTGTTCTCTCCGTGTTCCTCCATCCTTCCACTGGACCTGACGAGAAAAAAAACAAACCCTCTCACTGGCACTTGCTGAAGAATCTAAACTAAACTCCCATCCACCCCTGCAGCCTAACTCCCCATGGAACAAAAGTTAGATGGGTGGTTGTCAACCATGACTGCACAGCAGTTGTAACATTTGTACTGCAGCCAATGGAGCCAGAATTTTGGGGTGGTGAGAGGATGGGGCGAGGGTCTAGACATCAATGTGTTTCAAATGTGATTCCAGTGGGTTGAGGGCCAGCGCACTGCAGCGGTGCCTCTCCACCTTGAACATGCCCCTGACTCACCTGGGATCTAGTTTCAAATGCAGATTCTGAGTGGTAGGTCTGTGGCCAAAGTCTGAGCTCCTGAACTTCACCAAAGTCAAAGGCGATGTCCGTGCTGTGGATCTTGTCCACGCTTTGAGTGATAAGAAGCTACAGCCTTTCCCAAGAGGCACAGGAAAAGACGTTCAACATCGCTAATTATTAGAGAAATGCAAATCAAAACTACAGTGAGATATTACATCACACCAGTCAGAAAGGCTACCATCACAAAATCCACAATTAATAAATGCTGGAGAGGGTGTGGAGAAAAGGGAATCTCCTACACTGTTGGTGGGAAAGTAAATTGGTATAGCCACTGTGGAGAACAGTATGGAGGTTCCTTAAAAAACTAAAAATAGAGTTACCCTATGATTCCACAATCACAGTACTGGGCATATATCCAGAGAAAAACATGGTCTGAAAGGATACATGCACCCCAATGTTCATTGTAACAGTGTTTACAATAGCCAAGACATGGAAGCAACGTAAATGTCCAGCGACAGGGGAATGGCTAATGAAGTAGTGGTACATATATACAATGGAATATTACTCAGCCATTAAAAAGAATGAAATAATGCCATTTGCAGCAACATGGATGGACCTAGAGATTCTCATACTGAGTGAAGTCAGACAAAGACAAGTATTGTATGATATCGCTTATATGTGGAATCTAAAAAAAAATGAGACATATGAACATATTTACAAAACAGAAACAGACTCACAGACTTAGAGAACAAACTTACGGTTACCGGGGGGAAGGTGGGAAGGGATAGTTAGGGAGTTTGGGATTAACATGTACACACTGCTATATTTAAAATGGATAACCAACAAGGACCTACTGCATAGCACAGGGAACTCTGCTCAATATTACCTAACAACCTAAATGGGAAAAGAATTTGAAAAAGAATAGATACAGGTATATGTATAACTGAATCACTTTGCTGTGCACCTGAAACTAACACAACATTGTGGATCACTTATACTCCAATATAAAATAAAAAGTTTAAAAAAAAGGAAGAAGAAGCTATAGACTTTTCCTTTGTCATTCTCCTTTCAAGTACTTTAGCAGGGGCAACTCCAGGTCTGTCACCTGTAAGTCCGAGAGTAATAATAATAACGAATAATATTATTAAAGTAACACAAAGTAAGTAATAATAATTTCAATAATAGCTAGACTTTGTTGTGTGCTTCTCGTCGAACACCATGCTGAAATCACACTTTTTTAAAAAAAATCTTCAACTAGATGTGAAATAATAGCTTGTTTTTACCTCAAGCTGGTTACTACTCGTAGTCTCTTACTTATATTAAGTCCGTTGAGCTTCACAATCATCCTATTGCTGTGAGTACAGTTATTATCATGTCCAGAAGCAGCCTGCCGAGGTCACACGGTTTTATGAGCGCAGCCCTGGTGTTTGGACACAGGGTGTGTGCTGGGCCCCGCTGGCTCTCACAGGAGCAGGGGTTTAGGAGTGCTGTGTCACTTGCCCGTCGCCCTAGCAAAAGGCAGAGCTGGGCTTCCACTCTCCATCTGCCTGACTCTATACAGACTGAGCTCTTGGAAAGAAAAGCGAACGATGTATACAAATTGGGAGTCAGGGTTCTTGGCACATTGTAGACACTCATAATATGGTAACCACTTTTCCTGCCTCTAGCCTACTTGTTTTTACCTTTCTCCTAGAGTAGCCAGTGTGAACTGTAGACAAGCAGTTACGGGGGTGTCTTTATCCCTTTGGGCTGTTATCACAAGGTACCATAAACTGGGGGGATTGAACATGGTTTTTCACAGTTCTGAAGGCAGGAAGTCCAAGCCTAGGGTGCCAGCATGGTCAGCTTTTTGGTGAGGGTTCTCTTCCTGCTTTACAGACAGCCACCTTCTTGCTGCATCCTCACATGGTGAAGAGAATAATGATCTCTCTTTTTAGAAGGGCATTAATCTCATTCATGAGAGCTCCACCCTCATGATCTAATGACTTCCCAATGGCCCCACCTGCAAATCCCTAATCGGAGATTAAGGTGTCAACATATGAATTTTAGGAGGACACATTCGGTCCATAGCAAGGGGGGTGATAGTGGGAAAACGGAATGGAACACAGGAAATGGAATTGAAATGCACCGGCTCCCTAAAGGAGCCAAGGAATGTCAATGTCATGGGCGGAGGAAGGGAGGGATTTGACAGTAAGCCACACTCACTTCCTAGAGTGAAGCAGCCAGTGGGGGCATTCAAAACCAGTCCCATCCCCCTGCAGCCCTGGTAAGAAAGAAATGCCTGGAGCAGCCATCATTCTCCCAAAAAGGTGACCTGTGCCCATTTGTCAGGTACGATTGAAAAAAGTGAACAAGAGAGCTGCCATGAGCCCGAGAACAGACTGAAACAACTCTGAGAGCCCCAAGAGGCTTTGGCCCTGAACTTGAGGCTGACTGTTCCCAATAAAAGTTACCTTTCTTCAGAGGCTCTAAAACTAGCAGTTTGGGGGAGAGCCTGGCTATGATTATGGTAGCTGGGAAGAAGTTGTGGCGTGGTGAACCTGCCTAATTGCCTGTCTGTCTCCAAGCAGATCATAAACTTCATATTATGTTCCCTTAGCATGTAGTACTAGACTGGCACGGTGAGGGGGCTTAACAATATTTGTTGAGTCAATGAATGAAGGTCTCATATTGGAATAGGAGAAACAGAGTTTATTCTCTGGCTCTGTGAGTTATTTCAACCCCCAGCTTAAAACTGGATATCTTATTTTAAAAGACAATTAACATGAAAGCAACTATGCTATAATAGGAACTATTTATTTATTTTAGGTGTTTCTTATGATGCTAGCTCTTTTTTTCATTTCTATTGGTGGTTTCAAGTCATTCACTCAATCGACAATATTCATTGAGTCCTCACTAAACAGAGAAAGCCAAGAAAGATAATTATCAACTGTATTAATCTGTTTCAATTCATGAGCTAAACCACAGGTTAATAAAGTACTCAGGGTCCTAGAGGGTCATGTGTAAGTACAGTCAAGGTGATATACCACAAGAGAAGTGAGGTTAGGTCACCTGGTTACTAAGGAGTTTCTCAGGAAAAAGAAACTTATGCAATAGATGGTTGACATTTCCAGGGAATGGATCCTGAGCTCTTTCTTTGCAAATTCTTAATCCTAGCTCTTTCCTAAAAATTATCCTTATCTGGAGCCAGGATTTCCCACACATAGCCTCAAATTCTAAATCTAAAGCCCATTCAACTCTCACACCTGATCTCTCACCTGGTAGCTGTTTTTCCAGAGAATTTCTCCTGAAGTCTCCTGAGGAGCTTCCTTCACCGCCCTCCACATTATTTGAATATGGGCCTCAGCACAATTCCAAGATATTGACTGCATTGATTTGGAGTTGCTCATAAGTAGCTGGAATGGCTGTTGTCAACTTAGTGAATGCCAGTGATCTGCTGGGTCTGTTAAAGTCCCACCTAATCCAATACGAGTCAGAAACGTGACATGTCAGCTGATACAGCAGGAAACCAGAACCTACAGACCTTCTGCTCTCAGGATTTGCCTCTGGGAGGAAAGATAGAGCCATTTCCAGGGATGGCTGTGAATTATCAGTGCTTTCAAAGACTCTGTGGCCCCCAAATTCCTCCATCCCCAGCTCAGCTAAAATACCAATGGCCCCAATCACTCAGTGGGAGGAGTTTGCATTAACTGAGTTATGACATTTTGTGCCTTCCCCCCACCTCAGCTCCCGCCACCTCTCTCCTGCTCTCCAGCCACTTTGCTAATCTGTGAGCACCTTAAGGCTGCCCCCACCGCAGGTATTTGCATGTGTGTCCCTCTGCGTGGAATGATGCTCTCACTCCCTTGTCCACAGGGCGCACTCGAAGACCACACTCCCAAGAGGCCACCCTCTCCGACATAGCAGTCCTGTCACTCTCTAACCCCTTACTCTGCTTTATTTTTTCTCCTAGCCCTTATGACTGCTTGACTTGTTATGTGTCTCTTTATAATGAGGATATAAGCTGCAGGAGAACTGAAACTTTGCCTTTTTCACTGGTGTGTGCCCAATTCCACAAACAGTGCCTGGTACACGGTAAGTGCTTAACAAACATGTGCTTAGCTGAATGAATGAATGAATGAATAAGTGAGTGAGTGAACGGGCCCTGAAATATATAGGCACCATGTGAATCTTTTGAGAAGAGGCTTTCTGAGAGATGGAACAAAGAAAAGATGCTCTCTGAGGTCTACAGGCCTGGACGTAGCTCTTTTTTAGGTAGAGGGGCCTGAACATTTAGGGCACGAGGATACTGGATGCCAAGATCCTAGAAAAATCCAGAAACCCGGCCACACAAATGTTGCATTTTCATAGAGTAGCATCTCCAGCATGTTACCCATGCCCAACAGGGCTCAGCTGTGCCCTTCCTCTGTCCTCCCTGAAATTGCTTATCTCCCTAACACCCACCACTTGCTGAGGAACCGTGAGAAGGGTCTCACTATTTCCCTGTAATCATTGCAGGTCAATGACAAGGAGCTTGTGAGGCATTTCAGTTTGAGAGGCTGGTGAGCAGAGCAGGATGGGCAAGGGCTGTTCCTCACCAGGATCTGTTCAACTCAGATTAGCGTCCATTCCACTTATCTCGGTAGCCAATTCCTAGCAACTGTTTGCGGTTTTCTATGTAAAGTGATGAAAGGTAACACAAATATTGGGGGAAAAATCAACTTCAAGACCCGTATATGGTCACAATCTAACAACATAAATATCATGGTGAAGTTATTTCTAAATATCTGGAAAGGAGTCCTTACACACACGGAAACTGAATTGGTGTAATGGTTAATCTCTATGAATAATTCATTGTGACCAGGTAGTCAGACAAATCCATATCTGACGCTTTTATAAATCTTTGAGGAGTCCCAAGACCTGAACTCCAACCTCTACAAGTTACATTTAAGTACAGGTTCTAATGTCCATCTTACAACTTTGGGCTCCTAAGTAATAATGATAATAGGTAATATTTATTTAGCACAAATTATGTTTGCCTGGATCTGAACTTGTTATGTGCAAACTCTCGCAGAGGTGCAATGTGGCTAAGAGCTCGTTTTGCCTAAACTGGCAAGTGGAGAGCCATCGAAACCTGATTTGTTGAAAGACTACTAAACAAGTTGGTGTAGGAGTCTGAATAAAGGCTGGGTCCTCTGGCTCTTGACTGATTGTGAAATCTTTACCTTGCCTTTGTAACACTGCAACAAGGACAAATACGACAAGGAGTGGAATTTGCAAATGGGTATGTGTGACCTTTTGGGCAAACATGCGTTAGATCATGAGAAAAAAAAATAATCAGTTTTCTACCGGTAAAAATAATTAGCAGTTTCTTACAAAACTAAATATAGTCTCACCATACAATCCAGCAATTGCACTCTTTGGTATTTACTCAGATGAGCTGAAAACTTACATCCACACCAAAACCTGCACACAAATGTTTATAGTAGTTTTATTCATAATTGCAGAAAAACGTGGAAGCAACCAAGATGTCCTTCAGCACGTGAGTGGATAAATAAAGGGTGGTACGTCATACAATGGAATATTATTCAGCAATAGAAGGAAATGAGCTATAAAACCACTGCAGTGGAGGAAACTTAAAGGCATATTACTACGTGAAAGAAGTCATTTGGAAAAGACAAAACTATGGAAGCAGTAAAATGGTCAGTGGTTGTCGGGGGAGGGGGGGCGGGGAGCGGGATATGAATAGGCAGAGCACAGAGGAATTTTAGGCAATGAAACTATTCTGTATGGTATTATAAGTGTACATGTCATTATACACTGGTCAAATCCATAGACTGTACAACACCAAGAGTGAACCATAAATTAAACTACGGACTCTGGGTGATAATGAGGTGTCAGTGCAGGTTCATCGATTGTAACAAATGTTCCTTTCTGCTGTGGATGATGGTGGAGGAGCCTGGGAAGGAGTATGTGGGAATCCTCTGTATTTTCCACTTAATTTTGTTGTGAACTACTCTGAAAAAATTAAGTCTATTAAGTAAAATAAAAGTAACGTGTAAGCCTGAGGGGGTGGTGAGGAAAACAACAGTAGAACTGAGCATCAGAGAAGGAATATGAGCGGATGTCCTTGGCCTTGGGCGGGCCCTAGAGGACAGCAGAGTGTATGAATGCACATCAAATTAACTGAGCACCTCCTACATGCCTGTCACATTTACATCCCCAGTATCTTCACAAAACTCTCGCACTGTAATTCTGGCTCAGAGAAAATCAATGATTTTTTTGCTGAAGATCCCACGACTAGAAAGTAGCAAAGCGCAGGTTTGAATGCCATTTCTGCTGACTCTAAGTCCAGTTCTCCCCTCTAAGTAACTGCTGGAAAGGTCCAAGCAGTGACTACGGAAAAGTTTGCTTTACGAAAGACAACATGCTTCAGATTCAACTTTGCACATATGCATACAGAGTGGGTCCATGGATGGACTGAGTTTGTGGATGGAGGGAAAACACAAAACCACATCAACAGCATAACACTTATTTACTTCACCATTAAAAGAAAAGAAGAGGCTGCAGGGAAGGTGATAGGGAAGGAGTACTGAATAGAGAATCAATATTACTATGCAGAGTAATAGTCTTTCTGGAATTTCCCATACCAAGGACAAAATTTCATAATGGACAGAGTCAGGTTCTCCTGGGAGTCACCCTCTCTGCCATGATGAGGAAGGAAAGCTTCTGCAGCTCTGGAGAGAGGCCAGAGAAGGTGGCCTCACAGTCTGGTGACAATGCAGACCTCCCCAAGTCTCCTTTCTTCTCTGCAGTGCATGCCAGAGACACGGCCCATCTTCCTCACCTCTCACCTCTTCATGGCCACACTCATCTTATTCTTCCATCTCCAAGCCTGGCTGGAAAGGAAGATAAAGTCTCCCCACCTCCCTACTTCCTTGCTGCTCCACGAAAACAAAGTCTTCATTCCATATTGCTTCAGGAAAACAGAAGGCTACACACACACACACGCACACACACACAATTTCAGTAACTTACAAAGCTCTGGCCTTAATGTTACTATGCTAACCTCCAACTCCCTTCCCAGCTGGTAATTATAGGTCCCCTTTAGAGTCCCCACCCAACCACCTATTTTTAATCTCCTAAGGGTGCTCACCTGAAATCTCCCTTATTCTGAACCAGATTTTTCCAAAGGTCATGCAGAGCCCTATTCCCAGGCCACTTTGCCATAATCGATCCAGCGCGGGGGGGCGAAATTGATGGCTTCCGCACTGTTGAAGCCATGGTTGAAGCCAGAGTGGTAGCCATAGGGAAAGGTCACGATGAACTCTCCAGCCTCCTGAGTGACCCGATCGAAGGGGATGCCGTTGTCCTTGAGGACCGTGGGCGAGATGAGAGCCACCTTGTGCCGCAGGAAGGCCTCACAGCCCCGCGCGCTGCCCGGGAAAAGCTCCCTGGCCAGGCGTTCCAGGCGCCTGCCGTGCTCCGGGGGCACCGTGTACCAAGTCTTGGGCTCCCCGAAGTGCAGGTAGTTGATGCTGTAAAGGTCCATGTCCTCCGTGTGCCAGGCGAAGGCAGTCTTCCACATGCCGAAGTACAGGTAGGGGGTGTTGACGCCTTCGATGACCACTCCGCACTCCTGCTCCAGCAGGTCCTGAATGGTTCCCAGGTTTCAGAGTTTTCATCATATAGGGAGCCATTGATTTTTTTTTTGAATTTTGTTTTATTTATTTATTTTTATACAGCAGGTTCTTATTAGTTATCTATTTTATACTTAATAGTGTATATATGTCAATCCCAATCTCCCAATTCATCCCCCCACCCCCCTTCCCTACTTGGTGAAGGAGCCATTGATTTTTAACACCATAATTTGGTAGTAAGTATAAACGTTTCTTTGAATATTTTCGCTCCAAATTTTCCAAATCCAACTATGCCTGAATCTGATACTTTTAGCTTTTTCCTAAAACTGGAGATGCTTGCTCACCGCCGGGGCTTTTCTTTTCCTGTGTTTAGTAAACACACCTCCTTCCCCCTCGCCCCCTGTTGGACGGACTGGCTATTACAATGGTATCAGACGTCCGATTTTCCATTTCTTAACGGGGCCTGTTCTGTGCGAGTCTTTGGATTCCATGTAAGCAATATATTTGTGAAATAATTTTTTTTCACGACTGCATGAAACGTCATTATTGTAAAATTTAGGTTCTACATGGCATGTTCCTCAGATGCTATGGTTTTAAATTAATAAGCCTCAAACTCCCAAATCCCAAGGTCTGTTCTGGATATAGCTGAAGTTGCTGAGATACACATGAATCATTATCATATAAAACATAAGCATTAACTACTACAACGGTAAAACCTCTCATATATGTCACTCACCACCAACAATTGTCACCTGAACTCTAAGCAACTAAAATTTTAAAAAATATCTCCCAGCTTTCCAGTTCATTCAGGCACCAAATCTTAGATTCAGCAGTTTCTCGCAAAAGGAAATGCGATTTCAGTAGCTGAGACATGGAAGCAACCTATATTGTCCATTGACAGAAGAAAGGATAAAGAAGATGTGGTACATATATACAATGGAATATTACTCAACCATTAAAAAGAATGAAATAATGCTATTTGCAACAACATGGATGGACCTAGAGATTGTCATACCGAGTGAAGTAAATCAGACAATGATAAATATCGTATGATACCACTTAAAAAAAAAGGACACAAATGAACTCATTTACAAAATAGAAACAGAGTTAGAGAATGAACTTATGGTTACCGGGAGGGAAGGGTGGAGAGGAGGGATAGGGAGTTTGGGCTTGACATGTACACACTGCTATATTTAAAATGGATAACCAACAAAGACCTACTATATAACACTGGGAACTGTGCTCAATACTATGTAATGACCTGAATGAGAAAAGAATTTGATAAAGAGGGGATACATGTATAAGTATAACTGAATCACTTCGCTGTACACCTGAAATTAACACAACATTGTTAATCAACTATATTCCAACATAAAATAAAAAGTTAAAAAAAATTAGTGAAGATTTATATTATGGATATGATTGAGGGAATAATTTTATTCAGTCGGCTCTGATATAATTCCATTGTCTGCAGACCAATCATAGACTCCAAAATGTTCTTTTCCACTACTAGTAAACTCAGTTTGTTATCATCTCACTAAAGGAAACTATTTTGAGTGAAACTATTTCTTTGAAACCTGAACATGAAAAGATAAACTTCATAAAATTTTTTAAATATAAAAAATATACAAATCACTTTTCACTGCAAAGTAAAGGAGCTGTTACTGTGGAAGATTACTGGACTGAATGTCAATATTATGACATAGTATGAGTGTGTTTCATGTTTGGTAATTGCAATCATTGTTGCTTTTGTTGTGGTCATCCATGTACAATGCTTGGTGTCAGTCTATTTATCTCTTGTAAAAATAAAATACAGTGTGTGTGTGTGAAAAAAAAAAAAAGAAATAAAAGATGGAATGGCTGGGGAAAAAAAAAAGTTCTGGATGAGCCAGTAGCCAAGTACCATATTAAAAAAATAAAATAAAATAAAATAAAATAAAATTTAATCACCAAAATAAAAAGTAAAGATTAAAAAAATGTTAACTCCATCTCAAAAGTAAATAGTTCTTGCCTTAATCTCTTTTACATATTCTTTTTAAAATAAGAAACAAGAGTAGAGGAATAAACAGGAGATTGTTTAATAATGTGAAATCCTAACTTCACATGAGCATTTTTCAAGATCCAGAATATGCTTTCCCCTTTGGACTCAACCTCAAAATGAAGCAGCATGGACTGATGGTCTAGTTCTATGTGCCCCATCAAAAACTGAATTCACTCAGCACCATTCCTTTCCAATCCCTCAGCATCCTCCAAAATAATTGATGTCCAACTCTGGTCCACTCCTTCAGTTTCCCATAAAATGAAAATATTTTGCCTGATACAAACCTGTGTTTAAAACTTTTAACTTGACAACATAGCATATCACGTATGAGACAATAACTATGTATTACATATATATTTATATATTTATGTATAAATAATATGTATATTACTTACACATATATATTCTTTTTTAATCTAGGAGAAATAAGAATTCCGTCTATCACAGCTTCCAATGTAAAAATTATAAAAGATGTTCCCACAACTGAAAAACAAACGCTTTAAACTTCTAACAGGAAAGCTTCTCCCTTTCTATAAATTTCACACATTTAACAAGAAAAAAAGAGTAATTTTTAGTAAGGAGAGAAAAAGATAAGAAACTCTAGCTAGATGATTTAGCTTAATCATTTACTCAAATAAACATGAATTGAGTGACTACCATGCTTAAGTATCAAAATAGGTTCAATGGGGAATATAAAAATAAATCAAGACTTAGACCTTCCTGAAAAGATGTCTATTTCCATGGGGAAGATAAGTCAAGTACAGAATTAGCATTCATCAATAAGTTGGATTTGAATACTCACCCAAGATTTACAAAATGGTGACCTTAAGTATTTTATTCAACTTTTCTATCATTCTGTGTCTTCATCTATTTAAAGAGGATAATAGTAGTTTCTACCTCATAAGGGGATTCTGTGTATTGTGCTGATCTTGAGGCTTGGTATGGTGCCTGGCATGTTGTCTGTGCTCAGTGATTATAGATAGTGTGTTATAGAAGATCAGAGAGGTCTGGGACAATGAGGGAAACTTCACCAGTAAGTAGCTGCCTAAAAAGGAAAGGAGAAATAAAATGGAAGTTCCGAGAAAGGTAGGAAGTTTGAAATAATGAGTAGGTAAGGGTGACCATTGACATAAGCAAGAAAAGTATGAAAGTTCTCAAGAGAGTTTTCTTACTTTGTTCAGCAAGCTGACCTCTCAGCTTCTTCACCTCCTCCCCATTTTTAAATGATTTTCCTCTCCACCTCAACTAAGTCGCCCTTGTCATCTGACCCTTTCTGAAATCTTGATTTTAGGAATCCTACTCTGGAACAAATGCTGACTACCCTTTTGCACACAACAGTACCCAACACTTTTTTACCTAATAGAGAATCACTGAATGTTTGGCCCTTCTGTGGTTCTGTCCTTTTACTTTTACTCATTTTATTTATTTCTTTATTTATTATTTTTCCTTTATTTATTTTTGGCTGTGTTGGGTCTTTGTTACTGCACGTGGGCTTTCTCTAGTTGTGGCGAGTGGGGGCTACTCTTTGTTGTGGTGTGCAGGCTTCTCATTGTGGTGGCTTCTCTTGTTGTGGACCACAGGCTCTAGATGCATGGGCTTCAGTAGTTGTGGCACACGGGCTCAGTAGTTGCAGCTTGTGAGCTCTAGAGCACAGGTTCAGTAGTTGTGGCATGTGGCCTCAGTAGATGTGGCTTGCGGGCTCTAGAGCACAGCCTCAGTAGTTGTGGCACACAGGCTCAGTAGTTGTGTCTAGAGGGCTATAGAGCGCAGGCTCAGTAGTTGTGGCACACGGGCTTAGTTGCTCCACAGCATGTGGGATCTTCCTGGACCAGGGCTCAAACCCGTGTCCCCTGCATTGGTAGGCTGATTCTTAACCACTGTGCCACAAGGGAAGCCCTATGTTTACCATTTTAGATGGACAAAAGAGTTCTGACTGAGTTCTGCTTCAATCCCCTCACCATCTTGATTTAGGAAAATTAATTCTGCCTCCTCACTGCATAAATGCTTTTCACCATTGGTAAAATGTCCCAAGAAGTAAAATGTGGGCAGCACTGAGCCCTGCTAAGGTGAAGAGTAAGAGAAAAAAGACAGGTATAAATAGCCTCTTCCTTGGGTTTTGCAGGAACCAGGGTTTTCACAACCATCAAAAAAAGTAAATTTTGTCTCTTCCTTTCCATCATTTACAGCTGTAATATTTTGCATTGCTTAATACTTCTAATTCTATTTTAATTACTGGCAGAAATGTTACATATGTTTTCCTCTTTAGTAAATTGCTGGCTTTTGGGATAAAATATTTAACTAGATAAACAGAGAAACTGTTTTCAGTTTAAGGAAGTATTCATGGATTCCTCTGTGGGGGCATGTTTTAAACAGAACTGAGCATTGAATTCTATCATATGCCCATCAGCATCTATGAAAATGATTATATAACTTTTTTTCTTGGATCTATTAATAAGTCACTTTACTAGGCTTTCTTATTTTAAACCATCATTGTTTTCCTGCAATAAATGTCATTCAGTCATTATGTTATTCTTTTAATGTAGTTAAAATTTTAATTTAAAACTTTTGCATTGAAAATTGGTTAAAGATGGTGGAGTAGAAGGACATGCTCTCACTCCCTCTTGCGAGAGCAAGAATCAGAATCACAATTAACTGCTGAACAGTCATCGACAGGAAGACACTGGAACTCACCAAAAAAGATACCCCACATCCAAAGACAATGAAGAAGCCACAGTGAGATGGTAGGAGGGGCGCAATCACAATAAAATCAAATCCCATAACTGCTGGGTGGGTGACTTACAAACTAGAGAACACTTATACCACAGAAGTCCACCCACTGGAGTGAAGGTTCTGAGCCCCACCTCAGGCTTCCCAACCTGGGGGTCCAGCAACGGGAGGAGGAATTCCTAGAGAATGAGACTTTGAAAGCTAGCGAGATTTGATTGCAGGACTTCAACAGGACTTGGGGAAACAAAGACTCCACTCTTGGAGGGTACACACAAAGTAGTGTGTGCATCGGGACCCAGGGGAAGAAGCAGTGACGCCATAGGAGACTGAACCAGACCTACCTGCTAGTGTTGGAGGGTCTCCTGCAGAGGCAGGAGGTGGCTGTGTCTCACCGTGATGACAAGGACACTGGCAGCAGAAGTTCTGGGAAGTAATCCTTGGTGTGAGCCCTCCCAGAGTCGGCCATTAGTCCCACCAAAGAGCCCAGGTAGGCTCCAGTGTTGGGTCACATCAGGCCAAACAACCAACAGGGAGGGAACCCAGCCCCACCCATCAGCAGGCAAGCAGATTAAAGTTTTACTGAGCTCTAGTTACCAGAGCAACACCCACCTCTACCCACCACCAGTCCCTCCCATCAGGAAACTTGCACAAGCCTCTTAGACAGCCTCATCCACCAGAGGGCAGACAGCAGAAGCAAGAAGAACTACAATCCTGCAGCCTGTGCAACAAAAACCACATTCACAGAAAGATAGACAAGATGAAAAGGCAGAGGGCTATGTACCAGATGAAGGAACAAGATAAAACCCCAGAAAAACAACTAAATGAAGGGCAGATAGGCAACCTTCCAGAAAAAGAATTCAGAATAATGATAGTGAAGATGATCCAGGACCTCGGAAAAAGAATGGAGGCAAAGATCGAGAAGATGCAAGAAATGTTTAACAAAGACCTAGAGGAATTAAAGAACAGACAGAGATAAACAATACAATAACTGAAATGAAGAATACACTAGAAGGAATCAATAGCTGAATAACTGAGGCAGAAGAACAGATAAGTGACCTGGAAGACAGAATGGTGGAATTCACTGCTGCAGAACAGAATAAAGAAAAATGAATGAAAAGAAATGAAGACAGCATAAGAGACCTCTGGGGCAACATTAAACGCAACAACATTCGCATTATAGGGGTCCCAGAAGGAGAAGAGAGAGAGAAAGGACCCGAGAAAATATTTGAAGAGATTATAGTCGAAAACTTCTCTAACATGGGAAAGGAAATAGCCACCCAAGTCCAGGAAGCACAGAGTCCCAGGCAGGATAAACCCAAGGAGAAACACACCAAGACATATAGTAATTAAATAGGCAAAAATTAAAGACAAAGAAAAATCATTGAAGAGCAGCAAGGGAAAAATGACAAGTAACATACAAGGGAACTCCCATAAGGTTAACAGCTGATTTTTCAGCAGAAACTCTACAAGCCAGAAGGGAGTGGCATGACATATTTAAACTGATGAAAGGGAAGAACCTACAACCAAGATTAATCTACCTGGCAAGGATCTCATTCAGATTCAATGGAGAAATCAAAAGCTTTACAGACAAGCAAAAGCTAAGAGAATTCAGCACCACCAAACCAGCTCTACAACAAATGCTAAAGGAACTTCTCTAAGTGGGAAACACAGGAGAAGAAAAGGACCTACAAAAACAAACACAAAACAATTAAGAAAATGGTAATAGGAACATACATATCAATAATTACCTTAAACGAGAATGGATTAAATGCTCCAACCAAAAGACACAGGCTAGCTGAATAGATACAAAAACAAGACCCATATATGTGCTGTCTGCAAGAGAACCACTTCAGACCTAGGGACACATATAGACTGAAAGTGAGGGGATGAAAAAAGATATTCCATGCAAATGGAAATCAAAAGAAAGCTGGAGTAGCAATTCTCATATCAGACAAAATAGACTTTAAACTAAAGACTATTACAAGAGACAAAGAAGGACACTACATAATGAGCAAGGGATCAATCCAAGAAGAAGATATAACAATTGTAAATATTTAAGCACCCAACATAGGAGTAACTCAATACATAAGGCAAATGTTAACAGCCATAAAAGGAGAAATCGACAGTAACACAATCATGGTACAATAGTACAATCATAGTGGGGACTTTAACACCCCACTTTCACCAATGGACAGATCATCCAAAATGAAAATAAATGAGGAAACACAAGCTTTAAATGACACATTAAACAAGATGGACATAATTGATATTTAAAGGACATTCCATCCAAAAACAACAGAATACTCTTTCTTCTCAAGTGTTCATGGAACATTCTCCAGGATAGATCATATCTTGGATCACAAATCAAGCCTTGGTAAATTTAAGAAAATTGAAATCGTATCAAGTATCTTTTCCGACCACAACACTATGAGACTAGATATCAATTACAGAAAAAAAAACTGTAAAAACGCAAACACATGGAGGCTAAACAATACGCTACTAAGGAACCAAGAGATCACTAAAGTAATCAAGGAGGAAATCAAAAAATACCTAGAAACAAATGACAATGAAAACACAATGGTCCAAAACCTATGGTATGCAGCAAAAGCAGTTCTAAGAGGGAAGTTTATAGCAATACAATACTACCTCAGGAAACAAGAAACATCTCAAATAAAAAACTTAATCTTACACCTAAAGCAATTAGAGAAAGAACAAAAAAACACACAGTTAGCAGAAGGAAAGAAATCATAAAGATCAGAGCAGAAATAAATGAAAAAGAAATGAAGGAAACAATAGCAAAGATCAATAAAACTAAAAGCTGGTTCTTTGAGAAGATAAACAAAATTGATAAACCATTAGCCAGACTCATCAAGAAAAAAAGGGAGAAGACTCAAATCAACAGAAGTAGAAATGAAAAAGGAGAACAACTGACACTGCAGAAATACAAAGGATCATGAGGGATTACTACAAGGAACTATATACCAATAAAATGGACAATGGAAGAAATGGACAAATTCTAGGAAAGGTATACCCTTCCAAGACTGAACCAGGAAGAAATAGAAAATATGAACAGACCAATCACTAGTAATGAAATTGAAACTGTGATTAAAAACCTTCCATCAAACAAAAGTCCAGGACCAGGTGGTTTCACAGGTGAATTCTATCAAACATTTAGAGAAGAGCTAACACCCATCCTTCTCAAACTCTTCCAAAAAATTAAGGAGGAAGGGACACTCCCAAACTCATTCTATGAGGACACCAGTGCCCTGATACCAAAACCAGACAAAGATACCACAAATAAAGAAAATTATAGACCAATATCACTGATGAATATAGATGCAAATATCCTCAACAAAATACTAGCAAACAGAATCCAACAACACATTAAAAGGATCATACACTATGAGCAAATGGGATTTATCCCAGGGATGCAAGGATTCTTCAATATATGCAAATCAATCAATGTGATACACCATATTAACAAATTGAAGAATAAAAACCATATGATCATGTCAATAGATGCAGAAAAGGCTTTTGAAAAATTCAACACCCATTTATGATAAAAACGCTCCAGAAAGTGGGCATTGAGGGAACCTACATCAACACAGTAAAGGCCATATACAACAAACCCACAGCAAACATCATTCTCAATGATGAAAAACTGAAAGGATTTCCTCCAAGATCAGGAACAAGACAAGGATGTCCACTCTCACCACTATTATTCAACAGTTTTGGAAGTCTTAGCCATGGCAATCAGAGAAGAAAAAGAAATAAAAGGAATCCAAATTGGAAGAGAACAAGGAAAACTGTCACTGTTTGCAGATGACATGATACTATACATAGAGAATCCTGAAGATGCCACCAGAAAACTACTAAAGCTAATCAATGAATTTGGTAAAGTTGCCGGATAGAAAATTAATGCACAGAAATCTCTGGCATTCCTATACACTAACAATGAAAGATCAGAAAGAGAAATTAAGGAAACAATCCCATTCACCATTGCAACAAAAAGAATAAAATACCTAGGAATAAACCTACCTAGGGAGACAAAAGACCTGTATGCACAAAACTATGACACTGATGAAATAAATTAAAGATGATACAAACAGATGGAGAGATATACCATGTTCTTGGATTGGAAGAATCAATATTGTGAAAATGACTCTACTACCCAAAGCAATATACAGATTCAATGCAATCCCTATCAAATTACCAATGGCATTTTTTACAGAACTGGAACAAAAAATCTTAAAATTTATCTGGAGAAAAGACCCCGAATAGCCAAAGCAGTCTTGAGGGAAAAAAACGGAATTGGAGTAATCAGACTCCCTGACTTCAGACTATACTACAAAACTACAGTAATCAAGACAATATGGTACTGGCACAAAAACAGAAATATAGATCAATGGAACAGGATAGAAAGCCCAGAGATAAACCCACGCACCTATGGCCAACTAATCTATGACAAAGGAGGCAAGGATATACAATGGAGAAAAGACAGTGTCTTCAATAAGTGGTGCTGGGAAAACTGGACAGCTACATGTAAAAGAATGAGAGTAGAACACTCCCTAACACTATACACAAAAATACGCTCAAAATGGATTACAGACCTAAATGTAAGGCCAGACACTATAAAACTCTTAGAGGAAAACATAGGAAGAACACTCTTTGACATAAATCACAGCAAGATCTTTTTTGATCCACCTCCTAGAGTAATGGAAATAAAAACAAAAATAAACAAATGGGACCTAATGCAACTTAAAAGCTTTAGCAAAGCAAAGGAAACTACAAACAACACGAAGAGACAACCCTCATAGTGGGAGAAAATATTTGCAAACGAATCAATGGACAAAGGATTAATCTCCCAAATATATAATTATAATTAATTATAATTTATATTGATTGTAATTATATTAATTATAATTATATTGATTATAATTTATAATCAATATTAAAAAAACAACCCAATCCAAAAATGGGCAGAAGACCTAAATAGACATTTCTCCAAAGAAGACATACAGATGGATAAGAAGCACATGAAAAGCTGCTCAACATCACTAATTATTACAGAAATGCAAATCAAAACTACAGTGACTTTCACCTCACATCAGTTAGAATGGGCATCATCAGAAAATCTACAAACGACAAATGCTGGAGAGGGTGTGGAGAAAAGGGAACCCTCTTGCACTGTTTGTGGGAAAATAAATTGATATAGCCACTATGGAGAACAGTATGGAGGTTCCTTCAAAAACTAAAAATAGAATTACCATATGATCCAGCAATCCCACTAGTGGACATATACCAGAGAAAACCATAATTCAAAAAGGCACATGCACCCCAATATTCATTGCAGCATTGTTTACAATAGCCAGGTCATGGAAGCAACCTAAATGCCCATCGACCTATAAACGGATAAAGAAGATGTGCTACATATATACAATGGAATATTATTCAGCCATAAAAAGGAACGAAATTGGGTCATTTGTCGAGAAGTGGATGAATCTAGGGACTGTCATACAGAGTGAAACAACTAGAAGTCTGCAAACATACACCAATGAAATGACAGAATTGAGGACTACTGTGGTCACTGTGCACATGGAGCAGAACGGGAGGAAATATTACAAGAAAAGAAAATGAATATTTCAGTAGGGTTGGCAGCAACAAAGATCTGGTTGCTTCAGGCTACTTCCTAAAATGAGAGATAACAGGAAGTACAAACCCAAGCCTAAAGCAAATAGATGAAAACAGCATAGAACATTATATGTTCTTAGCATAGATTCTACATTGTAGAAGACTCTTGTAGAAAATACACAGAAGAGTATTTTACAATGTGGGTCTAAACACACTATATGATGCAGAAGATTTCTTTGTGTAACATGGCATTTTTCTTCCTCAACAAATATCTACCAGCTATCTCACATGACTTTCATCATTAGACATGTCCCTCCCCCTTCTGTCTTACTCCAAGGTACCGTGGTATATTTACACATTATAAATATCTTAAATATTTACAGATCTACTAATATGTCACAAGATAGCAGGATGAGAGGTGTTAATGAACTATTAAGGGAAATTGCCAACAGAAGTTTCTGGTTTGCCTCTCTCTGTTGATTTTCCATAAGCAAAGGATTAAACTACTCTTTAGGAAAAAAACAAAAAACAAAAAAAAACTTTTGCATAGATGTTCATAAATAACTTTTGTCTATTACTCTCACTATGCAATTTGTCAGGTTTTTCTATCAATGTTGTGCTTACTTTAAAACTTTGAATTTTTTCTTCTTTTTGAATGCCTAAATAGGTTTGAAAAGATCTGCAGGTTAAAGGTTTCACACACTTCCCCCATGAAACTACCTGGTACTAGTGATTTTTGAAGAGGCATATCTTTTGGCATCTTTCTGTATTTCTTACATAGAAATTTATGTCTTAGATTTTATTTTTTTTATAATTACTTTTTAAATTTTTATTTGTTTATTTATTTATTTTTGGCTGCTTTGGGTCTTCGTTGCTCTGAGCAGGCTTTCTCTGCTTGCGGTGAGTGGGGGCTACTCTTCGTTAAGGTGCGCGGCCTTCTCATTGCGGTGGCTTCTCTTTTCGCAGAGCACAGGCTCTAGGAGTGTGGGCTTTAGTAGTTGTAGCACTCAGGCTCAGTAGTTGTGGCTCGCGAGCTCTAGAGTAAAGGCTCAGTAGCTGTGGTGCACGGGCTTAGTTGCTCCATGGCATGTGGGATCTTCCTGGACCAGGGCTCGAACCCTGGGCGGATTCTTAACCACTGTGCCACCAGGAAAGTCCTTGTCTTAGATTTTCTATCTCTTCTGAAATCTGTTTTAGTTAATTAATTTTTCTAGAAAAGTATCCAGTTGAGCTTTTTGTTGACTTCTTAGTTATATTATTTTACAGTTTTTCTAACTCATTTATTTCTGCATATGTCCTTATTAATTCCTTCCTGCTACTCTCTTTGTTTGTTTTTCCCTAACTTTATGAGACAGAAGCTTAATCCATGTAATTGCATACTTTTAATTTTATGGATAAAAATACTTAAGGCTGTAAATTTTCCTCAGTATTATTTAACTGAATCTCATATATTCCTAGGTATTTCATTCATTTTTAAATCTAAAAACACTCCAATAATGCTTATTGTGTCCCAGGCATCAGTCTTAGCACTTTGCAAATATTAACTCATAGAATCAACCTACCCCATCATATGAGGTAGCTACTATTACTATCCCACTTTACAGTTGAGGAAACTGAGTTATCATGAAGTTAAATAATTTGCCAAAGTCATACAAACTGGTAAGAATAAAGCTGGGATTCAAAATCAGGCAGTCTGGCTCTAGAGTTTATACAGTCAACAAATATTTATTCTATGTCCTTGTCTCCAGGGTATTTAGCTATTGTGGTTTATATCCCTCTAACCTACAGGTCTTTTCACTGAGAATTTTTAACTTTCCAGGAAGGACCTATACATCTCCCAATTTTTAAAGTTAATTTCTAGTTTTATTGCATGATAATTAACGAGTTTGATTTTTTTCCCTTACTTTGGAATTTATTGGTATTTTCTATTCACCCAAATGTATTGTCAGTTTTTGTGATTGATCCTTTGGTAATGACAAAACTGAGTACTCTATTACCAGGTATGTAAATTCTACCTTACTGTTAATGCTGTCGAAGTTTTCTACATCCTTAAGCTTGTCCATTTGTTCTCTCTTGCACTAAGTAAGGTAAAAGGGGGTTCCATGCCCTCTGTAGGTACAATAATGTCCCCAAATGCCTACATGTTCACCGACCCAGAAGCTCCCCAAACTTCATCCTTCTGGGGTTTTATGGAGGCTTCATTACATATGCACAATTGATTAAATAAGTGGCCACTGGTGATTGGTTCAACTTCCAGCCCCTTCCCCTCCTTGGAAGTCTAGGGTGGGACTGAAAATTCCAACACTCTAATCACGGGGTTGGTTCCCCTGGCAATCAGCCCTCACCCTTAAGTGACCTAGGGGCATTCCAACAGCCACCTCATTAACATAACAAAATCATAAAACATAACTCTCTTTACTTAGGAAATTCCAAGGATTTTAGGAGCTATTGACCAGAAACAGAGATGAGGACCAAATATATATTTTATATTATAAATCACAATATCACATAAGGTGACTTAAATTCTCCTATTTTTAATACATTTATTTCAACTTGTTTGATTTTCTGTAATTTATACTTCATCAAAGCTGCATGGGTATTCATGACTGCTACACCTTCATGGGGAAATTTAGCCTTTAGAGCCCTTTCATGCACCTTTGAGCCTCAGTTATACTTTGTCTGATACAAGATGCATGACTTCTGCTTTCTGTTTGCATTTTGCTTGGTATAGTTTTGTCTGTTCTTTTCATTTTAACTCTTCTGGATCACTCTGTTTTAGACTGTTAAAAGGTAAACTGAAGCATATTAAACATTTTAAGAGTTTATTTATGCAAAATTCAATTCAAATTTGGCAGCATTCAGCCTAGCAGGAAGGAGCACCGAGGAGCTGTCTAAAATAAAAGATGTAGGCAGAAGGGAGTGGGAACAAGGAAGTTATACTAAGCAAAAGAGTGGGTTGGTTATTGCAAGGTTACTTTCCTTTAGGGGATAATTCTGATTTTTAAAATATATTTTAAGGATGTTACCTTTCTTTGTTTTGCAGATACACATCGGGATAACAACTTTAATAAACATCAATAAAGTTAAAAAATCGATGAGACAAAACTAGCGAACAGACCCAAATGGGCAAAGGTCTAGTTTAGGCCATGAGCAGCGGCCTGGGAAGACGGGGGTGTGAGACTCACAGGCTGTGTGTGATGTGAGAAGCTCCTGAGGCTTGCTTGTGGCTGCAGCACTATCCACTGGGAACCACGGTCAGTGACTCAGAGGCCCAGAGGAAGCTTGGGGATGGAAGGGGCTCAGCCAGATCCTCAGCATCATCCAGTGTTGCCCCAAATTATTATGGGGCCTAGAGGCACACCACTGCAAGGAGGTCCCCTGAGGGTGCCATCAGAAGCAAGCAGTGTCCATACCATCTAAGCCAAGGCAGAAGCCAAAGGCCCATCAATGTTCAGGAGTGGGATGAGAATACCTGAGAGGTACAACATTCTATGGCAGCTGTCCTCGTGGGAAGGTCCACTTCAGAGGCTGCTAGGAACCCTGGTTGTCATGGTAGGAGAAAGCATCTGGCAGCTTGGGAAATGTGTCATTTCTAGGAGATAAAGCATCTCCACTGAGGACAGGCCCAGCCCAGATTGCTGCTTGGCTGGGAGCTTCTGTGCTTTCTGGGGTGGAGGGTCAGATAAAGTCACATTTAGCAAATTCTTCAGTAGTCATGGGCTCACAGATTGAAGACCATCCATTGGTGAGGAATTCCTCCCAGGACTCAAGAGATGCAGGTGCCTCTAGCTTTAGCCCCAGGGGGTCACAGTCAAGGGTGCGGGAGACTGGTCTCTGCAGCTGGGACAAGACTCTTAGAGGCATAAGAGTGGTCCAACCTTACAACCTCACAGAAGTTCACGGGGACCCTGCAGTTCCCAGCATTGTCCCTGGGGAACACTCTCAGAGTCCCAATGACGTTGGGAGGAATCAAAGGGACGCTGTCAAGGAAACTGGATGTAATACCCTCCAGAGATGACAGGCATGGACCAGGGTGCATCGGGTTTTCGGAATCCAATGGAGGACCCAAGGGTTGAAGGTCAGGGGCACAGCAGCACCCGGAAGCCTTAGAAGGATGCTGGAGCCACGGGCTCAGCAATGCACGGTTGTCCATCAAGGGTTCGCCAGCAAACAGGAGCTGAGATGTGAAGTCCAGAGATGTGCGCATTGTGTCTAAGGAGAGGCGCCTCTTAGCCAGGGCCCGGACAGTCCGGTCCCGAGTCCCCTCTTCCCGAGGACGACGACGAGAACCGTATCGGCCAGTTAGGTGGAGATCCGCAGCACATGGAGCTGGGGTCAGAGGTGGAGTCAGGCCGGGCTCCGCGGAGCTGTAGGCAGCAGCAGCCCCGAGCTGGGCGGCAGAGCAAGAACCCCGGGCCGGCGAGGGGGGCAAGGAGGCAAGACCCACAGGGGCTCGGCGGCGGGTCCCATGGCAGGCGGCCACGGGCAGACAGTGGTGTGAGGCGCTGCGGGACGGACAGTGCCTCTGGCGGAGCGTGCCTCCCCTGGGCGCGCGGACCTCCCTCCAGGCGTTCAGGACCTGGCTGTCCGGCGCCATGGGCTGCGTGTGGTCCACCACGGTCCGATCCTGCCCGCGTTTCCACAGCTCGTAGCGCTCCGGTTGCAGGATGCGCACGAAGGCGTCCATGGAGAAGGCGACCCGGGCCTCCCCGCAGCTGCACTGCGAGGCCACTTTGCCATAATCGATCCAGCGCGGGGAGGCGAAATTGATGGCTTCCGCGCAGTTGAAGCCATGGTTGAAGCCAGAGTGGTAGCCGTAGGGAAACGTCACGATGAACTCTCCAGCCTCCTGAGTGACCCGATCGAAGGGGATGCCGTTGTCCTTGAGGACCGTGGGCGAGATGAGAGCCACCTTGTGCCGCAGGAAGGCCTCACAGCCCCGCGCGCTGCCCGGGAAAAGCTCCCTGGCCAGGCGTTCCAGGCGCCGGCCGTGCTCCGGGGGCACCGCGTACCAAGTCTTGGGCTCCCCGAAGTGCAGGTAGTTGATGCTGTAAAGGTCCATGTCCTCCGTGTGCCAGGCGAAGGCGGTCTTCCACATGCCGAAGTACAGGTAGGGGGTGTTGACGCCTTCGATGACCACTCCGCACTCCTGCTCCAGCAGGTCCTGAATGGTTCCCAGGTGTCCAAGGTTCCACTGCTCCGTGTTTTGATCGAATAAGGAGCCACTGACGTCCGCACCATATACTGGTGAATCATAGAGGCGTGTTTTCCAATATTTTCGCTCCAGATCCTCAAAATCAGAGTAGAATGGAGTCTGGTGTTTTTCACTGTTTGTTAAGCGGCGATACTCGCTCACGGTCATGGCTTTCTTCTTTTTGTGGTGTTGAGTAAACACACCTGCCTTTCCAGTGGTCACCTGCTGGAGGGGAGCGGCTATTAAGATGTCATCGATATCATCGTACGTCTGTCTGGCTTTCCATCCTTTCGGTGGAATTACCTTGGCTAGGCCAGCTTGGTGTGCACCTTGAGACTCCATGTAAACAATATATTTGTTGAAATCTTCAAATTCTTCCATGGTTGGGTGGAAGATCATAATCTTCCAACTTGGGTTCTGGCTACCAAAGTGCTTAGACTGCATGGCGACAATAGAATAAGCAACGGACTCCCAGCTTCTTAGGTGTGCTTTGGATACCTGAGAATGTTGGGGAGTACCTTTTCCTTATATTTTCTTTATTTTTAAAGAACTTTTGATATATCTGAGAGGCAGGAACTCAGACTTGAACTTTTAAACAAACGAGGTGGTATCTTCTCCAGGCTTGTCAATCCACCAGAAGGACTCCGCTCTTGTCAGCATTTTGGAGCCAAAGGAAATAGAGTATTTCCCAGAGGAGAGGGCTCTCTGAGCCAAGTCCTGCCTCAGCCTGCAGCTCTGTGAGTTTCCTCTGTTAGGGATATAAGTGCCTGAGGCCTCGCCAGATTCCCAGGCTTGAGTGCATGCGTGGCTTCTCACCTCACTGTAGCAGAAAGTCTCTTCATGGAAGTTTCCAAGCCAAACCTAAAGAAAGTACAAAATATTGAAAATAAGTGGATGACAAAACAAACTAATTTAACATCAAGTTAAAGAAAATTGTATAGCAATCTTAATTTCAAAGTTTGAATTTAAGGGCAAACAGTACACTCTTTTGGTAGGCATGTGAACTGGTGCAGCTATGGTGCATACTATGGAAAACAGTATGGCAGTTCCTCAAAAATTTTAAATAGAACCACCATATGATGCTGCAGTCTCACTTCTGGGTATATATCCAAAGGAAATAAAAACAGAATATCAAGGAGATATCTGCCCTCCCTCATTCTTTGAGGCATTATTCACAATGGATAAGATATGGAAACAACCAACATGTCCAGCGATGGGTGAATGGTCACAGAAGATGTGGTACATATATACAATGGAATACTACTCCACCATAAAAAGAATGAAATTTTGTCATTTGCAACAACATGGATGGTCGTGGAGGGTATTATGCCCAGTGAAATAAGAGAGAGAAAGACAAATATGGCGTGGTATCACTTATATGTAGAATCTTAAAAGAAAAAAAAAAAGTAAAGCTTACAGAACCAGCGTAGAAAAGTGGTTGCAGGGGAGGGCAGGGAAGGGAGGGTAAAAAGGTACACAGTGAATAAAGTCTCAGGAGCGAATGTTAACCATGGTGATTATAGTTGATAACACTGTGATGTATAGTTGAAATTTTCTAGAAGAGTAGGATTTAAATGTTCTTACCAAAAAAAGTAAATATATGAAGTAACTGTGTTAATTAGCTAGATGGGGGGAATCCTTTCACAATGTATATCAAATCACCACAAAGTTCACTGAATATTTTACAATTTTCTAAGTCAATTATACAGCAATAAAGCTGAAATTTAAAAATAAAGAATTAGGGCAAATCATAAGACAGAAAAAGAGGAATATCTAACTGAAGTGTAAGGACATTAAGCAAGCTTGAAACTTAAGGAGTTAAGCACTCAACTCAAGAAATTGGATGCTTAACCCAAAAGAAAAATTAGGGAAAGGAAAACAATGATATAAGCTGAAACAATTACAAAAGAAAAATTAACACCCGATAGAAATGATGACTGAAAACAAAATGCAATTTGTAGACCACTAAAAGTGTAAAAACATAAGCATAAGAGAAAGGAGAGTAAAGTACAAGCAAATCATGTTATAATAAAATAGGGAACACAGATATAAATCTACCTTTATAGAAAGAGTGCCTATGTAAACAAAACAGGAGAAAAGTACAGAACACAAATGTACACATCCTTAACAAGCATTACCCTTAATGTGTAAATACTTGAAACATTCTAATTAAAATCTAATCATTAATTTGCATCGATAGACAAATTATTAGAAATATAGGGTTCACTCAGAACGGGAGAAAATATTTGCAAATGAAGCAACTGACAGAGGATTAATCTCCAAAATTTACAAGCACCTCATGCAGCTCAACATAAAAAAACAAAAAACCCAATCCAAAAATGGGCAGAAGAACTAAATAGACATTTCTCCAAAGAAGATATACAGATTGCCAACAGACACATGAAAGAATGCTCAACATCGTTAATCATTAGAGAAATGCAAATCAAAACTACAATGAGATATCATCTCACACCGGTCAGAATGGCCATCATCAAAAAATCTACAAACAATAAATGCTGGAGAGGGTGTGGAGAAAAGGGAACCCTCTTGCACTGTTGGTGGGAATGTAAATTGATACAGCCACTTTGGAAAACAGTATGGAGGTTCCTTAAAAAACTAAAAATAGAACTACCATACGACCCAACAATCCCACTACTGGGCATATACCCTGAGGAAGCCATAATTCAAAAAGAGTCATGTACCAAAATGTTCATTGCAGCTCTATTTACAATAGCCAGGACATGGAAGCAACCGAAGTGTCCATCAACACATGAATGGATAAAGAAGATGTGGCACATATATACAGTGGAATATTACGCAGCCATAAAAAGGAACGAAACTGAGTTATTTGTAGTGAGGTGGATGGACCTAGAGACTGTCATACAGAGTGAAGTAAGTCAGAAAGAGAAAAACAAATAGCGTATGCTAACACATATATATGCAATCTAAAAAAATAAAATAAAATAAAATGGTCATGAAGAACCTAGGGGCAAGATGGGAATAAAGATGCAGACCTACTAGAGAATGGACTTGAGGATACGGGGAGGGGGAAGGGTAAGCTGGGACAAAGTGAGAGAGTGGCATGGACATATATATATACACTACCAAATGTAAAATAGATAGCTACTGGGAAGCAGCAGCATTGCACAGGGAGATCAGCTCGGTGCTTTGTGACCACCTAGAGAGGTGGGATAGGGAGGGTGGGAGGGAGGGAGATGCAAGAGGGAATAGATATGGGGACATATGTATATGTATAACTGATTCACTTTGTTATAAAGCAGAAACTAACACACCATTGTAAAGCGCTTACACTCCAATAAAGATGTTAAAAATTAAAAAAGAAATATAGGGTTCAACGAAGTTTCTAGACACTGATTATCATACAAAATCTATAGATCCCATACACCAGTTAACAGTCAATTATAAAGTGAAAGAGTAAAATGGTTTTAATCCCTTTAATAACAGAAATACATGGCCCCAGTGAAGAAATCTAAAAATGATATGCATGCAATGCTTGTACTTTAAATGCATAAATAAATGAAAAATTTACCAGGGAAAAAAAGTTGCTTTCTGATACAAAATGTCATCCTTTTCATCTTTATGCTTTAAAGGAAAAAAAAAAAAAAAAAGGCCAAAAAAGTGCTTGCATTCTGCTAGTCTAAAATCTTAATTCCAAATGATGATACACTAGGACCCAGAAAATGGTTTCCTTGAAGGATTCAGCCTCTGAAGGAAACAGGCTGTGCTCAAAGTCTGACTATATATGTCCCACAGCAATTTCAATTCAATCAGTACCACCCCAATTCGAATACCCTCATATTCAATCAAAATCTCTAATTTGATCCCACATAATTTTCAAGTCCCTTCCAATTGACACACTCCTTACTCAGTTCTAGAAACCCTCTCATTCTCATTAGATCGCAGTTCACTCAATGAGGTGCTTTTTCCTGAAAATCTTTGTGATTTTTATCAAGAAAATATTAAGAAAAAATTAACTTAAAGTTGGAAAATACTTTAAAAATAAAAACTCAAGGAAAGGATATCCCAATGTATAGTTCCCTCTCTCTCGCTCTCTCTCTATATATATATGCATAAATAGTGTCATTTTTTAAAACTTCTGGTAGGAAAATAACTCTTTTGCTCATAAGCACAAATTACAGAAATAAAGTGACCTACCTTCTACCAACAAAATCCTGATTCCAGTTGGAGATATTCAAGGACCCAGAGAGAGAGACAGTGTTCTCTGGGCAGCTGGCCTCCAAATGCAGACCCATGTCCTGATGGCTCTGGCTTTCTACCTGGGCAAAGGTATAATTTGATCAGTACCAATCAAAGGTATTTGCTCTGGTTGGTCAGCCCACTTTGTCTGCGCCCTTTTGATTTTTTAAACCAATCTTACAGTGAACTAAGAGGTTGAAAAGAAAAGGATTGGGAAAGTCAAACCAAGCAAATATTAAACAAAAGAAACCTGGTCTAGCAGCAATTAATATCGAATGTATTTATAAGGTAAAAGAAGGACAGCTTATGGTTATCAAAAAGAAACACTCATGGGAAAGATTACAATGATGCACTTTACGCACCTAGACACATAGCACTGAGACATAGAACACAAAGACTGAGAATTATAAGGTAAAACTGACATATTTGCAATCATGGTGGGAGGTTTTTTTTTTCAAACACCGTTCTCCCAGAAACTGATAGACAAGGAGAGAAGAAAATTAATAATGTTATAAAAGTTTAAACAATAAATTTAACAACTTTGATTATATTACCTGCAGCAACCACATAGCAAAATGCTTTTCAACACGTATAAAACATTTACAAAAATTTACCACTGTAAGACCGCATAATAAATCTCAATAAAAATTCCATAGAATCAACATATTGAGTACCATCTTGATGAATCTTTTATTTCAATCATGAAATAAAAGTGAAAGTCAATAATAAAAAACTGAACACAAACATATTTATTAAAAAATGAAATCCACATAACATCTACAAAAATTTCCATATAATTGCTAAAAATCTATGGATTTTTATGTTGTACGCAAGTAGTTAGTAAAACCTAAACCAGAATACCTCAGAATTATTTGAAAGAAAATAAATATAAAAATGATAGAACAATTCAAAAAACAAAATGGAAAACAGCCATATACAAAAATATAAATGATTATTAAAATAGAAGTCTGTTACTTAAAAAATAAAGACAGAAGTGGTTAATAAATTATATAGTCCTCCCTGCTAAAGGAAAGGAGTGCTCCCTTAGCATGAGAAGCAGGTGCAGAGTGGCAAGTGGAGTTGGGAGTCGGGGAGGGGTAATGATTTTATAGAGGAGGACCCTGCCAAACACCATTTTAACCAGGTCAACATCAAGAGTCATGAACTGGGAATTCCCTGGCAGTCCAGTGGTTAGGTCGCCGCACTTTCATTGCCTAGGGCCCAGGTTCGATCCCTGGCCAGGGAACTAAAATCCCACAAACTGCGGGACGTGGCCAAAAAAAAAAAAAAGTCATAAATTACTTTGATAGTATAGGTCCTTGATATGATATGATTAAAATGTGATAAAATTCCCTCTGTAATCTTCCTCCAGAAAAATACAGAAACCCAAGATAATCAAAAGAAAAGCGTCAAATTCCACTAGAGGGGCATCCTACAATATACCTGACCAGTATTCCCCCAAACTGTCAGGTTTCTATACAAACTTTTGGTCAAAAACGAGGAAAGTCTGAGAATCTGTTACAGCCAAGAGAAACCTAAGGAGACATGAAAACTAAATGTAATTTGATATTTTAGATGAGATCTTGGAACAGAAAAAGGACGTTGGGTAAAAGGTAAGGAAATCTGAACCAACGATAGCCTTTAGTAGACAATAACATATTGACATTGGTTCATTAATTGTAATCAATATACCATGGGAAGTAAGATGTTACTAATAGGGGAACATGTGAGTGGGGTCGGGTCAATACTCCCTGATCCACGTGCTCAATGTTTTGTAAGTCTAAAACTGTCCAAAAACTTACGTATTACTAAATATAATATTGTAAATAATAAACAAACAGGAGAAGGCATCAATAAACAATATTAGAATGAAAAAAATTAGAAACATAATCTGAGTTTTGGAAACAGTCTACAATACAACACACTATAAACCAAATGATTCTATGAACCACTATGTGACTTAATTTTTTAGAGCACTTTTAAAAATATTTTAAATTATTAAATATAAAGTGTTCACAGACATCTGTAGAGCATATATGTACAGTTCAACAAATAACTATAGAGTAAACAGAAGTGGAACCACTACCCAGGTCAAGAAATGTAACATTGCCAGGCACCTGGCTGCCTGAATTGCGCTCTTTTTCCCAGATTACAGCCCCTTCTGCCTCCTAGACTGACCTTATCATAACTATTCACATAGTAAATTTGGTAAACATTATAAAATTAAAACTCTGTCCATTTTTGAAAACTTTATATAACCGTGAAGAAACACAAATGAATATATGTACTTTAGTGTATTTTTGGTGTATTTTTTCATCATTTACGCCGTTGCATGCAGCTGGACTTTTCTGTTTCAGGGCTGTAAAGTATTCAACCATATAAACTTTCTACTGTTGATGGGGCTTTGGGTTGTTTCCACTTTTGGCCTCTTACAAACAGCATTGCTCTGAAAATTCTCTGACGTGTATACTGGCCATAGAATATGTAAACTGCAACTTGCCAAATTTTTTCAACACATTTTACCAGTTTACGCACTAGCTGCATGCAAGGGTGCTCATCGCCCTTCACTTTTGCAAATTTTTGGTGATTTTCTGCCTTTTTAGTTTTAGCCGATCAGGTGAGGGCACAGGGGTACCTCATAATGATTTGCATTTACTTGGTTCCTAATAGGGGTGAACCCATTTTTCTGATGATTATTGGCTGATTGGAGGTGCTCCTTCAGGAAGTGCCTCATCAAGTACTGTGTCCATTTTTCTGCTGGGTTGTCTGTCTTGGTAGTAGTTATATGTTCTGCTTATTACTTCTTTACTGGGCATGAGTAACACGATATCTGTTCTCACTATTTGATTTGTCTTTTCCCTCTCTTTTTCATTGTTTTTGATCCACAGAAGTTTCTCTGTACCTCTAACAGAACAAACATTATTAAAAATAGCTAATATATGGTGACTATCTAATGCCAGACACTGTTCAATGCACTCTGCATAGAATAATTTATTTATGCCTTATCTTCATAATGACCCTATAAGGGAAATCCTAGGAACCCTATTTCTCATATGAGGAAACCGCATCAAGGAGATATTAAGAAACTTGGTCAGGGTGACAGATCTTGTAAGTAGGGAAGTATTCAAGCAAGAATCTCCAAGATGATTCCTTAAAAGAAGAACAAAGAGGGGTGACTTCTCCTCTACCGAACTGTGATATTGGAGCTGCAATGGACAAATATATCTACGTACAGAATAGAGAGGCCAGACACAGACACATGGATATTTGGGAGTGTGCCTACGATGGAGGTAGCGTACCAAACCAATGGGGAAGGATGGGCTATTCAATATGTGGTAGTGGCATTGGCACTATTTTGGGGGGTGGAATTGGAGCTTGACCTCATACCACTTACATAAATAAATTTGAGGTGCATTACAGATGGATAAAACACAGAATTTTAAGAGAAAATATTGAAGAAGGTCTTTATGAACTCAGGGTGGAACAATGGCTTAGAGAATCAAAAGCACCATGATGGGAATGTCTGATATATTTAAATGATTCCAAACTAATGACTGTGATGGTTAATTTCACATGTAGACTGGGCTAAGAGATGCCCAGATAGCTGGTAAAGCATCAATTCTGTGTGTTCTGCATGGCTCTTCCGGGAAGAGATTAGCACTTACAACAGTAGACTGAGTAAAGAGCGCCTTCACCACTGCAGGTGGGATCACCCAAACCACTGAGAGCCCAAATTCAACAAAAGAGCAGACTAGGGGTGAATTTACTCTCTCTGCCTGAGCAGACACATCCATCTTCTCTTGCTTTGGGACATCTGATATGGGCGCTCCTGGTTCCCAGGCTTTCGAACCCAGACTCAACCATATTCCCCGTTCTCCATCTTGCAGACGGCCCACCTGACAGATTGTGGGATTCCTCAGCCTCCATAGCCAGATGAATGAGTTCCTCTAATAAGAGCTATACACATATCTCCTATCGGTTCTATTAGTCTGAAGAACCCTGACTAATACAATGATGTAAAAAATTAAAAGAAATTACAGTCTAGGAGAAGTTTGTCATCATACATGAAATAGACAATGAATTAGTATCCTGAATATCACATAACTTCTACATAACAACAACAAAAAATAGTCAAACCAAAAAAAGTAGGCAGAGCTTTAGAGTAGGTAATTCAGACAAGAGGAAATCCAAATGGCCAATAAATACAAGAAGATGTGCAGGATCAGTAGCAATCAGAGAAGCTGTTCTCTGCCCATTTTGATTAGGTCTGAAAATATAAAAAAGTGGGTCAAGGTAGGGAGAAACCAGAACTCTCCCACACTGCCAACACAGGTGGAAATTGGAGGGCAAGCTGGTTTTTCCTAAAAAGTTAAAAGTGAACATAAACATAACCCGGTTATCCTATATACAAAGATGTTCTGTAAAGCATTGTTTGAAATAACAAAGACTTGGAAATAACCTTATTGTCCATCAGCCGCAGAAGGAATAAAATAAAATAAATTACACAGATCTAGTAGACATTGGTGAACTGACTAGGGACTATAGATAGGAAAGTCTTTAGATCTTGTAACTGTAATATTGACTTTTTTAAAAGGTGATGGTGGGGGTATGTTGTTAACACCACACGACATACTACTTTCGGTTTCGTAGCCTTTTGTCTACAAACTTGATGAATATACACTGGACTTGTGATTGTTATTTCTCAGAAGTGGAGAGAGGCCTAGGAGAGATCGTGGCAGTAAGAACGAAGGTGGCTCTATCCTTGCCTTTATTTAATTGTCATTGCCAATGTCCCTTGCTTTTCCAAGATTAAGTATAGCAACAACTTACTGGACATGGAAGAACAGCTGGATCTGGGCATGTTTTCCTGAGAAGAGTGGTCCAGATTGTGAGTATCCAACTTGAGTGTGCCGGTTGACTTGAAATAAAATAGAATTTTCATTACAATTGCTTGATGAACCCCCTTCATTACCACCCCCAGCTCCTGATCCTTTCAAGAAGACTAATTTTTTTTTTAATAGAAGTATAGTTGATTTGCAGTATTGTGTTAGTCACAGGTATACAGAAAAGTGATTGTTATATACATATTTTTTCAGATTATTTTTCATAATAGATTATTACAAGATATTGAATACAGTTCCCTGTGCTATATAGCAATTCCTTGGGTTTTTTTGGTTTTGTTTTTGTTTGTTTTGATTTTTTGTGCAAATCCTTGTTGCTTATCTGTTTTCTATACAGTCGTGTGTATCTGTTAATCCCATACCCCTAATTTATCCCTCCCCTGCTCCCTTTCCCCTTAGCTAACCACAAGTTTGTTTTCTATGTATGTGAGTCTGTTTCTGTTTTGTATATAGATTCACTTGTATTATTTTTTAGATAACACATATAAGTGATATATTTGTCTTTTTCTGTCTTGCTTACTTCACTTAGTATGATATTCTCTAGGTCCATCTATGCTGCTGCAAGTGGCAATATTTCATCTTTTTGTGGCTGAGTAATATTCCACGGTATGTATACACCTCTTCTTCTTAAACCAATCATCTGTTGATGGGTACTTGGTGTGTTTCCATGTCTTGGTTATTGTAAATAGGGCTGCTATGAACACTGGGGTGCATGTATCTTTTCGAATTAGACTTTTCATCTTTTCCGGATATACGCCTAGGAATGGGACTGTTGGATCATATGGTAGCCCTATTTTTAGTGTTTTTAAGCAACCTCCATACAGTTTTCCATAGTGGCTGAACCAATTTGCATTCCCACCGAAAGTGTAAGAGGGTTCCCTTTCATCCACACTTCTCCAGCATTTATTATTTGTAGACATTTTGACGATGGCCATTCTGACAGGTGTGAGGTGATACCTCTCTGTGGTTTTGATTTGCATTTCTCTAATAATTAGCGATGTTGAGCATCTTTTCATGGGCCTGTTGGCCGTTTGTATATCTTCTTTTGAGAAATGCCTACTTAGGTCAAGAAGACTAATTTAGGAACCAGTATACTGGTAAAACTAAACTGTATTTTTAACATTGCTACTCTTTATTGGGCAAAGGAAATTTTGTTTCAAGTATAAAAGTGGGTGAATACATAAGGAGTATAGTGGAAGAAATATTTTCTGAAGTTTATTTTTGTTTCTTGGCCTTCAAAACCCCCAATTTGGTTATCCTAGGTTATTTGGAGCGTGTATCTGCCGGGAAGAGATTGTGATATCCCTGAAATATAAAAAGGAAAATTTCAGTTTCTAAAATTTAAAATAGCAATATGAGCCAGAATACTGTCTTCATAGAGACTTTTCAGAGTTCCCTTATTTCTCTGCACTGTCATATCCACAACTGACCTAAATGAAAGGACCAAAAGCCCTCAAGATCTCAGTTACTTATCACCTGAAAGTTTACTCCTTGCTCATATGAGATCTACTATGGTCCAGTTGCTCTCCAGGGCTGCTGCCTTCCCAGTAATTCCAGTCTGCTTCCATCATGTGGTCCCACCGTCTCAATACAGGGCTTAATCATCTTTCCAGCCAAGCATCTCACTGCCATCCTCCACTGCGGATCCTGAGTTCAGTCTCTCAGCTTCAGTTTTCCACAGAATATACTACCACACAGTTGCCTACCTGCATGGTGATAGGGATGAGATGTGGGCTTTTGCTACTCCTCAAAAAGAACTTCAAAGAAGCCTTACTTTTTCATTAGTTCTGCCTGTAGTCTGACATGGTGCTTCAAATTCCAGATTCTTACTGAAATTCTGTAGGGGAGAGCTGGAGGGAAGAGAGATGTGGTTTGATTCTCTGAAGTGTTTCCTTCTGCATCCAAACTATCATGTTCAATTTCCAAAATTTATTCTGAGTTTGGCCACTTCTGTGCATTTTCAACACTATGGCCTAAGTCAGTAACCATCAATTCTCACCTGTATTACTTAGATGTTCTAACTACTTCTCCTGCCCCCAAGGGGTCCACAGAACAATTAAGGTGATTAGTTAACTATGCAAATTATATCATGTCAAGTGCTGTTTTAAACTTCCAATGCCTTCTCATTTCAAGTTGAAAAAAACTCAAAATATTTCACATGAGCTACAAGGTCCTACATACCCTGGACCCTGCCTCTCCCTTCTCAGTGCCCCAGATACAAATGAGCTTCCTCTCTATCCACACAATAACACCAAGCTCTGTGTTAGGGCTGTTACACTTGTTGTTTCATCCAAGTGGAAATCAGCTCTGGACCTTCCTTCTTGTCACTTGGGACTCAGAAAGGTCTCCTGCTCTATGAAGTATTCCCTGACCACCGGAACCACACTGCCCATTCTGCACTAGCATCCCATCACCTTTAATCTCTTCACAGAACATAGGCCCACTTGAAATTGTCTTGTTCCTTTATTTGTGGATTGGTTTATTGGGATGTGTCAATGACTTAACGATGTGAAATATACATACAGCATTGAGAAGGCAGTGGAGACTTGGAGAGAAGATTTTTCACATGCTGGCACTTTTTGTCCTATGTTTGCTCATCCCTCCTAGCAACTTGGATCAGCCGAGTGCCAGGTGATTCCCACCAAGTCATCCTTCAGATCGGGCTGCAAACCAAATCCCCCAACCCAGCCAGCCAGCTGGAACCCAACAATCAACCCCAAACTCACTCACCAACATCACACAAGGCAACCAGCTCATAAAAATAAGTTTTGCTTGAAATGTTTTGATATAATTATTAAGAAAAGTGCAGAATAAACGACCACCTCTCAGTTGACTGACTGAACAACACAAAAAATAAAGTCAGATTTTAACATTCTGGTTATCTTTAATATATTTAATAAAGTCAGATTTTAACATTCTAGTTACCATACTGGCAGAGTACACATTATCAGTACATCAAAGACTCAGAAAGTTTATCAGTTATTATCTGAGTCTCTACTGACCTAATTAGTCAAAAGGGCCTAGTTTGGCAAGAAAAGCGGGAAGGGAAGGGGGAAGAGGAAAAGGAGAGAGACTGGAGAGTAATAAAAGCCCAGGGTTCTTTAGAAGTTCAGCAGCATCCAGAGCTGGCCCACAGGATGGGAGTGTGAGGTAGATTGGGCTCTGGCGACCTCAGCAGGATCTAGTTCCCAGAGCCACTAGAGTGTCCAGTGCATGAAACCTCAGTTTGTGACACAGGAGTTAGCAGTGTCCAAAGATTCCAGGGTCTGGAAGGAAGAACAAACTTTGGAGAATTTGGTAAACACCACGGACCCAGCACGTCCAGCGGCAGCACAGGAGGCACTCTCATGCAAGACTAGTGACCTGCAAATACCCAAAGCTCTGAAATGTAAATATGACCAGTCTCAAAGGATCCCCACGCAAGAGCAGTGGGGTAGAAAGGCATCCCCTGTGCTTAGGGGACAGGGCCACAACCACAGCCAGAAGCCGTGGCGGGATGCTGGAGCCCAGGGCTGAGCGGGGCGGCGCTGTCCGGCGAGGGTGCATCCACAGGCAGGGGCTGAGCCTCTGGGTCCAGAGCTGTGTGTAACGAAAGCCTCCTCTTAGCCCTGGGGGGAGCAGCTGGCTCCTGAGTGCCCTGTTCCCAAGGACGACGACGAGGGCCACATCTTCCAGCTGGGTGGCGATCCGGGGCGGATGGACCTGGGGTCGGCGGCTGGGTCGGGCCGGGCTCCCCGGAGGTGCTGGTGGCCGCATCCCTGAACTGGGCGGCAGAGCAAGAACCCCGGGCCGGCGAGGGGCGCCGGCACACAGCACGCACAGGGACTCGGTGGCTGGTCCCACCGCCCGCGGCTACAGCCCTACGGGGGCGCAGAGCGCGGCGGGGCAGGTGGTGCCTCTGGCCGAGAGCGGCTCCCAGGGACGCGCGGACCTCCCTCCAGGCGTTCAGGACCTGGCTGTCCGGCGCCGTGGGCTGCGTGTGGTCCACCACGGTCCGGTCCTGCCCGCGTTTCCACAGCTCGTAGCGCTCCGGTTGCAGGATGCGCACGAAGGCGTCCATGGAGAAGGCGACCCGGGCCTCCCCGCAGCTGCACTGCGAGGCCACTTTGCCATAATCGATCCAGCGCGGGGAGGCGAAATTGATGGCTTCCGCGCAGTTGAAGCCATGGTTGAAGCCAGAGTGGTAGCCGTAGGGAAACGTCACGATGAACTCTCCAGCCTCCTGAGTGACCCGATCGAAGGGGATGCCGTTGTCCTTGAGGACCGTGGGCGAGATGAGAGCCACCTTGTGCCGCAGGAAGGCCTCACAGCCCCGCGCGCTGCCCGGGAACAGCTCCCTGGCCAGGCGTTCCAGGCGCCGGCCGTGCTCCGGGGGCACCGCGTACCAAGTCTTGGGCTCCCCGAAGTGCAGGTAGTTGATGCTGTAAAGGTCCATGTCCTCCGTGTGCCAGGCGAAGGCGGTCTTCCACATGCCGAAGTACAGGTAGGGGGTGTTGACGCCTTCGATGACCACTCCGCACTCCTGCTCCAGCAGGTCCTGAATGGTTCCCAGGTGTCCAAGGTTCCACTGCTCCGTGTTTTGATCGAATAAGGAGCCACTGACGTCCGCACCATATACTGGTGAATCATAGAGGCGTGTTTTCCAATATTTTCGCTCCAGGTCGTTAAAATCATAGTGTGGTGGAGCCCGGTATTTTTCAGTATTTGCTAAGTGGTGGTATTCACCCACGGTCATGGCTTTCTTCTTTTTGTGGTATTGAGTAAACACACCTGCCTGCCCAGAAGTCACCTGCTGGAGGGGAGCAGCTATTAAGATGTCACTGATATCATCATAGGTCTGTCTGGCTTTCCAGTCCTTGGGTGGAATGATCTTGGCCACGCCTGCTCGGTGTGCACCTTGGGATTCCATATAAGCAATGTATTTATCGAAATCATTAAACTCTTCTTTGGTTGGATGAAATACCATTATTCTACAACTTGGGTTCTGGGCCCAGTTGGACCTAGACTTCATAGCTTTCATTAATAAGCAAGAAACTCCCAAGTTTTGATTTATGTTCTGGATAGGGGAGGATGCTGGAAAACACTACTTTTTCAAAAATGGGTTGGACTATATCAGCAGGAACCCGCAGTAGACTTTAATGCAATGAGTTGATAATATTTCTTAGGCTTGCTGATTCTCCAGGGGACTCCACGCTGGGCAGAAGCCTTGCTCAGGACTGATGCTGGCTGAGCCTGCAAGTCTCTGATGTCCTTGGTTGACACTTGGCTCTGTCCTCTTGAGGTCTAGTGAATCACCCAGCCCTGGCTGGGTATCCCAAATGTAGTGTCTTCAGGGCAGTATTGGAAACTAAACCTAAAAAGAAAAAGAATAGAGAAAGGTTGAAAACTAATGTTTGGAAATAGTTACTAGGGAACTACAAACAAGACACCACCATGGACTTTAATTGCATATTCAAATAAAGGCTAAAATTTCATAAGATTGACAATACAAGAAATGGTGTTGTTGTGAACAATGGAAATTCTTGTACTCTAGTAAGGAGAATGGAAATCATTACATTCACTTTGAAAACCTATTTGGACAGTATCCAGTAAAATTGAACTTACACATGTTCTATGATTCATGCCTAGGATATGTGTATGTCTGTGCAGTGAAAGTCAATTCCAAGAATGTTCAGAAAAACATGATTTCAGTAGCCAAACACTGGAAACAACTCAAATGCCAGTCAACATTAGAATGGATAAGTACATTGTAGTATATTCACACAATGGAATACAATACAGCAATGAAGATAAACAAGAACTACATGAAAATATAAGAATAATTCTATAAACATAATACTAAGCAAAATTATCCAGACTCAAAAGAATACCTATTCTCTGCTTCTATTTATATAAAGATAAAAAGGAGGCAACGTAATCTATGTTAGAAGTCAGAGTAGTGGTTACCTTTGTGAAAGAGAGAGGTTGTGAGTGGAGGTGTGAGGAAGTCTCTAGAATGATGTGAATATTCTGTTCTGAACCCAGCTGCTGGTTACACAGCCATCAGAATGGCTCCTTGTCATAATTCATCAAGTTATGATGATTTTCACAAATTTCTGTGAAATAAATTTGTTTAAATGTATTTAAATTATTTAGATAAATTTTAAAATATAGTTTAGGGTGAAAAGCATTAAAGGAGACAGATCTCTTTCATTGTACCAAAAGGAAAAGGAAGGGTGATTGAAAATATATGAACTAAACATTCAATTGAAAAGGCTACAAAATAGAAGAAGAGAAAGAAAGGGTATGAGTAAAAAAATAACAAAGAATAAAGACAAAAGTAATGAAAGAAAACACATACAAGACAGAACACTGATGACCAAAAATATTCTTGGAAGAAATTAATAATAGCAATAAACCATGGGCATAACTGAGCATAAGAAAGTAGGGGAAAATAAACCACTAGGAATGAAATAGTGTACAAAAGAATGTTTAAAATCTCAAAAGAGAATCTTAGGAGAAACTTGACAGCAAAATTTTCAAAAGATAAGAGAAAAGAATAAATGACTGGAGAGGAAACATATCCAAAATGGATGCAAGAAACACCAGAAAGCTTGAATAATACTCCAGTATAAGAAGTTGGTTCAAAGTATGACCACTGAAAGTCCAGGAAACACATCATTTTACATGTGAATCTAGAAAAGTTTCAAGAAACAGTTAACTCTTATTGTGCAAATTGTTTCAGAGTATAGAAAAAGTTGGAAAGCTACTCAGATGAGGCTATTCTGATCTCTGATAGCAAAGCGAAAAAAGGACAATAAAAAATAAAGCTACAGGCCATCTTTGTTTATAAGCATAGAGGAAAGCATAAAATGGAATGTTATCCAACGAAATACAGCAGTATAATCAGAGAATAATACATCATGACCAAATAGAATGCAAGGATGACTCAACATTGGAAAATTTAATGATATAATTCAGAATATTAACAAAGTAAATGAAAAATATCATCATCTTATAGGTACCACAAAACCATTTGATGAAATGCAAAATCCATTCATGATTTTAAAATTCTTACTTGCAAAGCATCAAGAGAAACTTGTTTGGTAAGATGAAGAATTTCAAGGTACAAACTAGCAAGGATCATTTTTAACAGTGAAACAAAAGTAACATGCTCATTAAAGTTAGGAAAAAGAGATGCATCAACATGAAAAGTTACTCAACATCACTAATTATTAGAGAAATGCAAATCAAAACTACAATGAGGTATCACCTCACACCAGTTAGAATGGACATCATGAGAAAATCTATAAACAACAAATGCTGGAGAGGGTGTGGAGAAAAGGGAACCCTCTTGCACTGTTGGTGGGAATGTAAATAGATAGAGCCACTATGGAGAAGAGTATAGAGGTTCCTTAAGAAGCTAAAAACAGAATTACCATATGATCCAGCAATCCCACTTCTGGGCATATACCCAGAGAAAACCATAATTCAAAAAGGCACATGCACCCCAATGTTCATTGCAGCACTATTTACAATAGCCAGGTCACGGAAGCAACCTCAATGCCCATCGACAGACGAATGGATAAAGAAGTGGTGGTACATATATACAATGGAATATTACTCAGCCATAAAAAGGAACGAAATTGAGTCATTTGTTGAGACCTGGATGGATCTAGAGACTGTCATACAGAGTGAAGTAAGTCAGAAAGAGAAAAACAAATATCGTATATTAACGCATGTATGTGGAATCTAGAGAAATGGTACAGATGAACCGGTTTGCAGGGCAGAAGTTGAGACAGAGATGTAGAGAACAAGCGTATGGACACCAAGGGGGGAAAACCGCGGTGGGGTGTGGGTGGTGGTGTGCTGAATTGGGCGATTGGGATTGACATGTATGCACTGATGTGTATAAAATTGATGACTAATAAGAACCTGCAGTATAAAAAAACAAACAAACAAACAAAAAACAACTAATACTAAACTTTCTTTGGGTTATTTGTATGGAAATATGTTAATATAAAGGTTTCAGACATTACATGAAATTTCCAGAAACCTTATATCTTCTGGTCTAATGTTATAAGTCATAATTCTAGTTATTACTTTAAAATGTATATCTCAGAAATAACAAAATTTCCTTGTCAATTGCATTATTATGAACTTTCATCCAATCTTTAACCGTGGTCATTTTCAAGTCTTCTGTCATTTACAGACAGTTCTGGGTGTACTCTGATGCTTTTGCAAAAATGTTCCTATAAAAGGGGTTCACCTTCAAGGAATTCATGGAGAAGACTCTGACAAGTACAGGTTTCTGGTAACTGACTATACTGCTGAACTGAATGAATAAGCATGTTCAGAACACTAATGGAAAACTGATGAATTCATAAAAGTGCTAACAAAAGATCAAGATGAAAGAAAAATTAATTACGTGGGACTGAGTCAATTTATGAGGATGATTTAATTTTTGTGACTTTCTTTTTGAATAAAAAAAAAAAAGAAATCCCACAAGGACTCAGAGGCAAAAAATATACAAATCAATTTCCACTGCCAAGTAAAGGAGCTGTTACAGTGGAGGATTACTGGACTGAATGTCAATATTATGACATAGTATGAGTGAGTTTCGTGTTTGGTAATTGCAATCATTGTTGCTTTTGTTGTGGTCATCCATTTACAATGCTTGGTGTCAGTTGATCTATCCCTTATAAAAATAAAATACAGTGTGTGTGCGTGAAAAGAAAAAAACATATTGAAAACAATGTGAAAACTAAATCTCACCATGTACACTCCACGTTCAACTTGAACTGTATAGAGCATATGTAATAGTTATGATTTAGGACAGAAAATATATGTACATATAAGAAAACAAAAAAATAACCAAAGCAAACTATCTCATTAACCCAATTTCAAGTGCTCCCTTAATACTGTTTCCTAATCCTCTTAAGCTCCCCTAATTTCCACCGTTCAAATATTCTCTTTCACTTTCCCCTGTCCTCAAACTTCAGGCGCCCCTATTCCACCCCACTTAGAATCCTCCGAATGTCCAAAAAGTCCCTAAGTGATCTGGCCCACCATCACCTCTTGACCTCACCCCTTTCTACCCTGCTCCTTGCTCTCTCATTCCAAACACATTCCTGGCTGTATCTCAAAAAAGGCCGGTATACTCTTGCCTGATGGTCTTTGCACCCAGGCAACTCTCAAGCCTCAGCCCAAACATCACCTTTTCAGGGAAGTCTCCTCTGATTGTCTTGCTTTGGATAAAAGTAGAGACGATTTTCCTTCCAGGAAAACAGGTACTCTCTCAACAAAACATTTCCAAATGAAACTTGAACTGATGGTCACTACCCATGTGTCTCTTCCAGATATACTCACATCAGCGCCATGGTAACTCCAACATTCCTGATTGCATCACAATGGAATCCAACTGGCTCTTCCAACTGTCTACTAAAAGGCCTCCTTTTTAAAGTTATCAGCCCACAAAACACAGGTATTTTGCCTGAAATTTTTCCTTTAAGATTTCTTACAAGAAAATATATGGGATCTAAAGGTTATACACATTTCAGGGTCCTTTTAGGTCCAGAGGGATTTCCCTGGGAAAGCTGCCAGAATGGGAGGAGCTAGCACAGTTGTCAGGGCATTAAACACCACTAGTATTGGGTCAGCACAAGAACCAGGGAGAGGAGAAGAAAACCATGCTAAAGAAATCGGTGAGGAAGAGCTCAAATGCCTTTAGAGAACAAAGGCATTTCATCTTCCTCACCCTGTAGTCTCCCCAATAAAACTACGAAAGATCAGCTTGCCTGCCATTGTTCCAAGTAATAGAAACTCCCCACATCTCCTATGGTCTGCAAGAGGTGCCCGAGATCCCTATATCTTATCTGGGTTCCATTCAAGACAAGAGGAAGCTGTGGCTGGGGTCCAATCCTCTACCACCCCTCTCCCCAAAGAGGTCAGCACAATTGGGCTTCAACATAAAACATTTCTCCTTTGGATCTGGGATCAGGGACAAAAAAATAGCCAAGGAAGGGCTTGCTCTCTGTGACCCCTGCTGGTAGCTTTTGTAAGAGTGCATCAAAGGAATGTTTGCTGCAGACCTGAATACTGATGGCAGGGGCCCTTTGAGTGAGCGGTAGTAGCTCTCTGTACCTCTGCCCTGGAGCCTCATGCACCATGGAATGTGCAGAAGGTAGGTAAGAGAGGATCAATACACTCTTCTCCTTTTCCAACTTTAATGTCAAAGGATCAAAGAAACAATCTCGAGGTCTCTATAGAATTTGTTGGTAATAAATGGTGCGGAGGGGAAGTGGTTGACAATCTAGCTCATCCTTGAGGGGGTGTGACAAATGCAGTTAACTTAGCCTCTAAAGATTGGGTGGAAGTCAAATAATCTCTCTCTTCCTATTCCAGAAACACCTGATGAGCACTCAAGGGTCTTGGGGATAGATTGTTATGAAGGAGAAGCATTGTTTAAAAATGTCCCTAGATGTTCATCCTAAGATGCCTGAACAATAGGCTAGCCTAGACTCCTTCCATGACTGGAGGGCTATAGCATCCAAAAGGGCCCAAGGTCCCCAGGTGCCTCCTAACGTACAGGGCTACTGGCTTTCCCGGACAGCTCCTGTAACTGGCTGGCATGATATCTAGGCCGCTTAATTCCCCAAGCAGTCCGAAGCTCCCTTTCCTAATAAGGTTGCTGACTTCAAAGCCCTATATGAAGGAAGAGCAATGGGGAAGGGACCTCCACTAGAACAAAACCCTCCTCAACCTGGAATGCTTCTCCATATAGACGCTGAAGAAATGCAGACCCGATGTGTGCCTTGGTCTTGATGTGTTTCCTGAACTCATATTGTATGACTCTGTGGAATTTGCCTCCATCGACAAGGGGACCCAAAAGATGGGAAGAAAGCAAATAGTAAGGTTGCATCAGGGTTCGGGTTTTCCAGCCATGTGTATCTCAAGGAGAGAGGAACAAGTGTCTTGATGGATTGGATGGAGGGATAAGAGAGTGATTAAAATGATGGACCAGTAAATTTATCCTGGGTAAAAAAGGAAATGAGAACATGAGGGCAATGATGGAGAATGAAACAGTGCTCGATTCATGGGCTAAATGTCTCCATTAGGTGAAATACTTTTATTAGAACCCTAGGAAATGTAAGCTAGCAAGAGAATGGGATGCTTGAAACATAGCTGGTACTCTCAGTATTCCCATTTTATGGAGGAAGAAACTGAGGTGTAGAAAAATTTATATTTAACTTCATAGCTTGTGTTCTCAATCTCTAGAGTTATTTTTGTGCTTGTCTTATCTTCCATATAAAACTACTTTGAGAGCCTTGTGTAGGTCTTGTTCGTCATCAAATTTTCCAAGGGATCTTGGTACTCTATATGGTGCACACTCCAAACATGTTTATTAAAAAAATAAGTAACTAAAATCATTTGGCGCACACTGCAGTCTCTCTCCTCTTGGTTACACCACATCTTACTACCTACTCTCCTATCTTAGGGGAAGAGAAGATACTCCCCCTCTCCAGAGCTAATCTTGTCATTTCAACTCCTTAAATTGACACCTCCCATGCATTCCAAAACTACGGTTAATTAAATGATCACTATCACCTCTGTAGAGACTTAAATCATCAGTCATCAGTCTGTTTCCTGATTTAAGCTACATTCTTTCTCTTACCTTCCTTTCAATACCGAACATGTCAAAACATAAACAAAAATTATCTACCTTTACAAAAACATTTCCTCATCTCTCTCCTCTTCTGATTCTGACCCCACTTCTCCACTGAAATTGATCTCTGTCAATCATCACACTGTCTCCCAAGTGCGCCTCCATGGGTTACACTTTCTCTCTCTACATCATTGATTGATGGAACACCTCCTTCCTCCTCAAATGTCTCTGACCTCTAGGGTACTGATAGTCTTCTCCGGTTCTTTTCTTTCTCCTTGGTTCCACTTCTTTTTCCACTATACAAATGCCATCTTATTTCAAAGCTCAATTCTCATCTCTCCTTTAACTCTTTTTATTTCTCCCTTTCAATCTCCTTTTTCTGTTCATGGCTTTCTTTAGTATCACACTCTCTCTCTTTAAAGGTATTATTTATTGCCATAGCTTTCTCTAATAGCACTGACTTTCTCCTGCGCTTCTGATTTGCTTTTCCTTCTTGACTGGCCACTGAGCCCCTGAAAACCAACTTGTTTAGTACAAATTGATCATCTCTCTCCTGAATTAACTTCCTCCTTTAGAAATCATTTTTTCTAAGGATGGGAATACAGTATCCTAGTTACCGTTGGCTATTACATCTCCCTCTCCCTAGACATATAGTCGGTGATGTCAGGGGATCCCACGACAGTCTACTGTGAGGCCCCAGGGACACCTGTATACTCCAGGGAGGCTTCCTGTGCTCTCCTTCCTTCTATAAGGACCCAAGTATCCAGCTTGCCTTCCTCTCCTCCTTATAGCTGTCACCACTCAAGCTAGACCCTGAGGATCTACACGTACCGGTCACCTGTATCATGTGATAATCTCCCCATCTCACCCTAATTTTTAATCTTAAAAATTCTTCTACAATGATTTTATTTAAATCTATATAAATATATAATCAAATTTTTCATTCTATATGAAAACTTCCTCTAGAGAAATGAAAAGAGAAGAGTGAAACAATTTACAAGGAAAATTAATGTCAAAAATTTAAATACCATGCTGAGGGTCTTTCCCCTAATAAACCCTAAAATGCTGATTATGAATATCACACAGGCCCTCATTTATTATTGAATTCTTAATAAACAACTAAAACAAGCCTTGAGTTGAGTATTTGTTTTTGTTTTTGTTTTTGTTGGCTTTGCCACGTGGCATGTGGGATCTTCGTTCCCTGACTAGGGATCAAACCCGTCCCTCTGCAGTGGAAGCACAGAGTCCTAACCACTGGACTGCCAGGGAAGTCCCCTGTATTTGTTTTATAAACAATTATTTCCTTTTTACATTTCTAAGAATCCTAGGAGGTGTGCGGCCGGGCTACCATCTATATAAAGTAAATAATCTAGATACACATTAGTCTTCAGATATTGAGCATCCAAAGGAAACACTCTGATTTTGTAAGTGTAACTCTGTGCTCAAATCAAAACTCAGAATTTGCCGGGTACAATTACGGTGATCCTTCAGTGCTCCAGGCAAATGTCTTCTCTATGGGTCTCAGATGGTTGCTTTTACTGTGAAACTGCCTACATGTTTCTTTCAATTGGAGCCACAGGTACTAGTTGAGAATAAGTACCCTTACATTTCAGTTACTCTTCCATTTTACCCTTATTCTTGGTATCCCCAGTAACACAGAAATTCTTCCTCTAAGGAAACTTGACAATTCTGACAATTGAAGAAACGTATTTTTATCAGAATGATTAGACTTGATGGATCTCTGGAAATTAGGAGTCTTTCACAAATAATTCCTCTAAGCTTTCCTGGTGTATGTGTGTGTGTGTGTGTGTGTGTGTGTGTGTGTGTGTTTTAAACTGGGGAAGGTAAGAAGTGAAGTAAGTTTAATAAGTCCTCTCACTGTGGCCATTGTCCCGATTGCTTATTGTACAGATTGCTCAGCAATTTCAGGACAGCAGGAAAGCCTTCTTGTCTTTCATGGTCCGTGCATATTTCAAAGCTATTCTTTCAAATGAGGATTGTTGACAGAATGCCTCAGACGTTAGCCATTGTGTCTGCTGACAGCCAATATCTAAATGCTGTGTTTAATAAATTTCTTCTCACGTTAGAAAGTCTACTTACCGTTTATTGAAAATAATTATAACCATCATATTTGATGGCTAAATAAATTCTATTGGATGGAGATAGGTGACTCAACTTTCCCCCTATTATTAGACAGTTATTTTGTTTTTTACTTTTCCGCAAGTATTACTAATCCCTTATAAATATCCTATATTTCAGTACCTAGATCAGTATATTTGGTAAAACATTAGTTAAATAATGAAATTCCTTGGATTAGATAACTAGAAATGGAATTACTGCATTGCAAGATTTAAACATTTAAAATCCTTAACATGTATTTCCAAAACTTTCCAGAAACATATCACTTTTCATCCTCACCATTAACGTTACTCTGAAAAAATATCTTTAATAATTTGGTAAGAAAATTATTGTGAAAAATTTTGGTGAAAAAGTGTAGCTCAAGTTTTAATTTATACTTCTTAGATTACAACTAAGATTGACTTGTTTTTCTTCAATGAATTCTAGCCATTTGTATTGCTTCATATCCTTTGCCCATGTTTCTCTAATATGGTTCTAGTGTTTTTTCTCATCTACTTACATGAACATTTTATACATTATGTGAGTATTCTGCATATTTTACACAGTATATGAACATTTTACTTGCTCATGTGAATATTTTCCATATTAAACCCTGTGTTTAATCTGTTCATAGATTTTTCCCAGTTTGCCATTTCTTTAATTTATATTTAATTTTAATTTTAAATGTTTTTCGTATATATATCCGTTTAATATATTAAAATGTTGAGTCGGTCTTTTCCTTTGTAATACCTTTCATGGCCTTTATGTTTAGAAAGTGAGAAAGTTATTTACCCATCCAGAGACAGATAAATATTAACTTATGGGGATTTTCCTTTTTATAGGTGAATTGTACTTTTAATTTTGATTTTAATTATACCTTTAATTCTAACTGGGGTTTTGGGTTTGTTTTATTAACTTTTTTATTGTTTTGTGAGTATGGTACGAGGAATAAGGGAGATGTAAGTATGATTCCTAGTCCTAGTGTGCTGTGTTCCTCTCTAATAGTTTATAGGAGCTTTTCTTTGTCCCAGTGCTCTTAAATGTTTTCCGTCTCAAAATTCTGGTTCTTTAGTTTTATGAAAGCTTTTTAGTTACTTCTTTGACAGCTTCCTCTAGTTTTTCCCTCTGTACATTAACTCCTGTATTTGGATATCAGACCTCATGGACCGGACCTCCAATTTTTGTGTCTTTTCTTCTTCCAATTTTATATCCCTTTATGACTGTGCTTTACCTTCTGAAATTTTTTCTTATCTTTATCTTGTAAACCTGCTTCTATTGTCTTTTTCATTTCTCCTATCAAACTTCTAATTTTTAACAGCTCATTTCTGTCCCCTTAGCTTTTTCAAGTGTATATAGCTTCCTTCCCTGCCCCCCACCATTGTCTTATTTTTGTTTCACAGGTGCACTTCTTTCATCTCTCAGAAAACACTAAAACCCGGACCCATATTGAGAAAGCAAGCTTCATGTAATAATCCTTATGCTTAAAATTGCCATTGCAATCTAGTATTTCTGTTGTGTTCTATTTTGTTCCCCTTTAAAAAATACGCTGCTGGTAACCCATAAAGTTGTTTCTATGACCCACGAATCGCTCATGTCCTGCAGTTTGGAAAGATATATTCTATAAATCATGTTGAGGCTTTTGATCTTTCAATGGCCGAGACACAATCACATTTGCTTTCTGGGCAGAAATGGGCAGACTGGAGTGGCCGAGAATGAATGAAGAAAAACATGTATAAAGATCCAGATGAGAGATGGTAGCTTGGAGTGGGGTGGTGGTTGAGCCAGAAGCAGAGTGCCTACTAGGGTGCCTTCACTCACATCTTCTTATTTAATCTTATTTCCTCAGTGTGCCACGTGGGGAACTGGACCAGAGCATTCAGATGCTTGTCCAAGATGGCATAATCAGTGAGTCCTGAGCCAGATTTGAGCCAGGCCCATCTGCTTCCTAAGCCTGGCCTTTCCTCTAAGTCACAGCAAATCCATGAGGTGAGCCTATAAAATAGGAGGGAAATTGTCAGAAGAGCACATTTTGGAGCTTAAGAACCAATTCCTTGGAGGCTTCAATACCTGAAAAGTTTGACTATGTTTGGCCCCTGAAATGAAACCTAAATTTATTTCTTAATTAAAAAAAAAAAAAACAAGACACATACAGTGTGATGTCACAGTAACAACTAGACTTGGAGTCCCCTTTGATCTGGAGTTGATGACCCTGGTCATGTGGTACTTGTCCCTCAGGCAGCTCATCCTTACCCTTGTACACCTCTGCCATGTCCTCCATGGCAGGCTGTGAGGATTATGGTTTTCATGGGATTTTTTAATATTTATCTTACTATCTAGGATTATACATGTTCCCCAATGTCGATTCATGTTGTCAACTCTAAACACAATTAAACAACTAGAAATCAATCCCTCTCTTTCTCATGTTCTTTATATACATGCTCTATTATGCTACTTGTCATGTAAGGGTATTAATCATTCCTCTGTCTGTCTTCTCTACTAGATCTTGTACTTCAGGAAACAGGGTGGTCCCTTCTTAGTCTCTGGGTCCCATTGGCTACCACAGCATCTGGAGTAATAGATGTCAAATTTGAGGATTCTGTTGTTTGAAAAAATGCAGAATATAAAAATAAATTTTCAGTTTTTATGACTAAAGCATTTATATGATTTTTATTCACTGTTTTTCAAACTTTCTTGATCCCTGCGCCCCCTTTGATAAGCATAACTATCTCTGCCACTACTCCCCCACCCCCTTCAGCAAATTCGAGTTTTTCCCCAGACCCTTGTCAGTGACCAACACACACATAAGACAGAACATTTGCACATCCCACAGCCAGGGCGATTTTGTCTACTTTAGTTCCTTTTAGTTTATAGTACAAACAAGAGAGTTTCTTTTTGTTTCCCTGCTTTCCAAAGATAAGTTATATGATGATACTGAGTTTGCTTTTGCAAATTACAAAGGTCCTCACCCCAATATTCTAGAACACAGTACGTCATGGGAGTACCTTGATCTAATTAAAGTTTTTACTGACAACTCATTCCAGGGGAAGCCTGTCCTTCACAGCATCTTTATGAGCGATCATTCACTGTCTCCGTTTGATCACCTCTGGTCCCTTTTCTTTGCCACTGACTCTCTTCTCCTGGCGACGAGGTTTCAAATCAGATCCTCTTAGGCCTCTGCACTCACACCCATGCCAATCCAACATCTGTTGATAGCTGTCAGCAAAGACCTGAAGGGGAAGAATAATGGCTGATGTGGAATAAAATGACATTCTACTTGGATTTCAGTGGTTTGGTTCATTCTGTTCCAAGCTGTTTGAAGACATGAGTCAAACTAGACCCTTCTCCAGCCCTGCAGCCCTCACCACCTCATCTCTCATACACAGCTTTTCATCCCTTCATCCCCGCCAATCCATTCTGCAGCTGCAGTAACTTCCTAAAATAAATCTGATGACATCATCCTACTCTTACAGCCCGTCAATCGCTCTCCATTTCCCTTAGCATGAAACCCTGCTCCCTACCCGACCCCCAAAACCACTGAGATCTGATCCCTCCCTCTTGGGCCTCACCTCTGGCCTGTGCCACCTGGCCGTCTATGCTCTGAGCAGTACCATTCAACTTCTTGCAGTTTCTACCACAGACAGTGCTCTCTCGTGTCCCTGAGACTTTGCATCATAAAATACTTCCCTTGGCCTGGAATTCTCACCTTGTAATCCCATCCCTTCATCTCTTTCATTTACCTTTTTTTTTTTTTTAAACACAGTCCAGTTAAACATTAGTTCCTCAAGTTATCCATCCCCTTAACAAGCATGTCCTCAGTCACCCCTTGCCCTCCTCCTGCCCTACATGATGTTAAGGGCCCTTTCTGATTGTGTCCTTTATTTTTTGCAGCTTGTGGGATCTTAGTTCCCTGACCAGGGATCGAACCCAGTCCCCCTACAGTGGAAGCACGGAGTCCTAATCACTGGACCACCAGGGAATTCCCTGATCGTGTCTATTAATCCCAGTATTTCCCCTGTATCTAATTGGCACCTTCCCCCTCAGACATAAACATAGTGCCTGCTATACAGTAGGTATTCAATACAGTGAGTAAATAAATGAATAAAAGAAAGGGAAAAAATCCCTTCCATGAAATTTCATTTGGAGTCTCATGGCTCTAGTTCATTCATTCATTTTCAAAATGTTTTTAAAACATCTACCATGAGCACTGGCTAGATGCCGAGTGTTCAGGGAGGAACGAGGTTAGACTTGGTCCCTGCTCTCATGCCAGCACCTCGCAGGGCTCCATGGGTAACCAGAAAAGAAAGCAGAAGTCACCTGATGCTCTGCCTTAGACAGGGAAGGGCAACGCTGGGGAACTTTCACGCCACGAGTGAGTTCTGTAACGTAGACTTCATGCTCTGTCACCTCTAGCCCAGGGCAAGACAGATACAGAACTTTGTACCACAGAACTTGAAGTAGGTAGGGAAGACAGTCAGACAGACAGACAAGGAGTTCCGATACAGTGTGAGAAGTGCTCTTTAAGAGAGCTATGTGCTATGAGGGCAGAGAAGGGTCGCTGAAGCTAATCTGGGGAGAAGTAGCTCTGGAAAGACAGTAGCAATGGGGTAAAATCATACTTAATGACGAGATATGTTGAAACTGTGGCTTGTAAACTGCAATAATGATTAAATTTCTAGGTCCCTGAAGCTACTCTTAGTCACTCCTCTCTGTTGATTGTCAAACACGTGTATGAAATTGACAGGTAAGGAGGAATTAACCCTATTTGGATTATGAGGCGAGGAAGGAGGCTGAGGAGTAGCTCCTATTTGGGTGAGGATGCCTGATTTATTTTCCTAATCATGACTAAACCTAGGAAAGCATACCAGGCTCAACCCTCAAGTGAGAAGCAGAAGGCCTCAGAGTCCAAAGTGGTGGTTGACACCCAAGCCAACAGGAGGCTGAATCATGCTGTCCTGGAACTGTGGACAGAACTATCTTCTTTCTAGCAAAGCTACACCTTGGATGGTGTCTAGAAGTAACTCTAGACAACCGCAGTCCTCATAGAAGAAGCCATGTGTCCACAGGCACACTCTCACCCCATGAGCTTGCACTAAAACAGACATGCGGTCCATAGAACTCCTGAGCACTTCCGGATTGCTCAGCTTTGGGATATTGGTCCAGATGTTAGGGGACAACTGCAGACAGGAATAACTTTGACTCTCCTCATGCAGAAAAGTATTTAAAATAACTTTTCTGAAACTTTATTTTTTCAGCTTTCCTTATCTGCGGGGAGAAGAGTGTAGTGGTTATGAGCTGGGCCCTGGAGTTCGACTGTCTGTGTGCAAATGCAGTGTGATCTTGGGCACATTGCGGAACCTCCCTATGCCTCAGTTTTCTCATCTACAAAATGAGGATAAGGATAGAACCTACCTCCTAGAGTTGTTTTAATAATGACAACATGCATTAATATACCATGTTTCATTGATTCTAAGACATGCATTTTTAACATGTCTGAAATTGAGGTGCAATTTACAGTCAATAGCATAGCATAGTTTAGTTGCCTCAGTGGTATGAAAAATAACGGTGTAGCGTATAATCAGTGGCATCTTAGATGTGATGAAATTCAGGATACAAAGAGCTTAGAAAAATACATAGCACATAAACAGTACTAAATGAATAGTTAATAGATGATATAGACATAAAATATATATAGCTCTTCTAACTTCATCAGAGCCAACCTATATAGCTCATTTTTAAACAAATGTCCAAGATAGCAATGGCAAATGATAACATGACTGACCCATTTCCCAGGAAAGAGAGAAGCTGCTCTTCATACTTGGCCTGGACTTGGTGGAAGCATGTGGTACCCATCCCTTTATCTTACCCAAGATCTCAGAAAGGTGATATAACTGAGACCCACTGAGATGTGGATACCTTGGACAGGTAAAAATTTGATGCCTCTTTAGATCAACATTCTTTTCCTAATCATTTGTTAGAGCGACTGGTACTCTGAGACACAGCAGAGAAGTAGGATCTCTGACAGTGAGGCTCAGAAATCCAGCTCTCACCCCAAAGCTGCATACACCAGGGAACAAATCCAAAGCCCTAAGTTACCCAACTGCTCTTCTTAGTAGGATAGTGATCATTGGACTACCATTCCCCAAGTGACTAATGAGAGTCTTGTTTTCCAATTACAGACCCCGCTATCCCTAAGAGAAGATGCAATAAACACCTTTTCTAAATACCAGCAAATTTCCAGTGATGCTCTAGTGACGCTTGGAGACTGGTTCTATAAGCCACTCCTAAGCCTCCCCTACCAACTTTAATTCAGCTCAACTCAGGGCCCCAAAAGTAGTTTATTCAGGTGGCAGACACGCAGACATGAGTGAATGTTATATATTTAGACAGGGGCTCAAAAGGAGCTTCCCTGGCCTTTTGTTTCTTGCTGATTGCGTGTTCCCTTTTAAAATGTATTCGACTGTCAATGGGAGAAAGCAGAACATTCTGTTTTAAACTTCCACATTTTAAATTTTCTTCATTTTGAATAATCTGTGTATCTTTCATCTGTATTGTTTTATTTAACTAAAACAAACATATATTGCCTTTGTATTACGAAAGTTTTTTTTAATTTCCAGGAAAAAAGGAAAATGAAGTTCTATCAATATGTTTATAATAGAAAGAATAATTAGAAAAGTAGAATAAAAAACTTATGCATTGTATGATCACAATGTGTGGGCATACGCAAAGGATAATAAAAGACTGAGAAAAGCGAAATAATTGCCTTTGCACGATAGGTAAGTAAAATTATTTTGTTTTATTTTTGTGTATTTAAAATTTTATACAGAAAAACTATCTGACAAGAGAAAAAATGAAATTCTTTTTCAAAGCAAATAGTATTAAATTCAGTTGAAGTTTGGAAACCACTGTAGCTTTCGTAAATTTACATTTTAAAAAAACTCACAGGAGTATTTCATTTTCACTAGCTGTTCATAGATCACCGAAGCACTGAGTCATTTTATAATACAAACAGGAAATGGAGGTTCTGATGAAGCAAGGTGACCAAAATCCACTTTCTCCAGATATGGATAAAGTGCTTGGCTTGGCTCTCTTGCTTAACCCCTGTTAATATTATTCAGTATTTTCATATTCCTTTCAGGATGATATAACAGAATATCATAGTGGCTTAGAAACAAGCATTTATTTCTCACTGTTCTGGAGGCCGGGAAGTCAAAGATCAAGGGGCCAGCAGAGTCAGTGTCTGGAGAGAACCAACTTCCTGGTTCATAGATGGCCGTCTTTTTGCTGTATACCCACATGGCAGAAGGGGCAAGCAAGCTCTCTCTGGTCTCTTTCTAGAGGCACTCATCCCTTTCATGAGGGCTCTACTCTCATGACCTAATCACCTCCCAAAAGCTCCACTTCCAAATACCATCAGTTAAGTTTCAGCGCATGAACTTTGGAGGGAGACAAACATTCAGTCTATGGCAGTAATGTTGAAGACAACAGTCTGTTCAGTGCATGAAGGAGGACCATTTAACTTAAGTAGATGGTCTCTTTTTTTGCAAATATTGATGTGGATAGAGGAGACACTTATTTATTCATTCAGCAGACACTGAGTGCCTTCCTCCCCACTGTGGGGTAGGCTCAGTGCTAATTGCTGGAGACACAGAGTGTATAAAACATGGTCTCAGCTGTCCTGGAACTCACAATCTCAGCTTTCTACCAGGTCATCTTGATTTTCAACATGGAACTTTAAACATTTATTTCAGAAATCTATTTGCCTAAGTATCTATTCCATTATAACTACATAAGAATTTAAAATAATTGCTGTTTATTTTTATCACTGCAAAATATATTAAGGAAAACATTCAGTCCTATCTCTGTCTATATGTGTCTGTCTTAGTCTGAATATGACAGCATCTGGCAATTGCAAAAGAACTCCAGGAGTGCAGATAAATGGGAAAAGCAGAGGTCTGGGTATCAGGAGACTTTTTTTAAAATCTAATCGCTGCAATTTATAAACTTTTGGAGCTCTCTGAGCCTTAAATCCCTCATTTGTAAAATGGGAATAATAATACTTACCTCACATTTTTGACATGAGAATGAAATGAACTAAACAATGTGAAGCACTTAACCTGTAGCAAAACTGAACAAACGCTAGTTTGTTTCTTCCATATAGTTTCACTGTAGGTAGGTGGCCAGTGTTTCATTTAGGGGGAAAAAAATGCAATTACAAAAACCTGGAATTCACAAGATAGGTATTTTTAGGGCTCTGGTTTTCTTTTCAGAAAGATTAAACTCAGATTATAAACAGGTTAGCTGCAGGATTCACCTTGACAATTCAATTCCAAATCAAGATTGCACAGAACCTTTGCAGCACAACCCTCCAGAGACCAAAAACACCCTTGATCCACTGGCCTTGACCAAGTCTCAAGTAGCCTTCCGAGACACTAGTGCTGGGATCACTGTGGGCAGAAAGTGCTCATTAGGACAAAGCCTGCTGTGTGTGGATCCATGTAGCAGGCGAGACAGTCAGACGCGATCTCCACCTCGCTGTGCAACAGGAATGTCGCCAAGGTTCAGGCAAGTAAATGAAAATTTGGAAAAAAAAAAACACGTTCAGCAGATATTGAAAAACACAACACAGGGTGACGGAGGGATGGATTGGGAGTTTGGGATTAGCAGATGCTAACTATTATGTATAGAATGGATCAACAACAAGGTCCTACTGTACAGCGCAGGGATCTATATTCAATATCCTGGGATAAACCATAATGGAAAAGAATATGAAAAAGAATGTATATATATCTATATATATATCTGAATCACCTTTCTGTACAGCAGAAATTAATGCAACACTGTATTGATAAATCAACTATACTTCAATAAAATAAATTAAAGATAAAACACAAACACAAATTATCTTGCAATAATAAGAGGAGGGAGGGGCAAAGAAAGTCCCAGTGGTCCATGCTAAGACCCAGGACGTACATGGTAGGTGACCACCCTCCTCTGATCTGTCTTAAAAGGCTTTATTGAGAAAAATGGAAAGGAGCAAAAAGAACCACGACATTGGCCATGTTCACTGAACCATCTACTGTCTCCCTAGACTTGCTACCTGGCTCCCCTGTCTCCACATTTTGTCCACCAGTGGTGACTAGATGACCTGTCATTTTAACCACATTACTGTGTGTCTCCACATGAAGATGCCCCTTCTTGATGCTTTATGCTCCCTGCCCGTTTACCCCAAGAGCTCTGCCTACAATTCCAATGGCATTTAGACTGTGGTCTCAATTCCTGGTCTCTCACAGGCCTGTCTCCTCACCTTGCCCAACACAGCATAAGGCCCCTGTCCCTTGCAGCACATTCTGCTCTTAAAGTCACTGAATATTTGAGGCCTTTGTCTTTGCTTTATTAATCTGCTCCACATGGACCCAGGGCCCAACAATGAGGGCGTCTCTTACAGATCTAATATTAGCAGCAAACACAAGTCACATCATCTTCTATGAAGACGGTATTGAGGGAGAAACATTCGGTCACTAGCAGAGACGTGGCAGCATTAAACAGGGGCTCTGTCAAACGCTGGGGCTGTCTGTCATTCAGGGAGGGCACAAAAGAGGGGAGGGAGAAGATTGGAGAGTGTAAACCGTCCTTCCTTTCCTTCCGTTCTGCTGTCCTAGGGAAATATGACTGCACTGCACAAGTCCTACCATATCTGGTCCCAGGTCAGGCAGAGAGGTCCCCTGTCCCCCTAGGAGGACATACAGAGGTCTTAGATGGTGAGTGTCAGAAACAGCCATGCTTAGGCCTCTGGAAGGTGTGCCTTCAGCAGAGGGGCTACCAAACTAACAAGTCATTGGTTTAAAAACCCTTGGCCACGTGGCTTAGGGGACGCCGGGTGTCTCCCCTTTTCTAGCTCCCAAGGTCCAGCGAGATCATTTGGATTAGCTTCCATGGCTTGTGGAATCTCTGCAATCCCAATGGGCTGTTTAGAACAGGGGGCAAGTCTGAGCTCTAGAAATGTTTTCTTTGGCTACCAGGACTTGGAAGAATTTTTTTAACTAGCTGTCAACATGTACATTTTTTTTTCATAAAATCCCAAGTTGTTAGTTTCTCTGGAAAATTCAGAAAATGACAACACCATGACCCTCATTCCCACCAAACAATACTAGACTGGCCCCCAGGAGAGTCCTTGGCCTTACAATGGGCCTGAGCCGTCCTCCTCACAGCAACAGTCACTTAGATAACCGGCCTGAGCCGGGTGGGAAAGGGAATTTTCTACCAGGGGTCAAGGGTCTCACAGGAAAGGCCAGCAGGCTCTGGGTGCTGTGAGCAGTGGGCAGGAGTGGATGAAGGAAGGAGATGAACCCCATTTCAAGGAAATACAAACTCCCACCGCCCAAAAGCCAAGCCCCGGGTACATGGGCCTGACAGAGAGACTTCCAGCCAGCCCAGGCTGGACGCTGTGACCCGCAACCAGAGAAACAGAAACATTGGCCAAGAAGCCTGCACAGAGCCTTGTCACGTGTCCATAGTTGGAATGAAGACGGGGAATGGCGAGGGCGGGAGAGAAGAATGTGTTCTCTCCGTGTCCCTCCATCCTTCCACTGGCCCTGTCGAGAAAAAATACAAACCCTCTCACTGGCACTTGCTGAAGAAACTAAACTCCCATCCACCCCTGCAGCCTTACTGCCCATGGACCAAAAGTTAGATGGGTGGGTGTCAACCATGACTGCACAGAAGTTTTAACATTTGTAATGCAGCCAATGGAGCCAGAATTTTGGGGTGGTGAGAGGATGGGGGGAGGGTCTAGACATCAGTGTGTTTCTTTTTTTTTTTTTTTCACACACACACACTGTATTTTATTTTTACAAGAGATGAATGGACTGACACCAAGCATTGTACATGGATGACCACAACAAAAGCAACAATGACTGCAATTACCCAACATGAAACACACTCATACTATGTCATAATATTGACATTCAGTCCAGTAATCCTCTACTGTAACAGCTCCTTTACATCAGTGTGTTTCAAATGTGATTCCAGTGGGTTGAGGACCAGCGCACTGCAGCGGTGCCTCTCCACCTTGAACATGCCCCTGACTCACTTGGGATCTAGTTTCAAATGCAGATTCTGAGTCATAGGTCTGCGGCCGAAATCTGAGCTCCTGAAGTTCACCAAAGTCAAAGGCGATGTCCGTGCTGTGGATCCTGGCCACGCTTTGAGTGATAAGAAGCTACAGCCTTTTCCAAGAGGCACAGGAAAAGATGTTCAACATCGCTAATTATTAGAGAAATGCAAATCAAAACTGCAGTGAGATATTACATCACACCAGTCAGAAAGGCTATCATCAAAAAATCCACAATCAATAAATGCTGGAGAGGGTGTGGAGAAAAGGGAATTCTCCTACATTGTTGGTGGGAAAGTAAATTGGTATAGCCACTGTGGAGAACAGTATGGAGGTTCCTTAAAAACCTAAAAATAGAATTACCATATGATCCCACAATCAGAGTACTGGGCATATATCTGGAGAAAAACATGGTCTGAAAGGATACATGCACCCCAATGTTCATTGCAACACAGTTTACAATAACCAAGACATGGAAGCAACCTAAATGTCCATCGACAGGGGAATTGCTAAAGAAGGTGTGGTACATATATACAATGGAATATTACTCAGCCATTAAAAAGAATGAAATAATGCCATTTGCAGCAACATGGATGGACCTAGAGATTCTCATACTGAGTGGAGTAAGTCAGACAAAGACAAGTATTGTATGATATCGCTTATATGTGGAATCTAAAAAAAAATGTTACATATGAACATATTTACAAAACAGAAACAGTCTCACAGACTTAGAGAACAAACTTACGGTTACCGGGGGGAAGGTGGGAAGGGATAGTTAGGGAGTTTGGGATTAACATGTACACACTGCTATATTTAAAAAGGATAACCAACAAGGACTTACTGCATAGCACAGGGAACTCTGCTCAATATTACCTAGCAACCTAAATGGGAAAAGAATTTGAAAAAGAATAGATACAGGTATATGTATAACTGAATCACTTTTCTGTGCACCTGAAACTAACACAACATTGTTAATCACTTATACTCCAATATAAAATAAGAATTTTTTAAAAAAGAAGAAGAAGAAGCTATAGCCTTTTCCTTTTTCATTATCCTTTCAACTGCTTTAGCAGGGACAACCCCAAGTCTGTCACCTCTATGTCTGAAACTAAGGATAGTAATGGATAATATTATTAAAGTAATACCAAATAAGTAATAATAATAACTTCAATAATAGCTAGACTTTGTTGTGTGCTTCTCGTCGAACACCATGCTGAAATCACACTTTTAAAAAAAAATCTTCAACTAGATGTGAAATAATAGCTTGTTTTTACTTCAAGCTGGTTACTACCCTAAGTCTCTTACTTATATTAAGTCAGTTGAGCTTCACAACCATCCTATTGCTGTGAGTACTGTTATTATCATGTCTAGAAGCAGCACGCCAAGGTCACACAGTTTTATGAGCGCAGCCCTGGTGTTTGGACACAGGGTGTGTGCTGGGCCCCGCTGGCTCTCCCAGGAGCAGGGGCCTAGGAGTGCTGAGTCACTTGCCCGTCACCCAAGCAAAAGGCAGAGCTGGGCTTCCAATCTCCATCTGCCCGACTCTACAGACTGAGCTCTTGGAAAGAAAAGGGAACGATGTATACAAATTGGGAGTCAGGGTTCTTGGCACACTGTAGACACTCATAATATGGTAACCAAGTTTCCTGTCTGTAGCCTACTTGTTTTTACCTTTCTCCTAGAGTAGCCAGTGTGAACTGTAGACAAGCAGTTACGAGGGTGTCTTTATCCATTTGGGCTGCTATCACAAGATACCATAAACTGGGGGGATTGAGCAACATGTTTTTTCACGGTTCTGGAGGCAGGAAGTCCAAGCCTAGGGTGCCAGCATGGTCAGCTTCTTGGTGAGGGTTCTCTTCCTGCTTTACAGACAGCCACCTTCTTGCTGCATCCTCACATGGTGAAGAGAATAATCATCTCTCTTTTCAGAAGGGCATTAATCTCATTCATGAGGGCTCCACCCTCATGATCTAATGACTTCCCAATGGCCCCACCTGCAAATCCCTAACTGGAGATTAAGGTGTCAGCATATGAATTTTAGGAGGACACATTTGGTCCATAGCAAGGGAGCAGATAGAGCAAAAACGGAATGGAACACAGGAAATGGAATTGAAATGCCCGGGCTCCCTAAAGGAGCCAAGGAATGTCAATGTCATGGGCGGAGGAAGGGAGGGGTTTCACAGTAAGCCACACTCACTTCCCAGAGTGAAGCAGCCAGTGGGGGCATTCAAAGCCAGTCCCATCCCCCTGCAGCCCTGGTAAGAAAGGAATGCCTGGAGCAGCCATCATTCTCCCAAAAAGGTGACTTGTGCCTGTTTGTCAGGTACGATTGAGAAAAGTGAAAAAGAGAGCCGCCATGAGCCCGAGAACAGACTGAAACAGTTCTGAGAGCCCCAAGAGGCTTTGGCCCTGAACTTGAGGCTGACTGTTCCCAGTAAAAGATAACTTCTTCAGAGTCTCTAAAACCAGCAGTTTGGGGGAGAGCCTGGCTATGGTTATGGTAGCTGGGAAGAAGCTGTGGCGTGGTGAAACTGCCTAATTGCCTGTCTGTCTCCAAGCAGATCATAAACTTCATATTATGTTCCCTTAGCATGCAGTACTAGCCTGGCACGGTGAGGGGGCTTAACAATATTTGTTGCGTCAATGAATGAAGGTCTCATATTGGAAAAGAGAAACAGAGTTTATTCTCATACACTGTTGGTGGGGATGTAAATTGATACAGCCACTATGGAGAACAGTTTGGAGGTTCCTTAAAAAACAAAAAAAGAACTACCATACGACCCAGCAATCCCACTACTGGGCATATACCCTGAGAAAACCATAATTCAAAAAGAGTCATGTACCAAAATGTTCATTGCAACTCCATTTACAATAGCCAGGACATGGAAGCAACCAAAGTGTCCATCAAGAGATGAATGGATAAAGAAGATGTGGCACATATATAAAATGGAACATTATTCAGCCATAGAAAGGAGTGAAACTGAGTTATTTGTAGTGAGGTGGATGGACCTAGAGACTGTCATACAGAGTGAAGTAAGTCAGAAAGAGATAAATGAATACCGTATGCTAAAACATATATATGGAATCTAAAAAAAAAAAAAAAAAAAAAATGGTCATGAAGAACCTAGGGCCAAGATGGGAATAAAGATGCAGACCTACTAGAGAATGGACTTGAGGATACGGGGAGGGGGAAGGGTAAGCTGGGACAAAGTGAGAGAGTGGCATGGACATATATACGCTACCAAACGTAAAATAGATAGCTAGTGGGAAGCAGCCGCATAGCACAGGGAGATCAGCTCGGTGCTTTGTGACCACCTACAGGGGTGGGATAGGGAGGGTGGGAGGGAGGGAGACGCAAGAGGGAATAGATATGGGGACATATGTATACGTATAACTGATTCACTTTGTTATAAAGCAGAAACTGACACACCATTGTAAAGCAATTATACTCCAATAAAGATGTTAAAATTTACAAAAAAAATATAAGGTTCAACGAAGTTTCTAGACACTGATTATCATGCAAAATCTATAGATCCCATACACCAGTTAACAATCAATTATAAAGTGAAAGAGTAAAAAGGTTTTAATCTCTTTAATAACAGAAATACATGGCCCCAATGAAGAAATCTAAAAATGATATGCATGCAATGCTTTTATTTTAAATGCATAAATAAATGAAAATTTTACCAGGGAAAAAAAGTTGCTCTCTGATATAAAATGTCATCCTTTTCATCTTTATGCTTTAATGGAAAAAAAAATAAAGGCAAAAAAAGTGCTTGCCTTCTGCTAGTCTAAAATCTTAATTCCAAATAATGATACACTAGGACCCAGAAAATGGTTTCCTTGAAGGATTCAGCCTCTGAAGGAAACAGGCTGTGCTCAAAGTCTGAGTATATATGTCCCACAGCAATTTCAATTCAATCAGTACCACCCCAATTCGAATACCCTCATATTCAATCAAAATCTCTAATTTGATCCCACATATTTTTCAAGTCCCTTCCAATTGACACGCTCCTTACCCAGTTCTAGAAACCCTCTCATTCCCATTAGATCGCAGTTCCCTCAATGAGGTGCTTTTTCCTGAAAATCTTTGTGATTTTTACCAAGAAATTATTAAGAAAAAATTAACTTCACAAGTTGGAAAATAGTTTAAAAATAAAAACTCAAGGAAAGGATATCCCAATGTATAGTTCCCTCTCTCTCGCTCTCTCTCTCTATATATATGCATAAATAGTGTCATTTTTTAAAACTTCTGGTAGGAAAATAACTCTTTTGCTCATAAGCACAAATTACAGAAATAAAGTGACTTACCTTCTACCAACAAAATCCTGATTCCAGTTGGAGATATTCAAAGACCCAGAGAGAGAGGCAGTGTTCTCTGGGCAGCTGGCCTCCAAATGCAGACCCATGTCCTGATGGCTCTGGCTTTCTACCTGGGCAAAGGCATAATTTGTTCAGCACCAATCAAAGGTATTTGCTCTGGTTGGTCAGCCCACTTTGTCTGCGCCCTTTTGATTTTTTAAACCAATCTTACAGTGAACTAAGAGGTTGAAAAGAAAAGGATTGGGAAAGTCAAACCAAGCAAATATTAAACAAAGGAAACCTGGTCTAGCAGCAATTAATATCAAATGTATTTACAAGGTAAAAGAAGGACAGCTTATGGTTATCAAAAAGAAAAACTCATGGGAAAGATTACAATGATGCACTTTATGCACCTAGACACATAGCACTGAGACACAGAACACAAAGACTGAGAATTATAAGGTAAAACTGACATATTTGCAATCATGGTGGGAGGTTTTTTTTTTCAAACACCATTCTCCCAGAAACTGATAGATGAGGAGAGAAGAAAATTAATAATGTTATAAAAGTTTAAACAATAAATTTAACAACTTTGATTATATTACCTGCAGCAACCACATAGCAAAATGCTTTTCAACACGTATAAAACATTTACAAAAATTTACCACTGTAAGACCACATAATAAATCTCAATAAAAATTCCATAGAATCAACATATTGAGTACCATCTTGATCAATCTTTTATTTCAATCATGAAACAAAATTGAAAGTCAATAATCAAAAAACTGAACACAACCATATTTATTTAAAAATGAATATCCACATAACATCTACAACAATATCCATAGAATAGCTGAAAATCTATTGATTTTTATGTTGTATGCAAGTAGTTAGTAAAACCTAAACCAGAATACCTCAGAATTATTTGAAAGAAAAAAAAGATAAAAATGATAGAACAATTCAAAAAACAAAAGGGAAAACAGCCATATACAAAAATACAAATGATTAATAAAATAGAAGTCTGTTACTTAAAAAATAAAATAAAGAAAGAACTGGTTGATAAATTATATAGTCCTCCGTGCTAAAGGAAGGGAGTGCTCCCTTAGCATGAGAAGCAGGTTCAGAGTGGCAAGTGGGGATGGGAGTCGGGGAGCGGTAGTGATTTTATAGAGGAGGACCCTGCCAAACACCATTTTAACCAGGTCAACATCAAGATTCATAAACTGGGAATTTCCTGGCAGTCCAGTGGTTAGGACTCTGTGCTTTCACTGCCTAGGGCCCAGGTTCGATCCCTGGCCAGGGAACTAAGATCCCACAAACTGTGAGGCGTTGCCAAAAAAAAAAAAAAGCCATAAATTAATTTGATAGTATATGTCCTTGATATGATGTGATTAAAATATGATAAAATTCCCTCCGTAATCTTCCTCCATAAAAATACAGAAATCCAAGGTAATCATAAGAAAAGCATCAAATTCCACTAGAGGGGCATCCTACAATATACCTGACCAGTATTCCCTCGAACTGTCAGGTTTCTATACTAACTTTTGGGCAAAAACAAGGAAAGTCTGAGAATCTGTTATAGCCAAGAGAAACCTAAGGAGACATGAAAACTAAATGTAACTTGATATTTTAGATGAGATCTTGAAACAGAAAAAGGACGTTGGGTGAAAGGCGAGGAAATCTGAACCAATGATAGCCTTTAGTAGACAATAACATATTGACATTGGTTTATTAATTTTAATCAATATACCATGGGAATTAAGATGTTACTAATAGGGGCACATGTGAGTGGGGTCGGGTCAATACTTCCTGATCCACGTGCTCAATGTTTTGTAAGTCTAAAACTGTCCAAAAACTTACGTATTACTAAATATAATATTGTAAATAACAAATAAACAGGAGAAGGCATCAATAAACAATATTAGAATGAAAAAAATTAGAAACATAATCTGAGTTTTGGAAACAGTGTACAATACAACACACTATAAACCAAATGATTCTATGAACCACTATGTGACTTAATTTTTTAGAGCACTTTTAAAAATATTTTAAATTATGAAATATAAAGTGTTCACAGAAATGTATAAAGCGTATATGTACAGTTCAACAAATAACTATAGAGTAAACAGAAGTGGAACCACTACCCAGGTCAAGAAATGCAACATTGCCAGGCACCTGGCTGCCTGACTTGTGCTCTTTTTCCCAGATTACAGCCCCTTCTGCCTCCTAGACTGACCTTATCATAACTATTCACATGGTAATTTTGGTAAACATTATAAAATAAATCTCTGTCCAGGAGATTAACCAAGATGGCAGAGTAGAAGGACGTGCTCTCACTCCCTCTTGCGAGAGCACCAGAATCACAACTAGCTGTTGGACAATCATCGACAGGAAGACACTGGAACTCACCAAAAAAGATACCCCACATCCAAAGACAAAGGAGAAGCCACAATGAGATGGTAGGAGGGGCGCAATCAGAGTAAAATCAAATCCCATAACTGCAGGGTGGGTGACTCACAGACTGGCGAACACTAATACCACAGAAGTCTACCCACTGGAGTGAAGGTTCTGAGCCCCATGTCAGGCTTCCCAACCTGGGGGTCCGGCAACAGGAGGAGGAATTCATAGAGAATCAGACTTTGAAGCCTAGTGGGAATTGATTGCAGGACTCCGACAGGACTGGGGGAAACAGAGACCCCACTCTTGGAGGGCACACACAAAATAGTGTGTGCATTGGGACCCAGGGGAAGGAACAGTGACCCCAGGGGAGACTGAACCAGACCTACCTGCTAGTGTTGGAAGGTCTCCTGCAGAGGCGGGGGGTGGCTCTGTTTCACCATTGGGACAAGGACACTGGCAGCAGAAGTTCTGGGAAGTACTCCTTGGCATGAGCCCTCGCAGAGTCTGTCATTAGCCCCACCAAAGAGCCCAGGTAGGCTCCAGTGTTGGGTTGCCTCAGGCAAAACAACCAACAGGGAGGGAACCCAGCCTCACCCATCAACAGTCAAGTGGATTAAAGTTTTACTGAGCTCTGACCACCACAGCAACAGTCAGCTCTACCCACCACCAGAGCCTCCCATCAAGCCTCTTAGATAGCCTCAAACACCAGAGGGCAGCAAGCAGAAGCAAGAAAAACTACAATCCTGCAGCCTGTGGAACAAAAACCACATTCACAGAAACATAGGCAAGATGAAAAGGCAGAGGGCTATATACCAGACGAAGAAACAAGATAAAACCCCAGAAAAACAACTAAATGAAGTGGAGATAGGCAACCTTCCAGAAAAAGAATTCAGAATAATGATAGTGAAGATGATCCAAGACCTCGGAATAAGAATGGAGGCAAAGATCGAGAAGATGCAAGAAATGTTTAACAAAGACCTAGAAGAATTAAAAAACAAACAAACAGAGATGAACAATACAATAACTGAAATGAAGAATACACTAGAAGGAATCAATAGCAGAATAACTGAGGCAGAAGAACGGATAAGTGACCTGGAAGACAGAATGGTGGAATTCACTGCTGCAGAACAGAATAAAGAAAAATGAATGAAAAGAAATGAAGACAGCATAAGAGACCTCTGGGGCAACATTAAACGCAACAACATTCACCTTATAGGGGTACCAGAAGGAGAAGAGAGAGAGAAAGGACCCGAGAAAATATTTGAAGAGATTATAGTCGAAAACTTCCCTAACATGGGACAGGAAATAGCCACCCAAGTCCAGGAAGCGCAGAGAATCCCATACAGGATAAATCTAAGGAGAAACACACCAAGACATATAGTAATCAAATAGGCAAAAATTAAAGAGAAAGAAAAATCATTGAAAGCAGCAGGGGAAAAACGACAAGTAACATACAAGGGAACTCCCATAAGGTTAACAGCTGATTTTTCAGCAGAAACTCTACAAGCCAGAAGGGAGTGGCATGACATATTTAAACTGATGAAAGGGAAGAACCTACAACCAAGATTAATCTACCTGGCAAGGGTCTCATTCAGATTCAATGGAGAAATCAAAAGCTTTACAGACAAGCAAAAGCTAAGAGAATTCAGCACCACCAAACCAGCTCTACAACAAATGCTAAAGGAACTTCTCTAAGTGGGAAACACAGGAGAAGAAAAGGACCTACAAAAACAAACACAAAACAATTAAGAAAATGGTAATAGGAACATACATATCAATAATTACCTTAAACGTGAATGGATTAAATGCTCCAACCAAAAGACACAGGCTAGCTGAATAGATACAAAAACAAGACCCATATATGTGCTGTTTACAAAAGAACCACTTCAGACCTAGGGACACATATAGACTGAAAGTGAGGGGATGAAAAAAGATATTCCATGCAAATGGAAATCAAAAGAAAGCTGGAGTAGCAATTCTCATATCAGACAAAATAGACTTTAAACTAAAGACTATTACAAGAGACAAAGAAGGACACTACATAATGAGCAAGGGATCAATTCAAGAAGAAGATATAACAATTGTAAATATTTAGGCACCCAACATAGGAGTACCTCAATACATAAGGCAAATGCTAACAGCCATAAAAAGGGAAATCGACAGTAATACAATCGTAGTAGGGGACTTTAACACCCCACTTTCACCAATGGACAGATCATCCAAATTGAAAATAAATAAGGAAACACAAGCTTTAAATGATACATTAAACAAGATGGACATAATTTATACTTAAAAGACATTCCATCCAAAAACAACAGAATACACTTTCTTCTCAAGTGTTCATGGAACATTCTTCAGTATAGATCATATCTTGGGTCACAAATCAAGCCTTGGCAAATTTAAGAAAATTGAATTTGTATCAAGTATCTTTTCCAACCACAACGCTAAGAGACTGGATATCAATTACAGAAAAAAACAACTGTAAAAACACAAACACATGGAGGCTAAACAATACGCTACTAAGGAACCAAGAGATCACTAAAGAAATCAAGGAGGGAATCAAATAATACCTAGAAACAAATGACAATGAAAACACAACAGCCCAAAATGTATGGTATGCAGCAAAAGCAGTTCTAAGAGGGAAGTTTATAGCAATACAATCCTACATCAGGAAACAAGAAACATCTCAAATAAACAAATTAATCTTGCACCTAAAGCAATTAGAGAAAGAACAAAAAACTACAAAGTTAGCAGAAGGAAAGAAATCATAAAGATCAGATCAGAAATAAATGAAAAAGAAATGAAGGAAACAATAGCAAAGATCAATAAAACTAAAAGCTGGTTCTTTGAGAAGATAAACAAAATTGATAAACCATCAATGAATTTGGTAAAGTTGCAGGATACAAAATTAATACACAGAAATCTCTTGCATTCCTATACACTAACGATGAAAAATCTGAAAGAGAAATTATGGAAACACTCCCATTTACCATTGCAACAAAAAGAATAAAATACCTAGGAATAAACCTACCTAGGGAGATAAAAGACCTGTATGCAGAAAACTATAAGACACTGATGAAAGAAATTAAAGGTGATACCAACAGATGGAGAGATATACCATGTTCTTGGATTGGAAGAATCAATATTGTGAAAATGACTATAGTACCCAAAGCAATCTACAGATTTAATGCAATCCCTATCAAATTACCAATGGCATTTTTTACGGAACTAGAACAAATCATCTTAAAATTTGTCTGGAGACATAAAAGACCCCGAATAGCCAAAGCAGTCTTGAGGGAAAAAAACGGAATTGGAGTAATCAGACTCCCTGACTTCAGACTATACTACAAAGCTACAGTAATCAAGACAATATGGTACTGGCACAAAAACAGAAACATAGATCAATAGAACAAGATAGAAAGCCCAGAGATAAACCCACGCACCTATGGTCACCTAATCTATGACAAAGGTGGCAAAGATATACAATGGAGAAAAGACAGTGTCTTCAATAAGTGGTGCTGGGAAAACTGGACAGCTACATGTAAAAGAATGAAATTAGAATACTCCCTAACACCATACACAAAAATAAACTCAAAATGGATTTGAGACCTAGATGTAAGACTGGACACTATAAAACTCTTGAGGAAAACATAGGAAGAACACTCTTTGACATAAATCACAGCAAGATCTTTTTTGATCCACCTCCTAGAGTAATGGAAATAAAAACAAAAATAAACAAATGGGACCTAATGAAACTTCAAAGCTTTTGCACAGCAAAGGAAACCATAAACAAGATGAAAAGACAACCCTCAGAATGGGAGAGAATATTTGCAAACGAATCAACGGACAAAGGATTAATCTCCAAAACATATAAACAGCTCATGCAGCTCAATATTAAAGAAACAAACAACCCAATCCAAAAATGGGCAGAAGACCTAAATAGACATTTCTCCAAAGAAGACATACAGATGGCCAAGAAGCACATGAAAAGATGCTCAACATCACTAATTATTAGAGAAATGCAAATCAAAACTACAATGAGGTAGCACCTCACACCAGTTAGAATGGGCATCATCAGAAAATCTACAAACAACAAATGCTGGAGAAGGTGTGGAGAAAAGGGAACCCTCTTGCACTGTTGGTGGGAATGTAAATTGATAGAGCCACTATGGAGAACAATATGGAGGTTCCTTAATAAACTAAAAATAGAATTACCATATGATCCAGCAATCCCACTACTGGGCATATACCAAGAGAACACCGTAATTCAAAAAGAGAGATGCACCCCAATGTTATTTGCAGCACTATTTACAATGGCCAGGTCATGGAAGCAATCTAAATGCCCATCGACAGATGAATGGATAAAGAAGTGCTGGTACATATATACAATGGAATACTACTCAGCCATAAAAAGGAATGAAATTGGGTCATTTGTTGAGACGTGGATGGATCTACAGACTGTCATACAGAGTGAAGTAAGTCAGAAAGAGAAAAACAAATATTGTATATTAACGCATGTATGTGGAACCTAGAAAAATGGTACAGATGAACCGGTTTGCAGGGCAGAAGTTGAGACACAGATGTAGAGAACAAACGTATGGACACCAAGGGGGGAAAACCGTGGTGGGTGGGGATGGTGTGTGATGAATTGGGAGATTGGGATTGACATGTATACAATGATGTGTATAAAATTGATGACTGATTAAAAAAAAAAAAAGGAAAACAAAAATGTAATAAAGGCACCACCATCTTCACCTATCCTGAAAAAAAAAAAAAAAAAATCTGTCCATTTTTGAAAACTTTGTATAACCTTGAAGAAACACAATTGTATTTATGTACTTTAGTGTATTTTTGGTGTATTTTTTCATCATTTACGCCGTTGCATGCAGCTGGACTTTTCTGTTTCAGGGCTGTAAAGTATTCAACCATATAAACTCTCTACTGTTGATGGGGCTTTGGGTTGTTTCCACTTTTGGCCTCTTACAAACAGCGTTGCTCTGAAAATTCTCTGACGCCTATACTGGCCATAGAATATGTAAACTTCAACTTGCCAAATTTTTTCAACACATTTTACCAGTTTACGCACTAGCTGCATGCAAGGGTGCTCATCGCCCTTCACTTTTGCAAACCTTTGGTGATTTTCTGCCTTTTTAGTTTTAGCCGATCAGGTGAGGGAACAGGGGTACCTCATAATGATTTGCATTTACTTGGTTCCTAATAGGGGTGAACCCATTTTTCTGATGATTATTGGCTGATTGGAGGTGCTCCTTCAGGAAGTGCCTCATCAAGTATTGTGTCCATTTTTCTGCTGGGTTGTCTGTCTTGGTAGTAGTTATATGTTCTACTTATTAGTTCTTTACTGGGTATAAGTAACACGATATCTGTTCTCACTCCTTGATTTGTCTTTTCACTTTCTTTTTCATTTTTTTTGATCCACAGAAGTTTCTCTGTACCTCTAACAGAACAAACATTATTAAAAATAGCTAATATATGGTGACTATCTAATGCCAGACACTGTTCAATGCACTCTGCATAGAATAATTTATTTATGCCTTATCTTCATAATGACCCTATAAGGGAAATCCTATGAACCCTATTTCTCATATGAGGAAACCACATCAAGGAGATATTAAGAAATTTGGTCAAGGTGACAGATCTAATAAGTAGGGAAGTATTCAAGCAAGAATCCAAGATGATTCCTTAAAAGAAGAACAAAGAGGGGTGACTTCTCCTCTACCGAACTGTGATATCTGAGCTGCAATGGACAAATACATCTACGTACAGAATAGAGAGGCCAGACACAGACACATGGATATTTGGAAGTGTGCCTATGATGGAGGTAGCGTACCAAACCAATGGGGAAGGATGGGCTATTCAATATGTGGTAGTGGCTTTGGCACTATTTTGGGGGGTGGAATTGGAGCTTGACCTCATACCACTTACATAAGTAAATTTGAGGTGCATTACAGACAGATACAACACAAAATTTTAAGACAAAATATTGAAGAATGTTTTTATGAACTCAGGGTTGAACAATGGCTTAGAGAAGCAAAAGCACCATGATGGGAATGTCTGATATATTTAAATGATTCCAAACTAATGACTGTGATGGTTAATTTCACATGTAGACTGGGCTAAGAGATGCCCAGATAGAGGGTAAAGCATCACTTCTGTGTGTTCTGCATGGCTCTTCAGGGAAGAGATTAGCACTTGCATCAGTAGACTGAGTAAAGAGCGCCTTCACCACTGCAGGCGGGATCACCCAAAACACTGAGAGCCCAAATTCAACAAAAGAGCAGAGTAAGGGTGAATTTACTCTCTCTGCTTGAGCAGATGCATCCGTCTTCCCTTGCTTTGGGACATCTGACATGGGCACTCCTGGTTCCCAGGCTTTCGAACCCAGACTCAACCATATTCCCCGTTCTCCATCTTGCAGACGGCCCACCTGACAGATCGTGGGATTCCTCAGCCTCCATAGCCAAATGAATGAGTTCCTCTCATAAGAGCTATACATATATCTCCTATCGGTTCTATTACTCTGAAGAACCCTGACTCATACAATGACGTAAAAAATTAAAAGAAATTACAGTCTAGGAGAAGTTTGTCATCATACATGAAATAGACAAAGAATTAGTATCCTGAATTTCACATAACTTCTATATAACAACAACAAAAAATAGTCAAACCAAAAAAAGTAGAGCAGAGCTCTACTACCCTAAAACAGAGCTTTAGAATAGGTAATTCAGAAAAGAGGAAATCCAAATGGCCAATAAATACAAGAAGATGTGCAGGATCACTAGCAATTAGAGAAGCTATTCTCTGCCCATTTTGATTAGGTCTGACAATATAAAAACGTGGGTCAAGATATGGAGAAACCAGAACTCTCGAACACTGCCAATAGAGGTGGAAATTGGAGGGCAAGCTGGCTTTTCCTAAAAAGTTAAATGTGAACATAAATACAACCCAGGAATCCTATATACAAAGCTGTTCTGTAAAACATAGTTTGAAATAACAAAGATTTGCAAATAACCCTGTTTTCCAACAGCAGCAGAATGAATAAAATAAAATAAATTACACAGATCTAGTGGACTTTGTTGAACTGACTAAGAACTATAGATAGGAAAGTCTTTAGATCTTGTAACTGTAATATTGACTTTTTTAAAAGGTGATGGTGGGAGTATGTTGTTTACACCACACGACATACTACTTTCGATTTCGTAGCCTTTTGTCTACAAACTTGATGAATATACACTGGACTCGTGATTGTTATTTCTCAGAAGTGGAGAGAGGCCTAGGAGAGATCGTGGCAGTGAGAACAAAGGTGGCTCTATCCTTGCCTTTATGTAATTGTCATTGTCATTGTCCCTTGCTTTTCCAAGATTAAGTATAGCAACAACTTACTGGACATGGAAGAACAGCTGGATCTGGGCATCTTTTCCTGCGAAGAGTGGTCCAGATTGTGAGTATCCAAATTGAGTGTGCCGGTCGCCTTGAAATAAAATAGAATTTTCAATAGAATTGCTTGATGAACCCCCTTCATTACCACCCTCAGCTCCTGATCCTTTCAAGAAGACTAATTTTTTTTTAATGGAACTAGAGTTGATTTGCAATATTTTGTTAGTTGCAGGTGTACAGAAAAGTGATTGTTATATACATATTTTTTCAGATTATTTTTCATAATAGTTTATTTCAAGATATTGAATACAGTTCCCTTTGCTATATAGCAAATCCTTGTGTTGTTTTTGTTTTGTTTTTGTTTGTTTTGGGGTTTTTTTGCAAATCCTTATTGCTTATCTGTTTTCTGTAGAATAGTGTGTATCTGTTAATCCCATACCCCTAATTTATCCCTCCCCTGCTCCCTTTCCCCTTAGCTAACCACAAGTTTGTTTTCTATGTCTGTGAGTCTGTTTCTGTTTTGTATATAGATTCACTTGTATTGTTTTTCAGATTACACATGTAAGTGGTCTATTTGTCTTTTTCTGTCTTAGTTCACTTAGTATGATATTCTCCAGGTCCATCTATGCTGCTGCAAGTGGCAATATTTCATTTTTGGTGGCTGAGTAATATTCCACAGTATGTATATACCACTTCTTCTTAAACCAATCATCTGTTGATGGGCACTTGGTTTGTTTCCATGTCTTGGCTATTGTAAATAGGGCTGCTGTGAACACTGGGGTGCATGTATCTTTTCGAATTAGAGTTTTCGTCTTTTCTGGATATATGCCTAGGAATGGGATTGTTGGATCATATGGTAGCTCTATTTTTAGTTTTTTTAAGCAACCTCCATACAGTTTTCCATAGTGGCTGAACCAAATTGCATTCCAACCAAAACTGTAAGAAGTTTCCTTTCACCCACACCCTCTCCAGCATTTATTATTTGTAGACTTTTTGATGATGGCCATTCTGACAGGTGTGAGGTGATACCCCTCTGTGGTTTTGATTTGCATTTCTCTAATAATTAGCGATGTTGAGCATCTTTTCATGGGCCTGTTGGCCATTTGTATATCTTCTTTTGAGAAATGCCTACTTAGGTCAAGAAGACTAATTTAGGAACCAGTATACTGGTAAAACTAAACTGTATTTTTAACATTGCTACTCTTTATTGGGCAAAGGAAATTTTGTTTCAAGTATAAAAGTGGGTGAATACATAAGGAGTATAGTGGAAGAAATATTTTCTGAAGTTTATTTTTGTTTCTTGGCCTTCAAAACCCCCAATTTGGTTATCCTAGGTTATTTGGAGCGTGTATCTGCCGGGAAGAGATTGTGATATCCCTGAAATATAAAAAGGAAAATTTCAGTTTCTAAAATTTAAAATAGCAATATGAGCCAGAATACTGTCTTCATAGAGACTTTTCAGAGTTCCCTTATTTATCTGCACTGCCATATCCACAACTGACCTAAATGAAAGGACCAAAAGCCCTCAAGATCTCAGTTACTTATCACCTGAAAGTTTACTCCTTGCTCATATGAGATCTACTATGGTCCAGTTGCTCTCCAGGGCTGCTGCCTTCCCAGTAATTCCAGTCTGCTTCCATCATGCGGTTCCACCGTCTCAATACAGGGCTTAAGCATCTTTCCAGCCAAGCATCTCACTGCCATCCTCCACTGCGGATCCTGAGTTCAGTCTCTCAGCTTCAGTTTTCCACAGAATATACTACCACACAGTTGCCTAGCTGCATGGTGATAGGGATGAGATGTGGGCTTTTGCTACTCCTCAATCAGAACTTCAAACAAGCCTTTCTTTTTCATTACTGCTGCCTTTACTTTTACATGGTGCTTCAAATTCCAGAATCTTACTGAACTTCTGTAGGGGAGAGCTGGAGGGAAGAGAGATGTGGTCTGATTCTCTGAAATATTTCCTTCTGCATCCAAACTATCATTTTCAATTTCCAAAATTTATTCTGAGTTTGGCCACTTCTGTGCATCTTCAACACTATGGCTTAAGTCAGTAACCATCAATTCTCACCTGCATTACTTAGATGTTCTAACTACTTCTCCTGCCCCCAAGGGGTCCACAGAACAATTAAGGTGATTAGTTAAATATGTAAAGTATATCATGTCAAGTGCTGTTTTAAACTTCCAATGCCTTCTCATTTCAAGTTGAAAAAAACTCAAATATTTAACATGAGCTACAAGCTCCTGCATACCCTGGACCCTGCCTCTCCCTTCTCAGTGCCCCAGACACAAATGAGCTTCCTCTCTATCCACACAATAACACCAAGCTCTATGTTAGGGCTGTTACACTTGTTGTTTCATCCAAGTGGAAATCAGCTCTGGACCTTCCTTCTTGTCATTTGGGACTCAGAAAGGTCTCCTGCTCTATGAAGTATTCCCTGACCACCGGAACCACACTGCCCATTCTGCACTAGCATCCCATCCCCTTTAATCTCTTCACAGAACATATGCCCACTTGAAATTGTCTTGTTCCTTTATTTGTGGATTTGTTTATTGGGATGTGTCAATGACTTAACCATGTGAAATATACATACAGCATTGAGAAGGCAGTGGAGACTTGGAGAGAAGATTTTCACATGCTGGCACTTTTTGTCCTCTGTTTGCTCAACTCTCCTAGCAACTTGGATCAGCCGAGTGCCAGGTGATTCCCACCAAGTCATCCTTCAGATCGGGCTGCAAACCAAATCCCCCAACCCAGCCAGCCACCTGGAACCCAACAATCAACCCCAAACTCACTCACCAACATCACACAAGGCAACAAGCTCATAAAAATAAGTTTTGCTTGAAATGTTTTGATATAATTATTAAGAAAAGTGCCGGAAAAACGACCACCTCTCAGTTGACTGACTGAACAACACAAAAAATAAAGTCAGATATTAACATTCTGGTTACCTTTAATATATTTAATAAACTCAGATTTTAACGTTCTGGGTACCATACTGGCAGAGAACACATTTTCAATACATCAAAGACTCAGAAAGATTATCAATTATTATCTTACTCTCTACTGACCTAATTAGTCAAAAGGGCCTAGTTTGGCAAGAAAAGCGGGAAGGGAAGGGGGAAGAGGAAAAGGAGAGAGACTGGAGGGTAATCAAAGCCCAGGGTTCTTTAGAAGTTCAGCAGCGTCCAGAGCCGGCCGCCAGGATGGGAGTGTGAGGTAGATTGGGCTCTGGCGACCTCAGCAGGACCTAGTTCCCAGAGACACTAGAGTGTCCAGTGCATGAAACCTCAGTTTGTGACACAGGAGTTAGCAGTGTCCAAAGATTCCAGGGTCTGGAAGGAAGAACAAACTTTGGAGAATTTGGTAAACACCACGGACCCAGCACGTCCAGCGGCAGCACAGGAGGCACTCTCACGCAAGACTAGTGACCTGCAAATACCCAAAGCTCTGAAATGTAAATATGACCAGTCTCAAAGGATCCCCACGCAAGAGCAGTGGGGTAGAAAGGCATCCCCTGTGCTTAGGGGACAGGGCCACAACCACAGCCAGAAGCCGTGGCGGGATGCTGGAGCCCAGCGCTGAGCGGGGCGGTGCTGTCCGGCGACGGTGCATCCACAGGCAGGGGCTGAGCCTCTGGGTCCAGAGCTGTGTGTAACGAAAGCCTCCTCTTAGCCCTGGGGGGAGCAGCTGGCTCCTGAGTGCCCTGTTCCCAAGGACGACGACGAGGGCCACATCTTCCAGCTGGGTGGCGATCCGGGGCGGATGGACCTGGGGTCGGCGGCTGGGTCGGGCCGGGCTCCCCGGAGGTGCTGGTGGCCACAGCCCCGAACTGGGCGGCAGAGCAAGAACCCCGGGCCGGCGAGGGGCGCCGGCACACAGCACGCACAGGGACTCGGTGGCTGGTCCCACCGCCCGCGGCTACAGCCCTACGGGGGCGCAGAGCGCGGCGGGGCAGGTGGTGCCTCGTGGCGAGAGCGGCTCCCAGGGACGCGCGGACCTCCCTCCAGGCGTTCAGGACCTGGCTGTCCGGCGCCGTGGGCTGCGTGTGGTCCACCACGGTCCGGTCCTGCCCGCGCTTCCACAGCTCGTAGCGCTCCGGTTGCAGGATGCGCACGAAGGCGTCCATGGAGAAGGCGACCCGGGCCTCCCCGCAGCTGCACTGCGAGGCCACTTTGCCATAATCGATCCAGCGCGGGGAGGCGAAATTGATGGCTTCCGCGCAGTTGAAGCCATGGTTGAAGCCAGAGTGGTAGCCATAGGGAAAGGTCACGATGAACTCTCCAGCCTCCTGAGTGACCCGATCGAAGGGGATGCCGTTGTCCTTGAGGACCGTGGGCGAGATGAGAGCCACCTTGTGCCGCAGGAAGGCCTCACAGCCCCGCGCGCTGCCCGGGAACAGCTCCCTGGCCAGGCGTTCCAGGCGCCGGCCGTGCTCCGGGGGCACCGCGTACCACGTCTTGGGCTCCCCGAAGTGCAGGTAGTTGATGCTGTAAAGGTCCATGTCCTCCGTGTGCCAGGCGAAGGCGGTCTTCCACATGCCGAAGTACAGGTAGGGGGTGTTGACGCCTTCGATGACCACTCCGCACTCCTGCTCCAGCAGGTCCTGAATGGTTCCCAGGTGTCCAAGGTTCCACTGCTCCGTGTTTTGATCGAATAAGGAGCCACTGACGTCCGCACCATATACTGGTGAATCATAGAGGCGTGTTTTCCAATATTTTCGCTCCAGGTCCTTAAAATCAAAGTGTGCTGGAGTCCGGTATTTTTCACTCTTTGCTAAGTGGTGGTACTCACCCACGGTCATGGCTTTCTTCTTTTTGTGGTATTGAGTAAACACACCTGCCTGCCCAGAAGTCACCTGCTGGAGGGGAGCGGCTATTAAGATGTCATTGATATCATCATAGGTCTGTCTGGCTTTCCAGTCCTTGGGTGGAATGATCTTGGCCACGCCTGCTCGGTGTGCACCTTGGGATTCCATATAAGCAATGTATTTATCGAAATCATTAAACTCTTCTTTAGTTGGATGAAATACCATTATGCTACAACTTGGGTTCTGGGCCCAGTTGGACTTAGACTTCATAGCTTTCATTAATAAGCCGGAAACTCCCAAGTTTTGATTTATGTTCTGGATAGGTGAGGATGCTGGAAAACACTACTTTTTCAAAAATGGGTTGGAGTATATCAGCAGGAACCCGCAGTAGCCTTTAAAGCAATGAGTTGATAATATTTCTTAGACTTGCTGATTCTCCAGGGGACTCCACGCTGGGCAGAAGCCTTGCTCAGGACTGGTGCCGGCTGAGCCTGCAAGTCTTTGATATCCTTGATTGACACTTCGCTCTGTCCTCTTGAGGTCTAGTGAATCACCCAGCCCTGGCTGGGTATCCCAAATATATTGTCTTCAGGGCAGTATTGAAAACAAAACCTAAAAAAAAAAGAATAGAGAAAGTTTGAAAATTAATGTTTCGAAATATTTACTCGGGAACTACAAAGAAAACACCACCATGGACTGTAATTGCATATTCAGATAAAGGCTAAAATTTCATAAGATTGACAACACAAGAAATGGTGTTGTTGTGAACAATGGAAATTCTTGTACTCTAGTAAGGAGAATGGAAATCATTACATTCACTTTTAAAAACTATTTGGACAGTATCCAGTAAAATTGAACTTACCCATGTGCTATGATTCATGCCTAGGATATGTGTATGTCTGTGCAATGAAAGTCAAGTCCAAGAATGTTCAGAACAACATGATTTCAGTAACCAAACACTGGAAACAACTCAAATGCCAGTCAATATTAGAATGGATAAGTACATTGTAGTATATTCACACAATGGAATACAATACAGCAATGAAGATAAACAAGAACTACATGAAAATATATAAATAATTCCATAAACATAATATTGAGCAAAATTATCTAGACTCAAAAGAATACCTATTCTATGCTTCTATTTATATAAAGATAAAAAGGAGGCAACGTAATGTATGTTAGAAGTCACAGTAGTGGTTACCTTTGTGAAAGAGAGAGGTTGTGAGTCAGGGTGTAAGGAAGTCTCTAAAATAATGTGAATATTATGTTCTGAACCCAGGTACTGGTTACACAGCCATCAGAATGGCTCATTGTCATAATTCATCAAGTTATAATGATTTTCACAAATTTCTATGAAATAAATTTTTTAAGATTTATTTAAATTATTTAAATAAAGTTTAAAATATAGTTTAGGGTGAAAAGCATTAAAGGAGACAGATATCCTTCATCGTACCAAAAGGAAAAGGAAGGGTGATTGAAAATATATTAACTAAACATTCAATTGAAGAAGCTATAAAATACAAGAAGAGAAAGAAGGGGTAGGAGTAAAAAAATAACAAAGAATAAAGACAAAATTAATGAAAGAAAACACATACAAGACTGGACACTGATGACCAAAAATATTCTTGGAAGAAATTAATGATAGCAATACACCATGGGCATAACTGAGCATAAGAAAGAAGGCGAAAATAAACCACTAGGAATGAAATAGTGCACAAAAGAATTTTTAAAACCTCAAAAGAGAATCTTAGGAGAAACTTGACAGCAAAATTTTCAAAAGATAAGAGAAAAGAATAATTTTCTGGAGAGGAAACCTATCCAAAATGGATCTAAGAAACACCAGAAAGCTTGAATAATACCCCAGTATAAGAAGCTGGTTCAAAGTATGACCCCTGAAAGTCCAGGAGATGCATCATTTTGTATGTGAATCTAGAAAACTTTCAAGAAACAGTTAACTCTTATTGTGCAAATTGTTTCAGAGTATAGAAAAAGTTAGAAAGATACTCAGATGAGGCTATTCTGATCTCTGATAGCCAAGCGAAAAAAGGATAATAAAAAATAAAGCTACAGGCCATCTTTGTTTATAAGCATAGATGAAAGCATAAAATGGAATGTAATCCAACAAAATACAGCAATACAATAAAAGAATAATACATCATGACCAAATAGAATGCAAGGATGACTCAACATTGGAAAATTTAATGATATAATTCAGAATATTAACAAAGTAAATGAAAAATATCATCATCTTATAGGTACCAAAAAAGCATTTGATGAAATGCAAACTCCATTCATGATTTTAAAATTCTTACTTGCAAAGCATCAAGAGACACTTGTTTGATAAGATAAAGAATTTCAAGGTAAAATATAGCAAGGATCATTCTTAACAGTGAAACAAAATAACATTCTCATTAAAGTTAGGAAAAAGTGATGCATCAACATGAAAAGCTGCTCAACATCACTAATTATTAGAGAAATGCAAATCAAAACTACAATGAGGTATCACCTCACACCAGTTAGAATGGGCATCATGAGAAAATCTATAAACAACAAATGCTGGAGAGGGTGTGGAGAAAAGGGAACCCTCTTGCACTGTTGGTGGGAATGTAAATAGATAGAGCCACTATGGAGAAGAGTATAGAGGTTCCTTAAGAAGCTAAAAATAGAATTACCATATGATCCAGCAATCCCACTTCTGGGCATATACCCAGAGAAAACCATAATTCAAAAAGGCACATGCATCCCAATGTTCATTGCAGCACTATTTACAATAGCCAGGTCACGGAAGCAACCTCAATGCCCATCGACAGACGAATGGATAAAGAAGTGCTGGTACATATATACAATGGAATATTACTCAGCCATAAAAAAGAATGAAATTGAGTCATTTGGTGAGACGTGAATGGATCTAGAGACTGCCACACAGAGTGAAGTAAGTCAGAAAGAGAAAACCACATATCGTATATCAACACATGTATGTGGAACCTAGAAAATGGTACAGATGAACCAGTTTGCAGGGCAGAAGTTGAGACACAGATGTAGAGAACAAGTGTATGGACACCAAGGGGGGAAAACCGCGGTGGGGTGGGGATGGTGGTGTGCTGAATTGGGCGATTGGGATTGACATGTGTGCACTGATGTGCATAAAACTGATGACTAATAAGAACCTGCAGTATAAAAAAACAAACAAACAAACAGAAAACAACTAACACTAAACTTTCTTTGGATTGTTTGTATGGAAATACGTTAATATAAATGTTTCAGACATTACATGAAATTTCTAAAAATCTTATATGTTCTGGTATAATGTTATAAGTCATAATTCTAGTTATTACTTTAAAATGTATATCTCAGAAATAACAAAATTTCCTTGTCAATTGCATTATTATGAACTTTCATCAACTCTTTTTTTTTTTTTTTTTTTTTTTTTAAAGGAACTCCTTTATTTATTTATTTTTGGCTGTGTTGGGTCTTCGTTTCTGTGTGAGGGCTTTCTGTAGTTGCGGCAAGCGGGGGCCACTCTTCATCGCGGTGCACGGGCCTCTCACTGTTGCTGGCCTCTCTTGTTGCGGAGCACAGGCTCCAGACGCGCAGGCTCAGTAGTTGTGGCTCACGGGCCTAGTTGCTCCACGGCATGTGGGATCTTCCCAGACCAGGGCTTGAACCCGTGTCCCCTGCATCGGCAGGCAGATTCTCAACACTGCGCCACCAGGGAAGCCCTCATCAACTCTTTAACCGTGGTCATTTTTAAGTCTTTTGTCATTTACAGATAGTTCTGGGTGTACTCTGATGCTTTTGCCAAAATGTTCCTATAAAAGGGTTTCATCTTCAAGGAATTCATGGAAAAGACTCTGACAAGTACAGGTTTCTGGTAACTGACTATACTGCTGAACTGAACGAACAAGCATTTTCAGAACTCTAATGGAAAACTGATGAATTCATAAAAGTGCTAACAAAAGATCAAGACGGAAAAAAAATTAATTACATGGGACTGAGTGAACTGATGTGGATGATTATAATTTTTGTGACTTTGTTTGAATTAAAAAAAAAAAATTCCACAAGGACTCAGAGGCAAAAAATATACAAATCAATTTTCACTGCAAAGTAAAGGAGCTGTTACAGTGGAGGATTACTGGTCTGAATGTCAATATTATGACATAGTATGAATGTGTTTCATGTTTGATAATTGCAATCATTGTTGCTTTTGTTGTGTTCATCCATTTACAGTGCTTGGTGTCAGTTTATTTATCTCTTGTAAAAATAAAATACAATGTGTGTGTGTGAAAAAAAATATGGAAAACAATGTGAAAAATAAATCTCACCATGTACACTCCACGTTCAACTTGAACTGTATGGTGCATATGTAATAGTTATACTTCAGGACAGAAAATATATGTGTACAAATAAAAAAAACAAAAAAATAACCAAAGCAAACTATCTCATTAACCCAATTTCAAGTGCTCCCTTAATACTGTTTCCTAATCCTCTTAAGCTCCCCTAATTTCCACCGTTCAAATATTCTCTCTCACTTTCCCCTGTCCTCAAACTTCAGGCACACCTATTCCACCCCACTTAGAATCCTCCGAATGTCCGAAAAGTCCCTAAGTGATCTGGCCCACCATCACCTCTTGACTTCACCCCTTTCTACCCTGCTCCTTGCTCTTTCATTCCAAACACATTCCTGCCTGTGTCTCAGAAGAGGCCAGTGTACTCTTGTCTGATGGTCATTACACCCAGGCAACTCTCAAGTCTCAGCCCAAATATCACCATTTCAGTGAAGACTCCTCTGATCCTCTTGCTTCGGATAAAAGTAGAGAAAATTTTCCTTCCAAGAAAACATGTACTCTCTCAAGAAAACATTTCCAAATGAAACTTGAACTGCTGGTCAATACCCATGTATCTCTTCCAGATTTTACTCACATCAGCCCCACCCTAACTCCATCAATCCGGATTCCATCACAATGGTATACAAGCAGCTCTTCCAACTGTCTACTAAAAGGCCTCCTTTTTAAAGTTATCAGCCCACAAAACACAGGTATTTTGCCTGAAATTTTTCCTTTAAGATTTCTTACAAGAAAATATATGGGATCTAAAGGTTATACACATTTCAGGGTCCTTTTAGGTCCAGAGGGATTTCCCTGGGAAAGCTGCCAGAATGGGAGGAGCTAGCACAGTTGTCAGGGCATTAAACACCACTAGTATTGGGTCAGCACAAGAACCAGGGAGAGGAGAGGAAAACCATGCTAAAGAAATCGGTGAGGAAGAGCTCAAATGCCTTTAGAGAACAAAGGCATTTAATCTTCCTCACCCTGTAGTCTCCCCAATAAGACTACGAAAGATCAGCTTGCCTACCATTGTTCCAAGTAATAGAAACTCCCCACATCTCCTATGGTCTGCAAGAGGTGCCCGAGGTCCCTATATCTTATCTGGGTCCATTCAAGACAAGAGGAAGCTGGGGCTGGGGCCCAATCCTCTACCACCCCTCTCCCCAAAGAGGTCAGCACAATTGGGCTTCAACATAAAACATTTCTCCTTTGGATCTGGGATCAGGGACAAAAAAATAGCCAAGGAAGGGCTTGCTCTCTGTGACCCCTGCTGGTAGCTTTTGTAAGAGTGCATCAAACGAATGTTTGCTGCAGACCCGAATACTGGTGGCAGGGGCCCTTTGAGTGAGCGGTAGTAGCTCTTTGTCCCTCTGCCCTGGAGCCTCATGCACCATGGAATGTGCAGAAGGTAGGTAAGAGAGGATCAATACACTCTTCTCCTTTTCCAACTTTAATGTCAAAGGATCAAAGAAACAATCTCGAGGTCTCTATAGAATTTATTCGTTAAAAATGGTGGGGATGGGAAGTGGTTGACAAGCTAGCTCATCCTTGAAGGAGTGTGACAAATGCAGTTCACTTAGCCTCTAAAGATTGGGTGGAAGTCAAATAATCTCTCTCTTCCTATTCCAGAAACACCTGATGAGCACTCAAGGGTCTTGGGGATAGATTGCTATGAAGGAGAAGCATTGTTCAAAAATGACCCTAGATGTTCATCCTAAGATGCCTGAACAATAGGCTAGCCTAGACTCCTTCCATGACTGGAGGGCTATAGCATCCAAAAGGGCCCAAGGTCCCCAGGTGCCTCCTAACGTACAGGGCTACTGGCTTTCCTGGAAGCTCCTGTAACTGGCTGGCATGATATCTAGGCCGCTTAATTCCCCAAGCAGTCTGAAGGTCCCTCTCCTAATAAAGTTGCTGTCCTCAAAGCCCTATATGAAGGAAGAGCACTGGGGAAGGGACCTCCACTAGAACAAAACCCTCCTCAACATGGGATACCTCTGCATGTAGACACTGAAGAAATGCAGAGCCTATGTGTGCCTTGGTCTTGATGTGTTTCCTGAACTCATATTGTATGAGTCTGTGTAACTGTCCACCATTGACAAGGGGACCCAAAAGATGGGAAGACAGCAAATAGTAAGGTTGCATCAGGGTTCGGGTTTTCCAGCCATGTGTATCTCAAGGAGAGAGGAACAAGTGTCTTGATGGATTGGATGGAGGGATAAGAGAGTGATTAAAATGATGGACCAGTAAATTTATCCTGGGTAAAAAAGGAAATGAGAACATGAGGGCAATGACGGAGAGTGAAACAGTGCTCGATTCATGGGCTGAATGTCTCCATTAGGTGAAATACATCTATTAGAACACTAGGAAATGTAAGCAAAAAGAGAATGGGATGCTTGAAACATGGCTGGTACTATCATTATTCCCATTTTATGGAGGAAGAAACTGAGGTGCAGAAAAATTTATATTTAACTTAATAGCTTGTGTTCTCAATCTCTAGAGTTATTTTTGTACTTGTCTTATCTTCCATGTAAAACTACTTTGAGAGCATTGTCTAGGTCTTGTTCATCATCCTATTTTCCAAGGGATCTTGGTACTTTATATAGGGCACACTCCAAAAATGTTTATTAAAAAAAGAAGTAAATAAAATCATTTGACACACACTGGAGTCTCTCTCCTCTTGGTTACACCCCATCTTTCTCCCTACTCTCCTATCTCAGGGGAAGAGAAGATTCTCCCCCTCTCCAGAGCTAATCTTGCCATATAAACTCCTTAAATTGACACCTCCCATGCATTCCAAAACTACGGTCAATTAAATGATCACTATCACCTCTGTAAAGACTTAAATCATCAATCATCAGTCTGTTTCCTGATTTAAGCTACATCCTTTCATTTACCTTCCTTTCAATACTGAACATCTCAAAACATAAACAAAAAAATCTACGTTTACAAAAACATTTCCTCATCTCTCTAGTCTTCTGATTCTGACCCCACTTCTCCACTGAAATTGATCTTTGTAAATCATCACATTGTCTCCCAAGTGCTACTCCATGGGTTACACTTTATCTCTCTGCATCATTGATTCATGGAACACCTCCTTCCTCCTAAAATGTCTCTGACCTCTAGGGTACTGATAGTCTTCTCCGGTTCTTTTCTTTCTCCTTGGTTCCACTTCTTTTCCTACTATATAAATGCAGTCTTATTTCAAAGCTCAATTCTCATCTCACTTTTAACTCTTTTTATTTTTCCCCTTAAATTTCCTTTTATGTTCATGGCTTTCTTTAGTATCACACTCTCTCTCTTTAAAGATATTATTTATTGCCATAGCTTTCTCCAGTAGCACTGACTTTCTCCTGCATTTCTGATTTGCTTTTCCTTCTTGACTGGCCACTGAGCCCCTGAAAATCAACTTGTTTTGTGCAAATTGATCATCTCTCTCCTGAAATTAACTTCGTCCTTTAGAAATCTTTTTTTCTAAGGATGGGAATACAGTATCCTAGTTACCGTTGGCTATTACATCTCCCTCTCCCTAGACATATAGTCGGTGATGTCAGGGGATCCCACGACAGTCTACTGTGAGGCCCCAGGGACATCTGTATACCCCTGGGAGGCTTCTTGTGCTCTCCTTCCTTATATAAGGACCCAAGGATCCAGCTTGCCTTCCTCTCCTCCTTATAGCTGTCACCACTCAAGCTAGACCCTGAGGATCTACACGTACCGGTCACCTGTATCATGTGATAATCTCCCATCTCACCCTAATTTTTAATCGTAAAAATTCTTCTACAATGATTTTATTTAAAACTATGTAAATATATAATCAAATTTTTCATTCTATATGAAAACTTCCTCTAAAGAAATGAAAAGAGAAGAGTGAAACAATTTACAAGGAAAATTAATGTCAAAAATTTAAATACCATGCTAAGGGTCTTTCCCCTAATAAACCCTAAAATGCTGATTATGAATATCGCACAGGCCCTCATTTCTTATTGAATTATTAATAGACAACTAAAACAAGCCTTGAGTTGAGTATTTGTTTTTGTTTTTGTTTTTGTTGGCTTTGCCACGTGGCATGTGGGATCTTCATTCCCTGACCAGGGATCAAACCCGTCCCCCTGCAGTGGAAGCACAGAGTCCCAACCACTGGACTGCCAGGGAAGTCCCCTGTATTTCTTTTATAAACTAAATTATTTCCTTTTTACATTTATAAGGATCCTAGGAGGAATGCGGCCGGGCTACCATCTGTATAAAATAAATAATCTAGATACACATTAGTCTTCAGATATTGTCCACCCAAAGGAAACACTCTGATTTTGTAAGTGTAACTCTGTGCTCAAATCAAAAATTGTCACAGTTTGCCGGGTACAATTACAGTGATCCTTCAGTGCTCCAGACCAATGTCTTCTCTATGGGTCTCAGACGGTTGCTTTTACTGTGAAACCGCCTCCATGTTTTGTTCAGTTGGAGCCATAGGTACTAGTTGAGAATAAGTACCCTTTCATTTCAGTTACTCTTCCATTTTACCCTTATTCATGGTATCCCCAGTAACACAGAAATTCTTCCTCTAAGGAAACTTGACAATTCTGACAATTGAAGAAAAGTATTTTTAGCAGAATGATTAGACTTGATGGATTTTTGGAAATTAGGAGTCTTTCAAAAATAATTCCTCTAAGCTTTCCTGGTGTGTGTGAGTGTGTGTGTGTGTGTGTGTGTGTGTGTGTGTGTGTGTGTGTGTGTGTTTTAAACTGGGGAGAGTAAGAAGTGAAGTAAGTTTAATAAGTCCTCTCACTGTGGCCATTGTCCCGATTGCTTATTGTACAGATTGCTCAGCAATTTCAGGACAGCAGGAAAGCCTTCTTGTCTTTCATGGTCCGTGCATATTTCAAAGCTATTCTTTCAAATGAGGATTGTTGACAGAATGCCTCAGACGCTAGCCATTGTGTCTGCTGACAGCCAATATCTAAATGCTGTGTTTAATAAATTTCTTCTCAAGTTAGAAAGTCTACTTACCGTTTATTGAAAATAATTATAACCATCATATTTGATGGCTAAATAAATTCTATTGGATGGAGATAAGTAACTCAACTTTCCCCCTATTATTGGACAGTTATTTTGTTTTCTACTTTTCCACAAGTATTACTAATCCCTTATAAATATCCTATATTTCAGTACCTAGATCAGTATATTTGGTAAAACATTAGTTAAATAATGAAATTCCTTGGATTAGATAAGTAGAAATGGAATTACTGCATTGCTAGATTTAAACATTTAAAATCCTTAACATGTATTGCCAAAACTTTCCAGAAACATATCACTTTACATCCTCACCATTAACTTTACTCTGAAAAAAAGTCTTTAATAACTTGGTAAGAAAATTATTGTGAAAAATTTTGGTGAAAAAGTGTAGCTCAAGTTTTAATTTATGCTTCTTAAATTACAACTAAGATTGACTTTTTTTTCTTCAGTGAATGCTAGCCATTCGTATTGGTTCATATACTTTGTCCATTTTTTTCCAGTATGGTTCTAGTGTTTTTTCTCATCTACTTACATGAACATTTTATATATTATGAGACTATTTTGCATATTTTACACAGTATATGAACATTTTACTTGCTCATGTGAATATTTTCCATATTAAGCCCTTTGTTTAATCTGTTCATAGATTTTTCCCAGTTTGCCATTTCTTTAATTTATATTTAATTTTAATTTTAAATGTTTTTCACATATATTTCAGTTTAATTTATTAAAATGTTGAGTCGGTCTTTTCCCTTGTAATGCCTTTCATGGCCTTTATGTTTAGAAAGTTAGAAAGTTATTTGCCCATCCAGAGACAGATAAATATTATCTTATGGGGTTTTTCCTTTTTATATGTTAATTGTACTTTCAATTTTGAATTTAATTATACCTTTAATTCTAACTGGGGTTTGTGGGTTTGTTTTATTAACTTGTTTTATTGTTTTGTGAGTATGGTACGAGGAATAAGGGAGATGTAAATATGATTCCTAGTCCTAGTGTGCTGTGTTCCTCTCTAATAGTTTATAGGAGCTTTTCTTTGTCCCAGTGCTCTTAAATTTTTTCCGTCTCAAAATTCTGGTTCTTTAGTTTTATGAAAACTTTTTAGTTACTTCTTTGACAGCTTCCTCTAGTTTTTCCCTCTGTACATTAACTCCTGTATTTGGATATCAGACCTCATGGACTGGACCTCCATTTTTTGTGTCTTTTCTTCTTCCAGTTTTCTATCCCTTTATCACTATGCTTTATCTTCTGAAATTTTTTCTCATCTTTATCTTGTAAACCTACTTCTATTGTCTTTTTCATTTCTCCTATCAAACTTCTAATTTTTAACAGCTCATTTCTGTCCCCTTAGCCTTTTCAAGTGTATATAGCTTCCTTCCCTCCCCCCGCCATTGTCTTATATTTGTTTCACAGGTGCACTTATTTCATCTCTCAGAAAATACTAAAATGTCAACGGCTTTTGGAGGTATTTTTCCCTCCTGCATAGTCTGTTTCTTTGAAACGTCTTTTTATTTTTTTTTCTTTTGTTTTGTTTTGGTTTGGTTTGGTTTCTATCTTTCAGGTTTAAGTCTTTCCTCAAGTGTCTGGTGATCCTTAGTAGTTGGCACAAATATAAGAGTACAGCATAAAGAACTGATTAGAAGCTCAGGGTGTGTTGATGAGTTTGGAGATTATGCTTCCCTGAATGGTGATCTGTCTGGGCTCTTTCCTGTCTGAACCGCTGATGCTGGTATCTCTACGACTGGTGATATTCAACAGTGAAGAATCTTCCAATCTTCCTCCTGAGGGGACAGGCCTGGCTTCCCCACCACATGGAAATTGGGTCCTGAAGTTTCCAATATCCAGCTTGGGAAGTTCACTAAATCAATTGGTTTTCCCTATGACAACCACATTCACAACAATTCCTGGAAATTCCCAGTCCAGAGACCATCCTTTTCACCTACTCTAGAAAATGAAGTTTAGTCTTCTGTTCAGGGTGAGAGAGCAGTTTACCTTGCTGCCCAGAGGGAGGAGATCTGAGCTTCTAACTGCTTCTAAGACAGACTTTCAACAAGTCCTCCTTAGCCTCATGTTAACTGCCACATCCAGAGGTGCCTGGTGTCATGAAATCCTAAGCCTTTTGGGTTCTTAGAGACAATTGTGTTGCTTCTTGGCTTTCCTCACTGCCCATTTAGCATTCAAATTTCCTGGGTTTGACAAATCAGTTTCTACTTGCCCATCTGTTTTCAAGTTTTGCTACTATATGATCTCCTTTACCATTTTCTTTGTATATTACTTCTTAAAACAAAAATCCTGTTATCGTCACTCCAGTGTAGTTTTGGAGGGAACAAAATAAATGACTGTGTTTAAACCACCATCTTTATCTCTTCTTGTTTCCCCAAATGTCTCTCACAATAGTTCCTTAAACAAACTCCCAGCTTCAGTCAAATCCATCTAGCCATTGTCCCTGACTCCATGTGCTTCCTCCCTCACTTTTGTCCTTTTACCCTTATCGAAATTACAATCCCTGCCTTCCAGACGAGTCTCCCACTTGAGGGGTTCTTCTCTACAAACCCTAGGTCTCGGTAAAGACTGTCCTCTACACTCCACGAACACTATTTGTCTGGACCATTTATTTGGTGCTTAAGACAAACTGTTGACGTGGGAACTCTCCAGACTGTTTTACTTGACAGCTTGCTTTCACCTCTAATGGGCACTTGTCTAAAGTAATAAATCCCTTCAATGAGATGTGCTTGCTTCTTTCTCTAAGATACCTGCGTGTTTCTGCTCCACAAGCTTCAACATTCCTTTCTTGAGAAGCTTCGTCAAAAAGAGAAGATTGAGGGCTTCCCTGGTGGCGCAGTGGTTGAGAATCTGCCTGCCAATGCAGGGGATGCGGGTTCGAGCCCTGGTCTGGGAAGATCCCACATGCCGCGGAGCAACTAGTCCCGTGAGCCACGACTGCTGAGCCCGCGTGTCTGGAGCCTGTGCTCCACAGCAAGAGAGGCCGCGACGGTGAGAGGTCCGCGCACCGCGATGAAGAGTGGCCCCCACTTGCCGCAACTAGAGAAAGCCCTCGCACAGAAACGAAGACCCAACACAGCCAAAAATAAATTAATTAATTAATAAAAAAAAAAAAAAGAGAAGATTGAAAGGTGCCTTTTCCTGGACCTTTTTATCTCAAATGCCACTATTTGAGGTGGACTCCCTAGTTAGGAATATCCAGGAGTGTGGTTATAGAGGAGGTGTCAGGCCTGAACAGCATGGATTAAATCCTGATACAGTTGAACAGCATAAATTAAATCCTGACAAAGATGAGGACTTGGTTTTTAAATCACCAACTTAAATGTCACATAATGACTTCATTGTGACATATAATAAACTGAGCCTGGGAATATTAACCTCAGAGACTTCTCTATTTTTTTTTCCTCTTACATGGATACTGTGGCAGCCACAGTGGTATCTGGCAGAAGGGCAGAAGTCTTCTTGAACCCCTATCTCCAAGACACAGCCACTCGAATTTTAAGGCAACTTCTCACATATGCTTCTTTGGACTGTAAATAAATTTTAAATATATTTCTTGAGTAGTAGATAATCCTGGTTCTTGAAATGCTCCCAGAGAGTCCATAAACTACTTAATACTTAAAAACAAACTAAAAACAAAACAGAACAAACCTCTTTTGCCTTGGAGTAAATTCTGTAGAATGCAAATAAAGAACGCTGACAAATATAATTCCTCTCCCTCATTCCCACTCTTCAAAGGCAACCACGCTTACATATTTTAGCTATTTTGTATGTTTCGTTTTTCCGGTATTTCTAGACTTTTCAGTTTTAGATACTGTGGACACAGACTATAAAAGACGTGGATCTATTTGTGACCACCTAGAGGGGTGGGATAGGGAGGGTGGGAGGGAGGGAGACGCAAGAGGGAAGAGATATGGGAACATATGTATATATAACTGATTCCCTTTTTATAAAGCAGAAACTAACACACCATTGTAAAGCAATTATACTCCAATAAAGATGTTAAAAAAAAAAAAAAAAAGACCTGGATCTAGTTCTCTTATGCTCCATTCCAGCACACATAGACTTCCTCTACCCCATCCTCTCATATCAAAATTTTTGGTTAAATCAAGTCTGAATTTTTACCATGTAATATTAGATACAGCTGAGTCATGTAGTGTATCATGACTGCACTGCCTTTCATAAACAAAATTTTATTTATCCTATAGTTAATAATTGTCTTATTTCATTTGCTCAGTTTTATATATATTAATTCATTCCCAAATTCATTTCCAGCAATGCAAATCTCTTCTAAATACATAAAACACAACAAGAACTAAATCCGATTTCTCTTTTCAGAAATATTCTTCCTGGAGCCCTCCATATGTTTAACTGAATCTGGACTGGTTAGTCTTTAGGTTGTTGCACAGCCTGCATCCTGGGGTTTCTATCCACTGTAATCCTGGGGATTCTTTTTCCCTATTATGTTAGATCCCCTAATCCACCCCCCGCCCATCTCAGTCTTTTTTCTTGGTTTACTTCCTTGTGCTGGTGGAGCATATCCACCAGAAGCATCCTTGGAAGCTTCATTAGAGATTGTGAAGTAGCTCACAGAATCTCCAGGAGGACCAGAGAATAGGGTTTGGTGACGGTGCATCCAGGAACAACACCCAAATTATCCAACCATCTATATTAAAGTATTCTTATACCTCCTCTGGTCAAAGGCACCAAAGACCCTGAGCAAGGGACATTACCAACTAGAACCTATGCCACCGCTGCCTCTGAAAGTTCAATGTCTCACCACCCTCCTCTAGGGACAGATCCTGTGCAAAATTGACTTCCACACGTTTCTTCAGATTGAGCTCTTCCAAGGAAATGTCTGGAAGAGCCGATGTCATATGCCTATGTCTTTGCTGCAATAGATGCTGGAGTTATGACTTCAACCTTGGCAAGGCAGTGGTCATGTGGGAATTTCCTCAAATATAAAAAGGACATTCTAAAGTTACTGGCACAAATATATCAACAGTCTACCAGAGTCCACATGTCTGAAAATGTCTGTGTTCTGCCTTTATGCTTTTCTTTCAGGATTCTGAAGATATCGTTGCATTAAATTCTAGTTTCTAGACATCTAAAATCTCTTTTCTGATTTTTTTTTTTTGTGCAACCTATTTTCACTTCTTGAACACTTTTACGATTATTTGTTTGTTCCTTATTTTCTGAGATTTCATTAAAATATGATTGGTAAGTCTTTTTTGTCAACTATTGTGGTAGATCTGATGTAGATTCATGTTCTTCGTTGCTGAGAAATTTTCTTATTCCATTTTAAAAATATATTTCTTCCCACTATATTTTCAGTTTTCTCTCTCTGGAAATACAACTGGTTGGATATTAAACCTCTTGGACTGATCCTCTAATTTTCCTATGTTATTTTTCTCTTATTTTCCATCTTTGTTCTTTTATTTTCCAGACATTCTAGTAATTATTTTTGACTTTCAGAAATTCTTTTTGTTCTCTGAATATTCCTTTTATTATAGATTTCTCATATTTTTCATGGCTATAGATTTTCTCTTCTCTCCCTTGAAATATTAATGGGGATTTGTAAAAGTTTTATTTGCTCTCTACATTATGTCTGTTTTCTCTGAATTCACTCTTCTAGGATGTTTTGGTTTCTGTTTTTCATGTTAAATTTTTTCCTTATACATCTAGTTATTCTTGGCTTATGTTTAACAGGCACTAAAGAGTTGGGTTTGCTATGTATGACTGGTAAGCTTTACTAAGAATGGTCTAAGTCATTTCCTTTGGGAATGGGGGCAACTGACAGTGTCTGAAGGTAAGAGTATAATCAGAAGACTGTAAATGTATGCATCCATCTCATTTGAAACTGGGGCCCAGGAATTTATGGTGTCTTAATATTTTTGTTTTTGAGAAACATTAAAAATAAAGAAAATAGAATGTATAACAAAACCCTGAATTCCAACCAGCCAGAATGGACATCTTAATATTTTGTCATATTTGCTTCAAGTGGTTTTTTAAACAGCTTTATTGAGATGTAATTTACATAACAAAAATTTCACCCATTTTAAGTGTACAATTGAATGATTTTTGGTATATTTACACAGCTGTGCAACCATCACCACAATCTAGTTTTAGAACATTTCCACCACTCCAAAAAGAAAGCTCATGCCCACTTTCTTGCAGTCACAGCCCATATCCACCCTCAGCTCCAGGCAACCACTAATCTACTTTCTGTCTTTATAGATTTGCCTATTCTGGACATTTCATATAAATAGAATCATAATATGTGGTCTCTTGTGTCTGGCTTGTTTCACTCAGCATGTTTTTGAGGTTCATGCTGTAGCATGTATCAGTATTTTGTTACTTTTTATGGTTGAATAATATGCCATCGTCATGAATATACCACATTTTTATTTATCCATTTATCAGCTGATAACATTTGGGTTGTTTTAGTCTTTTGGCTCTTATTAATAATACTGTTATGAACATTCATGTACAGTCTATGAGTGGACATATGTTTTTATTTTTCTTTTATAGATACCTAGAAGTGGAATGCTGAGTCATAATATGGTGACTCTATATTTAACATTTTGGGAAACTTCTGTACTGTTTTTCCAAAGTGGCTGCTACATTTTAAATTTCCATCAGCCATATGTGAGGGTTTCAATTCCTCAACATCCTCACCAACACTTGTTATTGTTTGTCTATTTTTTTATATATAGCACTTCTAGTCAGTGTGAAGTCCTATCTCATTGCTTTGATTTGCATTTCCTTAACGACAAATGATGCTAAACATTTATTATGATACCTTATTAGCCATTCATATATCTTTTCTGAAGAAATTTCTATTCAAATCCTTTGCTCATTTTTGTATTTGTCTTATAATTGAGTTGCAAGAGGTCTTTGTATGTCCTAATTATAAGTCCTTTTTTGAATATATGATTTGCAAATATTTTCTCCCAGTCCGTGGGTTATCTTTTCACTTTCTTAATTATGTCCTTTGAAGTGTGTAAGTTTTGAATTTTGATGAATCTAATTTATCAGTTTTCTTTATTGCTTGTGCTTTTGGTATTTTAACTAAGAAATTATTGCCTAGCTCAAGATCATGGAGATATATTCCTATGTTTTCTTTTAAGAGTTTTATAGTTTTAGCTTACATTTAGGTCTATGATCAACTTTGACTTAGTTTTTGTGTATGGTGTGAGGTAAGGATTTGGTTTCAGACTTCCATTTGTGGATATCCATTATTCTAGCAACATTTGTTGAAAAGACTATTCTTTCACTGTTGAAATGGCTTCAAATTTTGTTGATTCTATTCCATTTAAGTATACAGCTATTCATTAAACTATATAGCTATCCTTATACCAATGTCTTGATTATTGTAGCTTTGCAGTTAAGTTTTGAAATGGGGAAGTGTGACTCCTCCAAATTTTTTATTCTTTTTCAAGACTGTTTTGGCTATTTTGGGTCCTTAGTATTTACATATCAATTTCAGGATCAACTTTTAATTTCTGGGGGAAAAAAAGCCAGCAGGAATTATAATAAGGACCACACTGAATCCATAGATCAATTGGGGGAGTATTTCTATCTTAACAATTTTGTCTTCTGTTGTATGAATATGGAATGTCTTTCCATTTATTTAGCTCTTCTTTAACAATGTTTTGTAGTTTCCAGTGTAGAAATCCTGCACTTCTTTTGTTAAATTTATTCTTAAGCGTTTTATTCATTTTGACAATATTGTTAATGGAATATTTTCTTAGTTTAATTTTCAGATTCTTCATTGCTGGTGTATAGCAATCAACTGATTTTTGTATACTGATCTTGTATATCCTGCAATTTGTTGAACTTATTTGTTCTAGTAGTTGTTCCTTAAGATTTTCTCTATATAAAATCATGCCATCTATCAATAAAGGTAGCTTTATTTTTTCCTTTCCAATTTGGATACCTTTTATTTCTTTTTCTTGCCTAACTGCCCTGACTAGAATCTCCAGTGTAATGTTGAACAGACATTCTGAAGGGTCTTCTTTCTGCTTCAAGTACTTTTAAATAGAAGAAATAAATATTTCAGATGAAGTGGAAGTCCCTTTCAGATCTAAACCCCAAATCCTAATCTCCTTCTCCTCCCCAACGCCAGAAACAACTATCATGAATTTGGTGTATTTTCTACCTGTGGATGTTTGTGTGTGTGTGTGTATTGTGTATCCACATATATAGTGTTGTTTTGTGTATCTGCTATTTTTATTTTCTATAAATTATTTTATACCAAATAATATTTTTGTAATTTTTAAATTAAACATTGATAGCTTCAAGATATATTCATATATATACATACATAGTCTGTCATAAGAATATATTTTTAATGTATTTCTCTATTGGTGGTATTTAGATTACTCCCAGTGTTTTTTATTGTAAACAGTGCTGCATTAAAAACCTTTTACCTGTGTCTTAGTAATTATATGTGAGAATTTATTTAGGTTAGATATTTTGGTGTTTTTTTTAATGATAAACTACACTTTGTATTTTATTAGGCAATGTCATGTTGCTTATCTATTGACTTTCCTAATTAACACAGTCACTAGCAGAGTAGGAGAGTTTCTTTCTCCAGATCCCCAGATGCACTTGACAGTGTCAAATTTTTAGTTCTTGGCGATTTGATTGGCAAAACAATTGATCTCCTTTATATTGTTATTAATATTAATGTTGTGTGACCTGTTTCCTGGTAGCATGCTTTTTCATTGATTTATTGGTCTTTTGTGGGTTTTGATAATTATGTTATATCCTTTACCCATTTTTTCAGTTAGAGTGTTTTTCTTTCTCTACTGATTTGTAAAAGTTCTTTAAATGTTTGGGATACTAATTCTATGTCTATTGTATTATTTCAAATATCTTATTCTAGCCACCACCTCCATTTAAATCTGTTTATGGTATCTTTTTCAGATTATTTTGAAAAATTAAATGTAACTAAATTTATTAATATTTTCCATTATGTTTTGTTCCCTTATGTCTTGTTTAAGTAACCCACTTATCTTTGAAGTCACAAAGATTTTATTCTCTTTTAATTTCTTTGTTTTTCACATTTATTTGTTTCACTCATTTAGAACATTGTTGTTAGGAGGTAGGGATCTATATTGTTGTTGGGGTATTTTTGTAGAAGTCCAGCTGTCTTCCACCATTTTCCCACTGAGTTGGAATCCTCCACACTCATATGTCAAGTTCCAAAACAAGTATTGTTCTCTTTCTAACCTTTCCATTCAAGTCCTTTGATTTCTTTGTCCATTTCTGTGCCAAAACTATATTGTCTAAATTACTATAGCTTTGTACTTAGTATTGATAGTTGGTAAGGCTAGTCTCAATGTCCTTATTCATCTTTTTCAGAATTAATTTGACTAGATTAGTAAAGTTAAACCTCAGTATTCATTTTAGAATAAATTTGTCAAGCTCTATAAAAACCCTGTTGATTTGAGTTGAAATTGCATGAAGTTAAATAAAAATTTGGTGTAGACATAGCATTCCCACCCATTAACTGGTATATTCCTCCATTTATTCAGATCTTGTGTATATTTCAATAAAGTTTCAGAATTTTATCTATAAAGATATATATCTGTTTCCTCAGATATATTCTAAGGAACCTCGTAGTTTTTTAGTGTAATTTTTTAGTAATTTATGGACAGTTTTTTCTATTAATTTTTTAATTGATCTTATATCTCTTTTCAAACCTTATTCCTCTTATTTTCTACAGTTCTATTAGCTTGACCATTGATTCTAGAGTTTTTCATGTACATAATATTTTCTGAAAATATATACAAAAATTGTATCTCTTCTTTTCCAGCAGTCATAGCGTTTTTACTGTTTTTTTCTTTTTTTTTTTTTTTTGAGCTGCTTAGGAATGGAAGTCATATAATTAGATATGATCTCCAGTAAAATGTTGACTATTGACTGAGTTAGTAGAAATTCTACACTCACTTCAGATTTTCATGAGTGGTTCTCAATTTTAACATTATGTTACATCCTTTCATTTATCACCTAATCTGAGATACTTTTGAGAATGACAGAGACCCAGAGAAGAAAGGCATAAAATAGGACCCCACTAATTGATCAAGTAGTTGAAAAGCCATATAGAATATTTGAGTGAGGCAATTTAAAAACTGACCTAAAGTTCATATATTGAACTTTGTACTCCCAAACTGCAGAATATAATTTTTTTCAAGTACTATGGACATTTTGCAAAGTTGACCATAAAACTGTGGCCATAAAACAGGTTTTAACAAATGTCAAAGGGTTGAAAGCAGGCAGAACATGTTCTCCGACCACAAAATAATAAAGTTAGAAATTAATATTAAAAAGATAACTAGAAAGCTCCCAATTCTGTAAAATTTAAAATATATTTCTAAATAAACCTTGTAATCATAAAGAAATAAAAATAAAATTAGAAAATACTTTAAACCAAATGAGAGTGAATATGCTACATTTCAAGGCTAATGGGATGCTGGTAAATAGTACTAAAAGGGAGATTTATAGGTTTAAATAAATATCTAAGAAAAGAAAGAAGACTGGAAAATTAAATGAGCTAAGCATCCATCACAGAAAGTTGAAGTACAGAAAAGAAAGTAGAACAAAGAAAACAATAAAAATAAGACCAGAAATTGATGAAATAGAAAACCAATATAAAATAAAGAGAATAAACAAAACCAATAGTTGGGTTGTTCTGAGAAGTCTAATAAAATCAACAAACCCCTGGTGAAAATGGTAAAGACCAGAAATAGAAGGCAGAAATAACCAGTATTAGGAAAGACAAAGAGGTCATCATTATAGATGTTGCAGACATAAAAAAGAAAATAAAGATACTAAAAAGCACTTTAAGCCAACATATTTTAAAATTCAGATGAAATAAATAAATTCTTAGAAAAATGTAAATAGCAAAATTGACACAAGAAGAAATAGAATGCTGAGTATATCTATAACCATCAAGGAAACTGAAGCAGTAATCAAAACTTTTTTCACAAAGAAAACTCTACACCCCAAATGGATACACCAGCAAATTTTACCAAATATTTGAGGAAGAAGTTAATTCCAATCTTAGACAAATTTTCCTGGAGAACAGTAAAAGAAAGAATATTTCCCAACATATTTTATGATACAAATTGTATGTACAAGGACATCATGAGAAAGGAAAATAATAGGTGTCTCACTTATGAACATAGATGCAGAAGTCCTAAATAGAATCTGAGTAAACTGATTCCTGCAATATACTCATCATAATCAAGATGGGTTTATTCCAGGAATGAAAGGTTAGTTTATAGTTAAATAAATTAATATAATAACACACAGTAACAGATCAAAAGACAATCTCATTAGACGCAGAAAAGTGTTTGATAAAATCTGCCATCCATTTAGCAAACCAAAAATTCTAGGGAAATTTCTAATTGAATAAAGTACATCTACCCCAAACCTTCAGTAAACATCATACTTAGTAATTAAAAGTTTTCCCTTTCAGAGCAGGAAAAAGACAAGGATGCCTGTGATCACCTCTTTTATTTAACATTGTCCTGGATGTCTTATCCATTTTAAGAAGGCAAGGAAAAAAAAGGGAGGAGGGGAGAAAAGATCAGAAAGGAAGAAACAAAACTGTTGTCATTCTTAGAAGTGATTGTATATGTAAAAAATCCAAAAGTTCTATGAATAAACTATTTTACTTAATAAGAGGGTTTAGAACAGTCTCTGAATTTAAAATAGCAATATATAAAAAACAATTATCTTTATACATACCAGCAATGAACAATTAGACAACTAAAATTTAAGAAAGATGCCATTTATAATAGCATTAAAAATTAAGCAGTATCTAAGGCTAAAGCTAACAAAAATTTGCAACACTTCTATGAAGACAATAAAAATCTACTTAGGGAAAGTTAAAGAAAATCTAAATAAATGGAAAAGACATAACCTGTTAATAGATTTGAAGACTCAATATTGTATAAATGTCGATTTTTAAATTGATCTACAGATTCAACATTATCACAATCAAAATCCCAAAAGTATTTTCATAGAACATGACACTTTAAATTTTATATTGAAGTGCAAAGGGCAGAGAATAGCAAAGTACTCATGAAAGAGAGACAAGGTGAGAAGGCTTGCTTTACCAGAATTCAAGGCCCCTCTATTACACCATGCACAAAAATGAATTCCTGGTAGAACTGTGAAAGGCCTAACTATAAAACCTTCAGAAGATAGTATCTGAGAGTATCAATGTAACGTTAAAGTAGGGAAGAATTACTTAATAAAGAAATACCATGTACTAAGCAAAAAGGAAAAGATTAATAAACTGAACTACCCTCATATTAATTTTTATATATCAAAATATACCAAAAAGAGAAGCCAAGAAGTGAAAAATTTATGCACAGCACAAATAAGTAACAGAGAACTGATGCCCAAAGTAATAAGAACTCATAGAAATCAATAAGAAAAAAAATTTCAATAGAAAGACTGAACAGATACTTCACAAAAGAAATCCAAATGGACAATAAAAATATGAAAGGAGATTAGTACTCAAGGAGATACAAATTAAGACCTCAATAAGATATCATTATACACCCACCAGATGAGCTGAAATTGAAAAGTTGGACAATATCAAGTGTGGTGAGATTATGGGACAAGAAGAATTCTTATCATGATGATGGGATATATATATGAAATGTGTACACATGCACCTCTGCACATTTCCAAGAATGTTCATGGTGGCATTATGTGTAATAAACACATACTGGAAGCATAATTATTAGAATAAATAAGTTATACTATGTATTTTTATGCAGTGAAATTCTATATATTATACCACAGCTACACATAATACACATTAAGTGAAAAAGCAAAGCACAAAAGAACACATATGATTCATTTATATAAAGTTCAAAAATTGACAAGATGAAATATTATCATTTAAAAATGAATACATAGGCATTTATTGTAATTTATTTGGGGGCTTTACACTTGATTAAATTTTGTACATGTTCATTGTTTATTGAAAAGAACGTGTATTCTCTTGTTTTGGTTGAAGGATTTTATATACATATATAAATGCAATATATAAATATAAATACATATACATAAATAAATGCAATAAGCATACATATCTATACACAATCTTGTTTCTGTGTATCAATGTTGTGAATTTGTCTGCTTGATCTATCAAACTGAGAGAAGTTTATGTTAAAAAAACTCCCACCATGATTGTGGATTTGCAGTTTTTCCTTTTAATTTTTTATTTTTGCTTCATATTTTTTCCAGACTATGCAGTTAGTTGCATAAATGTTCATGATTGTAACAATTCCCTAGTGGATTTCTGTGATGCAATAAGATGCCCATATTAATGTCCTTGTTAATGCTATACTATTTAAAGAATATTTTGGATAATTAATATGGCTACATAAAGTTCTTTGTTGTTGTTGTTTAGAATTTGCCTGGCCTGTCTTTTTCTATCCCTTTATTTTCTATATTTTTAGTTGTTTAGTTTTAACTGTTTTTTAATACATTTGCTTTTGTCTTAGTAATAACTGACTGGCCAGCTAGTGAGGTAGCCATGTACTCAGATTAAGTAGGAAGTGCTTAAATTATACTACTGCCCAGTAATCTAGCCTGGACCATCGGCAAATTTCATCTTGAGGTTATCCCCAGGAAAGCGTCTCTCTGGGCTCCAGAGCATCTTCATTTAAAAACAGGATATTGTTGGTAGAAAGCAAGCTACTTTATTTTTCTATTCTTTTCACTTTTCAAAACAGATTAAAGCATCAACTTTTTATATTAGAAAATTGGTCATTTTCAGGTTAAAAATTTTAAACAGATGTCATTTTATATTACTTTATTTTTTAAATGTGATTTCTGACTTGTGACCATTGGGTTTTTTTCCTTCATTTTCAAGCAAAAGTTTCACACTTTGTGGGTTGGTAACTTTGCAAATGAGAGGGTTTACTAAAACTGGGAAGTGATTCAATGGGAAGAGGAGGGAGGTTTGATTGAATTAGAGCTGTGCTTGGATTAGGGGTGGGCTGATTGAACTAGAATTTTGATAACACATATAGAGCCTGATAATCACATGATTTTTCATTTTCCTGAAAAGAAATCATCTTTCTGGGTCTTGGCGTATCTTCATTTCGAACCTGGATTTCAGACTAGCAGAATGAAAATTACTTTTTTCTCCTTTAAAATATAAAAGAGATTAAGGCAATAACTTTTTACATCCAAATGTGATTTTCTTGTTCCTGTTAAAACTCATTCACTCACTCACTCGCTCATTCATTCATTCATTCATTTATTCACTCATTTGGAACACATTTATGGGCACCTATTGGTACCAAGCACTGTTTTAGATGCTTGGCCTACTTCACCAGGCAAAACAGATTCCTGCTCTTGTAGAATTTATATTCTGCATGGGATAGATAAAGAAATAATAAACATAACTAAATTATATAGGATCATGGATGATGATAAGTGCTACGTAAAAAAGTTGAGCAGGATAAGGGATATAAGGCGTGCAAGATTTGGAAGGACAAAGTGGGAACATGGTTGCAACTTTAATTAGGGCTGTCATGGTTAGCTGACCTCACTTGACCAAAGACTTGGAGACAGGTAAGAGTGTTCTCGACCAAGGAGATAGCTAGTGTAAGGGCCCTAAGGCAGGTTTTATGCTCAAACAACACCAGGAAGGCTTGTAGCCCAGACAGGTATGAGCAAGACAGGAGGTCAACTAAGTAGGGGAGAGCCTTATGATGGGTCATGTGAGCACCTTTAATTTTTATAGTGAGGGAAATGGGAGCCAATGCCTCCTCACTGTCTGATTGGATCCCCTTTTTCCCTATCCCATCCAGCTGTATTATTAATTTTCAAAAATTGCTGCCAATCTGATGCTGTAATGTAATGATCTATTGTTAGTTTACTTTCATTTTCCTAATAGAGAGGTTGTGTGTCATTCATGTTGATTATCTACTTGGAATTGCTTCTTCTGAATGGCCTGTTTATACTCTTTGGACAAAAGAGTTTTTTATTGGGTTGTTGTATTTTTTTATATTATGCATATTAGTAGTAGTAGTACTAGCAGTAGTAATATCTTATATGCTATAGGCATTACAGGATTTACCTGTTAATCTAGCATTTATTTTTTGACTTCATTTTGGGCATCTTCTGCCATAAAATTAAATTTTTATATAGATGAATTTTTAAAATTATTTCTTTTACAGCTCTTAGGTGTTCTGCCTTGATCAAAAGGCCTTTACAGACCCCAAGTAGTAAAAATAGTCTCTTAAATTTTTTCTAGGTTTTTATGATTTCTTTCTTCCCTTTCGGGTGTTTAATTCAACTGGCTGCAGTGTTTGTTTAAACTTTGAAGCTGGAATTCCTATGTTATATCCTGCCATAAGAATCGTCAGTTTTGTAATCACAGTTATGATATGAAAAGTCCTTTTCACATTGAATTAATATGACCGTTGTCATATTAAAATGAAGAAGCATTTTTTAAGGTTAAAATATACTACAACATATCCAAAAGCTGACAAGAATCATCTGCAAGGTATGGATTCATAGATTATGAGAGACAGAAAATATAGCAGGATGCCAATTACTAAGAAGGCTGGAGGGATTTGGACCCAGAACACAGGCAGAAGGTTAGGGTCATCTCATCTCTACTAGCACATGAAAGCTGAATGTAAGGACATAGTCAAAGGCAGCTCGGTAGATCTGCTTGCGGGGAGGTGAGGAATCCTCTGAGAAAAAGAGCTTCTATTTTCTCAGCGAAGTCAGATCACCCATTCCTGAGAAAGGAAATGAGGGAAAGGATGGTGAAAGAGGTGTGTAGATTTGAAGAAAGAGGGGAATGTGCAAATCATAATATTGCAGAGTGGGAAAATAAACAATTAGGAGAGTATGAGAAGATTTGCAGGCAGCATTAAGGGCCCAACTAGATTTTTGTGGTAATGGGTTCATGAGGATTCTTGGGAGGTTATATATGCTTTTTTGTCAGCTGAGAGGGTGAATTAAGTTTTTTACTTACTTTTATTTTCTTTTTCTAATACTTTCAAGTCATTTAAGTAAAAACTTTAGAGTTTTGTTTTTTTACTAGTACTTTAAAATCATTTAAGTAAACTTTTAAATTTATTTTTCTTATTAATACTTTCAGACCATTTAAGCCAAAGCTTTTTGGACTGACTATACTATATGTTGGTGTTAATGAAATTACAGGGATGATTATTTAATCATGGTTGGTGACCAAAAGATTACGTAGTTAAATGGGAGATAAATGAATCCAGGTGATTGACTCAGGGCTGATAAGGGCAGTTGGAACATAAAAACCAGGGGGTATTTTCTATATTTGTGTCACCTCCTTGCCATTGTTATGTCATTCCTCTACTTCACAGTGCATCAATCACTCATTCATTCATTCAGCAAATACTTACTCAGTACCTATTATGTGCCAGGCACTGTTCTATATGCAGAGGATACACCAGTGAACAAGAGAGACAAGGTTCCTGCTTTCCTGGAACTTATGTTCTAATACAGGAAGATAGACAATAATAATTAAAATAATATTAATAATAATAATAACTAACATTTGTTTAGCAAATACTGTTTGCTGAGACAGTTTTAAGCACAAGTATTAATTCGCTTAATCCTTATAATAACACTATGTGGTAGAGTCTAGAAATTATCCCCGTTTAATACATGAGGAAACTGAGGGCACAGAAAGGGAAAATAACTTGCCTGAGGTTACAGTTAGGAAAGGGCAGATCTGGAATTTAGAACCAAAACAGTCAGGCTATAGATCCCTTTCTCTTAATGACTTTGTTATGCTGCCTCTCAGACAAGAAACAAGGCAATAAACAATGAACAGAATAAATTCAGTAGTGTTTACTACTATGAAAAAATAAAACAGGGTGATGTGATGGTATTTGTGTGTTGGAGGGACGGGGATGCAAATGTAGATGTCAGGGAAAAACTGAGGAGGTGATTATTTGAGCTGAGACTTGAAGAATGATAATACAGCTGTGTTGGGGCACAGACAGCAGAGATAAGCTAGTGCAAAGGAATCTTGCTTGTGAACAGAAATGCAGGGTTGGCTGTGGCTAGAGCTTAGTGTGTAGGAGAGTGATTGATTAGAAGTGAAGCCAGAGACATAGGTAGGAACCAGACCCTGAGAAACCTCAGGTCACATTAAGAAATTTGACTTTTATTCTAAGTGCAGTGGATTTTTATGCAGGAGTGTAACACTATCTGATTCACAGTTTTAAAAGATCACTCTCATTGTTACAGGCAAAATTGACTGTGGGAGAAAAGTGGAAGCAGGAAGATCATTAGGGGGCAATTACAATCCAGGTGGAAAATGATGGTGGCCTAGACTTGGGCAGTGGAATGAAATTTAGGGTGTATGTTGAAAGTAGAATTGGCAAGACTTGCAAATAAACTGGATGAGAAAAATGAAGGAAAATGAACTTAAGTAGGAGCCCTGGGATTTTGGTTTGAGTAACTAGTATGATGGTAGTGTCCTTTACTGAGATGTGTAAGACTAGGGGAGTAATAGCTTCGCTAAGAAAAATCAAGATTTGCATCTTGAACTTTATGGGGGAAGGGACATTTTCTATTGTTTTGTTTCATGTAAAGTTCAAAGAAAGAGTTCTAGGGGAAAAAAGCTTTTCTATGTTCAATTTTATGATCTCTTTACATTTGAAACCAAGTTGGGGGAGTTGAATTTTCATTTGTTCAACAAATATTTATTGAGCATCTACTGTGGCCAAGGACTATGTGGTCAGATACCAAGATGAACTAAGCAAACAAGATCCCTGCTCCCAGAGTGGTTGTTTACGGAGAAAGTGTAAGGACGATTGGTGATTTTTTATTTTCCTGTTCGCTGCCTTATTAAAACTTCACCTAACGCCTGAGTAGCCATCTTACATTAATAACTGCATCTAGTGCTCCTGGCAGTTGGGCCCACCGTTCTAAAAGTTCAATGTCGGTTAATACATAAGGAAGCTCTAATAGTGACACCTCCCCTCCCACTAGAACTCAGGCTTTTTAAAAAATAAAAATTTTAACAAACAATACGAATACAACCTTTGCTTTGAAGACTAATATTTTTGCAGGAATGGTACCTTTATAAAGATCGTGGTTGCCCCCGTACATATTTGTTCTTTCTTCATATCCAATTAAATGAAAATACTAGTCTTTCCGTAGCCCAGATCTCTAGGGTTGTTGGGTCTAGCTCAGGAGAAAGGAAGCAGGAGCCGTTGGATTTAAACAGTTTGGTGTAATCCTTTTCTACGCTCTCTCTCGCTAGCCGGGGACGTGGTGTCTGCTACCCGGGGCTTTCCATCCACGCAGTACCGGAATGAAGGAGTCTGGGAGGGGGTCGGGAAAGGAAAAGACGGAAGAGACATTAAGTAATTGGTTCTTGAAGGTATAAAATGATGCTTAGGGTCTACTCTTAAGCACTGATTTCAAATGCCCGCCCCCTGGGCCGTTTCAGCCCCGCCCCTTGCTGTCGTCACGCCGACTTCCACCTTGGCCTCCGCTGATTGGTCCCCGCCTCCGCCTCTGAAGGGCGGCTAAAGAGCTTGGGGTTTGCTTCCGGGTCTTGGGTTTTAGCCCTGGGCGCAGAGGTTTCTGGGAGCCAAGAGGTATGATGGCGTCTGTATGAGCTCCTGAGGCGACTGCATCGGAGCTCGGCCAAAGTGAGCGGCAGCAGGAAAGCAGACTGTGAGTGGGGCGGGAAAGGGCGGTTGGGGACGGAGGCGGAGAAGCGAGCGCGGGCAGAGGAGGCTCTGGAGCGGCGGGCGGGTGGTGGAGCTCAGCGCTTGTCAGGAGAGTCCCCAGTCCCGGGCTGGCAGCGGAGAGCGCAGCGTGAAGATGACTCTGCAGACAGCGTTAAGCAGGGTCTGGGCGCCCCCACCCCTCGCCGAGTGGGGCAGGGGTGAAGAGTCAGCGGGTTCCCTGTGACAGCCCGAAGGTGAACCCCCCAGGGGCGCTGGTAATGATAACCCGGGGGAATGTGGAGGGCGGCGGCGCCCCCAGAGGCCGGCAACCCTGTTTCTCCCTCTCTGGGTACATCCCTCTCCCTTTTTTTGAAAATCGAGAGAAGTGTACCATTTCCCCCAGTTTCCCCCGACACTTGCCTTTCCGACGCTTACGGATGTTTTAGTAGACACATCTGCTATGCAGTATCCTTTAGTTGCTCAAAACCAAAAGTAGCATAACCTTTGGGGGTGGGTTCCTGTGTTTTGAGCATTTCTTAACCTGTAATTTGCAAAAGATCTGATTTGTATTACGTGGGCTGCTGTAGAAGAAAATTGGATCAACGAAAGGTTGTTGGAGAACTTTGCCTGTGTAACTGTCATCAAAGTCTAGCTTTTTTTCCAGGACACTCAGTAGCTTTGTCAGTGATTTTTTTATATATCTTTTTTGTTTTTGTAGTTACTATCCTATTTTCTGCTGTGTGAGATTTAGATAAAATGGGAACCTTAAGGAGTCTGGTGGAGTAAGGTTAAGCTGAGATTTTTTAAAACTCGGACATGGCAGTACTGTATTTTACGAGTGTGTTGACATGTCAAGTCTCATCATTTCTTAATAATCCTATTAGGAATATCCCCATTCCACGGATGACAGAAACTTAAACTTGGTGGTTTGCCGGAGGTCACAGAGCCAGAAGGAGAACAGGAACACAAACTCATATCTTCATGACAGACTAAATATCTGCCATGTTCCTTGTACACCCTGAGCCTCATTATTTGTTTTGTTCATAACTTTTGAGATTATTTCAAATAAGTTTTGGGGAATAAGTTAAGGAAATTGTTTTACAAGGAGGGATATTGATTAATACTTTATAAAAAGAGAGTTCGTCATATTGGAAATAACTTGACAGTGTTTTTCTTCAAAGCATAAAAGATGACAACAGCAGCTAGGCCAACTTTTGAACCTGCAAGAGGGGGGAGAGGAAAAGGAGAAGGTGATTTGAGCCAACTCTCAAAGCAATATTCAAGCAGAGACCTACCCTCTCATACAAAGATAAAATATAGGTAATGAAGCCTTTTATGTTTTTCTTGTTTCACAAAGCAAGACCAACTCTGTTGAATGACATGGTCATGAGATAGATAGTACCATGTGTGGGTTATTATCACTTATCTGTTTTCATAGGAGTAGAATGCAATGGTGTTTCTGACACTAAAATTATGCTCTATGATTGTAAAATGCTACTAGATATTCCTTAAGCGGAAATTCCAGTTAACGAGGAATGTCCATATGTAGATGCAACAATAACTAATACATTACTTCAGAGGCACCAGGCTCTGTCAGTACTAATCGATATGAGATTAAAAGTGTTACTCTAACGAGCTCTGAATTAACCTACTAACAAAAAGACATTTTGATCAGCCTACAGCCTTATTATAAGAAAGTCTGTGATTTAGTTTGAGTTTCTTGAAATATTGGCTACATCACAGAATGTCTGTTAGTAACCTTCAGATTAGGGTGATCTTGTCCATTTCCCGCAATGGGACTTTATGCTTCAGGGACTCAGGACAAAGTTGTTTTTCGTGAATTGTCTTCCATTACTACAGCCATGTGTTTTTTAGAAGTATTTCTGCCCTGTTTTGTTTCTACTTTAGACAGACCACTCAGGATGCCCCTGAGGAAGTTCGGAACCGTGACTTCAGGAGAGAGTTGGAAGAGAGAGAGAGAGCTGCTGCAAGAGAAAAAAACAGAGACCGGCCAACCCGAGGTGCCAACACTACCCCAGATGTTTCTCTCATAACATTATGTTGACAGTAGTTTTTCTTTCATGTGGTAATTGGAAGGGATTACTATTTTTGTCTGTTTGCTTTTAAATATGGGTGTGAGCTATAACAGTTTCTTGAAAGATTTGATTGGGTTAGAGATGATAATGAAGTTGATTCCAGTTCCATCTTTTTATGTTTCTGTGTTAGAAAGAACTAGGTGATCTGGGGATATTTAGCAACCCTTGTTTGAGTTCAGATCAAGGAGTTTTTTAACTGTTTACACAGCCAGACTTTTTGAGGCCCCATGGTTTCTGTCTATGAAATTCTTCCATTTTTATTTCTAGCATATGTAAACTATTTCCTAAATTTCCTGAGAGAGGCTACAGTTCCCATATTAAAGTCAATACTTTTATTAATTCATTCAATAAATATCTGCCAAGGGCTTATTTGCCAGGCACTGAGGTTATAATCCCTACTGTCATGCTTAAGACCTAAGCTCTTCTTGCCCACAGGTCCCTAAAATGTTATAAGAAATGCAGGATTTGATTCAGTAAGCTAAATAATGTTTGTTTTCCCCCAGAACATACAACCTCCTCTTCAGTGTCAAAGAAGCCTCGGTTGGACCAGATTCCCGCTGCCAACCTCGATGCAGACGACCCTCTAACAGATGTATGTTTTACTTCGTCCTCTCATCTCCATGTAGTAATTTACTTACCATTTTTCTGAAATACCTTTTTATCTATCCTTTTGGCTTTAAGAAGCGACTTGTATTTATTTTTACTTACTATTATTCAATTATAGCTCTGACTTCAATGCTAAACTCTGTAGTTTATTTCAAAAGAAAAAGCATTATCTTGTGGTTAATCAGATTTCAGGTTTGATCTCTGGAGAGCCAAAGAAGGAAGAGATCTATTAAAAGATATGCTTCCCTAAAAAATAATTCCCTGTATTAAACCATGGAAATTGGACTAGTTATTCCCCTTCAGAGGGCACTCTTCAGACTGGGCTCTTTATTGATAGCATCCCCTGCAGTGAATGTAGGGGCCTTTCCATACTTGCTACCAGTGATGCCCCTTCCAGATGTTCACTGCACTTAACGGCTCCCTCTGTGCTTAGGGAGGAATGTGATCTAAGTGGAAGGTTTTTAAGGATTGGCACTTTAATTAACATTAAAATTTAGTGGGACTGCACAGTCTGTAATTAATTTGCAGTTTTCTACATACAGAGGAAAAACCTGAGTGACTTTTCAAGGGTAGCATCTAATTAAGCATGTATATTAGTAATTCTAGAGTTGACAGACTAAATTAAAAATTAACTCAATAATTCAATATAAGGAACTCAATTTTAAGTGAGATATAATGATTATTCATTTGAAACTATTTTTTTCTGAGAATTTAGCACCCTTTTCTGTACCTTTGACTATCTTTAATTCCTCGTTGTTTTGAGCTATATAAAATTATTTTGACTCCCAGGGTCAAAGTATGTGGTGTGTATCAGTATAAAGTGTTCCTTTTCTGGTTTTAGAAATATCTTCATATGTAAATTCCCACTTGACTATGTAAATTTGAAAGGTCCTTTGTTATACTCTTTGCTGTTATAATGTCTAAAATACATCAGAGGTTGACATTTTAGTAAGTAATTGTAAGCTTTTTTGGGGGGGTTTATTTTTTTTTTTGGTTGTTGCTAATTTTAATCGTTATTTAGGTACGTTTATCTTTCCCTCTAGGAAAATTAATTCTGCTCCAAAGATTTGATAAGTGCCACTTCTATGGAAAAAAATGAATAATCTTTATTTTGTCTCCCATCTCCTGGGCCATCACCATTCTTTTTTAGGAGGAAGATGAAGATGAAGATTTTGAAGAGGAGAGTGATGATGATGATACTGCAGCTCTTCTTGCAGAGCTGGAAAAAATTAAAAAAGAAAGAGCTGAAGAGCAGGCCAGGAAGGTAAAACCAGCATGTTAAATATTTGCATCTTCTCACGTAAACTAAAGTAGAAGTGTTTTTTAAATCAAGTAATATCACCTTATATTAGAAATCATCCTTACCATGTCTCGATATTATAGGACCTGTAGGTCTATAAATCTGGTGATTCCTATGACATCCTGAGTCTCCTGGTTATGTTAGAAATTCTTTCCAAATAGTTCAGACATACATACTCGTCAAAATGCTCTTCATTCAGTTATTTGTTCAATAGACATATAGTCAGTGTCTGTTAAGTGTCAGAAGAAACAAAGATGATTAAGATGTAGTCATAGCCTACAAAGAACCCACAGGTATAATGAGGCCATCTTTATCTCTCTCCTTGTCTTCTGACCCAGCCTTCTTTCCAGGCACTTGCTGAGGCCATCTGTCAATAAATTTTATATAACCTAGCTTCTCTGAGTCCCCACAGTCTCTACATTTACACAATGGAAGGAAAGAATGTCTAACTCAAAGACAGTTAGACGAATTAAATGGGATCCATAGTACGTACCTTTAAACTTTGAGTGAATTACCCATAGTAGTAACAGTAAGAGACAAAACTTGGGAGGCAAGAGCAAGTCAGAGCGCTAGAGATTTGCAGACCAGTGCTAAAGGAGTTTGAACTCTCTTCCAAAGGACGTGTGGAACTAGTCCGTTTCAGCTGGAGGTGGTAAGGTTGGGTATGCATTTTAGAAAGATTACTCTGGCTGAGGTGTGGAGGGTAGAGGAAAGAACTGAGTAGGGGGCTGTTCCAATAATCCTCACATGCAGTTATGAGAATCTTGCATGACAGGAGTTGGATTTGAGAGAAGTAAACAGATGCTGATAGAGCTATCAAGTAGATAAAATTGACCAGAGAAAGTGACTGATTAGCTGTGGCAGTTTCTGGGTCGACGTTGGTGCTCTACACTAATCAGGGAATGCAGAGGATGGGCATGTTTCAGTGGAGAGAAAAATGATGAGTTCTGTTTGGCACATACTGAACTTGATATATTGTGAGACACTCAAGTAGATATATCAGCCTCCACTTTCTTTTTTTTTCTCCCCTGGCCACACTGCACAGCATGCGGTATCTTAGTTCCCCAACCAGGGATCGAACCCATGTCCCCTGTAGTGGCAGTGCAGATTCGTAACCACTGGACCGCCAGGGAAGTCCCTGCCTCCACTTTCAACCAGAAAAGAGCAGCTTTTGTAATGGGCTTCTGTGTAAGATTTCATTTGAACCAAGAATTGCTCTATTTAAAAAAAGGAAAGAGACTTGGGGAAAAGACTGGTGTAGGTTAATGCTTAGAACCTAGGGAGGTAGAGTTCATATGGATCAGAAGGGTCAGGGAAGAATTCAGAAAAGAGGAAGATTTGGGGATAGGCTTTGAAGACTGCTAGAGTTCAGATTTGAAGAAGAAAAATGTTTAAAAATACAATTCTTGTCAGAATTTGGCATAGGATAGCATAACTCCTGTAGAATTGTAAGACCATTCCTACACTGGCACACCACAAGAGGGCAGTTGTTCTGTTCCAGATTCTTTTGGCCTCCCTAACAGCTGTGGATACGCAAAGAGACATTTAAATGCATTTGGTTGACCTTTAAGGAGCATAAACATTTTAGACAGAAGATCTTGGCAATTTTGCAAGGTTCATCTGATTTCTTTGTACAAAATGTGTTGGTGTTTTTTTGGAGTTGAATGACAGTTTTATTCCATTTGTCCCCCATTTCCCTGTCTGGCTTTCTAGTGGCTGGTTTTTGAGGTGTTCCAAAATGTTTTCAAACCAGTCAGCCTATGTCAAGGGCTGGGAAACTTTCTGTAAAGAGCCAGATAGTTAATATTTTAGGCTTGCAGGCCATACAGCCTCCGTCACAACTATTCAACTCAGCTAATTGTAATACAGGCAACCATAGGCAGTGCATAAGTCAATGGATGTGACTGTGTTCCAGTAAAATTTTATTAACAAAACAAGATGGTTCAGATTTGACCAAACCACAGGCTGTCCATCCTTTATACCTATAGTCATGAAACAGTGTACCTGGTACTTGAGTATGAAAAGAGTTGGCACCTTTTTTCCCCAGTGCTATGTATGGCAATCAACCAGTAACTCTAAAGGAGATAATATTCCGAACATAAAATGATCAGGACCTTATTACATCACATATGTTCTTATATTATAAATTTGAATACATTGTATGCTTGAGCTCCTGTTTGTCTAGCATCTCAGAGATACGTCTTTTTACTTTTAGCATCAATATAATTTGTTAAAAATAAGTATGTAATTTTTAGAAATCTGTCTGTTCTTTATCTATGGTGGATGCTCCTGACTTTTGCTTGCTTAAAGTCTGAAAACGACCTAAAGGAATTTTCCTGTTAATTTCCCTGAAAATTGCATCTTCTCACCTCCCAATTATTTGGCCTCATAAAAATGAAATCAGTTGTTCACACTTGATTATTAAAATGACGTATCTTTAGCCTGTATAGAAAGTCAGGTAATTTTTCCAAGTGGTCTAACACGGGTTCATTATAAATAGACTTCCAGAAAGTCCTTTTTCCCTTGGTATATTAAGTCATCAATTTTGTCATCCCCAAAACACAGCAAAGTGGGATCTATGTTTGGTTTAAGATAGCATGGAATCAGGTAGATCTAGAAGTTATGGCTAAGGATTTTAGACATTTTATATTTCTAATTCTAAGAAGGAGACTGAGGGTGATTTGAGTTTAAAGAGGTTAATGCTAAAATAAAAGTGAAGAAAGACAAGCATGTAACTGATGACAGAGATAAAAATAGAAAGTCATTAACAATAAATCATAAAAATAAAATGGGTAAACCTCAGGTAAATTAGTAGAAATGCATGTTTACTGAATATAATTTTTTACATGATGGTTTATCTTATTTTAGGACATAATTCTTGGTTAATAATAACTTGTCACCAGTCCTAGAGATGCAAGTTTACATTGTTAGTAATTCAAAATAAAATTATTTTTAATCACAGTTATATATAACCCTTCCTTAAAAATTGAGATAATTGCTTTGCTAAATGTGTCTTTTTGATGTTTAATATGTTCTTAAATTATTAGAATGTTTATAGATGTACTCTCTTAAACAGTTATGTAATTTTGTATGTACTTTAAGAAAGAAAATAGATTTAAATATGCAACTCAAGAATGTCAAAGTCAGAAAGAGACTAATGAATGTATGATGGCAAGCATGAAATATTTATAATGAAAATGCCCAATTATTTTACTTTGATAAGTGAGACTTTTCTGGTTTGTCTTAAAAACAAAGAAAAAGCAATACTACCTTGATGCTGATCCCATCTCCCTCTTAATATCCTAACAGTCTTTTAAAATATGAGTTACAAGATTGACGCCAGAAGTAATATAAGTAAATAAGAATCTTCCCCTCTTGTTGGCAGGAACAAGAACAAAAGGCTGAAGAAGAAAGGATTCGTATGGAAAACATTCTGAGTGGAAACCCTCTCCTTAATCTCACTGGCCCATCCCAGCCTCAGGCCAACTTCAAAGTTAAAAGAAGGTACTGTACAATAATGGGTTGGAGAGATATATACATGTATGTATATATATATATACACACACACACACAGATTATGAGTTTTATAGCAAACTATATTATGTAAAGCTTCTAATACCCACTTTCCACTGATATTTTTCTCTATCACATTTTGGAATAATGGAAGGAGAATGAAAGAAAATAAACTTATTTTCAGTATATATTTACAGTAACCAGCTGTGTACCAGAGATTGTTCTAAGTACTAGAGACAGAGCAGTGCACCGAGCCCTTGACCCTACAAAGCTTACATTGTAGTTATATGTGTCAAGGGTCCCCAAAACCATCCTTCACATTCAGAGACTAGAAGGTCTCAGGGGGCTCAGCATGTAGCTGTTCTCATGACTAACTTAGTTAAGATACACAGCCAGATCATAAAGGGAAAAGGCACTGAAGGAAGTGTGTGTGCTTCCTTATGCTCTGTCCCTCCTATGAGGGGTCACACACAGCTCATTCTTTTCCCGAGTAATGAAAATGCAGCAACATTTGTGCAGTGTTGCTGCCCAGGAAAACCCATTAGAGACTCCCAGGGTTTTTATTGGCTGCTCACATAGGCAACCTCTGCCTAGTACATACCAAAATTGAGACTTCCGGAAAGAAAGCAGGTGTTCATAAACCACATTATTTGTACAGACAGTCTAGACACAGTGACAGTGAGAAGATTCCTGCAATCCAAGTTTCCAAATGCCAGCCAGGGACCAACCTTGCAAGCAGCCTTCCTAAGGACAGCAGTCTGTGTGTGTGTGTGTGATCGAGAAACCCTGCTGTAGGCTTAACATTTAAACCATATCTATTATTTCTCACCACCTCTACTGCTGCCATCTCCATCCGGAGTGATGCAGTCCCCCGAACTGGTCTGCTTGCATGCTCACCACCCTCTCCATCCCTACCCCCAGGTTTTTTCTTTAACATAGCAGCATTATGATCCTTCTAAAATAAAAGATCTCAATCTCCTGTTCTAAACCATCCAGGAGCTTCCTGACTCATTCATAGTAAAAAAACAGGAACAAGTCTTTACAATGGCAATTGCATAGGCAAGGGAGGATTGCAAGAAAGGTGACATTTTATTAGAGACTAGACTCCAAGGTATTTGACCCGAGCTATTGAAAGGATAGAGATGGGGAAGAATGTGAACTGAGGTGGGGAGGGGGAGGGACAGATTTAAGACATGGTAACTTTGGGATGATGTATATGTCTGTGTGGAAATGTTGAGTAGGTAGCTTGATACACAGTTCTGGAGTTAGCCCAGGCTAGAGATCATGAATTTGGGAGCTATCAACTCACAGAAGTTCCCTGAAGCCATGAAGACTAGATGAGGTTACTTAGTGAATGAGTATAGCCAGAGAGGAGGTCAGAGGACTGAGCTTGGGATAATATTTTGAGGTCGGGTAGATAATAAGCTGTCCATACCTGGAATAGTACCTGGTACGTACTAGGTGCTCAGTAAATATTGATTATTTGAATTATGAATGAAAAAACTAGGCTGAGAAGGAGCAGCCAGTGCGGAAGAAATGAACCAAAAGAGGCTGGTAGGTGTCTTGGAGCCACACAGACAGTTTCAAGAGGAGGGAAGTGATTATCTAGGTCAGATATTGCTGACAGGCCAAGTGAAGTGGGTACTGCAAAGTGGCGGTTGGAGTTAGGGCCCTGGGAGAGCAGTGCTGGTGTTGAGAGGGAGGGGTCAAAGCCTGTGGGGAGTGAGTTGAGGAGAGAGTGGGTAGAGAAAAAACTACATTGATTTATATTTGTATTAAGCTATATAGTTCTGCCTTGTTTAGATGCAGATAAAATTGTTTGGAGACGAAACATGTTGTCTTAACGTGCAGATCACATTTGACCTAGCTCTGCTCAGCTTTTCACATTTCTCTGTACTGCACCAGTGATGACTTAAAGCACTTTTCAAAGATGCCCACGTTCTTTGCTTATTTTCAACGTGCAGTTTCTTCTGGCGTGCATACGTCCACAGGCAAACACACACATTATATAGGCTTTCATTTTATATATGTTTGTGAGAGTTTATGTATTACATGTATGGGTTTGTGTTTTATATGCTAGATGATATTTTGCAATCATAATCTTTATTTTCTATAAAACATGTATTTTGTAGCCCATCCGTGGGTGTTTTTTTTTTTTTTTAAGCTTACACATTATGAAATCCAACCAGGAGAAACGAACTAGAGATTCCTGCCCTAAGCTCTTCAGCTGCTCTTTCTTTGTGGTTAATGTAGATGTGAGCCAATATATGAGCCTTAATTGTTTTACCCCAATAGTTTCTTCTTTTGTCCTAAATTGTAAATACTACAGTGAATGACTACTAAATGTTAACTGATAAAAGAGTATGTATAAAATCCTTAAAACCACATAATCTAACTATAGTAAATCGTCCAGCTATCATCTAGAGCTGTCCATACTAATCAGGGTAGAACCAGGTACTGCCTCTTTGTTTTAGACCTGAAAACATTAAATATTTATGTAATATCTGCTTTTTAACTCGAAGTTTCTTATACTGGAGAAATAATAAGAATGTTGTGTATGTTCTAAATAAGGATTACCCTTCCTATTACAAAAAAGCAAGCTAACAGCCTATTAAGAATTACTTTATTCTTTTGGGTGTAATTGCTACGGTGAATGATGTACAGGTTGAGCATCTTTTTGTGTAATGAATAAGCTTTACAGTTCACACGGTGTTCTTGTCTGTTGATACAAGCATTGTAAGATTGTTCATTTTCTTTTTTTCTTTCAGGTGGGATGATGATGTTGTTTTCAAGAACTGTGCAAAAGGTGTAGATGATCAGAAGAAAGACAAAAGATTTGTAAATGATACGCTGCGATCTGAATTTCACAAAAAGTTCATGGAGAAATATATTAAATAGTACAGTTTTATGTGCTTAATTAAAGGCTGTAAAATGTAAACGATATGACTTTATTTTGGTTTTTTTGTTTTTCTCTCCCCCCCCCCCCATCTAAATTGTGTATAGGCTTCCCTAATTTTAAGTTCCAAAATATCTTTTCCTTTATTGATTCCTAACTTGATAAGGACTGGGAATTGGTTTAACCAATTGCCATCTCAGTATTTCCAGTCATATGTTTTTCTTTTGAATATGGGAAAAAGAATCTGCTTGTAATAAATATTTTTAATAATCTGTGTCAAATCTGTGTCCCCACCTTTTTTGTTGAAATGTGTGCAGCTTATAAAACACTGCATATTTTCTTTCGTGTGTTGTATTTCTTTGTGTTAACTTTTTCTCCTCATATCTCTAACATTGACTTAAAGTCAGTTAATTCATATCTCCTCTGTATCTTTTAAAAGTGTGATGAAAAATTAAAGAGATTCCATTTTGGACCACCATGTTGGTATGGAAGACTGTCATCAAGCAGGAAGCGCCCTGAGTGTGCGTCTGAGGGAGCATGGGGTACCCCTCACTTCTGCAGGCGCCCCTTTCTTTTCTCTCAGCCCAAAACAAGAGCTCCTTAAGCATGCCTAGGAAGCATGTGACGTTCACCTGTGTTTTAGTTACTCAACTGCCATGTTTCTCTTGAATGAGATAGAGTTTGCACACTGACACTCATTAGATACAAAACCTTGGAGAGTTTAACATCAATACATGAAATAAAACCTTTGGAAATAGAATTGTTTGTTATCTTGGAGGACATGGATACGGGAAGTGGGAGGGTCTCTACACAGCTGGAAAATGAAGTTTCCCTAAACCTGGGCTGGGATTTTAAGGATGTCACATTGATAGAAAATGTGAGACCAGAAATTGAGCCTTCTACAGATAGAGACCCATTTATAGGATTCCTCAGCTGTGAATGATGTTGAGTTTGGTAAGGTTAAAGATAAAACTTTTAAAGCAAAAATAATGTGTTAGTTTTCACTGGCTATTTATTTAAACCCCTTTCTATAGGATCCCCAGTGGAAGCTTGGACACAGGTTGTATGAAACCTGAGTCAGGAGTAGAGCTGGAATCGAAGCCCAGGTCTTGACCACGGTCATACCCTGCTTGCTTTTTTTTTTTTTTTTTTTTTTTCCAACTGAGCAATTTACACGTAAATTTGCGTACCTTAACTAGTATTTTTTTAAAGCCTTTAATAGTACTGAAGCATTTTTATCTCCAACTTTACAATTTATAAAGTGCCTTTACATTCGTTTTTAATTTTCTTCATAGCAACACACATGGGAAGGAAATACTGGGTTATTCAACACTAAGGAAATAAAATTCAGGCCGAGTGATTGGGTCAACGTTAACACTTGATGGGAAACGTATGAGTGCCTTAAAACTACATGAAGATGTGCTTATAGAAGTGAGAAGCATTGTTTAGATTTCCAAGACTAGTTCTTGGGATTATGGGTAAAGTCTTGAGGAAAAGAAGTAGCAGCATGTGAACGTTTTAGCATCTGAAAGGCTTATAATTCATAGCTGGGGGTACAATTTAGGTGCACCCTTACCCCGAGATCCACTTCAGATAACCTATTTGAGCCTGACAGGTTCAGGAAGGATCAAAGTAAAGCTAATTTCAATGATTTCTTTATCCATTTTCCTACTATTTTCCAATGTGAAACATTATGTAACTGGTCATAGATCAAGGACACATAAATGCTACAGTTTCAGCTCTCAGATCTATAAAGCCAGTAACAACCTTCCTAGCGAAAATGCCTAACATCCTCCTTGAAAAACATCTTGCCTAGGTGTGACTGAGGAAACTGTCCAATCCCTTCAAGAGCCCATGCTGAGTGCCAAGAGCCAGGGCTTTGAAGCCAGATGCACCTGGATGTGAAGCCCAGCTCAGTCACCTCGGGTTTCACTAAAGCTAACTAGCTAACATTGCACCAAATGTGGTTGCACTGCATCTGTTTAATCAACACCGCTCCCTGTAAGGCAGGCATTATTATTTTCCCTGTTTTATAAACAAGGAAACTGAAGTTTGTAAGAGAAATTTTAAAACAAGCAAAGTCATAAATCTTTAAGAGGATAGGGCTGAGGTTCAAACCTTGAAGTTTCTATTTGCAGCCCATCCTCGTAACTGCTATGCTTGACTTCCTCTTCATGTGAAAGAGCCCTTCTGACATTTCTCACCTATGAAACAATAGTAACAAGAGTGATGAGTAAGGGGGTTTGATGGGAATTAATTTAAGGTATGAGTACTTGGCAGGCATATAGGAGGGATTTCATCCACGTTCTCTTTCTACCTACCTCTACTAGCATATAGCAGGGGCTGCTGAAAAGTTTGAAATCCTGTTGTTTTGTTCTGTCATAAAGGTCTGGTTCTGAATTAAGAGTTTCCCTAGCCCCTCAGAGCTTGAGTTGGGCGATAGGTATGACCTCGAAAGGGATTGCTTTTGCTTGGTTGCTAGGATTAGAAACCCACTAACAGAAACTCAAGTGAAATAGAGGTTTATCTTTTTTTTTTTTTAAATTGAAATATATTTGATTTACAATGTTGTGTTAGTTTCAGGTTACAGCAAAGTGAGTCAGATATATATATTCTGTTTTAGATTCTTTTTCATTATAAGTTATTACAAGATATTGAGTATAGTTCCCTGGGCTATACAATAGGTCCTTGTTGGTTATTTATTTTACACACACACACACACACACACATATATATGTGTGTATATGTTAATCCCAAACTCCTAATTTATCCCTCCTCCCACTTTCCCCTTTGGTAACCATAAGTTTGTTTTCTATGTCTGTGAGTCTATTTCTGTTCTGTAAATAAATTCGTTTGTATCATATTTTAGATTCTGCATATAAGTGATATCATATGATACTTGTCTTTCTCTGTATGACTTACTTCACTTAGTATGATAATCTCTAGGTCCATCCACGTTCCTGCAAATGGCATTATTTCATCTTTTTCTGGCTGAGTAATATTCTATTGTGCATGTATTAGTATATATACATCTTTATCCATTCATCTGTCAATGGAGGGGTTTATCTTAACAATAGTTAAAAGGCACTTCCTCTGTCCAGCTCTTACTCTGCTTCTCTCTTCATCTGACCCACTTCCTCCACAAGACTAGATTTCTGCACCCAAAAAGCCTAGAGGTCACTCATTTATGATCCTGGCTTCCCTGGAAAGGAATCTTCATGATCTTGTAGGTCCACTGGCCGACAGACCCTCTGTGTCGTGAGACAAAGCTTGCCAGCGAGCAGTGGCCAGGAACCAGGTTACCTAGTACAAATGTGGGCCAGAGCAGGGAGACATTCACAGAACAATCTTTGGTATCAACGTGGCTTGAGATGCTCAGCTAGTCACCTGGTAGACAAAACCTAGACACCGAGATTTCACAGCTGTAACTCGAGTCTCGGGGTAGTGCCTGCATCTCCCTCCAGGATCTAGCACCACGATGGGCACATAACAAGGGCTGCCGTCTGCCCCCAGTGCAGGCCTGGCCATAGGCAACCACCCAGGCCCAGGTGGAAAAGCGGGGACCTAGTGACCAGAGGCCTGGGTGTCCTGGCAGGAGCAGGCCCTGCTGGGTCAGTTTCCTGCTGGTTTCTGGAAACTGTCATGTCCACCAGGGAGCAGGGTGGGACATGTCCTGTTTTTGAGACACCTTCTTAGAAGTAGGACTAATGAGATTGAACCACTTGTGGGGGGAGAGGGTAGATCAAGTGAAAGGGAGAGGAGTTTAGTGGGAGCTGCTGAGGGCTGGGGTATTGGCCCCAGGGCCCTCTTCTCTGGGCCACGGTCCAGGGAACACGGAAGAAACAGGATCAGCCTGGGACTCATCTTTCAGTAAATGCGAGGGACCGTTTTGTTTCTGCTGGTGGCGTTGGGATGCAACCCTCACACCTTTCTCTGAATCACACTCCCACAGACATCCTAGCTCTTGGAATCTTTTTATACGGAAGCTCTTTTAGGTGTTTTTCATTTTCAGTTTTTAAAATGTCCTGTTCTCGCCTGGCCTAGTTCTCAGACACTTCAGGACAGGAAAGAGGAAGAAGAAAGCAGTCGTGCTCACACTCCTGAGAGAGGCATCTGCCAGGTTCCCTCTCCAGGGTGATCTTTTCATCTAATCATATTTTCAAACAGCCTCCCTCTGGAGAAAGAAGCAGAGAGATGTCTCCTAATGGCCCCAGACTAATTGGAAGCCGCTTCCTGGGAGCTGCCGTCTCTGTCGTGCTAGAGTCTGAGGAAGGAGGAAAAAGGAGTGGGGATTTCAATAACCTTCTGACTATGTCAGAGGGAAGGGTTCTAATGTCGTCCTGAAATTTCCTCAATACTCACACCTCCTTGAAAGTCTAACTCTTGGACTCAGAGGCCTATTTCCAGAGCGTGGGTTAACTAAGCACTGGGTGTTGAGTCACTCTTTGGAAGCACTGACTTCAAAGAAGCCACAGGGAAGAAAACGCTGCGGATGAGGAGAAAACTGGGATAACAGAAGTGGCAAAGCTCACAGAGCATCAGAGCACGTCCCCGGGGGCAGCAGGCCCTACAGACCAGGCTCCCCCACCTCCTGCCAGGCCACGCCCTCCCTCCATCCACCAAAGAGCTGCTCCCTGGACACTTCCCTGTTTAAAGCCTTCAACAATTAGGCAATATGATGGAAAACAATCCCATTCAAGATAGCTACAGAAAATGTAAAACACATAGTCATAAACTGAACAGGAAATGTACAGGATCTCTTTGAAGAAAACGCTAATATTCCACTGTGGGGCATTAAAAAAAAGACAGTAAATGTAGAGAAATACCTATTGCTGGATGGGACAACTCGATAATGTAAAGATACAAGCTCCCCACCCCCAAAAACTTATTATGAAATTTCAGGAGGTTGGGATTTTTTTGATGTTTTGACCAAATCACTTTAAATTTTTCTGTTAAAATAAATTTGTAAGAATATCCAGGAAAAAAATCTGGTAAGGAAGAATAATGAGAGGGCTTTTCCCCACCAATAAACAATGTATCAGAAATATACAAAAATTAATGTGGTACTGGCAACAGAATAGGGAGATGGAAACAAATGAAACATAGTGAAAAGTCCAGATGCAAGTGCAGGTACATAAAATAATTTTGCAGATAAGAAAATTTTTAAAAAGAAACAAGAAAATCAATAGGGCCATTTGCAGCAATATGAATGGACCTAGAGATTATCATACTAAGTGAAGTAAGTCAGACAGAGAAAGACAAATATCATATGATATCACTCATATGTGGGATCTAAAAAATGATACAAATGAACTTATTTACAAAAACAGAAATAGACTCACAGACATAGAAAAATTTATGGTTACCAAAGGGGAAAGGGTAGGGGAAGGATAGATTAGGAGTTTGGGATTAACATATACACACTACTATATATAAAACAGATAAACAAAAGACCTACAGTATAGCACAGGGAACTATATTAAATATCTTGTAATAACCCATAATGGAAAAGAATCTGAAAAATAATATACGTATACATGTATAACTGAATCACTTTGTATACCTGAAACTAACACAACATTGTAAATCGACTATACTTCAAAAAAAAGTTAATGAGAAAAGAATGAACTATTCATTAGATGGTGTCAGGAAAGTTTACTAACCATTAGGTAGAAAATAAATTGCTAGTATCAAGCACAAGACCACAGGAAGGCTAATAGATTCAGTCAATAAAGAAAGAAGCTCTTTTTAGATTCCGATAGTTTAGTACTTTCACAGTTAGCAGAAGGAAGTAACCAAGGGTGCCAGCTCCCTGGGGCCCTTGTGCAGGGCAACCCGAAACAAAACGGCACCAGGTGACAGCAACGCTAAGACAGAACACCCTAGTGAGAAGAAGCCAGTATCAGGCAGCTATGTTTCATAGCTTCCAGCTGTGCCCAAAGGGAGGTGAGGCCAAAAGCCTCAAACCTCATCAGAACATGGCCCTGGGAAGCTGCCCTTAAGAGACAGAGAATGGAGTGAGAAATAACCCTGTAGCTGCTCAGGCTCCCAAGGCGTTCTGCCAGGATACAGATCGGCTGCGTTCAAGACCTGCCCAGGTGGCCTATGGAGACACATGTGCTGTCCTGGGTGCCAGCACAGAGCTGTTCCCCTACAGCTACTTCACAAGTCCTCCAGGATAAATTTCATGTGGTTTAAAGATTTAAAGGAAAAAATAAATAAATGCACTGGAGAAAAATATAGGTAAAATATGTGTTTAATGTTGAGCTGAGATGGCCTTACTAAGCATGATATTGAAGGCAGAAAACATTTTTAAAGAGCTAAATTTGGACTTCCCTGGTGGTGCAGTGGTTAAGAATCCACCTGCCAATGCAGGGGACACGGGTTCGAGCCCTGGTCCGGGAAGATCCCACATGCCGCGGAGCAACTAAGCCCGTGTGCCACGACTACTGAGCCTGCGCTCTAGAGCCTGCGAGCCACAACTACTGAAGTCCGCATGCCTAGATCCCATGCTCCGCAACAAGAGAAGCCACTGCAATGAGAAGCCCACGCACCACAACGAAGAGTAGCCCCTGCTCGCCGCAACTGGAGAAAGCCCGCGTGCAGTAACGAAGACCCAACATAGCCAAAAATAAATAAATTAAATAAATAAATTTTTTTAAAAGCTAAATTAATTACATAAAAAGATTTTGTAGATCAAAGAACTTAAAATGCCGGTATTATGATTAAATTTTCTTACTTAGCTTTCTTACTCAGAGTTTCATAGTGCCTTTATTTTCTTCTCTAGTGTCTTCATTTATTTATCTTCATTTTAAAAATTATTTCATTATATGAGATAAGCAGTCGAGTTCTCTCTTTTCTAGAACCTTCCAGATGGAGTAGTAGTCCCAGCATGAGTGTAATTGTTGGACAGCTTTTAATGCTCTCCCACATAGCATCCCCTATTTTCAGTGTCCCATGTCTTCTTCCTTCTTAGTTTATGCCCTTTTATTCATGGAGTACATCCTGAAGTAAATTTCTAGGAAAGGGTGAATGAGGGGTAACATATCTGAGTCCCTTATGTCTACATCTAGCTTTATTCTACCAACCCCACCTTCTCCCCCTGCCACACACACACACACACACACACACTTAATTGACAGTTTTCCTGAGCATGGTTTAAAATAAACTTCTCTTAGAATTTAAATGCTTTGCTCCATTTTCCTCTAAATTTCATTGTTGCTCTTGAAAACTCTGACGCCAATCATTTTTATGTTCCTTTGTATATGTCCTAGTTTTGTTTTTAATATCTATAATCTCTTGGAATGTTCTCTTTTTCTTTGCTGTTCCAAAGTTTCACAGTGATATAGCCAGCTGTGAGTCTATTACCATTAATTATGTTTGATTCTCAGTGAGTCCTTTGGTGATTCATGGCCTTCAGTTCTAGTAAAATTTCTCATCCCTCTGAAAATATCTCTTCTCCATTTCCTCTGTTCTCTCTTTTGGAACTCCAACTTCTTGGTAGGCTAACCCTTTATCCTTTATTTTTTCTCATATTTTGGTCTCTGTCTTTTTGTTCTACTTTCTAGGGCATTTTCTACTACTTCTATTTCAATTATTTCACTGATTTTTTTTTTTTTTGCTTGATTTTGGAAATCATATTTTAAATTTTCAAGATCTCTTTTTATTCTCTGAATTTCCCTCCTATATCTTCATGGTTCTCAACCTTGGCTGCACATTAGAACTACCTGGGACTTTTGAACAACCCTGATGAGGCCATGCCCTATCCAATTAAATCAAAATCTTAGGGGATAAGACCCAGACATCCATATTTTTCAAAGCTCTCCAGTTGATGCCAATTTTGTCTTAGTTTGAGAACTACTGCATTATCTTGTTTCTGTCTTGACCTATAATATCTTTTTCATCAATATCATATTAATATTAAATATTACTAGTCAATTATCTATTTATCTATCTATCTATCTTATCTGCTTAAATATAATCCCTGCCCTATAGGTATAATTCTCAGGTATATACCCCAGCAGGCATAATTCTCAGGCCACAGTCTAAGGCATGCAAATATATATATAGCCATAATTCAATTTAATTTCTATTTCCAGCCTCTATTGTGCAGGTTGAAGAAACTCAATCTGAGTGGACTCAATTTATTTCAGTTCTGGGTTTAGACATGCAGTATCTTTTGAATCTCCCTTGGGTTACCTGTAAAGGAGAGGAAAGAAATGTGCTTGGTCACTATTTTTAAACCAAGGCAACTCTTGAATAAATTGGATGTCAAAATGAAGTGGGGTCATCAACTTTTGTTTTTCCTCTCAGCTTTCTTTATGCTAAGAAATAGATGTCATTGGTTCAGATACCACACATATATTAACACATATATCTTGTCTTTTAAAAAAGTTCATTTGTGCCTTTGTCTTATCCCTTCAGTAGACTGTATCTTTCCCTCTAGAAAGGAGGAACTTCGTCTTATGCATTTAAGGTTCCCAGTACTGTATGTTACATGTAACAGTCATTTTTTCCTACATTGAAAACTGTGTCTTTGCGAGACAGGCTGGGACCTGAGACCCTTTGCTGCAGTGCTACAATGCTTACACCTGGACAAAGGTCTCCTTGAGCAACAAAACACAAAGAAACTATGAGGGAATAAAAATAACTACACGCATGCGCAGCTGGGGCAAATTCTGGACAACAAGACACAAAGAGACCAAAAAGCCCAGCTGCCACTTCTGAAGGGCCGAGAGCAAAAGCAGGGGGTCAGGAGAAAAAGCAGGGTACTGTGCATGCCGCCTGCACACAACACCACAAAAGGGGTGGGCAAGACACTTACGCCACCCCTCTGGCCCGACCCCTGGACACTCCCCTACCCTCACCCCATATACGGAACCAGCTCGACCCCCCTCAGGGAGTGAGCTAACAAGGGAAACTGTTACTTGTTCTCGCTCCCCTTCCTGCAGCAGGGGCCGCACTAAAGACTTGCCAGTTTCTTGTCTGGCCTCTGATCAATTTCTATTGATTAAGGAGGCAAAGAACCCTGGTCAGTATCATTTGTTGTAGGTATCAGTGCAGGTGTTCACAGGCTAGTCTGTGTTCAAAGTAGTTATGATAAAATGCTTTTAAAGTCAAGCACACACACCCACATGCACAAACAGACACACTTTCTCTCTCAAACACACGTACACACGCACAATCTTTTTTCCTCAATCTATTCCAAATTGCCTCAGTTCATGAAGCTTTTACCATCCCCACTGCTTCTCCATGGTCCGGGAGGCAGCATGCTGTTATAGCTGTGCTAACCGCTCCCTGAGAAAGGGCAGTGAGAAGGACGCCCCAGATCCCAGGGCGGATGATGGGGTTATCTTTGGCAAGGCTAGAAACCAAACTCAGATCTCTGCCTTTTCCTCCTGTGATTCAGGCAGCTCTGGTATTTATACCATATTTTCAGAACAGTGAGGATAATGTGCCCTATCACGTTAGGAAACCATTATACCGATACATTAGGTTCTGAATATATTTTTAACCCACACCTAGGCATTCTTCAAGCTGATTTATGAGTTAAACCCCAGTGTAGCTTGGCCAGAGGTAGATAGACTAACTACATCTTGTGTGGGAATTCCACGTTCACAGAGAAGCCCAAAAGTCTTGTAGATCAAATTTTATTGCTGTTGCATTATCTCACTCAGACTATAATGAAGGGATCTAAGTGATTTGTTCCCAAAAGTTGAGCTCTTGAATTTAATGATCCTGTGACTATGTGGATTGATTTCTCATATCCACAAATCTATTTTTAAATAATGCTATAGTTCATTTGAAAGAGTTGTAAACTTATTTCCTGGAAAGTTTGGCTAGCCTGGGCGGTAGGATTCCTCCTCTGTCCCAAGATTAACTCTCTGGCCACCCTTGGGGGAGGGAAAGTCAGGGTTTGTCTTACTGTCACTCTAGGAGAGGAGCCATCTGTGTGTGGGTCCCCCTCCTGCTTGGTGGTTCACTGTGAACACAAGGTCAACATCCATCAGGTGACAGGCTTGCTCCCTCCATAATTCCCTGCTTACCTTCCCCTCATTTCCCAAACAGAAGACACATGTGTCCCTAATGAGAATTTTTTTAATTTAATGTATTTTTATTGATGCATTATTTACTTCTTTCTCTTTAATAATTATTGTGTAAAAGTCTCACCATATGTCAGTTGATACATACTGTTCACCACTCATCATATTTATATTACTTTTGCCTCACTTTGCCTTTTTTTTTTTTCTTTTATACTTTTAAAACAAAATTTTTTATTTTATGTATTTATTTTTGGCTGCGTTGGGTCTTTGCTGTTGCACACAGGCTTTCTCTAGTTGTGGTGAGCGGGGGCTACTCTTCGTTGTGGCACGTGGGCTTCTCACTGCGGTGGCTTCTCTTGTTGCAGAGCATGGGCTCTAGGCGTGCGGGCTTCAGCAGTTGTGGCTCGTGAGCTCTAGAACTGGCACAGGGGCTCTAGAGCACAGGCTTCAGTAGCTGTGGCACACGGGCTCAGTAGTTGTGGCGCACGGGCTTAGTTGCTCTGCGGCATGTGGGATCTTCCCGGACCAGGGCTCGAACCCGTGTCCCCTGCATTGGCAGGCAGATTCTAAACCACTGCCCCACCAGGGAAGCCCCTGCCTTTGTTTTTTTAAAAAAATTTTGATACATACATGTAATTTCATGTAAAATAAACATAATTATACTTCATATATTATGGGTGATTTTTTAAAAAAATAAGATGGAAAGACCCAGTATTTTTCTTCTACTTTGTTTCTTGCTTTCCTTCTCCACCTCCTCCTACTCCTCCCACATTAGCACTGACTGGGTAACCCACAGTAACAACCTAATGTGTATCATCCATGTTTTTCTCCATGCTTATATAACCACACACACACACACACACACACCCCCCACCCACACACATATTTGTTTTACATATATGGGATTGTATGACATAATTCCCTGCCTTTGTTATTCTTACTCAACAAAATTTGATAGATATATTTCCAAGATAAGTAGAATTCTAATTATAATTCTAATATAATTCTATAATTATAATTCCATAACTCTATAGAATTCTAATTATATAATTCCAAGATAAGTATAATTCTAATTCATCCTTCTTAACGGCTATGTGCAAGACTCTGTGGTGTTCTAGAGTCATCTCGTATTGAATACTCACCTCTCACAAGAGCTAGTTATTAAATATTCAAGAATTTTGTAAGCTAGGTATAAATGCTAAGTAGCTTGACATACTCTGTGGTGGGAGAATTTACACCATGGAAATTGGCAAACGCTGCAAATCCGAGGCTTTGTTTTTTCAGAGAGCTAGCACACCACTGGTGAAAGTTTACAGTAATTTTACACAGGCAATCACCTTTTGAATGGCTGTTCATTTTATTTCTCTTTTCTATTTCTTTTCTGTTTTTCCCCCCCACTATGAACAATGCTGTAATAAACTCAGAGGAGTTGAGCAGGGCTTTACTGAAGAGGTTTGGGCCGTTGTCCCAAAGTCATTCTGAGTCCAGACAGGACAGGATAACAGAGGAGTATAGGCATCAAACCCCGACCTCAGCTGCCTTATTGTCCCCTGGCTGCCTCCATTTTTAAGAATGCCCTACTCGAACACTTCCTGTGGGGTGCCCTGTGGGGTTGACCTCTCATCCTTCCTTCCATTTCATAGTCACCTCTATTTAAGCCCCTCCTGCCTGTTGCCCTTAGCTGCCTCCTCCACCCTTAACATTCTGAGGAAGACCCACACAGAATAACAAAGGCACAGCCCCCTGGGTTTTGAAAGTTCTGCAGCTTGTGGATCGTGGTGGTGTGGAGCTGGGTAGAGATGGGACGGAGTTGCTACACTGGGTTACGCTTTTTTCAGGAAGCCACAGTACAGCTTTATGTGGCTGATCCCTACAGCTCCATCTCTGGCCCACGTCTATTTCCCAAGCTCCTGTTCTTTGTTTCCAACCGTCTGCTGAGCGGATCCACTCATAGCCCACCAACATCTCACACTCAACAAGCATCTCCAGCCTAGAACCCCTCCTCTCTCCCTCTCTGCCTTTTACCAACACCACGGCTTTGAGCAGTGCTGCCATTTCTTCATTTGTGTGTACGGAGAATGTTCATTTCTGTGGCGTTTAAATGATATGCATGTAGGGACTTCCCAGGCAGTCCAGTGGTTAAGACACCGAGCTTCCACTGCAGGGGGTACAGGTTCGATCTCTGGTTGGGGAACTAAGATTCCACATGCTGTGCAGCGCGGCCAAAAGAAATAATAAATAAATAAATAAATTTTAAAAAATGATATTCATGTAAAAAGCCTAGATATTCAGCAAATGTTAGTTCTTCCTCCCTCCTTCCCTTCCTTCCTTTCCTCTCTCTTTTCTGGAGGAAGAGAAGTCTCAATTTAGGGGTGAAAAGTTCATAAAGTTGCCAAAGAGAATATGCTTGCACTTAAAGGCAGACAGAGAAGCCAAGCTTGATTGTCTCAAGAGGAAAGTGACACTCAGAGTTGACACATTTTACTGCTCTTTTATTGACCAAGACTCAAGGAGGAGGGGAGATGATTATGCACCTTAGGACATTGGCCAGGCTGGGGCAGACGGAGTTGTTTGAAGCCATCTAAATCAGAAAAAAAAAAAAAAAAAAAAAAGTTTCTCTTGAGTTTCAGTTTTTCTCCACTTGAAAACCACCGAAGGCTGCAGGCTCATCTGTCAGCCCCTGATGAACCACATCCGTCCTCCCATTATCTATCTCCTGAGCGGGGTCGTTGGAAAAAAGCTCATAAAACATGTGAGGACAGAACATAATTATTTAATAGGCTGTCAGAAGCCTGAGAGCACCAGGGCCCAACAGCATACCAGGAAAAGTGGAAGATCGCTCATGGGAGAAGTTTGTGGTTTTGAAGCAGAAAAGAAAAAGACAATAAAAAAATATGGTGGAAATACAGCTAGAATATGTTTTGCCTATAATAGTGAGTCAGTGCTTTTAGAAGTGTGTCTAAAAAAGTGCTTTAAAATTGAGCACCTACTGTGTGCAAGATGCTGTTCTAAATATGGAGATTCAAAGGTGTTTAAGACACAGTGCTGGTCTACTGACTCAGCTGTCCTCCTGTCTGGGGTCAGACAGAGGTGCGCTCGAATCACAGCTCCACCACTGACTTGACTTTGGTTGAGACATTTTCATCTCCCCGAGCTTCAGCTTGCTGATCAGCAAAATGGGGGTAATGATCCCATTTTGTAAGAATAAGACGTAACATGTGTAAACCTCTTTGCATACTGCCTGGTACTTGGTAAATGATCAACAGACCTCAGTTCTCTCCTGCTCCACCCCACCTTCTCCCACCTCTCCCATCAACAAGCCATCCGTCTATTTCTTTCACTGCTGTGTTCCCAGTGCCAGAGGAGTACACCCCGGCACTCGGGGAGGGTAGGGATGGTGGGTAGTCAAAGCGCAAAGCTGTACTTCAGCAGAAATAACTGAAAATGTTCTGAAGAGGACAAGAGAAAACAAGAAGAATGGGGAATGGAAACTGTCAAAAGAACCCCACATTTAGTCCAGAGAAGACTCAGGGCTTGGTTAGGAGGGCTGGAAGCTTGTATTCATACATGTAGAAGGCTGTTGTGTGGATGGGGAGAGAGGCTTGATGGGTACGGACCTAGACACAGATTTCAGCGCAGTGGCAGAGCCACCAAGGTGCAGAGAGGTACCCTCCGGCAGGGGTGAGGGGTGAGCTGGAGGCTGGAGGGTGGCAGGTAGAGTTATGAGGAGAGGGGGCTCAGGTGCTGCAGGCTGGGAAGGGGGAGAGACGACCTTTACCCCTTTCAAGGCTGAAGGCTCTGATTCTGAGAATTCTGCTCTATTAGAAACAGTTACTCAATATGTTATAATAACCCATAATGGAAAAGAATCTAAAAAAGCATATATATGTACATATATATATGAAAAGAATATATTGATATATATACATATAACTGAATCACTTTGCTGTACACCTGAAACTAGCACAACATCGTAAATCAACTATATTTCAATAAAAATTTTAAAAAAAACCAAACAGCTGTCTAAAGAGGTCAATGGTTGTCAGTTGTGGCCATTCCAAACCTCACTTGGAATTTTCCACTACCTAAAGAATGGTGCAAACTTTGTTGTTCAAGATGATATTAACCACCATTTAACTCGGCCCCTAGGCTGGTCTGCTCGTAGTTTCTCAAATGTTCCAGCAGTCTCTCTGATTCTAGCCCTCACTCACACTGTTCCTCCTCCCTCGATTGCCAACTCTGTCCTCCCAAACTGTCTTTCCAAGTCATGCCCATTCCTCGTGGTCCAGCTTAAATCTATTAGGAAGATTCCCAGATCCCCGCAGGTGCAATCAGCACATCCCCTTCCCTCTGTCCACAGTAATTTCCTTTTAGGTGTAGTAGAGATCTCTGGGGGATAACTCTCTCCCACACTAGATTGGGAGCTTCTGGCCTCTCACGGAAGCTTAATGTTATTTATTCTCATTTCCTGCCCCCTCAAAAATTAACGGGTGCTCAATATTTGACTTTTAATTGCCTGAATAAGGCAAGTAACCACACATTATTATCTCCCCTTTAAAAATAAGCAAAGAAAAGCAAAAGAAAACAAGAAAGCAAAACCAAAAATCTGACTTGCATGAGTTTCTTTTTGTCTACCATGGCCTCTTCATATTCTGGGTCCATGAAAAAGAGCTACTGTCGACTGAAAAAAAAATGCACAACATAAAGGTGAGAATTATGTTTTATTCAGTGGCCTTACTGAGGACTATAGGCCGGGATGGCAGTCTCTCAGATGGCTCTGAGGGACTGTTCCAAAGAGGTAAGGGAGGAGCCATGATATAGAGGAGTTTTGCAAAAACAAACAAAAACAAACAAAACAAAACAAAAAACCCAGGTAGTTGAACATGAAAAGATTCCTGCTAATCACACACACAAAAAAAGATAGACATCCCAAGTTAATGAATTTAGCGTTTTTCTACGTATGGGAAAATGCAAGAGTCCGGGCTTTTTGAAATCATTCCTTTGATATGCACCTTAAGGATCTAGGGCCAGTATCCTGTTTTTCTCCCCATATCCTTTGTTTACTGAAATGGCAGGTGACATTCTTTGTCCACACTATGCAACTATTTACTACTTAGATTGACTGTGGGACGCTGCTTACTTCCTAGTCTTAGGTTCCCAAATATCACCTTTACTCATTTGTTCACTATAACCCCAACCAATCTCCAGTAGTGAGGAGCACAGTATTATGAATTATATTTGGGTTCAAGTTCTGGCCCTAGCGCATACTAACAGGGTGACCTTCAGTAAGAGAATAGACCTAGGGGACTGTGCCCTGGTTTCCTCATCTGTAACACGGGATGGATGACAACTTGCTCTCAGGATGATGTAGGAATCCAACAAAATGCCAAGTACCTTATAAGTGTTAGCAGCTAATATCATTAGTACTTGGTGCAATAATCTCTTCCGTGTTGAAGCAGGGCCCTGTGGGGCTCCTGGGCCCAAAAGACTTTCTGTGTCCCCCATTTATTTGATTATAGGAAATGGGCTTCATTCAGCCTCCATGACCTTCCCTGAGTTTCAAAGGGCAGATTCAAGCAGTTGTTAATTAGGCAAGGGAGGGGATGCAAGACAAGGGAGGAACAAAGAGTCAAGAGAAACAAGCTCCTGGTTCCCCATCAAGGGACACACACAACAATATCTTTGAGCTGTTTTGCAGATACTGAATCCTCCACCAGGTAGAAGAATTTAACTGTGTGCTGCCCACAAGCACGTGGACCCCAGACCAGTTGGAACCAGCAGGTTGATGACGTTGACCCCACTTACCTCACCACCAACCAATCGGAAGAATGTCCACGAAACGATCATGCCCTCTTTGAACCAGTATTATAAGACTTCTCACTGCCCTCTCCAAGGGGGGACACACAGTTTTGAGGGCATTAGCCAGCTGTGGCCCCCTTTGCCAGGCAAAGCAATAAAGCTATTTTTTTCCTACTTCACCCAAACCTCTGTCTCTGTGATTTAATTCAGTGTCAGGGAACAGAGACTGGATTCGGCTTCAGTGTCAAGCACATCATGCCAAGCATGTGCTTGGAAAAGGGCAGGAGTCCACCCAGCCCACTGCCCTTGACATCTAAACAGGAACTCAGAAAGAAACATTGGGGTTACTCCCCCTGCAACGCCCCCCTTTGTATTTCTACAAAGCACATTTCAGCTCCTGGGCTTTCTTGTTCTGAAGAAGAGAAAAGCATGTGTCCTGCAAAGCAAAAGCACCATTTAAACTCCCTCTTTCATCTACTTTAGTCCTTACAGAAAAGAAGGCGCTGTCAGTTTCCCATTGCGAAAGCACAAAGGGAGATTGATAACAATAATATTTCATGTGGAGATAACGCTACATGAAATATATCCCTCTGTTCTAATTCTCTCAGTTCAGAGACGCAGTAAAATGGTTATGATAATGAGTCATACACTTGGAGAGATACAGAAATAACTCTATTGTCCCAGAATCCCATCACTTTCCTTACTTGAGTTCTCCATTAAACTCAATTTGCTTTTCTCAAGCCAAATTTTTAGTGATGACTTAAGCTAGTCCTGAAATTTGAGCCCACAGTACAACCATATCTTTAGGTAAAGTGATCAATGCCTGATCTTATTCAAATTAATGGCTTAGATATTGTCTCTGCTCCTCGCTGGCTGGGTGATCCCAGGTGAGGCACTAGATGATGCTGGGCCATGATCTAGAACAATGGCATGTTAATGAGACCTTGGTTGTCTAGTCCCTGCCTATGGGTAACAGGGGTTGGTTAAGCTTTTGTCCCTTCCTTCTATCTTTCCTTCACATTTCCTCTAAGTGCAAATTTAGTGCTTGTTTAGAGATTATCTTCGCTACCAGACAATTGTCTTGATTCAGCCCCTTAATTTTCAAAGGAGAAATTTAACCTTGTCCTCTCCCAAGTAGTTTCACCTCAGGTCTTATCAAAGGCTACAAGCATGACCTCTTTTGCATTCCAGTCATTAAAAGAACCTGGTTGATGAGAAATCATGTTTATGGAGGGATGGGGGAATACCTAGTTCCTTCCGTTGTCTGCGTGTGATGAGTTTCATCTCTGGGTCAGCTAGATCATGCACTAGTTATGCTCTCAGACTAATGAGTCTACCCCCCAACCCCAGAACCACTTTCACTGAACAAATGCTCGGGGCGGGGGAGGGGGGGTGTTCCCACTGCAGAGTCTCAGGAGAAGCCACCCCAGGCAATATCCAACTGTAGCTTTCATAGGGCATTGTTTAGGGCCGTCCCCAACTGCCTCATCGCAATGGGTCTCCCCATGGGGAAGCTTGGGAGGATTCCTCCTGGCATAGGTAAGTCTTGGCAACTGAAGAAGCAGTGCACCTTCTGGAAGAACCAGATTGATTTTACCTGACAGAGTTGGTGGGTCCTGTCAAGGCCATGGGCCCCTCTTTGCTGGGTCACTAGGAAGTTCTGAGGCCAATCTGTGCAGATTCCTTGCGTCCCACCTGTTTCCACATTTCCTTTGCTGGTCACTCACCAGTCCTATTTTTTCCTTTGCCTGGAGTCCCTCTACCCTTTATTTTTTTTCCTTTTGGGTCATACGTATTTTTGTAAGAACTACCCAACGTTTCCAGAAAAAAGAGGAAATTATAAATACACTTCAGAAATCATAGGATACCTTGAATCATTTCCAAATGGTTTCTTGTATATCCATTTAAATTTAAGTAGATTATAGTCAAAACAAGAGGAGGGTGGTATGGACTGGATGTCTGTGTTCTTCCAAAAGTCATATGTTGACATCTTAATGCCAAATGTGATGGTATTAGGCGTAGGGACTTTGGGAGGTAATTAGGTGATGAGGATGGAGCCTTCATGGATGGGATTAGTGCCCTTATAAGAAGAGACATGAGAGAGATGATCTCTGGGCCACATGAGGACACAGCAAGAAGGTAGCTGTTGCAAACCAGGAAGAGGGCTCATACTGAATCTGCCAGCACCTTGCTCTTGGACTTCCCAGCTTCCAGGACTGTGAGAAATAAATGTATGTTGTTTAAGCCACCTACTTTATGGTATTTTGTTATAGCAGCCCAAGCAGACTAAGAGAGTAAATTTCTTTCCCCACTTCTTTTATGTCGCTCATTGTGTCAGTTTGGATCCTCTCAGAAGTAAATGCCAAGATGGAATCAGACATGCAAGAGATTTATTGGGGGGAGCACCTGTGAAGGATAAAGGGGCAAGGCAGCAGGAGTAAGAGGGGTGGGCCATCAGTCCCTGGCACAGGTCTGATGGAGGGAAAGAAGGGTGAAATGGAGCAGGACCCTGTGGTCCCTGCCCCTCCCCGCCATGTCCTCTGCCTGCCTTTTGTCTGTGGAAGAAGTTTAGCCAAAGAATAAGTTTAATCAGAGAAGTAAGAGAATGTAGAAGCAAAGGAAAACAGTCAAATGAGACGAAATAATAATAGTTTAGTCAGTAAGCAAAGTCAAGACCTTTAGTTCCTTCTCAAGGCCTACAGATAATATTCTGAGCCATATCCTGTGAGCTGTCTTGCAGAGACTGAAATCCCCACCAGGTGGAAGAAGTTAACTACATGAAGACCACACTGTAGCCATGACATAAGCTGCCACAATTCCAAGATTGGCCTCAAGAAAATGAGAACAAACTGACCCTGTAACTGAAGATTAATTGTACTGATAACAATCAAGATGACCGTCAGAGCTGACTGTGCTGTTTCTACATGTAGCCCCCTCCCTCAGCCTACAAAAGCTCCTGCTCACTGGTTGTCAGTGGGGTGGGGGGAGTCAGCCTTTGGACAGGCGTCCACCCCCCCACCCCCCCACTCCCCCACCCCCAGTTGCCAGCATCCAAAATAAAGCAAACTTTCCACTAATCTTGCCTCTTTAATGGCTTTTGAGCGGCAAGCAGCTGGACCCCCACTTTCAGTAACAGGAGCACTGGGGAAGAGGAGAAAGTTTCCACCAGGCCAGTGGGGAACCCCACAGCAAATATTCTCCACTGGAGGGGGTCTACACAGAACAGGGATGGCCAGGCTCTAGTACTCCTGCTGTGCTTAGTCATTAGCTGGGAACAGCCTGGGGAGAGCATGGCCTCAACGTGAATGCTTGGGAAGATCTAAATATGTAGCAGCTGAAGCCTGTTCACCAACAACCCTCCTCCAAGCAGGTTCTCTTGAAGGGAGATCTGAGCTGCATGGTTGAGTGGCTGCCTCACCCACAGTGCCCAGCTAACTTCACACCAAGAACTCAGTGTGGTAACTCAGAAGTTTCTTGAAGCTATGTACATGTTTCACGCCTTCCAGCTTCTCCTCCTCATCGAAACAGAGCTGTTTTGCATACTGCTCTCCTAAGAGATCATGTCCCATTTTCTTAGGAATTTGATGCCCTCTCCAGGAAATGACTGTCCTAGGAGAGTGGTTAGGAGTACAGGTTCTGGAGCCAGACTGCCTGGCTCCATAGCCTGAATCTACCACCTACTAGCTGTGGGAACTGGGACAAGGTACTAAACTTTGTACCTCAGTTTCCTCATTTACTGAAGTATGACAATTATAATACCTGTCTCATGGGGTTGTAAAAAATGCTACATGTGAAGCACTTAGAACAGAGCTTTGGAAATGATACATTCTCAAACAATATTAATTAACAATTGTAAATGTGATTTGCATATGAATGTGAATAACGTATGAATATGTTCCCCCAAAATTCATATGTTGAAATCTAACCCCCAAGGTAATGGTATTAGGAGGTGGGGCTTTGGGAGGCAATTAGGTCATGAGGGTGGAGCCCTCAGGAATAGGATTAGTGCCCTTACAAAAGAGGCCCTAAAGAGCTCCCTTCTGTCATGTGAGGACACAACGAGAAGTCTGCAACCCTGACGAGGGCCCTCACCTGACCATGCTGGCACCCTGATCTTGGGCTTTTTAGCCTCTAGAACTGTGAGAAATAAATTTCTGTTATTTATGAGCGACCCAGTCTGTGGTGTTTTGTTATAGCAGTCTGAATGGACTAAGGCAGTACATTCATTCATTAAAAACTAATAAGTTCTTCATCAAAATTAATATATTAACATTAATATGGTGTGTCTCTCATTAACAATTTTGCCTTTCAATTTGTCCTACTTGCAAACTTCTGGTATGCATTTCAAACAGACTGGCAAAGGGCTTTCAGGAACCCTTCATATCATTCCACGTAGGCTGCTATCTATCTGTCTGGCTTTGGAATCAGACATAAAGTTGTTAGCTTAAAGCCTAACACATAATAAACACTGGAAATGGGAGCTATTTCTACCATGAGTACTGTTAAAGGTAGTCTCTGCCTTAATTTTTCTTCTCATTTCTTTCATTTATCCAGCAGTCATTGTGTATCTGTGGGTGTCAGGCACTGTGGTAAATTCCAGAGAATCAAAGATTAGCCAGCCATAGTTCTTGCCCTCCATAAGACCAAACTCTAAGTGGAGAGAAGGTACAGGCACAAAAAGTTACTAGATTAAAGGGTAGAAAAGCATGAGAATTTTAGTAGAGGACTGGATAAGGAGCAGAGAAGAGAGAGAAATTGCTTCCAGCTGGGCACCAGGGAAAGCATTCTGGAAAAATAGATCCTTCACCTGGTTTGTAAATGCCAAGATCTAGACCCCTGAGTATGTGCTGAAAGCAGCCCTTGTCAGGGCCTGGGGAATACCATGTGTGTTTTCAGAGAGCTGCCTCTCAAATCGTATTATAAATATAAATGGCAGAACTACACAGCGAATCAGAAATCATAGCAATGATAGCTTCAAGCCTGTCATCTCTTCCTTTTAAGCATTCTATAATGGATGCTCATCTCTGAATGCTTTTCTGGGATTCATGGAAGACACATCAGGGCCCTTTCCTTTCTTTTGTTGCAGGTCATTAACAGAAAAATTGCATGAGGTGCCAGCACCCCCTTGAGGACGGGGACTTCATCCCTCAGGGGAATTGTCACTTGTCTCCTGTTCAGCCTGAATTTGCTTCAGACTGTGTTGTTCTTTTGATTGGTTCCCATTCTACCTTCACCACCTCCACCACACACACGTCCCCGACTAGACTTCTCCTAAAATAAATGCAACCTGAGGCCTCACATCACTTGTGTTTCTGTTCCTCCAAACCTCCTCTGGGAGATGGCCATGGTTGAGATTTCCATTAAGATGGGCTGGTCCTTGGCCACATTTCAATTGCCCCTATTTGGGGTCCATTTTGTGGAACAGCAGGAAACTCTGGGTTGGTTCCCCACTCCACCTTTAGTAACCATGGGGGACATGGGACTGGCCAGGTGATCTCACTTAGGCCCCCGATTTGATGGTAGCCATCCTGATTCTAAAGTAGGAGAGGGAATTCCCTGGAGGTCCAGTGGTTAGGACTCCTCTCTTCCACTCAGAGGCCACGGGTTTGATCCCTGGTTGGTTAAGGAACTAAGATCCCACACGCCGCACCACGTGGCCAAAACAAAAAACAAAACAAACAAACAAAAAATAAAGTAGGAGAAATGCAGTGAAGCATATGGTGCCACATGAGGCAAGAGAAGTTTCTGGATTTCTGGCACTCTTGCCTGGAGGTCCCTTTCACTGAGTTGGGGAAGCCTTGGGGAGGAATTGGTTGGGGAAAGGGGAAGGCAGGGGAAACAAGAGTTCAGTTTTAGAAAGTCTGAGATCCCTTTTAAATCATCCAAGAGGAGATGTAGAGTAGGTATCTGAGTATGGAGTTCTGAAACACTGTTAAGCTTAGAGATATGATATATATAAAGAGAGAGAGAAATGTGGGAACCTTTACGATATAGGTTATAGCCTATAACCTATAAGATACAGGTTATTTGTAAGCTTATAGGTATAAATCCATGGGACTGAATAATATCACCAAGGAAGTAAATGTTTATAGAAAAGAAAAAGAGCTCTAGAACCTTCCAAAGGTTAGAAGTCTGGGAGGAGATGAGGACCCAGCAAAGGAGGCTTAAGAAGGAGCAGCCCAATGAGGCAGGAAAAATCTAGGAGAATTTGGGGTCCTGGAAGCCACTGAAGGAAGCATTTCGAAGGGGAGGAATGATCAATCAGGCCAGCTGGCTGATAGGTCAAGTGAGAGGGGGACTGAGAACTGACTGTCAGATTTAGCAACATGGAAGTTATTGGTGACCTTTGACAAGAGCAGTTTCAGGCAAGTTTGCTCTGGCTTCCAGGCCCGTGTTCCCACTGTGCCAGCCCCTTGCCTACCCTGACCTCTGCTTTCTCCTCCTGGCCTCACTCTCAGCTTCTCCACGAAGCAAATGTCCATGAAATCCTTTGCCCCTGCCCTGGTTTTCTGTCTCCAGTCGTGGCAGAGATTCTTAACCTTTTGGGGTCAGGAACTCTGTGAGGAACCTATATAAATACACGCTCCTCCTCCGCATATATGTGCAATTACGTATTATCATTTCAGGGGTTCACAGACTCCCTAATCCCTGATCCCAGAGTAAGAAGGCCTTACTGTAGTCTCCCCTAATGAACTTCCTTCAGCTCTGGCCACACAGAGGTCCTGAAACCCCAGTTTGTCCATCCCAGACCCAAACCCCACTTTAGATCTTTATTCAAATCAAAGACAATGAGAGCTAAGAACAAATAATGTCTTTATTACAAGCTCTCAGGGAGGCAAATTTAGGGCAAACACAAGCAGACAAGGCAACCAATTCAAGTGGGTATTAAATGGAATGATTTCACCTACATTCATACCGTCTTAGCTCCACTTTAGATATGATCTCTTCTGGCAGTTTCCACAGGTGGTTAGACTAGAAGCAGCCGCATTCTCTACATCAAGGATCATAAACTCAGTATCTGTGGGGACCGGGCACATAATGTCAGTGGCTGAAATGCATGGAAAACTCCCAAGTGATAGGGTCTGTATGAACAGGGAAAGTGGAGACTACGTATTAGGTTTAAAAAGAGCAGCTGATACCCTGCTCTGGCAAATGTTGACTTATGAGAATTTCAGCTCATATTACTGCAATTTTCCAAGATAATTGAAAATGCCTCGATTTTTCAAGATAATCTGCAAACTTGATCCTTATGCAGTCTAAATATAAAATATGTAAACAGCTGGAATATATGGTCTACAGGATACCAGCTTACGACTCCACGGCTGGGCCAGGTCAGAGGGAGGATTAAGTATGTTTATAGATGAATTTTGATGTATTGTTCACTGTGGCAGATTGTATTTTCTAAAAATTACCAAAGCAGTATTTCCAGTCCCACACATTTTCCAGAATTTTCCCATTTGTATTAAGTGAACCTGGAACCTGGGCTGGCCTTTGTAGCTGGCTCAACAGCCGCCATGATGCTGAGTGACTTCCAAGACCAAAGCATCCAAAGTGGTATGGCATCCACCTGGTTCTCTCCCTCTCCCAGGATGCTCATGCTTGGAACCCAGCCCTCAGGCTGTGAGGAAGCCCAGACTAGCCCAGCAGAGGTCACATGGAGAGGCTCATTTCCAGACATGAACCAGCATCAACCACCCAACACATAGGAGGGCAAACCCTCAAATGACTTAAGCCCTGAGCCTTTGAGTCAACCAGCTGAGGCCGTCAGGGAGCAAGGACAAGCTGTTCCTGCTGTGCCTTGTCCAAATTCCTGACCCTCAGACTCTGTGAGCATGACAAATCGTTGCTTTATGACATTAAGTTGGAGTGACTTTTTAGGCAGCCATAGTAACCGAGTTTTCATTTATAAATATGGAAGCGCTTTAGCAAATCCACCTGTAGAATACACTTTTTAGAAACATCTGCTCTCTCTGGAGTCTTTTTTTTTAATTGAAGTATAGTTGCTTTACAATGTTGTGTTAATTTCTGTTGTACAGCAAAGTGATTCAGTTGTACATATACATACATATATTCTTTTTTATATTCTTTCCCATTATGGTTTATCACAGGATATTGAATATAGTTCCCTGTGCTATACAGTAGGACCTTGTTGTTTAACCATCCTATATACAATAGTCTGCATCTGCTAACCCCAAACTCCCAGTCCTTCCCTCCCCCACCCCCCTCCCCCTTGGCAGCCACAAGTCTGTTCTCTGTGTCTGTGAGTCTGTTTCTGTTTCGTAGATAGGTTCATTTGTGTCATATTTTAGATTCCACATATAAGTGATATCACATGGTATTTGTCTTTCTCTTTCTGACTTACTTCACTTAGTATGACAATCACTAGAGAGTCTTTTTAAATTATGATTTCCTTTGTCTGATGCCCCCACTGACGCTCCTATGACCCTGAATTCTTGGCTTTTCCAAGACTGCAGCATCGTTCTGATGGATGCTCTGGTTGATACTCCCATGAGCACAGTTGGTCTTTGGCCAATTTCAGCTCTTCTCCACTTTCCCAGGAACCTCACTCGTCATCACTGAAGCAGACTCTCAGCTGTCTCTGGAAATATGTCTGTCCTGGGTGGTCAGGCTACGCTTGCATTCTTTAACCTTTTAAGTCTCTAAAAATAGCAGTTTTCTTTAAGTAGGCTAAAGTCTCAAACTCTATATACTGCTTTTTTGTGGGAGAGCCTTCCTCCACCTTGTCCTTCAGGGTCACGGCTCAAGCAATACATCTTCTGAGAGACTTGACCTAACCACATCTTTTCCCCCCAGACAAAATTCGAGGCCCTGTGCCTCTAGCAAACATCTGGTGTTGTGCAGATTGGTGTGGCAGAGTCAGGATGGTGAAGGGCTGGGACCTTGCAGCCAGACAGACCTGGGTGTGAGTCTTGCTTTGCCATTCAACTTGAAGCTTTATGACTGCGGACAAGTTGGATTCCTACATCTATAAAATAGGGAAAATAATGCCCATCTTTTAGTGCTGTTGGGGAAGTAAAGATAAGATATGGAAAGTTCCTCCTCCTATGTCTTGCACATAGGTGGAGACTGACAGAGAAAGTTATCACTGGTACCACCATCACCACCACCATCACCTCTCCCAGTACCAGCACCATGACCATGAACAACACCACCAACTCCATCACTTGCACCATCACCATCACCAATACCACCCCCATCCCCACCTCTATATCACTGCCAGATGTGCTGTATTTGCTCATTTATTTGGTTTATCTACTATAGGAAGCAGAACTCAAAGGCAGGGAAGGTAACTTTGTGCCCACAGGGCCCCCTTGTCATGCTCTGAAGGTAGTAGACACAAGTGTTTCACGGAACAAGGCAATGAATGAACACACATGACGATATTTTTAAATCACCTTGGGCTTCCCTGGTGGCACAGTGGTTGAGAATCCACCTGCCAATGCAGGGGACACGGGTTCGAGCCCTGGTCTGGGAAGATCCCACATGCCGCGGAGCAACTAGGCCCGTGAGCCACAATTACTGAGCCTGTGCGTCTGGAGCCCGTGCTCCGCAACAAGAGAGGCCGCGATAGTGAGAGGCCCGCGCACCGCGATGAAGAGTGGCCACCGCTTGCCACGACTAGAGAAAGCCCTCGCACAGAAACGAAGACCCAACACAGCCAAAAATAAATAAATAAATAAATAAACAAACAAACAACAAAAAACAATTTAAAATCACCTGTATTGCTAGATAGTTCTATCCCCAGCATATGGGACCTAACACAATCTGAGTTCCTACAATGTGAAAGGTGCGGAGCAGCCACTTTCTATCTGAGATCACGTGTCATCTTTAGCCCCACCTCCTACCCCAGCAACCTCTCTGTGAATTCCTCTTCTCACCATCTCACTTTTCTAGACGCACCTCCAGCTAATCAAAGTTACCATGGTCTGCTCAGTGTTGCCCTTGCCTTGTGGTCCTGAGTCCATCTGTATTCTTGACACCTCAAGAATGATTCGTGCTAACTTTAGATTGCATTCACATAACCTAGTGGTTCCCAAAGTGTGGTTTTCTGGACCAGAAGCATCAGAATCATCTGGGGACTTGATGGCAATAAAGAGTCTTGAGCCCCACCTAAGACCTAGTGAGTCAGAAACTCTAGGAGTGGGCCCAGCAGTCAGTGTGTGCACAAGCCCTCCAGACGGTTCTGATGCTCGTTCAAGTTTGAGAACTACCGATACAGACCACACGCAAGCAGGTATTAGAGAGTTACACTGAAATGGAGAAATGACGAATGGAAAGTTTTCAATCTTAACCACGGCAGTGAGGCCGAGGCTATTTGGTGTTCCTAAAATAAAGCGTTGATGGGTAATGAGGAATTGGCAGGGGGTGTGGGCAGCGCGGGCAGCAGGGAGGAAAGGAAGGGCCTGGAAAGACAAGGATGGAGATGAGAGTAAAGCTTCCAAGGAGCCCTCAGCTTGGAAGTGGTAGTTATTCTGGCTCATGTCAGCGAGGCTTGTAAAGTCCTTCTGACTGCACAGCATCTGTGATTTTCAGATGAAACGTATGTGGAGTGGTACACAACAGGGGAGACACAGCAGTTCCGGCCGAGGGGCTGGGCCCCTAGGACCTCTGGCTCCGTCCCTGTGTTAGCTCCTGAGCTACTTGGTGAAACCACACCCTCGGTTTCCTTGCAGCTGTGATTCTATAAAGCTGTGAACAGAGCCCTTGGTCATGCCTTAGCCCCAAGCCAGGGGAAGCCACTAAAGCTTGTCAGTAACACGTCGGAGAGTGTTAACAGGAGCAGGCGAATGCTGCCCAGCCCAGTCTGTGTGCCTGCAGGGGGCGCCACCACACAGGGCACAGGTGGCCTGGTCCACTCAGAAGCCAGGCCAGGATCAGATACCAGGCCGACCCCACCTGACTGCAAGGCCCAGGCCAGCGCGGGGAGCGGGAGGACAGAGACCGTGGGTCAGTCACCCCCGGAAGGCAGGAGCTGACAAGGACACAAGACTCCGGGACAACCATGGGCGCCGGGTCATCTCGGACGATTTCTCCAGGACAGCCTTCCATAGGGAGGGCATTTGGGGGAAGATCTTGGAGTTTATGGATGGGTACACACACACACACACACACACTGTATAGAAAAATAGCCATGGTTCCTTTTTTTTTTTTTTTTTAAACACCTTTATTGAAGTATAATTGCTTTACAATGGTGTGTTAGTTTCTGCGTTATAACAAAGTGAATCAGTTATACATATACATATGTTCCCATATCTCTTCCCTCTTGCATCTCCCTCCCTCCCACCCTCCCTATCCCACCCCTCTAGGTGGTCACAAAGCACCGAGCTGATCTCCCTGTGCTATGCGGCTGCTTCCCACTAGCTATCTATTTTACACTTGGTAGTGTATATATGTCCATGCCACTCTCTCACCCTGTCACATATCACCCCTCCCCCTCCCCATATCCTCAAGCCCATTCTCTAGTAGGTCTGTGTCTTTATTCCCGTCTTGCCACTAGGTTCTTCATGACCTTTTTTTTTTTTCCTTAGATTCCATATATATGTGTTAGCATACTGTATTGGTTTTTCTCCTTCTGACTTACTTCACTCTGTATGACAGACTCTAACCCCATCCACCTCATTACAAATACCTCCATTTCATTTCTTTTTATGGCTGAGTAATATTCCATTGTATATATGTGCCACATCTTCTTTATCCATTCATCCGATGATGGACCCTTAGGTTGCTTCCATATCCTGGCTATTGTAAATAGAGCTGCAATGAACATTTTGGTACATGACTCTTTTTGAATTATGGTTTTCTCAGGGTATATGCCCAGTAGTGGGATTGCTGGGTCATATGGTAGTTCTATTTTTAGTTTTTTACGGAACCTCCATACTGTTCTCCATAGTGGCTGTATCAATTTACATTCCCACCAACAGTGCAAGAGGGTTCCCTTTTCTCCACACCCTCTCCAGCATTTATTGTTTCTAGATTTTTTGATGATGGCCATTCTGACCGGTGTGAGATGATACCTCATTGTAGTTTTGATTTGCATTTCTCTAATGATTAATGATGTTGAGCATTCTTTCATGTGTCTGTTGGTAGCCATGGTTCTTGATCCTCAGAGAGTTCAGTCACTCTCAACAAGGCATTTTGTTACAGTTATAAGATGCACCACAGTTACACACCATGATGTTATTTACCCTTCCACCTTTGCTCTTTCCGGAAAGCTTTTCCCTCCCTGAAGATTCCTATCAGGTGCCGCCTCCTCCTGGAAGTCCTCCTGATTGCACCTTCCTGCCCTCGTTCTTGCTGTGTGTATTTCTGTGCTGTGTTAAACTGCTTGTAGACTTGTTGCCCTAGACTTCAAACCCTTGAGGACAGGCTCCGTGCATTCAGCTAATGCCGGCCCCGTGCTACTGCGTAACAGATGCTCAAGAAATCCCTGTGGAACGACTGACTCCACAAGTCAGTGGAGGGGTATCTCACCTGGGCGAGCCCAGCTGACAGTGGAGGTCAGCATGGTTGCTGGGCTCAGGGTGGCAGGGCAGCTGGACATCACACCTGCGGGGGGTGAGGGGCAGCCTTCACACCCACAGGAAGCCTCTGGTTCTCCCCACTCCTGCTCCGAGAGAGCAGCTGGTGAGACAGGAAAGGCGCAGATCCCAGAGCCCAGGAAGGTGCAGCATCCAGTTGGTGGTAAACCTTACTGCTAACACAAGCAGAAACGGAATTGAAGTCGGTCTCACTGGCCCCCAGACTCAGAATAGCAAATCCCTCTGGCTACAAATTTGCCACTGCCTCTGGAGTTTTCTGCCCAGTTGCTTTTTCTTGTGGCTAATTTGAAGCTCCTTCTCACTGCCAGAGCTCTTTAGAAGGAAGGGAGGTGAAAATCAGATGCCATCAATTAATCTGACCAGGTGGGCTCCTTGCCTTTTTTTCTCGATATCCTGTGAGAGACAGTTTCCTTCATAGGATGGATGCTTGTTTGACCTGAGACGAAACACTTTCTCTTTTGTCCAGATATACATTAAGCGGGCTTTGCTCTGCATTTAAAAATGAATAAATGTCTACAATTGGGTTTTATTTTTAAAGCTGACATTTTTAACATTAACTAAAATGTTCTCAATAAAGTCCAAGTAACTATAAAGTTTGGATGATAGAAGACAAGTCTCCTCACCCAGGAAGGGCCAGGGCAGTCAAGGACTATTATAGACTGACTGTATCCTGCAAAATTGAACTGAATTGAATTTCTCTGTCTTCCCAAGTGCACACACCAAGGAAAGTCCATGTGAGGACACGGTGAGAAGCCTTGTACAAGCTAGGAGGGGGGGTCCTCACCAGGAACTAAATCAGCCAGCACCTTGTTCTTGGTTTTCCCAGCCTCCAGCACTCTGAGGAAATACATTTTTGTTTAAGCCACCAGACTACTGTAACTTGTTATGGCAGCCCGAGCTGACTGAGAAAAGGACAAAGATGGGAGAGAAACGGAGAGGCTTGGAGCCATGTCCCAGCTCTGAAGCTGCCTTTCCCCAGGGCCTGTGTGTGGGACCAGGTTCTCTTAGCAGCTATAAGGGATGGTCTCTATGGCAACAATGCTGTAGCTGGGGTGATGCCCGGGTGCAGACTCCCCCATCCCTGCCACAGGACCGCCTGCTAACCAGGATGGTCATGTGCCAGGCAGAGTGTGCATTCAGGCCTACACCCAATCTCAGGTGTCCCCACTGCCCACCCCTCACCATCAATCCTCTCCAGACCCTCACAGGAGGACAACCCAGAGCCGGGCTCTCTCAGGCCTTTCGAGCCAAGGAGCAAAGAGCTTGTGTGTTTGGGAGAAGTAGGAGACTGAAGAGGTGGCACACAAAATCGGCAACTTTCAACTCCTGCCTTTCCTCCCCACAACGGAGCTGGCCAGTGGGCTGTAGGAAGGCCAATAACCTTGAATATGGGTTTGGCATGTTGCTGGATGCCAACAGCTGTTTCAAGGAAAAGACAGTGTCCCTCTCTGTCACCACAGGGCCAAGCCCGGCTCCTCAGCCCTGCCACCCGGCCAGATCCCCACATCAAGGTAGGGTCGAAGGTGGGCCAGAAAGGTTGTTACCATATTTACTTTAAAGAGAAAAGGATTAGGTAAGCCCAGTTTAGAAAAAAGAAAATGTTTCTCATCCAGAGTAGGCATTGAGTTCACGCAAAAATTGTCAGAGAGAGCCCCTTGTCCCAGATGCTCCTTGCAAAACAAGCAGCAGCTTCTCATTTTTACCCCATCTCCCGGGGCTGGCCTGACCCATCCTAAGCTCCCCAGGAAGTCAAATGTCCTGGGGTCAGGGGAGCAGGTGGTGACCCAGACTTGAGGTGCAGGGAAGGAATTTCTTGTTTTCTTGTCCCAAGGGTCTTCCTCTTCCCCACTGAGACTTGGGCCAGAGGAAATTAGGTCAAATAGCAGCAAGAAAGATGATTTTCAGTAGAGAAAAGGGAATTTCAGACAAAAAATGTCTTCCTTCTAGAGCTCAGGTCCCCTGGTTTGGAGAAACTTTCGTTTTCATTTTAGGAAGCCCTGTGGTCTATTTGAAGGAGCACTAGACCAGAACTCAGGAAAGGGGGTTATAGTCTGGCGCTATGCCCACCAGCTGTGTGACCTTAATTTAGACAAGTCATTTCACCCCCAAGGACTCAGTCTCCTCATCTATGAAATGGAGAAACATGCCCTGTTCTGCCTGTTTCACACAGCAGTCAGGATATGATCAAACGAGAGAAAAACACGTGCACAGACATTCTTTGTGGACGTGAGTTATGAAAAACACAGACCTTTCAAGCACTTCGAATCCCTCAAAGAAAACATATTGTGAAAAACAGACAATAGTAAGTCTGGTAGCAGGAAGCGAAGGCCACTCCCCAACCAGGCAGCGTTCAGATTGCCCAGAACGCAATCTGGACTCGCCATTCGGCTCATGCTGGTTCCCGGTTCTGGAGTCACAATGCTGGCTTGCAGCTCCACAGGGAACGTGCATCAGCCTCTTCACAGGAACTAATTTATTAGGCTAGGTCAAGCTGACAGCTCTCCATTCTATGAACAGAATTGGTCAAGCTGAATTTGGGGCAGAATTGAATTGACAGGTCGAGTGTCAGCCAAGAAGCCTCATCTGACAAACTTGGGGTATAGAAAAGACAGGAACCTGGTAGCTGAAGCCACAGATTTAAAGGTGGTCATTCTAAGTACACAACGTGGAAGAGACCACTGGCCACTATTGGACTAATAACAGTAGCTATTGTTATTTTTTGGTATTTGCTATACAAAATTCTTTACAAATATTACCTCTTTTAATTCTCTGAAGCTCATAAAATAGCTATTGCCATTTTACCTATGAGAAAACCAGAGCTCAGAGAGGTTAGGTAACTTGTCTAGAGTCACACAGGTGAGAGAGCTGGAATTCAAATCAAGGTATATGTGATACCTAAGACTGAGCTCTTAACCACGTGCCAGTCATCCCACCCTGTGGTGGGCTTCAGATTCAGCTGCAAGGCTGGTTGATACACGGGCTTCCGGGCCCCATTCCCAGAGTGTCTGACTCAGGAAGTCCAGGGAGAGCCTGGGAATGTATATTTCTCACAGGTGGCAAGGTGCTACTGCTGGTCCCCGGGAGCAGCCATGGAGAACCGTGCACTTTGCCAGCTGCCTCTTATACAGCTGGGAGCCCTGCAGAGTGGCCGGGGCCGGGCTGCCGGAGGGAACCCACCCGGTGTGTGCACGGGTTGCTGCCAGGTCCCCCCTGTCCTCAACACCCTTCCCAGAAGTGAGTTTCCGCATTCAGGAGCCTCACCTAAGCCAGACACAGCAAACACAGGGCCTCTCATCTTTCTAGACAATTGTTTGCCAGCCTTCTCTCAGTTTCTTACTCGCTTGATTTCAAGATCCCTTCAAAACAGTCATCAACCTTAGAAGTGCCAGCATCTGGAAGGCTCTCTTACAGAATCTCAGAATTGGAAGGGAGCTCAGGGTCCTCCAGCTGAATCCTCTCTGGGGTGTCAAAAGATCCTGCACAAAGGACGTCAGTGATCCCTGAGGCAGAGAGTGTCCAGCTGTGGTAGAGGACAGGTCTATGAGCCTGGCTGAAGCATTCTTTTTCAGAGGCTCCTTCCTGTTTTGTCAACTTGCGGGCTGCCCTCCAGCTGTTCACATGAAGCTCGTCCACCCCTCCACACACAAATGCTCGAATTCCTGTCTCAGCCTCCTATAGTGGGTTAAATGTTGACCTCCCCCGCCCCCGAAAAATACATCTGAGTTCTAACCCCTGCATAAAGGTCATAGATACAGGACGATAGTCAAAACCAAGTCTGCATGAAAAATGGCAGGGTACTCCACAGACAAGCTTTTCCTATTTTGCAGTTTTCTGAAATACAAGCTGATGTCAAGTACTGTAACATAATTTTTCCATGAAAAGGACACGAAACACCTACAATCTTTATATGGTCTTCAGAAACACACACACACACACACACACACACACACACTCACGGAAGACTTCACCATTGATCCTGCGTCTTCCTCATCACTCCCGTCCCGCCATCACCAGAGAAGCCCCGTGTCACTGTGGATGGGCCATCCAACCCCCAGCTCACATCTCTGTCTCATCACTCTTCATCTCCCCCTGACCTTAGCCCTTCCTATGGCCACACCTAGACCTTGTCATTACCTGGAACTCTTCTACAAAAGAAACACGACAGCTCCTAGCTGTTAAATACCATGCAATGAGCTCTCATCCCAACCTCCGTTCTTCCTGAACTTGCCCTTTCTTGCATGCATCTTATCTGTTCTTGGACCTTATCAAAATCTCCCTGTCCTCTATTCCTCCATCCTCCTCACTTCCCATCTATCAGCCTGTCTTCACATCTGCCGCTCTGCAGTGTTGACCCCGTGGACCATCACTAAATTTCTTGTTACACCTCCAACTACGTTATCCCATTGACATTATTCTTTCACTCACCTGGAAAAACCGCAACTGTAGATGATTTCAGCCCATCTGATTTCTCCCTTCTTATTCTCAAACTTCAAAACATGGCAAGAAACGGTCATACTCATCTGCAGACTGAAGTCATTGCCAGTGAACTCAAGGTCTCCAAATTCAGAAGGGCCTCAAGGCTATCTGGCAAGCCTTTTGCAGGTCCCTAGTCAGCAGTCCAGTCCGAAGCCACAGCTATCACACACAAAACTTTGGTGCAAATGACAAGGTCATCCCTTAGTTCTGGACTGGGCAGAACTTAGGGTTCGGTGCAGGGCTGGGAGCGCGTGGGGGAATATCTTTGCGAAATTCAGAACTACACACCTGCACTTGCTCTGCCTTACTTGTTGCCTCCAACAGCTGCTCTAGAACTTTCCTCTGGCCATGACTCCCACTGGATAACTTTGCCTTAACTTGATAAAGTAAGGCTAATCAAGAGGGATCTCCACAATTTTTCTGGCCCTCATCCTTCTCAAAAGATGTGTTTCTCCTGGTCATTAAGACAATTCCTTCCCCTTGTGTTTGATTCCATCCCCCCCTTTCTTCTCCCTTAATCACCCTTCTCTCCCTTTCAACTTCTATCCCCTTCTTTTCACCAGGATTTAAATATGTTCAAGCCTCTCATTAAAAAAAGCAAACCCTCTGCCAGTCATATTCAACCTAGCCACTGCTCTCTTGCTCTTTTTTCCTTCAGCCAATACAATACAATTAGTATAAATCTCTTCAGACAAGAATAGTACATTGTTCACCTGTGTACTGTATTTACCCAGATTCAAGATTTTGCCATATTTCCAGCCAGGTTTCTTGAAAGAGTGATTGATATTTACATCCCGCCCCATCTATAACCCCTGAGGTCTGGGTCTCTCTCCCTCACCACGCCAGTGAAATTGCTCTCTTAAGTATTTCCATTGACCTGATGGTCAAATCTAGCACACACTTTTTTTTTTTTTTTTAAGAATTTCACTTATTTATTTATTTATGGCTGTGTTGGATCTTCGTTTCTGTGCGAGGGTTTCCTCTAGTTGCGGCAAGCGGGGGCCCCTCTTCATCGCGGTGCGTGGGCCTCTCACTATCACGGCCTCTCTTGTTGCGGAGCACAGGCTCCAGACGCGCAGGCTCAGCAGTTGTGGCTCTCGGGCCCAGTTGCTCCGCAGCATGTGGGATCTTCCCAGACCAGGGCTCGAACTCGTGTCCCCTGCATTGGCAGGCAGATTCTCAACCACTGTGCCACCAGGGAAGCCCCTAGCAAACACTTTTCAGTTTGCGGCTTCCTGTTGAGCACTCTGCCCTTTGTTTTTTTCTCCTTCCTTGCTTACATGTCCTGTTTTCTCCTGGTTTCACGGCTACTGCTCAGTTTCCTCTGTGGCTCCTCTTATCTCTTAAATATCCCATTGGATATTGTCCCTTAAATATCCCATTGGAGTCTATCTTTTTTATGTTATTTTATGGGGGGAAGGTTTCCTGATTTTATTTTTTTTCAACAAAGATGACCTTTTTTTTTTTTTTAGTATAGTTGATTTACAATGTTGTGTTAGTTTCAGGTGTACAGCAAAGTGATTCAGTTATATATATATTCTTTTTCAGATTCTTTTCCCTTATAGGTTATTATAAGATACTGAGTATAGTTCTCTGTGCTGTACAGTAGGTCCTTGTTGGTTATCTATTTTGTATATAGTAGTGTGTATATGTTAATCCCAAACTCCTGATTTATTCCTTCCCCCCATCTTTTTTGTTTCTAAAACACATAGATGAATTTTTTTTTTTTTTTTTTTTTTAGATTTCGATAGCTGTAGCTTTATTTGGGCATGCAACTAATATTTTGGAAAATTTAAATTAAAAATTTCACAGAATTTTGGTGTTGTAAGTTACTTTAGAGATAGCAAAATGCAACCATTCTCTTTTACTCTTACATAAAGAAATGGGAGTCCATAGAGATGGAGAGATTTGTCCAGGGTCCTACGTGTAATAATGGTGCCATTGGATCCTATCTTTAGCTTCCTTTTTCTCACTCTTCACTTGAGCCTTTCCTGACATACACCCCAGAATTGTTTAAAAAACCTTTCCCATGCTTCTAGAGCCCCTATCTACTGAACTGCACTTGCCTGACTAATTACTGGCATTCGCTAATAAACTATGAATTCCTTAAGGTCAGGGACCCTATTTTTATTGATGTATTACCAGAACCCAGCTTAGTTTCAAGTTCAAAGTAGGGACCAATAAATATGTGTTGAACGAATGTTCTCCAGCCCTTGAATGCCAGTGCTAGGAGAACAGACCCATTACCGCCCCCAAATCACTTCCCCACTGCTTGTTTATGGGTGCCCCCAGCTTGGCTATGAGGAGAAGCAAACACAAATAACCCTTTATTGTCCCCGCTAATTGGGGCATGAATAGGGGAAATTCCAGAGAGTTCCCAAAGCCTCATTTAAGCCCAGAATTGAAAAGCCTCCAAAAATAGTAAAAGCCATTCATGCCAGAAGTACGGATTTGTGTTCCGGACACTTCCCCTGTCCCCATTCACTGAGTCACAGAAACCAAGGAGTCACACTAAGACCTGCAGGCAGGCAGGAAGACGAAGCAGTAAAGGCAGAGATTTTCCACAAATCCCCAGGAACTGAATGGTATTGTTATTCCATGATATGAATTTTGAGACCAGGAGAACTCCCTCTGAGCCCAATGGACCTGGTCTCGGGTCACCTGGTCTCTGTAGGGTCAGGGGCTATGGATCACTATTCCACTGACCTGTTAAATTGCCTTTTTTTTCTGTGGACCTCTGCTGTCTCCAGCTGATGTTAGGGATCCCCGATGGTCCTGGGGGACATAAAACTGGAGACCAAATGGGAAGTTACTGATTCACAGCACATAATGAAAATAACTCCACTTACTGAGTACCTACTGTGTGCCAGGCACTGAACCAGGCTCTCTGCATGTGTTCAGTCCTCCAAGTAGCCAGCAATGTAGCTGTCCCTAGTAGCAATGGCATCGATAGCAGCCCGAAGAATCCTCCTCCCTCAATACAACTGGCGTGCCATATTTTGAAAGCACTCTCTTCGGCATCATCTGGTTTGGCTTTTACAAAATGCCATGATCTAGGCACAGGGCCTTGTTCCTGTTTCGTAAAGAGAAAAAATGAGCTCTAGACAGCATCTCATCTGGGGCCACACAGATTATGGGGTCAGATATGGACCTCCCTGCGCTGTCTGTCTCCCAAATTTGGGTTCCCTTTGCATCGCGGCTGCTCAGAGGGTGTTTGTCTCCCATGGCCACATGGCTGGGCGGGCCCATGTCCTGTCCTATATGGAGGGAAGAGCCCTGAGATGATCTCATTTCTGCTACTGACGAGCTCTGTAGGACACATACTCTCTGAGCTTTGGTTTCTTCATCTGTAAACTGAGGCTGGTAATACCTGCCCCGCCCGGCTACTTGTGGCGTTTTGAGAGAATCAGATGAGATGAGGTCAGGCAAGGCATTTTGAAACGCATAACACGGAGACAAGTGCCCAGGAGTGTTATTATTAAGGACACAGTGTTCAGAGGAAAACCTAATTCCTTTTGCTTGTAAAGATTTTAGGGTGACCTTTAAAGGAGCCAGCTGGGTTCTTAGTTCGTGGTAGCTTAGAACATTTTAATTCAGAGGTTTTGAAAGTGCAGATGAATCCAGAGAGAAATATTTGCAGGCACAGTTCCCAGAAACAGCTAGAGAGGAGAAACCAGAGCTCCCTGCGGTGTGGGACTGGGGGTCAGGACACTGGCCCAGATCTCCTCTGCCACCAACTTCTCATCCCCAGATTCAGGAGACCCTTGCCGCTCCTGGAGCCCTTTCCCACACTGACTTTCCACTTCCTCCTGCGGGGGCAGAGGCTTTCCTCTGGCCCCTGGATCTTGGACTGGGCTTGGGGAGGAAGAAGGAGGGTCTGTGTGAGGAGTGCCTGCCTACGGGGAAGACAGGAGGGGGCGTGGGAGAGGGAAGCGAGGGGACTCTCACTGCTGGTGATCCTATGTTTTATATCATATGTTATACACAAGGGCCCTATGAGGGAGATATGCTGATCTCCATTTTAGAAATGAGGAGACGGAGGGCCGGGTATAATTTGAGAATGATTCCATTGCTCTGAAGTGGGGGAACTGGATTTAGAACACAAGACACAGTCACAGGAGCTGCTTTCTCCCGAGGCATGTTCATTTCAAGGCTATGCAAACCCAGCACTGCGCATGGCACGTGATACCCCTTCTCCCTGTGACTTTCTGAACATGAAGGCGCACCCTCCGTGCCCCAAGCCCTGGGCTAACCTCTTCAGTCTTTTTTTTTTAAATTAATCTTATTGAAGTATGGTTGGTTTACAATGTTGTGTTAATTTCTGCCGTACAGCAAAGTGATTCAGTTATACATATATATATACATTCTTTTTTATATTCTTTTCCATTATGGTTTATCCCAGGATATTGAACGTAGTTCCCTGTGCCTCTTCCGTCTTACCTTCTGTCTTACCTGTTTTGAACATTTGACATAACCACACAATCCCCAAACACACCAAACATGCCTCCTCGCCTTTGTGCACAAGGTCCTCTCTGCCTGGAACTCCCATCCAGCCTCCCTCCCTCCCAGGGTTCACCACTCCACCCCATACCCACACCCCAAGGGCCTGGCAACTCTCTACTGTTCAAAGTTAAACTGAAGCATATTAAAAATGTGAAGGGTTTCTTTGAATATTTATTGATTTGAATTGAACAGCGCCAAACCAGAAGTGGTTAGGAGTGCTCCAACGACAGGAGCCGGGGAGAAACTTCTACAGAGAGAAGGTGGAAACAAAGCAAGGACATTACTGATTGGCTATAGCTTAAAGCCCAGTTGTCTGTGATTAGTTGTCTTTGGGTTTTGATTTTGTAACCTTGAAGCCTCTAAAATCTTGGGTTTTGGTTTGCTATGTAGGCGACCATGATATTAGAGCCATCTCTGTCTAGTGGCCTCCTGGGTTAAATAATTTAACATGACTCATCTTTTAAGATGCAGCTCTGGGTTGCTACCTCCATGATGCCTTTCCTTATCCCGACCACCCACCCAAAGGTAGAATTAATTGATTCTTCCTCCTTTAAACTCCCGCTGTGACCTGTACAGATTTTCACCATAGTATGAATAATATTTTATTGTTCTTGTTCTTACAGGTCTATCTCTTCCATCAGATTATAAGCCCTTTAGAACAGGGACCATGTATTATTCATTTTGGAGTTTTTGCAACTTTTCACAGGGCCTGGGACTTAGTAAGCACCATCTTAATTTAAAAATATATTTTAGTGCACAAATACTATACTAATACATTGTCACTGTAAAAATTCTAAGTAATAAAGATAATGAGACCCCAATTCAATCTCACTACTTTTCCCAGAGTAATCAATTTATTAATTCCTCCTTCCAGGCCTTTCTCTATGCCCTTACATACCTACAAACATGGAGAAATATACAATTTTGAGGAGGTAAATAAAAATAGGATTATACTAGCAATTATTTTACAACATACCTTTTTTCATTTAAAAATATCTTCCAGACATCTTAACAAGTCGGTATGTATAAGTCTACCCATTCTATTTTAACTGTCAGTGTTCTACAGTATGAATGTACCATAGTTGATTTAGCTAGTTTTCTATTAATGGACACTTACGTGTTTTCCAATATTATCTATTATGAACAATGCTTCAATGAATATCCCCAGACATATACTTCTCAGAATACATGGCTGAGTGTTTCTCTATGTCAGTGACCCTCAACCAAACTATATTTGGCTCACATGAAGAGCTTCTAAAAAATGAACATAGATGCAAAAATCCTCAACAAAATATTAGAAGATCAAATCAAACAATGTGTAAAAAGCTGGTTAAACATTCTAAAATCAACTAATGTGATCAACCACATCAACAAGCTAAGGAAGAAAAAAAAGTATGATTATATCAATACATGCAGAAAAAGCATTTGACAAAATCCAACACCCATTTCATGATGAAAAGTCTCAGAAAACTAGGTATAGAGGGGAGCCGCCTCAACTTGATAAGGAAGAGCTGCCATATTGTAAATCAACTATACCTCAACTTTAAAAATTCAACAAAAAATAATATCTACCAAAAATCTACAGTTAACATCATACCTGATGGTGAGAAACTAGATGCTTTCTCCCTATGACCAAGAACAAGGCAAGGATGTGCCCTCTCAATACTCTTTTCAACATTGTACTGGAAGTCCTAGCTAATGTAATAAAGCAGAAAAAAAAAAAGAAAAAAGAAAAAGAAGTAACAGGTATACAAACTGGGAACGAAGAAATAAAACCATTTGTGTTTGCAGATGACATAATTGTCTCTATAGAAAATCCCAAAGAATCAACCAAAAAACTCCCAAAACTAATAAATGACTATAGCAAGCTTGCAGGATACAAAGTTAATTGCTTTCTTATATACCAGCCAATGAACAACTGGGATTTAAAATAAAAAACACAGCACCATTTACATTAGCACCCCCCAAAATAGAAATACTTAGAGATAAATCTAACAACATTTCTATAAGATCTATATGAGGAAAACTACAAAACCCTGACGATAGAAGTCAAAGAAGAACTAAATAAATTGAGAAGGTATTCCATGTTTATGAATAGAAAGACTCAAATATGTAGAAATGTCAGTTCTTCCCAGCTTGATCAAAAATGCAATTGAAATCAAAAGCCCAGCAAGCTATTTGTGGATATCAACGAACAATTCTAAAGTTACTACTAAAAAGACTGAGAATAACTAACGGAGTACTGAAGAACAGAATTGGAGGACTGACACCACCTGATCTGAAGACTTACTATAGAGCTACAGTAATCAAGACAGTGTGGTACTGGTGAAAGAATAGACAAACAGATCAATGGAACAGAATAGAGAGTCCAGATAGAGACACACACAAATATAGTCAACTGATCGTTGACAAAAGAACAAAGGCAATTCAATGGGGAAAGGATAGTCTTTTGAACAAATAGTGCTGGACCAACAGGACATCCACATGCAAAACAGTGAATCTAGACATGGACTTTACATCTTTCACAAAAATTAACTCAAAATGGACCATAGACTTTACCTTTGTAAAACACAAATCTATAAAACTTCTAGAAGATAACATAGGAAAAAATCTAAATGATTTTGCATTTGGCAATAGCTTTTTAGATACAACACCAAGAGCACAATCCATGAAAGAAAAAACTGATAAGTTGGACTTCATTAAAATTGTAAAAACTGCTCTGCGAAAGACACTATTAAGGGAATGAAAAAACGGGCACAGACTGGGAGAAAATCTCAGCAAAACACATATCTGATAAAGGATTGTTAACAAAGTACACAAAGAACCTTTAAAACTCAACAACAAGAAAACAACCTAATTTTAAAATGGCCAAGAATTCTAAACAGACAGCTTGCCAGTGAAGACATACAGATGGCACATAAACGTATGAAAAAATGCTCGACATTATATGTTGTTAGGGAATTGCAAATTAAAACAATAAGATACTACTACAGACCTATTAGAGTGGCTTAAATCCAAAGCAATGGCAACAGCAGATGCTTGCAAGAATGTGGTGTAACAGAAACTCTCATTCATTGCTGATGGGAATGCAAAGTGGTTCAGCCGTTTTAGAAGACAATTTGGCAGTTTCTTACAAAGTTAAACATGAGCTTGCCATATGATCTAGCGATCGTCATGCTCCCAGATACTTACCCAAATGAGTTGAAAACTTATGTCCACACAAGACCTGCACATGAATATTTATAGCTGCTTTAAACTCAGAAGCAACCAAGATATCCCTCAATAGGTGAATAGGTAAACTAAGTGTGGCATATCCATACAGTGGAATACAACTCAGCCATAAAAAGTAATGCGTTATCAAGCCATGAAAATCCATGGAGGAAACCTAAGTGCTAAGTGACAGAAACCAGTCTGAAAAGGCTACATACGGTATGATTCCAATTTTATGACATTGTCACCACTACCACCACCATCATCATCATCATCATCATGTGTGCAGTCTCATACCAAGTTCAGAAAGCACCTTCATACCAGTGATCTGATCTGACCCTCACTCACAAGGATCCCACAGAGCAGGTGGGGCAGAGGTCTTGATCACAGCTTGCAGATGGGGAGGCTGTGCTTGGCAGATTGCCCTGCCTGAAGTCACACAGCTGAAAACAACATCACATCTTTCCGTCCTAGATCTTACACCTCAGTCTCTCCAGTCCAGCCTCCTGGGCCTTGATGGACACCAGACCATGGCAGTGGGGGGCATGAGGTATGTAATCACGGGACGTGATGTGTCATCGTGGAATGGAGTGCAGAAGAGGGGTTCTAACAAGAGGATTCAGTGGCTCTTGTTCTCTCTGGGCCCTGGACCAGCTCCATCCTCCCTTGATCCCTCCCCACATCTCTCCCCATTGCAGGCATTGACACTCACAGCACACAGAGACTTGGCAGCAGGATGCTTATTATTTATTCATTGGGAGCACATCAGCCAGTTCCTCCTCCATCTGTCTGGAGGAGGCAGGTCAAGAGCTGCCAGCTTATGCCCTGTCAATCCTGGAGGCTGGATTCACTGGTCAGAGAGATGCCCACCTGCAGAAAGCAGAAAGAGGATTTTCTTTAGGTAGGAGAGTGCCCCTGAGATATCCATAAATGAATGCAATGGAGACTTGCTGAGGAAATGTATAGAGGGGTGGGAAACGGGAAAGAGGTGAGACTCTCTTTAGCCTCTGGTCACCATGGCAACGATAGCATCTTAAAAGAAGCATAACTGATCATGGTAAATCAGAGGGGTTTTTGTTTGTTTATTTTGTTTGTTGGGGTTTTTGTTTGTTTTGTTTTTTAACCTCTTTCATCACGCTGGAATAAATGAATGGAAAGGTGAGTCTGCCCCTCAGCTTAACATCTAGGTATAGAGTCTTGGGGACAAATGTGGATCTGAGCCTGGAAGCCCTTAATTTTGTCACCCTGACTCAGAACACCCTTTTGAAAATCATTGAGTCTGTTGGTGGGAACCAAAAGAGCCCATGCAGGGAGTGACTAAGGGGGCAGGGGTGGTGGGACTGACATTTCCAGAAGAACCAATGGGGCTCATCCATCCGCAAGGAATGTGAGTGGTCTTCACAGTAATGAACAAGGATGCAACAGCTGTGAGAGACCTGTAGTAGTCTGAATGATGGCCCCCTCAACATGTCCATGTCCTAATCCCTGGAATTTATGAATATGTTACCTCGGCAAAAGGCACTTTGCAGGTGAAAGTTAAGAATCTTAAAATAGGAGAGATTATCATCGATTATCCTGGCAGCCCAGTATAATCACAGGATCTTTTTAAGAGGAAGATAGGAGGATCTGAGCCAGAGAAGATGATGTGACAGTGGAAGTGGAGGAGAATACAGAAATATGACAACGGAAGCAGGGACCACGAGCCAAGGAATGCAGGTAACCTTTAGAAGCTGGAAAAGGCAAGAAAACAAGATTCTTCCCCAGAGTCTCCAGAATGAATGCAGCCCGGTCCAAACCTTGATTTTAGACTTCCAACCTCCAGAACTGTAAGAGGATAAATGTGTGATGATTTAAGCCACTAAGCTTGCAGTTGTTTGCTACAGCAGCATTAGGAAACTGAATCTGATCATTCACTGATTGGCCCCTGTTTTCTGGCCCTTTTGCTTTTGCGATAATGGTTGGTGCCATTGTTGACTCAGGCCATCTTCATCCGCCATCTGGACTATGGTAACAACCTCCAACTGGTCCTCCTGCCTCCACTCTTGTTGCCCTCAATTCCATCCTCTGCATGCTTTCCAAAGAGGTAATCTTACTCTGTCATCTCCTGGATAAAGCCTTTCCATGACTTCCCCTTGCCCTTAGGATAAAAGCCAAAATCCTTCACTTCTTGAGACTAGAAGCTCTTCCAAGGCAGTGCTCTTAGTGGGTTCAGGTAGGACTCGCCAGCATGGGAACAGGGCACGGTTCCTGGTAGACACCTAATGCGTATCAATGGGATGTCTTATGAGAAGCTCTGTGACTCATCTTTTGTGACCTCCACTTTCAGACTGCTCCAGCCACGCTAAACAACTCTTGATTCCTTAAGAGAGATCTGTTTCTCCTCCAGGTCTCTGTACTCCCTCTCCCCCATTTCCTGGGTCTCCCATCCCTCCTCCCTTGCATCGCAACACCCCACTCTTCCTTGGGGGTTTAGTTTAAACATCCCATATTCTCAGAGACCTGCCTTGCTCTCTAGGTTAAGTCCTCCTAGTAGAGGTTCTTACAGTGTCTTGAGCTTCCTCTACGGTGACACTAATTACACTTTAACTACTTGTTTAATTGGCATGGACTTTATGCTTAATGACAGGTCTTCTCAACCTCGGCACTGTTGACATTTTTGGCAGAACCATTCTTTGTCATGGGGGCTCCCCTATGTATTCTTGGATGCTGACGGCACCCCTGTAGCAACCCTGCCACCCACCCAAATCATGAGAATCAAAAATGCCTTCAGAGGGCTTCCCTGGTGGCGCAGTGGCTGAGAATCTGCCTGCCAATGCAGGGGACACGGGTTCAAGCCCTGGTCTGGGAAGATCCCACATGCCGCGGAGCAACTAGGCCCATGAGCCACAACTACTGAGCCTGCACGTCTGGAGCCTGTGCTCCGCAACAAGAGAGGCCAGCAACAGTGAGAGGCCCGTGCACCGCAATGAAGAGTGGCCCCCGCTTGCCACAACTAGAGAAAGCCCTCACGTAGAAACGAAGACCCAACACAGCCAAAAAAATAAAAAATAAATAAATTTTTAAAAAAATGCCTGCAGAGACCTACTAGAGAATGAACTTGAGGACACGGGGAGGGCGAAGGGGAAGCTGAGACGAAGTGAGAGAGTGGCATGGACATATATGCACTCCCAAACGTAAAATAGATAGCTAGTGGGAGGCAGTCACATCGCACAGGGAGATCAGCTCGGTGCTTTGTGACCACCTAGAGGGGTGGGATAGGGAGGGAGGGAGGGAGACGCAAGAGGGAGGAGATGTGGGGATATATGTATATGTATAGCTGATTCACTTTGTTATAAAGCAGAAACTAACACACCATTGTAAAGCAATTATACTCTAATAAAGATGTTTAAAAAAATAAAATAAAATAAAAATAAAAAGATGCTTTAAACAAACAAAAAAATGCCTGCAGACATTGCCAAATATCCCCTGGAGGGCAAAATTGCCCCATGTTGAGAACCTCTTCTCCATGAAAGCAGGGTCTATGACTGTCTTGTTTACTTTGGCATTTCTGATGTCTAGCAAAGTACCTGGGCCATGGCAGGCACTAATAACTAATTGAGTTATTACAACTTACAGGTTCCCAGGCCTTGGTAGCCACTAAACACTGTTCTACATGTCTTCTAGGCTGGCACACATATGCACAGCCCCTTCCCCTCCAGGTTTTTTTGTCCTTGGAAGTCTTGAAAAAGACTTTCCCTGGGGTGCTAGGTAAACCTCTGAGCCCAGATGAGGATTCTAGACATTCTGCAGATTTTATTTTATTTATTTATTAAACTTGCATTTTTTTAAATTTTTTTTATTTTTGATGTGGGCCATTTTTAAAGTCTTTATTGAATTTGTTACAATATGGCTTCTGTCTTATGGTTCTTTGTTTTTTTTGGCCCCAAGGCATGTAAGATCTTAGCTCCTGGACCAGGGATCGAACCCACACCCCCTGCATTGGAAAGTGAAGTCTTGACCACTGGGCTGCCAGGGAAGTCCCCATTCTGCATATTTTAAATATCTCTCTCCTCCCAGCCTCATGCTCTAGTGGACAGACGGCTGTTAAGGTGAACTCTGTGCCCTTTACATTAGAGATCCAACACATTAAAAAGCTGTTTAGACTAATGGAAAAGAGCAATGGTCTGGGACTCAGTTCTACCATAAAAAAGCTCTGGACCCTGGGCAATACACTCCACCTCTCTGGGCCTAGTTACCTTAGCTGTAAAATAAGGAGCTTGGACTGAGAGATCAGTGGCTTTTTCTAAACATCTAGAAGGCTGTGCCTTAGAAAAATGACATCATGAAAACTACAAGGGAAGAACAGGACACTTAAGAAAAAAAATCTTAGAAAAAGAAACAGCCCATCAAGTCCAGTATCCTCCCCACGATGCTCTGTTGCTCCTATCTCAGGATACATATTGCTCTGACCTTGTGTTACACTGTTTACAAAGTGTTAGCCCTGCAGCTGGACTGCCAGCCCCGGAGGGCATGTTCATGGCATTGTGCTTCTCTGTGTCATGAGCAATAGACAGGCAGAGCTCTCTGCGCTGAAACAGTAACTCATTTAATCCCCATACCAGTTCACAAGGCGTGATCTATTATTTATCTTCTTTTTACAGATGTGGAAACTGAGGCACAAAGAATTTAAGGAACTTAACCAGATTTGCAGAGTTACTAAGTAGACCAGTGAGGACTCCAGCCCAGACAGACAAGTTCCAGAATCCACCTGTACGCCTTGTTGGGCTGCACCTCGCAGGCCTGCAGGCCATGTAGTTGCCCAGCCTCAACACCGAAGAGCCCAGAGACAGCAACAGAGACATCAGTGGTTTATTGGACAGGGGATCTTATACGTCCAAAGCAACAGGGTCCTGGAGGGACACACCACCATGGACGGTAAACGGCAGGCAGGACAGGACAGCAATCTTCGCGTCTTGGGGGAGAAGGAGGCTACCATTTACAGGGGGATTTGATAGCAGGTTGGCTCATCAGTTACCGGGGAAACCAGTGGCTGGGGCAGGGAGCAAGCACGAGGCAGTTACTGATTAAACCCTATAATTTAGAGGATTGGATAGTCATGTGAATGAAACAGGGACTGGTCAAGCAGGGGATGTACAGAGAGCAAGAGAACAGCCATTTTCAATGGCCTGACTGTACATGCCTCGAGCAGGTATTCAGTCACTATTAATTAACCCAATGAATGGATCTGTCAAGCGAGGCCTATAGTCCTCAGGACAGGACCCAGACTCTGCACAGAGCCAGGAAAACACACTGCAGGAAAAGCACCCTTGCAAAAGGCTAGCCACCCCCAAAATGTATATTTTTAAATAGTGAAAAACAAGACACCGATAATCCACAGGGTGCCACACCCACACCTGGTACTGATACTTACCAAGATTATATAACAGCCCAGCGCGCACACACACACACCTAGACCTCAGTGAAACTGGCTGATTTAACCCCCAAACCCATCTCTCCCAAGGACTCATTCATGCTCAGATTCAGGAGGAACTACCAGGTTTTCATCTCTGAGATTTAAAGAAAACAAATGATAACAAAGCCTGCCTGGCCGGCTACATATTTGCACATCCGGGGACTTTCTCTCCAGATGGCACACGTGTAAATGACAGGCATCTGTTATTCACCAAGTGCAGAGGTAGCAGCCCTAGAGGCAAGACAGTGGTTTGCGTACCAGCTCCTCCATTTGCCTGCTGCGGAATTTATATCTGAACCTCAGTGTATGCAGCTGTCACACCTCCTAAAGCCTTGGGAGGACCAACTATAGGTGAACGTCATGAAATGGGCCTTGTTCAGGATTGTTCTCAAAAGGGCACCGTTCCCCTTGTCTGCCCCATCTTGGCCCTGGAATGGTAACTCCAGCTGTTGCTTGGTGTCTCCAGCTGTTGGTCCATCCTGCCAGAAACTTGTCCCAAATCATGCCGAAAGGGCTCTTTTAATTCAAGGTATCATAAGAACTGCAAAAGGACGAATGGAGCAGAAACAAACACAGGTTATGGAGTCAGCATGGCCGGGTTTATTAAGTCTGGGTTGGCCCCAATCACATGGGGGCTCAGAGCACGGCCTGGGAGTCAGGGAGGTCTGGGCCGAGCATTCACGCTATTGCATCTTCTTAGGCAAGTGACTACTTACCTAGGTCATCGTTTCCTGTTCTCTAAAATGGGAATAATAAGCGTAAGCACTGCATAAGGTAGCTGTGAGGATTAAGTGTGACGGTGTTCGTGTAGTTCTTATCAGGGTCACCATTACCCATCTTTATTGGATTGTACACAGCACACCAGCAGCACACCAACATGATGCCTTAGGAACAAGGCTTCCCTACGATTGGTGAGGCAAGTGGCCAGGGTGTGCGTGTCCGGGTCTGCCCTCTCCTCCTCCATCGTCCTGTTTCTGGATCACCTTCATCATCCAGGTTCCATTCTGGTACATATCAGGACACAGCAGGGATGACTTCCTTGAGTCATGGTGGATCTGCTGCTGTAGACAGGTTTAGTCTCGGAACACTCAAAGACTCGCTGCCTTAGCTATGCCGATGCCTTCAGCTGCCCAGACTTCAACTGCTCTGGCTCTTTCTGTTCCTCTTTGCAACTGCACAGAGTCATGCATTAAAAGGGAATGCTGGAGATGCTTTTGACCATCCTAGTGCCTTGCCCAATGCCTGGATCAAAATAGATGGTCCATAAATATTTATGGAATGAATGAATAATGCTTCTGAAAACTGCCTCCTACAAAATGCTTAGGAATATGCTCATCCAAACTGAGTAGCTACAGTGGGAGAAGTTTCCCTGCCCCATTTTCCAGTAGCTTTTTTCTTTCCTGGACATCAAATGTTCTTAATGAAGCAGCTGGAGCTAAAAAAAAAAAACTTGTTCCCTTTCAAGAAAATGTAACTTTGTCCCCACTTTTCAGTTGAACTGTTTCATCTTCATTGCACGGGGATTTCAAATGTAGTTTGAAAACTGGGAAGACCTATAAAAGAATAATTGCTGCTGTTTCATGTGAGGTAACAAGGTACTCGAGGTTTAAAGCAAAAGGAGCCTGAGTGGCTCTCTAGTCCTAATTTTCCATAGATATAGCTATTTTCAAATGGGTTCAGTGTAGCAAAATTGCATTTGAAACAAACAAAGGAAGAGAAACATAAGATCAAGAATTCTTTCCAGTGACTCACTAAACAGTCGTTTGATTCCTCGGGGTCTCTTATTCCTGTAGGCAGCAAAGCTCAGTTACATCAGTGAAGCAGTGAGGCAGAAAGCTCACACTTCAGGCTACTTGTTTGCTGTGACTGAAGGTCGTCAGTGTTTAGATTTAAAAAAAAGGCACACCTGACCCATCTCTCTGACTCTAACCATCCACGATACAATGGCCATAGGGGTCCTTCTAAAACACAGATCCAATCTTGGTTCCTGGAACACCACTCTCTTCTGGTTTTCCTTCTACTATTTTGGTTTTTCCTTTTCTGTCTCCATCGAAGGCTGACCTTTCCCATTCAATTCCTCCCATGAAGTTCCTCAAGGCTTCAGCCTAAGCCCTCTCAGTACTTTTTCCATGTGATCTCCCCCCCCGCAAACCTCAAACATATAGGTTTAATGCCCACCTACAAATAACGAATATATTTACTTCTCCAGCCCAGGTATTTCCTCTGACTTCTAGATGCATTCATTCAATTGCTTCCTTGACGTCTTTACTTAAACATTTCAGTGGCATTTCAGACTCAGACAGTTCAAAATGAACACATGATCCTTTATTTTTTTGCATTGTCACTTGTGTTGGCCAATGGCCCTGCCAGTTGTCTGGCTGCACAAGCTAGATTCAACTGTCATCTCCAGCACAATCCTCTTGCTCTAGTTCCAAGTCTATCACCAAGTTTTCTCTCATTGAAAGACAAATAGCATATGATGTCACTTACATGTGGAGTCTAAAAAAAATGGTACAAGTGAACCTACTACAAAACAGCAATAGAGTCACAGATATAGAAAACAAACTTATGGTTACCAAGAGGGGAAGGGGGGAGCTGGAAGGGGTAAATTGGGAGATTGGGATTGACATGTACACTACTATATATAAAATAGATAACTAAAAAGAACCTACTGTATAGCGCATGGAAATCTACTCAATACTCTGTAATGACCTATATGGGAATAGAATCTATGTATAAGAACCTACTGTATAGAACAGGGAACTATATTCTATATCTTGCAATAATCTATTATGGAAAAGAATCTGGAGAAGAATATATATATGTATTATGTATATGTATATATATATGTGTGTGTGTGTGTGTGTATATAACTGAATCACTTTACTGTATACCGAAACTTTGTAAATCAACTATACTTAAAAAAAAAAAAAAAGAATAGGGCAGAACTTCAAGGAAAGAAAGCATCCATAGGCACATCCAAGAAATCAACTGGAACTGAGTTGGAGATCAACATCAGAATGTTTGTGGTATTCATAGTTGCTTTGGTTCTTAGTTTGTTGATCAGTTGTACAGGACACAAGCACGTTGCTGCTTTAATTTTCCCTAATCTCTGCCTTCACCTGTGCCCTGTGGAATCTCTTCCCCATCTATTACCAGCATGCTAGGCAGGTCCCAAGGTGTGCCTGTGAAGTTGAGGAATTAAAATCCAGTCCAGTCTAGTCCTGTCCAAAACTCCATCTTATTAGATTCAAAATTTTCCTCATTCACGATTTAGAGAAAATTCAGAGGACCGTGTTAAATATATGCTTTGGGGATGTAATTAGCAAAATCCAGACTCTGGACAAATGAAATCAAACAAATGACTCAGTTTCTTCAAAAAATAAATTGTGGGAGTGGGGGTGGTTTGTGGGTGGAGGGGAAGAGTGATGAGAGAGAAACATGTAAATTAAAAGAGACAAAAATATATCAGCCAAACACAGTCAGTGGACCTTGCTTGGATGCTGATTTGAACCAACTGTAAAAGGTTAACATCTATTACATTTCGAGACAAGTGAAAGTTTGATATCCCATTTGATATCAAGAAACCATGAAATTTCTTTAGGTGATATTAGTATTGTGGTTTTTTTTTTTTATTAATTTTATTAAAGTATAGTTGATTTACAATGTTGTGTTAATTTCTGCTGTATAGCAAGAAATACATATATACCTATGTATCAATTATACGCATATACTCTTTTTCATATTCTTTTCCATTATGGTTTAGCACAGGATATTGAATATAGTTTCCTGTGTTATACAGTAGGACCTTGTCATTTATCCGTCCTATATATAATAGTTTGCATCTGCTAATCCCAAACTCCCAATCATTCCCTCCCCCAATCCCCTCCCCCTTGGCAACCACAGGTTCTCTATATCTGTGAATCTGTTTCTGTTTCATAGATATGTTCATTTATGTTGTATTTTTACATTCTACATATAAGTGATATCACATGGTATTTGTCTTTCTCTTTCTGACTTACTTCGCTTAGCATGATCATCTCTAGGCCCATCCATGTTGCTGCAAATGGCATTATTTCATTCTTTCTTATGGCCAAGTAATATTCCATTGTATATATGTACCACATCTTCTTTATCCATTCATCTGTTGATGGGCATTCAGGTTGTTTCCATGTCTTGGCTATTGTAAATAGTGCCACTATGAACATAGGGGTGCATGTATGTTTTCCAATTATAGCTTTGTCTGGGTATTGCCCAGGAGTAGGATTGCTGGATCATATGACAACTCTCTTTTTAGTTTTTTGAGGAACCTCCATACTGTTTTCCATGGTTTTATTTTATTGTTTTTAATATCCTTATCTTTAGGGATATATCCTGAAATATTTATGGACTAAATTACATAATGTCTGGGATTTGCTTCAAAATGTTATGAGAAAGAGGAAACTGATGAGGATATAGAGGAATAAGATGGGCCGTGGGTGGAGAAATGTGGAGTTGGACCTCTCCCAACGGTGCAACGGCAGAAGATGCCAGGCATCCCCAAGGCTCAGGAGGCCTCCGCCTCCTCCCTCAGAGGAAGCCATGGGCCAGTCCACACTTCCACATGGAGGGAGGTATCCTTCCCAGGAGGCACCCTTCCCTGGGGGCATTCCCCGGGGACCCACACTCTCCCTACAGGGCCTCCAGCCTCCATCCCTCTGATCCCCAACTGTCCTCATCTCCCAACCTACCAACCAGAGTGGAGGCCACAGTGGACTCACCTGTAAGTGCATCTCATGGCCCTTAGGATGAAGTCCACACCCCATGCATGTGACCCACGAGCCCCCTTCCCACTTTTCCAATCTCATGTCTGTACACTGCACCCCTGGCCACGCCTCCCCAGAACTCGGCCTGTTTCAGTCCCTCCAAGCTTCCACACAGGCTATTCCCTCTACCTGTTCCCACTCCCCACCTGTCCCACCTTTGTACCTGGTGTCTGTCCTTCACATCTTGGTTTAGATGTTATCTATTCTAGGAGTCGTCCCTCTGAGACAGACATGATGCTAGAAGACCCAGGTCCCCCTTCAGGGAAGCTCTTGCTGCCCTGTCGTGAGGAATGCATGAGTGGACGGCACCGCTGACAGCCACACAGCTGCCGCATCCAGCCGCTGAGGGAGGCGGGGGAGGGACAGACCCAGTGGTGTCAACCCCACGAGGAACCCTGTGACAGGCAATCTTCTCTCCAGAGCCCCACACCCGGTGGACTGAGGCTTGTTGAGACTGCATTGCAGCTCAGTTTCTTCCTTGGCCCCGTCCTGCTTCCTTCGCCTTCCTTTCCCAGGAGTTGACCCCATGGAACGTCTCACCCCCTAAACTCCATCTCAGCACCTTCTTCCCAAGAACCCAACCTGCAATTCTGTTCTATCCCACACCTCTTTCTGCTCCCACTCTGGGGCAGAAAGAACTCTTCTCGTTCATCAGCCAACACCCACTCTCGTCCCATTCTTTCAGGTCATCCCCCTGCATCATAACTGTCTATGTAGGAGTCTGTAGCCCCCACTGGATCAGAAGCTACATCTAGCAGGTTCACCCTGGTGCACTCCGGACCTAGCACAGTTCTCAGTACATAGCTGATACTGAGTCAACTAACAGAAATCCCAGAGAGCAGGGAACTGGTAATCAGTATGAGAATCCCACTGCTTATGGTATGCATAAATGAGTGAATGAGTTCCCCTTTCTTTGAGATTTTCCAACATTTGGCCTAGGAAGCCATTGTTAATGAAATGAAAGCATCAACATTTCAGAGCCATCAGAAACTTGAGAGAAGAAGCACCATTCTCAAAAATAGGCGGATCATTAAGAGAACCATGTTAAGATGAGGTATGCAATGGATGTAGCCATTCCTTGCATCTGTTAATAAAGAACTTTGTCACCTGGACAAGACATTTGAGGACACCATCCTACAGATATGTTCAAAGGAAAGTTTTAAAAATACTCATAAAAGCTGAACATTGAATGGGAACTGGCATCTCCTGGGGTGTGGAGGGCCTGAGGAGTAGTATATGTATAGTAAGCCTTCCAGCGTTTACTTCCTTTAACAGCCATGGGACTCTCTAGGGCCATTTTAGGCCCATTTTCCATAAGGAATCTGCAGCCAGAAAGAGGCTGTCTGGATTCTCTTCCTGAGTACCTGCAGGATCATCAAAGCACAGAGAGAGAAAAAAATCCTCCTCTCTCTTTCCTACATCCTGCAAGCAGATCTGCCAAATCTCTATAAAGCAAAATGAGTAATAAGAATACCTGGCATTTGCTGACTGCTCCATATGCACCAGGCCTGTGCTGGGAACTTGATGTGGGTTATCTAAGTAAACAGGTTGCAGGTTGCCAGCAGCAACCCTGGGAGACAAATGATGTCCCCAAACAGGTGCAGAAGCTGAAACTCAGAGATTAAGTTGTCCAAAGTTTGTAGGAACATCAAAATCAAGGTTTGAATCCAGGTCTCTTTGATCCCATAGCCCATCGTCTGAGCCACAAATGACATCACCCCACAAAGACCGTGCCTGTCCTAGGGACTGACTGCGGCTGCTCTCAGGGCAAAAGGAAGACACTGGGAGCAGTGAGACTGCTGCTTCACTGGGCTTATGCTCTGCTGTGTCAGCAAAGACCCGGTTTATAAAGGCCCAGAGCCTGCCTTGTACTTCTTTCTGAAATACGCTAAGTGCATTAAAAGTTCTGGGACCAATTCCAACGTGGGGTGTGGGTGGAGGGATGGCAGTGAGAGGTGGTTCCCACACACCACCAAGCAATTCTCCAGACACCAGTTGGGTGTCCTACAGTTTAACTCAATCCTGACACTTTCAGGTTCCAGTCTGAAGGCTCAGTCCTACGAGTCTGTCCCCCACCCCACCCCCACTTAAGACACCAATGGCAAGCCCAGAGCAACTGGCTACAGATTGGAGGTTCCAAAGACTTCCTCCTGGGGTTTGTTTAATCTGCTAGAGTGGCTCCAGACACCAGTCACAAGTCCAGATTGTTACCTCTTCGGGGTCAATTAATTTGCTAAAGCAGCTCATAGAGCTCAAGAAACCTGTTTACTTACCAGATTACCAACGTATCTTAAAGGGTATTAAAGGATACAAATCAACAGCCGGATGAAGCGATACATGGGGAGAGGTCCTGAACAAAGGAGCTTCTGTCCTCATGGAGTTTGGAGTCTGGCATGGTGGCACTTGGAAGTGTTCTGGTTCCACAAGCTGGAAGCTCTCTGGACTTCCTCCTTTTGGGTTTTTATGGATGCTTCATTACATAGGCATGATTGATTAGATCATTGACCACTGGTGATCGATTTAACCTCTAGTCCCTCCCCACTCCCTGGAGTATGAGGAGTGGGACTGAAAGTTCAAACACTGTCTTCAGGGTTGGTTCCCATGGCAACCAGCCCTCATCCTTACCTGCTTTCCAAAAGTCACCTCATTAACCTAAACCCAGTTATGGTGGAAAATGGCTTGCTATAAATCAGGGGTCCCCAACCCCCGGGCCATGGACCGGCACCGGTCAGTGGCCTGTTAGGAACCCGGCCACACAGCAGGAGGTGAGCAGCGAGCGAGCGAAGCGTTATCTGCCGCTCCCCATCGCTCCAATTACCGCCTGAACCATCCCCCCCCCCCCACCCCCGCCACCGGTCCATAGAAAAATTGTCTTCCACGAGACCGGTCCCTGGTGCCAAAAAGGTTGGGGACCGCTGTTATAAATAACAAGACACCCATTTTGCCTTTGTGGCTCTGACTTCAGGAACTGAGGACAAGAGACCATAAATGTAAGGGTTTATTACTAGACTCAATTCCATTCTATTGATCCATACGTCTGAACTTACGTCAGTACCACACTGTCTTGATAATGTAGCTTTGTAGTAAGTTTTGAAATTGAGAAGTGTGAGTCCTCCAACTTTGTTCTTTTTCAAGATTGTTTGATATATTCTAGATCTCTTGCATTTCTATATAGATTTTATGATTGACCTGTTGATTTCTGCAAAAAAGGCAGCTGGGATTTTGATAAGGATTATGTTGCATCTGTAAATAATTTGGGGGACTAGTGCCATCTTAACAATATTAATTAAGTCTTCTGCTCCATGAACATGTATGTTTTTCCATAGGTTACTTTAATTTCTTTAAAGAGTGTTTTATAGTTTTCAGTGTACAGATTTTATAATAATCTTGTTATATTTATTCCTAAATATTTTAATCTTTTTGATACTATTGTAAATGGAATTGTATTATTAATTTCATTTTCAGGTTATTCATTGCTAGTGTATAGAAATACAGTTGATTTTTGTATATTTATCTTGCATCCTACATCTTGGTAAGCTTATTTATTAGTTCTAATTGTTTTTCTTGTTCCTGCAGTTGCTTTGAATTCTTCAGGATGTTCAATATACGTGATCATGTCATCTGTGAATAGAAATAGTTTTACTTTTTCCTTTCCAATCTGGATGGCTTTTATTTCTTTTTCTTGTCTGATTGCCCTGGCTAGAACTTTCAATACAATATTGAATAGAAGTGATGAGAGCAGACATCCTTTTTTTGTTGCTGAACTCGAGGGAAAAACATTTAGTCTTTCACCATTAAGTATGATGTTAGCTGTGGGTTTTTGGTAATTGCCCGTATCAGGTTGAGGAAGTTTCCCTTCTATTCCTATTTTATTGCATGTTTTTATCATGAAAAGATGTTGTATTTGTCAAATGCTTTTTCTGCATCTATTAAGAAGATCATGCTGTTTTTGTCTTTTATTCTATTAATATGGTTTATTACATTAATTACTTTTGGAAGTTCAACAAGCCTTGCATCCTGAGATAGATAGATTAATTATGGTATATAATCCTTTCTATATGTTGGTGGGTTTAGTTTTTACTATTTTGTTGAGGATTTTAGCTCATATTCAAAAAGATATTAGTCTGTAGTTGTTCTTTATTTTTTGTAATGTCCTTTCTGGTTTTGGTATCAGGGTAATACTGACCTCATGGAATGGGTTGGGAAGTGTTCCCTCCTGTTCTATTTTGGGGGGCGTTGGGAAAAGTTTGTGAAGGATTGGTAATAATTGCTTTTTTAAGCTTTTGATAAAATTCATCAGAGAAGCCAGGTTTTCAGTAGATTCACAGAGTTATGCAACAATCACTGCAGTCTAATTTTAGAGCAGTTCTGTCACCCCAAAGAGAAACCTTGTGCCCATTAGCAGTAAATCTTCCTTTCTCCCAGCCTTAGGCAACCAGTGCCCTACTTTTTGTCTTTATAGATTTGCCTATTTTGGATATTTTATCTAAATGAAATCATGTAATATGTGGTATTTTATGACCGATTTCCTTCACTTAGCAGATTGCTTCAAGGTTCACCATTGTTGTATTAATACTTCATTCCTTTTAATTGCTGAATAGCATTCTATTGCATAGATATACCAAATTTTGTTCTTCATCAAATGAGAGACATGTGGGTTGTTTCCACTTTGGGCTATTATGAATAAGGCTGCTATAAATATTTGTGTACAAGTTTTTGTGTGGATCAGCAATGTTTTTAAAAATACGATTTAAAACTTTTATCCAGCATTTTAGTTGTTTTCATCAACCGAACTGCCAGAAACAGAAATCAAGTTGTGCCTTTCCCACTCAACTTGTGCCTCCCTTTTAGGGCGAGGGATATGGCCAAAGGATTTGGTGACCCAGCGTAAAGAGAATCTCCAGCAGTTCCATAACTGAGGGCTTTATGCGGGGGAATATAGGACCCCGAATGAAGGAACAAAGAAATCCACCCACCTATAAATACCACCCATTAATTAATAGTTTTTGAGCATCTACTATGTATGAGTCAGGCCCTGTATGGGAGGCTGAAGACACAAGAGACTGTAAGACAGACCTGGTCCCCTGACTCAGAGAGCTTACATTTTAACAGAAAACAATCAAACCGGCAAGCTGCAATACAATATAATAAGTGCAATGAAAAAGGAAGAACAGGGGAATATGGGAGTGAATAGGAGGTGGTCTCACAGCCTAGTGTGGAGAGAGCAGGAAAGTCTTCCCAGAGGCAACAGGAGCTACTTCAGTTGTGTGTCTGTGAGGCAGGACGTTGACATGCGAATGAAATTTCCTTTCACCGCTCATAGTCTGTTATCCAGAGACCCTGACGCAGAAATACACTTCAGCGACCCAGGCCCTCCTCCTGGTAGGACAATGAGCTTAGCACAGTGCTTGGCAGACGCATAGCAGGTTCTGTGTGTGTGTGTGTGTGTGTGTGTGTGTGTATTTGTATGGGACACACACACACCCACATACACACACACAATGAATGAATCCATGCCAAATTGGGTTGTACCCCCCAGGTGACTGTGATCTAGGCGTCTTCCTAGACTTACAAACTGCTGCATGAGAGCTTTCTTCTTGTAGGGCAGAGCAGAATTGGGGGATGTAAAGCTTGTTCTTCAATTCTCTAGGCTGCAGGGCTGTCCAACAGAACTTTCTGTGATGATAGAAGTGTTCTAGATCTGTGCTCTGTAGTATGGTAGCCACTAGCCACACGTGGCTACTGAGCACTTGAAATGTGACCAGTGTGACTGAAGCACTGAATTTTTATTTTCATTTAATTTTAATCGATTTAAATTTAAATAGTCACATGTGGCTAGTGGCTCCTCTATTAGGACAGCATACTAGAACCATCATGACATTTATGGATGCAGTTTTCAAAGAGCTTTCACCTCCCTTGTCCCTTACTCTTTCTTTTGATCCTCACAACAGTATTATGAGAGACAGACACCAGGCATCTTTCATCCTATTTTACAGATAAGGAAACTGAGGTTAAGAGTTGCCCCAGCTAATGACTGAGCTTGACCTAGAGACCACAGCTCTTGAATAATCGGAGTGAAGTTCTTCCCTCTAGACATCAGAAGATGACCATGAAACCCAAATAATGTCTCACCTCATTGCTATGACTGTTTAAAGGGTTGGGCATCTGGCGGGAGCCAGCACTGGACTGGCAGAACTTCCAAGTCCAGATCCTAGAGTGAGAATGGTGGCCATTCCCACGGTGGACCACTAGAGGGGGCTACTGTCAGAGGAGCAAGCTCTGACACCAGGCTGTCTCCCTTATTATAGGTTTTTCAAAGGTGGAACAGATGGTCATCTTCTTGGTGATATTTCCATGTCATATGCAGGAACTGGCTCCCAAATAGCTTTCCCTGAGGTCCAAATGCACTGATTAGATTTGAGGGTTTCTTTGGCCTAAAGTTATTTGGAGGCAACTTTCCAAAGAATCATTAAGACTTACCAATCATTTTTTGAAAGTAGACTTGAATAGGAGTAAGAAAGAATAAAAAAGTAATGGGAAGAGGAGCAGGGTGGGAAAGGGGTAAGATTTGTGGAAAGAATAGGTCACTGAAAAGGTAGGAGCAGAGGAAACAAAAGACAAACCTCAATTACTAGCCCAATTCCTCTCTCACTGGGACAAAAAACCACATAAGGACTTAAAAGGACTCCCATTATCCCCCCTGTGGCTGGATGGGGAGGTAGGGAGGGTTGCATGTCCTTCTGGGACTAGGTCCCAGTCTCTGATTTTTAATATTTCCATCTTATCCCAAGAAGAAAATTCTCCCCTGGGTCTTAAGCAACAGCTCTTTCTTATTTCCCTCTTCAAAACTGTGAACAAGTTAGACAAGGGGGCAACACTACAGGCTATCAGAAACTGAGCTTCAGTGAATCCAGTAACCTGCCTGAGATCACTCAGCTGGTAAATGGCAGAACTAGTGTAGAACCAGGTCTGTGTGACTCGGCCTGACCAGTATGGTTGCATAGGTTGGGCACTAGCCAATTGCAAGAGGTGACTTGAACTTAGGCATCTCCCTAGATATGAATGTGCATAATCATAGTTTTCCAGCAAATGGTAATCAAGTGCCTTGAGGGAGAGTGCCTTTTTCTACTTTGCTAAAGGTGCCGTTTGAGCTCTCAGCAGCCCTGGCATGGCTGCAGTCACTCCTCTGTGAGGAAGTAGAGCCATGATGGGTGGTTCCAGAAGCCCAGAAGATCAGCCTTGAGGGCTGCTCTGGCTCAGTTGGCCCCTTTAGGTACCTTTGCTCAGCCTAATTCCAAAGTCTATGAGAAGCTGCTGAATCCCAGCCAGGCCTTTGGGTAGGGATAGAGGTTGGAGGTCAGAGGAAGATGCCCTTCAGTGAAGAAGAATTTGCGAATAATAATAATAGCAATAAAGAAGAAGAAAGGAAGGAAGGAAGGAAGGGAGAAAGAAAGAAAAAGAATAAGCCCATTCCTTCTTGACCAGGAAAGGAAGAGAAGCACCCGTGGGAAGATAACAAGCATGGACTGTGGAGGCAGCCAGACTGTGGACCAAAACTGGCCTCTATCACTTACTAGCTGGCTGACAGGCAGCAAATTCCTTAGCTTCTCTGAGCCTTGGTTTCCTCATCTGTCAATAGTGGGTAGGGAGGGGGGGTCACACTTTTTCAAAGGTTGTTGTGAGGATTAAATGAAATAATGTATGCAGAGGGCTTGGCACGGTGCCAGGTACAGTCCGGGCTCCACAAAGTTCAGCCACTATCATTGCTGTTGTTATGTCTGGTCAGCAGTCAGAGCTGTGGAGCCAAAGGCTGGGCTGGGAATGTGGAAGTCACAGACCAAGAGCCGAGAAACCCTCTGCCGTCCTGGTTGCAGCCTGAGGAGACTGGGCAGCTGGAGAAATCCCACCCCGAATTCTTAACAGGAAAGTTGTCGAGAGGGATGATCTATCTTGGGTATGCCAAGAATGCAAGGCCCTCACTGTTCTTTACCTAGACCATTTTTCAGGGTTGTTTGTATTTGCAGCAAGCAACCTTGAGGAATGGGATAATGTCTCTCTCCGGACAAAGAGGAAGCTTGCTTACCACACTCTATAAAATCAGTGGTTGCCTCAAGCTCAGTGAGCTCCAGCTTCGATGCAAACCCACTGCGTGGACAGCATCCACCTGGGCCCCTCTGCATGACCCTGTGTGACGTGAGGGCATGGAAAACGGACACCTACATGGTGCTCACACTACTTTCTGTGCCGCGAATAACAAAGTCCTTTGTCTCCGACTCAGGAGTGTCCTGTCTTCTGCCAGCCTCCATGGAACAGAAACAGGCTAGCTTATTACCTGGGAAGTGGGGCAAAATCCCAGACCCAAACAGGAGGCTTTGGCAGCCTTCTGTACAGAAGGAGGTACTATGGAGATTTGTCACTTAGAAATTCTTTTATTTTAAAATTTTTTATTGAAGTATAGTTGATTTACAATATTGTGTTAGTTTCAGGTGTACAGCAAGGTAATTCAGGGAATACATATATATTTTTTTCGGATGGTTTTTCATTATAGGTTATTACAAGATATTGAATATAGTTCCCTGTGCTATACAGCAAATCCTTAATATTTATCAATTTTGTATATAGTGGTGTGTATCTGTTAATCTCAAACTCCTAATTTATCCCTCCCCCTCCCTCCCCTTTGGTAACCATAAATTTGTTTTCTATGTCTGTGACCCTGTTTCTGCTTTGTAAATAAATTCATTTGTATTACTTTTTAGATTCCACAGATAAGTGATATCATATGATATTTTACTTCACTCAATATGATAATCTCTAGGTCCATCCATGTTGCTACAAATGGTATTATTTCATTCTTTTTTATAGCTGAATAATATTCCATTGTGTGTGTGTGTGTGTGTGTGTGTGTGTGTGTGTGTGTATACCGCATATCTTGATCCATTCATCTGTTGATGGAACAAAATGTTGATGGAATTTTTAGTTTTTTAAGGAACCTCCGTACTGTTCTCCATTGTGGCTGAACAAATTTACATTCCCACCAACGGTGTAAGAGGGTTCCCTTTTCTCCACACCCTCTCCAGCACTTATAGAAATTCTCAAAGTTGCATCTGACTATCAAACACACTAGGGGCAGGAGAACACATTGAAATGTATCGACACTCCTGCCCTTCCCCACAAACATCCCCTTTGGCATCAGCACAGCCTTGGCTGGGACCTCATGAGTCAGGCAGGCAGATGAGTTGCATCAGGAGGCCTGCCTCCCTGGCCTGCTTCTGGCTGTGTCCTAGATGGCGCTGCTGGCCTTGGGGAGAGAGTGGGGTGAGCCTGCAACACTTTATTGACTCTGAAGTGTGCAGACTGTCCTGCCTCCTAGGAAAGGTCTGAGGCCAAGTGGCTCGACTTTTAAGAGATTTCAAAATTCTCTTATGTCACCGATCTTCAGCATGATTAAAGAAGAGCTGAAACTGGGAATTTGAAATCACAAACATCAAGGGTCTCCGGTTTTTATTTTATTAACCATTCTGTGTGTGTGTACTTTGCTGTTAGCCACCTGGAATCCTTGTGGGAAAGATGAAAGGTAAAAACAAGCCAGCAAACAAACGTCAGAAAGGCAGAAAGCCCACGCTCAGATCTCCTGCGGGAGATGCTGGCCAAGTTCAAAGGAGGTGAGAAAAGGGAGGGATGGAGATTTTCAGAACACAAAATTGACATGCTCTTTGAAGGCTGTGTATAAACAGAAGTTTTGTAAAACTCCCACTTGAAATGCACAGCGAGGCGGAAGGGATCATTCCTCATCTCGGGACTCTCCGGAGGCCCATGGCTACTGTCAAGAAGGTGGAAATCTAAGGCATATCTATAGTCTTTAATGTTGATTCTTGTTTTTCAAAAAGGAAAGGAAATGAAAGGAACAAAGGGCAGATTTAGCTGACAAGGAAGCCTGCAGAGGTGATACTATAGAAAGAGGGGCGGACGTTCTCATATTTGGAACCATCGTAGGTCTGACAATGGGGGTCTCCAGTGACGACACACTGGGGTCTGGTTTTGAGATGTTTGGAAGGAGGCCATGCTGTGGATTCTCCATCCTCATTGTGGGCGTGAGAAGCAAGCTGCCTGGGCTGAGCCAGGAGCCCTCCTGTGCTTACCTTACTTGGGACCAGAAGGACCCAAGTTGCCAGCTTGGGCAAGAGGAGAGATGTTCTGGCACCTAACCAAATCACCAGAAGGACAGGAGCGCTCTGGGGCTGGGACGACAGGAACCAAGGGCAGGAACCCAGCCCGGAAGCTCCCGGTCACTCCTCTCCGCTATGTTCTCTCTCAACGTTGCTTCCAAAATGTGGGGTGCCTGTCTGCCAGATGCCAGCTCTACCACCAGGGAGGGACTGCAGCCTGGCTCAAGCCGAAAAGGTCAGCATACGGGGGGATGCAGAGTGCAAGGGAGGACTGTGTACCTCCCTGTGTACAACCAGAGAGCTCTCTTCTTTCTCCTTGAAAGCAAAAGCGGGTTTGCCTAAGAATGGAAGTCACAGGTAGTAAGATGCTGACAATCATAGGTGGCTCCTGCTTCCTCGTCCGTAGCTCCTTTGTTAACCCAAAGCACGGGAGCCTAAATCCAGGGCCTCCCCCCATCACGGGACACAGCTGCGTGGGCCCTGACTCAGTGCGTCAGCTACAACCCTGGCTTTGGGACCAGCTCTCTGCACTTTGCAGCGTCCATGAAGCTGCACGGTGTCTGCAAACTCCTCCCTCCCCCCCGCCACCTCATCTCATTGGTTGGCTTACCCCTTGCGCCAGGCTGGACAGATTGACCCCCACCTCCACCCCAACAAGGCTAGTAAAACAAGTTGTTTCCTGGCCCTCTGAAGAAAACAATGCATGTCCCTGGACCATAAGAACTCACCGTCTACAAGTCAATCCCAAGGAGCCCTTGGCACCACCACACTAAGAACAATAGCTGACATCCATCGTGTGCTCTCTCCAGGCCAAGGTCTACACTGGGTACTGTCCAGACATGTCTTATACTCCTGATGGGAATCTCTATGAGAAACAGACTGTATCCTCATGTTATAGATGAGGACACTGAGGCACTGAGAGGTTAAGTGACTGGCCCAGGCTCACACAGCTAGTAAATGGTGGAGCCGGTTTCCAGTTGACCAGTCTGACTCCAGAGAGGGGCCTTCCTAACCACTCCATGGCTGGTGGTGCCCCTGAGAGGGGAGACCATTGGTTCATCTATTCATGACATCATGTTGCTGGATGGCGAAGGGATTCATGGAAGGGAGGTGGGAGGCCCTTGGGGGTGATGCCCTCTCCATGCAACATTAATTAATGCCTTTAAGCCTAACAACAGAGGCAACAATAATACTTGTCCCATAGGGTTACTGTGAATATTAAATTAGTTAATGCACAAAAAGTACATAGCACAGAGCCTGGCACTTGGTAAGTGGCAACTGTCAGCTCTGCCTGCTTGGTAGTTGCACTGATGACCACAGGAAATGCTTGTCATCTGGCATCTATGATGCAGACACAACACAAATTCAATTGGTCTGCAGCTCTGTTGATTCAGTTTCCTATTCAGCTCATAAATCACCTGCCCTTCTTAGTGGTGACAACATTCCTTGGCAGAACAATGACTTTGAATTAGTCTGTCTCCGTGCTTTCTTTCCCACGCCTGAAGCTGCAGCAGGGAGAGGGCAAGAGACCTTGGGGTCATTAGACTTGCACACAGAATCCAGCTCCATCACTTCTTGGTGTGTGATTTCAGGCAGACCTCTTAACATCTTCAAGCCTCAATTTCCTGATATCTAAAATGGGCAGGATAATACCTACTTCATAGGTAGAGGGGAGAGTAAGATGAGAAAATGTATGTATAACTTAGGATACTGGGTCTGGCATGTACCTGGTGTGACAGACTTTATTTTCCAAAATGGTCACGGCAATAGTAATATCTCTAGTCCCTTGTGCTCTTCTAGAACCTTGCCATTTCAAACACTTGAAGAGGTAAAGTCTATCCTGCTTGCCCCCCACCTGCCCTTGAACCCTGGCAGGTCCTTGTAAATGCCTTGAATAGACGTGGCAGAGTGATTCTGCGTGACATCTGAGGCCAGGTCATAAAAGGCATTATGTCTTCTGCTGGGTGCGCTACCTCCCTCCCTCTCTCTCTCTCTCTCTCTCTCTACATATATATACGCCTTTGACACCCTGAGCTACCACATAAGATGTCCAACCACCCTGAAGATGCCACACTGGAGAGACTCTGGGAGAGACCACGGAGGGAGATGCACCGGGACTCCCCACTCTTGTAGCTTCCATGCTTTTGAGCCACCTCAGCTGAGCCAAGCAGAGATGAAATACCACCCCCCCCCCACCCCAAGCCCTGCCCAAAGTGCAGTTTTGAGCAAAATAAATGGTTGTTTTATGCTGCTAAGTTTGGGAGTAATTGTGACATGGCCATAGAAATGGAAACACCCAATGTCATTATTGTCCCTTCCTCATAGTGTGGACTCAATACCCTTGGTTATCTTTCTATAAAACAGCGTCGATCGGATCACATTCCTGATTAAATATACTTTTGCCCACTCCCAACATCTATGGCCACAGGACAAGGGCCAGAATCTTTGGCACGGCAGCTCACGGACCTAGAGGACCACCCAGACTCATCCCCACCAGCCCCTGCAGACCAGAGCCGTGGTTTCCTGGGCACGCCCTGCCTCTGTGCCCACTGTCCCCTCTGCCCTCTGACCTCAGCACTGTCTCCTTTTCTCACTCATCCACGTTCAACTCACACGTCGCCTGCCTATTTCCCCACTTCTTTAGACCAACAGAACAACCTGTACAACCCATGAGTTTGACATTTACTATACATGGTACTGTGGTCCCCTCTGGTCTTTTCACCCGGACTATGAGCTTGGGGGCGTGGGGCACGGAAGGCAGGTACAGCATCTTATTTATCTTTGCATCTTTCATCTAACACAATAAAGGTTTGTTGAACTAATGTGTGTGTGTTCCCTTTAAGCGTGTTTCTCAGTGTGAATCACGAGTTATTTGGGATGCTTTGTACATCCTCCACATACTGAGAATCCTGAAGAATCAGCTGCTACAGGTGGTCCCTACCCGACTGTGATGGGAGGTGTCTCTCCAACCCTGTTTCTCAAATGCAAAGGGGCCCTGCATCTGCCATCAGCTCTGTTATCCCTGGGAGAGGCCCTTGTCTGTTTTCATCTGCCATCTTGCTGCTGTGGTCATTCTCGTCTCAGCACTGCTGTAAAGTCATAGGTTTTGAGGCTGTCAAAGGAAGAGTCCTCAAGCATTGTTTGCTGTGATCCCACAGTCCTGGGCCCTAGCTGCCTGGCTCTGACACTGGGAGAAATCCCAACCTCTGAGCCTGGAATTATGCCTGTATGATATCTCTTGACTCCTTAGACATACGCGTTAGATGTGAAGCTCTTCTCAGGTGATGGCCTGACCGATTCACATCACACCCATCACTTCTTGGTTTACTGATCCCCAGGCAGGAAATGGGGCAGGGCTCTGAAAAGACCCGATGCCCACACAGCCTCAGCACAGAGGGATCCCTCTGCCCAAAAAGCACTAAAAGGGCTGCAGGGGAGCCCAGCTCTAATCTGGCTCTGCTGGCACTTCACCATGACCTTGGGAAGGTGCCCCAGTTCTCTGTTCCCATTCTCTTAGCTGTGTAACAAGGAATCACATAGCCATCCCTAGACAGCTCTAATAGCATATAACTAAATAGCAGTAAAAGACACACTTAGGTTCTTTAGAAGAAACGCATTTTGCACAGTGTGGGCATGTTACTAAGTAGAGATTTCACATTTATCAGCCACTCATTGGATGCCTGGTGTTACTCTACAGAAAGCAAATGTGGGTGGTGGTGTTTTTTTTGTTACCAGAAGCCCTAACGAAATGCGCTCCTCTCCAGATCGCTGTGATGGTCTTGACTGAGAGGCACAGACGACTTGAGCAGTGGCTGGCTCTGCCTTTTCCGTTGATTACGTCTGTTTATTACTGATGCATGACGTCAGTTGCACGTTCCTGGACAGTTGTGACATGTGCCCAAGCCTGAGTCTGTGAATTCTGTAGGAAAGGGGAGCAGTGACGTGACAGCGGGAAAGAGATTTTTTGTTTTTCAAGATATAAACTATTGACATCTAATTTAAAAATTATTATTATTATTATTTTGGCTGTACTGCACGGCTTGTGGGATTTTAGTTCCCCGACCAGGGATCGAACCCAGAACTTTGGCAATGAAAGCGTAAAGTCCCAACCACTGGACTGCCAGGGAATTCCCTCCAAATTTTTTTAAATAAATAAAAATACTGCTTATGGTTATTGCCTCCAACTACCTCCCTTCCAGGTGAAATGGGATTGAGAAAGTAAATAGACCAGCGAGAGAGGAGGGCAGGGAACATCACGGGCTCCTTTGCGGATCCCCTCTCCGTGGCTCTTCTGGAAAGGCTGGGACAGGACAGCCGATGGGCCCTGCTGGTGGCTGTGGAGCTCTTAGAGACGGCAGAAGGGGGGAAAGAAAGAATCTGAAGAAGAATGGATATATGCATATGTATAACTGAATTACTTAGCTGTACACCTGAAACAGACACAACACTGTGAATCAACTATATTCCAGCATAAAATAAAAATTAAATTAAAAAAATTTAACACCGCCCCCCCCCCAAAAAAAAAAGAAGGGGGAAAAGATTCAGCCTGGGTTCTCTCACTGGGTCCCAACTGTGAGACTACCACATGCAAACGTTGGTGGAACCTCTGTTCTTCCCATAGAACCCCCTCACCCCGGCTGGGGACGGCAGCACATGGCTGAGTACCATCAGCCAAATGCTTGATTCGCAATTGCTGAGTGTGGTGGGGTCTTAACAGATCTGTCCAGGGACCTGGTGTACCTGCCCCAACAAAGATGAGCAAGGAGCAATTTGTTTCCTGTACCCGGGACCTCAATTAGACTTTAATGCAGAGGCTGCATGGTAGAATGGGAAAATCTTGACTTTTATGCACCCAAACCTAGGCTCATATGCCACCCGGCCACTTACCTGGGTAAGGGTGGACCCTGGGTCATTTGCTGAACCTCTCCGAATCTCCCTGTACTTGCTGTCCTGAAGACCCAATGCAGTGACTGATGTAAAATGCTTGGCTCACAGTAGGTGGTCAGTTCATCTCAGTCTCCCCTCCTCTTCCTTCAGGGCTGGAATCGCCAGAACAATCTGTACCTCCTGGCTCGCCCCCCTGCCGCCCCCAGGATCTGACATGTGCTGGGCACGTAATTAATTTTCAGTAATAACATGATAAGTGAATTGTGAACTGGGCTTCTGTTTACAGGCTATTCCTAAAGCTAAATATTTGTAAAAATCTGATAGACACTCTGCAAAATGAAAATGCCAGGGACAAGACAGGGATCAACATGACCAACATCACTGGACAAAGTCAGACTGGGCTCGTGTTGAGCTGGATAATGCCAGGAAAATGTGTCCTTCTCTGGGCCAAAGGCTAGGACATTGGATGGAAAATGAGCCTGTCAGAGCTGGCAGGTTTTCTGGGTAGAAACAGGGCAGGCCAGGCTAGGCTGGGCCTGAACCATCCACTGGGGCCATGGCACTGTCAAGTCCTTGGGGTCCCAAAGTCATCGTGCTTGGACAGGCCAATGGAAATGTTACGACGCCCTGGAGGAACTTGGGGACAGCGTTTGGCCAAGCCTGACACAAATTGTAAGTTTTGGCCTCTTTCTTAGCAGTTAGCTCTCCCTTAACTGCTGGGAAAATGCTGTAGGGAAGCTGGGGGTGGGGGGGCAGCAACGGAGCATGGACTTCAATCAACTCCCCTCTTCCATACAAAGGAACATTATGCAGCCACCAAAGATAGGAAGATAGACCTATATATGTTGGTAGAGAAATCTGCCTGTGATCTATTATTGAGTGAAAAAGAATTTTGTGTGAAATAGCATGGTCTTATTTTAAAATGAATATTCATTCTCACATCTGTATACCTACCTATTTGGTTGTATACAACTGTTCACGGTGGTGACTTACAGGGATTTAGAGCGGGGAGTGGCTTCTGTTTTGTACACTTCCATGTCATGGGATTGTTCTTTTTATAACAAACGTGGATTACTTGCATCATTTTTAAGTTTGATTTTACTCTGGTTTCTTCTGCCGGTTTCCCTGAAAACAGTCGCTGAACACGTGCAAGACGCTTGGGAGAATTCACATTCAGTTCAAATCTTTTTTTTTTTTTTTTTTTTTAATTTTATTTATTTATTTTATTTATGGCTGTGTTGGGTCTTCGTTTCTGTGCGAGGGCTTTCTCTAGTTGTGGCAAGCGCGGGCCACTCTTCATCGCGGTGCGCAGGCCTCTCACTGTCGCAGCCTCTCCTGTCGCGGAGCACAGGCTCCAGACGCGCAGGCTCAGCAGTTGTGGCTCACGGGCCCAGCTGTTCTGCGGCATGTGGGATCTTCCCAGACCAGGGCTCGAACCCGTGTCCCCTGCATTGGCAGGCAGATTCTCAACCACTGCGCCACCAGGGAAGCCCCGGTTCAAATCTTTATGAGCATCTACTCTGGCTACAGGACAGGGTTCCTACCCCAGATGGACGAGCTGACGACAGACACTCCTGTATGCAGTTCACTGTAATAGGAGGTAGACTGAGGCTGGGAGATGCCACAATGCTCAGAGCCGTCCTGTGGGGAGGGCCTACCATGTGTAGGCACTTTCCAACTCTTCCCCCATGAAATCCTCAGGGTTGACTCATTTGGTCAACATGTGCTCGAGCCCCTGTAGAGTGTCATGAAATGGACTAGGGCCCGATTCATATTAGTGGAGAAACAGACACGGTACCACCCCCATGTCATCTTACAGGTGAGACGTTCTGAGAAGTTCAGCAACTTTCTCGAGGTGGTTCAGCTCCTAATGGAGGAAGGCCGATGCATGTTGACCCCTGGGGTCTGGATCACCTCCCTGACGGAAGAGACATTGGAACTCCACTTTAAAGGACGAGTAGGACTTGGACAGACAGAGAGCCGGACTCCGAGCCAAGGGCCGGAACGGAAACGCACAGAGCAGATTCAGGGCATGGAGGTGGCGGCGGGGTGACTTGAGGGCCGGAGAGGGAGGGAAGTGGCGGGAAACCAGCCTGGGGCCTGGGCCGAGGCCGAGGATTATGGAGCATGAAGTCTTTATCAGCACTTTGGACGTTCTTCTGAAGGCCACTGGGAGCTAATAATTCTGTTGTGGTTCCCCTCGAGGGCGTGATGTGATCAGACTTTAACAGCTTGAGGGGAAACAGGTGGCCTGGAGTCTCTGGAGCTAGCCTGCCAGGTTTGGATCCCAGCCCTGCCATCCACAAGCTCTAGAATTTGGGGCAAGAGACTTACGTTCTCTGCCTCTTAGTTTCTCCTCCAGTAAAATGGGGATCTCATAACAGTGCCGGCCTCCGAGTGACCGTAAGAATTCAATATCCTAAGGTAGGGGTGGCTCACAGGAGCGTGGGGTGCATAATGACGATAAATAAACGCCGGTTATTCCTCGTTTCTCTGGTGTCCGTGTCAGGGATGCAGTGGGAGCAGTGGGAGGCGGAAGGCTCCTGAAATTGTCCAAGTGAGAGATGAGGTCTGGAGCTAAGGCCGTGAGGATGGAGAGGATGAAAGGAGAGAAACAACATGGGAAGGTGGAGTGAGTAGCCAGGAACAGGGGGCGGGAGGGAGGAGCTCAGATGAGTTGGGTTCCCAGCAGAGGTGACGGAGAGGATGGGACAGCGAGAAGAGCACAGAGGTGGAAGGGAAGGCGCCAGGTCTGGACCAGGTCTGGGGAAACCCACACAGAGACGTCTCTCAGGGACAATCCAGGACTTCATCTGACCGGAAAAAAAAAAAGGCACTTCCGTTTTACCCTCAGCATCTCTGGACCGCAGTTCTGTGGGCTCAGGTTGTGCCTGAGGAAAAACAAGAGTGGGACCCCAGCCTGAAAGTGGGCCCTGCGACCACATCTACCTTGGGTACCTTCTCCCTGGTGCTGCCCCCCAAGTGTACCTGCATCAGTACACAGTCAAGCTGCTCTACATTAAGTCCTCATCTTACAAAGAGACCAGAGGCTTGGATCCAGCCTGCCCATCTACACAGGCCTGCTGCTGGAAATACATTTCTGAAAAGAGCCATTTGCCTACCAATTCTCTCTATAAAGTGTTTTTTTTTTCAACTAGCCACTTGCCTACCAATTCTCTCTATAACTATTAAACCCAAAAACAAGCAAACAAACCATTAAAAATAAAATCCACTAAAGTCAAAGGCCACAATGCAGTACAGGAGAGAAGGATGGGGACTTAAAACAAGCCGGCCTGGGCTGGACGTGCAGCCCGACACACACTACACTTCTCGTGAGCCTACTTCCTCATCTGAAACTCAGGAATGAAGATGCCTTCACCTACCTTGGAGGTTGTTAAGGTGAAGCAATATTCCAAAGCCAACTCAATAAATGTTAGGTCCTCCCTCCCTCAAACAGTCAGAGGGCTGAAACCAATCAGGATGTAAAGTTCCGTAGTATGTTTCCAACACTAGGACTAAGATTCACATTATTTTACTCCAAATAACCCAACTACATAGTCTGTGAGCCCTCTGGTTTCACATCAGGAACTTGGGAAGAGTCACCCTTTGATAGAAATCCACACCACACGGGAAGGGTCTCCTTCTGGGCTGCTTAAGGGGAGAGTTTTGAGGGAGACAGACTCGCTAAGAGAGAATGTCTGCCTGCCAAGAACAGGGCAGGTAAAGGAAGCAAGCACATCGGAGACATGGCTGTGCCTGATAAAAGGGCCACAGAAACAGGAAAACGGCAACAATCTTTAAAGACCTAAAGCTCCTTTTATTTCATCACTGAGCTTTGTATATTTTAAGAAAGGAATTTCAGAACTCCTGATTTATTTCTCATCTGGGACGTGACTCCTGATTACGATGAGACCAGGCAATCTAAAAGGCATTGCTCCCATTCTCCGCAGTGCAGAGGCCCCAGCCCAGGATCCAGGACAGAGGCCTGGGCACCTCCCACAAGTGGCAAGCACGGGATCAGGGCAGGGAGATGGCAGAAGTGGATGCCAGCTCGGAAGCGTCCTCGTCTGAGCCCTGAGGCATGCGGGGCCTCCAGCTGTCTTTCCGGAGTAGTCCCGGGAGGTGGAGGTTGGGGAGCTGCCAAGTTTGCCCTTTACTCTCACGAGTCACATCTGCACGCGTGCAGGGATCTGGGGGCCCCTGCAGAGAATTCCTTTGGGTAGAAGGCAGGACAGGTCAGAACCCAAGCTCCCAGCCCCTACCCACCTTTCACTGCAAGTGCACGGGCTCCTGGTCAGGTAGATCTGGGTTCAAATTCTGCCATCGTTCGCACGTTACTTGCCCAAAGTTGTTTGAGCCTCAGTTTCCTTGTCTTTAAAATGGGGATGCCCAGGTTGTTGTGAGGACTGAAGATGGTAATGCGTGCAAACCACACCGGCCGTCACTGGGGGACAAGAGGTGCATCCCTCGCTCTCCCTACGCTCACATTTAGGAAGCTCTACCCATGCTTGGGCCAGGGGCGGGCGCAAGAGGCTTCTGCTCAAAGAGACACAACTAGAAAACAAACAGAGGGCACCTCGTCCTCCCCAGCAGTGTTCCCGGCGGGGGGAGGGGGGGACCCTTCACTTGGGAACTCTCACGGAATTTGTCCCTTTCTCCTGCTTCAGCCACTGTGGCTCCCACCTGAATTTCACCACTTTACCATGTGACTTCTTTCTACCAAAGCCCCCCACATTTCCTGTGACCCCAAGACACTAAGAAGGCAGCGACATCTGCCACGTCCATCATGGGGCGCAGAGACGCTTCCGACTCCAGCCCAGACTCAGGGCCCAGGCTGCTTGGGTAAATTCCTGAGTGACGGTGGTCACTGGCAGGCCCTGAACCCAGGAACGCCCAAAGAGGACACTCAGATGTGATCAAAGTGGCCACCGTCTCCCGGGCCCACGTCCCCGCGTTTCCTCCTTCTGTATTTGTCTGGAGGGGTGGGTGGCGGGGTGGACGGCAAGTTCCAGGGGTTTGGATGACTCATTTCCTCCTCGGGATCAACAGCACGAGGCCCACAGGGGCTGGGGGGACGGAGGGCAGCACGCGGGATGCCTCTTGCCTCTGCAAGCAAAACAGCAAGTGAGGCTGCTTCCAGCAGTAAAATGAGATGAAATTCAACCAACATTTATTGAGCACCTGGTATATAAGTTCCTTGGGTCAGAAAAGAGCAAGCGTGAGGGAGACAGCCGTTTTATCCATTTATTATATACAATATTAAGGCACAAGTTTAAGCAGCAAAGAATAGGAAAATCTTTGGCTGACCAACAGTATCAACATTTGCTGTGAGGGACAAGCCGTCTTCTTGGATTTCCCCGCTCTGGACACAGACCCAGCTGGCCGTGCAGCTCTGTACCCTCCACCTCTGCTTCAATACAGACTAGCAATATGAAGATGCCAGAATCTTACATCAGAGTCTGCTGGAGGGAACACAGCACACGCCACCAAACAGGGCGATGGCACACACAGCTGGCGGGAAGTGTGGCGGCACCCGGGGCCGTTGGAGCTTTGGCTGAGGTGGGTGCACGGCCTGCCCAGCCTCACAGAATGTCCCAGATTCTGCATGCGCCTCACGCGGAGAAGGAACCTCCCCTCCCCCTCCGCAAAAGGGGAAAACACCTTAATTCAAAGAAAATCACTATGGATCAATTTGCTTACATTCCGGTTTGTAATAAATACTTACAGGTGTCTCTATGTGAACGGAATCTTAGGCAAACCACATGTAAACACACCACTGGGCACCAAAAACTTCGGGAGCTGATACAAGAAAATACTGTATATGTACTTCATTATATTGAAAAAACAATATTTTAATTCTGTGAGGAAGCGAAGTTTCATGACAAAGAAACACCTCAGTCTTGGCCTAACATGACAATAACATGCATTTAAGTCTAACAGGGTTTTACAGAATTCCTACTGGAGGCGGCTACTCATGAATGTGCACTTACACCCGCGTGTACGCAGAGACGTGAACACAGACAAGGCGTGGCAAGAGAGCAGGTTTTTAAAAACGAACCCTCTGGAGGGTACACGTACTAACGATTACTGTCCTCCTTTGAAGTGGTCACTCTGAAAGCCTCTGAGGGTCCAAAGACTCATCCCTCAGGAACATCTTAAGGACTTCTTTTTAAAAAAAAGCTAAAAGGATGTGACTTACCTTAATCACCCATCTTTATTTATCCAACTGAGTGAATGACTCGGGATTATTTCCAAACTTAAACCTGCCTTCAAAGGATGATGATTTCTCATCTCTAAGGATAACCAGGGGAACATGCCAGGCCCCCGAATCCATTCTAACAGAGGCGTCTGCAAAATGTTTCTACTTAGCACAGAGTCTCGCAAAGGGTCACCTCTTAAGCAACGTGGGGTGAGATGAAACACTTGGATCTTCTGGATATTAAGAAAAGAAACTCGACATACAACCTTATAGGCACAGCTCATATGTATGCACTGACATATACCAATGGACTTTATACCATTAAATTACCAAATAAGAAAAGGGGATACTACTTAAAAGGGACAGAAAAAAAATTGCTCATTATTGATAGTTCCAGAAGAAATCCATTTACTGAAATGCTGACTTTTCCATGCTCCCAGCTGATCAGCTTCTGGTAACTTCTTAATTACTCTGCCCATCTCCCATGGAGCCACACACCAGAGGCAAACCCATTAAACAATCCTCATGTTGAATGAAGACATTTTAAACCCACTGATTAATCAGCAAGAAAAAAGAAGAGAAAACCAACATTTATAAAGCGTAAACCATGGCTGTGTCAGACTTGTGGAGGAGAAGCAGGCAACTGTGGGCTGGACATTCTCCGTTTAAGAACACTCGCCCAGCTCCCTTGTACCACGGTCCTCCTAGGCTTAGGAGGAGTGTGAGATCACTGGGGGCAGAGAGAAGCATGCCCCACCGGCACCAGTGCAGACACGCAGCAGGACTTTGTTCTGGAAAACATACCTCTTTGCTCAGCTCCCAGCAGCCCAAGCGTGAGCTCCCTGCCTCAAAACCTTGCAACTCCTCCACCTAGTCTCCACAGCCCCCGGGGCCCTGCCCCACCTGACGTCTGTGTTCACATCAGTCTCTGAGACTCAGGCTGCTGTAGGGAGAATTTCTCTTGCCATCAGCTACAGACGAGGACGCAGGAGCCACCTGCAATCGTCAGCACTCAGCATCATAAGGACACAGGAGGCTGCGGGCAAACCCGGGAGAGAACGAACAGCAGTGATGGCTGGCTTCTCTGCAGGGGGCATTGCAACAGCCTCCCCGCTGAGCAAAAGAACCAATGAACTCTCTCTTCCAAGTTCACAACCCATTGGGAGCAACTGTCTCGATCCAACCCAAGTCCTGCATAGTCAAGTGCACACATAGGTTCCAAAAAGCAAGTTCTGCAAAACTGAAGAAGAGAGACATGCCTCCACTCTCTGCCCTCCACCCCAAGCCCTGGGAGGGACGTGGCAGCCCTGTCCTGCATGCCTGCTCCAAGCAGACTGAGCATGACACTGTGCCTGGCTTCCCAACTCCGGGAAGCAGAAGAAAAGCTAAGAAGAAAAAGCTATAAGGAAAGGTTCTGCACACGCTCTGACATTAGTGCCGGAAAGCAGCAACACCTCCTGCTGCATACAGAACCCTGGGCAGCATGCAGAAACCACCAGGCGACACACTGAAGGAAGAAGCGGAGTTACTCCAGCACGTCATCACACAAGGCCGAGGCCTTTACCCTTCACCCTGAGACAGGGCCCGCAAGTTCAGAATCAGACACCACTGAAAAGTTCTGGAGAAGGCCCGGCCTCTGGACCACTCTCAAGTAAGTGCTTTTTAACCAGACTTTGTGGTCCTGCTTACAACGGAACACAAAGACTCCTACCTATACCTGTGTTTATGGGCAGTTCTAGCAGTTCTGAGCTCTAGTCCTATTTCGTAGCTCCCGGGGTGGTAAGGGGGCAGGAAGCTGTGTGTGTGTGTTTCTGTGTGTGTGTGTGTGTGTGTGTCTACGAGTGCACACATCACATACAGGGGACAGAGCGGGTCAAGCTGTGGCACTTATCATCCCCAGGTCAGAGGCAGTCCAGCCTGTGTCGAAGGCACAGCTCCTCTCCCAAAGCCTCGGTTCAGATCCCAGCCTCTCCTGGGGAAGGGACTTGACCTCCTGAGCCCCAGTTTCCTCCTCCGTGAAATAAGGAGGATAAACTCGCCCCTGCTCCCACGTGGTCTGAGGACTCATTAAAAGGGACTTACCCCAGTGCCTGCATACAGTTGGCACTAAAAAAATGGAGCTAGGATTATTTTCTGAAAATCCAATGAGATCATATATTGTCAACTGCCAGAACACACAGTGGGAGTTCAGTATCTGCATTTCTCCTAAATGCAAGCAAGGCTTCGAGCTATGAAGACGAAGTGTCAGGGCCCATAAAAGAAGACATTTCAAAATCATAGGTCCCTCTTCTTATGGAGGAGTCTTAGCAGGTTAGAAGAAAAAAAGATTAAGAGACTACAGCACAACTGAAAAATGGTGACATCTGTGTTTGCATTCTGACAATTAACACGCCTGGCAACGCGGGGGACCAAGGAAAGCAGATGAGCCTTGTGCCTGAGCTGCCGACAAGATGCGCTGGGGCATAAAGATGAGGCTTTGCGGGAGACTGGGCTGCGGCTGTCACTCTCACCCGTTTCTAGCGGACACAGCCCATGTTTGGGGTAGCCCAGACACGGATGATGGGGGCTGGCAGACGTGACGTGCCCTCTTATTTCTAGACGTTTTCTTTCCATCCCCCACGTTAATCAGGGGTCAAAATGTCCTTCAGAGAGTTAGTTGCCATCAACTGAGCCTCATGACCTATAAAAAGTGACGGGGAGCTGAGCCTGGGATGGGGATCTGTCTGCCCCATCCCTGCCCCGACGTGTCCATACTCACCTGGCCCCCACACCCGCCATGGGGCCTCGCTGCTCCCTCCTCACACCCAGGGCTGCTCTGGTTCCCCAGGCTGCACAATCCTCAGCGATGCTTAACGTGGGACTGCAGGAGGCAACCGGCGTGATGCACAGCGCCTACCGCAGAGCGGGGCTTGAGCAGCACCCGTTCTGCTTACTCTCCTGACCACTAGGCAGCTCAGAGGCCCCCTGGGCAAAGCCATTGGTTTCCTTCCCCACCTCTCCCTCTCCAGCTCACACCTCTGTCATCCTTCCACCACCTCAATTTGGGGAAGCTTCACCCAGGTTACACTGCAAAGACCAACTCTAAAATGAGCTACCCAAGCAAAATTTCCTAAGTGATGCTGTCTTCAGGGTTTCCTTTGGGTGGGACTTGAAAAAGCCTCAGACCTGGGGCTTTTTTGTTTTTTTTTCCTCCCTTACGTAAGCATGAGGAAAGGGACCTCGGAAAACACAGATCCAGCTACCCTGCAGGGAAAAAACTATCAGGATCCTGCATGAGCATCTGACGGCCTGACTAGCTTCTCTCTTCTGATCCAGCACCTTCTAGATTTGTAAAGAAAGCCGATATCTGAGGAGTCAGATGGGAAACCTTACAGCACAGGGATGAGGCCCACGACCTCACTCACTCCTGGCTCTTTGACCTGGTGTTTCCGTCTTACTTTGGACAAGTTGCTCCCAACTGAAATCTTGAAAAACCTGACCACACTGTATAGACACTGGCCTGTTAGGTGACAAAGCAAGTTCCTGGCAGGGCAGAACTGATGTGCTGACACGCCCGTGCTGACAGTCACAGACTCTGCGTGCTCACCCACAATGCCCAGAGGGATGCGAGGGGCGGGCAGAGCGGTGGCCACAAACAGTAGAAAGCGGGACAAGGTGCCTGGGGAGATTCTGGATGCCACCAAGTCAAGTGTCACTCGTTGCCCAGAGTGCAGTCCTGAAAGTCTTACCTCAACAGAGCAATGAGGTGGAGATAACCAAACTCCACGCAAGAGCTGATGTGAGAGAGAAAAAAGTCGGGGCCGTGAGCTTAATGCAAGACGTCACAGTGCTCATCGATCTTCCGCCTAGTCGGAGCTTACCTAGTTCATGGTCAGAATGAGATCAACCACTGCAGCCCAACTCCTCAAAGGTGGAGGAAGCGGCCAGGGGACCCGCCATACGGCTTTGTCTCACTGGTCACGATGAATGATGACCCTTCAGTTACTGCTCTGATAAACCCCAGAACAAAGGAATTCTGTCATGGCTTGTTGCAAAAGGAAAAAAAAAAAAAGAAGGAAAAAAGGGTAAAATTAAAGAGTATGAAGCAGAGACAGAGATGAACTCAGAGAAGTGAGGAAGGATGAACACCAAGACCAGAGAGCTCCCATCCTGTTTAGAAAGTACTGCTCAATCCAGACAAGCTAAGAAGTCCAAACCAAGCAAGGACACCCTGTGGAGGGCACAGGTGATATTACATTATATCAAGACGGACTCTCCGAGATTTCTAGGAGGTTCTTCTCAAACAAAACACGCTAAGAGGCAAGGAGAATGGGCGTATTTCAAGGAAGATCTGTGCTCAGGTTTATCTGTTTATAACCAGAGAATGGGTGTACACAGACCCTCCCCAAGAGATACATTTTCTGCACAACGGAAAAATTCCATTTCCTATTTCTTCTTTGTTTCCAAACCTACATGCATCTTCTCTCTCCCACCATATGCAGTAAAAATCCACGACATCCTCTTCATTTTCAGTCATGTAGGTCTCCTGTTTTTGTTTTGTTTGGTTTTTAACATTTATAAAAAGTGTTCTCATTAATCTGAAATCCTGATCAGTTCAAATCATTCCTGATTTCCCGTCCACAACCTTCTCGATCTTTCTTTCTCTTTGCCACGTTCCTTGCTTGTCAATGTTCTGCTGCCAAATTCAACAGGGATGCCGGTGTTAGATGAGAACTTCCATCATCTCCCCGTCAGGGAACTCGGGCTTGTGGAGCAAGCTGCTGACGCGACCTTTGTGGTCTGGTGACTTCCCGTGGCCAGGAGAATTCTCTGCCAAACAGAAGGGACACGTTAGCAGCCTGTTCCCCAGGAGGAGCACAGCCTTCCCAGCCCTCTCTAAAACGGAACCATTTAAGTACCACCCCTCACCATCGGTGCACGCAGGTAAGGCCGTAGGAGCCCAGCCCACGGTGGACCAAAGCTAAATGACTGGCCCTGGGATTCGGACACAAAGAACAGAACCAGGACGTGATGGGAGAGGTCTGAGTGGGTGAAAGTGGCATCGGGACTTTGTGCGGAGCCCTCACCCCCGCTCTCCTCCTCTCCTCTAAACTATCAAGTGCACGCCACGAGCCAGGACCTTCTCACATGTTCCCTGCCTTCCTTGCAAAAGGGCATCCCAAGAATTAAATCTCCGAAAATAACATTGTGTTTACTTGTCTATTTTGGAGGATGAACACAGGGAACCCCTTTGGAGGAAACAATTCATTTATGTCCAGTAGATCCCACCTCCTCCTCACCCCATGACTATGAACAGTCCAAAGCCAAGTCTATTCTTTCCACGGATACTTCTGGACTCATCGCCAAGCTCCTCCTAAGCTGTCTTCTCTTAAATATTTGACAGCAACTCCTTAGAACTGGCCTGAGTACTGGGCCAGTTCGCCTACTTTAAATCTACCTTCTCCCTCAATCAGGAGGTGCTCTCGACCCCGAATCCTTGACGAGTAAACACCTTGAAGGCAATGTCTTTGTACCTGATGCTCTTGATGGACCTGGTGCCTGGTACCAGCTCCCAAACATACTGGCGGCGGGGGGGCGGGGAACTAATTCCCTAACATCCCCTGGAGGGTCTGTTTGCACACCTTCTGGGGAAGGGCTAGTTACAAAGCATACACTAAAAGGACAGATGCAACTTGTGGACTCCTTTAAATGGTAATAAGTTAGGAGTATCTACACACGTTTTAATTCCAGAATAATAAAGGGCATGCAGAGCCTAAGTGCATGAGGGTAACCATAATCATAAGATAACCTGGTAAAGTGAGAGTTGACTGGCAGCCCTGCTCCCTCCCCAGCTCAACAAAAGCCTCCCCCTCTCAGGCCAGGGAGCGCTGAGGATCCCCCGGAGTGTGAGAGGAGGCGGGGACCTCATACCCAGCTTCTCTGCCGTGCCCTTGGCCGCTGGGTGCTTCAGGACCGGGCTGTTGGAAGGGGTTCCGCTCAGCCGGCCGCGCGTGGGCAGGGAGGCCACACTGGGCCAGAAGAGCTCGGCGCTCTTGTCCGTCTGTGTGCTGCTGTCCTTGCTGCCTGTCTTCGCGTGGGCGCTGCTGGCCGAGGTGGCAAGGGCCGCAGGAGATAGCGCTGTGGCAGGCGGGGTGGGCAGCATGGGGGTGGATGCGTGTTCGTGGGGCTCCTTCCCCAGCAGCAACCCTGAGGGCGGAAGAACAGCTTTTTCAATGCCATTCTTTGAAAACAAAACCAAAAAACCTAATCTGGGGTGGGGGAGGAGTTGTCAAGTAAATTGGTTCTAATATAACATGACAAATGACAGGATACTATAATTCTTAGGGTGCTATGGAAGAATGGAGAAGAGGCGCCTTACAGGCAGAGTGTCGAGGGGTGAGGGCATTCCTGCAAAGTGTTCTAGAGGCGATGCTTGCTTTACCTAATATGGCCCAGGAGGGCTAGTCCTGAGCAGTGGCTGTGTGCTTCAGAAAATGTGAAGGCTTCCCTGCTCCTAGACACGGTCCCATCAGCCTGCAGCTCTGCCTAATAGCCCCCGACACCCCTCCACTCTTGGTAACGGATGGTCTCCTACAGGCCCCGGGTCAAAACAAACATGCTTCCTGGCCAGGGCAACACAGAGCTGTGTACAATATTCCCCAAAGAGATCCTTGCAATGGAGAGCCATGTCCTCCAAGAAGTAGGAAGCCAGCTGGGCTCCTGGGAAGGACCACTCAGCCCTCTTCTCCCTCCCTGCCTGCCCCAAGAACAGAGAGGCTCGGGCAGGAAGAGGGCGGGCTGGCTGGGGAAAAGGGAGGCATGATGTGCTGTGGTGTCCCTTTTCCTCAATGTCTTCCTACAAAGCTGGACAGGACAGCCACTGTTATGATGGTGAAATACGGCCCACGTTCAGAAAAGTGCCAGCACTCCAGAACACTAGCCTGTAGAAAACGCGATAAGCACAATCGAGTGTCTGTTCACTTATTTGACGAGCCAGCAGTTCATAACGTCTCTTTGCCAGGGCTATTTCAAGGTGCCCATTCGTAACAGAATGCAACTCAATCCAGTCTGTCTACAGCAATGCTTCTCAAAATGTAATGTGCATATCAATTACTTGGATATATTGTTAAGATGAAGATTCAAGTCAGTGGGTGGGGCCTGAGAGTCTGCTTCTCTAACTAGCTCCCAGGAGAGGGTGGTGCCGTGGTCCAAGGACCACACCTTGAGTAGCGAGGGGCTTTGGCTAGGTGCTTCACACACAACATCTCATTTCATATGAGGTAGGGCCTGTTGTGATCCTTTGTCTTACAGAAAAGGAAACGGAAGCTTTGAGAAATAAGTATCTCACAGTTAGAAGTGTCAAGAGCAGAAATGGGATTGGAAGCCAGCTGTGCCTGCCTTTAAGCACACTCTGTTCTTTCCACCTCATCGCCCTGTCTGGTGAAAAGCCACCGTCTGGCAAGGATGTTTTGTGGAACCAAGTCACTGGCCTGTCTTCTCACCTGGGAGCCCCTGAGCCATCAGGAAGGTATATGTCATCACCTCTACCTCTTTCCAGAGCCCCTCAGGCAAGAGACTGTGGAAACACTTTGGGGACTGTGCACTGTACCTTCGCGAATTGACTGTGTGCCTCTGCCTGGAACCTCAGAGGGCCCCGCTCTGTTTTGTTATTTATTTATTTATTTATTGTTTGTTTGTTTGTTTGTTTATGGCTGTGTTGGGTCTTCGTTTCTGTGCAAGGGCTTTCTCTAGTTGCAGCAAGCGGGGGCCACTCTTCATCGCGGTGCGCGGGCCTCTCACTATCGCGGCCTCTCTTGTTGCGGAGCACAGGCTCCAGACGCGCAGGCTCAGTAGTTGTGGCGCACGGGCTTAGTTGCTCCGCGGCACGTGGGATCTTCCCAGACCAGGGCTCGAACCCGTGTCCCCTGCATCGGCAGGCAGATTCTCAACCACTGCGCCACCAGGGAAGCCCCCCGCTCTGTTTCTGTGACACGTGGACCCCAATCACAATAACGAGGAGGAACACCAGTGCAGAGAACACGGCAACTCTTCCCGCAGCCGGGTCCTCTGGCTCCCAGGCCTGGTTGAGACACATCAAATGCTAAGGGTACAGGCACAGACCCCAGCGAAATGCCTGCCTGGCTGGATGTCACAGACTGGCCTCTGCCAGGGAGGTTTCTATGGGAGCTGAGCACATTCAGACTCCCCTACCAGGCCTGCCTGAGCACCACTTCCAAGGCTCTCTAACTGGGCTGGGGAGCTAAGTGTCCTTGGGAGGGTCTTTGAAGATCCCAGCTGCTGTCCACACACGTCCTCTTTGAAGTGCATTTCCTTGGAGGGCAGGGGCTGCAGAAGTAACCCTTGGGGGAACTTCAAACAGAGATTGTGGCTGGGTGCCTTTGATCACCCCAAGTCTGTCACGTTCGTTCTGGAAGCTCTTATCCCCTTTGGCACGAAGCAGCCAGGCTCCTCTGGGGTTCTGTGCTGAGAAAAACAGCCTCTCGGCTCCTTAGATAAACAAAACACACTCTGAGCCGGGGAAATGCATCAAAGAAGGGCCAGGCCCCTGGGGTTGTGGAGAGCCGGGGACAAGAGCGGAGGATGCGTGTCAGGGAGCGCTGCCTGCGAGCCGGGCGGCTCTGCCGCTTCTCTCCAGACCCAGCCAGCCCCCGTCACCCCAGGAAACGTGTTCAGGGCTGAGACCACGTTTGCAGAACTCTCCTCAACATTCTGCCTGTGTAACAACAATCCAACAAAACCACCGCCACCAGAACTTTGCACTCGAGAGCACCACTTCCCAAGCGCTTTCTCTCCATGATCTCATTTTGCCCTTGCCATGACCCCATGGGGTACAGCAGGGCAGACACCTCCAGACACCGCCCTGCTCTGCGAGACACAGAAGCAGAGGTGGAGCAGTCTTACCACTGGTCTGGGGCAGAGCCAAATTCAGAGGCCTGAGGTCTCTGGGTTTTTCCCATTAGAACATTTTACATTAAGGGTCACCTCAACTTTCAACAATAATGATGATAATTATGATGTGAATCAACCCGTGGTTAACAGCGACTCTGGTGGGGTGGTCTTTGCTTCCACCACCAAAGTGTCATTGATTATCCTTCCCCGCTTTACATACGAGTAAACTGAGACTTGGGAATACTCAATATTTCTGCTTTCACAAGGGTGTCTGAACTCCTTTGGCCAGATGAGGTGCCTCTCAATGTTTGTGTGGTTCCTCTTCAGAGCGGCACCACAGGAGGGGCGGGACTTGCCTGAGGGGGCGGGGCTCACGGGAGGAGGGGAGGGGCGGGGCTCGCCTGAGGAGGGGCGGGGCTCACCTATGCTCCCCTTCCAGGTCTTCTCCTCCTTCCTCTCCTCGGCTAACTGGCTGCTGGTGAGCGAGGTCTGGCGGGAGTGAGTCCCAGTGGCTGCAGCGATGGATGGGACAGAGCGAGCGGGCCGCAGGCTGGAGGAGTCCGTCTTCCCGGCGTCTTTACGGGATCGCTGCTGGAGGACCTTAATCATGGCATCCTTCTCTATGATTTTGGCATGGAGATTTTTAATACTGTGGTAACAAAACAAAACAGTCATGATCAAAAGCCATTTGGCTAGAATAACATGAACATTTCTCTCAGGATGCCCAGGGACTTTAATTATAATTCAAGGACAGAGAGTTAAGCGCAGTGTTAAGTCTTCAGTTACAATCTCCAAATTGCAGAAGACGGATCTTTTGTAGTAGCTGAAAAGGGTGCACCTTCTCTGGCCCCTCAGGAGACTCTGGGATGTCCTGGGACCCCAAGGACACACAGTTTGAGTGACCATGGCCACCCAGCAGGGACCTCCTGGACTGAAGTGTGTCTGGGACCCTGGCAGTGGGAGGTGTGCAGAAGCAGTAGGAAAGCACACAAACTCGAGGCTCACACAGGGTGGGCTGGTCAGGAGAGTCAATTTCCCTATTTTCTGAGGAAAAAAAAAATAGACGGACAGGTTTTCTGTGAGAAGATGATGTTTTCCTCCCTGAAGGTCAAAGATGAGAATCAGAAAACACGTGAGTTCTTTTCACAACCCAAATAGTAACTTGCTGAGCTTACCAACGACTCAGCCACTCAGTCCTACTTTCACATCTGCAAAATGAGAAGCTCAGCTTCCCAGGGCTCCGCGGGGAGGGCTGGGGGTGGGCGGCAGGCTAGCTCCATTATGTCACCAAGCCCGCTGGACGTCTTGTTTAGTCCATGAGAAGAATGCATTAGCTATATAAGTTCTTTATTTCTGGCTGGAATATATAAATCCTGGCTCAAAATCTCTGAGACTTTGGGATATGATGTTTCCCCTGTCCAGCTGGTAATGTCTAGAATGTTGTAGAGACAGACACCTAGAAAACACATGGGCATCTAAATTCTTGTTATTAGCCTGCATCTTAAAACCTGCATCTGACGTGAAATTAGCCCCCAGAGACTTCAGGCTCCAGGCCCGTTGTTGAGTGGACTCTTTCCTTTCTCTCTGGGTCAGGGTGTGAGGGAGAACCTAAGCTTGAAGCTGTTCAGAACAGGAAAGGGCTGAAGTGTGAGTGCAAACGTCAGGCTGGGGGCCCCACTGGGGTCTTGAGGTAAGTGCCCAGAGTGGAGCCTGGTGGCCGCGCACAGCTTTCCCTTACGTGTACTCCATGTCCTGACATCTCCTGGTGGCCTGCACCACCTCCTCCTCCTCCTGCCAGATGTGGGCCTCCAGCGAGCTCTCGCCATAGCTGCCGTTCCTCGAGTGGTTGATGATCGTGGTGTCCCTGGCAACACAGGATGCGCACAGAGAATGATGTCAGTCCTCGCGGGGAGGGGTCCAAGGGTGCCACACTAAAAATCTCTCTCCACAGACTCCTTCACCCCTTGACCTCTCCTAAATCCTGGCCAATTCTCTCCCTAAATTGCTGGAACTAAGACAGTATCTAAGGAAAACAAAATAAAACCCCCAAATCCAAATTCCCTGCCCCTTCTACTAATGACATTGAATTCTAAGCTATGTGGCGTGCTCTGAATACGGACACTACTGCACATCTACAGGTTTAACCTCCTGACAGGTGGATACTGATATTACCATAATGGTTAGTATTTCTATGCTTGTAATCGTTCATACTCACTTCTCCTTTCTCAATCAGAGTTAAAGTTTTATTTCTACTTCTCACCCATATAGCAGGTATTTCAAGTATTTTACAGTAAATGGGGACTCAGTAAATCCTTGAAACGGAGACTGGCCCTCCTGGACAGAGAGGTTCCGGCTGAAGTCCCCTTCACGTTTGCATTCGAGCTCACCGCTTTTATGAGCCCCTGCCTAGGATTCAGCTCCGTTCAGAGTGACAACCGTGCTGGGCAGCAGGGCACAAAGATGAAGAAGACACACACCCTGTCCTTGGAAAGTCCAGTCGAGGGGGTAGAGTGAGGGGAGGGACAGACAGAGGGAGACTGCAAAGCAGTGTAGCCGGGAACAGATGCCTGACCGAAAACCACTGGTCAAAGCTAACTGTTCCTCCTGCCACTGGTTTTGTCAATTGAATTACTCCTAATTAATGACGACTGGTAAAAATAAGATAATTGTGCCATCTAAGAGATCCAAGTATGTCTTAGGCCGAAAGGCCCAATAATGTCTCTGATCAGTGAATCTTAAACTAGTAAGAAATCATCCACCCAAATATTTCACATCCCTTTAACTTCATATTCCAGTGTTACAATCATATTCATATTTAAAATCTTACAGCTCTTTTCTAGAACACCCAAAAAAGCAAAAACAGGGGGCCCTTCTTTTGCCTCTTTTAACAACAGCTATCCATGAACGAGCGTTTCCTTCATGCCTGGGCCTGGGTGAAGCACGCTACCCGTGGTATCTCATTTAGTTCTCTCAGGAACTTGTGCAGGAGGCATTACTATCCTCATTTCACAGATGAACAAATGGGTGACTTTGCAAGAACACCCAGTTAGTGAAGGTGGAAAGGGATTCAAATCCAGATATCTCTGACTCCAAAGTCCATGCCCGTAACCATCGCTCTACGCTCCCAAGTTCCCTGTATCTTTATGAAGAAGGCCTCAGCAAAGGTACATGAATGATAAAATAAACCAACGAAGAGGGCACATGTGAGAATGTGGCTAAGTGCAAACTGACTGAAAACCAATCAGAAAGCCAAATAACACAGAAAACCAGCAAAATGCTTTAAACATACTGACAAAATTATAAATTCACTGCATGGTACACAAAAATCATCAATATAGGAATTAGTGGCCAGAAACATTTTCAACTGATTTATTTTTGGAGAATTTGCGTAGAGCTGGAGACAAATTTAAAAATTCAAGTTTATACTGTCGACGGCAGGTACAACTAGATGAAAATGACTTCAAAGGTAAATACACACAACTCTCAGCAAAATATTACATTGCTTTGAAATGCTCAAAAAGTTTCAAAAGCTTCTCCACCCACACAAAATAGGCCCAGCCTCTCAATCTTCTGATCAGTGGTGCCAAAATGCACCAAGATGGCAAAATCAGTTGGTATACAAATATCACACTGCCTGTAAACATGAAGTATGTAACAGTAGCTGAAAAGTCACAAAACTAATGGCTGGAAATAGTCATTTTTACCAATTTTTATGTAGCCATGTAGATCTAGGCAATAAGAGCTTAGAATTTTGACCTTTCTCAAAAATTCTTCAGTTTCCTTTTGTTCCTTTTTGTCAACAGAAAAGCGATGCTAATGTTCTTAATGTTCTTAAAAGAACATTAAGATTGGAGCTAAAGACATGACCTCCTCTGAACTGATTTTTCCCAAGACTGTGGGAAGCAGTGGTCAGTAGAGGGGAGGGTAGTTCCCCATGGAACTGTTAGGTGCTCAATAGATACATGTGGAAGCAAAGAATGGGGGGAGGCAGGGATGGTGGAAAGGGTCCCCATCCATCCAGAGGTAATAACTGACAGCAGCAGAAAACTACTGCAAACCAAGCGAAATCAGGCTTTAAGTCAGACAAATTGCAACACTTACTACCAGTGTGATCTGGAATAAACTACTGCATCTTTCTAAGCCTCATTTCTTCACCTACAAAATGAGGATAATAATAGTTCCCACTCTCAGGGCTGTTATGAGGATTGCATATTCTTGTCTGGTCCATGAAACATACCCACTGTTTAAAAGAGTATAAAGTATACTTTCCCAGCATCATTCTTAAAGACCACATAGTACTCCGCTGTGTGGATGGAGTTTAAATTATTGAATGAATCCCTCTTGTTGGGCTCTAGGCTATTTTAAATGTATTGATGTTTACAACCACACTGGGATAAAAACTTATATAACTTCAGGCACTTATATAATATAATGATTTCCTTAAGATAAATGTCGAGAACTAGAATTTTGGAACCAAAGGAGAGGTACATATTGCCAAAATCATCCTCAGAAACATTATACCACCTTGGTCTCCAACTAGCATTACAGCCACTTTATAATTATTTTTAACTGCTCTCCCTCCCTGGGATGCATCCCTGAACCCCTCTGGACACTGTGTTTTTCCAGCTGTGCTTTTCCGAGCAGCACAGTTCCATGGGACTCACCTCTCGGCCGCTGCAGTGGCTGCAGCGTTCATGGCGAAGTGCCGGATGGCGCTCTCCTCTACGTACTTCTGCTCCCACTTGGTCATGTCAGCCTCCAGCGCCAGGATCCGCTCTTCCTTCTCCCTTACGAGTTCCATGAGGGCCGGGGCATTGTATTCCGGCAGGCTGGCTGGCTGGCCGTTTCCATGTTTCTGGAGATGCGAAAGAAGTAACATCTTGATGCTGAATCGGGGCTATAAAGTAGACCCTGGGTGGGCAGTTACCCACGTGCAGCACACATGGTTCACCTAGATCCTGCAGCACAGTCACACCCTTGCTCCCTCTCCAGCACTGATGACCCGAATGGGGGTGGACTCTGACACCATTAACCTCTATCCCCACTTCCTCTATCTCATTTAATTCTCCGCGAGCTGTATAAAACAGAGAGTATTATCCCAATTTTACAGATGGAAAAACTAAGCTGCTGAGAGATTGAATGAACTATTCCTTGTCTTTAAGCTGATCAGTAGCAGGGTCAGGGTTCAAACCCGAGTCTGTGTGCCTATATCCAGCTTTGCATGACAGGAAGTGGCTTGTCCAATGTCTTGCAGTTAATTTATACCAAGAGCCAGAACGAAGTTTGGCCTCCTGGTCTAGGGCACTTTCTCCAGAGTTCAAGGAAGTGATTCAGCTGTTTGCTTCCCCTGAGGCTGGGAGATAGAATGTGAAGGCACCGGACGTGGGAGTGAGATGACTTAAGGGCATGCTTGCCCAGCCTCTCATCTGGGAAACAGAAATTAAGACCTGCCCCAGATGGAAGCCCAGCAATCAGATAGGATAATAAACATGAAAGCACTTAATACACTTTAAAGGGCTAACCAAAGTACAGTGCTACCAGAAAAACCTCTAAGGCAAGTCAAGCTCATTTCCCAGCCCTTTCTCTCCATCTGTGTCCATAAGAGAGAAGTGTTATTCAGATAACACAACACAAAGCGGCTGTGTTATCTGAATAGCTCATGAGCTGAGGATATTCACTTTTCAGATTTTTTCCCTTCTAACTCAGGGATACTATTTCCTCTAAACAGATGACTTAGAGGACGAGGAGGTTTGACTTCTGGCCAGTGGTGGAGATGCGTCATCTCGGGAACTCAGGGTTAGGAGACCAGTCGGGCCTGAGCTACTCAAGGGGAGAACGATTTCATCCCAGCTCTTCTCTGTCCTGGGACATGCATTCCCCTCCTGTTTCCCAGTGATCACAAACTTCAAATACAGAGTTGTTTGCAAGGTGAGAGGTACCTTTCACCCTGAACCACATAAATTACCCAGAGCAACAGCTGGGCATTTGAGCTGCACTGCTGGAACCTAATGCCACCAGACAGAAGAGAACAAACGGGCCTACGGGCTTTTTGTACACCATATGCTTCTATTTGATTCTTGAAAGCTACAAATACAAATTATTCTAGGATCCAGTGGTAGCTTGCCAGTGGCCGGCATTTAAGCCAGAATAGAGTGGAAGGCGTGTACCTGTCCTCATCAGCCTGCGTAGGAAGTCACTGACCCCATCAAGCCAGGCACCCGGCCTCAGGGCAGGAGGACAAACAAACCAGTCCACTGAGATGAGAAACTACCCTGTTTTTAGAAACTTTCCAAGAAAAAGATCCCACAGCCTCACTTAGCTGCCATCTATGTCTGTCAGTTTCTATCCAAATCCCTTGTGTTGTCATCTCAGCTGGTGACCTGCTCAGGTCCTTAAGAGCTGTTTAAATAAACGCAAGAATTTAGACACTCAAGCGTTCAGAGATAGCACAGTCTAATGGGTATGTACGTTGGCCAGAAAAACAGATTAAGGGTGAGGCAGGCCAGCTTTTGCTGCCCGTTCAGCTAGTCACCAAATATTTACTAAGCATGCACCCTGTGCAGGGGATACCACAGTGAACAATACAGATAAAAACCTTTGCCCTCAGCGTGTTCACCTGGGAGAAAGGCCTTAATTTGCTACATGACCTTGGGCTGGTCTCTTAGCTGCCCTGGGCCTTGTTTTGCCCTTCAAGAACATTCCCCCCTTCTTTCTTCTACCTCTTAAGACTACTGTGGAAGTAAGATGTGAAAATTACTTTCAGCTCTTTTCCAGAAAGGAAAGATTGTGAGTTCTTAAAAATGTTAATTTCCCTTCCTCTTTTACCATTATTTCTATTTCACTTCCCCCCAGCTTCTAGTAATGCTTAAGTACCACACTTTGCCTCCCAAAGTAGAGGGAGATTACTTCTAACAACAGAACCTGTTCATTGAGAGCTGCTCTTTCCTGCTGGTCCTAGTGTCCTGACCTATCTTCTCTCTCCGCCCTTCTCAGTCCAGCCACACCTGTCACTTTTTTTTTCAATGGGATTGGAAAAGTTGGAGTAATCTGAGCACCAAAGATGCCCTAAGCCATCAAAAGACTCTGAAGGTAATGATGAGAACAGCAATGATAGTTATTCTTCCTTCACCAAGTGCTAAGTGTCAGGCACTGTGTAAGTACTTTGTGCAGATTTTCTTATTTGTAGTTACAAGTATATGGTAAATATAATTTATGTGCCCCATTTTAGAGACAAGGAAGTGAAGGCTCAGAAAGATTCCTTTTGTAATAGGAGAAGGCAGCCTAACCCCAGAGCCTATGCTCTGACTCAGTTCACGATTCTATGCCACTCTGCTCACCTCCAGCCTACCCACCCTTCTGGAAGGTTCCAGAAGGAATAACTTGCAGGAGTAACTGGAGCTCACTTGGGGGCTCTGTGTGGAGAGGGCAGGGTAGAGAGGCTCAGCTGTGTCCTGGCGTGGGTCTAGGGCAGAGCCCTTGTGTGGAGTGTTGATTCAAAAGTGCTCTAAGCTGTTCTCTCAACGGTCCCTTCAGAATGATTCTCTATGGGAAGAGGCAGGCAGTGTGGTCTCACTGCTTTGTTGAGGGGAGAGATGACAAGGGGCTTTATTTATTTTGTGTGACCTCAGTATGCCTTCTCATGGGGTCAGATAAATGCCTCGGTGACACCGGGGTGAAGGAGCAGTGCGCGAGGTGGGTTGCCCACATCCGGGGTGGACACATGTGTGAGCTCCTCAGAGTAAATAGGAGGAAGCAGATCAGAGAGGCAGAGTTTCTCGGGTGACCCCACGCTCCAGAGTGGACGCTGGTCATCCCTGCTGGGGGCCAGCAGAGCTGTCATCGCCACACTTGTCCACAGACTCCAGGCAGGAGTTGGACCAAACTATAGTATCGGCCACGTGGAACTATTAAGGTATTTTGGTGGACTTCTTTGTAACAACATTTTTGCCTTTTCTGGTTATAGAATAATGTATGCTCATTGGTAAAATGAGAAAATGAAGTATTAAAGGAAAAAATAAAAAATAATACTCATCTTTTTAATGAGTAGGCAAAAGCAGGGAAAAGTAGGGAAATCCCCAAGTGCCTTTCATAACAGAGGAGATAGATTAACACTCCCGTTAAAAAAACAATTGTAATATTATTTTAAAGAGATGCTGGGCAGCAAAGTTCTGTTTCAAGATTGTCTCCCCCTCTCTGGTCTCATGTCAGCCGTACACAGCTGGGGATCTGCTATCAGCTCCCGAAGACAAGTCCAAAATGCAAGCCACGTCATTCCCCAGGAGAGCCCTGATTCTGAAACTTCTGTCCTCCACAGGCAGCCGAAATCTGACAGCATCCTTTACAAACAGTGGGGAAGTTGTGTTTGCTGCTCTGAGGAAAAAAAACGGGGCCTGAGTGTGTGTGGGTCTGAGTGTGCATATGGGAATGGTCCTCTGTGGCAATAGAGAAATTTTTCAAATAATGCTTCCTTCACATTTCTTCTTGATACACAACGAGGATAATGGAGCTGAGTTTGGTTTCTTTCATTCCCCCCCCCCTTTTTTTTTTAAAGAAAAAGACATCTTGCAAAACTAAACGTTGATGATAATGTACAGGAAGACATTCTTATACGTTTTGGATAAATTGGTATATTTACTTTGCAGTGATCTGGCAATATCTAGTGATGTTTAGCATATGTATTTGTTATGCAGAAATCCCATTTTTAAGTATATCCTCTTGGGAAACTCTTACATTTTTTTGCAAGGAGACGTAAAAAGGCAGCTCATTAGAGTACTGCCTATAACAGCAATACCACTGGCACAAATCCCAAAAGCAATCAATGGGAGAGATATAGTTTAGAATACATATAGTAGCTGAAGTGAATGAAGAGTGTTTTCATAGCACTCAAAATAGAAGATCCCGGGATAAGTAATTTAACTGTAGGGTGTGGGTGGCACATTAACTGGAAAAGAACATTCTTTTTTGCTCTAAATACTGAGATGTGCCCATTCTGTCAGCCAAAGACTCATAAATACCCACCAGGTGCCAGCACAGTACCAGACACCAGAGAGCCTGCCCTCCAGTTGGAGAACTTACGATCTCAATAACTGAGCAACAGAAAATGGCTGAAGGGTGGCCCTGAAATGTCAGGGAATGCGGCACAGGTTAGAAGGATCAGAAATCCAGAGACAGACTCACTTTTCCCTGTGAGCTATCAATTAAGCCAAGTTGGTAGGGGCCTGGGTGGGTTCCTTGATTTTCTGGGCAATCTCGCTAACACCTCCATCTCCAGCCAAGTACACACACCCAGAGGGAACTGTGTGCGCTGCCATGAGAAAGGGCTGAGCTGGCCAGAGCATATGCTTTCAAGTGTTTTTAAGTGTTTCAACCATAACCACTATGCCCTATCCACCAGATAATTCCATGGAGTCCTGTCTCGCATTTCCCTGGTTCCAAACTTAGAGCACATTCTTCTCCAACTGCATAGGGGGCTTTGCCCACGGCGCTGGCTGATGACACACCAGGAGCCCTTGACCCGCTTGTAACGGAGCCCGGCCCAGCTATAGGACTTCTCCTCTTGCCAAGGCCCACGAGGACCCTGGGCTGGGGTGTTTTACTCTGAGTTTATTTGTAGCTGAATTACATGAACAGCTGTTACCAGGAGAAACAGGGAGAGGCAGAAGGACAAGGAGCTTATGGCCAATATTATTTTCTAGGGATAGTCCTGACTCCTTCCTGTCCTTTACCTCTGAAAACTCACTGATGATCTGGTCCTCCCAATTTCACCCCCGTTCTAGGTCCCCCGGGGACTCCCACTACACCGTAGATGACACTAACAGCCTTCAGGCTGGCCTCCCTGACTTCAACATCTGTTCCTCCAGCCCCTCCTCTGACACCGCCAGAGGGCTCCTCCCCTGATCCTACAGGAAAAAAAAAAAAATCCAGTCTCTCAACCTGACCAAAAGCCCTCCACGAACTGGCCGTTGCCTCCAGCTGGTATGCTCCCCCAGCTGGCTGCCCCCAGCTGTCCTGGACCCACCATGTGCCTCTCATCTCTCTCCTCCATGCATACTCCTCCTCTACCTCCGACGCTTCCCCCAGAATGGCCAACAAACTCATCCTTCCAAGTCCAACTCAAATGTCCTCCGCTGTGAAGTCGTCTGCACTCGCATTCCCCCATACCCAGCCCCCAGGGGTCACCGCTTTCTCCCTGTCAAGACGTTTGTCTCTCCAGTGAGTGGGCTGGCTGGCTCCTCCACTGGCCGCTGTGCTGGACCACGGAGGACAGAAAGCTCTCGTTTACCCCTGAATCCTCAGCTCAGAGCGCAGAGCCTGGCAGGCAGCAGGTGCTCGGCTCCACGGCGTTCACAGAACGCATGCGCCAGACTCCGAGGGCCCCGCCCCGCCCCGCCCCGCCCCGCCCCGCCCCGCCCCTCACCTGCTGGGTCCTCAGCGCGTCCAGCTCCCTCTCCAGCCAGGTGCGCAGTCTTCGCTCCATCTGTTCCCGCTTCTCGCACGCGGACTGCAGCTGGGTCAGGGCCTGCTGCAGCTTCTCAACCTTCTCCACGTATGCCTGCTTCTCTCGGAGCTGAGCGGAGGAGGAGAGTAAAAAGGAACATGGAATTTAGACAGTGATCCTCAAAGCTGGGGTGGAGATGGGGGGTGTGTGTGTCAGACTACCTCGAGACGCTATTTAAACTACAAGTGCACGTACCTTCGCCACTCCTATCCCTCAGGTGTGCTGGGACAGAAAAGATTTACACGAAGGCCACCAGTTACACCTAAAACAGCTGGGATGCTAGGAACTGAAGACCCTAACAGGACACCTGCTTTCAGTCATTTATACAGCTCTGAGCTCAATCCACGGTTATTGCTTAGCCATTATAGCATCAGCAGGCATTGGAAATGAGGTTAATAAAGATTTTTTAAATGTTATAAGGAAATGCTTATTCTATAATGTTAACTGAAAAATCCAGAATCAAAAATTATATACAACATTATCACAACTATGCCTGCCTATCTATCTATCTGTCTATCTATCATCTATGTATGAAAAAGGACTGAAAGGAAATAAAAGCATCAACTGTGTTTGTCTGTATGGCAGAATAATAATTTCTCATCTTCTTTACTCTCTTCTGTATTTTTCAAATTTTCTATAACTACCAATTACTATTAGAAAAATTGTGTCTGTATGTATTTATGCATGTGTACCCATTTGTGTATGTGTGAATGAGTATGACAATATCTGATTATAGATACTTGTGGAGTAATTTTCTCCTAAAGAAGTCAGAGCCCTTTATGGATGACAGCCCTGGAGAGACAGGAAAGGCCTAATGAACACGCAAACCACACAATCACTGAGGAGAGGCAAATTAAGGTAAAAATTGATTTATGTAAATGTCACATCAGGTATGGATTTAGACTCACTGATCAACCACTTCAAATTCTGACCCTCAGACTTTGTTTTCTTCCAATTAGGAGTTTGGCCCATGTTCATAAATCCCAGGCACATTTCTAACTTTCTGGGGATTGACTGGTGCCAAAAATCAGACTGAGGCTTTTCCTTGATCTGGTCCTGGGTGAGAAGACACCAGATGCTATTTCCTGTCACTCTGCACCTGGACATGCAGATGCCTTGCAGGTGATTCAGATCCTGAGTTCAACCCATGATTGCACTGGCAAGTTGGAACATGCTAGCGATTTAAGTGCTCGCTGCAAAGGGTGGTTTCTGACTTAGCAGGCAACCCTGCCAGGAGCAATGCCTGTGCCCTAGCCAAAACCACTGCGATAAAAAACGAGGTGCTTCTGACCTTTTGCCGGGGGTCACGGACAGAAACTTATAGCCTTTTCTATACCTGCTCGTGGGATTAGTTTTCATCTGACTCTTTCATTCACTGTGCCTTTGATTGTTTGAGGTCCTACTAACTGCAGGTTCCTATGCTAGAAAAGCCTCATCTGATAAACTATTTTGTGAGTACCATTCATACACCACTTACCATGTCATAGACTGTATACCATTCTCTGAGTGTGTAGCTCCTAGAATATAAGTGCCATGAGATTTGTCTGCTTGGGGCAGAGTGCACAATATGTCCCTAAGGCCTGGAACAGTACCTGGCATCCAGTTGGTACTCAATAAGTATTTGTTAAATGAATGAGTTAATATTATCACTAACCAACTGCAAGCTTCTTGGAGGCATCGATCTCTCTCATTCACCCTTGGATCAACCTTAAGTCTAGCAAGGAGTATATAATGATGACGATGAGTAGTGGTAACAGTAATTAATCAGCCAACATTTTGCAGGCACTACCATGCCAAGCTTTGTGCTTTATATGCAGTATCCCGTTTAATCCGCCCAATAACAATAGAAGGTAAACTCTTTTATTACCTCCATTTAACGAGTGAGAAAACTGAGGACTGAATAGGTTGGTGACTCACTCAAGGTCACACAGCTGATACACCACCCATCTGACTCACGTGGTCTGCCTCTAGAGTCCAAGCCCTTAACCATCATGGGAAGTTATGGTAAGCGCTCAGTGTGAGCCATCTAAACTGAGTTAAGATCCTTCAAAAGAAACTTTAATAAGAACAAGAAGGGACACTGGAAGCCAGACACATGAGACATTTTGGAGAAGTTACATACAATCAATCAAACACAGATCCTATATAGATATAATGACGAGAAAAGACCCATAATGCTGATTATAAAGAACCTGTCTTCAAGGAGTTCACAACTTTTGCTTTAACAGAAATATTAAAATTAAAATATTTCAAAATTATCACTTTCCTTTGCTCCATACATGGAGATGGAGCCTTGATAAGTGCCCTCAGAATGAGTTCTGGCCTCCCTTCCTCAAAGCAGACCTCCTGTCCCTCAGGGGTTAAGGTCACTTTCTGTAGCAGATGTTCTCCTATTTAATGAGTTGCTTGCTGGTGACAAGGAAGAGATTCTGGGGCTGTTGCCTGGGATCCTCATGCTAGTATTAAAACTGTACATAGGACTTGTGGGGTTTAATGGGACAGGTTGAACGGACAAGATCCTACTGACTTAACAATCTTCCCCTTTAGCTGCATTAGCCTTGAAGCTGAAGTTTGCCGAGACACCCAAGCCACCTGGCGCCAGGAGATGTTTCCTGAAGGAACAGCTTTTTATTGTCGACAACAACAGCAACAGCAGTTGGATTAATAACAGTGCTGTTTCCTGCGTGCCAAGCACCAACTCGGTCCTGGTGGAGAATATCTCGGTCATGCCGCTCTGTGACTTTGAGTTTCTACTCTCCACGGTGGGTCTGCTCGGCTCAGCCTCACCACACACAGCGGATGCAAGAGGCTCCCCTGTGCTGCTGTGTCTACAGCCCGGATCCCCTAGCCGGCACCTCAGGAGTGGTCATTCTACTTCCCCAGTCAGGCTTAAAGGCAAAGTCTACTTCTTGAAACTTCACCTAAAGGCTGGATTTCATCAGAAACCGCTAAACCCATCACGCTTGAGCGGCATCAACGTTTCCTGGATTGGGGGGTCATTACCCGGCCAAGCCAACTTCTGAAAATTGGAGACAGGTTTGCTGAACACCACCCCAATCCCACCCCATCAGAAGACTTGGCCTTTTTTACGCAATCGAGAGCCCAGAGACACAGCACTTGAACTGTTAATTGAGTCTCTTTTCTCCACAGGCACCAGTGGTTCCCAGTCCTTCCATTTATTTTCAGCCTTGGACACCTGCCAGCCAGTGGGCAGCAGCCTGGGTTTATGGCTGAGACTGAACTCTTTGCTGATGGTTATTCACGTCTGCCTCTCATCCTCTGCCCGGCTCTGGGGTGGATAAATTCTGTTTTTATTCATTTTTATTTGGGAGGTCACCTACATCGCTCGCCTGACTCAACTCCCTTGGAGTTGGCTGTGGTTAAAGTTGCTGGGTTAGGAAACGGAAACGGAGGCCCTCGGCGCTCTGCGCACCGCACCCCACCCCATGCCCCACCCCGCGGGCTCACCTCCTCTTCCAGCTTGATGACCCTGGCCTGGGCGTTGCTCAGAGCCTGGTCCAGGATCTCGATGTGTCTCCGGTGGTCCTCACTCGCGGTCCGCACTGCCGCTAACTCCATTTCTAACTTCTCCTTTTCCTTCAAGAATTCTTTGTCTAGAAGGGAGATGGGAACAAAACGACCTCTATCAGAACAACCTCACCCTCTGGGCTCATTGCCAGTCTACATCTGGCAAGGATTAAAAGTAAAAAAAGCATACAAAAAGTAGAGGGTTGAATTACTGCCTTTGCTCCCTATTCACAGTGGTGGTGTGTAAAGCAAGGATTTTCTCAAAAACCACTGTCAACTATAGGTATAGTCCAGGTCACAGTTCCAGAGATGGACGGCACAAAAAGAACCAGTGACGCTGTGTTCTCAGGGGCTCACTTCTGTACAACATTTACTTTAAGGCTTCAAATTAACCTTGGACCTATGATTTCCTTTCAGGCTCACAAGCTCTCCAGCTTCTACCTTCCAAACCAGTGATGGAAAGGCAGGCAATACTAACGATAATACTAACGATAATACTAACGCTCTCATTCATAGAAAAATAAACCAAGGTCCAGAAGGTTAAGCTTTCGCTCTGAGGCCACCAGTAGAGGGGAGCTTCAACCCAGGCCTCCAGTCTCTGGCTGGGTCCTCTTCCATATGACCTGGCCTCACCTTTTCTCTTAGTTCTGCTCAAGAGAGGAAAGACAAAGTGCTCTGGATGTGGGGAAACAGCTTTCCTCTCACTCAGTGACACTGTAGCTGCCGGTGATCACTGCTGCTCTGCACAGGGAGAGGAGAGGCTGCCTCGCAGTGGCTTCCACACAGCTCTCCTATAGACTCATCCACCAGTTTCCTTAAGCAGGCAGGGCCCCCGCTGTCACGAGATCAGTATTATTTACTGAAAACATTTCTCCTGTTACAAAAGCAATGCAGGCATGCCTCAGAGATGTTGCGGGTTCCGTTCCAGACCACCGTAGTAAAGCAAGTCATGTGATTTTTTTTTGGTTTCCCAGTGTATATAAAAGTTATGTTTACACTATACCGTAGTCTATTAAATGCGCAATAATAGCATTATGTCTAAAAAACAATGTAGGTACCTTAATTAAAAAATACTTTATTGCTAAAAAATGCCAAAACAATGAAAACAGTAACATCAAAGATCACTGATCACATATCACCATGACAAGTATAATAATAATGAAAAAGTCTGAGATACTGTGAGAATTACCAAAACATAACATAGACACGTGGAGTAGATGCTGTTGGAAAAATGGCGCCAAGAGACTTGCTCAAAGCACGGTAGCCACAGACCTTTAATTTGCAAAAAATGCAATAAAACAAAGCGCAATAAAATAAGGTATGCCTGTATATTTTATTTTTAAAGTAATTTAGAATATTTAGATATGCTGATTATAATGTGGAAAAACTTGAATGGACTTACTGTGTAAGATTAAGGGATTGGTTAAATAAACTACAGTAAACCCTACAATAGAATAGGATGCACCCAGTAAAGCTAAGTAAGAGAATATTAGTGATGAGGAAAAATATCGTCATTGTTGAAAAAAGGTGGTTACAAAACCCTATGCACACTCTTCCAAATTTGTAGAAAACAGGGTGTATAATTATAAGGGTAAGAGCAACAACAGTTAGAAATTGATTTCTCTGTGCCCACACCACTCAGATGCCTCGTACTGGTTATCTAGTCCTCCTAGCAAACCAAACTGAAACACCAAGAACCAAAGTCTGAAAGCTATGCAAGCACGTGACAGCGGTTTCACTCATTCATGATTTCCTTGTATAGCCATCCATTCATTCAGCAGAGTTATCAAACATTAAGGACCAGCCTCATGGGCACTGAAGCAATAGAAAGAACGCTGTCTGTAAGGAGCGGGAAAAATGTGGTTTTGAATACAGGGCAAAGACACTTTAAGGCTGCCAATACTCAATAAACAACTCGCAATTTTAAAGCCGGAAGGGGTCATAGGAAACATCACCATCCAGTTCCGCCCCCTTTGTTTTACGGGTGAGGAAAGGAAAGCCCAGGAGCAAAGGCACTCATCCAAGGTGCCCCGCCAGCTGGGGTAGAGCCAGGGCCAGATTCCGGGTCTGCTGATGGCCACTACAACGTCCTTCCCGCTTGACTGCACTGCCCTTGCTTTGTGAGCTTATGTCGACGGGAAAGGGTGCAACGGAACAGCTTCGGAACGAACAGAATGAAGGAGCAGACTTGTAAAGCGAGCCTTGGCTGTGATGCCTAGAAATAACGGCACCTCTCGGAAACAAAACGAGGCCACCAAGATTCTGACCCAGAAGAGAGCATTACTTTTGGGCTCTTATACCCCATTGCAATGACCAACTGCCCTCCTCCTTTCTCCCTTTCAGTGGCATGAAATGCTGCCTCCGAAATTTCCTTCCCAGTGCATGGAGAGCGGGCATGCAAGAGGCCTAAACAAATGGGCCAGGAGCAGCCCACTGGCTCTGGGCCCTACCATCCACTGCCCAGGGCGGACCAGAGCATTTCACGCTTTCTGTGCAAAATTACTGACATTTGAGCACTAACTCCCTGGGTTTGGACAACATCTGAACAGGCATGGTGCCCACTGCCCTTGTCCAGGCTCTGGAGGGCACCCCGGAATTAGTTACTCAGTGGGCAGGCCTGGCAATGAACCACCGATTTCAGAGCTTCTACCTGCTTGTCAACCTAAGCTTAACAGTTCTTGTCTTTGTTGAGGGCAGTCAAGGACACATCAATTTTGGCCAGAGGCAAAGTCTAGAGGCCAAAACCAGAGCTTCTTGCAGTTTTCAAATTGATGGTCATAATTATTGCTGTATCACAATGACAAACATTTGGATTTCTGAATTAATGAATTCCCCTCCCCTCCAACACACATGCGCAGGCGCACACACACACACACACACACACACACACGCATCCAACAGTTGCTATTCCCTTGATAGGCAGTATCATATTGCGGATAGAGAATGGACTTTAGCATCAGAAAGAACTGGGTTCAAATCCTAGGTTCACCACTTTCCAGCTCTGAGGCTTTGGGTACAGTATAACCTCTTTGAGTCTCAGCTCCCTCATCTATCAAACAGGAAAGATAACATTTAGATCATGGTGTTGTTGTGATGACTCTGTTGACAGAAATGATGCATATAAAGTAAAAAAGGACCTAAATATCTAAGACTTTACCTGTTTAGGTCATTATTGATTTCCTGAGCCTAGAACATTGTCTGACTCAATAAATATTGTTGAATGAATGAAGGAATGAATGAATGACTCTCTACTGTGTGCCAAGTTCATTGCCGATGGTATAATAAATGGCAGCTCTTGTTAGCGTTTAGCATTTGGCATCCTTGGGATCTCCTGACAGCCTTTGTTATGCAGCAGTCCACTCTACCTCTGAAGCCACCACTCATCAGATGGCTGGTACTGACCTTGAACGTCTCTGGTTCCCTTCTCTGCCCAGGCTCCCTGAACCTCACAGTGTGCACATCAGGACAAAGATGTGGGTATCGGACGAAGACTCCATCCATTAGGTCTGGAATGCTTTTCAGGTCTCTGGAATTCATGGGTCCAAACATCTTTGTCCTGAGTTTGGTGACTTTAGACTTCAGGCTGAAGTAATATCAGTTAGTATCACTCACACTGGCTCAGAACTCCTTGTCCATTGACAGGAAGTAGTGTTCTCGATGGCAAAGTTTTAAAAACCGATGTTCATGACAGTTGCGATAATAACAAAACCCGCTCATGTTTGTTGAATGGGTACTGTGTTCCAGGAATGGTGACTTATATTATTCCCTTTAATTACTCCATTTATATTATTTCCTTTAAGTTTACTCTAAGAGGTAGGCGCTATTATTATTTCCATCTTCCAGTGGAGGAACATGACATTAAGAAAGGATAAGTAACGTGTCCACAGAAGTGACGCTCGTCAGTGGGAGAGCGAGAACCGGCATCGGCCTCTCTCTAATGCATGTTCACAGGCACGGCGCTATAGTGCCTCTGCTGTGCAAGCGTGCGGGGATGAAGACCCACAGGATAACAGAAGCAGGAGGCGTGGGAGAGCGCCATTGTAACACAGCTCACTGTGGCACAAATTTAAGTATGTCACAAATCATATCCTGTATCTCAAAATACAGCAATTAATCCTCATGTGCGCCCCTTTGCAAATATTAATTAATTAAGCATCTGCTACATGGAGGCATTACAGAGAACTAGATAAAAGCATGGATCTAGAATCAAGCTTCCCAGGTTCATATCCAGCTCTACCACTTATGGTTTTGTGACATGAAGTAAACGAACGTCTTTGTGCTTCAGTTTTCTTGCCTTTAAGGTGAGGATCACAACAGTACCCACTTCAAAGTGCATATAGTTAAGTACCCAGTAAATGTCAACTGTGATAATGCCAAGGTTATTGTTGTTGTCGAAAAATTGTGATAAATTCTTGGGCTACATGGGGTGGAGGACGGAGCATTCTGCTCTCAGCCAGGTGGGAAGAGAGGCAGGGACACAGGCAGAGGCAATGTGACCAGCTGCTCTAACAGATGCTTGCGCAGGGACTGCAACAACACAGGAAGGACCCCTACCTCAGGCCAGGGTGTGAGGAGGAGGTGGTGTCCGGGCAGTGAGCCTATGTGGTGGGGGTCACTGTGCCCCTTAACTCCCTGGAGACACGGGAACTCGGTGTGTCAGAACCACTGGAAAAAGTTATCTCTTGGGAGATGCCAAGGGTGAGTCCCATGAGTGAAACCACCTCACAGGAAAAGTCCTTTCAGTCTGTTTATTAGCTCAGCCCCCTTGGGATGGATCTCAACAAAGATCAGCCTCACACTGAACTTTTGGCTGTGCTCCAATGTATATACTGAGAATTCCTAGAACAGGCAAGTTGACACAAGGGAACTCTTGCCCAGAATGGTCTGTTTACTCAGTGGATATGAATTACCCTCAACTGTGTGGAGCAGGGCGTTGTTTAGCCTGATGGCTCCGGTCCCATTTACACAGAGGATGTCTGCTCGCACACAGTTTATTCTGGAAACCACAGCGATGGCATGGGCTTTGTAGCCAGGCCGACCTGGTGTGATTCTGGCACCTTCAACATACTGGTTCACCTTGGACACGTGACTTCCCCTCTCCAGACTCCATCTCCTCAGATGGAACTAAGAAGACCTATTTTGCAGGACTGTGACGAGGATTAAAATGATGACCTGTAAAACACCTACTATGGGGCTTGGCACATAACAGATACTTAATAAACAGCAAGAGCTAAGACACATGACACCCAGGCACTGTGCCTTCAGTTTTACAACAGAACCTCACTTCCTGAGTCCTTATATCAACTCTACTTGACAACTGAAAAATCTGAAGCAAGATGAGCTATGATACTTGCAACAGGTCAAATGGTAGTTGCTTTTGTGCCTCTACCCCTAGATTAGTCTCTTTGCTTGAAAAAGAGCAGAAGTGGATGGAAATGAGAACAGGGCCCAGAATTCAAAGATGTTCCCCTTCCATCTTACCCTCCTTTGCCAGCTCTGCGTAAGGTTCGAAGTGGACAGTCTGGTGAAAGAGTTTCTGCAATTACTATCTGAGCACTAAGCTTGACTGCTAGCTGAACCATTGGGTGGTGGACCCTAGTAACCTCTGTTGAGAAACAGAGGGAACATGGGCGTGGGATCTGGCAGTGGAGGTGTCAGGGCACCGTGCGCTGCGCTGCTGGTTTTTAATGCAGTGCTCCAACTTATGGCTGGAGCTCATGGCGGGGTGCAATGTTGTAACCTGGCCCTTCTCAAGGAGGAATTAATTTTCTAGGCCTTTCCTGATATAATGGGTTTTTGATGAGTTTTTCCCTAAGCCCAATACAGCTGGAGGGACAGAGGAGTCTGGCTGCCACCAGCTTGACCAAGGGGTGATTAATTCACTAGAATGCTTGGAAGGCAGAAGAGAGCTCTTTCTCCAAATAGCATGATATCACCTATATGTGGAATGTAAAAAAAATGATACAAATGAACTTATTTACAAAACAGAAATAGACTCACAGACATAGAAAACAAACTTATGGTTACCAAAGGGGATGGTAAGGAGGAGATAAATTAGGAGTTTGGGATTAACAGATACACACGACTATATATAGATAACCAACAAGGACCTACTGTACAGCACAGGGAACTATACTCAATATCTTGTAATAACCTATAATAAAAAAGAATCTGAAAAGGACTATATATGTATACGTACATACACATATATATACCTACATACATACATATATATATATATATAAAACAGAACCACCTTGCTGTACACCTGAAACTAACACAAAATTGTAGGTTAACTATACTTCAATTAAAAAACAAAAAGAGGCAAGAGTGTCCTCACCTGGAGTAGACAGCTTTCACAGTGGCTGCTCAGACAACACTCCACTTGGAAGCATGTCTACTACACTCCTCCCTTCACAGGGCTAAGTTCTGAGCAGCCCGTCTGCATCACAAGACCCTGCTCACCTTCCCCTACCCACCACCCCCCATTTGACAGGATCAAACCTGAAGGGCCCTGTGACCCGAGCAGAGTCACGGAGAGTCTCTGGTCTGGGACCGTGTGAGGGGGAGCCTGGGCGAGAGGGGGACGCAGACACGGAGAGGCAGCCGAGCTCTGAGGCTAGTGAGCACATCCCGCGCGTGCACTAGAGAAACAGAGCAAGCACACGGTGGAGACTGAGGACTCAAGCACGTGGACATGGAGAGATGGATGAGAGTCCACGGTGAGAGGGAGAGCGGGAAACAGAGCCACACGGACAAACACGGAGCCCCCCAAAACCATCTGCCCCTTGATTCTCACAAACAGGCCAGCCCAGACCCCCGGCCCCTGGCCCCTGGCCCCTGCGAGGCCTGCCTACACGTCCTGCCTGGGGCCTCCTTCACATACAAAGATACTTCTTTTAAAAAAAAAAAAAAAATTCCTCTTATCTGGGCCTAAGCTAGCCCAGTTGGATTTTTCTTTTTGTAACCAAAAGATCACTAAGACACTCTCTGTTGTTTCTTTACACCTCTATTCCCATCTCCACCAAGAAAGGACTTGATAGTAATGCCTTAGGACAAGCCTGACCAACACTAATGGCACCGACTCTGGTAACTAGTCACTTCACCATGCTGATAAAATGGACTCCCTCTTCTGAAAAGATGTCTGAATAATTACTTGCCATATTATCTCTTCCTAAAATGTTTCCTCCTGTTTCTTCTTCCTCAGGATTCTTTGGCCCTGAGTTCCATATCCCGGCACCATATCTTATAATTCTGAGCAGCTGCTGGGAAGGAGACTATTCCGAGGGTCAGCTATGATTTATGGGGTAACTGAAGTCAGATCCCCTTGGAAGTCTTCTTTTGAGGTTGTGGGAGTGGAAAGATAATAGGAAGGTATTCCAACTACTTCACTATCCGCAAAGCTATTTAGGTTCATTCTGCCTCAAAGACATGCTACCCTCGGAAGCTCATTCTTATATCTGCCCTCACCCCTTCACCCCAGTTTGAGTGTCAAACTGGCAAACCCAGAAAGAGATCCCCAAAATATAAGCCAAACAGAGCAATGTTCACATCGTGTAAGAGTGATATGTTCACATGAGGTTTATTTGATGCAAAACAACATAAGAGATAACCTACCTTTAAAAGCCACACTCATTCATTCAGAAATGAAAAAGCGATAGAATACAAAGCTGACCCCATACGCCCCTGGTTTGGCTTTCTGTTATCTTTTAAAAATTTGCTGATAAAGTTTCTCAGGTAAGGAAGCTCGTTATTTCAGAAAAGGGTGTTGGGCTCTCTGCCTTCCCTGTATGCATGTGCAGGTTGCCATGGTTCCAGGCAACGGGAGACAAGGGTTGTGAGTGGGAGACTAAATAGGTCTGTTAACAAACACAGGGACACTCCAGCCAGGGCTTGTTTTAAATGGCTGAGAGTGAACTGTTTTAAAACGAATTCTGTAATAAAGAAAATTAAGAAGGGGAGTTCAACTAAACTCTGTTCTGCGGAGCCCTGGGAAAGAGAAGGATGGGGAGAGGAGAAAAGGGGTGCAGTGGGCCACGTAGGAAGGAGGAGGCTTCTGACAAACGCACCCCTGTCTCAACCAGAAATCTGTTCGGGTTTCATGCGTTTTACATACTGGGCTTCCAGATACGCTTCCTTTTAAACAAGAGCTCTGAGTTTGAAAGCCAGTGGCTCAGACATCACAAGAGAAACACAGATTTGTGGAAATGGCTGTTGTTAACATGTAGGGAAGACATTTTTTTGGCGAAATGAATCAATACGAGAAAGGGAGGCAAAGCCTGAAGCGTGAAGGATTTATTCAATCTTTGTTGCTCCAAGTTAAAAGGAAAAGAGAAACTTTCCCTTTTACAAAGTATTATGGCAGCAAAATTACTCTAACATGCAAATTAGTTTCCCAGGCCCACCCTAAAGGCTACACACTGCACGAAGCTTTTCTGATTCCTTCAGTAAAACAGATCTCTCCTGTATGGGAGAACCTGCACACATACACTTTGCTGGGGGAAGTAGTTCTTTCACGAGTCTTTATACCATATTCTGCTTGTACTTCAGGTACAGTGGCTGATGTCTGTCTGACTTATCCTTCCTACTGGGCTTACTTCATAATGTGTCTAAACCCCTCTATCTTTGTAGGACTTTAGGAATCTAAGATAGCGGAAGTGTTGCATATGTGAAGAAAGAAATATGACAAGTTTAGGCAACAGTCACTGAATAAGAGGATCCTATCGATACAAGATCAAATTCTAACTGGATATTTAAAATAAAACTCAATAATGATCCTTTTCAGATGCTTATCACTGGAAAGTAACAAAGCCTAACCACAAAATCTTCTATTAATCTAATGGAGGAAAACAACACATTTTGGTCTTAACATACTTAATTTATCTATTGCTCTTTAATATCCAGGAAGTGAGTTTAACACCCCAAAGTGCTACTTTTTGTAGCACCAAACGAAAAATATCTCAGGTATGATTTGGTAAAGTATTTATTTGAATACCAGTAAAAGCTCTCTTAATATAACTTTTTCTAATCTACTCATTCTTCATATTGCATTTTTATTTTAGAAACTATACTTATACACCCAGGTATAAATCATAGGTATTTTTTTACCTGCCTAGATTTATACATATGTAGCCTGCAAACTCACTTGACTGAATATACACCCATTCATCCAGCTCAGCTTCCACATGTACTGTTCAACCTTCCACTTTATTTTTTTTTAACTTGAAGTAAAAATGTATTGCTACTTCTGTGTCACTGCAGACAGCGTAATAACACATTAAGCAATGAATTAAAAATGCCACATAAATACAGGATGCACAGGGCATTTGATTTTGACTATACACCTACGCGTGAATCGATTATCAACTAAACCTGATAACTTACACTTTCTGTAACCTCCACAGAAGTCCTTTTTTGCGTTCTCTTTTCTTAATACAAGAAAGATAAATAACATACGCGTCTATTTCCAGGTATGACAAAGTAAGACCCTACCAGACAATCTGGCTGCCCCTGCAGAAAACAGCCATGAAGCCTGGATATAATGCAGAGAGCAATGACCTGACAGGAGTGAAAAGTGAGGCAGGCAGACAGATGGCGTGGGAGGCCACTCACTGCAGAGGACAGAGCTGCACCTGTGCTGGGGCTGGACTGTGGCCATTGTCACATTTCATGGCACTGTACACTTAAAATGTGTACACTTTATTGTATGTACATATAGGTATATATTATATACCTATATTTGGTTTAATTAAAGCATTATCATAATATGTATAATAAAACGATGTTTTCTAAATGGGCCCTTTGAAGGGCAGATATGGCTTAACGCCAAAACCTGGCTGAAAGATAGAAGTTGATGCCGGGGAAACTGTAATATCTGGGACAGAAGTGACTCAATCTAGGACTGACCAGGGAGAAAGAAATGCATCACCTGCAATTATATGTTCTCCCTTCCTTTAACTTCTGCGACCCCTCCCATTGTCATTTTTGTAACTTGCTTTGAGCAGATCCTTTTATTCTTCTTCTTTCTACCAAACCACAGTCTTTGTCGGCAAGAAGAAAATTAGTAGCAGATGCAAGCTTATTTTTAATGGTCCAAGACCAAATTTTCTGAACTTAAAGCAAACACTTTGTCCTGTCAAAGTTCTTGGATTCCATTAAGATACAACTGTATGTTCTCCCTCCAATTCATGAACCAAAAATAATTTCAAAAACTAATTGTAAGAAACTATACCACAGGGTTACTCATTGTATTCTGCTAATTTTTTATTCTTATCATCCAGATAACAAAGAGTTTAATTTCATAGACATTTTGAGAAAACTTTTAAGAGTCTAAACTCTATGCTGGTCTCAACAGTTTTTTTGTTTTTGTATCTGTAGTGGATTATCCAGCAAGGCCTTTTATTATAATTGGCTCTGGTTCAAAGACAGATGTAGAAGTCAGAAACACAGAATGTTCATTCCAGTAGTTAGAACTCATTTGAGATGACTTGAATACATTATTATTAAGTCACAGTACTGGGCTAAATAATTTGCAGTAAGACTTCTAGTACAAGAATTATTTATGTTCGCTTACTAAGGCTGGATTCTTCTCTGGGTAAAAATGTGAAATCTTTCACCACCCCCAGAGCCAACAGAGATGACCTTTGGAGAAGGGGAAGGAAAAAACAAGAAAAAGGAGGTGTTCTTGTCATGGTCTTGCATTAAGCGCCTAGGGGGCCTTGGACAAGTCATCTGATCATCCTTGGTCACAGTTTCTTCTTTAACAAAGCATGGAGGCCACGCTAAATGAGCTCTAAAATCATGGGGAGTCCAACCCTGCCACCTCTTCCCACCTCCCTGGTACACAGGAAGTAGCTCTACAGAGTCAGGATGCCCTGGGTTCAAAACCTGTCTTCTCCACTTACCTGCCTGTATGACCATGAACAAGTTGCTTAACCTTCCTTTGCCCCAGTTTCCTCATCTATTAAATACCTGTAACACCTACCTCACAGGGCTGCTTGGAGGATGAACAGAGACGGTGTACCTACAGAGGCTAGCACAGTGCTTGGCTCACAGAAAGTGCTCAGTTCGTGGTGGCAGTTGTTACTGCCGTTAGATGACCTGAACCAGGACCTGAAGGCTAGATGACAAGGGAGCACCCCTGCAACTCCACCTGAAGATAAACTTTGAACCATTAGATCAACAGCCTCCGGAAACACTGTCACTCACAACGGCCATCAGATGGCCTTTTAATGAGCTCTGGTTCAGAGGACACGTGTATCGCTGGTAACCTTTCAGGTCCTTTCCAAGCCTGGTATATAAGATCTGCAGACATCATCTCACAGCAGGATGCTTATGGGAGGATTTATGGTCCTGCTGGGAGAGGCACCCCTGAGACCTCACTACCCAGGCAGTTACTAGCCGTGGCTAACCACAGAGCTGTCCTGCCCAGCCCTGTCTCCATCGTTAGCTAATTGTGGATCCCCACTGGGGTAACTAAGGTTTGTGACTGCATTTGTATGTGTCTCAGTTTATCTAATGTGAAATAATCACGCTCACCCGATTAGGAATTAAGTAAAAGATGACTGTGGAACTCTCCCAGGAAAGAAAATAACAGTTATATCCTGATTTATAAATTAGCACAATTTACAAAATAAGACCTAAATACTTCTGAAGTTCTTTATTTTCCATCCTCCTTTTGCTGGGGTTTCTTCTTTCCCTTTCTCTTCCATGACCAGTGCCTGGAGCAGAGGTTCACAGACTATGCTCTGCAGGCCAAATCCAGGCCACTTGTCCATGGCTCGTCTATGGTGGCTTTGGGGCTACGGGGACAGAGTTGAGTAGTTATGGCCCCCAAGCAGAGAATTATTTACATTCTGGCCCTTTACGGAAAGAGTTTGCTGACCTATGGCCTAGAACACTGCGCATGCATGGTAGGTAGCCAATAACTCTTTTTGAATACGTGATAATGGTCATCATTTCATTCAACATCCAATAAATGTTTATTAAATGCTTCTAAGCACCAGGCACTGTGCCAGCTTCTGAAACACAGTGACCTGGGAATACGATGGTGAGGATGACAGTCAGGGTCCGTGCCCTCATGGTGTGGACAGTTTAGTAAGGGAAGAGAGAAGATGATCATCCAAACAGTTCCTTATTTGCAGTATGATGACTGTTTACAAAGGGAACAGGCTACTGGCGGAGTATATAAAAGGAAGACCGGATCCTATCTCAGGCAGCCTTCTCTGAATAACTGCCATTTAATTTGAGCCGAGACCTGAACGTGGATTTCTTGCCTCTGAACTGCCAGCGAAAGTGAGGGGTCCCTGATGCCACATGAAATGCAAATGAGTTTCAGTCTGTTTTTCAGTCTGTGCTTCCTCCATCCATCCGTCTAGCTACGAGTGCAAGGAACACAGATCGTAATGAAGTTCAAGAAACTTGATTTTTCAATCCCCAAACAGGAATGCTAAGCAAATAAATAATTTAAAAACCAACAAGGTGAAAATCATAAGCCACGTTCACCTGTTAGACACTGGATATCAACACATGACCAAGAGACCGTTCTGCCATCAGTTCTGGTTTTTTAAGAACGGAAAATCGGTCTAAATTGAGGAACATTACTTTTCACACTTGGGGAGAAGATTTGATGGAACATAAACAGATGCCCTGCAGCCTGGGTGCGCTGCTGGTTGTCATGGAGGTTTGAAGTTTCTTGGTGCTGCCTGTCAAGGTTGATCAAGCGGCTTAAGCACTCATATGCTCTGCCTTCCAAACCCAGCAAGGCTCGGCGGGCCACCCAGGCATTCTTTGGGAACACGGCCCATTGACCCCACCCTGAAAACTGGCAGGTCCTTTCAGAGAAGGTGGAGGAAGGTTGCAAAGGAGCAGGAAGAAGTGTTGCAGAATAAATGCGTGGTATAAAGTCTTCTTTGCATTTCCTATCACCGATTAGCCCGAAGAGCTCTGCTGCCTAAATGGGGAGATTTATTCCTCTATTTCTTTAGAGGAAATGTAGGTACAGGGAGATTAAGCATCTAACTTCAGGTCACTGAACATGTCAGTGAGAGCCCAGGAACCAGAAGATACAGTAACTGATCCAACATTAGTTGCTTTAGCCCATGCCTACAAAACCTTTGCTTTTTAGAATGGCACAGTCCTACTAAATATAGACGTCATCTAAAAGATCATCTCCTTAAAAGGAGAATCATTAATTTAGGGCAAGAACATTTTCTTGGTTTAAGAGATGCACCTTGGCAGGCTTCGTGGACGATTCCTCCCCCTTTGCCCAGTAGCTGATCTGTGGTGTCTGGCATGGTCTATGGATTGGTTAGTGTGAAAATATGGCCAGCTGCTACAAAAACTTTCATATACCATAGCCAGCTCTCATCTCCAACATAACCATAGCAGAGTAAAGAGAAGGAGTCAGGGAACCAGAAGTCAACTATATTGTAGTATATAGAGCAGTCATTTTCATGAAAAAATACTACTGTTCCTCATAGTAGAAGATTTCCCTTACCTGGATATCTTCCTATTTGAAAAACCAAGGAAGGAAGGAAAGGGGGAAGGTGGAAGGCAAAAAAAAAAAAAAAATCAGGCATTTTTAAGTTGCTTCTTATTCTGAAGGTAGTTCATTAATAATTTCGCCTAATAGCTTGAAATAACTGAGCAAAACCAGAGGTAGCTCCCAACATGACTGGGAGACATTGAGCTAAAAAGAACATTTTGATACTGATGCACCATGATGAGAATTTCAAGCCTGTTGTTACAGGGATTTCCCACTTTTACTCAGTCCCTCAATAAACATTTATTGAGTGCCAGGTACATAAAGATCCAAAGGGTTTTAATGAGGGTTGGGGATGGATGTTGGTAAAGAATGCCTATAGTTCTCTCACCTAGTGGAGGAGATCCATGCAAAGGAATGGTGCCCATAGAGAATGTAGGCAGAGTAGGTGCTTATAGTAGGGGTTTCCCACTGAGTCAGGAGCTGCAAGCACCAGCAGGCCCACAGAGGGGGAAGAAGCCCGGTGCATCCACGTGTGATAACATCTAACCTCTCCTTCCTACTGAAGCCTGATAGAAACCCACAACATGATGTAATGACACCCAGTGAGGATTCAGAATAAGCTCCTTATGCTCTATGTAGGTCAACAGAATTAATGTTTATGTCATTGTAGTTTCTGCTTTGTGTTTCACACAAGCCCTTAGAGGAAATACAAAAACCAGAGGGATTTTCTTTTAGGAAATTATTTTTGTCTCTTTAATGTTCTATAAGAGACAGAAAATCAAAGTACCTAAGACAAAATTCAAGGGTAAGATGACGATTATAAGATACATTGAAAATGGCAAGTTATTATTATTTTTAATGGAGTGGTCCCACACTCTTTTTTGGTTCATTTTTAAACCCATGGGGATTATAAGGGAAATCAAATCCTATGAATTAGTCTTGACTGATTTACACCCATTACTTATTAATTTAAACAAATAAATGAATGTCCAAAAAACCTTTTTTTCTTGGACAGGGACATTTAACAAAAGCCAGAATCTGACTTACATAGACTTCAGTTTAATCGAATATGCTGAATCCATAGGGCCTAAAGAATCCTAAGGGGGTGGTGGTGGGGAGATGAGTTGATGGCCATCCTGTAACATGACTGGGTTTCATCCTGGAATAATACAAGTTTGCCAGAGCTAATCAGCTCCCCCTCCACTCAAGAATATAAGAAGATCATCTGTGCCAGTCTAGTTTCCCCACATCTAATATTTTATTTTTGGCTTTCTGACCTACTAGTGATGGAAATTCTGCAGAGTTACCAATTTTCAGAAAGAAACAGTTAAAACGTTTCACTTATTTAGAAGACAGAGCTAAGAATGATGACAGACATTCCCAGGGCACTGTGTTTAGTGGACAGTGGCCTGTGTTTGGTGTGTGTGTGTGTGTACACAAGCACGCACACATACATGTGACAAATAAGTGAATGGGAAAACTAGGAATCTCAGTAAGTTAAAAAAGCTAAAGGACCAAGAAGTCCCAGTTTCACTCAGTCAGATAAGAAAGGAAATTGGCTAGATGCTCTGTTTTTAAGGAGCAATTTGGCTGCAAACATATTTGGAAAAACAAATAAGTAAAACCAGAAAACACACGCACACATTTTTGAATTCCTCCAAAGAGAAAAACACAACGCCATGAGGTGATAGGGAAAAACACTCCTCAGACTCATCAAATTCCTAAGCACTTCATTCAGCAAGATTTTTAATACAGACAAATCTCATGTCCAAGAGAAGCACGATTATCGCCCTATTGAATGTTCATTTCAACCTGTAGAGCTAAGTGGTAATGACCAAGGCAGTCCTTCCAGGCCTTCGTCAGGCTCCAACTAAAGAGCAGAATTCTGTTTCTTTAAAGAAAAACTACTCTGGGCAGCAGGGAAATTTAGAAATCATGCCAGGAAGGATGTTCCCCTTCCGTTAGCTGAGAGTTTACAGAAGTCCTCCTGACCGCTCATGCTTCAAGAGTGCCTTGGGTGTTCTTGGACCTGGACCCCGAGCTTCAACTTGAACACCGAGCAAAAAAGTCAAACATGTTATTATTCCCTTTCCTTCTAACTTTTCCACTGGCCAAGGTGGTTGTCAGGGGCTTCCCACCATAGCCTTAGCTCCTGGTAGGCATGATCCAGAGAAGTCACTACTATTTGCTATGCAGTCAGACTTGCCTTTCTCTTAGCCAAGCATTATAATCTCAAAAGGCTCATTTGAAAAGGAGTAAAATAGATAGCTAGTGGGAAGCAACCGCATAGCACAGGGAGATCAGCTCGGTGGTGCTGTGTGACCACCTAGAGGGGTGGGATAGGGAGGGTTGGGAGGGAGGGAGATGCAAGAGGGAAGAGATATGGGGACATATGTAGCAGAAACTAACACACCGTTGTAAAGCAATTATGCTCCAATAAAGATGTTAAAAAAAAAAAAAAAAAAGGATGGCTCCTCTCGAGTGCCCAATGTTTATAATTATGATTACTAGGCACTGAAAAGTACTCTTACAATAGAGCTTCTAAAAAACTATACAGATAACTGAACACATTAATAATTGCGAAGAGAGATAGTCATTTGTGCCTGCCATTCTGTGCCCACGTGCTAAAAGGAAAGCCTGACAGAGAGCACCACCCATCACCAGCCTCCAGGGTATGTCTGCACCTTTGTTATTACACCTGCTCACTTAGCTATGGGCATGAGATGACTCAACATGCTCAAACCTTCACTGGTTACTTAATCCCAACTCCTCCTGCTCCTCCTGCTTTTTATTGGTAAAGGATGATCATACATCTAGTGGCTCTAGTCACACTCTTTTCTCTCTCTCTCACTGTCATTTTTCAATTGGTCAGCAAGTCCTACTAATTTGTCACTTGTTTATCTGTCTCCTACCTTCCACTACTACTTCTGTCTTAGTTCAGGACCTCTACCTCTCTTGCCCAGATACTAAAATATCTGTTAACTAGTCTCCTTGCCTACAGGTTAGTTCTTCATGAATTTCTCTTCTTCTGTGCCTCCCTAATTAGCTTTTAAAATATAAGCCTTGCAAACAATGAAATCATAAACATACTTGAAGAAAACATAGGTGAATATGTTTATAATTTTGGAGTGGAAAAAGCATTTCTAAGTATGACATAAAACCTAGAAGGCATAAATACAGTCACTTGAAAAATCTTCTGTAAGATAAAGAACACTATATTCAAAGATAAAAAAAACAACTGGAGAAAATATCTGCACTATATTTGTCAGAGGACATGTTAATTTTCTTCATATACAAAGAGTTCTTCCAATTCACTAAGAAAAAAACCTATTGTAAATTTGAAATAACATCTCAAGTCCATCTCTTGGCTACACCAGGAGATGAAAAGCTAATGCAAATAATTATAAAGCTGTGAGGAAGGCACAACGTGTTCTGAAAAGACCAGGTACTGAAAAATTGGTTAGATATCACTGTTAGCAAACCTGCTTCAAATGTCCTGCCAAGATGCAATTATATCACATGTCAACACTGAGGCACATTTCAACAGTTGAAAAATGCCCCTAGACTCTCTTGTTTACGCCTCTGGAACACAGCAGCATATGTTTGCACAGAACAAATCATTCCCTATAAAGCTGGAAGGGCCTCTTTGCCTACGTTATTGATGTTTTAGTTTTGAGCCAGAAGGTTAAAATCTTTGGGAACATTTCTGAACTCACACGACACCAAAACCTATTAGTCCATTAGCACAGCCTAGGCTAGGAGGCTACAGCAAATGCCCATCAGATGAAACTCACTGACGTTTCCATTTTGACCCAAACTAAGTGACAAAATAATATCCCCTGACAAGAAGGCAGAGTATCAGCAAAGTGACATCACTGACATAACTGCCACAAAGAAACTTACTCTACCTAAGCACACGATCGCCCAAAATTAAGGTGTCAAAATTCTAAGTGCAAATAGTACAGAGGACTCATTTTTCAAATGAAAGCTCAGATGAAATGGTAAATCTACTGCACCCATGAGAAGAAATAACTTTTGTTAGGAAAGTGAATAATTCAAGACGCTGATATATATAGCTTTGTATGTGAGTCTGGAGCACGGGCCAATTCACCTAACTGCAAGACTGCAAAGGAATCTGATGCAAAAGCCCAAGACTGTATTAGTGTCCATTTGCCAAAATAGAATTTAAAAAATGAACCTGAGACTCAAACTGGAGTGCAATCACGAGTAAATCTGGGAAAAACAAAGGAGCTTAACCCCAACGAATAGTACTGGAAATTAGAAAGTTTAACCAATTGTTTCCCAGCCTTGAAAATGTAGAGCTGTGTTGAGGGACCCAGGCATCAGAATACCACCATTATACAATGGATGGCCAGAGTCTGAGCACAGGACTTTTTGTTGTTCAAACTGTCTTTAGTTTGTGAGCACTTAACTCACAATGTTGTTGAGAATTATGACAGAGAAATGAATTCAGTTTTCTAAACAGTTTCCCAAAAAAGCCAGTTGGAGTTTTACACTTCTGACTTGGACAGTGAATGAATGTGCAGAAATTCGAAACTTAATCGATGGTTTCTCAAAACCCACTTGCTTCTATCATTTGTCTCTGGTGAAATTAATAGAATATTCTCCCAATAAATCTCGAGGCACAGGAAGCCATTTTATTCCTGGCTGAAATGGGCTCAATGGTTTGCAAGCGAGGATCACCTACTGAGACACGTGCTGGGAACATTTAGGTGGCTTCATGATGCCAGGGGCAGCCAGTCCAGAACTGCTCAACCTAGGCACACACAGAATGTGACAAAAGAGCAAATCCCACCACAGGCTTCCTTCCCTTTCCATGGGGAAAAAGAACTGTGTCTTAGTCCAAGTGGCGAGTGCCAGGAAGTACTCTATAATACCCATGGAGGGCATTAGGGAGAAACAGAAACTGTAGGTAAGGAGGTCAGAATAAACATTACTGAAATAATACACATCAACCTTGGCTTTGTCTCTGGCGGACCTAGGTGGGTCTCATCTTCAGCCTAACAGCTTATATGTTAAATTAACAAACAAAAAGCAAGCAGCACAAAACTTACTTAAAACTAACAGGGTTCTTTCCTCAGGCCCCCAGTTTTTAGAACTACCCAGTTGGGATAGGTAAGCATGGAGACTCACTCTGGGAAGCGTAAAGCCCCTCGGCCGCTCTGTCTTCGTGTCCGTCATACTCCCTGCTGGACAGCTGCCTGTTGGCAGTCTCCAGTCGATCTGTGCACAGAGAGGAAACGATTACAAAGAAATGCACGTGCATTTAAGTCATCCTCCAACAGGCAAATGACCTGGGTGCTGAGAGCTGGGTAGGGAGAGATGCCCAGGGAGGAGCCCCAAATTGAAC